>NC_091456.1:137201124-138562624 GCF_027789765.1 Dendropsophus ebraccatus
CATGTTCTCATTGTAGTGTAAATTACTATAAGCGTTTTATCCCCTGTGGGTTTTTTTTTTTTTCAGTACAAGTCATGTGATTCTTTATCATGTGATTCCAGGTTTGCTGCTGAAGAACTGGGGAAAAAAAACAGTAATTTCCATATAGACATGACAATATTCCCCCCTATAGAAGACTGTGGAAAAACACCAAACACACAGCCTGCTATGATTTCACCCCCCCCCCCCCAAAAAAAAAAATAAATAAAATAAAATAAAACTAGCAAAAAAAATGTCCTATGGGTATTGCGTTTCACTTTTTCCCATTGACTATCAGCTAACATCTGGTTTCTGCGTTTTTGAACCCCCAAAAAAGCCATATGCCATATTTCTGAAAAACCCCTAGACTGGGTCCAGCCATAAACTACATGAGAACATACCCCTCTCCCAAAGTTAGCCACAGGATAAGGCATAACAAGACCTATAGAGAATTAATGGGGCACTGTCCCTACTGTTTATTTGAGGGGGACACATTCCTCACATTCTTGTGACCACTGGGCCCCCCACCAATCAGCTTGCTATCCCCTATCCTGTGGATTTTACAGGGTAGGGGGCAGCTACCTAGCCTATGGGTGTGGGGGGTGTAATACTTTGCCTTGCCCATCATGTTGCCCACACAAACAGGAGCCACTGGGCTGTGTCTATATGATCTATATTTATGCAGGTGTCCATGTTGCTATGATATGCTATTATTGCTGTGACCCTGTCACTTGAAAAAACCTTTTGACAAACCTTGCAGATGTAGGTATAAACCTTGTGATGTAAGTTTTTTCTTCAAGATTACAGTGTGCCTTTAATCCAGGGATAAACATATACATGCAGGAGTTCTACTATCCACTGCTCCATCCTACCTCCGCTTATTGTGCAGGTGATAGATCTGTGTAGCAGGCAGATGTCCAGCTTTATGACTCTGCTATATGTGATGGATCCCCAACTCCCAAGCATACAAGTTACACCAAAGAACGCAAAATAAAGACACAACACATTGTAATCAGGTGTCAAAGGGTCCCAATTTTATTTAAAATTACATGAAACTGAAAATGGCAGACCCCCGACTCACGAAGAGTCACCCTCCAGCACTCAGGCGAGGAAAAACCCCCTGTGGGGGAAACCTCGAGGGAGCCATGGCTGGAGAGTTGCCCCTCCCCTGGGCTTAGAGGGTAATACCATGCTATAAATATAATAACCTGGATTGAAGAGAGATCTGGCTGCAACATCTGTCATCTTACTGATGGCTAGGCGGCTGTATCTCTTCTCCTTCACAGATCCAGGTCCACTTCTCTAGAAGGTGGAGACTCGAAGAGGTAGTCTAAAGCAGACCCCCCCCGTTTCCCTTGCTAGAACCTCCAAATTACATCAAGGGTAGGGGGCAGTAAAGTAGTCAAGCTCAAGGTCCTTTGGCACATCCAAGATGGCACTGATCAGGGTGCGGTGCATTGCTTTATGGAACCTTCTTCATGACATAAGCGTTTGTCATCACAGTGCACGGTTGCCGTGGTTACTGCAGGTAAACACATCTGAAGCATTAACCCATTAATGACTGGTGATGACTTTACTGCAGAGGTCACTAAACACACTTGTAACCAAGCAAACAGCTTATGGTTAGGCCAGAATAATAACACGTAATATTATGGTTTGGTGTGGCCCATAGCAACCAATCACAGCTCAGCTTTTTTTTTTCTCACATTACTCTGGTAAAATAAAAGCTGAACTGTGATTGGTTGCCATGCACAACTTAGATAGTCTAACTTGCCCAGAGCAACCAATCAGAGCTCAGCTTTAATTTTATAAGAGATTGTTAAGATATGAAAGGTGAGCTGTGATTGGTTGCTATGGGCAAATCAGACCATGTTTTGTCTCTGGGAGATTGATAAAGCTGCTCCATTGCTGCAAAGCTTATGATGATGATGACTGAAAACACATGACATCAAGCTTCCCCATAATGCTTTGCAGTCAGCCCTTACTCCATATCTCCCAACTTTTTGGGGGGACACTTGTGGTTCACAGACACTTCTATACACTACAATCCCCAGCATTTCCGGTCACTCAGTTAAGCATCCACTGGTATACGGTTATATATGGCGGATTTGTTGACATGAAGGAGACGGCTGACAATCTGATTCCATTGTACATGGAAAGTGCTGCCAAAGAGTATTATACATAAAGCTGTTGAAATCAATAGAGAAAGAGGGGATCCCTGCCTGGAAATCCTCCAGAGTAAAGACAGTATGGGTGCAGTGGCGTAGCCACCGTGGTCGCGGGGGTCGCCGCCGCGACCGGGCCCGCCACAAGGGGGGCCCGCGGGGCCCCCCGATCAATCACTCTTGTGACCGCAAGCATTGTTTTGCTTGCGGTCACAAGAGTCGGGCTCCGTCTTCCCCCGGCTGCTGCGCGGCTGCCGGGGGTGTCGCGTCTTACCCCCGGCAGCGCGCGCATCCCAGAACTCCCTGCGCGCCTTGGGCCCTGACTTCCGGTTTCCGGCGCGCAGGGAGTTCTGGGATGCGCGCGCTGCCGGGGATAAGACGCGACACCCCCGGCAGCCGCGCAGCAGCCGGGGACAGACCAGGAGGAGTGAGGATCAACGTGGGAGCGCGATGTCAGGTGAGTTAAGTTTTGTTTTTTTTATCAGCCTGTACGGGTGGGGGGAAAGGAGGGGGGCATCTATGAGGGTGGGGGGAAAGAGGGGGCCATCTATGAGGGTGGGGGGAAGGAGGGGGCCATCTATGAGGGTGGGGGGAAGGAGGGGGCCATCTATGAGGGTGGGGGGAAAGGAGGGGGCCATCTATGAGGGTGGGGGGAAAGGAGGGGGCCATCTATGAGGGTGGGGGGAAGGAGGGGGGCATCTATGAGGGTGGGGGGAAAGAGGGGGCCATCTATGAGGGTGGGGGGAAAGGAGGGGGCCATCTATGAGGGTGGGGGGAAAGGAGGGGGCCATCTATGAGGGTGGGGGGAAAGGAGGGGGCCATCTATGAGGGTGGGGGGAAAGGAGGGGGCCATCTATGAGGGTGGGGGGAAAGGAGGGGGCCATCTATGAGGGTGGGGGGAAAGGAGGGGGCCATCTATGAGGGTGGGGGGAAAGGAGGGGGCCATCTATGAGGGTGGGGGGAAGGAGGGGGCCATCTATGAGGGTGGGGGGAAGGAGGGGGCCATCTATGAGGGTGGGGGGAAGGAGGGGGCCATCTATGAGGGTGGGGGGAAGGAGGGGGCCATCTATGAGGGTGGGGGGAAGGAGGGGGCCATCTATGAGGGTGGGGGGAAGGAGGGGGCCATCTATGAGGGTGGGGGGAAAGAGGAGCAATCTATGAGGGTGGGGGGAAAGAGGGGGCCATCTATGAGGGTGGGGGGAAAGAGGGGCCATCTATGAGGGTGGGGGGAAAGAGGGGCCATCTATGAGGGTGGGGGGAAAGAGGGGGGCCATCTATGAGGGTGGGGGGGGGAAGGGGACCATCTATAAGGGAGGGAGGAAGGGGACCATCTATAAAGGGGGGGAAAGGGGACCATCTATGGGGGAGGGGGGGAAGGGGACCATCTATAAAGGGGGGGGGAAAGGGGACCATCTATAAGGGAGGGGGGAAGGGGACCATCTATAAAGGGGGGGAAAGGGGACCATCTATGGGGGAGGGGGGGAAGGGGACCATCTATAAAGGGGGGGAAAGGGGACCATCTATAAGGGAGGGGGGAAGGGGACCATCTATAAGGGAGGGGGGGGGGAAGGGGACCATCTTTAAGGGAGGGGGGGGGAAGGGGACCATCTATTAGGGAGGAGGGGGGGAAGGGGACCATCTATAAGGGAGGGGGGGGGGGAAGGGGACCATCTATAAGGGAGGGGGGGGGGAAGGGGACCATCTATAAGGGAGGGTGGGGGGAGAGGGGGCCATCTATAAGGGAGGGTGGGGGGAGAGGAGACCATCCATAAGGGAGGGTGAGGAGAGAGGGGGCCATCTATAAGGGAGGGGGTAGAGGGGGCCATCTATAAGGGAGGGGGCCATCTATTTGGGGGGGCAACATAGGGGGAGAGGGAATACACAGAGGGGGGCAAATATTAGGAGGTCACATAGAGTCAGGCTACCCACTAAATGAGGGTGTAAAGGGGACAGTACAGATGTGCAGTGTGTATAGAGATGGAGATGGTGTCAGAGTGAGGAGCCTAATATGTCTGTCTGGCAGATTCTGTGGATTCGTGGCTCGGAGAAGTTCTCATAACGGCCCAGGACAGATGGAGAAGATGATGAAAAGGAAAGAACTCCGATCAGAAAAGACGTCCCCTGTGAGTCACCTGATATATCTGCACTGTAATGTATATGGTGTATAGAGCCTGTGTAGAGCTGGGGCCAGGCTCGGACTGGGCCACCGGGGAGCCGGGGGTTTCCCCGGTGGGCCCCTCCCCCTTCCTGCCTGTTGGTGGGCCCCTGCAGAGCAGGATTAGGCAGAGCAGCCTTAGGTGTGTGCTGCTGTCATCTGACTGGGCCCTGGGTGATGTTTTCCAGCCAGATGACAGCACGTTCCAGGGCCCCCTGATACAGGCAGATCCGTGGGCAGCTCTCCTAGGGCCCTCAGTGGGCCCCAGCACGCTGGTCCTCCTCACCCTGGGCCTGCCATAGATGCTGGTGTCGGGATGTGCAGGAGCAGGAGGCTGCAGCTATGACAGGAGCTCTGGCTGCTCTTCTCCTCACCAGCCTCCTGCTCGGACAGAAGTGAAAGAAGATCTTATCAGCAGCGTCCAGGGGGTCAGATGTGGCTGCTGAACAGTCAGGCAGAGGTCAGTCAGCTCCCCCTCCCTCCTCTGCTGTCCTGGGGTCCGAAGAGAAAAAGCTCCACAGGTATGGTGGTAATGGGAGGTGCAGGGTGACTATACTGTATGTGTGATGTGTGACTGACTCTGTAGTGTGTGTATATAGATATAATAGTGTGTGGTGTGCAGTGTGTATATAGATATAATAGTGTGTGGTGTGCAGTGTGTATATATAGATATAATAGTGTGTGGGGTGCAGTGTGTGTATATAGATATAGTGTGTGGGGTACAGTGTGTATATAGATATAGTGTGTGGGTGCAGTGTGTGTATATAGATATAATAGTGTGTGGTGTGCAGTGTGTATATAGATATAATAGTGTGTGGGGTGCAGTGTGTGTATATAGATAGAATAGTGTGTGGGGTGCAGTGTGTGTATATAGATAGAATAGTGTGTGGGGTGCAGTGTGTGTATATAGATAGAATAGTGTGTGGGGTGCAGTGTGTGTATATAGATAGAATAGTGTGTGGGGTGCAGTGTGTGTATATAGATATAATAGTATGTGGGTGCAGTGTGTGTATATAGATATAGTGTGTGGGGTTCAGTGTATATATGTGTGCTTGTGTGACTGAATCTGCAGCGTGTGTATATAGGTATAAGGTGTGGGGGTGCAGAGGGTATATATGTGTATGTGTGACTGCAGTGTGTATATAGGTATAAGGTGTGGGGGTGCAGAGGGTATATATGTGTGCTTGTGTGACTGAATCTGCAGAGTGTATATATGTGTATGTATGACTGAATCTGCAGTGTGTATATGTGTGGGGGTGCAGTGTATATATGTGTATGTGTGACTGACTCTGCAGTGTGTATATAGGTATAAGGGTGCAGTGTGTATATATGTGTATGTGTGACTGAGTCTGCAGCGTGTGTATATAGGTATAAGGTGTGGGGGTGCAGTGTATATATGTGTATGTCACTGAGTCTGCAGCGTGTGTATATAGGTATAATGTGTGGGGTGCAGTGTGTATATATGTGTATGTATGACTGACTCTGCAGGGTGTGTATATAGGTATAATGTGTGTGGGTGCAGAGTATATATGTGTGTATGTGTGACTGACTCTGCAGGGTGTGTATATAGGTATAATGTGTGTGGGTGCAGTGTGTGTATATATGTGTATGTGTGACTTGACTCTGCAGTGTGTGTATATAGGTATAAGGTGTGGGGGTGCAGTGTATATATGTGTGTATGTGTGACTGACTCTGCAGGGTGTATATATGTATATACAGCAATGTAGTGCTGGCCTATATATATATGTATATACAGCAATGTAGTGCTGGCCTATATATATATATATATATAGGTACATACAGCAATGTAGTGCTGGCATATATATATATATATATATATATATATTTTTATATATATATATATATATATATATATATATATATATATATATATAGGTATAGACAGCAATGTAGTGCTGGCCTATATAAGCATATATGTACCATGCAGCCTACAAACAGGATACATATATGCTTGTATAGGCCAGCACTACATTGCTGTATTGGAGTAGTACATTGGTAATAACATTGGTCTTGTTTTTTTTGGTTTGGTCAGTAACAGTGTGACTGTATGGTCATAATATAGCAACAAGATTATATATATATATATATATATATATATATATTAATGTGTAATTTTTTTTGTTCTATCCCCTATTAGTGCTATTAGTGTTGGGGTCACTTCCATACACTCAGCCACCACAGAACTATTCTGTGTATTCTGGTCTCCCACTCAGCATCCAGTGTACAATGCACCCAGGATCCTCCTACTACAACAGCTGCAAACACTACAACTCCCAGCATTTACTGACAGCACACAGTCCTCAGGATATGGTGGGAGTTGTAGTATATCTGAATAGTAAATCCCCTAATAGCTGGTGCTGTAGATTTATTGATGGATCTTCAGTTGTTAAAGGATTCTCCTCTCTGGAACTACAACTTCCAGTATACCCTGAGAGCTTCATAAGTGTAGGGCATTCTGAGAGTTGTAGTTTGACTAGTTGTGGACACGGATCAATCAGCATAGAATTGGGTCAGCACTCTTAATGGTTCTTCATTGGTGGGCCCCCAGGATGATTTTCCCTGGTGGGCCCCAAGTAGCCAGTCCGACACTGGCTGGGGCCACCTCTATATGACTGGATGAGGTGATTTAGTGTACTGGATTTGGTCAGTAACAATATGGTGGTGATGGTAGTGGTTGTGGTGTGGCGGTAATGTTTCCTCCCTATATACTGGTATTACTGGTAATATTGGTCTCAGTATACAGGATTTGGTCGGTAACAGTATGGCGGTAATAGGTAATATCTGTCTTGGTGTGTGTGTGTGTGTGTATATATATATATATATATATATATATATATATATATACAGTGGTACCTTGGTTTAAGAGTAACTTCGTTTAAGAGCGTTTTGGTTTAACTTGGACTTGGTTTAAGAACATTGCTTTGGTTTAAGAACTTCCTGTATTGGGTGGGAGCGCGAGTAGAGAAGGGGCATGGCCTGCATAGCGGGGTCTACAGCACTGTACTCTAAACACCTTCCAAATCATAGCAGATCCCCTTCAGGCTGGGGCTTACATCAGGGGACAGGACTGTGGGGGGGGGTAATCTCTCCATAGCTGTAACCCCTCTCTCCCCGGACAGAGAGTGCTGCATGTATGTGCCCACATCTGTACTGCTCATTCCTTCATGCTCCCTGCAGGCTCTGTCAGCCCTTATGTTTCCCATCCTCTCCATTACTGTACAGTACAGAATAATAAATATATTTGGGGTGCGGAACCAATTGTCTGCATTTACATGATTTCTTATAGGAAAATTTGCTTTGGTTTAAGAGTGGATTTGGATTACAAGCACGGTCCTGGAACGAATTATGCTCATAATCCAAGGCACCACTGTGTGTGTATATGTGTATATATATATATATATATATATATATATATATATATATATATATACACACACACACACACAACAATAGCATCACTTGGTCGTGAAAGGAGGGGGGGGGGCCCAAGTTGGCCTCTCGCACCAGGGCCCAGGAGACATTAGCTACGCCCCTGTATGGGTGGCATGTAAAACTACATTGCCCAGGCTTTCATAGGAAATCGGTGATCACCTGATTAGTTAATCAATGGAGAAACTGCATTGACAGTACAAAAGGGATGGTCAAGCTGTTTAAAAGTAAAATAGTCCACAATATCAAAGGGGTACTCCAGGAGAAAAAATTATTTCAAACAAACTGGTGCCAGAAATTAGTATTTTACTTCTAACAAAAAATCTCAAGTCTTCCAGTACTTATTAGCTGCTGTATGTCCAGCAGGAAGTGGTGTATTCTTTCCGCTCTGACACAGTAATATCTTCTGCCACCTCTGTCCATGTCAGGAACTGTCCAAATTAAGTTCCTGACATGAACAGGGGTGGCAGCAGAGAGCAATGTGTCAGATTGGAAAGAATACACAACTTCCTGCAGGACATACAGCAGCTGATAAGTACTGGAAGGCTTGAGGGTTTTTAGTACAAGTAAATTAAAAATCTATATAACTTTCTGACACCAGTTGATTTAAAAGATTTTTTAGCATGATATCCCCTATCCTATGGATTTTAGGGGGAGCACCAGCTGGCTAGTGTCAGTCTGAGTACCGTGGGCCCAGTGGCGTAACTACCAGGGTCGCAGTGGTCGCCGCTGTGACCCGGCCCACCACAAGGGGGGGCCCCCGAGGCCCCCCCCATCAACCAATCTTGTGACTGCAAGCATTGTTTTGCTTGCGGTCACAAGAGGCCGACTCCGTCTGCCCCCCGGCTGATGCGCGGCTGCCGGGGGTGTCGCGTCCTATCCCCGACAGTGAGCGCATCATAGAGCTCCCTGTGGCTGTGACTCCCTGCACAGGGAGCGTCTCTAACGTGCGCTCCCTGTGCAGGAAGTCACAGCCTCAGGGATCTCTATGATGCACGCGCTGCCAGGGATAGGATGCCTGCAGGGGCCATCTATAGGAGGAGAAGGGGCGGGGTGGGGGGGGGTTAGGGCGGCCATCTATAGGAGGAGGGGGGGTTGAGGGTGGCCCTCTATAGGAGGAGGGGGGGGGGGTTGAGGGTGGCCCTCTATAGGAGGATGAGGGGTTTGAGGGGGGCCATCTATAGGAGGAGGGGTTAGGGGTGCCATCTATAGGAGAAGGGAAGGGGGTTTGAGGGGGGCCATCTATAGGAGGAGGGAGAGGGTTTTGAGAGGGGTCATCTCTAGGAGGAGGGGGGATTTGAGGGGGGTCATCTATAGGAGGAGGGGGGTTGAGGGGGGTCATCTATAGGAGGAGGGAGGGGGGTTTGAGGGGGGGCATCTATAGGAGGAGGGGGGGTTGAGGGGTGCCATCTATAGGAGGAGGAGGGGTTGAGGGGGGCCATCTATAGGAGGAGGGGGGTTCTAGGGGGGCCATCTATAGGAGGAGGGGGTTTGAGGGGGGCCATCTATAGGAGGAGGGGGTTTTGAGGGGGCCATCTATAGGAGGAGGTGGGGTTGAGGGGGGCCATCTGTAGGAGGAAAGGGAGAGGGGGCTATCTATAGGAGGAAGGGGAGAGGGGGCCATCTATAGAAGGAAGGGGAAAGGGGGCCATCTATAAAGAGGGGGGAAGAGAGGGGGCCATCTATAAGGAGGGGGGGTAGAGAGAGGGCCATCAATAGGAAGGAGGGGGGGAGAGAGGGCCATCTATAGGGGGTGGGAATGAGGGGGGCTTCTATAAGGGGGGAGAAGAGGGGGCCATCTATAATGGGGGAGAAGAGGGGGCCATCTATAATGGGGGAGAAGAGGGGGCCATCTATAAGGGGAGGAGGGGGGCCATCTATAAGGGGGGCATCTATAGGGGGGGAGAGGGGGCTATCTATAAGGGGGGCAACATAGGGGGAGAGGGGGCCATGTATAAGGGGGGCAACATGGGGGGCATCTATAAGGAGGCTGCACAGTGGCGGGCATATACTATAAGGGGGGTCACATACAGTCAGCCTACCTACTAAATGAGGGTGTAAAGGAGCCAATACAGATGTGCAGTGTGTATAGAGATGAGGATGGTGCCAGAGTGAGGAGCCTAATATGTTTCTCTGGCAGATTCTGTGGATTCGTAGTTTTCATAACGGCCCAGGGCAGATGGAGTAGAAGATGAAAAGGGAAGAACTCCGATCAGAGAAGATGTCCCCTGTGAGTCAACTGATATAACTGCACTGTAATGTACAGTATATGGAGTACAGAGCCTATGTACAGCTGCATCAGCCTCTATATGACTGGATGAGGTAATAGTGATCTGTGTACAATGGATGTTATTCAGTAGCAGCGGTGGTGTTAGTCAGTATGTGGTGGTATTAGTAAGTATGTGGTAGTGTTAGTCAGTATGTGGTGGTGTTAGTCAGTAGCAGCGGTGGTGTTAGTATGTGGTGGTGGTATTAGTAGCAGCGTTGGTGTTAGTCAGTATGTGGTAGTGTTAGTCGGTATGTGGCGGTGTTAGTCAGTATGTGGTGGAATTATTTGTTACTTGTTATCTGGTACTGTGTTTTTTATTGGTCTTAGTATACAGGATTTGGCCAGTAACAATATGGTGGTGATGGTAGTGGTTGTGGTATGGCTGTAATATTTCCTTCCTATATACTGGTAATATTGGTCTCAGTGTACAGGATTTGGTCAGCTACAGTATGGTGGTAATTGTATGGTGATAATATCTTCTCTTCCTTTATGCTGGTGTTATTGGTAATATCTGTCTTGGTGTGTGTGTATATATATATATATATATATATATATATATATATACACGCACACCAATAGCATTACTTGGTCGTAAGGGGGGGCCCACATTGATCTCTCGCACCAGGGCCCATGAGACATTAGCTACGCCCCTGCGTGGGCCCACTTGGGAATTAGATTCTTGGGGCCCACCCTACTTACACCAAATATAACAAGCACCAAACCTTTCACATTCCTATAGCAACTTTGCACAGAGCTGTGTATGTGACCAGCGATGCTAGCTCACTACTAGTAACTCTTCAGACACTCTATGCAAACAGCATAACGTGCCACTTAAGTTTCTTGAAAGGAGAAGGCCCATGAAACTAACAAATCTCAGGTAAGGGGGTGCAGTAACATAATAAAGAAAATATACCTACCCATCTCTGTGCCCCCTAAGCTCTTCCTCAATGATATCCAATAGCCACCGGCCTCCTCCAGCTCCTCCAGCTGCAACGTCATGTAGTCGGCTGATGGATCGTCTGCTCATCCAATCACTGACTGGGGATGGACACCGCTGCAGTCATTGACTGGCTGAGCAGGAAATCCATCAGCCGTGTATGTGACATTGAGCTGGGGCCATGACATACACAGAACCTGGTCAAAAATGACTGAAATTGACTTCCAGCAGCTGTGGGAGAGAGCGATCCAGGGGCACGGGGACTGGTGAGTATACTTTCTTTATTATCTTCCCACACTTCACTGCCTGACTATCATTTGTTACGAGACTTCTGTCAGCTGTAATTCGTGTTCCAAACTGCTGACACTATTAAATACTGTTAGGTCAAGAAGACACATGGTACCTTAAATATATTTGTCTTTGATTCTACAGCATAGAAAATGTTTTTATTCTCTGGTAGAGTCAGACTGGGAGGCCCACCTCCTGCCAGGGGCCCACAAAGGGGTAGGGCCCACCGGGGAATTCCCTTGTGGACCAGTCAGAGCCTGGAGTTATATGCTGTACTTAGATAATTAATAAGGATTTTGTATGTGGATCCAATGTTCAGTAACCCTTGTGGTTTGGTACTGTCTGGACAGATGTTCTGTGTTTGTTATTTCCCTTTCTTGTCTACCCTATCCCCTGTTCCCTCCCCTGACCCTATCCTCCCTCTTCATTCCTCTTTCCTTCTTTTGTTGAACCTTCCAACAAGAACTGAGTTATAGTTCCACCTACAGTTTTTGTCCATTATTTCATGTGAGCATGAGTTTCCACCTAGGTATCTACCATTTGTCCCTGCATCGGTGTACTTGATACTTTGTTCAACATCTGCTGTAACTTTGTTTCTGGTACCATTGCAAAAACAATAATAAATAAAGAGTTTTTTTTAAAAATTACTGTTTCTATTGTGGGGTTTGATAAATATTTCTGTCCCTGCAATGACGGACCAATCACAATCTCTCACCAGTTGCTGGCCACAGTTTAACTGTCACTGCACTATTTAACAGTTTAACGAACATGTACTTGGGCTTCCTCTAAAGTGCTGCAACCCAAGATGTACATGTATGTGAATTTGTGTTAAGGGGTTGTCAGGCCATAACTTGTATTTTAACATGGTGTGATGTGAAAATACAGCAGAACGCAGTTTGGCGACCGCCTTTGTCAAAACTTGCAGTTGCCAAAATGTGTTCCGATGTATGTTCACACTTGTACGGTAATGGATACCGAATAAGGATTGAAAATTATTCAATTGGTGAGTGCCGGGATTTCCTCTTAAACTGTTTGCTTGAAGTATATTCCTTTCCACGTGCACCACCAGATTTTACACAGAGTGCCGCTCTAAACTTCCATTATACTAGGAAATTACCACTTGGCATAGACACAGGGCCGGATTAAAGGGAGGACATCGGGCTATCACCAGCCCGAACCCGGAAGCAGTGTTCCGGGTTCATGCTGGGGCATATATGGCAGGGGTCGGGAACTCTGTTCCGTGAGCTGCATCAGGCCCCCGACCATCTCCTGATGCGGCCCGCGTGCACAGCACTCTCCTGTGTCCAGCGCCACTAGACACAGGAGAGTGCTGTGCCTGACAGCTCCTCTCTGGCGCACAATGACGTTGCTGCAGGAGATGATAGAGGACCCGGCCAGCTCTGGAGCGAGGACAGGTGAGTGGAGAAGTGGGAGGGAGTGAACTAGAGCTACCAGGACACCACTGGGGGGGAGGGGGGAGAACTACTGCTACCAGGACACCACTGGGGGGGAGAACTACAGCTACCAGGACACCACTGGGGGGGGGGACTACAGCTACCAGGACACCACTGGGGGGAGGGGGGAGAATTACAGCTGCCAGGACACCACTGGTGTGTGTGTGTGGGGGGGGGGGAGAAGTACAGCTACCAGGACACCACTGGGGGGAGGGGGAGAACTACAGCTGCCAGGACACCACTGGGGTTGGAGGGGTAACTACAGCTACCAGGACATCACTGGGGGTTGACTACAATGCTAGGGGCATTGGGGGGGGGCACATTACTTTTCCTTGCCCCAGGTGCTGTTAAACCACACACAGCACTTCTGCGTATAGTATAACATTAAGTGTGGGCACAGCAGGAGACATTATTACTACATGGGGGCATAGCAGGAGACATTATTACTATATGGAGGGCACAGCAGGAGACATTATTACTATATAGAGGGTACAGCAGGAGACATTATTACTTTATGGAGGCACAGCAGGAGACATTATTACTATATGGGGGCACAGCAGGAGACATTACTATATGGAGGCACAGCAGGGGGTATTATTATTATATGGAGGCACAGCAGGAGGCATTATTACTATATGGAGGCACAGCAGGGGGCAGTATTACTATATGGAGGGCACAGCAGCAGGGGATATTATTACTATATGGGGGCACAGCAGGGGGCATTATTACTATATGGGGACATATAGACTTTATAACTATTTGATGGCAATGCAGGGGATCCTACATACAGGGGGCAACCCACATTTCTACTCACTTTACTGGAAATTACACCAATAAGTGGAATTACTACTGTTTGGGACCTTATGGGCTGGAATAAGGGAAGGAAGTTGCTGGAAAAGTGCAGAGTCTAAGATGTTTGTCTGGCTGGTTCTGAAGAGATTAATTGTTGCTGAAAGAAATTATTATGGTGGTCTGGGCCGGATGGAGAAGAAAAGGGAAAGTGTCGCCTTAGATCAAAGAAGACGTCACCTGTTGTAACAACTGGAGTCGTGGATCCACTGGACCGTCACTAGCGATGGCGTAAGCCGCACCAGGGAGCGGAGTCTAAGGAGCCGCTGGTCATCACCAGAACCCACCGCAAGGTGGGATGGACTTGCTGCGGCAGGGGACCCCCAGGTCGCTACCCCTGGCTTGGCTTGCTAGTGACGGCGGAAGAGGTGTAGCAGGAACAGTAGGCAAGCAGGCAGACAGGCAGGTAGGCAGCTGGATACAGGGAACCGCAGGTGGCAGAAACAATGTGCAGGAACAATGGGCAGGAACAACAGGTAGCTGGGACTGAACACACTAGGAAGCATGCAGAGGCTCCAACACCTGTGGTGGGACAGGGCTGCAATTTGTAGGAGAGCCTAAGAGCCCTTTTACAAAGAAAGATTATCTGACAGATTATCTGCCAAAGATTTGAGGCCAAAACCAGGAATGGATTTGAAAAGAGGAGAAATCTCAGACTTTCATGCATGACCTAATCTCTGTTTATAGTCTGTTCCTGGATTTGGCTTCAAATCTTTGGCAGATAATCTGTCAGATAATCTTTCTGTGTAAAAGGGCCCTTAGAGCAGCAGCCAATTAAAGGCACACTGACCCTTTAAATTATAGCAGAACCGGCGCGTGCGCCCCCTAGGAGCCAGGGACGCGCCCGTCGAGGTGACAGGGAGCTGCTCCGGCACAGAGCTGGAGATGGGGCAGCAGCGGCGCGGCGAGAGGTATGTGCTGCGGCCGCGGATGTGACACCTGTGAGTCACTGAATGACGTGTCTTTTGTATTTTTTAGAACATTATTAAGTAGGAGTGCCCTGGGGTAAAACAAAAGGTTAGCCATAATATTCACACTGCTTCTCCCTAGCAAAATCCTCCCCATTTACTGATCGATGTCTTTCCACATGTTCAAAAATCATTGGCCACCGGCCATGCATCGGGGAATGGGGAGCCCCCAACAAGATTGTCGCCCGGGACCTCCACCAACCTTAATCTGGCCCTGTATAGACAGCATAGCGAGATCTATTGGAAGCCTTGAATCTTCCACACATTTACACATTTGCACAATATACTTTATTGGCTTACAACACGTCATCATCAATCAAGAAAGTGTAGACTTTCTCTCTATATCTCTATATTACAGAGTGTTATCTGACAGGGTATAAATTCCCAACACTTACCAGAGCTGCAAGTGGTGACCTACTTTATTTTTCTAGAGAAACTGAGTGACAAAGATAGTCTGAGTCACTGAGCCATATTTTAAACTCAAATGTCAGGCTTCTCCATCAATCTGCACTATAATGTGGTAATAATATTTTCTTACCTATTCAGTGATTCAATCCCTTGGTAATTATCACTCTCTCAGGGTACATTACAATAGAAGGTTACTGGGTCTATGATAAATGCAGTCGCTCATGTACACGTCTGGAATTCCCACAATGTGGCCTTAGGATTCTAAGCTGGTTGGGGACCATAAGAAAGTTAGTTTTTTTATTTCATAAAGGCCAGTTATAGGGGGCAACTGAAAGACCTGCTGGGCCAGAGACCCCATCAGAATAGAGGTTTGTGTGCTGGTCCTGCCTCTCTGCTCTTTGTTTATGTTGGACATCTCTTTAGGAGGATAATAAGCACTTACAATGGTCAGAAGTCTGTGGCCAACATGGTGGGCTCAGTAGATAGCACTGTGTTACTACAGACCTGGGAATAAATATGACCAAAATTAACAGATGCATGGAGTTTGTATGTAGTTTGTGAGTTTGCATGGGGAACCATGTTTGCTGGTTTCCTACCATACATCTTCTTTAGGAAAAAACTCAAGCAAGACACAATTAGGAATTTATCATGGTTGTACACCAGCTTTCTAACATACAAAAACATATTTATATATTGACAGGTTTGCTGAAAAAAACTCACCTAACACACTCCCCCAGGGGTCCTCCTGTGGCGTCTTTGGGTCCCCCACTAAATAATCTGATCTCTACATCCTAGATGGATTTGACGCCACAGTGATAGCTTGCTGAGCCAATCACTGATTGAGACAGGAAAGCACCACAGCAAGTGATTGGCCAAGCAGGCTTTCACTGTTAAGGTGAATCCATCTTGGAAGTATCAGCCAGAGCATTCAGTAGGGGACTCGAAGCTGCCACAAGAGGACCTCCAGGGGAGGGTGTTAGGTAAGTATAGGTTATTTATTATTTTCTCAGCAACCCCAGCAATATATATATAAAAATTAATATCTAGAGTAGCCCTTTAAATGGGGTGCCCTACATATAGAAGCTATCTCCAATAGGAGATAACTTACTGATTGCAGCAGGACCCCTGCCTCAGTTGAATTGAATGGTAGTAGCGCACATGCATGACTGCCGCACTATTTCTTCTCAATGGGAGCCACTGGAGATAGCCAAGTACACCACTCTACTTTTTCAGCCATGAGAGTCAGGTCCTTGCTCTGAAGATGGGGTCAGTTGGACCCCTGGCATTCTAAGGATAGGGGATAACTTACTTTTGTTGGACAACTCCTTTAAGATAGGCTTGCGTCTCCTTAAAGGGGTGGTGTCACGAAGAAAACTAGGTCTATAGTAATGGATTGTTAAATGTAACATATTTCAAATATTCAAGCATTTCTTAAAATGTATCATTTAAGAGATAGAGATTCATTAATCCCCCCATGTGCTGCTTTGTTTCATAATCTGTTGCCCCAGGTTCAATTGCAGTCACATGATCTGTCCCATTAGTACTGGCAATTGATTTTCACTTCACATGCAAGCAAGGGGGATTGTCGGAAAGTGTTCGGACTATCGCATGGCTACAGCAGCGTCAAACTTCAGAGGGAAAACCAAAAAGTAAACAGATGCATAGAAAAGAAAAATGATGCAGTGTTGTATAGTAAGCTTCTTTACTAAAAACAGCTCATTGGTTCTCCTTTACAAGTTGTATCTTTTAGGGGTGGGCTTCTTATAACATAGTTTTTCATTTATATTAAGTAGAAAAAAAATGTTCTTCTTTTGATGTGTCTGTATACCACCATTATTCCATATGAGAAGATGATGCTTGAGGGACCCAGTGGGCATCTAAATGAGAGCCTAGATTACCCAACATACCTTAATATGGAATTTTTGAAGTTGTGTAAAACATATAATCCCTTTAATATCAGATGTAAATCATTACCTAAGATATACCTTTAGATATATGCAAACACATAGAATGACAATCATTTTCTCGGTTAATTATCATCACAGGATAATTACAGTATATTATAACAATTAACACGCAGGACATGTACGAATCTGTATGAGTGAGCATAGAGAAGCCTCACTTCTAATATCTGTTACAGAAAGACATGGCAGGGCTTGTCTAACACTACTGGGATCCTGGACTGAGGTATTTTAACCCACATGTGTTATATTAAGAGACTTCATATCCCACAAATTTGATTAATAAGGTTAGAAGTCAAAAAAGAAATTACACTAAATTCCCTAACTATGTAAAAGACCTTTTCTAGATATGGTGCAGACAGCGAATTATATTTATTAAATTAAAAAGCAACAGAAAACAATATTCTTCCATAGGATAATACATTTAAGGGAATTGTTAAAAAAAAACTTTTGATATGTCACAGAAAACTTTTACCAGGGTTTGGAGTGTTCAGATGCATGCAGTACTGTATGCACTACATTCAAAAGGGAGGTGCAATTTTGTATCTACCTCATAGCACTTCTGGGACCTTCTAGGGCTTCAGGCTAGGTCTAGAGAAGTCATGCCTATTTTGGCACAGATTATTTAAGGTGTGCATTCCACATTTATACTATATTTAACTTAGTATGAGCCAAATGTAGTATCTCAAAGTGGGTGTACCACTACTGTTTTAGCACACCTGTCTTCATGTACTTTGTATTTCAATGTCCTGGGCTGATGGTCTCCACTTCACTGTTCACCACTAGGTGTCTCACTATTCTTGTGTACTGCACAGCTGAAGGGAGTATAACACTGCACTTATGTCTTGTTTTGTTTTGCCACAGTGTGCCCAATCCTTGAGCTGGGTACTTCACACAATTCCACCTACCACAGATCTGTCCTTTGAGTTATGTCCTTTGCAAAAGGTTCCCCTCCAATGGGAAATTAATCCCGTCCTGCCCTTCTTGGGTGGGGTATACTCTAGTCAGTTTAGTCAGAGAAAGTGTACACAAAAAAGCCTGTTCTTGCCTGGCCTGGAGGTCAGGTCCCCTGACAGGGATTTTATGTTGCAGCTTGTTCTTCTAAAGTATTTCTACAGTTGTACACTGCAGGGCTAAAGCCTAAAGGGGGGGTTAACTACCACTAGGGGTCAACTTTACGCACGTCTGGGATGACTGATTCTTCTTTTAAGTCAGGATGTTCCTACAGCTTCTTGGTTCGTCAGCAGTGGAGCAAAGTGCAGTTAGAGCCTAAGTACTCAACTGGTCCTCACTTGGTCATATCAGGTAATCCTGAGTGGCTAGATACACCTGGTTGTGCAAGCCCGGGGCCCGTGCTATTAAATCTGGCACTCTGTCATGTCTCTGGCAAGAGGTGGTAATCTCCAAACTGTGAGTACGGGTTATTCTGTTCTTCAGCCAAGTCGCCCTAACAGAGTTCTGCTATGTCTTAGGCAAGGTCCCCTCGGTAGCCCCCTAGTCTATTCCAACAAGTCTTCTAGAAGTCAAATTTAACCGAACCAACCAAACGTCAAGTCTAAGTATACAGATGCTGTGCTATATACACCTATAGACTTTAAAGTGACTCTGCATCCACAATCTGACCCCCCAAACCGCTTGTACCTTCAGATAGCTGCTTTTAATCCAAGATCTGTCCTGGGGTCCGTTCGGAAGGTGATGCAGTTAATGTAATAAAAAACAACTTTTAAACTGGCAGCCCCGTGCCCTTTGGCCGTGGCTTACATTGTGTATGCATTAGGCTGGCACAACCTCTCTGTCCCTCCTCCCCACCCTCCTCATCATTAGGAATGCTCCAGGCAGATTGTCTCCTATTCATCAGCTGTGTCAGCCCGGCACCTGTGTAGTTTTCACTGCAGAGAAATAGGAAAAATGGTGAAGAGAGTGGGGAGGAGGGACAGAGAGGGTGTGCCAGCCTAATGCATACACAAACTAAGCCACGGCCGTTTGGCACAGGGCTGCCAGTTCAAAAGTTGTTTTTTTATGACAATAACTTCATCACCTGCCGAACGGACCCCAGGACAGATCTTGGATTAAAAGCAGCTATCCAAAGGTACAAGTGGTTTGGGGGGTCAGATTGTGGGTACAGAGTCGCTTTAAACAAGAGGGCTGGATATCTCCATTCATTTTCCCCTTCTGTGTGACCATTACTTTGCCTTCAAAACACAGTAATCACTGAACTCAAGGAGATCAGTGAAACTAGCCAGAATCCTTCTCCACACTGACAAGGGTCAAATACCCCGGAATGGCTGTCTGTGGATGGATACTAGCCTTGGCAAGCCCTTGTCATGTTGCAATACTTGCACCTTGAGTTAGACTTTGACAAAAAGGGGCCACCCTGATGTTTCCGTATTTATGTTCAAATACTTGCAACCGAGTGGGACTTAAGGGGTTACCTATCAGGGTGATAGGGTACTCTCCCCATCTGGAGGCACCCCATGGCAACAGGCTAGGGATATCTGGCTTTTCCCATGTTTTGAGACTCGCAGCCAAGACTCTTGTTTTGTATTACCTTGCCTAGCAAACATTGGTCAAGATATTCCATGTTCTATCGATGGGTAGATGCGATCCCTCTCACAAGGTTTTTTTTTCATAGGCGGAAGTATTCAGTATCAGTGATGGGTCTTTTCCCTTTTGTATATGTAACATTTCTTTCATGCGGTTATTATGACAGTACATGTGAATGTACAAAGGAGAAGAGCAGCATTTTAATTAAGATTATAAGAGTAATAATGATGTCTGATGGGAAAGAAATCAGCACGTGAGGTGTGCTGAATGACTCCCATTCTATTAATGTTACTGGAGCCGCATGACTTACTTCACACTTAGGTAAATTCGCTCATCGTACCGAAAAGACCATTCACAGCTGACATAAAACAGCATTTTGTATGATTTGTTTACATGTAGGCTGCATTATCTCGGCAGTATGTTTATACGTAGCTTTGCTGCATGTGCTGTGTAGTGCTGTAATCATGTAAAGTACAGAACGCAATTATTTTATGTCATATATACTACACGTAAGCTTCATATATACTGAAGGCTATGAAGACGATATGTAACCTGCGCCACTAGTATGACATTCAAAGACGGATCATTGTTTTCTCAAACTGAATGTATCGTCATAGAAAAATATTGTTTAAAGGGACTTAATATGTTAAAAATCTCTATAAGCCTCTGTTCATATCACATATTCAGGCATGTATAAGACTAGAAATGTGCCCTGTGGTAGTATACATCTACAATGGACATCTATGTCTACTTCTACTCTGCAATGGCATTCACTACGTAAGAGCTAAGCTGCAGTAAGGTGGCACGGCTGCTATGCAGTGAACTGCTTCCAGCCCCGTTCACAGCATATGTCTGACCATGGCAGCCCTGGAGAACAGATAATCAGCAGGGCTGCCCCCATTTATTTAACATGAAAAAGCATTTTAACCCCTTCAAGCATCACAACATACAATTGCATCATGGCTGCTATCGGTAGCTGGGGCCGCTGCAAGAAGCCGACACAGAGGGCATAAGGTGTTTGGAAATAATATTGGGCACACAGAGCAGTCCTTTGTGCTATTTAACCATTTAAACGCTGCTGTCAAAATTGACAGTGGATTTCCTATCATTGGTGGTCTGGTGGGGAGATCTGCTCCCTGCAGCAAGATTCGCTCTCATTGCAGTCCGAGGCCTCTATAAGGCCTTCCAGGCTGTGTAAGACCAGCAAATGGCACAGACTGCCTTTAGCAGGCAATAGCAATCGAGTGCAAATTCTATGGGTCAATACAGTACATATGTACTGCATTGATTCCTATAAGCAATCATGGTATTGCTTATAGGAGTCCCCTGAGGGGGGGGACTACAAAGGTGTGTTAAAAATAATTTTAAAAATATTAATAAATCCATCCATAGTCCCAGCAAAAGTTAGAAGGTATGCATAAGGCGAAGTGAGCACTTGGACTCAGGTGGCAGATTCTCGGGTCCCTAAGGGGGCGGCAGGGGCCCTATCATGAATTCACTACAATGACAGGGCTGGCTAACCAACTCACTAAATGTTCCTGGCGTATGCAGCAAGGCGGCCGCCTCCCTATCTACCTATCTATACTATGTGCTCTCATCTCCTACTTTCAAAACCACCAGTGCACTTAGAATAAGCAATTTCAGGAGCTGTGTGTGTTCAGGAGCTGAGATAGTATAAGGGTGGTATTACACGGGCCGAGCAGGGCCCGATAATACCTGTAAACAAGCGCCGATCTGCTAGATCGTAGCTCGTTTACTGGGCCTATTACACAGCCCACATCATTTAACAAGAGCTGCAAGGACATCGTTACCGATGTCCTTGCAGCCCTTGCTAAACTGGCATATCCATCCACGTTCCAGGGCTGCTCCTGCCGTCTGCTTCTCCCCGGGTCCCGCACGCGCTCTAGCTTCACAGCGGCCTGTCAGCTGATAGACCGCTCAGCCAATCACAGTACGGGACCGCCGCGGCCTGTGATTGGCTGAGCGGCCTATCAGCTGACAGGCCGCTGTGAAGCTAGAGCGCGCGCGGGACCCCGGGAGAAGACCGCAGGAGCAGCCCTGGAACGTGGATGGGTAATGTATATCGTTAGTCGCTGCCCTTGCACCGCTATTACACGTAGCGGTGCGCGGTCGGTGCCCGACAAAAATAGGTTCTAACCTATACCAACGATCAGCCGATGATCGTTGTCATCGGCTGATCATTGCATTTATTATACGGAGCGATAATCGGCCGAATCAGGCCAATTCGGCCGATTATCGTTCAGTGTAATAGTACCCTAACACACAGGTCCTAGACCTGACTGGTGGCTGGAAGTGGAGGAGCTGTGTTTGCTGGGCTTTCCTGTCAGGTCTGGGAGGTCAGGGGGAAAAAGACTGCAGGTGATACAGAAAGAAGAGATTCTCTCCTCTGCCACCTGGACACAGTTCACACCCTGGCAGCTCCCATATGCCATTCACTTGGTGTATGTTAACCCTATTGAGACTATATCATTATTACTGGGAAACACAAATTGTAGGTTAGTTACCAGTGAATGGAGCCATAATTTATTGTGGGTCACTGTGAATTACACTGTAAGGTTTCAGGAGGGCTTGACCAGTTTTTGTTTGCTTCCATGTATCATTATCGATTTCTGAAGGCATAAGGTGTTTAGCAATAATATTAGGTGGCAGTATTATTAAGAGGGGCACATTGTGTGGCAGTATTATATTCTGGGGCACAGAGTGTGGCAGTATCATATTCAGGAGCACAGAGTGTGGAAGCATTATATTCAGGGGCACAGAGTGTGGCAGCATTATATTCAGGGGCACAGAGTGTGGCAGTATTATATTCAGGGGCATAGAGTGTGGCAGCATTATATTCAGGGGCACAGAGTGTGGCAGCATTATATTCAGGGGCATAGAGTGTGGCAGCATTATATTCAGGGGCATAGAGTGTGGCAGCATTATATTCAGGGGCACAGAGTGTGGCAGCATTATATTCAGGAGTACAGAGTGTGGCAGTATTATATTCAGGGGCACAGAGTGTGGCAGCATTATATTCTGGGGCACAGAGTATGGCAGTATCATATTCAGGAGCACAGAGTGTGGCAGCATTATATTCAGGGGCACAGAGTGTGGCAGCATTATATTCAGGGGCACAGCATGTGGCAGCATTATACAAAAGGGCACAGCATGTGGCAGCATTATATCCAGGGGCACAGAGTGTGGCAGCATTAGATTCAGGGGCACAGAGTGTGGCAGCATTAGATTCAGGGGCACAGAGTGTGGCAGCATTATATCCAGGGGCACAGAGTGTGGCAGCATTAGATTCAGGGGCACAGAGTGTGGCAGCATTAGATTCAGGGGCACAGAGTGTGGCAGCATTAGATTCAGGGGCACAGCGTGTGGCAGCATTAGATTCAGGGGCACAGCGTGTGGCAGCATTAGATTCAGGGGCACAGAGTGTGGCAGCATTATATTCAGGGGCACAGTGTGGCAGTATTATATTCAGGGGCACAGCATGTGGCAGCATTATATTCAGGGGCACAGCATATGGCAGCATTATATTCAGGGGTACAGAGTGTGGCAGCATTATATTCAGGGGTACAGAGTGTGGCAGCATTATATTCAGGGGTACAGAGTGTGGCAGTATTATACTGCTGATTCTTGTAGTGCCATGGCTAATGGCAGCCATTATGTGTTCAGAACATTGCCTGCACATTTTAATGCAATAGAGACATCTAGTGGTAGATCATCATATGTGCAGGCGTATGATGTAATTTTTTTTTTTTTATGATTACTGATGTAGCTTTTTTTTGTGGTAGTGACTAAAAGGAAGAAAACTAAAGCTTTTTTTTTCTTTCTACTTGCTATTCTTGTACATTAACCTTTTCTTGTGGACATTTGGCCCACAAAGCATGCAAGCATAAAGCATTTTATTATATTTGTTTTAACTTTTGCATTTACCTATTTGTAAAACTAGGACAAGCAAAAAGTACTCAGAAACTGCACTGAATATGCTGGACACAGATCAATATAAAGCATTCACCTTAAAGAGGTGAACAGCCCTCAGTAGACACACCCCTGGTGTGCAGTGAGAGCACAGCGGAGAGGCAAGGTATTCGCAAGTGAGAAGTGAGAAGATCTGTCCTGGGGTTTGTTCGGCAGGTGATGCAGTTATTGTGCTAAAAAACTATTTTTAAACTTGCAGCCCCGTGCCCAAGGGGAGTATCTGTGCCCTAACTTTGCACCACCCTTCCGTCCCTCCTCCCCACCCTTTTCATCATTAGGAATGCCACTAAAACATTTTCTCCTGTCTGAACATTGCACAGGTGATTATTGATCCAGCTCATGTTCAGTATTCACACAGCTGCGGAATAGGAGACAATCTGCCTTGAACATTCCTAAAGATAAGGATGGCGGGGGGGTTGTGCCAGTCTAATGCATACACAATCTAAGCCCTGGCCATTGGGCATGGGGCTGCCAGTTTAAAAGTTGTTTTTTAGGACAATAACTGCATCACCTGCCGAACGGACCCCAGGACAGATCTTGGATTAAAAGCAGCTGAAGGTACAAGCGGTTTGTGGGGGTCAGATTGTGGGTACAGAGTCACTTTAAGTGTACTGTATGCTTGTAGAAGTGGGCGAGCAGGTGGTGCAACCTGAGAGTCAGGAAGGCGTATGCTGAGACCTGGAGAAGGCAGCTCTATAATAAAAGGGAATCTGTCAGCTGCATTTCGAGTTACAAACTGCTGACGCTGTTAGGACAATATGATACTTTAATGTGTGTTGCTTGTTCTAAACAAAAACATCTCTGGTGTAATTTTTCTGGAAATATTTCCTGACGCAGTTACCAATATCCAGAAGGAGCCACACATTTTGTAGCTCTCACAACACTTACAGAAAATGTTCATGGGGCTTAGTGAAAGTGGCTTCGTCTGCAGATTTTGTATAATTTGTGCCAGAAAAGTTACGGCAGAAATTCTGCTGAAGTTTGTAGCTTGTGTAGATATCATACATTGGATAACCAGGTTTACACAGAGTCTGCAGAAAATGTTTACCATTCACTATAGAAGAGAACACAGTACTGACTGAATGTAATCTCAAGCAAGGCAAGAGACATAACAATTATAGCAGATCTCTCATGTCCAGTGTCCATATAAGGACACCATCAGAAATCACAGTCAAGGATAATTTTTACACAGTCTGACACTGGACTCTGATACCTAGGTATAGAAAACTGACTATTAATACCTTACTTTTGATAACTGACTTCTGACAACTGATTATTGACAACTGACTATTGATACTTCACAACTGACTATACCTGACTTCTAATAAAATGATGTGTGCTATCTGATCTCTGAATTGTCAGTAGTTAGTATCACAAGTCACTATTTAGTTTGAATTTCAGGTATACTTCACTTTCACTTCAATTCCTAGGAAGCACCTAGCTTATATTTTTCAGGTAACACAATGAACAGTTATATCTGATCTTTGACTTGTGAGACGTCAGAAGTAATTTCTCATTGTTCATTGCTCACATAGCTGTGTCTGTGAGCAGGGCCATAACAACAGCTGCTCCTGCCCTAGGCACTATACCTGAAGACGCCCCATCTTGGGGGGAGACGAGGAGAGTGGTTTCGGCCACATGCATTTCTCTACATGTAGAAACATTGTCTTAATTGCATTTTTATCTTAAAACATAAATTTCCACATTCAATGAATGATTAGAGCCATCTGCATATTGTCTGAAGGAATTCTCACCACAAAATTGGTAGATTGGTAGGTAAGAGCTCCACGCGTCACAGCCATATCAGACCTGATCATACCTCCTCAAAAAGACACCAGGATTACTGGCAAGTCTGACCAGGAGGTGGGAGACAAAAAAAATATATTACAAAAAAATTTTTTTTCCCGCCAGTGTCATGATCGCACCTAAAAAGGCATCAGTGCCACCCTCTGCTGCGAAGATTCGACCTCTGCGCCAAAGACTGCACTTTTGGCCATGATCCGTTCCTGGTTTTACTGTGTTCTCTGCTTGTGTCTTCTGTGTTCCGGTCCATGTTTTCTTAGTTCTCCCTGCACCTTCCTTGCTGTGGTCTGTTTACGAATTGTGTCTGCTGTGTTGTGATTGACAAGTCTCTTCACCTCTGTGTGTTTCTCCTGCTCCACCTATCAGCTTGCAGTCCAGGACTTCTGTTCCCTTATACCTTGGTCTCTCCCTTCACTCAGGGCTCTTGATAGCGTTGTCCAGCTAGTCTGTACTGCTAGATCCAGCCTTTGCTATACTGCCTGTATTCCTGGTTTCCTGATCCGTTTGCTTGTTTATTGCCTTTCTTTGTCTTTTGTTTCAGTGTTCTCCCTTAGTCCTCAGTGTTCCTTGCGCTGTCCCCAGTTATCTTGCTACATTCTCTGGCTTTGGCTCCACTGTTACCTTGTTGTATCTCTGGCTTTGGCTCCACCATTACCTTGTTGCATTTCTGGCTTTTGTCCTCCTTTAGTTTGGTCCCCGGTTCCTCGCTGCCTTCTTGGTCCTGTCCTTCTGTGTGACTTTGCTTTGTCTTCTGTCATTGTACCTTGTTCCAGTACAATGTCTTGTATGTGTTTTGCACTTATTTGAGTGCAGGGATCGCCGCCCAGTTGCTCGCCGCCATCTTAGGGCGGATGGTAGCAAGTAGGTAGGGACAGCGTGGGGGTGTTAGCTATAGGGCCCACTTGTCCTGTGTGTCTTTGTTCCCAGGGGCCCTGACAGCCAGCTCCCTGGTGCTGCCCCCCTGCAAGGTGCTGCCCTAGGCACCTGACCACGGGTGCCTAATGGTAAATACGGCCCTGTCTGTGAGTATATATATTTCTGTATATGTGGGTGTGTTAGTACTTATCATGTGTCTGTGTAGTGTCTCTGTGTCTGTTATGTGCTGTCATGCAAAGCTAACTTGCATTTTTCAGGTAAAAAAATGAACCGTGATATCTCATCCTTGACTTGTGAGAAGTCAGAAGTACAGAAGCACAGACACATCAAGAGTACTACCACACCTACATAGGCACTATATATACACACACATTACATATATATACAGGGGCGGTCTTGGCATTTCTGGGGCCCCAAGCGAAGTTTATGTCTGCCCCCCCCCCCCTCGACACACACTCCACAACAATAGACCGCTGGGTGCTGCTCTCAGTAGTATATACCCCTTGTGCGCAGCCACCAGTAGTATATACCCCTTGTGTGCTTCCCCTCAGTAGTATATACCCCTTGTGTGCTTTCCCCAGTAGTGTATAGATGCCTGTGTGTTCCCCTAGTTATATATAGCCTCCCTCCGTGTGCTCCCCCAAAAGTATATAGACCCCCTGTGTGCTGCCCACAGTCATATATACCCCGTGTGCTGCCTTCAGTCGCATACACCCCTGTGTGCTCCCCCACTAGTATATAGACCCCCTGTGTGCTCCCCCACTTTTATGTAGCTCCCCTGTGTGCTCCCTCAGTGTTATATAGCCCCCCTGTGTGCTCCCCCACTTGGATATAGAGCTCCTGTGTGCTCCCCCACTTGGATATAGACCCCTGTGTGCTCCTCCAGTAGTATATAAACCCCCTGTGTGGTTCCCCCAGTAGTATATAGACCCCCTGTGTGCTCCACCAGTATTATATAGATCCATGTGTGCTCCCCCAGTAGTATATAGACCACTGTGTGCTCCTCCAGCAGTATATAGCCCCAATGTGTGCTACCCCAGTCATATATAGACCCCCTGTGTGCTCCCCAGTTATACATAGACCCCCTGTGTGCTGCCTCCAGTAGTATATAGCCCCCCTGTGTGCCCCACCAGTAGTACATAGACCCTCGGTGTGTTCCCCCAGTAGTATATAGACCCCCTGTGTGCCCCGCCAGTAGTATATAGACCCCCTGTGTGCCGCCCCAGTAGTATATAGACCCCTGTGTGCCCCCCAGTTATATATAGACCCCTGTGTACTGCCTCAGCAGTATATAGACCCCCTGTGTGCCCCACCAGTAGTATATAGACTCCTGTGTGTTCCCCCAGTAGTATATAGACCCCTTGTGTGCCCCACCAGTAGTATATAGACCCCTGTGTGTTCCCCCAGTAGTATATAGACTCCCTGTGTGCCCCCCCAGTAGTATATAGACCCCTGTGTGCTACCTTAGTAGTATATAGCCCCCCTGTGTGCTCCCCCAGTAGTATATAGCCCCCCTGTGTGCTCTCCCACTTGGATATAGACCTCCTGTGTGCTCCCCCAGTTATATATAGACCCCATTCTGCTGCCCCAAGTAGTATATAGACCCCCTATGTGCTGACCCAAGTAGTATATAGACCCCTCTGTGAAGCCCCAGTAGTCTATAGCCCCCCCTGTGTGCTCCCCCAGTTATATATGGCCCCCCTGTGTCTTCCCTGTTATATAGCCCCACTGTGTGCTCCCCCCATTTATATAGACGCCCGCTGTGCGCTCCCCCAGTTACACAGGCCCCTGTGTGCTCCCCCCTCCCATATAGTATATAACACAATAAAACAAACACTTATGCTCACCTGGGTCCAGGCGTCTCCTCTTCTCCTCACTCTTGTGGCCGCAAGGGTTTTCCCTGCGGTCACAAGAGGCCGCGCTCCCCTTGTCCTGGTGCCGATGCTCCAGTGATGTCACTGGAGCACCGGCACCACAAGGACAGAGCGGCCACTTGTGACTGCAGGGAAAACACTTCCTGCAGCCACAAAAGTGACTGACAGGAAGGGAGTCAATGGCTCCCGCCCTGTCAGTGCTGCTGCTGCATGTAACTGAGCACTCATTACGAGTGCTCATAGTTACAGTTCACAGCAGCGGCCCTGTCTAGCGGTCTTGAGCACAAGAGAAGAGCGGGGCGTGGGGGCCCCCCTGGATGTTTGGGGCCCCAAGCGATTGCTTGGGGTGCTTGGTGCCAAAGACCGCTACTGTATATATAGTGACAATCTGGGGGTTACTCACTTGCTGGGATCGCCATCTCCTGGGCCTGAGACGGTTGGCACATCACAAATTGCAGTCCAGTTAGTGCTGTATGCTTTATACTGACCTCAGTCAGCTTTATTTATCCGTTCAAATAACACAAGACATAGGCAACACTGTCAATAAAATAAAACCTGTTCTGTCTAGCCACTGACTACACATTGCAGCTTCCCTAGCTGACTTTCTGAGCCTACTGCTCCACTTGACCATGTACACTGGTCTCACCCAGACTACTTGTCTGCAGCTCCCACAGGCCTAGCGCTGCCTGTGTTCTCCCACCCTTGGAGCCCACACCTGGAAAGCTCTGGAGTCTCTAATAGAGCTCCACCAGGTGGGTTTCAGAGCCTCATTAGCTCTAGGGCTGGAGTGGAGTATCTGGACCAGGAGCTTCACCTGAACTCCAATTCCAACTCCAGAGGCATAGAACTGCCTCTTACAGCCCCACCATGCCACATATCCTCCCCCCCTGACAAAGGCCGTAGGACTTGTCACTTTATTAACACCCCCTCCTGGGTCAAAGGTCCTACATTGGGGTAAGATGTGACACCATTCATGACTTATTTTCTTTTTCTGGGCACACACATCACACTTTTCATGAGATTTTTGTTTTCCCCACATTCTCCATAATACAGGAACACCGTACCCCACTTTCTCACTTTGCCGTTCATTTCTTTTATGACCACGTCCATAAGTGGAGACGTGCATTGGACGGCTGTACTGAGAACCAGTCTCCGCAGGCACACAGTCCTCATTGTCAGCATGCACACAGTCTTTACTCTTACATGCATTTTGGGTTCCCTTATTGGTAACATCCAGGTTGTTACCCTTGGCAACATGCAACCTCTCACTTCCAGCTACATTGGATGGGACTGTATGAGTGACACTCGGCTCAGACATTGCCTGATAGGCCTCACTACCTCTCACTCCAGACAGGGCAACATACAGACTGCAGACACTTTTAGTGTCCAAAGGAAAAGTCTTCCCATCAGCTCCTCTATGCACATCTGTGTACTGAAGATTCAGTTCCTCCAAAGTTACCTTTTCACCATTTATATGAACCTCAGCAGCTTCAAGACTCTGTGTAAGAGGCACTAGCTCTTCAACCTGACCTTCTCTGGCCACCATCTCATCACCTGCTACTTGAGGCATGTTCACATTAGCCACAGGAACAGCTTCTGGTGGCTCTTCTACTACTGTGTGACCACCACTAACCTCACTGGATGCTACTACTGTGTGACCACCACTAACCTCACTGGATGCTACTACTGTGTGACCACCACTAACCTCACTGGATGCTACTACTGTGTGACCACCACTAACCTCACTGGATGCTACTACTGTGTGACCAATACTAACCTCACTGGATGCTACTACTGTGTGACCAATACTAACCTCACTGGATGCTACTACTGTGTGACCACTACTAACCTCACTGGATGCATCCCTCAGGTCTATCTTGCTCTGCAGTGTAACACAATCATCCACACCAGGCTTACTGTCATAGAGATAGGGGGCGCTCTCAGTCAAGCCACGTGCATATGGCTTCCTACCAGGCCAAGCACACCTGGCTATCTTCATGCAACATTTCTGTCTACAACCATGTTCACACTGGTCACTTTTTACCCTTTTCTTTCTGTGATACTTGTTGGACAGCAGGCTAGCACAGCGGTGATGGAAAACCTTATAATAGCAGAACTTCTTGACTCGCTCACTGTAAGGACGCAGTGTAAGTGTGAGAATACACAACACATTTTCACTATGTTTCCTCACCACATGCATTCTCACTGCACCACGCTGGGAAAAACGTGCCCCACAAACCCAGCATACATACCGCTTACTGCCACAGTCACTTCTCACATGCTGTTTGACTTTGTAGGTGACTCTCCTGGTATTATGCAAACCAATACGCTTGTCAACAGTCTTCTCACCCTCCTTCAGTGGCGTGGCGACCGTGGTCGCAGCGGTCGCTGCTGCGACCCGGCCCGCCACGGAGAGGGGCCCGCGGCCCCTCTCCCTGTATCCTCTGCGCCCGCCGCTCCACTCTCCAGGACGGCCCCCGGCTGATGCTGGCTCCCTCCTTTCATCCCCTGTACCCGCTGCTCCGCACTCCCGAACTCCCGGCCGATGCTCCACTACCTGGCGGTGTCCCCGGGATTCCCCTGCAGCACACGCATCAGGGAGCTGTGTACGCCGGGGCTGTTACTTCCGGGTCAGGGAGCGCTCCCTGACCCGGAAGTAAAAGCCCCCGCGCACACTGACCTTCCTGGTGCATGTGCTGCAGGGGAATCCCGGGGACACCGCCAGGTAGTGGAGCATCGGCCGGGAGTTCGGGAGTGCGGAGCGGCGGGCACAGGGGATGAAAGGAGGGAGCCTGCGTCAGCCGGGGGCCGTCCAACACCGCAGATGAGAAGGGAGCTGCAACGGGGGAACGAGGTTAAAGGTGAGTTGTTGTTGTTGTTTCCCCCCCCCCCCCCTTTTGTTTTTATCTACTTGACAAGGGGGTATATACAGTGGGGGCAACACAGTGGGGGCATATACATGGGGGCAACATGGTGGGAGCATCTACATGGGGGGGATGTATACGAAGACAACACAGTGGGGGCATATGCATGGGGGGCAACATAGTGGGGGCATATACATAGGGGGGTAACATGGGGGGGATGTATAAGAAGACAACACAGTGGGGGCATATACATGGGGGTAACATAGGGGGGGGGTATTTATAAGAAGACAACACAGTGGGGGCATATACATGGGGGGAATGTATAAGAAGACAACACAGTGGGGGTATATACATGGGGGGAATGTATAAGAAGACAACACAGTGGGGGCATATACATAGGGGGAATGTATAAGAAGACAACGCAGTGGGGGCATATAAATGGGGGTTACATAGGGCGGGTATGTATAAGAAGACAACACAGTGGGGGCATATACATGGGGGGAATGTATAAAAAGACAACACAGTGGAGGCATATACATGGGGGGGAATGTATAAGAAGACAACACAGTGGGGGCATATAAATGGGGGTAACATAGGGCGGGTATGTATAAGAAGACAACACAGTGGGGTCATATACATGGGGGGTAACATAGGGGGGGTATTTATAAGAAGACAACACAGTGGGGGAAAATACATGGGGGGTAACATAGGGGGGGTATTTATAAGAAGACAACACAGTGGGGGCATATACATGGGGGGATGTATAAGAAGACAACACAGTGGGGGCATATACATGGGGGTTATGTATAAGAAGACAACACAGTGGGGGCATATACATGGGGGGATGTATAAGAAGACAACACAGTGGGGGCATATACATGGGGGGTATGTATAAGAAGACAACACAGTGGGGGCATATACATGGGGGGATGTATAAGAAGACAAGATAGGGGGGTATGTATAAGAAGACAACACAGTGGGGGCATATACATGGGGGTAACATAGGGGGGAATGTATAAGAAGACAACACAGTGGGGGCATATACATGAGGGGGGAAGTATAGGAAGACAACACAGTGGGGGCATCTACAAGGGGGGGAAACATAAGGAAGGCATCTATATGGGGGAAAAGATAAGGGGGGCAACACAGAGGGGACCATCTAAAAGGGGGGACTACACTGAGAGGGGCTGTCAAGGAGATGCACATGGGGGCCATATATATGGAAGACTGAACAAGGGGCCATCTCTACACAGAGGGGGGCATATACTATAAGGGGGGGGGGGTAACAGAGTCAGCCTACCCACTAACTGAGGGTGTAAAGGGGCCAATACAGATGTGCAGTTTCTATAGAGATGAGGATGGTGACAGAGTGAGGAGCCTATTATCTCTGTCTGGCAGATTCTGTGGATTCGTGGCTCGAAGAAGTTCTCATAATGGCCCAGATGGAGAAGATGATGAAAAGGGAAGAACTCCGATCAAAGAAGACGTCCCCTGTGAGTCACCTGATGTAAGTGCACTGTAATGTATATGGTGTACAGAACCTGTGTAGAGCTGGGTCTGCCTCTTCTGGATGAGGTGATAGTGATCTGTGTACAGTGGATGTTATTCAGTACCAGCGGTGGTATTAGTCAGTATGTGGTGGTGTTAGTCAGTAGCAGCAGTGGTGGTAGTATGTGGTGGTATTAGTCAGTATTGGTCTCAGTATACTGGATTTGGTCAGTAACAATATGGTGGTGATGGTAGTGGTTGTGGTGTGGCGGTAATATTTGCGCCTTGGTAATATTGGTCTCAGTATACAGGATTTGGTCAGTAACAGCATGGCGGTAATATGTATGGTGATTATATTTCCATCCTATATACTGGTATTATTGGTAATATCACTCTTTATCTATCTATCTATCTATCTATCTATCTATCTATCTATCTATCTATCGCATAGCTTGGTCAAGGAAGGGGGGGGGGGGGGGCCCAAGTTGAACTCTTGCACCAGGGCCCAAGGGACATTAGCTACGCCCCTGCCCTCCTTCTTACCATCTACAGCAAGAGAAGATATCTGGTTGCCACTAGCAACCACATTGGCCTCACTTGTGTCAGTAAAGGCCACCAAACTCTCTGTACTGCTTTCCCCCACAGCACATTCATCACATGCAATACTCTGGACATTATACACCATGACCTCGAGGGGAAGCACTGCACCCTCAGCACATGCAATCTTCTGGTCATTACACACCATGACCTCTAGGGGCGCACTTGAGCTAATCCCCTCTACTGCTCTGTCTTCTTTAGAGGTTAGTTCACATTCTGCATTCACTGGAACTAACTCTGTAGCACACCCATCATTTACCTGCTCAGGTTGTGTGACATAGTTATGGGCTACATGCATGTTAGGCAGCAAATCTAACATTACATTACTGCTATCCCATAACGGCTGGGTGACATTACCACTATCCCATAACTGCGGGCTGACATTACCGCTATCACATAACTGCTGGGTGACATTTTTAACAGACATTGCATGCAATACATTTTTATCCTTAAAGGGGTATTCCAGGGAAAATCAATAATTTAGCAAAGGAAAGGGTTAACAAAGGTTAACCCTTTCCTAATATACTTACCTGTTGTTTATTGGCCCCCCAAGGAGATCTCCGGTCCGGTCACTTGATCTTGCAGCTTGTGGCTCGAATCCTCTTCTCCTTCCGGTTCGGTGACGTCACCCGGCCGGCGTCGCTCTCCGTCTCATTAGCAGCAGAGCACTGAACCCTGACTGGCTTGGTAGCGTGCAGCCAATCAGGGTTCAGTGCTCTGCATCCCCACCACGCTTCAGAGTGGGGGTCCCCCGAAGCTGCAGTAAATTATCAGGGGTCGTCGGGCTCAGTGCCGGTCACCAGTTACATGGGCCGGCACTGCACTACAGCAGGTAAATGCGGGGTCTAGCATCCATCATCACTCCGCAGAACCCCCGCCCCCCGTCCCCTGTGTCAGCAATGCCGACCGAGTCCCGGGAGGGGATGCGGCGGGCGCCATTACTTCATTCATAGCTACCAGACACCCGGCTGCCCGCCGCATCCCTTCCCCCCAGGGACTCAGGGTCGGCATCGGTGGGGAAGTAATGTGTATCGGCTGCTGATCCCCCCGGCCCCCCCTCACTGTGTCCCTGTCAGAGATCGCTCATCCCCCCCCCCCGGAGCGTGCTGCTGGCCCCGATCTCTGCACTGGTCTCAAGCATCTGTACTCAGCTGACAGGCGCTGTGTACGGGGCAAGACAGAAATCTCTCCTGCCTCACTCACACAGAGCCTGTCAGCTGAGTACAGGTGCCTGAGACCAGTGCAGAGATCGGGGCCAGCAGCACGCTCCGGGGGGTGGGGGTGAGCGATCTCTGACAGGGACACAGGGAGGGGGGCCGGGGGGGATCAGCAGCCGATACACATTACTTTGTAGGACTTTCCCCCCCTCCCTGTGTCCCTGTCAGAGATCGCTCACCCCCACCCCCCGGAGCGTGCTGCTGGCCCCGATCTCTGCACTGGTCTCAAGCACCTGTACTCAGCTGATAGGCTCTGTGTGAGTGAGGCAGGAGAGATTTCTGTCTTGCCCCGTACACAGCGCCTGTCAGCTGAGTACAGGTGCTTAAGACCAGTGCAGAGATCGGGGCCAGCAGCACGCTCCGGGGGGGGGGGGGGGGGATGAGCGATCTCTGACAGGGACACAGTGAGGGGGGGCCGGGGGGATCAGCAGCCGATACACATTACTTCCCCACCGATGCCGACCCTGAGTCCCTGGGGGGAAGGGATGCGGCGGGCAGCCGGATGTCTGGTAGCTATGAATGAAGTAATGCCGCCCGCCGCATCCCCTCTGGGGACTCGGTCGGCATCGCTGACACAGGGGGGGGGGGGTTCTGCGGAGTGATGATGGATGCTAGACCCCGCATTTACCTGCTGTAGTGCAGTGCCGGCCCATGTAACTGGTGACCGGCACTGAGCCCGACGACCCCTGATAATTTACTGCAGCCTCGGGGGACCCCCACTCTGAAGCGTGGTGGGGATGCAGAGCACTGAACCCTGATTGGCTGCACGCTACCAAGCCAGTCAGGGTTCAGTGCTCTGCTGCTAATGAGACGGAGAGCGACGCCGGCCGGGTGGTGACGTCACCGAACCGGAAGGAGAAGAGGATCCGAGCCACAAGCTGCAAGATCACGTGACCGGACCGGAGATCTCCTTGGGGGGCCAATAAACAACAGGTAAGTATATTAGGAAAGGGTTTGGTTAACCCTTTCCTTTGCTAAATTATTGATTTTCTCTGGAATACCCCTTTAACCCCTTAAGGTCAAAGCCAATTTTCGTTTTTGCGCTTTTGCTTATTCCATTTTAAGTTTAAAAGTCAACAGCGCTTGCATTTTTTCACCTAATTTGTTTTGATTTCGGGGAGTTTTGCATTTACGCCATTCGTCCCATGGTAAAACTGACTTGTTATGCATGTTCCTCAAGTCGTTACGATTACTATGATATATAACATGTATAACTTATATTGTATCGGATGGCCTGTAAAAAATTCAAACCGTTGTTTACAAATATACGTTCCTTAAAATCGCTCCATTCCCAGGCTTATAGCGCTTTTATCCTTTGGTCTATGGGGCTGTGTGAGGTGTCATTTTTTGCGCCATGATGCGTTCTTTCTATCGGTACCTTGATTGCGCATATACGCCGTTTTGATCACTTTTTATTACATTTTTTCTGGATTTGATGCGACCAAACATGCGCAATTTTGCACTTTGGAATTTTTTTGCGCTGACGCCATTTATCGTGCGAGATCAGGAATGTGATTAATTAATAGTTCGGGCGATTACGTGTGCGGCGATACTAAATATGTTTATTTATTTGTTTATTTATTAATTTATATTTATAAAATGGGAAAAGGGGGGTGATTTGGACTTTTATTAGGGGAGGGGATTTTTTATTAATAAGAACACTTTTTTACTTTTTTTTTACATGGACTAGAAGCCCCCCTGGGGGACTTGTATATAGACAGCACTGATCTCTCATAGAGATCAATGCTGTGTATATACACAGCAAAGATCCATGAGATCGGTCATAGATTGCTATGGCCTGCTGCAGGCCATAGCAATCTATTGCCGAGCCGGGATCAGCGTCATTCCGACGCTGAGGCCCGGCACGGGCAGAAGAACGGATCTCCCCCCCGCGATCGCATCGCGGGGGGGGAGATCCGACCCACTAGACACCAGGGATAGTGAGCATAAAGCACTTCAATGCAGCTGTCAGGTTTGACAGCTGCATTGAAGTGCTTAATTAGCCGGCACGGCGACGGGACCCGCGCCGGCTAACAGAGGCACTGCCCGGCTGCACGTGTCAGCCGGGATCAGCGCCGTTCAGAGCGGGGTCCCGGCGGGACCCCGCTCTGAACACCCCCCGCGGCACCATGACGTATCAGATACGTCATGGGTCGCTAAGGGGTTAAAGAGGTGTTCCAAGATTTTTATGTTTTTTCAAAAATCATTCAACATTATTGCCTAAGTCAAGAAAAACCTCTCCATATCAATTTTTTTTCTCCATCAGCTTCTCCGGTGATGCAAAAGCTCTTATTATATCTTGTATTGTTTGTTTACAAGCTGCTGTGTCTGTTTACTTACACAGCACACCCAGTGGCCAGAGTTGGAATTGCAGTGTATAAGGAGCTAATCAAATGCCACATGTGCTGCAGCCTCAGGTTTTTTTTTACCTAACCAAAATAAAATCATATTGAATCCTAACATTATAATGATTTGACTAAAATATATATATCTTTTTTATTTTAATTTTTTTTTATTTATTAAGAATTAGATCTATTTTGTGGACTATTTTCCTCTTGCTTCACCAGCCTCTGCCTGTGACACAATGGTAGCTATCAGGATTACCATGCTCACTGACCAGGGTTCAGACCCAATCAGTGTTTGCTTTTTTTTCCCCTCTCATCTTATTTTCAAATGATGGCTTGTGCTAAGTAGTATGGTCATTGTAGAAGAAACACTGAGGGTATTACACAAACAATATGAATTTTCAAAGAAAATAATGCTCTATTGACTCAATACCTTCTTTTTTTTTATTATATTGTGGCAAATAGATATGATGTTATTTTGGTTAGGTAATACATGTATACAGATATCCATAGCAGTTTTAGAAGGTATAGAGTCAATAGGTATTGTCTACAGAGCATTATTTTCTTTGAAATTTCATATTGTTTGTGTAATACCCTCAGTGTTTCTTCTACAATGGCCATAATGTTTAGCACAAGCCATCATTTGAAAATAAGATGAAAATATATAGTCCATAACAGTGTTCTGCCACACAGAGCTCCTCTCCACCCCTGTCCCGACCTCCTCCTCCACACACACTGAGGACACCAGCAGCAGAGTGCCCTTTGATATAGCAGAAGCAGCTAGCAGGAGTCCTGTGTGTGTGTGTGTGTGTGTGTGTGTGTGTGTGTGTGTGGAGGGGGGAGGGGTGGGTTAGGACGGGGAGGAGATGATTTCTATGTTGGGACAGAATGAATGCACAAGCTATCAGGACGGCAGCAGCACAGACCCACACAGCATGCCCCCTCCCAGAATGACTCTTTGATGTTCACTCTGTGGGTGGAGAGACACTGTCTGTGCTGCTGCTGAGAGTGAGACACTGCTATGACCTGCCCCTCCGTCTTCACGTGTCCCTCTCCCCTGGAGCTGGCAGCCTAGTGTGTAGCCAATCAGTGCTCTGCAGCCAAGGGAGAGCCTGACACAGGAGAACTCAGTGCAGCTGACGTCACCGAATCACCAAACGGAAGCATGACAGGAGATGGTCCGGAGATGACAGGAAGCCAGGAGATCCGGAGCAGGCAAGTCACATGACCAGTGATCTCCCAGAGCTGACATCTAATGATAGATAAGTATATTAGAAAAGGGTTAACCTTAGTTAACCCTTTCCTAATACAAAAGATCATTTTTCCCTGGAAAACCCCTTTAAGTTCATCTGACTTTTCAAGTCCATGTTCAGACTGTGCAATAACCTCATCAGGTATCAGGATGGTCTTGTCAGTCACAGGCTTCTTCTCCTCACTTGGTACCATCACTGAACATTTGGACTCATTCTGGTCACAGTTCACACAGTCAGATAGTGAGGCTCCACCCACTGGTATCTGGCTCCTCCCCCTTAGGCAGTGGTACAGCACAATTTACAGGGGATTCTCCCTCCCAAAACTGCCAGAAATAAGGAAAGTCTCTGCCCAGTATGAACTCCACGTCAAGCTCCGCACAGACCTCCAGCACATGATTTACTGTCCCATAACGGGTTTTAAAGTCAATTAGAATAGTCTTACCATATGGCTCTGGTCGACTCTTCACAAACAGTATAATATCCGGGTGGACCCTGGACACCTCCTGGCGACAATCCAGGTCAACCAGCAGTGGGATGCCACCCACCAGCAATTCACAGGTTTTTGGTTTAACCTCTTAACGACGCATGACGGGTATACCCGTCATGCGGCCGTTAAGAGTAAACAGAGAGGGCTCCCGGCGTGAGCCCTCTCTGCAGCGCACGGTCCCCGGTTGCTAAGTGCAGCCAGGGACCGTGTGTATTAGCCGGCGCGGCCGATCGCCTCGGGCGGCTAATTAACCATTCAAATGCAGCTGTCAAAGCTGACAGCTGCATTTGAACAGTGAATGTGGCCCCTCTCCCTGGTGTCTAGTGGGGGATCTCCCCCCCGCGATGCGATCGCGGCGGGGAGATCCGCTGTACTGAGCCGGCTGGGGCTCAGCGTCGCTCCCACGCTGTTCCCGGCTCGGCAATCTATTTAGATGGTCTGCAGCAGACCATTATAATAGAGCCATGATCTGATGGATCATTGCTCTATTATATACACAGGATTGATCTCAATGGGAGATCAGTTCTGTGTATATAGAAGTCCCCCAGGGGGCTTCATATTACTGTAAGTGAAAGTAAAAAAAGTGTTTTTATTAATAAAAAATCCCCTCCCCTAATAAAAGTCTGAATCACCCCCCTTTTCCCATTTTACAAATAAAAATAAATAAATAAACAAACATGTTTGGTATCGCCGCGTGCGTAATCGCCCGAACTATTAATTAATCACATTACTGATCTCGCACGGTAAATGGCGTTAGCGCCAAAAAATCCCAAAATGCTAAATTGCGCATTTTCGGTCGCATCAAATCCAGAAAAATTGTAATAAAAAGCGATCAAAAAGTCGCATACGCGCAATCAAGGTACTGATAGAAAGAACACATCATGGCGCAAAAAATGACACCTAACACTGCCCCATAGTCCAAATTATAAAAGCACTATAAGCCTGGGAATAGAGCGATTTTTAGGAACATATATTTGTTAAAGGGGTAGTGCGGCGGTAAAAAATTATTCACAGAATAACACACATTACAAAGTTATACAACTTTGTAATGTATGTTATGTCTGTGAATGGCCCCCTCCCCCCTGTCCCACCACCCCCACCCGTGTACCCGATGTACAAGATGGCGGACGCGTGTCGGCGCGGATCAGGTATGTATAATGCACTACACTTCCGGGTACACGGGTGGGGGTGGTGGGACATGGGGAAGGGGGCCATTCACAGACATAACATACATTACAAATTTTTTACCGCCGCACTACCCCTTTAACAATGGTTTGAATTTTTTACAGGCCATCAGATACAATATAAGTTATACATGTTACATATCGTTGTAATCGTAACAACTTGAGGAACATGCATAACAAGTCAGTTTACCCCAGAGCGAATGGAAGTAAAAACAAATACCGCCTAAATAAACAAAATGCTTTTTTTTTTTTCAATTTCACCACACTTAGAATTTTTTTCTGGTTTCACAGTGTACTTTATGAAAAAATTCAGCCTGTCATTGCAAAGTACAATTAGTGCCGCAAATAAAAAGGGCTCATGTGGATTTCTAGGTGGAAAAATGCAAGTGCTATGGCCTTTTAAGCACAAGGAGGAAAAAACGAAAACGCAAAAATTAAAATTGGCCGCGTCCTCTAAGGGTTAAACTTGCAGCCCCGTGCCCAACGGACGGGGCTTAGAGTATCTGTGCCCTAACTTTGCACCACCCCTCCGTCCCTCTGTCCCTCCTCCTCACCCTCTTCATCATTAGGAATGCCACTGGAACATCCTGTCTGAACATTGCACAGGTGCCTTAACGATCCAGCCCATGTTCAGTATTCACACAGCTGAGGAATAGGAGACAATCTGCCTTGAGCATTCCTAATGATGAGGAGGGTGGAGAGGAGGGACAGAGAGGATGTGCCAGCCTAATGCATACACAATCTAAGCCCCGGCCGTAGGGCACGGGGCTGCCAGTTTAAAAGTTGTTTTTTTAGGACAATAACTGCATCACCTGCCGAACGGACCCCAGGACAGATCTGGGATTAAAAGCAGCTATCTGAAGGTACAAGTGGTTTAGGGTAGGGGGGGGGGGGGTCAGATTGTGGGTACAGAGTCGCTTTAGGCTGGGTTCACACTATGTATATTTGAGGCTGTATTTGGTCCTCATGTCAGGTCCTCATAGCAACCAAAACCAGGAGTGGATTGAAAACACAGAAAGGCTCTGTTCACATAATGTTGTAATTGAGTGGATGGCCGCCATACAACGGTAAATAACTTCCATTATTTCAATACAACAGCCGTTGTTTTAAAATAACAGCACATATTTGCCATTAAATGACGGCCATCCACTCAATTACAACATTATGTGAACAAATCCTTTCTGTGTTTTCAATCCACTCCTTGTTTTGGTTGCTATACAGCCTCAAATATACAGCCTCAAATATACGTAGTGTGAACATAGCCTTAAAATGTGAAGGTACTTTGGTTTGATCCCCTGTGAGCCAAAGGATGAAACCAATAGCAAGACCATTGTAGATCTGTATCCTATTTTCTTGGGTAATATTAACCACAGCACTTAGTAACTTCCCTATGCCTGCCATGTATGTAAACCATTTATGCCCCAACTCTGCCAATTAGACTAACTGCCAGTCTGTATTCCAGAGAATAAAAAATAAATCAATTGTTGGCATAAAAGTTATAGATTTGTAAATTTCGTCTATTTAAAAAAAAAAAAAAAGCTAAAGCCTTTCAATATTTATGATTTGCTTTATTCCCTGGGGGAAAACATGTAGCAATGCACTAACAGATAGATGACAGAAACTGAATGATGATGAATATATGATAGAAGAAACAAACGTCTCTGGACATTAAACCTTTAATGATACCAGACACCACTTAACCTTACTGTCCATACAAATATGACTATAATAACTCTTTAACTTCTTTAGCTGTGTTCAGATACAATGCCATTGGCATGGAAGTGGTGTATTCTTTTCAGTCTGACACAGTGCTCTCCGCTGACTTCTTTGTCCAAGACAGGGACTGTCCAAACCAGGAGAGGGTCCCAGCTAGGGTCCCCTTTGTTCTTGAGGAGATAAGTTGCTGCCCAGGCTACATGGCATCCTGTGTGGAAATTGCATTCGGTGCCCTCCCCCCCTTCAATTGCGGACACAACACTATCTTATAACATTGTTGCTAATAAACATTACCCCCATGCAGTGATTACATATTGCCTCCAAGCTGCTACTGGGCAAGACAGAAAGCAATGATACTACTACATAATACCTAAATAATACCATCACACCATGACCACTATAACTACAACCTCAGACCTTATAAGAAAGTGCAGGTAATCTGGTAAGTGACACTGGTGCCAGGCACAGCCTTCCCTGGACCTAACTCAGCGGTGATCAGTGGTCCTCACTGCAGATACCACCCCCCCTCCTTTACCCCCCCCCTCCTTGGACCTTACTGTGGATACCACATGACTCCACCCACCCTACCCCTCCTGCCGGACCTCACTGTGAATAGCGGGAGACATTATTACTATATGGGGGACACAGCATTATTACTATATGGAGGGGCACAGCAGGGGGCTTTGCTACTATATGGAGGGCACAGCATAGGGCATTATTACTATGTGGGGTGCACAGTAGTTTGAGGGGGGTCCTGCCCCCACATAACCGGTGTGCTCTGTTCCTCAATATAATAGTAACGTCCCTATATAGAATAGACACAGTGAAGTCGGCACTGGAGCAGAGGCACTGACAGCATGAGGAGCATCGGGGGTTCTTCTGCCCCCAGAACATACCCTTGGCCCGCCCACCGATTCCTTTGGTGATGCCTACATATGCATAATCAATACATGTGCAGGAAGAGCTCCTGTATGGAGACAGGCTGCTGTTTCCGTGCATGCTTGTCAATTATGCATATATGAATATGCATATGTAGGTGTCACCGAAGCTGGTGGCGGGTGGGTCAATGGGGGTGCTCTGGGGAGCTTAGGAACGCCTCCAGTGCTCTTAACTAGTTTACTTGCATTAAAGGGGTACTCCAGCGATTTTTATTATTATTATTATTTTTTTTCAAATCAACTAGTGTCAAAAAGTTATATAGATTTGTAACTTCTATTAAAAAAATCTCAAGTCCCATACTTATTAGCTACTATATGTCATGCAGGAAATGTTTTATTTTCAGTGTTTTTATTTTCGGTTTACGGGGCTGGGCGAAGATTTCCAAGTAAATGACCTGCCTCAGATCGCTTCGAAACAAGCTAGGGAAGCATAACTGTACTACGGGTGTATGTTCGCAGTTTGTACGCATCCGGCCACATGTCTATTTTTCCCACGCCCGTAGTTTCAGCCGCACATGTACGGCGGCGTACGATCTACGGACGGATTCATACGCAGTGTGAACATAGCCTTAATGTGTAAACAAACCTGCTGACATCTCTCTGCAGTTGCAAACATAATCTTTCTGGCGCTAGACTTCTTTTTTTGTAGGTCCCACCATTTTGGAGAACTTAAGAGGGTTTGTCCAGCGAAAATCTTTTTCTTTCAAATCAACTGGTGTCAGAAAGTTATATAGATTTGTAATTTACTTCTATTAAAAAAATCTCAAGTCTTCTCATACTTATGAGCTGCTGTATGTCCTACAGGAAATATTATTTTATTTTCAGTCTGACACAGTGCTCTCTGCTGACATCTCTGGCTGAGACAGGAACTCTGTCTCAATTTTGTACGAATCCTCATAGAAAACCTTTCCTGCACTGGACAGTTCCTGTCTCGGCCAGAGATGTCAGCAGAGAGCACTGTGTCAGACTGAAAATAAAACAATATTTCCTGTAGGACATACAGCAGCTCATAAGTATGAGAAGACTTGAGATTTTTTTAATAGAAGTAAATTACAAATCTATATAACTTTCTGACACCAGTTGATTTGAAAGAAAAAGATTTTCGCTGGACAAACCCTCTTAAGTTCTCCAAAATGGTGGGACCTACAAAAAAAGAAGTCTAGTGCCAGAAAGATTATGTTTGCAACTGCAGAGAGATGTCAGCAGGTTTGTTTACACATTAAGGCTATGTTCACACTGCGTATGAATCCGTCCGTAGATCGTACGCCGCCGTACATGTGCGGCTGAAACTACGGGCGTGGGAAAAATAGACATGCGGCCGGATGCGTACGAACTGCGAACATACACCCGTAGTACAGTTATGCTTCCCTAGCTTGTTTCGAAGCGATCTGAGGCAGGTCATTTACTTGGAAATCTTCGCCCAGCCCCGTAAACCACACAGAAATCGAAGAATCGAAAAATCAAGTTTAATTTGGCTGGAATAAGTACTTTGTACGGGACCGCATGGAAATCCACGGCCGTGAGTTTCAACATTTCCGTCCTCAAACGATGGTTTTGTTCATTTTTCACGGCGCCGTATACAATCCGGCCGTAAGCTCATACGTAGTGTGCACTGTGCGGGCGTATATCGTATACTTTCAAGCGAACGCATCAACCTCAAAACTACGTGCGTATATTCGCGGTTCGCACTACGGACGGATTCATACGCAGTGTGAACATAGCCTTAGGCTTCGTTCAGAACCGAGTTCCAAAACCCCACTCAAATTGGAGACAAGAGTGGCTATGTTTTTCCTTTAAATACTTTCAGCAAATAGATTACAGCAAAAAAATAAATAAAATAAAAAATAAAACACACAAATGGCTAGACAAAATGTTACCACAAGGTAATTTAAGATGTGGCCACTGCCCCCACTGCAATAATAATTTGGAATCCAAGTTTGTCAGTTTAGGTGAAGTAAATTGGGAGATTAGACAATTCATTACCTGCCATTCTGGTTTTGTGATATGTGCAATTATATGCCTCTGTGGGAGTTTTACATAAAGAGGACAATCTGCAGTAACAAGTAGGTTTTAGGGTATGTTCACACTGAGTAAATCAGGCGGAATTCCGCGGCGGAACTCTTGTCAATTCCTTGAGTGGAGAGTGGCTGCGGAGGCACGCAAGCTCTCCTATAGACAGGCGATGACACACTGAGGAAGGCGGGATTCCACAGTGGAGAGTTCTGCCCCGGAATTCCGCCTGGTTTACTCAGTGTGAACATACCCTTAGAGAGCAAATGAGTTCCATAACCACAAGTTTAGGGTCTCTTAGACTCACTACCTATGTTACGGAATTACACGTCTGTGCCATCTGTGCTTAAATTTTTAAAGCAACTCTGTACCCACAATCTGTCCCCTTCAACCCACTTGTACCTTCGGATAGCTGCTTTTAATCCAAGATCTGTCCTGGGGTCCGTTCGCCAGGGGATGCAGTTATTGTCATAAAAACAACTTTTAATCCTACAGCGCTGTGTCTAACGGCCGGGGCTTACATTTGTATATGCATTAGGCCAGCACCACCTCTCCGTCCTTCCTCCCCACCCTCCTCATCATTAGGAATGATCCAGGAACATTTACTGCTGTTTGAGCTTTGCACTGGTGTATTAATGATCCAGCCCATGTTCATTATACACACAGGTGGGGAATAGGGAGCAATCTGCTTGGAGCATTCCTAATGATAAGGAGGGCGGGGAGGAAGGACGGAGAGGTGGTGCCAGCCCAATGCATATACAAATGTAAGCCCCGGCCGTTAGACACAGCTCTGTAGGATTAAAAGTTGTTTTTATGACAATAACTTCATCCCCTGCCAAACGGACCCCAGGACAGATCTTGGAGTTAAAGAAGCTATCTGAAGGTACAAGTGGTTTGGGGGGGGGTCAGGTTGTGGGTACAGAGTCGCTTTAAGCTTGGAAATAGTCCGGGCCAACATAGACTGAAATGATCGTCAGAAAATACTGTATTTTCTGGCGTATAAGACAACCCCAACTTTTCTAGTTAAAATATAGAGTTTGGGATATACTCGCCGTATAAGACTACACCACTTCCAATGCACACCAAATAAAAATTTATAAAAAAAACAGCAGACAGCAGCGAGATCTGAGAGGAAGAGAAAGAGGTACAGTAATACTGGTAGGATACAAGGGCGGGCCAGACAGGTGAAAGAGGTGCGTTTTTCTGAGCACAGCGCCATTCTACCATGTCTCTTTTTTCCATACCCTGCAGCTTGCTCTGCCCTTCATACGGTCACCACATACCGTGTAGATGCAGCTGTTTTTTAGCGACCGCAGATTCTCCAGTCCGGTTCTGAAGTTTTTCAGCACCTGCCCTATAAGATGACATCCGTCGTATAATATGAAGATTTTGAGATTTTGATTTTCCTGCGTTAAAAAGTAGCCTTATACTTTTGGTCTAGTGGTCTACTAGGCATTGCCCCCACCTTGCCAGAATCCTGCTTCACTTGCTTCACCTGGCTTTGGTATTTCCCTGGTCATCATCAGAATTGTAACTGGGTTGGATATTGGGACCACTGGGTTGGGACCACTGAAAATCAACTTTTTGAGTACAGGAAGAAGCTTTTTAGCCTTATAAAACCCTATTACAGAGTTTCTTAAAATTGCTTGTACTATTTCTGCAAAAATGTTTTTACACTTTCAGATGTTACACTTGATATACCACTGATGTACAGTAGAGGGTGCCCTAAAACAAGATAAAATACAACACAGCTAAAAGTCATATACAGGAGAGGTTAGCTCTCTGCAATGCTAATAATAATGGGATCATTGATTTTCATTAATAAAAAAAAGTAAAATGGGGACGGACTAGTGCGCAGCATAGGGGGAGTCCCTTATGAAAGGGACTTGAGAGGCCAGCAAGCAGTTCAGATAGGGGTCAACAATATAAAGGTAAACAGAGGGGAGCACGTGTACAGTGAGGGGGGAGGAGGAAAGATAGGGGGTTAGTCCTGGGGAGGGAAAACAAAGGGGGTTATTGGTTAAGGGAGGGGTGGAGTAGATAGGGAGGGGGGGCAGGGTATAAAAGTTAGCCACACAGGGGGGCTGACAGTCATTTTAGGATTGCAGTGCAGAAATCTTCACATCTGTGCTGCTGTGCATATTGGGACTTACCTCATAGAGCCCACGGAGATGCTGCTGGAGAGTCTGAGGAGGATGGCCGACCACAGGGGCCAGGAATGGCTGCAGACCCAGGTCCAGGGTTTGCTGGGGCCCGGGGAAGCAGCGCCGCCTGCTCCTTCCCCTCCAAGACGGACTAGGAGGTCACGGCCTTCTGAGCGCCTTAGTCCAGAAGTGACCCCACGGGTCCGGCGCCGGATCGGGAGCCTCTCACGGGACCCTCCGGGCTCTACCGCAGGCAGGGCCGCTGCTGCCCAGCGTGCAGGGACCGGGAGGAATCCCACTGACAGGTGGGACTCGCAGCCTAGGGGGGAGTCCTCCCCCTCCTTCAGATGTCGGCGCTGGTGGATCAGGATCCAGGACGGCTGGCGCATCCAGGTGAGGAGGGAGAAGAGGGCCAGCTCGGAGTGGAGCTGCTGCAGGGAGGGACAGGGAGCAGCCGGCAGCCTCTCAACATGTGGAGGACAGCGAGGGGGGCTCCCCTGGCTCCGCCTACAGCAGCCATAGCCGGGCTACTGATGATCGCCGCCATTCGCCGTCAGAGGTGAGGGGGCGGAGTCGCGAGAGCAAAGCATCGCGAGGCTGGGACGGAGGAGCAACGTTATCAGCCCCAGCCGGAAGTCCGACGTCACCAGCTACCGGAAGCCAGGTGTCACCAGCCGCAGCCGGAAGCCCGGGAGAGAGGAAATGCTGCACGTCCGGATCCAGGGTCAGCCGCTGTTGGGGCTGCTGGTTCCAGACAGCCGGGTGAGTGTGTGAGTGCGGGGATGCCGGCGCTGGGGGGGATGGGGGACGCGCAGCTGGGGGAATTGTCTACCTTGCTGTACGGCCTTAGGGACTTGTTAGCGGGTCTGGGCCCAGGGGTGGGCAGTGGAGGATCACCGGTGCCAGCGTGGACAGGGGGAAGGGGGATGGGTGGAGGTGTAGAGCGGCCTGGTGGGAGTGGAGCGGGAGTGGCGACGCAAGCCTCTGGTGGGGCTGGGGGGTCGGTACAGGCCCAGGAGAGAGAGAAGAAGGTGGACGGGGATAGGGGAGTTTGTAAGGCTGGGGGATGCGGCAATGAGGGAGGTTTATGTATGCTTCGAGGGGCCGCTGGGGGCCCACCTGAAGCCAGAGGTGCGGGAGAAGATATGGCGGGAAGAGTACGTGGAAATCTTTTCACTGCTACCTCTAGAAAACCTTGATAAAGTTAAGCCGTCCGAAGAAAAAAAAGGACAAGGAGGAAAAGAAGAGGTATCGGCTGATACCTCAAACTTTTTCGAATTGGTTGCAGGCATTTTCCATTCTGGCCAGTGTTATTGGTGAGAAGGCGCCGGAGATTTGCTGTGGCATTTTTTGCTACTTGGATACTATAGGTGAGACCTATTGGGTATATGGGGGCTAGGCGTGGCTCCGTTATGATGAGGGGTTCAGACAGAGGAAGGCCTTGCGTCACAACATTCGTTGGGATCACAAGGATATCAGTTTGTGGCTGAATTGGGGGTCATTGGGGGAGCAGGTAGGGCTAGTGTGTAGGTCGCCCGGCAAAGCTCGGCTTTTTAGGCTGGTGTTCTTGTTGCCATTTTTTGGAGTGCTTCGCCTGGGGGAGCTGGACAGCCCGTCGGTCCGGATTTCGGGGGGGGGGGGGGTTGTGTTGGGAGGACGTTGAGTTGTTCAAGGATAGGGTGGAGTTTAAGATTCGTCGCTCCAAGACGGACCAAAGGGGTAGGGGGCAGGAGGGTGGTGCTTTTTGCAGTCCCGGGGTCTAGGGTTTTCCCGGTGGCGTGTATGTGGGCGTATGGCTTGGGGCCCAGAGGGAGCGGGCCATTGCTCAGGCATGACGACGGGACCTTCCTGTCCCGGTTCCAATTCATAGCGGTATTCAGAAAATTCTTGGGGGCGGCAGACTTAAGTCCGGGAGAGTATTGCGGGCACTCATTTCGGATTGGGGCAGCAACGGAGGCTGCGAGGTGGGGCCTGAGTAAGGAGGTAGTTAGGCACATTGGGCACTGGGAATCGGCGCGCTTTAGTTCCTACATTTGCCCCGGGAAGCTGGAGGGAACAGGTAGTTAAATCTTAGGTAGGGGGGGAGCAGACAGCGGGCGGGTGCTGAGTTGTTTTGGAGTGTTGTTTGCGTTGTTAGTTATCTGTTTGTTTCCTCCTCAGGTCCCAAGCCATGTTTGGTGTGGATACTAGGACACTCCTTTGTCTACTGGGGAGCGCTGCAAGCGACGGTGCGGCTGGACATTTCTCATACTGAGGCAGTTGTGTGATGGTTAGGGGAGAGTTGACCTGCTTAGATTATGGTCCCAGTTTCCGAAATAAGTGATGATCTGGTCGGACATAGTGTCGCGACAGCAGTGGAGGGGGGCGCACTCTGTGTTAACAAAGCGCGCATTAAAGTCAACAGGGCCATGGGGAAGTTTATGGCCCAGAAAGGGGCGGTGGCGATCCGTCATATGGAGCTAGAGGCGGGACAAGGAGCATTCTAGAGAAGGGGCGGGGTGCACTTAAACGCTTTGGGGACCGACCTGTGGTCCTTGTCCTTCGGGGATCGAATTGATGTAGCATTCCGGGTGTGGTGGGAAGCCAACACCCAAGGGGTCAGGTGTGTCGTCTGTGGCGGTGGGGGTCCTCTGGGTTGGTGTTTACTGGAGTGGACTTGGTTGTGGTGGGAGGGGACCTCGGAGTGGTTCCAGACTCCCTGGAAAATAAACACAGTGATTGGGCCGGGCGGCAGTAGTTAGCCACTGGCTAGGGTGGGGTACGACCGCCATTAAAAGGGGGTCTAGTGATACGCATGCAGGTGCTTAGTTGGTGCCTCTGGGTCATGTTGGGTGGGATTCCATGCAGCCGCAGTGCAGCCAATGTAAAGTGCAACTCTGGCCGCACTTTACATTGTCTGTGTCAGGACTGTGCCTTTGTTTCTGTGTGTTTCCAGAACCCTGTCTGTTCACAGGTGTATATTAGGTTTGCTTAGGCCCATCCGTCTTTCTTGTTATTGCCTGGCAACTTCAGGGTTAATCCTGCTGCTGTGCAGGTGATCTGTGTTGAGGATCAGGGGCCGGTCCAATCAGCTTCTGGACTGAGTCCCTGATCCTCCATAAATAGTATTCAGCTCCAGCAATCCTTGCTGGTTATTGTAGTTCTACAACTTTTGCTCAGCTTTGTATTGATTCTCTTACTGTGTTTGACCCTCGGTTTTCTCTGTTTTGACCAGGGCCGGACTGGGACTGAAAATCAGCCCTGGCATTTCAGAGCACACAGCCCCACTCGTCGTGCGGTGATAAGTTATGAGAGGATGTTGTGAGTGCAGCATGGCTACATGTTGGATCATCACAGTCATGACTGGAATTACAGATAATAACACAGTAAATGGGGTCAGAAGCATCTGTCTCTGTACTGTGTAGCGGTGCTGCAGTTACAGGTCGTCACCACTACATAGTATACAGAGACAGTGTGCTTCTGGCCCCGGTCACCATGCTGAGTTTAACACTAACACCACATACTGACTAATACCACCACATACTGACTAATACCACTGCATAAGGACTAATACCACTGCATACTGACTAATACCACTGCATACTGACTAATACCACCGTGTACTGACTAATACCACCACATACTGACTAATACCACCACATACTGACTAATGTCACCACATACTGACTAATACAAGGGCTGGGCAGTAATGGGCTAAATTAATATCGTGGTATCGTACATGTTGCTGCGTAACGATAATTGACCCATAATTATGACTTTCCCCTTTTATAAGCCACCCCCCTTCCGAAAGACACACCCAATGGGCATCACATGTATCACCTCCATTCAGAGTAAGGCGCTGGGCACTTTATACACAGATACTACACCAGCCCCAGCATTACTGTACTTACACCACAGGGGGAGTGGAAGGGGATCCACTTACTTTCCCTCCATTCATCTGGGGCACCAATTTCTGCCTCCCTTTTATATACATGTATTATTATCCAGGACCCGTAGGTCATTGCCCCTCTATGTATCACCTCCATATACAGAGGGACACTGTTGTTTACAGACATTATCTTGCAAAGCATCACAGGAGAGGGGACACTCCAGTACCTTTTAGCATTTGTTCTCTATGAAGCCGCTGACAACGGGACAGCTGAGGAAGGATAGCACACTGTCTAGCACACCACCCCTTGTGCTCCCCCTCATTATCCCCCTGTGCTCCTTCTCCTCCCCCTTATCCCCCTGTGCTCCCCCTTCCCCTCATTATTCCCCTGTGCTCCCCCTTATTATTCCCCTGTGCTGCTTCTTCCCCTCATTATCCCCCTGTGCTCCCCTTCCCCTTATAATCCCCCTGTGCTTCCCCTTCCCCTCATTATCCCCCTGTGCGCCCCTTCCCCTTATAATCCCCCTGTGCTTCCCCTTCCCCTCATTATCCCTCTGTGCTCCCCCTTATAATCTCCCAGTGCTTCCCCTTCCCCTCATTATCCTTCTGTGCTCCCCCTCAGTGGCGGATTATAATGTGGGCGGTTTGGGCGGCCATGTGGGCTCCGGGGGGCCCATGCCGCACCACCCACATTAAGATGTAACAGAGCAGAACCTCACTTTCGGGGCCCAGTGGGCCCCTGAGTAATGTTCTGCCGGGCTGGGCTCTGCCGGGTTCTGCTGGGCGAGCCCAGCTCCTGCCCTGACCATGTAATCGGCGCAATCCCCCGCCACACCCCTCCCCACCGCGCCCGCCGGCAGGCTCTACAGACCTCACTGATCTCCTCTGTGCTGACGGCGGCAGCCTCCTCTCCCCCTGCGCGGATCTGCATCTCTCTCAGACAGATCCTCTAGCAGGCCAGTGATGATGTCATCGGGCCTGCTGGAGGATCCGTGCGGCAGCTGACAGTCTGGAGAGCAGAGAGGAAAGGAGAGAAGACAGGAAGACCGGGGCCAGGATTAGGTGAGTATATTGGTTTGTTTTGTTTTCTTTTGTGTTCAGGCAATGCAGGGGGACTATGGGGGTAATGCAGGGTGTCCCCTATAGTGTGCCCCTGTCCCCTGTAATATCTGTGGTGTTACATAGGACTGCAGGTGACATCTACTATATTATCTGTACTCAGAGATATCACTGTGTTATCTGTGGTGTTACATAGGACTGCAGGTGACATCTACTATATTATCTGTACTCAGAGGGATATCACTGTGTTATCTGTGGTGTTACATAGGACTGCAGGTGACATCTACTACATTATCTGTACTCAGAGGGATATCACTGTGTTATCTGTGGTGTTACATAGGACTGCAGGTGACTACTACATTATCTGTACTCAGAGATATCACTGTGTTATCTGTGGTGTTACATAGGACTGCAGGTGACTACTACATTATCTGTACTCAGAGATATCACTGTGTTATCTGTGGTGTTACATAGGACTGCAGGTGAATAATACAGGTTGGGTGGACAGCCCGGGGCCCAGGGTACATTTAATCCGCCACTGCTCCCCCTTATAATCCCCCTGTGCTCCCCCTTCCCCTTAAAATCCCCCTGTGCTTCCCCTTCCCCTCATTATCCCCCTGTGCTCCCCCTTCCCCTTATAATCCCCCTGTGCTCCCCTTTCCCCTCATTATCCCCCTGTGCTCCCCCTTCCCCTTTTAATCCCCCTGTGCTCCCCCTTCCCCTCATCATCCCATCATCCCCCTGTGCTCATTATTATTATCTCCCCGCCGCCCCTCTCCCCTCCCCTCAGTACCTCCAGGCTGCCACTGTTCCTCTCCGGTTGCACCTCTGCACCGATGCAGCGGAGGAGGTGGTTCCTCTGGGACAGAGGGCGGCGGGGACTGCTCGGGCTTGGAGGGTGGAAGGGTAGGCGGCTGCGGGGGGCATAGTAGTCGTACGCAGTGTCGGACTGGAGTGCTTGGGCCCACCAGGGGAAATCATTCTTGGGGCCCACCCTTCAGCCACTATACTTATCTATGGTAACATTAATAAGGGTCCATTAACACGGTGTGATATGGGGCAGCGTAGGGCTGCAAACGATTGCTAATCAGCAGGGCAGGAATACACTGAGATGTGCGGCCAACAACAATGATTTATACAGCTGCACAAAAGATCAAATCAGCCGACTAGCGGGCATTTGCGTGTCAGCTGATCTCTGACACTTTTACATGGGGCTTCCTAGGAGCTTTTGTTACCTATAATTGCCCTGTGCAATTGGCTATAAGACAGGTTTCTTTGCATAACACTTTATACAGATACAAAAGTCATACAGCTACCAATAACACCAGTATATAAAGAGCAAATATCCCCACACATATTACCGCCATACTGTTACTGACCAGATCCTGTATACCAAGACTGATATTACCAATAATACCAGTATATAGGAGGGAAATAGTATCACCATACATATTACCGCTATACTGGTGCTGACCAAATCCGGTATACTATGACCAATATTACGAGTATACAAGGGGGAAATATTACCGCCGCTACTACTGACTAGTACCACCACATACTGACTTACACCGTCACCACTGCTACTGAATAAAATCCTCTGTACACAGACCACTATCACCTCATCCAGTCATATAGAGGCAGACCCAGCTCTACACAGGCTCTATACACTATATACATTATACTGCAGTTACATCAGGTGACTCACAGGAGACGTCTTCTCTGATCGGAGTTCTTCGCTTTTCATTTTCTTCTCCATTTGCCCTGGGCTATTAGAACTTCTCCGAGCCACGAATCCACAGAATCTGCCAGACAGACATATTAGGCTTCACACTCTGGCACCATCCTCATCTCTCTACACACTGCACATCTGTATTGGCCCCTTTACTGGTCCCTTGTTCAGTCTTCCATACAGATGGCCCCATGTGCATCTACTATAGTAGAAATCCCCCTATGCGCAGTCCCCCTATAGTAGATGACAACCTCTGTGCATCCCCTATACAAGGGGTAGGGAACCTTGGCTCTCCAGCTGTTGCAAAACTACAACTCCCATCATGCCTGGACAGCCAAAGCTAAAACTGTAGTTTTGCATTAGCTGGAGAGCCAAGGTTCCCTATCACTGCCCAATAGTATATGACCCCCTCTGTGCATGCCCTTTTATATACATCCCCCCTGTGTTGTCTCCCCTATAAATGGCTCCCCTATGTTGTCCCCCTTATAAATGGCTCCCCTGTGTTATCCATCCTCCATATACTGTAGATAGCCCCCTTTTGTTGTCCATCCCCCTATATAGCCCCCTTATGTTGTCCATCCCCCTATATAGCCCCCTTCTGTTGTCAATCCCCCTATATAGCCCCTTATGTTGTCCATCCTCCTATATGGCCCCCTTATGTTGTCCATCCCCCTAAACAGCCCCCTTTTGTTGTTCACCCCCCTATATAGCCCCCTTCTGTTGTTCACCCCCCTATATAGCCCCCTTCTGTTAGTCACACCCCTATTTAGCCCCCTTCTGTTGTCCATCCCCCTATATAGCCCCCTTCTGTTGTTTACCCCCCTATATAGCCCCTTCTTTTGTCCATCCCCCTATATACCCCCCTTCTGTTGTCCATCCCCCTTTATAGCCCCCTTCTGTTGTTCACCCCCCTATTTAGCCCCCTTTTGTTGCCCCCCCATTTAGCCCCCTTCTGTTGTTCACCCCCCTATAGAGCCCCCTTCTGTTGTTCACCCTATATAGCCCCCTTCTGTTGTTCACCCTATATAGCCCCCTTCTGTTGTTCACCCCCCTAAATAGCCCCCTTCTGTTGTTAATCCCTCTATATAGCCCCCCTTCTGTTGTTAATCCCCCATATAGCCCCCTTCTGTTGTCCACCCCCTATATAGCCCCCTTCTGTTGTCCATCCCCCATATAGCCCCCTCCTGTTGTTCATCCCCCATATAGCCCCCTCCTGTTGTCCAACCCCTATATAGCCCCCTCCTGTTGTCCATCCCCCATATAGCCCCCTTCTGTTGTTCACCCCAATATAGCCCCCCTTCTGTTGTTCACCCCAATATAGCCCCCTCCTGTTGTCCATCCCCCATATAGCCCCCTCCTGTTGTCCATCCCCCATATAGCCCCCCTTCTGTTGTCCATCCCCCATATAGCCCCCCTTCTGTTGTCCATCCCCTATATAGCCCCCTCCTGTTGTCCATCCCCCATATAGCCCCCCTTCTGTTGTCCATCCCCTATATAGCCCCTTATGTTGTCCATCCCCTATATAGCCCCCTCCTGTTGTCCATCCCCCATATAGCCCCCCTTCTGTTGTTCACCCCAATATAGCCCCCTCCTGTTGTCCATCCCCTATATAGCCCCCTCCTGTTGTTCATCCCCCATATAGCCCCCCTTCTGTTGTTCACCCCAATATAGCCCCCTCCTGTTGTCCATCCTAAAAATAAACAAAAACAACTCACCTTACAACACGCTCCCCCGTCGGTCGCGGGTGTCTTCTTCTCTCTTCACGACAGATCAGCCGCATCCTGTTGAAGTCCCGAGCAGCACGTCGCCTCTGAGCTCTGTGTGCGCCACCGTGGCTGAGACTTCCGGTACACGCTCCCAGACGGAAGTCCCAGCCGCCGCAGCGCACACAGAACTCAGAAGCGACGTGCTGCCTGGGACTTCCCCAGGATGCTGCGGATCTGTCGGGGGCGGGAGCGGAGGTGACACTGACACTCTTGTGATCGCAAGCAAACGCTGCTTGCGGTCACAAGAGTGATTGACAGGGCGGGAAGCCTATGGCTTCTCGCGCTGTCAATCAGCACACTACATTTAACTGGAAGCGATTGTTGCGATCGCTTCCAGTTAAAAAGATAGGTACGGCACCTGAGTGGGCCCCCCGGGAGCACGGGGCCCCGGCTGGGCTTGCTGGCTGGAGACCACATGGTTGCAGTCTTCAGCCCTGTGTCCCCTGACAGGGGGGCGGGGCCCACTCCAGCTCGGGGCCCACCGGGGGTTTCCCCGGCCCCCCGGTGGCCCAGTCCGAGCCTGGTCGTACGGAGGGGAAGCGGAGGGTCACCGGGGCTCCCGCGGGCAGTACAGCCCTAGCTGATGCTCTTGCATCTGCTGGAGCTGCTCAAGCTGGGCCAGGTCCTGGTCCCGGAGACGTGCTGCAAGGATCGGGAGAGTGCGGGAGCAGCCATATCAGGAACTGGGCAGCACGCAAGCTCCCTGGGATGGGACTTCCGGCACACGGAGTTCTCTGATGCACGTGCTGCCCAGGGATATGATTGGACACCCCAAGCAGCCACGCATCATCCTGGGGCTGACAGGATCGTTGTGGACCGGTCCCGTGCTCCTCCTAGTCCAGTGACTCATTTTCCCTACGGTAGGGAGAAGGAGTCGCCGGGTCAGGAGGAGCACGGGACCGGCCCCTGGAGGCCACCGGCCCTTCTGGCATTTGCTAGAAGAGCCCTATGGCCAGTCCGGCCCTGGTTTTGACTATCCTTGTTTGCTGCCTGCCCTTAACCTTGTGCCTGTATCTGAACCTTCCTCTTGCCTGTTGCTTTATACTTCGCTGCCCACTGTTGCCGACCCGGACTGTAGACTTTGATTGCATTGTGTTTGTCTGTCCTGTTACGTGTTATCTACCTATTTCAGTGCAGGGACCGGCACCGTGGTTGCCCGCAGTAGTCTAGGGCTGTCTAGTGGCAAGTAGGCAGGGACAGGGGATGGACTCAGCTTAGGACTCATTGTTCTTGTCTTGTCTGCCTATCTTGCCAGTGTCCTAGCGCTAATAGTCTGCTATGGTTATTTGGAATGTGGGCACACCCGAATGAGCCCGCATTCCAAATAAAAAAAATGATGTTTATCCGGCCAATACTGTTGTACCGGCCGGCGTGAACTTTACAGACATCGGCCGTTCTGTGACACGGCCATGTCACAGAATGCCCGCTGTCTTACACTGTGTTAATCCGGACTTATGGTGTATTCAGTCAACATGTTGTTGTAATGGTGTGGTGGTATAACTTGTCCCTTGTATATTAATAATATTGGTGTTGATATACTGGGATTTATTCAATAACAGTACAGTGATACTTGACCCTTGTATACTCTAATTTGGTAGTTGTATGACTAATATTTAGGTATATATTATTAATTTTTGTAGTATTATTATTATTATTATTATTATTATTATTATTATTATTCATGTAAAAATGGCACAGCTATGTTGAGCCCAAGAATGATTTCCTATGGTGGGCTCATGGTCCTTTCAGTCCTTCCAGGTATTCCAGTCATTAAGTCAACAACTTATAACTTAATGGTTGTATTTAGTGTTACTGTATATAACAATCACCATTCAGTAAATTTCATGGAACAGAATGACAATATTTCCTTCATCCCAGGGAAGAGACTATTGACGGACTTGCTGTAGAGCTATGGATCTCACTTTCACAGTTTTAACTGAGATTATTGATATTAAAATCTAATGTCAAGGTTCCAACATAGTTACCTCTTCTTTGCAGTATGTGTCAGGGTATGGTCACATAATGGGTAAGGCTCCCAGTATACATTGCCACGTAGAGTCTTTTTTGCCTTTCATATAGCATCAATCACAGAGCTTACTGGGGAATTTCAGTGGCAAATATGTTAAACAGAATCTATTAACATGGCAGAAGCTGATTGAAATTTTGCCTGCATATTCATGCATGCACCGTTTTTTGCAACGGGCGGGCCGGGCAATGGCACGGGGCACCGACAGGGGGCGCTGGTGGCTCCCCCGGGACCTCACACAGCCTGGGTTGGATAGCGCACCACGCGCCTCCACACTCAGACTGCCACCCAGCTGCCCGGTCTGTCTCACATGAGCCCGGTCTGTCAGATGCGGACAATCCCGTCCGCAGCTGCCGCGACCACGCTCATGTGAGCGCTCAAGACTTGCCCCGGCCGCCCCTGCGCCTGACCGCCTGACCTACTGCCCGCACTCCTCCAATCAGCGCAGAGCGGGAGCGTGGGGCCGATGCGGCCGGGCATGGTGCACACATTGATTGGCTGCATGCACCACGTCTGGCCGCAGAGGCTCCACTCTCCCGCTCTGCGCTGAATGGAAGAACACGTTGATATGTCAGGCGATGCGCGCTACTACCGCTGCAGCACTCAGCTGAGAGGTGAGAAGGCAGCCATCTATGTAAGATGAAGTGGGGTAGTGTGTATGTGTGAGGAGGAGGGGGGGGGGGGTCAGGGGGGATAGTGTGTGATGAAGGGGGGGGGGGTTGGGGGAGAAGGGGAGGGGAAATAGTGTGTGGATAACAGGGGTCAGGGGGTAAAGTGTGTGGAGGAGGGGAGTCAGGGGGTATAGTGTGTGGAGAAGGGGGGGTCAGGGAGCATAGTGTGGGGAGAGGGGGGGTCAGGGGGTATAGTTTGTGGAGAAGGGGGGTCCGTGGTATAGTGTGTGGAGAAGGTGGGTCAGGGGGTATAGTGTGTGGAGAAGGGGGTCAGAGGGGTTAGTGTGTGGAGGAGGGGGGTCAGGGGGGATAGTGTGTGGAGGAGGGGAGTCAGGGGGTATAGTGTGTGGAGAAGGGGGGGGGGTCAGGGGGCATAGTGTGTGGAGAGGGGGGGTCAGGGGGTATAGTGTGTGGAGAAGGGGGTCAGGGGGGATAGTGTGTGGAGGAGGGGGGTCAGGGGGGATAGTGTGTGGAGGAGGGGAGTCAGGGGGTATAGTGTGTGGAGAAGGGGGGGGGCAGGGGGCATAGTGTGTGGAGAGGGGGGGTCAGGGGGTATAGTGTGTGGAGAAGGGGGGTCAGGGGGTATAGTGTGTGGAGAAGGGGGTCAGGGGGGATAGTGTGTGGAGGAGGGGGGGTCAGCGGGGATAGTGTGTGGAGGAGGGGAGTCAGGGGGTATAGTGTGTGGAGAGGGGGGGTCAGGGGGTATAGTGTGTGGAGAAGGGGGGTCAGGGGGGATAGTGTGTGGAGAAGGGGGTCAGGGGGGATAGTGTGTGGAGAAGGGGGTCAGGGGGGATAGTGTGTGGAGGAGGGGAGTCAGGGGGTATAGTGTGTGGAGAGGGGGGGTCAGGGGGGATAGTGTGTGGAGGAGGGGGGTCAGGGGGGATAGTGTGTGAAGGAGGGGGGTCAGGGGGGATAGTGTGTGGAGGAGGGGGGTCAGGGGGTATAGTGTGTGGAGAAGGGGGGTCAGGGGGTATAGTGTGTGGAGAAGGGGGGTCAGCGGGGTATAGTGTGTGGAGAAGGGGGTCAGGGGGTATAGTGTGTTGAGGAGGGGAGTCAGGGGGTATAGTGTGTGGAGGAGGGGGGTCAGGGGGTATAGTGTGTGGAGGAGGGGGGTCTGGGGGTATAGTGTGTGGAGAGGGGGGGTCAGGGGGTATAGTGTGTGGAGAGGGGGGGTCAGGGGGTATAGTGTGTGGAGAAGGGGGGTCAGGGGGGATAGTGTGTGGAGGAGGTGGGTCAGGTTGGATAGTGTGTGGAGGAGGGGGGGTCAGGGAGATAGTGTGTGGAGGAGGGGAGTCAGGGGGTATAGTGTGTGGAGGAGGGGGGTCAGGGGGTATAGTGTGTGGAGGAGGGGGGTATAGTGTGTGGAGAGGGGGGGTCAGGGGGTATAGTGTGTGGAGAGGGGGGGTCAGGGGGTATAGTGTGTGGAGAAGGGAGGTCAGGGGGGATAGTGTGTGGAGGAGGTGGGTCAGGTTGGATAGTGTGTGGAGGAGGGGGGGTCAGGGAGATAGTGTGTGGAGGAGGGGGTCAGGGGGCATAGTGTGTGTGTGTGTGGGGGGGGGGTTAGGTGGGATAGTGTGTATGCGTTGGGGGGGGGGGGGTTCGAATGGCATAGCGTGTATGTGTGTGCGCTTTTATCAAGATTCACCCTGTAGTCAAAATTACCTAGAAACTACCCTGATGCCCCAGAGGCACGGATTGTGATATTAACACTGCCTTAGTGCAGCTTATAATGCTGTGAGGGTTCATCCCATATCCAAAAGTTATGGCTCTGGTGGTAGAGGACGTCCAACAGCTATGACCTGCAGGGCTAGAAATGACTTGTAATAGTTGAAAGAGCATTGTCACAGATTTTTCTCTGTCATTCCAGGAACTTCAAGCTCTTCCTCTTCTAGCATTCATGAAAAATGTATGCATTCCAGATAGCATGTAGTCTAAATTGAGAAGTGATACAAAAATGTGTAAATTATGCCAAATGATGTATGTGACTTATATTGCCTTCAGAAATACAAGTGTTAAGTGAGTCACCAAACAGAGCTGTAACAACAGAATGAAAAGCACACTATGGCCACCAGATGGCGATACAGACCAGCCTCCTAGAAAATCAGTTGATTGCAATACAACCCTTTCCTTTCTAATTTCAGAGGGAATAAAACAATGGATCAGTGCTCATATGAGTATGAAATGAGCTCCACATGGCAGCAGATGGGTCAATGCACCATCTTAATGCTCTTCAATCTGTCAACAGCATTTGACTTAGCTTGCCATGACATCTTTATACATAAACTTACCTGTCACTAATAAAAAGCTTTTATTGGTTAGGGTGTCAGTATTGAGACCCTGACCGATGAGTTAATCGAAGGAGGAGATGACCATGCTGTCATGTGCTGCTCCCCCTCCTCTGTGTCTATGAGACCTAGACAGACCCATAGATTTGCAATAGAAGTGTGTCCAGGTCACTTGACACACAGCCGGGAGTGACCAAGCTAAATGCTTTCTTCCGATTGGTCATGGACTTAAAGCTTAGACCTCAGCTTCTGGTATGTTTATGTAATAATGTTGTGTAAGAAAACGCTTTTTTGGGGGGTGACAGATATGCTTTAAAGAGTTATTGCCATCTTATAAACTGGTAATATATCTTTAGGACCTGCCATCACTTTAGGTTCTGTGGGGGTCTTAGCTATGGTACCCTTACAGTCAGGGAGTAGCTTGGGGTTCAGCCTAGGGGGGGCGAGGGAGTCTCAGTGGGCCCCCAACCAATTATGTTACCCATAACAATCACCATGGGAACCTCAGTAGATGACAATGCGTTACGAATAATAAAGGGTATTTTCCAGTATATTATTCATAGTGAACAGGGACTGAGAAGAGTAGAAACGACTTTCTACATTTCACACAAATAACCAATTAAAAATGAAAGGGGTTATCCAGCATTGCAAAAACATAGCTGCCTTTTTCTAATTAGCCATCCATCCATTCTTCTATCTTTTTGTCTCATTTCTATCTGTCTAATATCTATTGGGCAGCATGAGTACTACACCGTAGCTGATGGTCAATGACCAATTTAGCTACACCCGAAGGGTATACCCGCAGTACCAATAGAGTGTATTGTACAAATGCTGGGTAATAACAATAAATAGTCTTGTGCAGTCTAAGGCAACTTTTCTAATTACCCTATATACAAAAAGCCAGACTACTGCAACATAACTAAATGGAAAAATTACTTTACTAATTCATAGAAACAATACATGACAATACATTAAATATGTAGGAGAAATCAGCACCGATAATCATGGTATACAGGGTATATGAGAGCAGCCAATTTATGCCTCCATGTAGTGTTTAGACCCAATTTTAGCCCTCATATAGTTCACAGGGTCCCTCTATACTCTCATATAGTAAAAAGGATACCCTCTATACCCTAACATAGTAGATTATTCCCCCTTGTTCCTCCATATAGAAGACAGACCCTCCCTGTGCACCCCCATATAGTAGTGAAGCCCTACTGTACCTTCATGTTGAAATTCAGCTTCTCTGTGCATCATATAGTAGTTAGGCCTTCTGTGCCCCAATATAGCTATTATTTCCCTCTGTTTCCATGTAGTAGTAGTTGAGGCCCTATGTGCCCTTATATAAAAGTTAGATTACCTTCTGTACATCTATCTAGTATTTAGACCTCTCTGTGCAGGCAATCCCCCCCCCTTAAAAAAAAAAGAAGGTAGTATCCTCCATGTAGACATCCCCTCCAGCACCATCTCATGTAGGTAATCCCCCTGGTATGTATTCCCCATGCAGCCACCCCCTTCCCCAGCTGTAATCTCCATGGTAATCCTCCTGGTTGTTAGACACCCCACCACCACTGTGAGAAGACTGTACCTCCAAATTAGGTACCCCCTTTTCAGTGAGCCAGCACATCCCATACCCCAACCTCCATAGATAACATACTTCCCAGGAGTTAGCCCCACCCACATAGGTCTACTCATCTATAACTAAGGGATAAAAGCCATACTTACCTGCTGTGCAGTTGCAGTACTGTAGTTTTTCTGATGCAAACTCTCTCCCTGCTCTGTGAGCGCACGAGTGACAGCACCCATGTCCCACATCTTTAAGGGAGGGAACGGCCTCTTGTGGCCACAACAGTTATTGGCAGGGTGGAGATCCAATGCTCTCCTTGCCTTGTCAATCACCCTGCTGCGTTCAACTGTATGTTCTCCTTGCATACAAGCGCATACAGCTAAATGATTAGACACAACATTCGGTAGCCGTGTGGGCCCCCCAGAGGCACTGGTTGCTGGCCAGGAGCCAACTGCAGCCAATAGACATTTGTTTAGTCTGTCTGCAAAAGCAATAGCTTTTGCAGGCAACATTAACTGGCAAAATCTTCAGCGGGCCCCCTGCCTGTGTGGGCCCTTGAGCGGCCGTCTCCTCTGCCCCCACCAAATTACGCTACTGCTTACAGTTGTTAATAGATACTGCTGCAGTTCCCAGCGCAGCTGGGTGCCTGGAACTGGAGATGTGCTGGGAAAAACTGTGACCAGGATGCAGTGCTACCACTGGCGGAACTACCGCCGTAGCAGCCGTAGCGGCTGCTACGGGGCCCCGCCGCATCAGGGGCCCGTGACGCGGGCCCCTGGAGCTGACATATCCTGCAGCACCCGGCGGCTGAGCATGCCTCCCGGGTGCTGTAGCCAGGGGCCGGTCCCGTGCTCCTCCCGACCCGGAGACTCCTTTCCCCAACCATAGGGAAAAGGAGTCACTGGGCCAGGAGGAGCACGGGACCGGTCCACAGCGCTCCTGTCACCCCCTGTCTGATACGCGGCTGTCGTCTGATGCCGCGTCCTAGCCCCGGCAGCGCGCATATCATAGAGTTCTGTGTGGGCTTGTGCTGCGGCCCCGACTTCCGGCACAGAGACGTGTGCCGGAAGTCGCGGCTACAGGCCCACACAGAACTCTATGATACGCGCGCTGCCGGGGCTAGGACGCATCATCAGACGGCAGCCGCGTATCAGACAGGGGGTGACAGGAAGAAGGCTCGACGGGGGAGCGTGTTGTTAGGTGAGTTTTTTTCTTTTTTTTAAACTTGCTTTTCTCGGGGGGGGGGGAGAAGGGGGCATCTATAAGGGGGGGGGGGAGAAGGGGGCATCTATAAGGAAGGGGGGAGAAGAGGAGGGGGCATCTATAAGGAAGGGGGGAGGAGAGAAGAGAAGGGGGCATCTATAAGGAAGGGGGGAGGGGAGAAGAGGAGGGGGCATCTATAAGGAAGGGGGGAGGGGAGAAGAGAAGGGGGCATCTATAAGGAAGGGGGGGGGAGAAGAGGAGGGGGCATCTATAAGGAAGGGGGGAGGGGAGAAGAGAAGGGGGCATCTATAAGGGGGGGGGGAGAAGGGGGCATCTATAAGGGGGGGGGAGAAGGGGGCATCTATAAGGAAGGGGGGAGGAGAGAAGGGGGCATCTATAAGGAAGGGGGGGGAGAAGAGGAGGGGGCATCTATAAGGAAGGGGGGAGGGGAGAAGAGAAGGGGGCATCTATAAGGAAGGGGGGAGAAGAGGAGGGGGCATCTATAAGGAAGGGGGGAGAAGAGGAGGGGGCATCTATAAGGGGGGGGAGAAGGGGGCATCTATAAGGAAGGGGGGAGGAGAGAAGGGGGCATCTATAAGGAAGGGGGGAGAAGAGGAGGGGGCATCTATAAGGAAGGGGGGAGGGGAGAAGAGAAGGGGGCATCTATAAGGAAGGGGGGGGAGAAGAGGAGGGGGCATCTATAAGGAAGGGGGGAGGGGAGAAGAGAAGGGGGCATCTATAAGGGGGGGGGGGAGAAGGGGGCATCTATAAGGGGGGGGAGAAGGGGGCATCTATAAGGGGGGGGGGAGAAGGGGGCATCTATAAGGAAGGGGGGAGGAGAGAAGGGGGCATCTATAAGGAAGGGGGGGGGGAGAAGAGGAGGGGGCATCTATAAGGAAGGGGGGAGGGGAGAAGAGAAGGGGGCATGGGCATCTATAAGGAAGGGGGGAGAAGAGGAGGGGGCATCTATAAGGAAGGGGGGAGAAGAGGAGGGGGCATCTATAAGGAAGGGGGAGAAGAGAAGGGGGCATCTATAAGGGGGGGGGAGAAGGGGGCATCTATAAGGAAGGGGGGAGGGGAGAAGAGAAGGGGGCATGGGCATCTATAAGGAAGGTGGCGAGAAGAGGAGGGGGCATCTATAAGGAAGGGGGGAGAAGAGGAGGGGGCATCTATAAGGAAGGGGGGAGAAGAGAAGGGGGCATCTATAAGGGGGGGGAGAAGGGGGCATCTATAAGGAAGGGGGGAGGGGAGAAGAGAAGGGGGCATGGGCATCTATAAGGAAGGAGGGGAGAAGAGGAGGGGGCATCTATAAGGAAGGGGGGAGAAGAGGAGGGGGCATCTATAAGGAAGGGGGGAGAAGAGGAGGGGGCATCTATAAGGAAGGGGGGAGAAGAGGAGGGGGCATCTATAAGGGGGGGGGGAGAAGGGGGCATCTATAAGGAAGGGGGGAGAAGAGGAGGGGGCATCTATAAGGAATGGGGGGAGAAGAGGAGGGGGCATCTATAAGGAAGGGGGGAGAAGAGGAGGGGGCATCTATAAGGAAGGGGGGAGAAGAGGAGGGGGCATCTATAAGGAAGGGGGGAGAAGAGAAGGGGGCATCTATAAGGGGGGGGAGAAGGGGGCATCTATAAGGAAGGGGGGAGGGGAGAAGAGAAGGGGGCATGGGCATCTATAAGGAAGGGGGGGGAGAAGAGGAGGGGGCATCTATAAGGAAGGGGGGAGAAGAGGAGGGGGCATCTATAAGGAAGGGGGGAGAAGAGAAGGGGGCATCTATAAGGAAGGGGGGAGAAGAGAAGGGGGAATCTATAAGGAAGGGGGGGAGAAGAGGAGGGGGCATCTATAAGAAAGGGGGGAGAAGAGAAGGGGGCATCTATAAGGAAGGGGGGGAGAGGATAAGGGGGGCATCTATAAGGAAGGGGGGAGAGGGGGGCATCTATAAGGAAGGGGGGGGAGAGGGGGGCATCTATAAGGAAGGGGGGGGAGAGGGGGGCATCTATAAGGGAGGGGGGAGAGAGAGACCATCTATAAGGAAGGGGGGGAGGGGGACATCTGTAAGGAAGGGGGGGGAGGGGGGCATCTATAAGGAAGGGGGGGGAGAGGGCCATCTATAAGGGGGGGACACCATAGGGGGAGAGCAGGCCATCTATAAGGGGAGAACATAGGGGGAGAGGGGGATATAAACGTACAACATTGGGGGAGAGGGGAACATCTATAAGAGGACAATAAAGGGGGAAAGGGGGCCATCTATAAGGGGACAATATAGGGGAAGAGGGGGCCATCTATAGGGGGGGCAACATAGGGGACCATCTATAAGGAGACAACATGGGGGGGCATCTATAAGGGGGACAGCGGAGGGGGGCAACATAAGGAAGCTATCTATAAGGAGGGGCGAGAGAGAGGAGGGCCATATACTAAAATGGGATCACATAGAGTCAGCCTACCCACTAAATGTGGGTGTAAAGGGGCCAATACAGATGTGCAGTTGTTAGAGATGAGGATGGTGACAGAGTGTGGAGCCTAATATGTCTGTCTGGCAGATTCTGTGGATTCGTGGCCCGGAGAAGTTCTCATAACGGCCCAGGACAGATGGAAAAGAAAATGAAAAGGGAAGAACTCCGATCAGAGAAGACGTCTCCTGTAAGTCACCTGATGTAACTGTACTGTAATTTATATGGTGTACAGGACCTGTGTAGAGCTAAGTGTGTTGATGGCATAGTGGTCGACCGAGAGGGGGGGGGGCGGGGGGGGCCCCAATCAAAAGTTTGCTATGGGGCCCAGCCATTTCTAGTTACGCCCCTGAGTGCTACACCAGTGCTGCATCCCCATATTCATGACTCCAAAGTTCATGCCCATACTTATAATAAAGTAATTCCATATACTTTCAGTTTACCTTACTTTATGAGATGTAAATTTTGTTCAATTGATAACAGACATCTTCAGTGGTTTTGACTCTTCTTTCCTAGAAAACAACACATAGTATCTCTTGACTCATCATTCTCCTCTTTAGTTTTCTCGAAATAAGGCTGCAGTGTTATTTGTAGTTTACATGTTACCATTCGGCAGAATATTCCAGAGTTGCAGTCTGCCGACTGCTATGCACATGATATCCAACTCTATCTGTCCTTCAAGCTCAGAGTCAATGAACTATTTCCAGCTATAAATTCCTACTTAAAAGAGTTATCCGGGATTATTCATTAAACTAACATTGCATTGACCTCTGTGGGTGTTGTATATCATACATACTATTCTATTATTTTTTTATTTAGAGCGCTTATTGTGTTCTCAGGCTGAGTCACATGACCACTCTGCCTGTGTTTTCTTTACTTCCTGTGATGTCACATTCCCTTCCTATTTCCCATTCCTGCCAGTGAGAGAACAGTGAGTCATCAGGTGGGTGGGGTTATGCAGCCACATTCCTTTAGCCACACCCCTGTAGGAGGAGCTAACATCTGAGCCCAGTTGAAACTGCAGCAGTAAGGGCAGCATGACATAGAGGAGACCAGGAGCTAATAGCCATGTTGTGGAGGACACAGAGGTTAGGCATGTTGTGGGGGGGCACAGAGGTTAGCCATGTTGTGGGTGGCACAGAGGTTAGCCATGTTGTGGGTGGCACAGAGGTTAGCCATGTTGTGGGGGGCACAATGGTTAGCCATGTTGTGGGGAGCACAGAGGTTAGCCATGTTGTGGGGGGGACAGAGGTTATCCATGTTGTGGTTGGCACAAGGGGTAGTCATGCTGTGGGGGCACAGAGTTTAGCTATGTTTTGGGGGGCACAGAAGTTAGCCATGTTGTGGGGGGCACAGAGGTTAACCATGTTGTAGGGGGCACAGAGGTTAGTCATGTTGTGGGTGGCAGAACCCCAAAACCAAGCCGGAGTGCAGGCCTGGCAATCCCGCTGCAAGTATTTAATCTCATTGACAGGGAAGGACCCGGAGCGGATTTAGCTGTAAAGTCGCAGGGTGAAACTGCTGTAGATCCGTTACGTGTGAACCCACCCTAAATGGAGAAAATTAAATTACAGCTTGCTCCTCAAAAAGCAAAGTGCTGGACAGGTGTCATAAGGGAAAATAGAAAAGTTTTGAGAGAAAGACCATGGCCACAGAAAGCTAAATATTTTTTTTAATGAAAACTGTATATAAAAACTAGATTTGGCATTCCTGTAATCATACTTATCCACATATTACAGCTAATATGAGATCCTTTGTAAGACCCATGTGACCCCAATCAGCAGGAAGCACCTGTGCTCATATGGTAAGTACCTCCTCTTTCTCCCATTCTACCTGCTGGTGCATTGGTGAGTAGTAACACCTTGTTCCCACTTGTGTTGCTTGGCGGCCGCCTTCTCTGCCGGCGGCTCCAGCGACAGTGACAGGGTCCTGTGACAGTGGGGTTGCAGGGCCCCCTTCACTGTTGGCGCTAGCTTTGCGGGGTTGGCGGTCACTGACCGGCACAGTGTTGTTTGAGCGTAGGGATTCATGTGGGCCAGAAGACCTGCATGTGGTACATGAAGCAATATGGTTTGATCATATTATATACCAACATTCTGGCATTGGTTTTTAAATGTAGCTGAGAGTCATTAGTTTCAGCCATGGGTGTGATGTGCAGCCACTCCTCTTTCTCTCTAGGTCTGTATGATATGAGATTTTTACTGTATAGTAAACACAATAAAAATGAGAAATAAAATACAATAAAGGAATCGTGCTTTACTTTGAACTCACTAATATTTTTTGTATTGTTTTTTCTGAATACATTATATAGTACAATAAAGAGGTACTTCGTAGAAAAAAAAATGTTTTAAAATTGACAAAAGGTTTTAAAGATTTGTAAATTACTTACCTTCCAGTACTTATCAGCTGTTGTATGTCCTACAGGAAGTGGTTTATTTATTCCAGTCTGACACAGTGCTCTCCGCTTTCACCTCTGTCCATGACAGGAACTTTCCAGAGCAGTAGCAAATCCCCATAGAAATTTTCTCCTGCTCTGGACTTTTCCTGTCACGGACAGAGGTGGCAGAAGAGAGCACTGTGTCAGACTGAAGAGAATACACTACTACCCATCACTGGAAATCACGTCTTTTGATGAGGCTGGACCCTGTAACGTCATTCATGTGGATCTTACCTTGACACAAACCATCTACTGTACTTAAACATTTTACAGAGAGCACTGCCCGCTGGCAGCAGTATTCATTATCACGGCCTCTTCCAGTAGGATAATGGCAAAATATTCTAGATGTTAACTCAGAATTCCCCAATACCCTAAAGGTAGGAACTTCTATTAAGGTATTGGCCAGTTACCTCAGGACTTGCGAAGGTCATATCTGAAAGAGAAACTACATATGAACCTGCTGACCAACAGAGCTGAAGATGCTGGTGGTCTTCCTCTTATGCTGTTACCTTGTTCACATTGGTCCTATAGGTTGATAAAGAACTGTTCCTCCATGTTTATGGACAATTAGTTGGTAAACAAGGTAAAGTTACTGTACCTGTTGCATTTAACTCTTCTGCTTTGTTCTCCTCTTGGTGACCTGGCATAATTTACAGTTACATAACATCAAAAGTACCCTCCAAACCATCAGTCGGCCTCTGTAGTTGGGTGTTGAGGACATAATATGCTCAAAACATTGGTGTAACTCCCGTATTAGTTGCCTCCAGGTATTTTCCAGCTACCTTGGCACAGTGAAATGGGTTCTTGATGTCCAGACCTCCCAACACCTAAGTAAAGAAGATCGAACATCGGGAATTTTCAGGTTCGTTTGAACTCAAACATTCTTGAACCTGTGTTATTTGATGCCCGTAGCCTTCCTGTTCCTTGGGGAAAGTGAAGACAGCCTGAGTACCGCCTGGAAGACAGGGATACAGCCTGGTTCGAGGAGGTTCGAGTTCGAACGAACCTGAAAATTCCCGATGTTCGATCGTGTCTACACCTAAGAACTGCATGTACCCAGTGGCAGGATGCAGAGCTGCAAAACTTAAAACCAAAAAAAAAACAAAACCAATAAACAAAACCAATAAAAACAGGACTTCTTTATTTCATCAAGGTACAGATGAACCTTAAAGCGACTTTGTACCCACAATCTGACCCCCGAAACCACTTGTACCTTTGGATAGCGGCATTTAATGTAAGATCTGTCCTGGGGTTCGTTCAGCAGGGGATGCAGTTATTTTCATAAAAATAACTTTTAATCCGGCAGCGCTGTGTCTAATGGCCGGGGCTTACATTTGTATATGCATTAGGCTGGCACCACCTCTCTGTCCTTCTTCCCCACCCTCCTCATCATTAGGAATGATCCAGGAACATTTACTGCTGTTTGAGCTTTGCACAAGTGTATTAACAATCCAGCCCATGTTCATTATACACAGGTGGGGAATAGGAAGCAATCTGCCTGGAGCATTCCTAATGATGAGGAGGGTGGAAGGAAGGACAGAGAGGGTGTGCCAGCCTAATGCATATACAAATGTAAGCCCCGGCCGTTAGACACAGAGCTGCCGGATTAAAAGTTGTTTTTATGACAATAACTGCATTCCCTGCCGAACGGACCCCAGGACAGATCTTGGATTAAAAGCAGCTATCTGAAGGTACAAGTGGTTTGGGGGGGTCAGATTGTGGGTACAGAGTCACTTTAAGAGCACTGTGGCAGGTAAAGATGCCAGAACATATACATATCAGACAGCTGTTTTCATGCATGCTCACTTCTTCCAGGCTGTCTGGCATCCGTACCTCCTGCAGTGCTTTTAAAATTTGTCTGTCCCTTGATAAAATAAAGAAGTCGCGTTTTTGAGCCTACTAGATGACTCTGTCATAAATGATATGGTTATATCTGACCATTCTCTGATTACTTTAACCCTACGTGATTCTTACCCTAAAGGAACAGACATTATTTGGAGATTCCCAGCAGTTTTAGCCTCAGAGGAAGTCTTCAAAAATCTTCTTAAAAAATGGTGGTCACAGTTTCGCGACACTAATTCGCAACATACCACAACTCCTATACTGTTCTGGGAAACTGCCAAAGCCGTACTAAGGGGTAATATAATCTCTTATCTCTCTGCACGTAAAAAAGAAGCAACCACTTCTTACAATACTCTTACTACTAAACTTCGTAATGCATACACTACCTACTTATCTTTACCTTCTGAACAAAATAAATCCCTTTGGTGTATAGCAAAAAAGGAATTTGAATTAGCTCAAGAAAAACGTAATAATTTATATAAAGATCACTATTTTTCTCGTCTTTATAAATATGGTAATAAAACAGGAAAATTATTAGCTAACTTAGCAAAGAGTAAACGCCCTATTTCCCATATCAAAAATATGAAAGATCATAATGGTTTATTACATTCTGATCCAAAAACTATTTCTAATATTCTTCAAAAATTTTACCGATCCCTTTACTCTTCTGATCTTATAGATCCTTCAGCGGGTCAACAGTTTCTCCAGTCTCTGAATCTTCCCAAATTGGATGAATCTTCTCTATCATCATTAAATGCCCCCATCTCTCCTGAGGATATCTCTAAAACAAAATCTTCCCTTCATAATAATAAAACACCAGGGCCAGATGGATTTAGTGGAGAATTTTATAAAGTTCTAAATACTTATCTGGTTCCAACTCTCCAAAAAGTATATCAACATATAATAGATAATAAATGCATGTTACCTTCAGGGGAAATGGCCTATATTAGTTTACTCCATAAACAAGGGAAAGACCCACAACTTCCATCCTCATATCGGCCTATTTCTCTTATAAATAAAGATTAAAAAATTCTTACGAAAATTATGGCTGACCGGCTTGCTTTATTTCTCCCTAAGTTGATTAGTAGCCACCAAGTTGGCTTTATAAAGGGCCGCTCAGCGATAACTCATATTAGGACAGTTCTAACCGTACGGGAAGTAGTACGACGAAGGGAAAATCCAAACCATTCACCAGGACTGCTTGCCTTAGACGCTGAAAAGGCATTTGATAATCTTAACTGGGAATTGACCCTCTCTCGTTATGGCATTACAGGACCTTTTAAAGATCTTATCTCTACCATATACAATAACCCAATAGCTCGCATTAATACACCTGGATTCTTGTCTGACACTTTCCCAATCCTTAAAGGAACCAGACAAGGTTGCCCAATGTCCCCCCTTCTTTTTGATTTAGCATTAGAGCCCTTAATTAGATTTCTTCTCCTCACACCTGAATTTAAAGGCATTCAAGTAGGCAATGAAGAAGTACGTATAGCTTGCTTCGCTGATGACACCTTATTATTCCTAGAAAATCCCACATCACACATCCCTGGTGTTTTAAAAATCTTGAAAAACTTTGGCTCATTTTCTGGTTTTAAAATTAATATTACTAAAAGCCAATTGTTACCCTTAATACCACACTTGGCTCCCCATATTTACCCTGAAGGTATAGGTATAGCAAAACAACACCTTTTATATTTAGGAATTAAAATTGGACATACCCCTTCTTCTCTCTACTCATTAAATTATATCCCAATCTTCCAAAAAATAGAACAAGAACTTGATAGGTGGAAAAATTTACCCCTTTCAATCTTAGGCCGTATTCATCTTATTAAGATGATGTCATTTGCTAAATTATTGTATCCCTTACAAATGATCCCCTTACTACTAAAATATAAGGATATTTCTCGACTCAGATCAGCCTTTACCAAATTTATTTGGAGGTCAAAACGACCAAGAATAGCATATGATACTCTCAGCCTCCCCAAACATAAAGGTGGTGCCCAATTACCTAATATCAGATTCTATAATTTGGCCTCCATTTTCAGACACTTCAGAGACTGGATTAACGGTACTTCCTTCTTTTCTAATTATTCCTTGGAGTCTGCTCTTTCTTCTCCTTGGCCTTTGGCTTCGCTTCTTCACTTCTCTATTTCAGAACTACCCTCACATTTAAAACACAATGTTATTATCGTTGATACTGTTGCCACATGGAAAGCTTTAAGAAAATTGTATAAATTCCCATTTAGTCTTTCTAAGTTTTTCCCATTATGGGACCATCCCCTCTTTCTACATGGTAACATCAATCCTGACTATATGGTATGGAAACAAAAACAAATCACTCACTTAAGTAACTTACTGGACTTACTGGATAAGGGAGAGTTGTTATCTTGGGAAAAATTTAGAGACATGTATGATATCCCTCCCCATCACCAGGTTTTATTCGAACAACTGTGTTCTTTTGCTATTAATAGAGTTAAATCTTGTGCGACGGCAGAAAAAACTAATGATTTTGATTTTCTTTGCTACAATTCTTCTCCCACCTTATCTCTTTCACAAATATACCGTAGGATATGTGTTGATTCCTTACACAAATCTCCTCCCCCTTTTCTTCGGAAATGGGCTGCAGAAATACAAACAGATAATTTGGAACAAAAATTGCTAAATAGCATCCGATATGTTACTGCAGCCACGCCCAGTGTGAAATTGAGGGAAATCCACTTCCGGCTACTCCATAAGGCAATTTACGCTTTTAACTTTTCTTACTCCACCATGCCAGATGATTTCTTGACATATTGTCCAAAATGTAAAGAACCTAGCGCAGATTTATTACACTGTGTTTGGTCTTGTTCTCAAATTCAGACATACTGGCAATTAGTACAAACCTTTATTCAGAATACATGGTATGAATCCATACCTCTAACTCTACTCAGTTATGTTTTTCATGTTGTGGTGGCCGGGGATGGAGATCCCTCTGAAAAACCTATAGCCTCAAAATGTATTCATCTTACTCTGTTATTAGCCTTAAAAGGCTTACTAAACCACTGGATCTCTGACACACTTCCCACTATTTCTGAGCTAACAACCTCGCTTAAAGAAACTCTTCATTGGGAAATGCTGGATGCAATCCGCAACAAAGATGTTTCCACAAAAAATTTCATTAAAAAATGGAAATTTTTTCTCATAAAGGTTATGTCGCAGGAGGAGAGGGAAGCTGTTATGAAACACTTTTGTAATACTGTTTGGTATCAGACGACGGAGGCAAGGGGCACCCTAGGAGTACTCAGAGTTCCTTAATTATATTAAAGATAGAGATTCTTTATCTACATTTCTTTCGATCCTGTAGAGCATTAAATTTTGTTCTTTAGATTCTATTGTTTTTTATAGCAAAATTGTTTTCAAACTTACTATATTGTATCCTATTCATGTCTTCCTTTGATATGTAACTGTATTGTTATAGATAAAATTTGAAAAATCTAATAAAAATATTTGGAAAAAAAGAAGTCGCGTTTTTATTGGTGAGTGCCCTTCAAAAAAAAATTTCTAATGCAAGTTTGAATGATTTTTGAGGGCATTATAATGTGTGTGTGGCACACTAAAAGAGGCATTGTACTGTGTAGGAAAACTTAGTGTAAAAACAAATAATAAAAAGAAAGGCAGAGCACCTCATAGAGTAGTACCTCTGGATCGAAATAATTATCTAATACCTGTTAAAAATCACTGCTCACCTTTTGGGGTTGTGAAAACAGAGCCACAACACCCAACAGCACATGTAATGGTGTGTCCAACACACCTCCCAGGGATCGGGGTAGCAGCAGTCTTCACAACAGGTCCAAACCGGGCTCCTTGTGCAAGGACCCGTGGAATCAGGTAAAACCAAATGGTGCCAAGAAAATGACAAAAAAAATGACCTAGAGATTGCGCTCACCACCGAACAACGAAGTAGAAACTGATGTTCACATAAAACACGATTTATTTAGTCCAGACTTATTATTTATGTGAACATCGGTTTCTACTTCGTTGTTCAGTGGTGAGCGCAATCTCCAGGTCATTTTTTTTGTCATTTTTTGGCACTTTTGCACTTTAAAATAATGTCCGTTTTTGCCGCGATTTAACTGACTGCAATGGCAATGCATTAACCCCTTAAGGTCAAAGCCAATTTTCGTTTTTGCACTTTTGCTTTTTCCACTTTATGTTTAAAAGTCCATAGCGCTTGCATTTTTTCACCTAGAGACGTATATGAGCACTTATTTTTGCGAAACCAATTTTACTTTGCAATGACAGGCATTATTTTAACATATGCTGCGAAACCGGAAAAAAATCATTTGCGCTGTCAAATTGAAAAAAAAAAAGGAATTCGTTTTGATTTCGGGGAGTTTTGCATTTACGCCGTTCGCCCTATGGTAAAACTGACTGGTTATGCATGTTCCTCAAGTCGTTACGATTACAACGATATATAACATGTATAACTTTTATATTATCTGATGGCTTGTAAAAAATTCAAACCATTGTTAACAAATATATGTTCCTTAAAATCGCTCTATTCCCATGCTTACAGCGCTTTTATCCTTTGGTCTATGGGGCTGTGTGAGGTGTAATTTTTTGCGCCAGGATGTGTTCTTTCTATCATTACCTTGATTGCGCATTAACGACTTTTTGATCACTTTTTATTACATTTTTTCTGGGTTTGATGCGACCAAAAATGCGCAATTTTGCACTTTGGAATTTTTTTGCGCTTACGCCGTTTACCGTGCGAGATCAGGAATGTGATTAATTAATAGTTCGGCCGATTAGACACGCGGCGATAGCAAACATGTTTGTTTATTTGTTTATTTATTTATTTATATTTATAAAATGGGAAAAGGGGGGTGATTTGGACTTTTATTGGGGGAGGGGATTTTTTATTAATAAAAAAACATTTTTACTTTTATTTTTACTTTAACTAGAAGTCCCCCTGGGGGACTTGTATATAAACAGCAATGATCTCTCATAGAGATCAATGCTGTGTATATACACAGCAAAGATCGATGAGATCGGTCATAGATTGCTATGGCCTGCTGCAGGCCATAGCAATCTATTGCCGAGCCGGGATCAGCGTCATCGCGGGGGGAGATCCAGGGACACCAGGGACGTGAGGTCTGAAGCCTCTAAGTGCAGCTGTCAGGTTTGACAGCTGCACTTAGAGGCTTAATTAGCCGGTGCGGCAACGGTACCCGCGCCGACTAATAGAGGCACTGCCCGGCTGCACATGTCAGCCGGGATCAGCGCCATTCAGAGAGGGGTCCCGGCGGGACCCCGCTCTGAACACCCCCCACGGCACCATGACGTATCAGATACGTCATGGGTCGCTAAGGGGTTAAAGTCAAAGAAAAGACGGACGTCCAAAGCACACAATAGGGGAGATTTATGAAAGGGTGTAAATATACACCTGGTGTAAACTGCCCACAGCAACCAATCACAGCTCCTTTTATAATTTACCAGAGCTGAAAGCTGAGCTGTGATTGGTTGCTGTGGGCAGTTTACACCAGGTGTATATTTACACCCTTTCATAAATCTCCCCCAATGTATTGAATAACGCATTATTTTCATACGTCTTTTGCAAGCAGTGGACGTTTTTTATTAGTTGTTCACACACAATTTTTCTTTTGTCACGTTCTTTCTTCGTTTTTACTATTAAATTCAATGGACTTTTCAATTAGGCCACAACCAAAGGCCAATTAGTCCACCTAAGGGTCCATTTACACAGAAAGATTATCTGACAGATTATCTGCCAAGGATTTGAAGCCAAAGACAGAAACAGACTACAAACAGAGATCAGGTCATAAAGGAAAGCCTGAGATTTTTCCTCTTTTCAAAGCCATTCCTGGCTTTGGCTTCAAATCTTTGATAGATAATCTGTCAGATAATCTTTCTGTGTAAATGGACCCTAAACTAGAATAATGTACCAGCAGCCATCATTGCACTAAGGGGAGGCTAGACAGCTAAATGATGTCATTTTAAACAGAGTTAAAAAACCGTTGTGTGAACATAGCCAAAATGTGCGCACTCCCTGTATACATTCTGGTCTGCTGATTTAGAGTTTCTAATAGCGATGTGTTTTGGTGTCCATGGATGTGCATAGTGTTAGGTAATTTAGTTTTACCTTTTGAATGCAGTCCTAAAAACTTGTAAATGGAAAATGAGTATTGAAGAAAATAAGACATTATTATATATATGATTTTTGTTGACACCTCCTGCCTTTTCTGTGGGAATCTATGGAAGCCTACAACCTATAGAACCAGGAAGATCCCTGCTTGGGAGAAATCAATTATACATAGGATACATTTTCACCTCCAACCCTGCGTGGCATATTGGTGTTGAGAAAAGAGAGTACAAGATAAAGGTTGAGAAATCCTCATTTATTCCACATGTAGAGGCCAAATGGCTCCTTTAAGTAAATGCAAGAAAACGCAAGAATAACCTTACAAATAGGAGTAATAGATTTCCTAGACTTGTTTTGAGATGACGCTTGGTAAATTATATAACATGGTACATGCATTGGTATATTCTTCTTGGTAACAAAATATTTTTTGGAAATTTTTTTTTTGTGCCAGTAAATTTTGTTTTCAATGCAATTACAAGTTCTGCAGTCAGGTAAAGCATACACGATTTCATATTCATAACATAGAAATATAATAATAGATTTAGACATATTATTTTACATCAAATACAACATCCCATTTAATAAAATTTTTCGGTTCACTCTAAGCAATCAAAGGTTTCGGCCCTATCTCTGAGGATATATTACTTGTATATTCTAACAACGCACAGCTTAAACCACAGACACTAAATATCGCGTACAGCCACCTAGGACACTTTCACACTGATATTATATACACCACAGAGGTCATCAAATATTGCACTTCATGGCCCATGGACTCTCGGACGAGAGTTGTTTTTGTTTTTCAGAATATAAAAATATATGTGTATATTTATAGATTTCAAACATTGACTCATGCAACATTGAATATACATTGAAGCCCAAAACTTTTCATTATACAAAGCACATGAGGATCACAGAGCTACAGGTTCATAGCACACAATATACTTACGATTACATAAGCACAAAACAAAAAAAAACATAGAACACAACTATGGACCTATCCTTATGACAAAAAATTAGAACAAGTAAGAAATGGATGGATGTTTCCTCAATTTCCATGGGGAAAGTAAGAACTGGTTCCAGCCTAGCCAAATGACGATGGAAATTTTTGGAATAATTTGCATGCATTGCCAAGTAGGATAAAGTGTTAAATTATAATTCTTCACAGTTTTGGGAAAAGAATACAAGTTTTTACTTACCATGGATGTTCCACCAGATTGGAAAAAAGTTGTGGGATAGTAGGGCTGGTGTATCGTATAGCACTAAAGTGACTATAGACACCGAAGAAATCTTTTACCTACTTTGACAAGGTAATGTTTTGGGGGAAAACCCTTAGGTAATTGCTGAAAAGGAAAAGTATATCTACTAAAGCCTCAACTATTCTTTTGAGTCACAGAATTACATTACATTGATGGATTGTGAATATTTGGTAGCAAACCGCTTATCTAATTTTTCTCTTCTAAATGATTTTTAGTGTGATTTTTTTGGCCTTAGGTATTGATTCATTTTGTCTTCTCTATAGAGCAGAAGTCCACAACTTTTTGTGGGTCACCAGCCACATTTAGTTAAATGATCTGGAATTATACTTCAATCAAGTTGAGCTGGGTGAGATCTGTGTCCAGGTGACAACGCCTGAAACTTCCACCTGCATACTGGGCAATTTTAATTAAATATTAATAGCTTAACATCATCAAACAATCCGAGCGTGAGTAGCAATAGGACTATGTGAAGACAGGTTGTGTGAATGAATCCTCAGTGACCATTTACTTCGATCTTAATATATATTCTGATAATTCTGAAGACCCAATCTTACCACTGTTTTGTGCCAAAATTAAAGGAAACTATTAAAGTGACCAGTTGGGCTTCTTCTTGGTAAATATCATGTACGTCAGCATATGTATATAAATTACCCAATAATATTCTTTTTCTAATTGGTGAGTCACATCTAAGTTCTACCCTAATAGAGCAGCATTATCAGCCAAATATATCAGGTAGGCATCATCTACTGGTACCAACTGAGATACATTTTTGGAGGTCACAACAGAAGGATAAGTTATCGCTGAAAAAACTTTCCTGTCTCATTATTAATCAGAATTCAGAATTTTTAGCAACATAAGTGACTTCTATTTTTTTCCCCTAAAATACATTTCAGATTTTGTTATTATAGGGGTATTCTGGGCAAACTTAAAAATAAACATAGCAATCAAGTTATTTTTACCTGTCCTGTTGCCCCTGCAGTGCAGCACCACACTGTCACTGGCTGGTCCCCTGTATCTCCTGGTTCTTGTGTTGTCACGACACTACTGGAACTACACGCTTAGCTAGTCATTGACAGCAGAGGTGCCCCACCTCAGTGGGGCTGTGAGGTCACAAGTCCAGGAGATACAGGACACCAGCGGGTGAGCAGTGGTATTGGGAAGTGTAAATATCACTTGATTGTAATGCTTCCAACACACCCTGTCCTCCCAGTTTTTTTTAAGTTTTCCCGAAGTCCCCCGTTAAATGTCTATATTCCACACATATTTTGTTACTGAAAATAAATGTGAAGTGTGCATCTACTATAAGATGATTGTATTAAAAAAAACAACATATACAAATAGTATAGAACAAGATCACATACCTATAATAGTACAAACACTTTGCAACAAGATTCTGAATACAGGAAATGACAAAATGAGAAATGTCATGAAAATTGTACAAATTGTCCAAACATATCTGTCTCTTAGGTCAAATGAGTCAAACACATTTACAGATCTATATATACACATGCGTGTGTACATCATAAATAGAAATATACTATAGGTACAATGGATTTATCAATTACTATGAAAATATTTAGATTATAACCAAAGACTAAACTCTGCATAATATAAAAACCTAATAGAACTGATTGAGAGTTCTATGTTAATAGTAAATGCTACATTGTAGGCAAACAATAGATTGTGATTAGAACAAGAATTTCTAAATAATTTCTCGTACGATCTTCATGTAGCTATACAGGGTGTAGAGGTAGCAGTCCCACTCAGGTCCTGGTGCCTACGGGGGCCCAAATGTCTCTTTGCCACATATAGTACGAATACACCAGTGTTTAAAATGGCACATGGTAGTTAAAGGACACTGTTATGGATCTTACATTGGGGTCTAGGAGCTTCATGTTAGGGCAGAAAGAAAAAAAAAGTCCCGTGTACAGTGTCTATGGCACTCATTATTCCAACTGATGTCTTATCTGTTATATCATGTTGCATTGTGGGAGAACAGGAATCAGGCTCACACATACAGACAGTCATAATCTACTATAACAGTAGTAGACCCGTAGTGTCCTGGACAATCAAACCATCAAGCAGAAATTCATTACTTTGGCTCTTTAACTTTTCAATGACTATTGTCATCAGAATACTCTACATGTTAAAGCATTACTATGATTTGTACAAATTTATGACATCTCAAAAGTTTGGATTGCACTAGGTCCCAGTCAAGAGACCTGCTGTGATTGTGAGTTATAGCTGGGTGAATGCTATGACTCGTTATAGGAGTAGGGCTCTATTATTGTTTATGGAGCTAATCTGCCACTATCAGTCAGAGCACCTCATAGACATGTGCTTCACCTGGCTAAAACTCATGATCGCAGAGGGTCTCAGGACTGAGACCTGGTGTCATCCAAAGTTTTGATATTTCTAGACATGTTAAAAGTTTGTACAAATGACAGCACCACTTTACGAATCATTGATATGTATTAATTTGACCATTAGACTCCTATGAATGGTGTCATTTCTGAAAAGTCACAGCTTGGAGACCACTGTGGTATTACTTTATACTGTACTATAATACGTTATCTCTGTATGCCATTGTTACACAGTTGTCAGTGGAACCATTGGAAAAAATTGACTCTGCACTGTTTTTTCCTTGCATCCTTCTTTTAAACCTATAGTAAAAAATTTATATCTCTGCTTTAGCGCAATTTTGTTGGTCATCATCACCAGCAAAAGATAGTATCTTAACAGACTTGGTGGTTGTAAAGGGTAACATTTACCCAGTGTCATCTACCGCCCTAACATATTATGCACAATGCAGCTAAAATGTTTTTCAACTTTGCAGAAGCAGAAAGTTTTTTTTTTTTGTTTGCTTTTTTGGAGGGGATATTGATTATTCACATGCTGGTCATTTCAATAGACAGCCTCCACTGTGCAGGGACCCCATTTTATCACCATTAGTTTACTTTTCATTTTGTTATGTTTAGCAATGAAAAATATTTATATAAAAGATAGCATATATTTGTCAAACGAAAGCAAATATAATATTACAGCCTACTGGTTAATTTACCGTTGTCCTCTCCTCATCATGAGTAGACTGAGGGTTTATGATAAAATTGCCCTGCCTGAGCCAAGAAAAGCAGCTGTCACAATGACAATGAAAAGGAAATTGTGGTTGTCATTGTTTGGCACTGGCTTAATGTCAAGCTATAATAATTTTTCTTCTACTGTCATATCCCTTTACCTAGTAGTATCAATGGCCTTAATTTGTAACTCCTTTCCATATTATCGATAGTCATCTAATGAGTCACTGAGACAATGTACTTAATGGTTAAACCAGCTGGTTCATCATACTTTGTCATTATTATAAAAATAGTTTTTATTGGTCACACTGGATCCATTACATCTTCAGAATGGTAGTAGTAAGGCATCAATGGCTGTATTAACCCTTTGATTACATTACATATATTGATGCATTTCAATCAAATAACTGAACCACATTTTAGTACAGACATGTATTTTTTCCCCTGTACTATTAGACCTTAAGTGTCTCTCATCATGGATTCTCGATTAAACACAGTGGATATAGACACACTGAGTACAATGTATTATTATTAACTAGTGCTACAATAGTTATCATACAAACCACCATGATACAATACAGACTATCTACAGGAACTCTCACACAGTCTATAGATATTTTTCTTTATAACAGTCATTTCCTTTACCATACACACAATATCTACAATATAGGATGCTATAAAATAAAAGGCCTTATAGACTTATATTTTACAACTGAATGGGAAGTCACCAGAAATAAGACTACTTTCTTATTGAGCCCACCAACTAAGCATGTAGTTAATGGTATTTTCAGTTTAAACTCTGTATAACACACAATACCATAGAACTATATAGATGCTACATCTTGTGAAGTACAAATGGAACCTGACTAGAGATGGTCCGAACCCTCCGAGGTTCGGGTTCGTATGAACCCGAACGCTCGGCATCAGATTTCCGCTGTCTGCCCGCTCCGTGGAGCGGGTGGATACAGTGGGAGGACTGCCTGGAAAACTGGGATACAGCCTATGGCTATGGCTGTATCCCAGTTTTCCAGGCGGTCCTCCCGCTGGATCCGCCCACTGCACGGAGCAGGCAGACAGCGGGAATCATTACCGATAGTTCGGGTTCGTACGAACCCGAACTGAACTCGGTTCGGACCATCCCTAAACCTGACATTGACCTAGTACTCTAAAAAACCTCAGAGACACAACACACTGGTAACTTCACATTGAAATCCGAGCTAAGCAAGCTTCTACTTACCTGCTCTCTATGGGTTTTATAAGTACGGCAGCACCGAGTTCTACATCATCTAAAAATGGAGGAAAGATGACGATTCCCCTCGTTTGAGAGAATAACATTTTTAGAATGTAGCCAGTCTGATCTGATGAACCCATGTTGTAAAGGAGAGCCTATAGCTTGTTTTCCCAATAAAATAATATTTTTCAACACTTATGGATCCTGACTCGAACAGAGGTCAATTTTGACCATGTTGTAGTAGGGGTAACAAGGTCTGCTTGATTGGTGGCAGCTATATGCCCTATTGGAGCAAATGGACGGGGGGGTGTTTTTTATGTGTAATAGTGTAGGTAACCCTATCAAGGTCACACATGCATAGAGGAAACTTTTACATCAGAACAAGACTGGGGAGTTCAGGAGATGGTGACGTGAACGATTACCAGCAAGAGCGACAAGCCTTCAGTTTTTATACAATAAGACCTTGAATCTATAAATTCCCCTAAATTTGCTTATTCAGCGATTTCCTAACAGTTCGAAGGAGGCTGATTCATAGGCAGTTAGCAACCTGCAAAGATCTACAGCTCCATACAAGGTGGCAGCATTGGAAAATAAAATAAAACCCTAGGACCAGACAATGTCCTCTGACTTACTTGATTTAAATGGATAGTCATTAAAATAAAAGAAAGCCTATCCAAACAATAACTGAAACCTTAAGAATAACAGGGCTTTAGATAACATTCGGGAGAAGGTGTCTTTCACTCTGCATCTAATAGTCTTAGAAAAGCAAAAAAAGTCACAATGTATAAAGAAGAGTGAGGAACATGTAAATTATCAGAGCATACAAAGCCGTGTAATTTGCGAACAGCAGGAACATTTATTAGAAGGTCTCAGCCTCCAGGCCACCATTCATCAGCTGACCATACAAAACAAGCCGAATTTCTTTTTTTTTTAAACACTTAGACAGTAGAAATGTAAAGTGTACGGACCACTTTTTTTTAACATACTTATTGGCAATAGAACACACTGAAGACGACTAGATAGTGACATTAACATCCACAGTTGGGCTGCTGTAGAGGAGGGGGCTTGTCTGTCAGTCTTGTGCTCTGCTTTGCAGCGGTGATAGCTGGATCCGTCTCTAAGTTCTCTGACATTTTGTCACAGATGATATCCACAAGGCGCTCAAATGTCTGCTTCACATTGATGTTATCTTTAGCGCTTGTTTCAAAAAACTCAAAACCTGGAAGAGAAGGAGAACAATTCTTTAATTCTTTAAGGGGCAGAAGGGAAGGATCCAAAAAAATTAAATCCCTGGAAGATGTTAGTGTGTGTATTTAACTGAGCAGCATGTTCTAGTAGCCAAAATTTAATAAAGAAAATTACATTACGTGTTGTTAAAGATTTCATTGAACCCTCAGTGCCCCACCAGCCATTAGAAACATGGAGCCAATTGTCATGTTTAAAGGGGTACTCTGGGCAAGGACCTTTTTTCTATACATGGCCAGGATGGGGTGTTTAAAAATAATAAAGCACACTTACCCCCCTGCCTCCCATGGCGCTGCCAGTGTCTCATTTGCTCCATCCTGTTGGGAAGGGGGGGGGGGGCTTCTCGGACCTGACATTCTGACGTTGCAGGCCCACAACGTCCCAATACGAGGTCCCAGAAGAGGCCCTACAGCATGATGGAGCAGGTGAGATACCGACAGTGACACGGGAGGCAGGGAGGTAAGTGTGCTTTATTACTTTAAACACCTCATCCCTGGGCATATATCAAAAAATGGCCCTTGCCCGAGGTACCCCTTTAAGCATTATGGATCTCTTAGGATGGATATACACATGTCAGTGTTTTCTTTGGAAATCTGCAACAGTAAATCTATTCTGTTAGTCTCAGTGCAATTTCATCAGAAAAAAAACATTTGTTTCTGCAAGTTCTGAATTTTTGTAAGGAAAATATACAGATTTGTGTATTGGCATGGACCCAGATGGCAGCAGAGAGCACCATGTCAGACAAGAAAGAATATACCTCTTCCTGCAGGACAAACCACAGCTGGAAGTACTGGAAGGCTTCAGGTTTTTTTGAACAGATGTAACTTACAAATCTGTGTAACTTTTTGATACCAGTTGATTAAGAAGTAATTGTTTTTGTCCAGAGTACCCCTTTAATTCTGCTGTATAGAAGCCCATCATTAAAATGAACCTGTCACCACTCCTGGCCTGTCAGATTTAGCATACACATGCAATGCCCATGAGATACTTGGATTCCTCAATAATTTTTGAACATTTTTTTTTTGCTTTGTTATACTTACTAGACATATACTGTGTGACTAGATGCTACCAAATGGAGGCATGTCCCTACATAGTCTAACACTATCTAATCAGAGCTGAAAGTACAGATTGTGTAGGGACATCTTTAAGTTGTCTCCTGCCTGCTGCAATCACTCAACCTCAACCCAAAGCATAATGCTGCCACTACCATGCTCTAAATTGGGGTATTTTTGGTGATGGACACTGTTTGCCATTTGTTTTACTGAGAACCCAGAACAAACACCCTAACCTATTTCATCTTGATTTCTTTCTCATATACCTTTAGGCAAGAGGTAAAATGTCATTTGAGATTTTGTAACAGTGACCTTTACTTTGTAACTCCTGCACATACTGTACCTGCAATTGGTAAAAAAAATAAAATAAAAAATTGGATGCAAAATATCTGCCAGCTTTAGAAGCTTGTAATTCTTATAAAAATGTCATAGGTCCCAGTTTTTGACCTCCAGAAGTCAGCATAAGAAGCAAAAAGTGTTTGCACATATAATCTATTGGCTGTAATCTAATCATTTGTTCATGCACTCATTCTATGCTACAAATGTAAAATAGACAACACACCATATACTGATGCACGCTAATATAAGAAACTTTTTCACTATACCTTATTAGAAAAATAAACTTGTTTAATGTATCTTATTAGAAAAAAACTACTGAGAAATGAGACAAATTATCAGCTCACTGATACAGGGGCTTGTTGCCAATTTTAAGCATCACATTTTTTAACATAATTACAAAAGACTACTTGCTTAGCTGCAAATGGCATAGTGGTGGCTAAAGGAATTTGCTAGAGCTCTATGTTGGGAAGCAGGAGCTCATTGCCAAGTCTCTCATTCCAGGCTACTTAGTAGTGGTGTGGTCTGCTACTATGGTGACTATGGTTTTTTTATCCTCATACTCACCTAGTTGCTCTGCTAGGTGTTTCCCTCTCTCTACCGATATCACTCGTTCATCTTCCATGTCACATTTGTTGCCGACCAGTATCACTTGAGCATTGTCCCATGAGTAAGTTTTGATTTGCGTTGACCTGAAATAATAATATTTTATTAGTTGATTCAACACAGTTATAATTCTACATAGACATTTGAATACTTAGTTCAGAGGACCTAGCTGATTATATTAAAGGGGTGTTTTGCTCAAAAATAACTTTTAATATGTTGCTGCCCATGGGGATAACATAACAAACAGCATATTTTTACCTTTCCAGTCTCCCCCGTCATCCTATGTCATCCTCAGGTGATTGGCTGAGCGGGCTGTCACTCCCAGACGTTTGTTATGTTATCCCCATGGGCAGCAACATATGAAAAGTTATTTTTGAGCAGAATACCCCAGAAGACCTAACTTTTATATAAACTTTACTTGTTCCAGCTGTTTCTGCAGCATGTGCATAGTGTCTGCAAATCCCATTCCTATGAATGCAACAGTCATGGAAATTTTGGCAACAAAACTGATATGTGTGAATATACAGTGGGTACGAAAAGTATTCAGAACTCTTTAAATTTTTCACTCTTTGTTTCATTTGGTAAGTTCAAAAAAGTTCATTTTTTTGCTTATTAATGTACACTCTGCACCCCATCTTGACAGAAAAAAACAGAAATATAGATATTTTTGTGTAGAAGTATTGTAGTATTGAGTAGGAGCACCCTTTTGAGCTAGTACAGCCATGTATCATGCAACATGTTTTTCCACACCTGGATTTGGGGATCCTCTGCCATTCTTCCTTGCAGATCATCTCCAGTTTTCTCCGGTTGGATGGTGAACGTTGGTGGACAACAATTTTCAAGTCTCTCCAGAGATGTTCAGTTGGGTTTAGGTCAGGGCTCTGGCTGAGCCGGTTAAAAATGGTCAGAGTTGTTCTGAAGCCACTGTTATTTTAGCTGTGTGCTTAGGGTCATTGTCTTATTGGAAGAGGAACCTTTGGTCCAGTCTGAGGCCCAGAGCACTCTGGAAGAGGTTTTCATCCACAATATCTGTGTACTTGGCCGAGGACGGCAGAGGATCCCCATATCCTGGTGTGAAAAACTTTCACCATTCCCAAGAAGACTCATGGCTGTACTAGCTCAAAAGGGGGCTTCTACTCAATACTGAGCAAAGGGTCTGAATACTAGCTGTATGACCATGTGATATTTCAGTTTTTCCTCTTTAATGAATTTGCAAAACTATCTACATTGAATATATATCAATGATCAGCTTACCAAATGGCTGCAATGAAAAGAAGAGAAACATGGCATGCCCCTACAATGTAGCCCTCCTCTACACAGTAGTTATACTGTGTATCCAACTGCTCTCATGCTCTTATACTGTAAGTTCCCCTGTAGTTAGGCCTCCAGACGGCATTTCTATTACCCCCTCTGTAGTTATTCCCCCTACTGTATACATCCCCCCTCTGCAGGTAGTCCTCATACTTTATACCTTCACCCCCCCCCCCCTGTAATTGTCCCCCATATCCAGTGTCCCCTATTGTGCATCTTTCTACCCCTCCTGCCTCCCCTGCAGCTTGTGTTGGGCAGGTGGGGGTGGAGCATAACAAGTCTGGCACTGATTGGCTGATGCTCAGCCACCCAGTGTCAGGGATCTGGTCAGCTGACTATAACTAGGGTTTATTTTTGAAGTAAGGCATATTGGGAATGTGTCATCAGAAAATGATTTATTGTTTAAATAATGTTTTTATGTTAAACACCTTTTTTTTTATTTTGTTGGCGGCATTTTTTCCAATTTTCCATTTCTATCTATATTATAAAATAATCCTAAACTGTTTTGATTCTCACCATTGGGGCAAAAACTAATCTGAGACTTCCTGTTGTGTCTGTGGTGATAAGAGGAGTCTGCTGTAAAGTGATCTGTACAGCATTGCAGCGACATGTGACCCCAGTAAATAGCAGAAATAATAGCAGCTCCCTGTAAAATGACCTCTTTACAGGTCACAGAGCGCTCAGTGATGTTTTACATTTATCTAAAGAGGATAGGGGACGGTCATTTGTTTTCTATGTCCATGAGGTTTGCTGTAAAGCATGTCACTAAATACTGTTAAAAACAGCTCAGGAGGACCACATCCCCGCACCAGCACTAATCCATTAGGGTAAGAAAACTAAAGCAATATACCTAATGGTACATTCACTTTAACATAAAAAAAAATCCATCTACCTTGTGGTAAATTTTTTTTTAGCCCTGTACACAATAAAGAAGACATAAAATTCAAATCCCAAATGGACAGCATGGTGTAGGAATGTAGGTGTATGAGGATTTATGACTTCATTACTACTATTACTATCAATGCTCCCTTGTGTGGTACTGCCATTGAAACGACTAAAATTTTACTGTTACATTTACTTATGTGACTATTACTAGGTCACGGAAAAGGACATCCATGTTATTTCCACATTTATCTTTGTCACTCTTCTCTGTGAACTACTTTTCATTTTCATTTTTTCCAGAGGCAGATTCTGTACACATACATAACTGGAGAAACAAGCAAGTGCTGCGTCACATCTTTGCTGCTCTGGATAGTAGTATATATGTATGTGTATATGTATATGTATGTATGTGTATATGTATATGTATGTGTATAAATACCTTTCTTTGTACTGAAAGTTTGTATGTGTATGTGGAGATGGAGGGGGGATGATTGACAAAGGGAGCTAATGCTCTTGAAACATTGCCCTTGATGTGGATATGCTGGGATGTAACATCTCCCCTACTGAGAATGGCGTCCGAGTTGCAGATGACTGATTAAGGACGTTTGGAACATCTTGGTGCCATTGCTTTAATCACTGGGGGATATTTATACTTCATGCATGACAATTGTACAAGTTTTTGTGCGAAATTGGGGGGGGGGGGGGGGGGCACATGCCTTGGGATCATTTTTATCAAACAGCCATTATTTGTCATTAAATGACTGCTGTGTGACTGTGAAAACATAGCCTAAAGATGACTATACACCTTCCCATACACAAGAACGTTCACCATAGATGAGCTGTTCCTCTGTTCCCTATGGAGAGAGGTAAGCATCGAACAACGGAAAAAGCTAGGTTCAATTGAACCCCTATACACTTTATACCAATTGCTGACAGTATTGGTATAAAGTGTATGGAGGTCTCCCAAGGAGCCTAAAGGGGTTGTCCAGCGAAAATCTTTTTCTTTCAAAACAACTTGTTTCAGAAAGTTACATAGAATGGTAATTTACTTCTATTTAAAAAATCTTCCAGTATTTATCAGCTGCTGTATGTCATGCAGGAAATGTTTTATTTTCAGTCTGACACAGTGCTCTCTGCTGAGATCTCTGGCCGATACAGGAACTCTCTAGAGTAGGAGAGGCTTTCTATGGGAATCCCCATAGAAAACTTCTCCTGCTCTGGACAGTTCCTGTCTCGGCCAGAGAGCACTGTGTCAGACTGAAAATAAAACATTTCCTGCAGGACATACAGCAGCTAATAAGTACTGGAAGATTTTTAAATAGAAGTAAATTACCATTCTATGTAACTTATTGAAACCAGTTGATTTGAAAGAAAAAGATTTTCGCGGGACAACCCCATTTAGCACTGCTGATCAGTGCTGCAGCTCTTCGTACACCACCCTTTCAATTGACTGAATGTGACTGTTTTGTTTCTCCAAAATTTTTAGCATTTGGCCTATGCTCTTATTTTTGTCCAGAGCAAAATTTTGTCTAAAACTGGAATATTGCATATTGATTTTTTTTGGATATTAAAAAAATTATATATCATTTTTTGTAATATGTCCATTTCTATTATTAGTACTTCTTCAATAATATGTTTTGAATAGCTGTGAAACTTTTGCCCATCAGGGGACGCTCACTTCCAATTTTTGCATTGTTTTGGTCGGTGTGATAAGAGCGCTGAGAACATGACATCTGCAACAAAGTGAATTACTAATGAGCTAGAGCAAGGTACATTCTCCACAGCGACTGATGTAAAACTGCATGCAAGTGTCAGTGTATATGTTAAGTAGAGAATAATAATTGCATTGCACAGTGTGAAACTGACACATCTGACAAATGACAATTATTTCCCATTGAGATATCAGTAATTAAATTGGTCGGCTTTATGTTAACACTACTGTACTAATGGACAATAAAAGGTGGACTAGAAAGGGCCAGTACTTGGTACAGTTAGTGTGGGTTTCACCTCTGAATATTTCAGTGCTGCCTGAGGGTTAAAATGATTGCAGGGACCATATGGTGCTTTACTGGCAATTTTACAACTACTAAAACCATGTAAAATGGTTTACAAGCTCTAATAAGCATAAATCTTCTAGTCCTTTACTTTATGCTTAGTTGCATTACTTGCATATCCTGTATATCTGACAGCTGAACGAGCAACTTCCTGATTACTATTAAAGGGGTTTTCCAATAAAAATGTATTGATGATCTATCCTCAGGATAGATCAGTTAATCAGTAGGGAGTGTTGAGAGTTAGCACCATGCCAATGGCAAAAGGAATAGTAGAGGTACCAGTGCCAATTGCTTCCTAATGCTACGTTTACACGAAACGATTATCGGGCGAATTTTCGCGATAACGATCGAATTCGAACGATAATTGTATGTGTAAATGCGGTGAACGATCGAAAAATCGTTCATTTTGATCTTTTCACATCTTCATAAATCGTTGTTCGCCGATCGCAAAAAATTCGCCGATCGTTCCGTGTAAACAGTCGTCGCGCGATAGTCCGCCCACCCGCCGCCCGGCCCCCCGCTCGCAGCCCGGCCCCTCGCTCATCCGCAGCCCCCTGCGACGGCTTGATCGACACCCCCGCCGCCCCGATCGCTTCCCCCGCCGCACAGATTGGCTGAAGGGGAGCCGTTTGAAATTCCCGGCTCATCTCTTCAGACAATCAATGCAAGGCAGCACTGATTGGCTGAAGGGGAGCCGTTTGAAATTCCCGGCTCACCTCTTCAGCCAGTCAGTGCTGAAGAGGAGCACTGATTGGCTGAAGAGGAGCCGTTTGAAGTTCCCGGCTCATCTCTTCAGCCAATCAATGCACTGAAGATGGGAGCCGGAGATGTCCGAAGACCTGCTGCGCGGAGCAGGTAACGTATGCTCTGTGCCGCGGCGGTGGGCGATCGCATCGGCGGCGGGGGCGGGGGGCGATCGGAGCGGCGGCGGGGTGGCGATCGGAGCGGCAGGGGTGGCGATCGGAGCGGCGGGGGTGGCGATCGGGACGGCGGCGGGGGGGGCGATCGGAGCGGCGGTGATGGCGATCGGAGCGGCGGGGGGGTGGCGATCGGAGCGGCGGGGGTGGTGATCGGGGCGGCGCATGGGGCTGCGGTTGAGCGGGGGGGCGGGCTGCGGGCGCACGATCGCAAAACGATTTTTCCGTACAATATATCGTACCGTCTAAACGCTGATCGTTATAAAAAAAAAAATCGTTACTTCGCCAATAATCGCCTCGTGTAAATTTAGCATAACTCCTTGTGAACCACATTCCTATTCTGGAATGCAATATGGTCCAAATGCTCCCCCTTTTAAGACACATGGCAACAACACATAAGGTGGTGCTTTAACATTACTAGAACTTTTTGAATGCTAATAAACTGACCGTGACCAATTTGCTAACACCCAAAACCACAGTGAAGGGGCTTACTTTGCACCACTCCAAATTGTTCAAACTAAAAAATATCTAATTGAGCGAATCTTACATCAAGTGCCATCAATACAATAGGAGAATCACTTTACTTAAGGCCACCATACACCTCCAATAACTGACAGCTTAACAATCGTCCAGCCCTCAGTTATATTTCCCACCCGCCGTCCGTCCTCCCTATACACAGGAATGTTCGGCATGGCCAAGTATTCTCTATGGGGTGGGGTAAGCAGCAGCAAGAGAGCTATAGCTGTGGCTTATCTCTCTGAACAAAGTGGTCAGCTGTGATTTTCCATTACGGCCAACCTCTATTATCACAGACCTCATCTGTCGCTGGGTATTCACAATGGCACCATACCCCTTATACCAGCGATCAAATCCTCCACAAGAGGTGGGTTTGGCCAACATAAGTCAAAGATGTATAGGGACCTTTAGGCTAAAACCTCAGCCCTTCCTACAATCCCAGTCTGTCTAGCCCAGCTTAGACATCAGGAAGCCCACCTTCTGTGACTAGCACCGTCTCTTGTCACTAAGTAAATCTGGAGATGCCAAACAAGGGAAACATGCTAAGGCCCATGACCAAATCTAATCTCAAATCTAGTACACTGACCAGAAAAAAGCAATAAAAAAATCAGGAGGGTCTTAAAGGGGTTGTCCAGCAAAAATCTTTTTATTTCAAATCAACAGGTGTCAGAAAGTTGTATAGATTTGTAATTTACTTCTATTAAAAAATCTCAAGTCTTACCATACTTATTAGCTGCTGTATGTCCTGCAGGAAATGTTGTTTAATTTTCAGTCTGACACAGTGCTCTCTGCTGACATCTCTGGCCGAGACAGGAACTGTCCAGAGCAGGAGAGGTTTTCCTGTCTCTGCCAGAGATGTCAGCAGAGAGCACTTTGTCAGACTGAAAATAAAACAACACTTCCTGCATGACATACAGCAGCTGATAAGTGTGGGAAGACTTGAGATTTTTTTTTTATAGAAGTACAGTGGTACCTCGGTTCTCGAACTTAATTGGTTCCGGAAGGCAGTTTGAGAACCAAGCAGTTCCAGAACCGAGCAGTTGTTTCCCATAGGAAATAATGTAAATGTGATTAATTGGTTATAGCACCCACCAATAATTACCTACAATACTCATTTATTACATTGAAAACAGTGCCCAGTTTAATCTCTACAGTACAGAACAGCACTATGCCGTACAGTACAGTACATTACAGAACAGCACTATACTGTACTATACAGAGCATCCTTTACTATATAGTGCTCCCCCCCATCCCAGCACTGTATGGGAGATGGTGGTGCACTGACTGTACTACTACTGTACTGTGTGTGCACTCCAGCAATCTTATACAGTGCTGTACTGAATGTGAAGCCTCACCAGTGCTAAACTCACCAGGTACAACTCACCATCCACGCTCACAAAAACGATCAGATATTGAGCAAAGTTTGAATTCTGATCGCTACTTACAGTTAAATTTTCGCCCGAATACCGCAATATTACTGTACTTCAAGACTGGGTGCCCAAAAAGTGTTTGAGAACCGAGCAAGAGTTTAAGAACCAAAGAAAACTTTCCTTGAAAATACTGTTTAAGTTCAAAGCAGTTTGAGAACCGAGGTACCACTGTAAATTACAAATCTGTATAACTTTCTGGTATCAGTTGATTTCAAAGAAAAATATTTTCAATGGATAACCCCTTTAACGTGTTTCCCTTTACAATGACAGTTCATTAGGAGACCTAGAATGTAGAGGCCAAAATGGCCAACATAGGCCGGAGGCCTATGATGAAAGTTTAGCAGGCATTCATGGATGGTGAAAGCCTGCGGACAAAAAAGAAAAAGCTGATTAAGCCTGTAGAATTTTGCACATTACAGCTGGGTTCACACTACGTATATTTCAGTCAGTATTGTGGTCCTCATATTGCAACCAAAACCAGGAGTGGATTAAAAACACAGAAAGCATCTGTTCACACAATGGTGAAATTGAGTGGATGGCCGCCATATAATAGTAAATAACGGCTATTATTTCCATACAACAGCCGTTGTTTTAAAATAACTGCAAATATTTGCCATTAAATGGCGGCCATCCACTCAATTTCAACATTGTGTGAACAGAGCCTTTCCGTGTTTTTAATCCACTCCTGGTTTTGGTTGCAATATGAGGACCACAATACTAACTGAAATATACGTAGTGTGAACATAGCCTGAACAAGATGATGGGGATCATGATTGACATAAATGATGCCTAGCTCCTTTTATACAGAAGCCGTGCCACTTTTCGGACCCAGCGGAAAATGTCTCTGAAGTGTCTAAAAACTATAATAAATGTGAAGAAAAGTCCAGTGTGACAGAATTGGGGTTCAGATACATTAGTACATCTGGGCCTATATATCTATACAGCCTGACCACTGCTTTTAAAAGGGGTTATCCAGTGCTACAAAAACATGGCCACTTTTCCCCCTCTCTTGTCTCCAGATTGGGTGGGGTTTCAAACTCTGTTCCATTGAAGTAAATGGAGCTTCATTGCAAACTACACCTGAACTGGAGACAAGAGAGGGGGGAAAAGTGGCCATGTTTTTGTAGCGCTGGATAACCTCTTTAATACAGAACACTATTCGGTAACCTTGACAATGAGGTAAGGAGTAGCATATCAGGAAAAGAAGACAGGCTTCCTAAATGAATGTATTTGCAAAAATATTTGACTTGACAAGCCCTTCAAATATAACTATGTAAGCTGAAATGGAAATACCCCTTTAAAAATGAATAACTTGAACCACTAATTCTGCCTGGAAATAAACGCTGGTCTCTGACTTAAAGCATACCATTCATTGCTTTCAGGTAAGTTTTTAGCATAAGCTGTCACTATCTGTTCACAAAGAATAGCTGTATGTGTGGCCATTATATAGTTTGTATGTGACGTTTTCACCAGTTTTCCCCTCTGTAGGCTCAGTTTTCCTTGAGCTCACGTTTTACTGCAGCTCCACCCTTCTCTCTTCCCCTGCAGTGTACGGATGCCAGTGATCACTTGAGTGTGAAAGTGCTGAGTGTGAAAAATTGTGCTAATTAGAATCATGTGTAATTAGGAAATCTATAACCACATTGTGCAATCACCTAAGTTGCTGATTCTAATACCAATTATCACTTAAAGGGTTATCCCATGAGTCTTTCTAGCCTGCAACATACAGGCCTCCATATAGTGAGGAAGTATAATGTTCCTAAGCAACCAGGGCTAGCTTAACCCCTTCATGACTGAGGTCATTGATGCCTGGATGTCACTGTCAAATTAAAGCAATGTTCCTCCCCGCCTTCTAAGAGCCATAGCGTCATTTTTTGCACCATGATCTCTATGTTTTTATTGGTATCATATTGGTGTAAGAGAAATTATTATTTTTATTTTTTTTTCTTATATATAATAAAAAAAAATAGCAATCCTGTTTTTTCCCCGCTTTTCCTTTACAATGTTCACTGCCCACACTGTGGACAATTCTGCACGCTACGATATGTAATAGGTTTATTTTATATGTCTTTTTTATATTTTTATTTGTATAATGGGAAAGGGAGTGATATAATTCTTTATTGGGGCATTTTTATTTGTGTTTTTTTTTTTTTTTCAAACATGTTTTAAAACTTTTTTTATTTATTTATTTTTTACACATTTTGTATTGCATATATAAGTCCTTAGAAAACCTATATATGCAATGCTCTGATTGCATATACTGATGGCAATGGCATAGCATAGCATTCATCAGTATTATGGGCGATCTGTACATAGAGTCTGTCTGAGAGCAGACTCTATCTACAGAATGAAGATCTGACAGGATGGAGGTAAGTGGCTTACCCCCGCCTGCAGACACAAGTGATCAGGACCCACGATCAGTCAGTGACAGGTCCTTGTCCTGTCACTGACTACCTTAAACGCAGTGATCGCTATGCATTGCAGTGTTTAAGGGGGTTAATGACAGGAAGCTGCGAGACTGCGACTACCTGTCATTATGCCCGTGTCTGGGGACAGTAATGTGTGCAGGGCCTATCACATTGGAATGGTCCTGCACACATTAAAACCCCTTCCCTCTCAGGAATGTTTATATAAGTTCCTGCTGCACAGGGTAGTGCAGCAGGAATATATATAGCTGTATGGCTGACATGAAGGGGTTAAGGGTACTTTAGGGTCAGTATGAAGCAGCCACCACCAGGGGCTACCACCAGAACATCTCCAACAATGTCCCTGTAAAGGGGGAAATATCAATACCAGAGAGTAAGGTAATAATCACAAATATCAGTAAAATAAGTATCCTATACTTTTCTGTGCTGGTCCCTTGTACAATGTCTCAAAAATCAAGGTTACAGTTACAGAATGCCAACATCATCAGCTTTGGTCCATCTTTGTGCAGAGTACCAAAGTAATACAAAAGTAGGCCTTCTAATCACTTTTTAAACCATGATGGTGTCTCTCCTGCTGCACCTGTGTAGTATCTGTTCTACTTGCCAGAGAATACTGGATTTGCTCAGCATTCACTCTGATAAGCAGAGAAGTTGCTGTTTACCAAACTCCTCCACATCATTTATGTGATCATAGTAAAGAGGGGAGGACTGCAACAGTAAGCAGGCACTTCAATAAAATAACAAATTGAATATCTAGCGATAGAAACATTTTCTAATGGGTTAAATTGGGAAATATGGGGAAAACCAGGTGCTTTGTTTAAGCAAGCACAATGAGGGATAATTATTAAAGGGAGAAAAAAAAATGTTTTCCAATTAACTAGTGCAAGTTATACAGATTTGGAAATTACAACTATTTAAAAATCTCCAGTCTTTCAGTACTTATCAGCTGCTGTATGTCCTGTCAGTAGTGTATTCTTTGCAGTCTGGCATGGTGCTTTCTGCTGCCACCTCTGTCCATGACAGGAACTGTCTGGAGCAGTAGAAAATTCACATAGAAAACATCTAATGCAGCATAGAGCACTGGAAAGAATGCACCACTTTCTGCAGGACATGCGGCAGTTTATAAGTACTGGAAGACTTGAGATTTTTAAAAAGAAGGAATTTATAAATATGCATAACTTTTTGACACTGGTTGATTTGAAAACATTTTTTTTTTCTTGGTGTCCATGTTTAATTGTAAGGCATCTATTTTATCATTGGTCTGGGACATTTTTTTTTCTAATCCTTCCTAATCCCCAGAGCATAGATCAGTAATAGTTTCCTGTCAATTTCAGACCCTGGAGAGGGCACAGTTACTTATGACACCCTTCCAAGCCCTGGCGCCCAAGTATTCCCCTCTGCATTAGTGACCCCCTAACATATGTTCAACAGAATATTCTCCTTTGAGTACATAAAAGTCTCTATTCATTAAACTCTAATGGATAATGGGGCATTACAGTCTCTGGAAGGACAGCCGCAGACACAGATCCACTAGACAGCCTCACTAATGATAAAAATGAAATCCTACATGATGACCTATCAGGCTACAGAGGGATAGCAATATTTGCCTGGGATTGTGTTCAGAAGTGACAGCTCTTCACGTACACCTCGTAGCCCGACATGATGGATTATGTGCACAAAGATGTTATGCAAATAGTTCATTACTGCAAAAGGAAATATCACAGGAGGCAGACGTGTATTTAAGGAGCGGGGGAGAGAAACACTTATCCATTATCTCTCTTTTTTACAATCCCAAAGGCTTGTCAAAATAGAGGAAATATTCCTCTCGTGTAAAACCAAGGCGATATCTCTCCTTAAAATGACTTCGCAGGATTCATTTATCAAGACTGCTTTGTCTGCCGGTGATATATTGTCCTAGTTTTCTGTCCTGTCATTGACTAATTGGATTTTTCTTATTTTGCTATTTTGACTTATTTCTCTTTTTTAAGTGAGTGTCTATTAAAGGGATAAACACCAATCAGCAATAACATTAAAATCATTGACAGGTGACGTGTATAATATTGGTAATATTGTGACAATGGAGTGACATATATATTAGGTAGTGAGTGGACAGTTAGTTCTTAAAGGGAATGTGTTGGAAATTGAAAAAAATGGTCAAGCGTAAGGATCTGAGTGACTCTGACAAGAGCCACACTGTAAGGGTGAGGTGCAGGGGCATAACTACCACTGTAGCAGCCATAGCGGCTGCTACATGGCCCACGGCATCAGGGGGCCCATGGCCTGCCTCTGGGATACACTGGGCCCCCCTGAGATGTCATCATTTGCAGCACCAGGAGGCCGAGCAGGTTCTGCAAATGTCCCTTTAACTGCAAGCACTCCGGACCACCGCTTTCAGTTATGCAGTTATGACTACACTTGATGGCTTAGTGGTCAGTCAGCAGTCAGGGGGGCCCAATCAAAAGTTTGTTATGGGGCCCAGCCATTTCTAGTTACGCCCCTGGTGAGATGGCTGCGTCAGCGCATCTCCTGTGGGAAATTCCTGGTATGCCATGGATAGTAGCTACCAAGGTAGGTACAGGGTGGACCAAAGAAGGACAACATTTGAATTGGTGACAGAGATGCCTAAGTTAATATGGCCTGATCCCCACAAAAGCTAATGAAGTACATATTGCGGATGGTTGCAGAATGAACTCCCTCTTGTTCCTATGAACTTTGTCTTGTTACATAAATTGGGAAAAATAAGTATTTGACACACTGCCGATTTACCAAGTTTGCCCACCTACAAACAATGGCGAGGTTTGCAATTTTTATCGCAGGTACACTACAACTGTATGAGACAGAATCTTTTTTAAAAATTGAAGAAAATCACATAGTTTTATTTAAAAAAAATATTTAGCATTTTATTGCTTGACATAAGTATTTGAGACAATAGAAAAACAGAACCTAATATTTGGTACCGAAAATTTTATTTGCAGCTAGTGAAGCCAGATGTTTCCTGTAGATCTTGACCACGTTTGCTCACACTGCAGCAGGGATTTATCAGATCTTTCAGGTTTCGGGGCTCTCACTGGGAAACACTGAGTTTCAACTCTCTCCAAAGATCTTCTATTGGGTTCAGTTGTGGAGACTGGCTAGGCCACTCCAGGACCTTGAAATGCTTCTTAAGGAGCCACTCCAGCTTCAATTCTCTTATGAGGAAAGAAGGTTATTGGGCAAAATCTTACAACACATTGCCCCATCCATCCTCCCTTCAATGCAGTGAAATCGTCTTGTCTAGAAATCATATCCTAAATATGATCTTTTCACCTGCATTCTTCATAGTTGTGACTGTGTTCTTGGGGTTGTACTCATCCTTCTGCTTTCTACAAACACAGCAAGCGGAACTGATACCAAAAAGTTCTATTTTGGTCTCATCTGAGCACGTCTCCTCTGCATCATCCAGATGGTCATTGGCAAACTTCAAACAGGTCTGGATATGTGCTTGCGAGAGAAGGGGGACCTTGCGTGCCCTGAAGGATATTAATCCAGTTTGGCATAGTGTGTTACTAATGGCAATCTTTGAGACTAGGGTCTCAACTCTCTTCAGGTCATTGACCAGGCCCTTCTGTATAGTTCTGGGCTGATTCCTGACCTTTTTCAGAATCCTCCTTATCTCACGAGGCAAGATTTTGCTAGCAGCCACAGACTGAGGAAGATTTAAAGCCATCTTGTATTTCTTCCATTGTCTAATAATTGCATCAACAGTTGTTGCCTTCTCACCAATCTGCTTGCTTATGGTCCTGAAGCCCATCCCAGCCTTGTGCAGGTCTACAATTTTGTCCCCGGTGGCCTTAGAACGCTCTTTGGCATGGGTCTCAAACTCTTTAGCTTTGGCTGTCCAGGCATGATGGGAATTGTAGTTTGGCAACAGCTGGAGGGCCGCGAGTTTGAGATCTCTGCTCTTTGGTCTTGGCCATGGTGGAGAGGTTGGAGCATGATTGAATGTGTGGACATGTTTCTTTTTATAGGGGTAACAAGTGCAGGTGCAATTAATACAGGTAATGAGTGCAGAGTAGGAGAAGCTTCCTAAAGGGACACCCGCTAAACTTAAGTTATCATTAGATTATACATCAGTAGAGTATGCAAATCAGATTCTATATCTACAATTTTTATCTTTCTATGTTCTTGCATTCCTTTGCTACAAATGAAGTAGTCCTCTGCATTTTATTCTTTAAATAAGTAGTCCTCTCTATGCTGCCACATGCCCAGTTAGTAGAAATACAGCGGGGAAATAAAAAGGAGTAGAAAGATACAAATTACTGATTTGGAATCAGCATCCTTTATCCTACTTACAGATGACTATAGTTTGTGAGTGGAGTGGGTGAGTTGGAGGTAACAGAGTCCCTTTAAAGAAAAATTAATAGGTCTTTGAGAGCCAGAATTCCTGCTGGTTGGTAGGTGATCAAATACTTATTCCATGCAAGGTACATGAATTATTTAGATAGATTCTGTCTCTCACAGTTGAAGTGTACCTACAAAAAATTGCATTTGTAGGTACGAAAATTTGTAAAATCAGCAAGAAAAAAAAGGGATACATCTTGATGGCGTGATACATAGTGAAATTCAGTGCTGATTTTGGTGAAGAATTTAGTGTGCCTTGGATTTCTGATACCGAACTTTAAGCCTCTGTGTGAACAGGACCCAATACTTCACTGTTCCCCACACACTGTGACAGAGTTGAATGAACAGGTCCTTTAGAAGGCCTCAGGCAGCAAAACTCTCTCACTATTTGCTAGTCTGGGATGATATATATTGAAGTTCCTGCACCCTAATGCAGAATATGTAACAAGGCCCAGCTGTGGCATCCACTGGCGGAACTACCGCCGTAGCAGCCGTAGCGGCTGCTACGGGGCCCCGCCACATCAGGGGCCCGTGACGCGGGCCCCTGGAGCATACATATCCTGCAGCACCCGGCGGCTGAGCATGCCTCCCGGGTGCTGTAGCCGGGGGCCGGTCCCGTGCTCCTCCCGACCCGGAGACTCCTTTCCCCAACCATAGGGAAAAGGAGTCACTGGGCCAGGAGGAGCACGGGACCAGTCCACAGCGCTCCTGTCACCCCCTGTCTGATGCGCGGCTGCCGTCTGATGCCGCGTCCTAGCCCCGGCAGCGCGCGTATCATAGAGTTCTGTGTGGGCTTGTGCTGCGGTTCGACTTCCGGCACAGAGACGTGTGCCGGAAGTCGCGGCCACAGGCCCACACAGAACTCTATGATACGCGCGCTGCCGGGGCTAGGACGCGGCATCAGACGACAGCCGCGCATCAGACGGGGTGACAGGAAAAAGGCTCGACGGGGGAGCGTGTTGTTAGGTGAGTTTTTTTCTTTTTTTTTTAAACTTGCTTTCCTCGGAAGGGGGCATCTATAAGGAAGGGGGGGGAGAGAAGGGGGCATATATAAGGAAGGGGAGGGAGGAGAGAAGGGGGCATCTATAAGGAAGGGAGGGGAAGAGGAGGGGGCATCTATAAGGAAGGGGGGGGGAGAGAAGGGGGCATCTATAAGGAAGGGGGGGAGAGAAGGGGGCATCTATAAGGAAGGGGGGGAGAGAAGGGGGCATCTATAACTAAGGGGGCATCTATAAGGAAGGGGGGGAGAAGAGGAGGGGGCATCTATAAGGAAGGGGGGAGAAGGGAAGGGGGCATCTATAAGGAAGGGGGCATCTATAAGGAAGGGGGGGAGAAGAGGAGGGGGCATCTATAAGAAAGGGGGGGGAGAGAAGGGGGCATCTATAAGGAAGGGGGCATCTATAAGGAAGGGGGGGGGGAGAAGAGGAGGGGGCATCTATAAAGAAGGGGGGGGGGGAGAGAAGGGGGCATCTATACGGAAGGGGGGGGAGAGAAGGGGGCATCTATAAGGAAGGGGGGGGAGAAGAGAAGGGGGCATCTATAAGGAAGGGGGGGGAAGAGGAGGGGGCATCTATAAGGAAGGGGGAGAAGAGAAGGGGGCATCTATAAGGAAGGGGGGGGAGAGAGGGGGCATCTATAAGGAAGGGGGGGGGAGAGAAGGGGGCATCTATATGGAAGGGGGGGAAGAGAAGGGGGCATCTATAAGGAAGGGGGGGAGAAGAGAAGGGGGCATCTATAAGGAAAAGGGGGGAGAGAAGGGGGCATCTATAAGGAAGGGGGGGCAAGAGAAGGGGGCATCTATAAGGAAGGGGGGGGAAGAGAAGGGGGCATCTATAAGGAAGGGGGGGAGAAGAGAAGGGGGCATCTATAAGGAATGGGGGGAGAAGAGAAGGGGGCGTCTATAAGGAAGGGGGGAGGGGGACATCTATAAGGAAGGGGGGAGAGGGGGACATCTATAAGGAAGGGGGAGAGGGGGACCGTCTATAAGGAAGGGGGGGAGGGGGACATCTATAAGGGGGGGGGGGAGAGAGGGCCATCTATAAGGGGGGGACACCATAGAGGGAGAGCAGGCCATCTATAAGGGGAGAACATAGGGGGAGAGGGGGACAACATAGGGGGAGAGGGGGATATAAACGTACAACATTGGGGGAGAGGGGAACATCTATAAGGGGACAATAAAGGGAGAAAGGGGGCCATCTATAAGGGGACAATATAGGGGAAGAGGGGGCCATCTATAGGGGGGGCAACATAGGGGACCATCTATAAGGGGACAACATGGGGGGCATCTATAAGGGGGACAGCGGGGGGGGGGGGAAACATAAGGAAGCTATCTATAAGGAGGGGCGACAGAGAGGAGGGCCATATACTAAAATGGGATCACATAGAGTCAGCCTGCCCACTAAATGTGGGTGTAAAGGGGCAAATACAGATGTGCAGTTGGTAGAGATGAGGATGGTGACTAATGTGTGTGGAGCCTAATATGTCTGTCTGGCAGATTCTGTGGATTCGTGGCCCGGAAAGGTTCTCATAACGGCACAGGACAGATGGAAAAGAAAATGAAAAGGGAAGAACTCCGATCAGAGAAGACGTCTCCTGTAAGTCACCTGATGTAACTGTACTGTAATTTTTATGGTGTACAGAACCTGTGTAGAGCTGAGTGTGTTGATGGCATAGTGGTCGGTCAGAGGAGGGGGGCCCCAATCAAAAGTTTGCTATGGGGCCCAGCCATTTCTAGTTACGCCCCTGGTGGCATCATTCTGCTCATATTTGGAAGAGGGACCTGTTGGGCCAAGGAACAGGGGGGAATTCTGCCCCCACCCCCCTATAGTTATATAGTTGCTCTATAATGGAAGACATTTAAAAATATTAGAAAAAAAATCTAAAATCCTGGTCGAAAGCAGCAATATGCATCTGGTATAAATATCATTTTGTGAGGTGTTTCTAAACCGATTAACATGTGTATAAGATATGCTAACTGGTCCTAGATGAGAAGCAGACATACAGAGAAGACATTAGATGCGTTTGAGATTCTGGGAAAGACAAGCCCTGGTTCCCATGGAAACTGCCTTCTCCATTTTATCAAAGAGAAGAATACTGAACGTCGCCCTATGTATTTACTTTGTGTTACAAAATATTGGATCAGCAAAGTGTCCCTTCAAATGCTGGGAAAATCCCTCTCTCTTACCCGTCCTTATAATTGCCTTATTTGCATTCACACCTTTCCTTTTATCCTGGCACAGTCGTTTTTGCTGATTTTTTTTTGGACATTCACCAATATATATTTAAAAAAAAGGGTTTGGACAAAAGAATAAATGTTTTTAATGGGTTTTATAGCAAGCAACATTCTCTTTTCTAGCTCTTCTATGAACACAACATCTAACTATACCGAGATACCTCGATACGTGGAACACTCCTCAAAGACAAATACTAATATTGCCCTTTGCCCTTTGTTAATTTGGAAGGAGAAGATTCCAGCCAACACATTTCATGCTCAAAGGTGTAATCTACTGCTTCTTAAAGGGGAAAATCAGAAAAAAAAATTCTTTCAAATTAACTGGTGCCAGAAAGTGCCAGAAATTTGTAATTTACTTCTATTAAAAAAAAAAATATCTCGTCTTCCAGTACTTATTAGCTGCTGTATGTCCTGCAGGATGTAGCGTATTCTTTTTAGTCTGATACAGTGCTCTCTGCCGCCACCTCTGTCTGTGACAGTAACTGCTCAGAGCAGTATTAAATCCCCATAGAATACTTTTTCTGCTCTCCAGACTGGAAAGAATACACCACTTCCTGCAGGACATGCAGCAGCTGATAAGTACATGAAGACTGGAGATTTTTTTAATAGAAGTAAATTACAAATCTGTATAACTTTCTGGCACCAGTTGATTTAATTTTTTTTCTTTTTTGCTGAACTACACATTTGAGTAAAGAATAAAGCTGTGCAATTTTACTAACAAAGTGCTAAAATCTCCTCCGTTCAAATTGAAGACATCCAAATTTTTTTTTAGTAATGTAAGTCAATGAAAAATGGATTCTTCACACAACAGCCATTTTTTTCCATGAAACAAAAATAATAAATGGACTGCAGTGTGAAGCAGGCCCGGACTGGTAATTTGGCACACCGGGCAAATGCCACTGGGCTGGCCGGATAACCAGTCCATGGGCCACCCGGGTTGCGCGAGAAAAAAAAAATTAGATTATTAAAAATGTACAGCACCGCCACGGCCATCCGCCGCCGCGCGGCTTAATTAGCAGCCGTGGGCCGCGGCCGGGCTGAGGGCTGCGTGTGGTAGGTGAGGGGGGAAAAAGTGAACATCCGATCCCTGCAGGTCCTCTTCCGGCAGCTCGAGTCTTCTCTATCATCTTCCAGCACAGGCAGCTTTGGTACAGAGACTCTGCCTGCGCCAGATGTGCCGCACAGCCTCTATCTTTCCTGTGTGTGTGTGTCTTTAAGACGCACACACACAGGTGAATGACAGCGGCTGCGGGGCACATCTGGCGCAGGCAGAGTCTCTGTACCAAAGCTGCCTGTGCTGGAAGATGATAGAGAAGACCCGCGCTGCCGAAAGAGGACCTGCAGGGAGACTGCTGCCGGGAGAGAGGAGTGGCTGGGGAGCGTGTGACAGGTGAGTTGTTTTGTTGTTTTTTTTTGTTGTTGTTTTCTTTGTTCTCGTGGGTGGAGGGCACATATATAACTAATTGGGGCACAGAAGGAGCAAGTATAACTAATTGAGAAAAAAAAGGGGCAAGCCTGAGGGGAAAAGACACTCAGCACATCCAATTTTATATATATATATATATATATATAAAAGAATTTTATTGTAATGTACAAGCTAAAGAAAAGGCTGTATACAGTGATAAATCCCTTTTATCTCTGTATATATACAGCCTTCTTTTGTGTGTTTTAGCTTGTACATTACAATAAAATTCTTTTATTTATATATACTGTATGTGTGTGTGTGTATATATAATTGGATGTGCTGAGCGTTCTTTTTCCTCACGCTTTCCCTTTTTTTGTTCTCAGTTATCATTTTCTGAGGTGGCTTGCACTCTTTATTGTCATTTATCGTAAGCGTGCGCTTACTTTCCTTTGTTTTAAGTATAACTAATTAGAGCATGTATAACTAATGTTGACATAGAGGGGGCACATATACACTATGGGGCACATATACACTATGGGGCACAGAGGGGGCACATAAACACTATGGGGCACAGAGGGGCACATATACACTATGGGGAAGAGAGGGGGCACATATACACTATGGGGCACATATACACTATGGGGCACAGAGGGGGGCACATATACACTATGGGGCACAGATGGGGCACATAAACACTATGGAGCACAGAGGGGACACATATACACTATGGGGAACAGAGGGGGCACATATACACTATGGGGAAGAGAGGGGGCACATATACACTATGGGGCACATATACACTATGGGGCACAGAGGGGGCACATATACACTATGGGGCACAGATGGGGCACATAAACACTATGGGGCACAGAGGGGGCACATATACACTATGGGGAACAGAGGGGGCACATATACACTATGGGGAAGAGAGGGGGCACATATACACTATGGGGCACATATACACTATGGGGCACAGAGGGGGCACATATACACTATGGGGCACAGATGGGGCACATAAACACTATGGGGCACAGAGGGGGCACACATACACTATGGGGAACAGAGGGGGCACATATACACTATGGGACACATATACACTATGGGCCACAGAGGGGGCACATATACACTATGGGGCACAGAGGGGTCACATATACACTATGAGGCACAGGGGGGAATATATAACTAAATGGGGCACAGAGGGGGCACATATAACTAAATGGGGCACACAGGGGGCACATATACACTATGGGGCACAGAGGGGGCACATATACACTATGAGGCACAGAGGGGGAACATATAACTAAATGGGGCACAGAGGGGGCACCTATAACTAAATGGGGCACATATAACTAAATGGGGCACAGAGGGGGCAGATATACACTATAGGGGGCACATAAATACTATATAGGGGCACAGAGGGGGCACATATAACTAAATGGGGCACATATACACTATAGGGGCACATAAACACTATATAGGGGCACAGAGGGGGCCTTCATACACTGTAGGGGCACAAAAGAGGCCTATATAAACTATATGGGGTCATATGATGTATATATACACTATATGGGGGCACATGATGTGTATATATACTATACTCTTGCTGTGATCAATGTGTTCCTAGATTTCCAGGAGGGATAACAGGGGAACAGCACAATCACAGAAGAGCGGACAGATCATCTATAGTATTCTACCTGTGACTGCGTCTGATCACTGGTGTATTCTCTTCTATAGTCTGCAGCATCTGTGTACACCTGGTATCTGATGTTAATATAGTCAGTGTATGGCGCTATTATTATATGACAGTAAAGCTAAAACATCTTCTGCTGGACATAGTTGATGCAGTGGTTGGGGAGAGATATATATGTGGGCTGGTGGGGTTTGTGTGCCAGGGCTGCTTTTCAGCCCCAGTCCAGCCCTGGTGTGAAGCTAGCCTAAGCTGGAAATTGTTGTGAAGTTGTTCAATACTTAAATGTATGTCCAGTCAAGTATATATATTTCTATAATGGCATGAGATAGGAGTGGTTGGCAGAAACATTTGGTGCCGCTTATCTAAGAGTACACAAAATTTATGAAGAAGCTAAAATTTTAGATGTATTCCCTTCTGCTATGTAGATGGCAGGTGATATTTAAACCCTCACATTATAGCCCCAATTTATGCTTTCTATTCAGCTTGTAGAATAAATCTGTTCTATCTATGTAATTCCATTAAATGTAATAAAACATGGGGAATGTTCTGTTTGCCTATTATTACATGTCAAAGCCTCATTATTAAGAATGCCAGGCCAGTACTGGGAATAGTCATTATTGGCATTAACATATAACCCTAGTCATTTTTAATTTCACAATTTCACTTTTCAATGAAGCATGCAATGTTTATAATACATGAAATGTGAGGCGTCCCTAGAAAAGAGGGGGCTCCATAAAAAAGGTCAAAATGGGACCCCTATTACAATTACAATTTCCTCTCTCCCAGAAGCAAAGGAAATACATGTGACTAGGGCTACCCTTCTCTCCAGGTTAGCCATAGCAGCCACATACGCTGTAACCATGGCCTACTGTATGTGTAGCATGTGTATACAGCAAAATAATAGCAGTATGTGTAAGATACACTGTATTAAGGGTGCGTTCACACGTACAGGATCGAATGCAGATCTGCAGCAGATTTGATGGCCCGGATTAGATTCAAATCAAATCTGCTGCAGTTCCTGTACATGTGAATGCACCCTGAGGCTACGTAAGAGACCGCCCGTTCTGTGATGCCGGCCAGGTCACGGAACGGCCGGTCTCTGCTCGGATCATCGCGGCCGGTACTTAAGTACCGGCCGAATGATCTGTCCGCCCGCAGAGCTCTGATGCGGGTGCATCAGCATGCGCCCGCATCAGAGCTTCCACCTGCACACTATGAAGCAAGCGGCCGGAGCCGCTCGCTTCATAGTGTGAACTGACAGGGTTTCCTACGGCCGCAATTCATTGAATTGCAGCCGCAGAAAACTGACATGTCAGTTATTTCTGGCCCCGTACGGGATCCCGGCCGGAGCCTATATGATGTGTATACGCTCCGGCCGGGATCCCATAGCAGAATAGGCTATTTTCACAGGCACATAAAGTACGGCCGATGTAGCCAATGGCAATTACGACCGTACTTTTTCGTAGTGTGAACATAGCCTAAAGGTGTATTTATTCCCATCTCAGCTTGTTATCCCCTATCCAAAGCATAGGCAATAACAAGCTGATTATTGGGGGTCCGAGTGCTGGGACCACCACCGAGGTACAGAACAAAGATGCAATAATGAAGCTAGATATCTTCTACCCTATGGATAGTGATAACGATTTGTGATGGAATACCCCTTTAAGAGAAAGTTTCTAGAAAATAACAGTTAAAAGGGTGCTCCAGTGAATATCTTTTTATTACAAATCAACTGGTTTTTAGAAAGTTATACAAATTTGTAAATGATTTCTATTAAAAATCTCCAGTCTTCCAGTACTTATCAGCTGCTGTATGTCCTGCAGGAAGTGATGTATTCTTTCCAGTCTGACACAATGCTCTCTGTTGGCACCTCTGCCTGTGACAGGAACTGTCCAGAGCAGTAGCAGGTCCCCATAGAAAACCTTTCCTGCTCCCCAGACTGGAAAAATTACACCACTTCCTGCAGGGCATTCAGCAGCTGATAAGTATGGGATAGAGTTGAGACTTTTAAATAGAAGTAAATTACAAATCTATATAACTTTCTGAAAACAGTTGATTTGAAGGAAAAATATTTTTACTGGGGTTGCACTTTAACCGCTTTTGGCTCTGCTTTTCAATGCAGTAAGACAATCTTCTAAAGCATAACAGTGCTGTATGGTGCAGAGACTACAGAATAAAATGTGTTAGGTCTGTACCATAATACAGCTGCAAAAATATAAATGAAGGTGTGGCCTGTGAGACTATGAGAACTTTTTTACAATGTTACTTAATATTTTATGAAATGTCAATATGTAAAGTACAACCTATTGGAGATGCTGAGATGATCATCTGATATACATTTTTCTTATTTTTTACTCCCTGGCTGCTGTTTAGCATAGTACATTTACAGCAGGGCTATGATCTACAGTTTAGCCACAGTATCTGCAGGGAGTTTGAGGTAGTCTGGGACACACCCACTGTCTCCTTATTGGTTCATGCTGCTGTTCTCTCCCTCCCCCGCAGCACTCCTCCTCATATTGGCTGCTGTGTATAACACAAACCTGTCAAAGGTTCACCAGTAGCAGATTTCTATTACTGTAAGGGCAGAATGATTATAATGTACAGATTACTAAACCTCCAGTATGATTACCAGGTAATTGACAGTCATATACAGGGGTCAATGAACATTAGTAAGGGGTACCTGGAAAGCTGCTTTAAGTGTTATATGGCAAGTTATTTTATTTTCCTAAATTTAGCCCATAGAGTTACAATATCACAGATGGAACAGACACAGTATCTCTATTTACCTCTTTCTATATACACAGTGTGCTGCCATTGCAGTAATATGACAAGTGCCTCATGACACTGTGTTTTATCACTTGTCACTCACACACCATCAGGACGCAATTCTGCACAAATAAAAACATGTCCCAAATGACATTTCGGCATACTGTATGTTTGGTATGCACTTAATAATGTGACAGCACAGCTGCTGTATAAGAGGAGGAGGACTTACCAGTCCTGTACTGCATTGAATGATTCCTCATTTGTGATGTCATACATTAAGATGAAACCCATGGCACCTCGATAATAGGCCGTGGTAATGGTGCGATATCTCTCCTGCCCGGCTGTGTCCTGAAAGAAGAGAACATAAATCATATTAATATTTTCAGCTTTTTAATATATATATATATATATATATATATATATATATATATATATATATATGTACAAAATATCACAATTTTAAAGAATAGTTTCATTTGACATCTCTAGAAATGAGCAAACCTTTAGCGTGCAACATTTGATTACCGGTGGCTAAAAAAAGATGGCTGACTGGCTGTGCGGGCAATCGCTCAACCGGGCCGTGGCATTGCTCCTGGAAGAGCAACAGCACAATGGAGGCACAAGGACGGGTACGTTTAAATTTTATTTTCATCACCACCCCCCACCTACCTTCTGATTTTAGTTTTTGTGGGACTTCACCTTTAAGTAGAACTGAAATTGATTTTGGAAGGGCTTGCAGTAGCCTATATTGTGACCACTAGATATCAGTACAACCTTCACCAATGAATGAACAGGAGCTCACTGCTTTACAGCTTTGCTGTTAATATGTAAACACCAGCAACTGGCAGATACCACAGTGCATGCACCTCACAATCCCCCAGTCACACATACCAATACTTCCTCATCACACTCACAGGTATTATTTTTTTCACTTTTATCACAGTCTCTCACTTTCACTCAGCTGAAGTTGGAACTAACTCAATCTGTTGCAGCCCCCCCCCCCCCATTTCCCACTGTAACATCTCTTCTTCTCTTCAGCTTCTCTACCAACCATGCCTTTATAGTTATATGAAAACAGATTGTAGGGCCAGGAAAGGGTTAATGTGTTTGGTTTATCGTCCCTCCCCCTGCTTCTGTGTTCCTCCTCTCCCCCTTCACTGGTTCATCCTATGAGCTGCCTCGATCAGCCTCATCAGCCTCGAGTCCACGGATCAGCACCAGCAGGTTTTGCCCTTCCTCCCCTTTTGTTGTTTGAGAAGTCACAGTAGGCAGAATATTTTATGTGAAGAGGTTTGCAGTAGAAAGGCGGACTTGCGCAGTTGGAGTCGGTGGTGGCATACCGCTTGCTACCCCATCTTCTGGTTTATAAATTGCTGTGGCCCACCCAGCACTAAAATTCCTTATTGTCTTGTGTTTTATTCATGGCTGGTTATTGGGAGGCGTTTAGTATGTAGCGTATAGGTAGCCCGACTTCTAATTCCTCCTTCTTCCACTACCATAAATTGTAGACTGCAGCAAACTACACACAAAACAAATACATCATGTTAGATGCAAATGGCTTATAGAAATGTGTATGACCAGGGCATACAACCTATACCGCTCTCTAGCTGCTGGAGTGTGGATGCGTCTTCATCTGTATTCTCCCTGTCAATCAAGCCAAATGGCTACTGGAGATTAAAGGCATTGATGTGACATTTACACAGCACCATAGATGAGAACATGAACAAATACAAAGCTCAAGGGCTATGGAGCCTTACATAGAGCTATCTCTGACTCTATTAAACACCCCTTTTACACTAATACTGTACCGACAATACAGTTAATTCACACATTTTAGGTCACATAACTGGGGGCATCAACTCTTTTCTTAATGTTATATTACAATGTGCTGGTGCTTTAGTATATTCTACTGAACTGGTGGCCTGGTAATGTGTAAGGAAGGAGAGTGATGCATGAGGTTTCCCCAGAACATCACACCGCCTCCGCTGGATTGTCATATTAATTACTAGTGCCATCTCTTTTCCAGATTAGTGATGCACATGCCGTGGCCCAGGGCGCTGAGGTGTTATGTAGCAGGTAGGCTTGGTATTTTTGATGGAACACTTGTCACAGTGGTCAGGAGTACACATGGTATTGACACTTGTAAAGAGTGCAAGGTGTAGGCGCAGGTGTGGCAACAAAAATCAGCACCAACACTTAACCAAAGGTGTCTTTTACTTGTGAACTTCAGTGCAATACAGTTAATAGAGTTCAGAACCTGAGAGGTACAGGTGACAATAGTGTGTGAGGTAGTGACTGAGAAAGTAGTGAGTAGAAGTAAAGCTTGCCTTGAGAAGGTACAGTATTCGGACCGTCTTGGGGGCCTTGTCCAAAGTAGAAGTGTACTCTGCCAGGATTAGTGTAGAGAAGAAGTGTAGTACTTAGTGTGAAGAAGAAAGTACTCGTACTCATGTACACAACAGACCGCCTTTTGCCCAACCAGCTCAGAGAGTGCCAGGTTGGGTAGTACGGGCCCCAGGCCTATTCAACTAGGCATAGCAGACTCCTCAAGACCTCCAAAGATGACTGTGCTCAGCTTGTGCTTTGTATTACTGTAGATCAGTTTCTTGACACTGGTAGACTGTCCTGAGAAAACTGGAGAAGGATCCCTGGCGTAGACAAGGTTTCCCAGAGGATGGTAACCCCTCCTGTGAGTCTCTCTCAATAAAAACAAATATGTCTTTTAGTTTCTCCAACTCCAGACCAACTAACTAAGACCTCCCACCAGGAAGGTGTGACTGTCTAAGAAGAAAAGAGTGAGAGTGGCTGAAAGCTGTGTGTGGTACCTACACCTGTGATTGGTCAGAAACAGTGAACATAGGAACAGTAGTTAATAGAGATGAGCGAACCGGGTTCGGGTTCGAGTCCATCCGAACCCGAACGTTCGGCATTTGATTAGTGGGGGCTGCTGAACTTAAATAAAGCTCTAAGGTTGTCTGGAAAACATGGATACAGCCAATGACTATATCCATGATTTCCACATAGCCTTAGAGCTTTATTCAAGGTCAGCAACCACCGCTAATCAAATGCCAAATGTTCGGGTTCGGATCGACTCGAACCCGAACCCGGTTTGCTCATCTCTAGTAGTTAACCCTGCTCTTACAGTCGTATATCGAAGAGTAAGACACCAAGTGGTATAAATGCTATCGGCAGCTTTATCCCCTTGTGTGACACCTGGCACAGTTACCTTTACCCGGGTGACACAAGACTTAGTGGATCACCCGTACTGGGACAATACACACACACAACCAGCCATCTACATGTAAAGAAGAGCATGATTTATCTGACCAGGCCAGCTCTAAGGGCCGGTTCACACTGAGTAAATTCGGTGGAATCCCGCCTGCCTCAGTGTTAAACAGAAACTCTATGGGAGGGCTTGCACGCCTCTGCTTTCCTCCGTTCTTTGCTCAATTAATTGACATGCCGTTTTTGTGCTCTCCTGAGGAATTAGGTTACATGCTGGCCTTAGAAGTCCTTACCTAAGAGGTGTCAGGGCTATTTTACATTGGATGTTTTGGAGGCACTGATAAATTTACTTTCTTACATTTCAATGGAATGGTTAATGAACACACATGCACAGTATACGTCATAGCAAAGGAAGGTGGAGGTGGGGACTAGAGCTCTCAGACTGATCTGCCTGGAAGCTGCAGGTAGAAGTTATTTTGGTTGATTGTGTGAATTTTCCTCCGTGTGATTATATAAGTAGAGGTGATGATGACGATGAGGGGCTTTCAGGATCTTCAGGATCATTACAACATTCACACTATTCTTCACAAGCTTGCTGTGCACTTTCTATTTATAGGGATATCTAACAGTGGAACAGTCACCTCCAATTAACCAGTTACTCTGTGTAATAGCTGCTTTATATGGTCTCACTTTTTATATTAGATACTGCCATTATAACTGTTATATATATATATATATATATATATATATATATATATATATATATATATATTTATTGCCATGGTGCTTTTTTTACTGCTTTGACTTGCAGTAGGTGGCACCAAAAAGCAAGCTTTTATTCCCCCTTTGGGGCACCAAAATACCTATCAAAAGTTTTACATGCTGTTTTTGTGCTCTCCTGAAGAATTAGGTTACATGTTGCCCTTAGAAGTCTTTGGATGGTGGAGGAGGGAAAAAAGGGTAGAATAGGCTGGGAGAGCTAGAGAGATTACTAGAGGATATCTTATGACTAGAGGAGATCTTATGACTGGATTCATAGCTTACAATGCTATGTACTTCTCTATAATGTCCTCCAACCTGCTGCAGTTTCTGATGGTTCCTTACTGTGTGTATAAAGTGTAAAGAGGCAGGCTCGGACTGGCCCACAGGGGAGCAGGGGAATCCCCCGGTGGGCACTCCCCATTGGTGGGCCCCTGAGCAGGAGGTCTGCATCCCTGTTTAGCAGCTTCAGGATGACATATAATCCCCCAGTTACTTTCATGGGACTGCCCCTTTCAAGAAACTTAAGTGGACGGCTGTGCTGTTTGCATAGAGCAGGAATGGGGATGCTTCGAGCCTCAAGCAGTTGCAAAACTACAACTCCCATCATGCCTGGACAGCTCCTATACACTAGAACAGGGATGGGGAACCTTCGGCCTTCCAGCAGTTGCAAAACTAAAACTCCTATTATGCCTCATATCATGATGGAAATTGTAGTTTTGCAACAGCTGAAATCCTGGCATAGAGTATCTGACCAGTTACTAACAGTGAGCGAGCATTGCCGGTCACATACACAGCAATGTGCAAAGTCGCTATACTAATGTGAAAGCTTTGGCGCTGAGTATGTCTGGTGTATGTAGGGTGGGCCCCTAGAATATATTATTCCCTGGTGGGCCCAAAGTACCCCAGTCTGACACTGTATAGAGGCCATCATAGAGGTTAGGTTGTAACAATAACTTTATTTTTTTGATCAATGTAGCAGTTACATTTTGTTTTGTGTTCCTGACTGGATGGAACTGTCACTCAGAGCTGAGAGGAGGGGCTGTGTTATTGCCCAAAGATTCCCCCTTCCATACATCTGCACCAGTGGTGCCCCAAGAGGTTTTTTTTTTCAGTCAAGCAATCTGGCCATGCACGGACAGTATTTTGCAGACATGTGATGTGTCATAATCCCTCATAGTTTACGTCTTTTTCCTGCAAATCTCCTTTAAGAACCAAAAATGAAACACAGGAGGGGATCAGCTATGTAGGAAGATTGAAGAGAATTTCGCTAAACATAAAAAATATATGTATTGTGCTGTTTTAAAATAGGATAAAACATAGAAAAAAATATTGGCAATTGCCATTTTCTTTAATTTTGCTGATAATGATAAAATGCAAGCCCAGCTCTGAACCGATTGTGATCTTCGAGCTTTGTAGAAATAGCAATTTATTTTATCTACAAAGAAATGTAATTTAGACAGTAGGTGGACTGACAACGATGGCACACACAACCGTGATAAGAAATCAGGAAATATGGTCCTAACAGGGCATCACAAGAAGCCCAAATCGCTATTGTCATGGTGACATAAATCTCACAGGCACAAAGAAAATGGAAGAGGTAATGAAACAGAGGACACAATATTTCTTGCTGAGGTAGTTATAAAGAAGCAGATAAATTTCCTTGGATTAAGATGAAAGGGTGGTGCAGGGTAAATTTGAGATTTTCCAATAAGCCAGTACTTGACTGTGATCATGTGGTGTACAGAAGCTGTGCCTGCACGTAATTTGTAAATTGCACCTCTATAATAAGCTTGTCTTCCAGTACTTATCAGTTGCTGTATACCCTGCAGCAAGTGCCACCTCTGTCCATGTCAGGAACTTTTCAAAGCAGGAGAGGGTTTTCTTTAGGGATTTTCAACTTCTTGACCCGAACAGAGGTGGCAGCAGAGAGCATCATGTCCGTTTGGAATAAATACATGACTTCTTGCAGAACATACAGTAGCCGATAAGTACCGGAATACTTTAGTTTTTTTTAATTAAAGTAAATTACAAATCTGTATAATTTTCTGATACCAGTTCATTTGAAAAAAAAATAAAAAAAAAAATGTTTTTTTTCTCCTCCAGAGTACCCCTTTAAGCTATCATGCATTTTGGCAAATGCACAGATGTTGAGCAGTGCTTCAGCCCTTGGCTCTGCTCATCATACACTGATGGTTTCCCATAAGTATAGACCATGAATTCATATTCCTGAAAAACACCTATAAAATAATGGAGACCATATACCTATAAATATGAGCCTAAAGAAGTTGTAGTTCATGTCAAATTTAGTACCATTCTGCCACATAATAAATAGGTGTCCTATCATATTAATATGACTTTTCATACAAACAGATCTCTAAAAAGCAGTAGATATTGATCACATAATGAATTTGGACATAAATGTGTAATGAAATCTGTCAAGCAAGGCCCTTAAGAAAATGATGAGTGCACCCTGTGAGTAGACAGAATTATTCTGGCACGCTCCGCTAATTAATTAGAATCCTAACTACCAGAAGAGGAGGATTTTGTAATTAGACATCCGACTGACGCGAGAACCTGTCACGGCCGCGGCGGCTTCCCGCGGTCCGGGTTGCCGCCGCGACCGCCTCCTGTCCCGTGCAGCCGCCGGGGTCCTTGTGTAGGGACCCGGCGCTGCTGCTGCTTCGGCCCCTGGGGCGCCTCACCTCTCCTCCGTGCATGTCGCGGTCTGTGCCGGCCGGCGCGCGCGTCCCCGCCTCCTCGGGCGCGCGCGCGCCGGCTGTCTCAGATTTAAAGGGGCAGTGCGCTCCTAATTGGTAGTTGCACCAATCACTCCCCTATAAATCCCAGCTTGCCCTGTCCCCTGTGTTGGAGCCTCTACATGCTTCCCATAGCGTTTGGCCCAGCTCCCTGTTGTTCCTGTGTCCTGTCCGTTACCTGGTCCCTAGTCCCTGTTCCTGAGTCCTGTCCGTTACCTGGTCCCTTGTCCCTGTTCCTGGTTCCTGTTCCCCTGTCACTCCACCTGTTCCTGTGTCCAGCCAGTCACGTGCTCTCTCATCTGCAGACTATTGCCTGTGCCATCTCCTGCCACGCCTCGCCTGCCGACACCAGCAACCAAGCCAGGGGTAGCGACCTGGGGGTCGCCTGCCGCAGCAAGTCCATCCCGCCTTGCGGCGGGCTCTGGTGAAAACCAGCGGCCCCTTAGACTCCGCTCCCTGGTGAGGTTTGTGCCATCGCTGGTGCCGGTCCAGTGGATCCACTACTCCGGGCGTTACAGTAGGCTCCAACCATGGATCCCGGCGAGGTGCCTGATCTCCGTGACGTCGCCAGAGTGGTCGCGCAACAGGCTCAACAAATCCAGAAACAGTCACAGCAGATCCAGCAACTCACTGCCGCCTTACAGCAGCAGACTACTGCCCAGCGCACACCATCTCCTGACGCTGCTTCTTCACTCCGACTGGCCCTCCCAAGCAAGTACTCTGGGGACTCTAAGTTGTGCAGAGGATTCCTGACTCAGTGCACCATGCACATTGAACTTTTGAGTAGTCAGTTTTCCACCGAGCGCTCTAAAGTGGCTTTCATCATCAGCCTATTAGAAGGTAGAGCCCTGGCCTGGGCCACGCCACTGTGGGACCGTGATGATCCTGTTGCTGCCAATCTCCGGGCCTTCCTATTCGAGTTTCGCTCCGTCTTTGAGGAACCTGCCCGTGCTTCTTCAGCCGAGACTGCTCTCCTCAACCTCTCTCAAGGCAGCTCCTCTGTTGGTGACTACGCCATCCAGTTCCGCACCCTGGCAGCTGAATTGGACTGGAACGAGGCCGCCCTATTGGCCACCTTCAAGAAGGGCCTGTCTAGTCGAGTGAGAGACGTGCTCGCTGCCCGAGACCTGCCTACCTCCCTGAACGAACTCATTCTACTGGCCACCCGAGTTGATACTCGTTTTTCGGAGAGGGAGGAGGAGGTTCGGCATGAACATTTACTAACCCATTCCCGTCGCCATCCCCAGCTGGCGCCGGTTTTCCAGAATCCTGACCTTTCGATGTCCCAACCCTCTCCTGAGATTCCTATGCAGGTGGAACGGGCTCACCTGACGCCTGATGAAAGAATCCGGCGCCTGGAGCAGAATCTCTGTCTCTATTGCGGTGGTTCCGATCACTTCCGGCTGGGATGTCCCCTACGTCCCCAAACATCCGGAGGATGCTCGCACCTAGGTCCGGTGGGACAGGTGTCCCTAGGTGCGAATGCCACCATTCCAAGTCTGTCTATGCCAGTTTCCATCCGGACTCCCTCAGGACAAAATCATCAGACTACTGCCTTCCTCGATTCTGGCTCAGCAGGCAGTTTTATTGCGGCAACATTGGTCCAAAGATGGCGGCTACCCGTGACCCGACTAGCAAGGCCCCTGACTATCTCCTCGGTCACGGGCGAAATTCTTACCGACCGTGTGTACTACCAGACCGCATCTTTAGTCCTCCAGGTGGGTCCTTTACATCAAGAAGAGATATCCTTCTACGTCCTGCCCCATTCTTCCCCCGCGGTCCTCCTGGGACTCCCGTGGCTACAAGAACATGCCCCTCAGCTGGACTGGAGAACCGGGGAGATTCTCAGTTGGGGTCAGGACTGTTCCCACCAGTGTCTCAAGTCACCTCAGACCAAGTGTATTATGTCATTTCCTGTCCCGGCCAAGCCTCTATCCGGCCTACCGGCAGAAGACCAAGACTCGGCGGATGCCTTCTCTGCCGAGGTGTACCCTCTCCCCGTACCCAAGACTAAGGTCGTGTCCTCTCCCCACCGGAAGAACTTACAGAAGGTCCTCGTCCACAGACCCACAGTCCCTTGCCACGTTATACCGCCTGATCGCCTAGTACCAGTCGTCACCTCCACTCTTCAGAGAGTACCCCCCGGAAAGACTCATGTTCACCCTGCGCTTCGAAGAGGTATTTTGAAGTGGGGACATTCCTCGTTGGAGGCAGGGCACCCTGGAGTCCGTAAGACCGGCCAACGGATCTCTCGCCACTACTGGTGGCCCAGCCTATCCCAAGATGTCAAAGACTTTGTGGCTTCCTGTGCCATTTGCAGGCAGGAAAGAGGGGGAGGCCAAAGGGGGGGGGTACTGTCACGGCCGCGGCGGCTTCCCGCGTTCCGGGTTGCCGCCGCGACCGCCTCCTGTCCCGTGCAGCCGCCGGGGTCCTTGTGTAGGGACCCGGCGCTGCTGCTGCTTCGGCCCCTGGGGCGCCTCACCTCTCCTCCGTGCATGTCGCGGTCTGTGCCGGCCGGCGCGCGCGTCCCCGCCGCCTAGGGCGCGCGCGCGCCGGCTGTCTCAGATTTAAAGGGGCAGTGCGCTCCTAATTGGTAGTTGCACCAATCACACCCCTATAAATCCCAGCTTGCCCTGTCCCCTGTGTTGGAGCCTCTACATGCTTCCCATAGCGTTTGGCCCAGCTCCCTGTTGTTCCTGTGTCCTGTCCGTTACCTGGTCCCTAGTCCCTGTTCCTGAGTCCTGTCCGTTACCTGGTCCCTTGTCCCTGTTCCTGGTTCCTGTTCCCCTGTCACTCCACCTGTTCCTGTGTCCAGCCAGTCACGTGCTCTCTCATCTGCAGACTATTGCCTGTGCCATCTCCTGCCACGCCTCGCCTGCCGACACCAGCAACCAAGCCAGGGGTAGCGACCTGGGGGTCGCCTGCCGCAGCAAGTCCATCCCGCCTTGCGGCGGGCTCTGGTGAAAACCAGCGGCCCCTTAGACTCCGCTCCCTGGTGAGGTTTGTGCCATCGCTGGTGCCGGTCCAGTGGATCCACTACTCCGGGCGTTACAGAACCGCAGGCAAAAACTGCTACATAATCTTTCTGGATATTACCTCTGCAGAAAGTAGTGAATTAATCCCGGTCTTCTACAAGACCGTGACTGATCCTAATGTGTCGCCAATGTACCATTTATATACAATGGCCTGAATCTGCAGTTGTGGTGTCCTACAAAACACAGCCCACCTTGGGTTACAGTGACATTAGGATGCTTCCACTGATAATGGCATAATAACATTAGAATAGCATTTTGTTATACTTTATTTATGTACCATGTTTTATGTGAATGCACCTGTATACTTTACAAAAAGTGCTAATTCCCCTAATATAGGCCTGTGTAGAGAAGGGATATGTAGGACAGCACATGGAGTGCCTGATAGTGATCAATGAACTTGCCAAACATTCGGGTTCAGCCAGACCTGAGCACATTTGATTCCCGGTGGCTGGAGATGTTGTATGTCTACCTGCTCCAGCCACCAGGAGTCAACTGCTGAGGGTTCAGGTTCGGCCGAACATTTAGCAAGTTTGCTCATTACTAGTCCCTAGCACTCAAGCTGGCCTAGTGTGTGTTGGTTTAGTTAGGAGGTAACGCTTAAAGAGGGTGTCCAGGAAAAATGCTAATCTGACAGGGCTGCGGGGGACATGTCAGTAATGCATACTTACTTGTCTTGTTCTCCTCCTGCTGACGGATTCTGGGACTCTATACTGAGCAGCCGTTTCCTATGGAATCGAAACATCTTCAGATGTTCAGAAAACACAAGAAGCAATGCAGCACGGGCGGCCAGGATGCAGCAGCAGTGGGGGAATGGGACAAGTAACTATGGATTACCAACATGTCCCCCCCAGCCTTGGCAGCCTGCCAAATATTAATTTTTCCCAGACAACCTCTTTAAAGACCTGAGTTCAGGAACAGTATGCCCAGTGCACATTATTCCTGAGGGTGTTGGGTTTAAAGGGCCACTGGCTACCTGGGAATGCTGTGCAGAGAGAGCATGCTAAACATGAGACCAGCTACACTGGTGAGTTATTCACTAGCACTGGCTGGGGATGAAGCTCTTTAGGCGGGCCAGCCCGCCCCCAGTGGGAGGATACCCCTGCTCCTCTATTATGCGGCTCTATTAGAATAAATGGAGCCGCATCATAGTGGGTTTCCTCCCACTGGGGATGGGCTGCCTTCAGTGCTTCACCTCCGTCCGTTGCCCATGAATTGAACGGCACCATACACGTGTACAGGGCTGCAGTTTAAAAAAAAAAAGACTGCGGCACCAGCTTCCCTGCGCCATGGCATTGATGGTACATTTGCTTTAACATCAGATGCTGAGAAAAGTCTCTGCATCCGTACAGATGTAGCAGCTGCCAACATGACTGATCATGGGATGTACATACAGGACATACAGAGACTCTTGTTTCTCCTTGTACTCCCTGATCGTGTATCTACTGAGAAGTACTGAGCACATAACCAGGCCACCTAGCTGGGAGAGCTGGAGACTTTGGCCAAGAAGGACAAACATCAGAAGTCCCTCATTGTCTTCGAAGATCCATTGGGCTTTAGTGTGGGCCTACTCAACAGTGCAGCAGCAAGACATGCCCTTCAGGTTGCTTTCACACTGCAGAAATTGGCATTGCACAGCTTTAGTGAGTACTACAGGTATCAGAAACCAGGTTGGGAGCCAACTCCTGAGGCATCCCACTTAGGGCCCTATTACACAGAGCAATAATCTGCCAAATCAGGCCGATTCAGCAGGATATCGCTCCATGTAATAAAGTTTTTTTAATCCTGCCTATAAAGAATTGGCTAACTGGCACACATCGCTCTGTGTAAAAGCAATGCACGGACAACAACTGATGAATGGGTAAAAAAATAAAAAAGTTTAAATATATCTGCCCATGCTCCCGGTGTTCTTCTACTTCCTGAGCTGGTCTCTGAAGTGACAGGCCGCTCAGCCAATCACTGGCCGAGACAGGACAGCGCAAGTCACTTCAGACCAGCAGCAGCTGCGGGAGCGGGCACAACTATAAGATCACTAGAAGCGTAGACAGGTACAGTATGTATAATGTGGTGGGCTGCCATGTGGTGTTGCAGCTGCGACCAGTCATTTGCTAGATGGTACTGTGTGACTCGGTGGAGTATAGCTCAGCCAGATGGTATGTTGTTGTGACGCCAGTGCTGACTCAGCACACAGGTATGAGGCACACCTGCTTTTACTTATTTTGTGGCTGGCTATATACCCTTTCCCCAATGGTCAGTGGCCTGTCGGGTTGTGATGGGCGCTTATCACGGTGGTCCTGAGTGGAGTTATGACCCACCCGGAATGTCAGTACCGCTACCCACAGAAAGGGGAAATGAAGAAAGTGAGCAGTATAACACAATCGGAACTTGACTAGATCTGCACCGAGAACTGTTGAGGTAAAAGTGGAACAGCAGTGCCGGCTTGGTTGCGTGCTGAGAAGAGCATAGAGAGTTCAGAGGAGTGGATAGGAATAGGTCGTAAGAGACCAAACCCAATGTAGTACTGTGCTCCGCCAGATCTTTAGAAGAAGTAGAATACTAGTGAAGAAGACTTGAAAGAAGAAGAATACTTGTGCCCGTATTTCGTCCTTTGTCGCTATACCACCTTTTCCCCTGTAGTGTCGAGCTGTCCTATCAGGGTGACACAAGCCCCAGTCCTAGTTACCTGAGTTAAGTGTCCGAGCGTTTCCCGGTGTCACCTGTGTTGCGAGATAGAGCAAAGCAGCTAGAAGCCTACGCACTCTGATATCTGTATCAGTTCCTCTAGCTTTTAGGATACTGTCCTTCACTGTGTTTAGGTTGTTCACGGCGTGGGTTGGGGTGATCCCTGACCTGTCCTCTCTCTAGTTGTTTAGCACTGCATCTTAGGTAGAAGTGTTGCTTTGAGAAATATAGTCTCTGTGTTCTTCATAAGTGTCTACACTACAGCTGGTCTGTCCCAGACTGGGAACCTGGCAGAGCCAGGTCCCTGGCTAACTGAGCAGGGATGCTTGATCTGTGTGTCTTGCTTCTCTAAGAAACAGAAGAGAACTCAACTAAATGTGGGTCTACACTTCCTATCCAGATGTGACAACTTCCTAGAGGGTGTGTAACAGCTCCTGTGAGTGGTGGAGAAGAGAGTGCTAGGAGAAAGAAAGATAGAGGTAGGCAGAAGAGAAGAACAGCTGTCATTGGTGTGCAGATCACAAACAAACAATAACTCTTTGTTCACTACAGCTGTGCAACATATATATAGAAATACACATACTACTGACATCTAGTTGCAAAACTTATACATGACTTAATTACCACTTTGCTTTTGAGTTACAGGCTTTTGCGAGGGGTGTTTAAACTAGCAACACCTGTGGTGGGACACTACATATATTATTTATTATTTTGCACTAATAAGGTAAAGACTGCACGGACATCACAAAAGAGATATACACAGTTCTTGCTGCACAATTATCGAGCCATGTAACAGGCTCTTTAAGTGATGTGGATCTAAGGTAATAAAGAGTTTTTGGACTTGTCCTGTTACTATTAGGCCCTACCACAGGTTAGGCACTGTCTAATACTATATCAGGGTGCTCACTGTATTTGCACTTGTTTATTCAAATCATGCACAGTAAATAAGAGAGGATTCTGCTGTCTTTAATGCTGTGTCTTAGGTCTCAATCCATGCCGCAAGATCAGAGCAACCCGGCCCCCATCATGCCTGACACCCACGTTAAGGAGTTACACGAAGGATAAAAGATTTAACAGCACTCACCAGGATATAAATCCTTCTTTATTGTTTCGCTACAAATAAGCTTCATTCTGGACTGAGCCTCAGGCCACGATAAAGCCTGTTTGAAGCAAAGCAAGTGTTGTCATATTACTGCATTCTGATGTGGACTTATTAATAAAGAAGGATTTATATAGATGGGGAGTGCTGTGAAGTCTTCTATGTTTCTTATATATGTTGTCATTGGACTTGGATATATTGAATGTACACAACCATGAATCCGGGAGCTTCAAAGGGGAACTATCAGCAGGATAGACGAATCTAACCTGCTGATAGCTCCCTAGGGGGCACGGGCACTGAGGATGAAGGTATGTCTCTTACCTTTATCGTTGGCGGCATTCCTGTGCTGTTTATTCTGAAATCCTCTGCCTGGTAAGCCGTTGGGAGCACTGGGGGCATGTCTAGCGCCCCATACACCGATACGGCTGGACCCCTCCATTAAAAATTATTAGAAGTGGAAGGCTGGTGGGGTCCGTAGCCCTGTGCCTGCATAATGATATGCCCCAGACCAGCCCGCTCTTCCTAATAATTATGAATGGAGGGGGCCAGTCGGGGGTGGAACAGATCAGTGCTTGGAGAGGTGGTAGCCCCGCCCCCAGTGCTCCTAACAGCTTACCATGTAGGGGATTTCACAGCTACACAGTACAGGAATGGCGCTAAGGATGAAAGTAACAGACATACCTTCATCCTTAGCACCGTCCTTCGCTGGTGTATTTGGGCAGTTATTGGCCACAGCTGTCACATGGCGTACTTACATCAAGCATTGTTGCTAAAGTGCTTAGGAATTTGAATGGCGATTACCTTGCTGGATTTTATTCTCTTACATATGCTGATCCTTTTTTGCTCTGGGACAACCCGGTAAATAATTTCAAAATGAAATGAAATGACCAATTAAACTGTGATTGTTTTCTAAGTACAGATTAGCTTTGTAAAAGGTTGCGTAATATATCCTATGGTTTTATTTCAGATGTATTAGACATTGCAAAGGTCAATGTAATTGTTTAGCTTCTTCTTTTATTTCCAGGACCATAATCTGTAATTTTGAGCCAAGTGTTTTGAAGAGACATCAGCAACAAAAGGATAAACTCTGCGTCTGACCTTTACCAAGAGGAATAGAAGTGTTTCTATGGCAACTACACAAGAAAGGGCCCAGAATGCACTGTTCTCCTCCAGTAATGATACCACAAGTCCGGATTCGCCAATCAATTATCAGATGTGGAATTATTACTAAAAATAAGCCTATGCATTGTTACCCTCCCGTTCCTCGCTATTGTACAGAATTATGACCAAGTGTTAAAGAGAATAGTTAATAAAGAGTGGTGACAATGGATATGTTATATACATGACTAATTATTATGTATTTTAATGGGTGGCACAAATTTAAAGGGCCATTACTCCAAGACAACCCATGTCTTTATTTCCTATTATTATCATTTTTTCACAGTTGACTTTCCCATCACATCACTTTCACATCAATTGTTTACATCACTGGGAGGAGTTTGACCACAGTGGGTGGTCGAGCATGTGCACTGACATTCTATTTAATTACTGTCGGGCTAAGGGAAAAGCAAAGTGCTGTTTTGTGTCCACTTCGAATGGAGCAGCAAGGTGCATGCTCACTGCCACTAGTGGTTGTGAACAAGGCGGATAGGCGAAAGGCGCAATCCCATGTGCTTATTTTAGCTCTGTACTGCCTTGCACGAAAATAAAAAATAATATGTTATCCAACCGGGGGTGCTGGAGTATTTCCATTTCAAACTCTCTTATCCAGTGCTCACCACTGACAGTCCGAATTTTTCCAGGTGTCTTATAACAATCTACTCAATATTATATAGACTGTATTAGTGATTGTATATTTATTGTACACTGTATACAGATACTAATGTAACAGCTGAGTTTTGCGAGTCAATCGATTAAAGGAGAACAGCCCCCCCACCCCACCCCAACATCATGACGTCATCACAACTTGGGGGAAAATGCTTTCCGGCGGGGGTCCCGAGGTCAATCAGGCGGGGCATCACAGGCACGAAGAGAAGTAAGAAATCAGTCATGGTCTTTTTCTTTCCTGCCGCCTGACAGAAATTTGTTATGGCTGGACTTCTCCTTTAATAGTTACTTGTGGGGCTGCAGGTAAACCTACCCCATTTTCTGTTCATTATTATGGTGGACAAATTAAAGTTATGGCAATAGCTCATAATGTCATTAAAACTTTGGACATCATCTAAAGTGCGGTTATCCTCCGTCTCATATTAATAGCCATACACTTAGAATTATTTTGCCCATCCCTAGACACAGTGATCCTTCACAAGCATGAACACAGCAGCAATGACTGTGTGATGACAGAGCAGAAAGGACTGGAAGAATCTAGTAATCCATTTTCTTAGGATAGATTAAGTAAAAGTGCCTATTAAACTGATTGATTGGCTTTATAATGGTGTCAAACATGAATGCTGCAAATTTCTGTATTCTTTACAGTAAATAGTTGCAGAAGTTAAGGCTGTATTAGATGGTGCGACACATGGGGTAATTGAGTGCCCATCTGCTAGACTGGTGCATGCTTACCTAGCCTATTAGACAGCTCGATAATTGTGGGGGCAGGGCTGCATGGTCATAGTTATCTATGTATGTGCAGTCTTTGCTTAAATCGGCCCCACATTAGCTATTACACACAGTGATGTCCAGACGGTGAGTTTCTGACATGTTGAAAGACTGCATTCAGCCAACGAGTGAGCATCTGCTTGCTTGCCAGCTGATAGCTGCCTCTACTACACAGGGAGATATCTTGCCTAATTCTGTGTGATAGGGCCTTTAGGGTGCATTCACACTGAGCAAAATTCTCTGCCGCGGAATCTGCCTTAGTGTCAAACAGTGTGTCTTTGGGAGGGCTCACATGCCTCCGCCACTCTCCACTCAAAGAATTGACATTCGAAGGTGCACAAGCTCTCCCAAATATATGGAAAATATAAAGGGAAGACGTGTACTTCTCTTTCCTGTTGGATCCACTTCTGGTTTTGGCACAAAACTGCAGTGGCAGTTTTCCCAAAAAACTGCTGTGTGTGATCCCAGCCTCAGGCACTGTAGCAGCAGATGATATGGTGCCTTTATTGCCCAGTCATAGATAGTATACACGACCTCACTACATTTATTTGGACAAAAGAGACAATTACATTATGCTGTTTTTGCAGTTCTAGGTTTTTAGATCATATGGATATAGGTAACAAACATTATAGACAACACTATCTTGATATGCTTATGTAACATAGTAATATTAAAACTGTTACTATGGTTGTTGTATTATACACGGTAGTATATTGTAGTATAAAGGGTTGAACTGACCCACCAGATTACCAATGTGCTCAGGTTCTGATGCAGCAATGGTCCGAAAGAAGACAACTCTATCTAAAAGGCGATTTGGAGCCAATTATGTGCTGTTTTCAAAGTCTCATATATGTGCTAAAGATAGTAAAACCAACAATATTCAGTCGGAAAAGATTTGAAGAAATAAAAAAAAAAAAACTACATATTTGCTACTATTTCAATATTTCTCAATTGATTTGACCAATTCCGACCATAGAACTCGGGTAGGAGGGATGGGTTTTCTTTTCTAAGGATACACGTGCATATTTAAGTAGTCTTCAAGAATAGAAATCAAGAAAGCTTAGCTTAGATGGCACCATAGTGAATATTTTTTTTCCAATAGTTTGGATGCAATACATGACCATAGCTTATATATTATAATTTTATACTTAGAAAAAAAATTTTCCATTGTTGTCAAATTCTTCTTTTCAGATCTGAAAATGCCTAGGGGATTTCCATGGCACACCTGTCCTGAGTCCATTGAATTTAAAGGGAAACTATCAGCAGGTTAGAAGAATGTAACCTGCTGCTATCCCCATATTGTGCATGGGGCACTGAGGATGAAGGTAAGTGTCGTACCTTCATCCTCTGTGCCGTTTTCATGACATACGTTTTCGTAGCAGATTATTCACCTTGCTAATGAGGCGCTTTGGTGCACTAGGTGCACCAATCTACCCCTGCCAGCCAGCCCTTCCAAATTAATATCAGCACAGTGGGCCTTGAATAGGGAATAAACTACTAGTATCACAGTATCTAAGAAACTTGACTTCATCCTCAGCACCCCATGCATTATAGGGACATGTCAGCAGGTTAGATTCTTCTAACTAGCAGATAGTTCTGCACTATTGGTCCATTTCCAAATACACATTGTTACATTGTGGCACTCAGACGCATGCCTTTTTAGTCATGGCACATAGTAGTAGCATTTTAGAGAAATCCTAGTTATGAAGCTGGCCATGGCATAGGGCTCATAGGACAGTCCCCATTGGCTTGTCCGGCCATGCTGGTTGTCCTATTTCAGTGAATGGAAAGACATACACTGATCAGTCAGGGTTGAAAGGGTGGAGAGAAACCATCAGGGATAGCACCAATAACTCGACTTGGCCGATAAACCCTCAGAGTTATTTCCTCTGGTGCTCACAAGGAACCTAGGAGAATCATAAACTTGTATCCATAGAGCAAGGCAAAAATGTAAGTATAGGCAGAATTTGTAATTCCACTCTGTTGTACATCTCTCCTAAATCAAATACTTTTACATTAAAATGTCACATTTGTTAGGGTTTTACAAGTACAGTGAATAGCGCAATGTGGATAATAACCCGCCACGCATTTAATATACCTCATTTAACAGTTATCCACTTACTAAACTGTTGGCAGGCAGAACTTTCACACAGAATTACTAGGTCAAAATCAGAGAGAAATTAGAGTCGCCTTCACATTGGATCATTATTTCTGGGATCTCAGACTTTATATAGCAGCAGCTGCCTTCTTGGCACACGCGGTTTTTGCACAGCACGGCTGCTTTATATCATCAGTAGAAAGGAAAATTATAAGATATTTATAAACCCAACAGTTATATAATACATATAAAAATATTATAATGTACACTAACGGCAAAAAAATATCATGTATCATTTGGGATTATATCGATGTCAATCAGGGCCATTATAATTAGTTTGTGACACTATTCTTGATTAAAACATCCCATACATACAGTACATATTTGTCACCAACAGACTTTGCATTTATACATCCCCATTGCTTCTGTGAGTGCAATAACTTCTGGCAATGAGATTAGAGCTATGTTCACACAGTCAAAATGTCGGCTCTTATTATATGAATATAAGCCGTTATTTGCTGTTAAATGATGGCTTTTTAATAAAAATGGCGTGAGAACAAAGCCTAAGGAACAAGAAAGAGTTTTAATTTTTTTTTTTTTAGAATGTTATGGTATATTGCTGGGATTTGCTATAACATTATATTATATATGGGGGCTTTGACCTTTAAAACTCTCACCAATTCCAGAACTAATGAACCAAGGTCCATTCTGAGTTCTCCCTGCACATCAGAGAACCACTCCTCTGCAAACTGCTGTTCCAGGCACAGTGGGTTAAAGGGAAATCTCATTCTGTAGACTGATGGAGGGAGAGGTCATTTTATACTAAGAATTTTTTTTTTTCGGTTAAGGTAATACTGCTACCCTACCATATAGCACACTGCAGTAAAGCACATGTCATACTAAAATAATGCTCCCTTAAAGGAGAAGTCCGGCCAAAATTAATTTTTGATATGTTGTTACTTATGAAAAGTTATACAAATTTCTAATGTACATTAATTATGGGAAATGCACATATACTGCTATTTCCCTTAATTTAGTAGATCAGGAAGTGTTAGAAATATCTCTGAAGAAGTGACGTCACGACCCAGGGTGTAATTCCTATGGAGTGTCCAGCAGGGGGCGCTCTCTATATAGAAGTCTATGGGACTTTATTGTTTCTATGGGTTTCTATGTAATGTAATGTAATGTAGTGTACAGTGCTTTATTGAATGAATACATCTATGGAATACTTTGGGGAGCAAGTGTCCTTGCTCCCCAAAGTATTGCATAAATGTATTCATTCAATACACAGTAAGCCCACCGATCCGCCGCATTTCCGCCGAATTTCCGCCGCATTCCCGCCGATCCGCCACACGCTGATCCGCCGCATTCCCGCCGATCCGGACCATATACATTGAACTACAGCTCCCATCATCTGCTTCTAGTATGAACAGGTGATGGGAGCTGTAGCTGGGTAATGGATATGACATGCCGCCGGGCGCAGGGGGGAGCCGCTCAGTACACAGGAGCGCTCCCCCCTCCTCCTCCTCCTTCCGTGATAACTTCCGCCTATACCAATGCTGAGTCCCTGCCTGGCCGCCGCTCTCCGCTCACATATACCGGCTCCCGGCATCAGCGCGGACACCAGGATGCATCGGGAGCCGGTATGTATGGGGGGGGAGAGCGGAGAGCGGCGGCCAGGCAGGGACTCAGCATTGGTATAGGCGGAAGTTATCACGGAAGGAGGAGGAGGAGGAGGGGGGAGAGCTCCTGTGTACTGAGCGGCTCCCCCCTGCGCCCGGCGGCATGTCATATCCATTACCCAGCTACAGCTCCCATCACCTGTTCATACTAGAAGCAGATGATGGGAGCTGTAGTTCAATGTATATGGTCCGGATCGGCGGGAATGCGGCGGATCAGCGTGTGGCGGATCGGCGGGAATGCGGCGGAAATTCGGCGGAAATGCGGCGGATCGGTGGGCTTACTGTGTATTGAATGTATTGAATGAATACATTTATGCAATACTTTGGGGAGCAAGGACACTTGCTCCCCAAAGTATTCCATAGATGTATTCATTCAATAAAGCACTGTACACTACATTACATTACATTACATAGAAACCCATAGAAACAATAAAGTCCCATAGACTTCTATATAGAGAGCGCCCCCTGCTGGACACTCCATAGGAATTACACCCTGGGTCGTGACGTCACTTCTTCAGAGATATTTCTAACACTTCCTGATCTACTAAATTAAGGGAAATAGCTCTATATGTGCATTTCCCATAATTAATGTACATTAGAAATTTGTATAACTTTTCATAAGTAACAACATATCAAAAATTAATTTTGGCCGGACTTCTCCTTTAAAGAGTTCACATAACTCTGCCATTTAGTTCTGCTATAATACTGCAATTAAATTCCTTTAAGAATACCAACATATACCCCTGGGTACTTTAAAGGGGGTTCCCTGCCAAAAATTATTGATGGTATTCTACATAATATTTGACTGCTGCAAAGCTGTGGCCGTAGAAATAAACAGTGTATGAGAGCAGGAAGCCTCTTCTACGTGCACTGTTTGTAGATGTGACACCAGGTTACTGCAGTACAGCTCCTATTCACTTCAATAGGAGCTCTGCTTCAGTAACCTGGTGCCACCTCAACAAATAACGTATAGTGCGAAAGTATCCAGATCTGGTGCCAGTCAGCTGATTGCTGTGTGTTGGGTGTCACCACCCTGTCAATCAGCTGTGGTTGGCCTATCCTGTGGAAAGGCCATCATTATTTTTATTTTTTTGTACAAAATTCCTTTAATTTCTCCTAGGGTCTTCCTTTTTAGTAGATCCTGTAGTAAATGGGAGCCATGGTCTACTGCCCAGTTTGGCAATCCCTAATACTTGCATCTCCACTTATCTAGAAGCGAGCCCTCCCTTGTCAGCCTATAAAGGCTATGTACACCTCTGGCAGCATTTTTTAAAATTCCATTTTACATATTTAGGTCCTTATTCATTTTTTTCTCAGTTTTGTTTTGCTGCAGCCTAAACGTTTCCTATACATTGCAGACTGCTCTATCCAGAAAAGAATGAAGTGAGCAAACAATCTATCTATCATAAAGCAGTTAAAAAGATAGGAGGGAAGAGTTATGATTGGAGAGTGAGCTGCCAGACAGGCAGTCTGTGTTTAACCTGGGCAGTCTGCTCTATACATGAAAACAGGTAGGCTGCAAAAAAGAAACCGAGCAAAATATTTTATAAAGCAAAAAATATATATTTTATTTACACATTACATAATGCACTAATAAGATTAATAATAATAATAAAAAAGTAAAGTATCCATAAATATTAAGTCTGTGGCTCTCAGAGAACTTGTACTTTTTCTACAGAGAATATTTGGAGAGCATACAGTAGTTTAACATGTGATTGCTATCAAACAGGACGGCTGAGTTTATAAATATACTGAATATAGCATAAATGGACCTTTCAGGTTATTATCAGACCTGGGCAGCAGGTAACACACCACAGACTACAGTGCTGGACATACACTAAATGGCCATAAATTCTGCTAAACCAATTAGACCGATAAGTGCAGATACAAGAGCATTAAACTTCAAGGGAGAATGGCAACCAGAGCAGGGAACATTGTAATTATGTGGCTCAGGGAAGAAACAGAGTGCTGCACATCACACCCATGGCTGATACTAGTGCCGCTTGGCTAAATTAAAAACACATCAGAATTTTGTGTATGAATTGATCAAGCCATACTGCCCCATGTACCTCGTGCCGGTATCTGATACACATGGGTCCCTACACTAAGTCCACACCGTGCCAGTCAGTGGCCACCAACCCCGCAGGCGTGCACAGCCAGGGAACGGGGGCCATGGGACGGCCCTGCGACCCCCATGCCACAGGACCAGACCCAAAAACACCACACCAGAACCCGGCCAGCACCGCCGGCGGAGAAGGTCGCCCCCAAGCAGCACAAGTCTGGATAAGGTATTGCGCTCACCATAGCTGCAGCAAACAGAATGGGAAAAAAACAGGAGGGATTAAAACCATGTGCACTCAGGTGTCTCCTGCTAATTGCGGTCATGTGGGTCTCACCAGGAGGAGTGCAAAACACGGAGAAAAGAGAGAAACAAAATGTGGCTCAGGGAAGAAACAGAGTGCTGCACATCACACCCATGGCTGATACTAGTGCCGCTTGGCTAAATTAAAAACACCTGAGCCACATTTTGTTTCTCTCTTTTCTCCGTGTATTGCACTCCTCCTGGTGAGACCCACATGACCGCAATTAGCAGGAGACACCTGAGTGCACATGGTTTTAATCCCTCCTGTTTTTTTCCCATTCTGTTTGCTGCAGCTATGGTGAGCGCAATACCTTATCCAGACTTGTGCTGCTTGGGGGCGACCTTCTCCGCCGGCGGTGCTGGCCGGGTTCTGGTGTGGTGTTTTTGGGTCTGGTCCTGTGGCATGGGGGTCGCAGGGCCGTCCCATGGCCCCCGTTCCCTGGCTGTGCACGCCTGCGGGGTTGGTGGCCACTGACTGGCACGGTGTGGACTTAGTGTAGGGACCCATGTGTATCAGATACCGGCACGAGGTACATGGGGCAGTATGGCTTGATCAATTCATACACAAAATTCTGATGTGTTTTTTATTTAGCCAAGCGGCACTAGTATCAGCCATAGGTGTGATGTGCAGCACTCTGTTTCTTCCCTGAGCCACATTTTGTTTCTCTCTTTTCTCCGTGTATTGCACTCCTCCTGGTGAGACCCACATGACCGCAATTAGCAGGAGACACCTGAGTGCACATGGTTTTAATCCCTCCTGTTTTTTTCCCATTCTGTTTGCTGCAGCTATGGTGAGCGCAATACCTTATCCAGACTTGTGCTGCTTGGGGGCGACCTTCTCCGCCGGCGGTGCTGGCCGGTTTCTGGTGTGGTGTTTTTGGGTCTGGTCCTGTGGCATGGGGGTCGCAGGGCCGTCCCATGGCCCCCGTTCCCTGGCTGTGCACGCCTGCGGGGTTGGTGGCCGCTGACTGGCACGGTGTGGACTTAGTGTAGGGACCCATGTGTATCAGATACCGGCACGAGGTACATGGGGCAGTATGGCTTGATCAATTCATACACAAAATTCTGATGTGTTTTTTATTTAGCCAAGCGGCACTAGTATCAGCCATAGGTGTGATGTGCAGCACTCTGTTTCTTCCCTGAGCCACATTTTGTTTCTCTCTTTTCTCCGTGTATTGCACTCCTCCTGGTGAGACCCACATGACCGCAATTAGCAGGAGACACCTGAGTGCACATGGTTTTAATCCCTCCTGTTTTTTTCCCATTCTGTTTGCTGCATCTATGGTGAGCGCAATACCTTATCCAGACTTGTGCTGCTTGGGGGCGACCTTCTCCGCCGGCGGTGCTGGCCGGGTTCTGGTGTGGTGTTTTTGGGTCTGGTCCTGTGGCATGGGGGTCGCAGGGCCGTCCCATGGCCCCCGTTCCCTGGCTGTGCACGCCTGCGGGGTTGGTGGCCGCTGACTGGCACGGTGTGGACTTAGTGTAGGGACCCATGTGTATCAGATACCGGCACGAGGTACATGGGGCAGTATGGCTTGATCAATTCATACACAAAATTCTGATGTGTTTTTTATTTAGCCAAGCGGCACTAGTATCAGCCATAGGTGTGATGTGCAGCACTCTGTTTCTTCCCTGAGCCACATTTTGTTTCTCTCTTTTCTCCGTGTATTGCACTCCTCCTGGTGAGACCCACATGACCGCAATTAACAGGAGACACCTGAGTGCACATGGTTTTAATCCCTCCTGTTTTTTTCCCATTCTGTTTGCTGCAGCTATGGTGAGCGCAATACCTTATCCAGACTTGTGCTGCTTGGGGGCGACCTTCTCCGCCGGCGGTGCTGGCCGGGTTCTGGTGTGGTGTTTTTGGGTCTGGTCCTGTGGCATGGGGGTCGCAGGGCCGTCCCATGGCCCCCGTTCCCTGGCTGTGCACGCCTGCGGGGTTGGTGGCCGCTGACTGGCACGGTGTGGACTTAGTGTAGGGACCCATGTGTATCAGATACCGGCACGAGGTACATGGGGCAGTATGGCTTGATCAATTCATACACAAAATTCTGATGTGTTTTTTATTTAGCCAAGCGGCACTAGTATCAGCCATAGGTGTGATGTGCAGCACTCTGTTTCTTCCCTGAGCCACATTTTGTTTCTCTCTTTTCTCCGTGTATTGCACTCCTCCTGGTGAGACCCACATGACCGCAATTAGCAGGAGACACCTGAGTGCACATGGTTTTAATCCCTCCTGTTTTTTTCCCATTCTGTTTGCTGCAGCTATGGTGAGCGCAATACCTTATCCAGACTTGTGCTGCTTGGGGGCGACCTTCTCCGCCGGCGGTGCTGGCCGGGTTCTGGTGTGGTGTTTTTGGGTCTGGTCCTGTGGCATGGGGGTCGCAGGGCCGTCCCATGGCCCCCGTTCCCTGGCTGTGCACGCCTGCGGGGTTGGTGGCCGCTGACTGGCACGGTGTGGACTTAGTGTAGGGACCCATGTGTATCAGATACCGGCACGAGGTACATGGGGCTGTATGGCTTGATCAATTCATACACAAAATTCTGATGTGTTTTTTATTTAGCCAAGCGGCACTAGTATCAGCCATAGGTGTGATGTGCAGCACTCTGTTTCTTCCCTGAGGAACATTGTAATTATATTACACAGACAAATGCTTATCACTCCGCCTGTACAGTAAGAAACTGCAGACTTTAATCAAACTGCATTGGCCTAAAATTAATGGGAGTTTTTTTTTCAACAGTTACTGTGGGATTTTGCAGCCAAATAGCAGTTATGCATAAAAACTTGGATGGAAGGCAACTTCTGCTTAAGGGGCCATTGCCAATTTTCAGATATTAGAGAATGTAGGTGTTTTCCTATGGAGGATGGTTTGCACAGCTCATTTCCCTTTGGAATGGTAACACTTCTTGCAAAAAGAGTAATTGTGACCATATTGGCACAAAGAGTACTTATAAAATAACACTGGGAGTAGAACAACCTGACACATTAGAGTCAACTAGAAAGTACACTCGTTGTTCTATTTGTAAATTTTTGTATTATTATGAAAAGTTTGACCTCTTACTATCACAGTCAGTTTTGGCCTTTTTTTTTTTTGTCTTTCCGTCCCCACTGTTCTTTTATTTTGTTTTGCTATATTCTAAGGGCTACAATTCTTTTTATGTAAGGGCTTGTTCTTTTTGCAGGACAAGATGTAGTACCATTTGTATCATTTTAAAGAAATAAGCCAGGACAGAGAAATAAATGTTATTTAATGGTGAATATTCAATTTAAACGCAACAGAGTGACATGTCATTTAACTTATATGTAGAGATGTAGAGTAGTATTTCTCCAGGATACAAAATCTGTAAATGTGGTAATATAGAAAAGGTATCTACAACACATAGCTATGCCACGCTTTATAACACAGATCAAAGACTACCCAGAGAGGCAAATAGTAGACTGGATTTGGTAAATGCTCTGAAATGCTGCCTACTGGGGTGTAAAGGACCTACTGTAAAATTTGGTGGAGGAGGACAATGCTGCACAACTTTTTAGGGTTCAGTGTTTCCAATTGTTATAAACTTGTATCGTGTTGGAAGTCCTTTGTTAGCAAAGACTTAGGAAGAGAAGGATTAAGTGGTGGTGGGGGTCGATAACATAATAAACAAGTGAACTCACCCCTCCTCCTGCCCCGTAGCGCGGATCCAGGGTCCTGCATCTCTGCTAGCTGCAACTTATGTCCCTGCTTAAGTGATTGCCCGCTCAGTCAATCATCCGAGCGGTGACATTGCAGCTGGAAGATGACAGCTGGCTGCTGTGATTGGTACCGGGGAGCGGCGCAACAGAGGCATGGGGACAGGTGAGTTCACTTGTTTATTATTTTCGCTCACCCCCCCTGTCTGCAGACTTTAGTTTTCGTGAGTAGCAACAAAAAAGGATGAGCCCAGCTCCTGGCCAGGTTGGGTTGAATTTGAGCTTTATTCCTCACCTGGACACTGTGCACACACTGCGGCAAACCCCCCCAACAGATACGCCAACGCGTTTCAGCTGCTAACCGCAGCCTTAATCATGGCTAGAGACCCACTCGTGGGAACATGACTTATAGCTACAGGTATCCGGTACGTCAGAGGCGGAGCGCTGTCCCGCTATACACGTCATCCTGGAAACACACCTGAGCTAATTAGTCCTGGCCACACTCGGGGGTCATTTGGCAGTGCAAAATTAATAACAACAAACGTGTAAAATTGCATTTGCAACTAAATATATACAAATCCATAACAATACATTGACACGTATGAAACAATAGCCACCTGATATATAGTTTAGGTTGCCAGCGAAAACATTCTAAAAGTGACTGACTAGCGTAACAACAATATGGTGGAGAGTACCTAGTATTACAGCAACAAGTAACTGAACTGGTGCTAGTAATGAAGCAACATTTCTCGGCGCAAATTCATACCGTGCGGTACATAAGTATTGAGGCAGAACATCCAGAATGCCTCTCTATCTCTCAATACTGATTGTATATCCCCCCTCTGGATGAGGCATTAATTTTCTCTATGGCAAAGATACGGAAAGTCCCTGTTGAGCCCTGATGTGCCTCAATAAAATGACGTGATGCACCTGATGGTGTCCTATTATCTGCATGTTCAACATCATATAGATGTTCACACGCCCGTGTTTTAAGTTTACGTGTGGTGCTCCCCACATATAGGATATGGCAGTGTGTGCATAAGATGACATAGACTATATTGTAACTGTTACAATTCATGAAGGACTTAATTTTGAATGTTTTGTTGCCAGTGGTATCTTTGAATTCTTTGCATGGTAATACATGGGTACATGTTTTGCAAGGATGGTGACCGCATCTGTGGAAACCTTTAACGTCTAACAATGTAGATTGCCTAGTCGGTTTATTGGCTCTACTGTTGGGTACAGAGGGAGAGAGTGTGTCCCCTAGTGTTGTAGCTTTACGTGATACTACATTAATGCCTCCCGCTAGAATATTGTTTAAAGTGCAATCTTCCTGTAATATCGGTAAATATTTCCGGACAATTTGCCTAATATGGGTGAATTGTGGACTGTATTTAGTGATGAACATAGGTTTGTTGTTATCATGTTTGTCCTTCCTATTCTCCCGTCCTGCCAACAACGTCTGTCTTTCCCTGGTATCTCCTATATTGCAGGCTCTATCTATCATCCACTTTTTGTACCCTCTGTTTGTAAGTCTCTGGGCACAAATTGCTTTTTCCGTTGTGAAGCTACTCTGTTGGTCACAGTTACGTTTCATGCGAAGCAGCTCTCCTACGGGAATGGACTTGATGGTGTGTAGGGGGTGGTGGCTCAGAGCATGTAATGTGATGTAATGGTTTTTCTGAAATTTCTCGTATGAACTGTCTGTCCCGGTGTGCCTTCTAACTCTAGATCCAAAAACACCATAGTTGTCGGATTCAAATTGGCAGTAAATTGCAAATTATATGAATTGGAATTAGCATACTGAATGAATTTGTCCAATTCATCCGTCTCTCTGCTCCATACAATGAGGAGGTTATCAATGTACCTCCCGTACCATTGTATGGAGCGGAGAAAGGGGTTGGACATGGAGTAAATGTATTGATGTTCCCAAAAAGACATGGTAAGGTTTGCTAGGGCAGGTGAGTATTTAGCAGCCATTGATACCCCGCTAATCTGTAAATAGAAATGATTTTGGCACAGAAAAAAATTATGTGTCATAAGGAACCATGTAGTCATTTTGATAAAAGAAATGAAATCCTGATCGTAATCACTGTGAGTTTGTAAATGGAACTCAAGGGCTTCCATGGCAATATGGTGTGGTATGCAGGTATATAGTGAGACTACATCCATTCCCACCCATGTGTAATTGGGTTCCCACTGAGTATTCTGTAACGATTGTAACACATCTGTGGTATCTTTCAGGTACCCAGGGGCTGTTTGTACAAGAGGCTGCAATACACCATCTAGCCATGCACACAAGCGTTCGCACAATGATTGATGTCCCGAAACAATAGGACGCATCGGCGGAGGTACTTCTCCCTTGTGTGTCTTGGGTAGTCCATATAGGACAGGGATTACTGGATTTTTTGGAAGTAGGTACTCCACTTCTCTGTCTGACAATATCCCTAATGACTGACCCTCACTCAGTATGTGTTGTAACTTCTTGCTAAAAATGCTGGTTGGATTGCCGGTAAGTTTATGGTACACAGTGGTGTCTGACAGTAATTTGTTCATCTGTGAATCATACATGTGAGCGTCCATTACTACAACTAGTCCCCCCTTATCGTAGTTCTTGATGACAACTTGGTCTAAGTTCATCAATTCTTTCAAAGCTTGTTGTTGTTTATGCGTTAAATTAGATTTTTTATGGGTCATCGAGGTCTGTTCAGACAGGATTTTTAAGTCACAGAAGACGCAGTTCTGATATTGATCCATTTGGGGGGTATGTGACTGTATCGGATAATACAGAGGATTGGGAATCCGGCACTTGTCTGTCCTTGATAATTTTTCTGATTCAAGAACAGATGGAGTCTTTTTTTGTTGCTAGTGCTGGATGCACCTGTCAGAGTGGGAGTCCGTGCAGCGAGGCCCGGGAGGAGGCGGTAAGCTGGCAAACTACTGTTCACTACGTTTAGTTTTCGTGAGACTTCCTCTTTAAAGGCATAAATAAGGTTCAAGGGATAAACATACATCTACCCTAAGATAATAAGAAAGTAAGGGGCAGACTAGAAGGACCAGTTTGTTCTTTTTCTGACGACAGTCTTCTTTGACTCTATGTGGGACATGTATCAAGCGGCAAAAGCGTATTTTTCGGCGGAAAGTGCCCATTTGCGAATTATTTTATTCGCAAATGGCCGTTTTGCGAATAAAATATTTGCAACTCGGCACTTTCCACCCGATACGCCAGCGAAGAGGGTGTGTGGAGGGGGCGGGGAGGGGGGCGCGGACTCAGCATTTTTTTGGGGCGGAAATGTAGTCAGGAAACCTACTCAAGCTCTCAGCTGGCGTAGGTTTCCTGCTGCACGCACCGGCGCGCACAGGATTTATGTAGAGGCAGTCCGCCTCTACATAAATCTCCATAGTGCCAGAGCTGCAGCGAAATTTTCTGCGCCGGACTTAATAAATGTCCCCCTATGGCTCTCCAGAAATCCTCTTGTTGGTTCACCAGTAATTGTGAAATATGAAATCATTAGCATAGTCCCATGTATGCAAACATTTAGACAGTAGGAGCCTTGTCTATGAGTCCTCTGGGAAGTTGCACAGATGGTTTCCTCACCCATGTGTAAATACCATTGTAGAGCCTGATCTAACATGTGGGGCAATGATAACACAGACCCTAAAGCTAGGGTAATACTCAGTAAAATAAAAGCAAAATACGGCAGGAAAATTGGTCTAAAAAGAAGCTGTATTTTTAATCTAATAGTGTGCTACATTAAAACCTATAGAAAAATGTTAGCCTGTGCAAACATTTTTTATATAACGGACTTCTGTTTTTCCATAGATATATCTGTCAGATGTATCATTTACCTATATAGATTGTATAGAGCAACATATTCTAAACTCCATGTGACCTACATCTGAATGTCATACAGCTCAAAGGAATAATCCCTTTATTCTTTCCTCTACCCTTCTGGCTGGACCAGCATCATCTCAGGAGACAAAACATCCATTTTTCTGTCGCTTTCATTTGTAAAAAAAACCCAAAACTGAATGTGACCTAGAAGAGGGCTGAGATGACAGCAGGGCTTAGGAGCATTATCAAGAATTTTCTTTAATGTATACATGTTTTTATCTGTTGTCCTTTTTGATATATTTTTTTTTATGTTCTAATTCTCACAGTTTAATTATAACCTTAAAGTAAATATTTTGTTCTTATAGTATCCAGTATAGCTGAATGCTAGATGTTTCAGGGTCAAGGTTCAGCCAGAGGTTAAAACCCTTAAAATCACTTGGGGTAAAATGACTGCAGGGTGGCGCCAATTTGGCAGCTACGCCATCTGTCTCTGCACTTGCCATGCGCTGTCTCAGCAGGATAGATCAGTTACAAAGCGCTCCTTCTGCACATACGTCCTGACGGACTACTGGCTTTTACTTATATCTCACAATACTTGAAAGGGCACGCTGTGCACACCACATCCGTGTTTTCCAGCTTTATGTTCATGGATTTTAAAAATGGTGACACATTTTTAGCTTTCATTTTCGGTTGAAGAATTCCATATTCTCAATTTTTTTTCATAAAACCATTGAGCTATAAATAAGTTTTTCTGGTTGCCACTAAGGGGCTCACTACAAATAGATTTATGCAATTCCCTTTAAAATAATAAACTATATGCATATGTTATTGTGTTGTGTGAAGGGTAGCATTGAAACAAAATAAACTGAGATCCCTTATCAACTATGAAATAAAAGAGGTTTTCAATGATTTGATGGCAGGATAAATCATTAATATCAGATTGGTGGGGGGTTGATCATCCAGAACCCCATCAATCAGCTGTTTTCCAGAGCCACTATACCCAGATATACAGTCAAACGAAACAGAGGTAGACAGTGCTATATAATGTGTAGTGGCCATGCTAAGAAGCTGCAGCTCAGCTAACACTGAAGTCAATGGGGGCTGAACTACAGTAGCCCAACACAGCCACTACACAAGGGGGGAAATTTATCAAGGGCTTTGCGCCTATATTTAGATGCATAATTGGATTTTTCACCCATTTTTGGTCTAAGTTCTATATATGAAGCAGAAATCGACAGGCCAATATTTTTTAGTTGCAACTTTTTTCATCTGCCTGTTTTGAGTATTCACCCAAAAAACCCAGCATAATCCGGGATTTGCGCCTAATTTGTCATTTGCATCTTTTTAAAAAGCTGCAAAAATTGATGCAGGCTTACATCTGGTCAGTACCAGGTGAATATGTTTGCGACTTTTCACTTAGACACATTTATTAATGTGTGTCACATGCACGGCACATACCTCTCGCTGCGCCGCTGCTGCCCCATCTCCTGCTCTGTGCCGGAGCTCCTCCTCCTCCAGCTCCCTGTCAGCTCAACGGCCGCGTCCCTGTCTCCAAGGGAGCGTGCGCACCGACTCTGCTATAATTTAAAGGATCAGTGTGCCTTTAATTGGCTGCTGCTCTGAGGCATACCTATAAATTGCAGCCCTGCCCCACCACAGGTGTTGGAGCCTCTGCATGCTTCCTAGTGTGTTCAGTCCCAGCTACCTGTTGTTCCTGCACATTGTTTCTGCCACCTGCGGTTCCCTGTATCCAGCTGCCTACCTGTCTGTCTGCCTGCTTGCCTACTGTTCCTGCTACACCTCATCCACCGTCACTAGCAAGCCAAGCCAGGGGTAGCGACCTGGGGGTCGCCTGCCGCAGCAAGTCCATCCCACCTTGCGGTGGGCTCTGGTGAAGACCAGTGGCCCCTTAGACTCCGCTCCCTGGTGTGGCTTAGGCCATCGCTAGTGACGGTCCAGTGGATCCACAACTCCAATCGTTACAGTGTGACTTTTCCGTAAATCACACACAATTTATTGGAACAAAATAAACACCAGCCCACATTAGAATAGTCGCACACATTAGACTAAATGTCCCCCAATGTTTGGAGCTGTCTCAGTTCACTTTGTATCCAGGTGTTCCAGCTCTGGTACAACAGCTGATAATAATGATTAAAACATTTTTTTTTTAATAAATTTATTTAAAAAAAAGGCCAGGAAAACCCTTTCAATAAACCCTAAATCTGGAGAGAAAAACCAAATGATTCAAAGAAAAATGTACACTATTGTTTGAAACACAGGATACGAAAGTGATTGGTAAAAAAATGCTTTCATTTGCTCTTTTTCAAAAGGAATATGGGATCATAGAGGTACTACTAGTGGATAATTTGCCCTGAAAACAGTAACACTGTAATCATGCATTAAAGGTCATTGCCCAAGGAAAATGTTACCTTTTGTACAGTAACACCTCAATAACCATGTCTATGGATTTCTATGGTATGTTGTTTCTTTAAACTGTAAGATCTAATATATACTGCTGATTGCTGTATGAACGTTTGTTGATGTATGCGAATCCCCAAAGGCCTTCTTTGTAGGAACTTATTTTAGTGCAGTCTGAAAAGTATAAAACCAACAGTCTGGAGAGGAGCAATCATCCACATACCAAACCAAAACCACAGTGCAGCAATAAATACTTCTCTACCAGTGATAAACCAGAACCACAGTGCGACAATACTGCTCCCCCTGTAGTAAACCAACACTGCAGTGCAGGAATAAATGCTGCCCCACCTGTAGTAAACCAACACCGCAGTGCAGGAATAAATACTGCTGCACCTGTAGTAAATCAATACTGCAGTGCAGAAATAAATACTGCTGCACCTGTAAAAATCAAACACTGCAGTGCAGGGATAAAAAAAAATGCTCCACTTGTAGTAAACCAACACCACAGTGCAGAAATAAATACTGCTCCACCTGTAGGAAACCAACAGCAGTGCAGAAATAGATACTGTTCCACCTGTATTAAACCAGCAGAAAACATACTGCTCCACCTGTAGTAACCAAACACTACAGTGCAGTAGTCCTGTTCCCATCTCCACCTCTCTACCCAACCCCTTCTTACCCCCTCCACACTTGCACAGGTTACACAACCTTAAGTTCAGTCCTGCATGTTACTTTATTCTGCAGATACACTGTGGATCTGTGATGCTAGTGGAAAAACATTGGCATGAAGGAAATGTGTCATCAGAAAATGACCCATTGTTTAAATCAAGTTTTTTTTTATTGGTAAAGACATTTTTAAAGAATTTTTGGTGATGTTTTTATTTCTCACCATTTGTATTTTAAGATGATCCTGAAATGTAGCAGTTTGTATTCTGACCACTAGTGATTTGTACGGGATTAGGATTAGGCTATGTTCACACAACATATACTATTGTAAAATCCCAGAAAATTATTATGGGAATATACATTGCATTGCTGTTTATGGGATCCTGCACATAGTATACGCTCCGGCCGGGGTCCCTAGCGGCGCCGCAAACAACTGACATGCCAGTGCACACTATTGAGCGAGTGGCTGCGGCTGCTTGCTCCATATTGTGCTGTGGAGAGTTCTGATGCGGGCGCGCAAGGTTCCCCCTTATCAAAACCCATGCGGCCGAAAAGATCATCCGGCTGGTACTGCAGGGATGATCTTTTTAGAGACCGGCCGGGTCATGGAACGGCTGGTCTCTCATGTTGTGTGAACATGGCCTTACAGTGAAAGGTGACACCAATAGATAGAGAAGACAATTAACTCTCAGCCTTCTCCTCCTCTGTAGAATGACCTCTGCACAGGTCACAGAGGTCACAAAGCCCCTATTACACGGGGCAACTGTAAGGAGCAAATGAGCGCTATCTGCAAGCGTGTAAGTGCGGGAGGGGACGCGGGAAGGTGCGGGGAGCTGCCCAGGTAATCACTAGATTGTCGAGGCAGCCCATAGAGGATAGCAGCGGTCTGCTGTCGCGGCTCCTATTGCACTGAACGATGGCGGCAAATCGCTGCTATCATTGTCGTTTGTCTTCCAACATGTTGAAAGACAAACGACAGCAACAATCAGCCGACATAGTTCATGTCAGGTGATTGTCGCCTTCTATTACACGGAACGGCTATAAGCCGCAACGGCCGATATCGCCCGATAATCGTTCCATTTAATAGAGCCTTTACAAACAGGTCCAAAGGAATACGGCCTGGAAATGGTCATTATGCCTATGTCCATGGAACTTTCTGTGAAGCATATAACTAAATACTGTTAAAAACAGTTCAAACAAGAATAATTTTTAAAAATAAATAAATAAATTAGTCGAAAAAAAAATGATTCAGTGTCTGTATTTGATCTAGAGACACAATTTACTTATAGGGAAGTCAAAATCTGCACCAAATCCATAATAAATTTAATTGTTATGGATTTTGCTGCTGATAAGTTGATGGTTCATAACAAAGTCCTCAGTTGTGGATTTTATTTATAATGTAGTTTTTCACTTATATTTACATAATCCACCCCAGTATCTGCAGTAGGATTCGTCATGGATTTGCTGTTACAGATTCTTTTGTAGTGAAATATTGGCAGCTTTCCTGACTCCTCTGAAAGCGACCTTATTCAGACCATGGACATTGATTAACATGTAGAAGTGGCCATTCTTAGTAATAAAAAATAATAATTAAAAAATTCCATTTGAAATAACCAGTGAGATACATAAAAAGGCCATAGCAAAGATCAATGTGAGCATTTGATTTTACCCCTATGACAAAAAGGCTGGTTTTATGTTACCTTGTTTTCTATGACCCTTAGAATAATATGGTCACTATCCCCATCTGTTTATTTGCAAAAAAAAGCAGTTTCCTAGAAAAAGGAGTCCTTCAGTGTCACCTACCTGTAGCCAAAGGAAGGGGACCAACCAGGGCTGAGCCCACACTCTCCAAGGGACGCATAGCAGTTCTATGATTTATGTATGATGGTATAATGTATATGGCTTTGGATAAAATGTTCTGTATGTATGTGGTGCTCATGTTAAAAAAAATACCAATAAAAATAAAAAAGAATGTTCTAAAATTTTGTCATTGGCAGGTCAGAAGGTAACATACTGTACAAAGAGCAGCAATTGTGCCTCTGGCTAATGCTGTCCTCTTAAGGCCCTATTCCACGGAACGAATGTCGTTTGTATTCGGCCGATATAGGCCGCTACGAACGATAATCGTCCCGTGGAATAGAGTGCAACGATCAGCCGACATCGTTCATGTCAGCTGATCGTTGCAGTCGCTTGTTTTTCAACATGTTCTGCTGTCGTCGCTCCGTTGAATAGGAGCATCGGCAGCAGACGCTGCTGTATCCTATGGGCTGCCCGGACGATCAGCGATCCTCCGAGCAGCCCCCCCCGCAACTCCCCGCCGCCCCCTCCCGCACTCACCCGATCGCTGCAGCCGCGCTGAATAGCGGCGGCAGCGAGTGGGGAACAAGGAGCAAACAAGCGCTGAGAGCGGTGGAATAGGGGCATTAGTCCTCTCTCCTTACTCCCTTTCTGTTTCCACCTCACTACTGTGTTTTGGGGCCACTCTCAGAAACACAATAGCTCTGCACATTACCATGATTTAGATTTTTTTTTTGTGTGTAAAGAATGATTTCCATTCAGTTATATAAGCATTTTTGGGTGGAGTTTGTAACTACAAAATGTCTATCATCAAAAGTGCATCACTAGATAGTACATAGGGAAAACAGCTAAGAACATTCATAGAGAATAACACAGATATCTATGGTGAAAGATGCCAAGGCAGCCCAAAAGTTGTGCACACCCAGATGCATTGGCAATATGGGTACTAAATGCCCATTCTCAATCCCCAAAGAGTTAATCTAACAATACTATTATTTAAAATGAATTCCCCAATATGAGTAGCATGATGATACATTAGGTATCTGATAAGGATTGGCAAGAACAAATTAATCAAATTGGAGGAAGTGTAAACAGGTATTGTACGTTCAGCAATATAGGTTTTTGCACAAAGAAGCGTCTTGGTTCCTAAATAGTTTAATGGCAGCCTTAGAGCTTTCCTATGACGAGTCAGCAACTAAAAAAGACTGACACTGACAAAAAAATGAAATTCTCTCAAAGTAAAAAGCTTCCTGGGCATTAAAAGAATTAAATGTCTTGGTATCCTTCCACCTGTGTGATCAATGTGCAGCCTAATCCACCACATTTCCTATATATTGGTTAGCAAATAGCTACCTTTATGATTAATGGAAGACGTTATTCAAGGAGTAACTGAGGGAAGACTTATATATATATGAAGGATGACTTATATATCTGAGTGAATACTTTCTGATTAACAATTCTCAAAGGATTCGTTAAAGGAGACCTGTCCCCCCCCAGTGCCGGGGTGACAGGCTCCCGACCCCCAGCTAGATCCCCTTATACAGACCTCATCTGATATCCCGGTCAGAAGCCGGCGCGCCCGCTGTGGAGTTAGGTCCGGCGTCCATAGAGAATGAATGGAGCCATGCGCTGACCGGGATATCTCCGTCCTGGGACCGGCTCCGGGAGCGGGACTCGGCGAGATGAGGTCAGTATAAGGAAATCTAGCTGGGGGTCGGGAGCCTGTCACCCGGGCACGGGGGGGGGGGTGACAGGTCCTCTTTAAGTCTGTAGTTTATTCCCTATGCAAATGAGCTTGTCTGGTGCACTGGGGGCCAGCACATTCCTCAGAATGAATATTCAGCCAGCGCTCTGCAGTTTAGAGGGTCAGAGTGGCGTCATTGCAGAGTGCCCTCCCAATAATCATTAGAAGGAGTTGGGCCAGCTGGGTGGATGGAGGTAGCCCCACCCCAGTGCACCAAGCCACCTAATTTGCACATGTATTAAACTAAAAACGTATATATCTAATGTATGTAATTATGTATCTAACTGGCTGTTAGTTTCCCTTCAAAGAGGTTTTGCAACAATAAAATCTGTTTTTAACTGTCTAATAGATTAATATATATTGGCAAATAAAGTTATTGTACAACTTTTTTGTGGTCTTTTGTTCTTTCCTTCTGCTTCTGATGCAAACTGCGCTGCTCTCTTGTCTTAATTAACCAAATTTACTGTCTGGTGTGCATCCAGTAACAGATTTCCTGTTCCTGCTGTACACTCTAGCAGGTATTTTGTCTAATTCTATCTCCGGCTCACTACACCTTCTTGACTATATTCCTGTCTACATAGTAGGCCTCCCCCATAGTGGGAGGAAGGTAGAATTGGCTAAATCCCAACCAGAGTGTACACGTCTGTTACAGGATGTACAATAAGCAGGAAGTTGGGATAATAGTTGACTGTAGAGCTTGCTGCCTTGCATTCTCTCAAAAATATTGGCTTGTGAGTTGTTGGCATGTTCCTATGGTCATAAAATCCATAAGAGACCCTGCAGCATTTATAGAAGACCCAAATTTGAACTTCATTGGTAGATATAGGGTCATGATGCAATGGTATACAAGCATATCAATTTAGGATATGCATAGCATTCACCTGGCCATAAGCTTAGTAACTTTACTTAGTGTTCTCATAGCACGGGTCATCCCTTTATGAATGAGTCCTTTAAATTTTTACATTTCAGCCTTGAATATTCGAACAGCTCCCTGAAGGCAGACTGCGAAACAAAAGTCAATACAACAAGTAATAGGTAATTAAAGAAAGGGAATAGAGGGAAAACAACAGAGAAAAGCATTGCTATTGATTTCCATTATAAGTTCAATGTGCTCCAGCGTAACTTAAAGGCACTGAATTATCTCTAGGAATTATTACTATAGGATGAGCAGGCAGGGACAGAATAGAGAAATGGTATAAAAAAAGAACTGGTTCTTACTACAACAATAATAATAATCAAATAAAAAAATGTTATGTATTATTGTTGGTCGAGTTGCTAAAAAATACTACAGCATGTAATTTCTGTTTTGGGAAAACTAGTTTATAAGCAACAAAGCCTCTATTAAAGGGAAGGTTTATCAATATACATTTATTGTTTCAGTGTATTCTTTCAGTCTGACAAGAGTCAGACGTTATGAGACGTTTGAGGAGCAGACTGCACAGAGGTTAAGGAGTAAACCTCCCACAGTCAGGGAAATCGATCAGGAACCCCACAGTCACCCAATCAGATAGTGACCAGAGTGGCTGCTTTTAAGGGGTTAACGATGGGCGGCAGCCTGATTGCTGCAATGCGCTAATAACAGTAAGGACCCGGTCCCACCCTCTATGAAGCGAGCTCAGCTCCTGAACTCACTTCATAGATCCTCCTGGATCGACCTATGGCGTACTACATAGGTCCATTGGGCATATCAGTACCAGTACATCATGGGTCGTCTAAGGGTTAAGAAACTCCAGCATGGCTTTCATCATATTTAGGCCCCTTCACACGTCAGGAAAATCTATACAGATTTCTTATCAGACAATCCAGATAGATGTCCTGATCCATAGGATTCTATTGGGCACGGAAACCCTTCTGGATTTTTCCTGCTGCATTTATCTGTGTTGGAAAATAGTCCTTAAAATGACAGGACATGTCCTATAATTGTATGGAATTGCGTATCCGGATACTGCTCGGAATTCTTGATGCACTACGTGGCAGCCCAGGCCAGCACCAGCACTCGGGCAAGTGTTGCCGGGTGCTGATGCTTACCCTTTAACTGTACTCACTCTAGTCAGGAGCGCATAGAGGTAAATGCGATACTGCGTTTTTTTTATTTATTTATTTATTTGCCTCCATTTTTACAGCCAGGAAACACTGATGGTTTCCTGGAACCTCCTACGTAGAGATGAGCGAACCGTCAGACTTTTGGTCCGATGGCATCTTCACTCAATTACAATGTCTGGGATCCCGGGAGCGTAGTTGCACTCCCGGGAATCTGTGGGCAGGATCTTCCAGGGAATTCAAGATACATTCCCTGGATCGCAGGCATCGCACTGGAGTGAGCGGCTTTCGGACTGAAAGTCTGAAAGTTCTGCTCATCTCTACTCCTAAGAGGCATCTTGATCAGGGTTTTTTGACCATAAAAACGACCGCGGACATGTGGAGGAGGCCTTTAAGTGTCTACTTCTGTTAGATGTCAGGATCTGGTTTTGTCAAAAACTAAGACGGTCCATGACAACAGGATGCTACAGGATAGCCATATTGTTGTACCATCTAGCTTGACACATCTTCTCCTTACATGATAATGCAACATGATGTGAAACTAGACTTAAAGGGATTTAGAAAAGGGGATTAGAAAAACATAGCTTCTTTCTTATAAAATCAGTATCACACCTGTTCTTAGGTTTGTGTGGTATTAGAACTTGGATCTTTTTAATTTAATGGAACTGAACTGTAATACTACTCACAAACTGAGAACAAGAGTGACGCCATAGATGACCCCATTAGAGATGCCCTATCTTTTCTGATCTCCCCATATACAACCATATACGGGGTTTGTCCATAGTCTGGATCAGATTCTGCAGGGTTAAATTATAGTCTACTATGCTTTGAGTTACAAGTAAACTTTGGTCTGTTGAACCCTATGACTATGCTGTAGGCAAACTGCAGTATACATGGGTTTGTGGAGGAGACACACTATGAGATAACATACTGTAGATAGATAGATAGATAGATAGATAGATAGATAGGAGATAGTTAGATAGATAGATAGATAGATAGATAGATAGATAGATAGATAGATAGGAGATAGATAGATAAATATATAGATAGATAAGGTAAATCACCACAGCACTCCGGATAAAATCAAACAGGCGAGTTTATTGCTCCCACAGGTGCGACGTTTCGCTCATACAATTAGAGCTTTCTCAAGCAGGCAAATACATGTGTTCACTGCAACCTTTTATACATCAGTGCATCACTACTATTGCTTAATTACAATCACATGACTTAGAAAGTATTGTCAAAATACAGAAAAGTGTAAATCTATAAAGTGAAAGTGATCTAAGACCCAAAACCGGGATACCACATCTGATATTACATTGTGACCCAATCAAATATTGTAAGAAAATGTGACCAAATTTATTAATAAAAGTCCAAAAGTAAGTCCAGATTTGTTACTGTACATAATCAGAAACAACTGCGGCATCCACAAACCAGTATGACAGCAGCCATAGTCTTGAAGTTGCAGATGAACTGAAGTTGTAGCAATTAAAGATACTTGTAACAGCGCAATGTTGCGTGACCTTGTTTGTAAACAATGCTAAAGCGCCTGAGCGGTTCGCTCTCCAATGGATGTCTCGAGAGCGTACAAGATGATAGGATGAAGCTCCAAACAACTGATGGGCGTGTAAAGCGGTATTCCTGTTATAATTTTGATTCATTATGGTGATATACAGAGTCAGCAGAGATGGGGTTAACAGCGCTCACCATTCCTCGGACCCGCTTTACATGCCCACCAGCCAATAGTAGTGATGCACTGATGTATAAAAGGTTGCAGTGAACACATGTACAGTGGTGCCTTGGATTATGAGCATAATTCGTTCTGGGGCCGTGCTTGTAATCCAAGTCCACTCTTAAACCAAAGCAAATTTTCCCATAACAAATTACTAATATGCAGACAATTGGTTCCACACCCCCAAAATAATTATTTTTTATTCTGAATAACATGTAGAACAGATGAAACTAACAATGAGAAGCAGCTGAATATGTCATATTATAAGTTACTGAAGAGTATAGCAATCAGCATGTGGAGTATAATGTATAGTAAGTGCATAAACCTAATAACACAGCAGCAGTTTGTAGATCCCCATAATGCAGCAGCGAAGTACAACAGTCTAGAATAGAGAAGCAGGGCTGCTGTCAGAGGTCTGTGTGGTCACATGACAGCAATAGGGAAGGGGGTGTGTTCAGCATAGACCAATCAGGAAGTGAGAATCATAGAGCTGTGCAGGAGGACAGTGACAGAAACCTTTCTATACAACAGTGTTAATGGCTGAGTGTAAGAGCAGGCACATTATAGCAGCAATGTGTATGTACAGTTGAGGGTAAGTGCAGGCACATTATAGCAGCAGTGTGTATAGCTGAGTGTAAGTGCAGGCACATTGAAGAAGGAATGGAGGAGATGGGAAACACAAGGGCTGACAGTATATGTGGGCACATACATGCAGCACTCTCTGTCTGGGGAGAGAGGGGTTACAGCTATGAAGAGATTACCTCCACAGTCCTGTTCCCTGATGTAAGCCCCAGACTGAAGTGGATCTGCTATGATTTGGAAGGTGAGGGAGACTTCCTGGGTCAGAGTACAGGGCTGTATACCCCGCTATGCAGACCATGCCTGTCCTCCACTTCCCCTCCCACCCAGTACAGGGAGCTCTTAAACCAAAGCAATGCTCTTAAACCAAGTTACAATTTTGAAATTTTTCCAAAACGCTCTTAATCTAAGTTACTCTTAAACCAAGGTACCACTGTATTTGCCTGCTTGAGTAAGCTCTGATTGTATGAGCAAAACTTCTCACCTGTGGGAGCAATAAACTCACTTGTTTGGTTTCATCCGGAGTGCTGCAGTGTTTTACCTTCTATATACAGTCCCCACAGTTGGTTCCACTGTTGACATTGCTGGCACCCACCTTCAAGATTTGACTTTGAGTGCCACATCTATAATACTTTTTCTAGATAGATAGATAGATAGATAGATAGATAGACAGATAGATGATAGATAGATAGATAGATAGATAGATAGATGATAGATAGATAGATAGATAGATAGATAGATAGATAGATGATAGATAGATAGATAGATAGATAGATATATAGATAGATGATAGATAGATAGATAGATAGATAGGAGATAGATAGATAGATAGATAGATAGATAGATAGATAGGAGATGGATAGATAGATAGATAGATAGATAGATAGATAGATGATAGATAGATAGATGATAGATAGATAGATAGATAGATAGATAGGAGATGGATAGATAGATAGATAGATAGATAGATAGATAGGAGATGGATAGATAGATAGATAGATAGATGATAGATAGACAGATAGATGAACATTATGGGCTTTAGTACCTTTGGAGAGTGGGTGATTGTATTGAATGCTGCTGTTATTACTGCATACAGTGCTTGTACATCAGCCTAACTGCTAATAAGCCCCCTGCTATCTGGGGGACACATTATAGGATCGCCAGGTCCTCTAGCGGCCAGTCCGACCCTTAACATAAATCAGTTTTTAAAACAGCTTTCAGCACTTTATAGAGCAGGAGCAGCCACCTAGAAATCACTGTAATATCAGTCTCTTTATAGTCTCTTTATCTTTGTCACTTTCAGTCAGTCACACTTGGCCTCAGTGCATCAGAATCCCAAAGCTCCGTGTCTAAACTGTGCTCTGAAATCCAATTTAAAGTTCTACCCTGAAAATAACATACAGTATTTCATACGGCAAGAGATAAGGCACGGATATGACTCTGTGACATTGAGACGCACCACTTTTCTGTACTCAATAAACGTCCCAATGTCACAATAGCAGAAAGATAACTAATTGTGAATTTGGCGTATACTGTTTATACAGCTGCTTTACAGATTACATCATTTATACGTCATATTAAGGCTTCGTCTATATGACAAGTTGTGAACACAGAATTTGTATGGTGGTACATGGACCTGTGGTGGGTTCAGTGTCAGCTTTTATTGCCCATGTTTAGCTGGCTCTCAAATATTACCTATGCATTTTTTTTAATTCTTCCTTTAATTTTGGTGCTCAGTATGATAATAAGGCCCTAGATAGTCAAAGAAACCATCAGAGAGAGAGAGTGCTCGGGTTCACGCCCCATTATCAACTAAGCAGTGCTCACCCTCTTGAAAATTCACAGACTGCACTGATGTCCATAGACTACTGTAAATGGTGGTTTTCCCTGCTCAGATCTTAAAACTGGTGACAGTTTAAGACTCCATTGACCTATTAAAGACGTACTCCATAGAAATAAAATGTTTTTAAATCAACGGATGTCAGAAAGTTATACAGATTTGTAAATTACTTCTTAATCTTTCAGTACTTATCAACTGCTGTATGTCCTGCAGGAAGTGGTGTATTTTTTCCAGTCGACACAGTGCTTTCTGCTGCCACCTCTGTCTTTATCAGGAACAATGCAGAGCAGTAGCAAATCCCCATAGAAAACCCCTCAAGGACAGAGGTGGCAGCAAAAAGCACCGTTTCAGACTAAAAAGAATGCACCACACATACAGCAGCTGATAAGTACTGGAAGGCTTGAGGTTTTTTTTAAGAAATAATTTACAGATCTGTATAATTTTGTGACATCAGTTGATTAGAAAACAATTACATTTGACCAGAGTTCCCCTTTAAGTGCCAATACTAACAGTGATGATAGCTGGTGAAGGGATGGACTACAAAAAAAGAGGAACAGCTAAACTGGATGTTTTGTGAAGATGCCATATGTCCTCTTTAAAGAAGCTCTACAAGAAAAGTTATTGACTGATTACAAAGATTTAAAGAACATAAAAAAATAGAAGTCATGCACTGTCCCTTCAGCCATTTTTTCCTAGAGTGTCCCTAGAGTTTCACTAGGACTTAGCAGACTTTTTGTGTCATGTTTGTTTGTTGTTATAGTGTTACTGTGCAGAGATTGCAGCTGTGTTTAATAAATTAAAAAAGGCTGCTGCAGTCCTTATACTAGCTGCTTAACTCAACTTAACTCATCCTTAAAGTGGTTATCCAGGGTTAGAAAAAGATCCTTTTTTTCAATAATAGCACCAGGTTGTGTCCTCAGGTTGTGTGTGGTCTTACAATTCAGCTTCATTCATTTTAATAGAACTGAGCAGCAAAACTACAACAAAACTTTGAACTGGAGAGATGCTGTTTCTGGAAGAAAGTAGCCATGTTTTTTTAAGCCTGGACAACGCCTTTGAATTAAACTGTTCATTGTACCCTAAAGATAAACTTTGCACAATACTATTGTTTTTATTTATATTTTTTTCTTATCTGTAACAGCACCCCCTGGTGTTTAAAAAAGTTCAGCTGTGCATGTCCATGGAGCCAGGCTTATGCTGATGGTTGCACATGCACAGTTGAACAGTGGCGTAGCTACCGCGGTCGCGGCGGTCGCCGCCGCGACCGGGCCCGCCACGAAGGCCCTCCCGATCAATCGCTCTTGTGACCCCAAGCATTGTTTTGCTTGCGGTCACAAGAGTCCGGCTCGGTCTTCCCCTGGCTGCTGCGCCGCTGCCGGGGGTGTCGCGTCTTATCCCCGGCAGCGCGCACATCCCAGAGCTCCCTGGGCGCCTTGGGCCCTGACTTCCAGTTCCGGTGCCCAGGGAGCTCTGGGATGCACGCGCTGCCGGGGATAAGACGCGACACCCCTGGCAGCCGCGCAGCCGGGGACAGAACAGGAGGAGAGAGGATCAACGTGGGAGCGCGTTGTCAGGTGAGTTAAGTTTTGTTTGTTTTTTTATCAGCCTGTACGGGGGGGGGGGGGGAAGAGGGGGCATCTATGAGGGTGGGGGGAAAGAGGGGGGCATCTATGAGGGTGGGGGGAAAGAGGGGGGCATCTATGAGGGTGGGGGAAAGAGGGGACCATCTATGAGGGTGGGGGAAAAGAGGGGGCCATCTATGAGGGTGGGGAGAAAGAGGGGGGGCATCTATGAGGGTGGAGGGAAAGAGGGGGGCATCTATGAGGGTGGAGGGAAAGAGGGGGGCATCTATGAGGGTGGGGGGAAAGAGGGGGGCATCTATGAGGGTGGGGGAAAGAGGGGGCCATCTATGAGGGTGGGGGGAAAGAAGGGGCCATCTATGAGGGTGGGGGGAAAGAGGGGGGCATCTATGAGGGTAGGGGGAAAGAGGGGGCCATCTATGAGGGTGGGGGGAAAGAGGGGGCCATCTATGAGGGTGGGGGAAAGAGGGGGCCATCTATGAGGGTGGGGGGAAAGAGGGGGCCATCTATGAGGGTGGGGGGAAAGGGGACCATCTATGAGGGTGGGGGGGGGGAGGGGGCCATCTATGAGGGTGGGGGGGGAGAGGGGCCATCTATGAGGGTGGGGGTGAAGGGGACCATCTATAAGGGGGGGGGAGGGGACCATCTATAAGGGAGGGGAGAGAGGGGGACATCACATCTATAAGGGGGGGGGAGAGGGGGGCATCTATAAGGGAGGGTGGGGGGAGAGGGGGCCATCTATAAGGGAGGGTGGGGGGAGAGGGGGCCATCTATAAAGGAGGGGGGAGAGGGGGCCATCCATAAGGGAGGGTGGGGGGAGAGGGGGCCATCCATAAGGGAGGGTGAGGAGAGAGGGGGCAATCTATAAGGGAGGGGGTAGAGGGGGGCATCTATAAGGAGGGGGAAGAGGGGGCCATCTATAAGGAGGGGGGAGAGGGGGCCATCTATAAGGAGGGCAACATGAGGGGAGAGGGGCCATCTATTTTGGGGGGCAACATAGGGGGAGATGGAATACACAGAGGGGGGCATATATTATTATGGGGTCACAGAGAGTCAGGGCTACCCACTAAATGAGGGAGTAAAGGGGCCAATACAGATGTGCAGTGTGTATAGAGATGAGGATGGTGCCAGAGTGAGGAGCCTAATATGTTTGTCTGGCAGATTCTGTGGATTCGTGGCTCGGAGAAGTTCTCATAACTGCCCAGGGCAGATGAAGAAGAAGATGAAAAGGAAAGAACTCTGATCGGAAAAGACGTCTCCTGTGAGTCACCTGATATAACTGCACTGTAATGTATATGGTGTATAGAGCCTGTGTAGAGCTGGGGCCACCTCTATATGACTGGATGAGGTGATTTAGTATACTGGATTTGGTCAGTAACAATATGGTGGTGATGGTAGTGGTTGTGGTGGTAATATTTCCTTCCTATATACTGGTATTACTGGTAATAGTGGTCTCAGTATACAGGATTTGGTCGGTAACAGTATGGCGGTAATATGTACGGTGATAATACTTTCTCTTCCAATCTTCCAATATGCTGGTGTTATTGGTAATATCTGTCTTGGTGTGTGTGTATATATATATATATATATATATATATATATATATATACACCAATAGCATCACTTGGTCGTGAAAGGAGGGGGGGGGCCAAGTTGAACTCTCGCACCAAGGCCCAGGAGACATTAGCTACGCCCCTGTAGTTGAAAAAATGTTTTCTGCCAAATCATGAATGATACAGGGATATGTTTTAAAAAAATCTGGATATGAAAATTAAGCCCAAAATGGAAAACCTGCAACAAGAAATGATGGGCGCTAAGAAATGATCCTTGGAACTGATATGGATTACTAGCAGGACAAGGTGCACTTAAAATATACACAGACAGAATGCTCATGATTTTCTGCACAATTATGAGGTCCAGTCGTTACTCAAATGCACAACATGGTAAGCTTTTCAGACACTGGGCTCATAGAACACTGGGTCATTCTATTGTTTCAAATAATGCCAGCTCATAATGATGCACTGATCCGAAACCTGGGCAGTATCCTATAGAAGAACCCAACTGTAAAGAACAAGCAGCAAACGTGTCAGATGCTAACACAGAAGACAGAAAGTATCAGCAGAGGAAACATTGCCAGTACAAAGGAGTTCAACAGTATTGGATGTATCCAGCCACATTACTTCAGCTCCCCAACCAAATATGCCTTTTGGGTAAAGTTTCTGTGCCCTCACGTGACATTTAACTTTTTCTGCTATATAAGATATTCATAGGTTTGTACACTTTCTCTCCCTGAAAGAAAATTTCATGAACAAGAGTCAGACCGTAAGAAAAAAAATATATATAATCTTACAGTAGCTGATATAGGATGCGCACCCCCGCTATTAAAAGTGATAATGAACAGGTATTTTACAGACAACAGAAAAGACAGTGAGAACGGCTTTAAATTGTTGCATAATTTTTGTGACGTCGGCTGGACATGTTTCATCATTGTCTGTTATAGGTATTAAGAGAGGAGGAGACTATAGGAGGAAAATATGATCTGATGATATGATGAAGAACAGGACTGTAGGGCAGCTGTATCACTAGTAAGACCTTCCCACCATTCCTGCTCTCTCATCTCCCGGCTGACCTGTAACATAGATCGGTGTCAGAGATTACACTGACCTTAGCTTTTAACTTTGCTTACCAATGCTGGGTGATCTATGATCTGTATACAGAATACTGTCCCCCACATTTCCCATCATGCCTGGGCAGCCAAATCCAAAGCTTTAGCTGTCCAGGCATGATGGGAGTTGGTATTTTCACAACAGCTGGAGGGCCGCAGTTTGGAGATCCATGCCTGATATTTGCTATGTTATATCAGATGCCTGTAATGCCCAAGTGCTGTCTCTTCTGCAGATTTCTGTGTCTCAATTAGTGAGAGCTGGTACCATAGATCACAATTTACTCACAGGCATTTTGTCAGACATGACTGGAGAAAAGGCTCAGATTCTAGTATGGTTCCTAGTGGCAGCCTATTATGTCTATTTATCTTGCTAGTAGTAAGTGCTGACACCGATCGCTGGGGACTAGACGCTAGGGTGGAAGACAGAAACACCAAGAAAAGACAGCAGGAGGAGCAATCAAACTACTGTAGCAAGGCATTATGGTTATTGGAGTCTTCAAATACTGAACTGTGTGTCCTCTGCTTGCCTACTGAATTGTCTGTTCGGGTTTTAGATGGGGGGGGGGGGGGGGGGGGCAGAGAAGAGGTTACAAGGGGACAGGAAAGGTATAAAAATACCTTGCCATTTCAAATGACTTCACCTTACTTTAGGAAAGCCGACACAGCATATTTCACACAACTGCAGAATCAGAGCAAAACATTTCATTTATTTTCCACATTCTGCATTTTTTTTTCTATTAGTGAGTTCATTGATCTGAGTGATGGCAAATGTTATATTTTTTGTCGGTATTGCTGACTGTTATGGTGAGATAAGGAAGTGTCTCCTTTAGGTCTCTGATGCTACAGAAGAGGACAGCAGCACTATATGCAGGTGTAAAGGGGAGCGGGTAATATGTTACAATGACTTAAAGGGGTTTTTCTAGGTAAAATAGACTGATGAGCTATCCAGAGGATAGCTCAGTCACAGATCAGCAGGGTGCTGGGATACAGCATCACCACCTATCAGCTGTTTGGAGCTGCCACACCTCTTTAAATATATATATATATATAGCATATGAAAATAAGTCTACAGAGAGATGCTTAAAGGGGTTTCCCACTTTATAGTAAAATAGGTCAGTACAAAGTATTAGTAAGTGCACTTACTGTATATACTGACAGCAGCTCTCTGTGTACCTCATAGAGCTAAAATCAGACTCCCCTTCACCAGGCTGGGCTGCCCTGCTCTGTCTTATTTCAGTCCATAAAATGGCCGACATGGAGGAGCATGTGACCAGGCCCTGTCCCCTGTGTCCTCCATAGACATATACAGGCTCAGTGGAGGACACTGGGGGGCGGGGCATGGTCACATGCTTCTCCATGTCGGCCATCTTATGGACCAAAACACCACAGAGCAGGACAGCACAGTCTGGAGGAGGGAAGCCTGATTTTAGCTCTATGAAGTACACAGGGAGCTGCTGTCAGTATATACAGTCAGTACACTATAAAGTGGCCAACCCCTTTTAATATTTATCACCCACAGATCCTAGAGAGCGTTATCTAATGACATAGCCTTACTTTTTGACTATTTATACAATTTTAAGAATTTTGACGATTTAATAGAATTCATTATAAAATGATGTTGTAGTAATTTCCGAACATTACAATAAGAACCACAGATAATCATCCCTGACTGAGCAATGGAATCCATAGTGAGTGCTAAAGATTAGATTTACTGCATCAATAGCTCATGATTATTACTTTTTTTATCAGGTTTTGAAGATTACACCATAGGGTGACGTCATGCACCACGCAATGTATTCATCATCATTTGCTCAGCTATGGACAATGTAGCTCTGGTGTGTCCTAGCTGTGCTAGCCAGAATATGCTTCTTAATAAAGTGCTCCCATTTACTCTGGATCATTAGTCTGATGAGGAGTGTAATGCTAAAATAATGACGCAAGGAATTGACGGATAAGGAAAAGATTATTATTAATGTGGGATACCAGGTATCCAGATATATCTATATATATATATATATATATATATATATATATATATACATACATACAAGTAGAAAAAGCCATGGCACTCGAAATTCAGTGAAAAAATAAGTGCTTTTTATTTGGCCCAAACCGGTTTTGGGCAAATAAAAAGCACTTATTTTTTCACTGAATTTTGAGTGCCACGGCTTTTTCTACTTGTATACTCCAGCACCTGTGGTCGCAAGGGTGCATGCTGGAAGGCACCGAGCTACTTACACAAAAAGGAGTGCTGCACTAATAGACTTTATATATATATATATATATATATATATATATATATATATATATATATATTTGCCTTGGCGCGAGAAAACTCTGGCAAAAAGGTCTTCTTGTATGGGTTTTCCTGGCTTTTTGCAAAAGTTTAACTAAAACTAGTACACCCACACTAGATACAGATTTTTTTTTCCTATTAATAACTTTTTCTTTATCTAAAATACAATTCTCCCCTTCTTGACCAGAATTCCATATAATACTGTGATTCTATGATACCTATTCAGACTTATTCTTCCTTCCTATTATGTATGCTCCTGTGCTGCCTCTTCAGATCTTTACATTCATTTCATTATTTTTTGCTGCCCACCCATGGCTATTCTTTTCTTTTGTGATTTTTTTCCCTCACCATATCTATTTTTATAGTGTAGCTATGGTTTTACTGTGGTCCCACGATTATCTTAATGTCATACTTTACTGAGTACTGAGTAAGATACGATTTTTTTTTTTAACTTTTTTTCTCATTTGTTTCTGTTTCCTGACTGTAATTTTTTTTATTTCACTTTTTGAATATTGTTTTAGAGCTGCCATCTTACCTGTTTTAAACAGCATTTAGTGTCCTGCTTTTCTGCAAGCCTCATGGACAGAGACAACAATAGACAGACTCTGTCCCCTTAAGATCAATGTAAAACATTAAGCCCATAATACACGGGGCAATGGAGAGGAGCAAACGAGCGATGTCAGCGCTCACTTGTTCCTCGTTCCCCGCTTGCTGCCGACCCTATTACGCGTGTCAGCACTGAGCAGGTGAGTACAGGAGGGGGAGGGGGCGCAAGGAGCTGCAGGGGGCTGCCCAGGTGATTGCTAGATCGTCCAAGCAGCGCACAGTGCTATTTAAAAAGACGTCTGTTATTGCCGTGATATAATTGACTTCCATACAATGCATTGTAGTCAATGAAATTACGGACGTCCAATGCACACAGTATATAAAATAATGATCATGTCAATTATTTTCAGACGTCTATTGCAACTGTCATTTCACCGTTTTTATTATTAAATTCCATGGACTTTTCAATTAACCTTAGGCGACCCTGGACGTACCCGTACGTCCAGGGCTGCCTCACCGCGTTCAGAGCTCAGAGTTCAGAGTTGACAGCTGCATCCGATTACCGAATGCAGCCGTTCCCTGGTGTCTAGTGGGGAGTGTCTAGTAGGACGTTGTCCCGGAGGAGCGATCCACACATCTTACCCCTTCCGGGGTCAGCACCATAATGGCGCTGATCCTGGCTCGGCACTCGATTGCTTCCGGCTGCAGCAGCCGAAGGCAAACAACGTGCCTATCTCATGGATCTGTGCTGCATATCTATGCAGCACAGATCTCAATGAGACATCAGTGCGCTTATACTAGAAGTCCCCCAGGGGGCTTCTAGTATAAGTGTAAAAGTTAAAATAAAAGTGTGGTTATTAGTAAAAAGCCCCCTCCCCTAATAAAAGTCAGAATCACCCCCCTTTTCCCATGTTATAAATAAAAATAAACAAATAAATAAATAAACACGTTTGCTATCGCCGCGTGCGTAATCGCCCGAACTATTAATTAATCACATTCCCAATCTTGCACGGTAAATGGCGTCAGCGCCAAAAAATCCCAAAGTGCAAAATTGTGCATTTTTGGTCGCATCAAATCCAGAAAAATTGTAATAAAAAGCGATCAAAAAGTCACATATGCGTAATCAAGGTACCGATAAAAGAACACATCATGGCGCAAAAAATAACACCTCAGACAGCCCCATAGACCAAAGGATAAAAGCGCCATAAGCCTGGGAATGGAGCAATTTTTAGGAACATGTATTTGTTAACAAAGGTTTGAATTTTTTACAGGCCATCAGATGCAATGAAAGTTATACATGTTAATTATCGTCGTAATCGTAACGACTTGAGGAACATATATAACAAGTCAGTTTTACCCCAGGGCAAAGGGCGTAAAAACGAAAAAAAATAAAATAAAATAAAAGTAATGCCCTTTTTTTTTTTTAATTTCACCACACTTTGAATTTTTTTCTGGTTTCGCAGTGTACTTTATGAAAAAATTCAGCGTGTCATTGCAAAGTACAATTAGTGGCGCAAAAAATAAGGGCTCATGTGGGTTTCTAGGTGAAAAAATACAAGTGCTATGGCCTTTTAAGCACAAGGAGGGAAAAACGAAAATGCAAAAATTGAAATTGGCTCTGTCCTCTAAGGGTTAAAGACACACCCACACCCAAAGGGCAATTAGTCAACCAAAACAAGAATAATGTACTAACAGCCATCATTGCACTGATGGGCAGCCTAACTGCGAAATGACGGACAGATTTTGAGTTTAAAATGACAAATGTCATTTTAAAGGGGTTATCCAGCACTACAAAAACATGGCCACTTTTCCCCCTACTCTTGTCTCTAGTTCAGGTGTGGTTTGCAATTAAGCTCCATTTACTTCAATGGAACTGAGTTTCAAAACCCCACCCAATCTGGAGACAACAGTAGGGGGAAAGTGGCCATGTTTTTGTAGCGCTGGATAACCCCTTTAGGCTATGTTCACACTACGTATATGTCCGGCCGCATATTTTCCGCGGCCGGACATATACGTATGAAACTCCGGGCGGGACTTTACGCAAGTTGCGGCCGGATACGTACGGAACGCAAACTTACGCCCGTAGTGTACTTACGCTTCCTGAGCGCTTTTCGTAGCGATCTGACAGCGGTCTTTTACTTGGAAATCTTCGCCTAGCCCCGGACACCCCACAGAACCTTTTGGATCGGCACAAAAAGCTTTCAAAATGAAGAAATCACCACTACGTACGGGACCGCATGTAACGCTACGGGCGTAAGTTATGGCATTTCCGTCCCAAAATAATGGTCTGGTTCATTTTTTACGGCGCCGTATACGATCCGGGCGTAAGTTCGTACGTAGTGTGAACTGTGCGGCCGTAGATCGTATACTTTACATTGTACGCAAACTACGTAAGTTTCCGGCCGCTTATTCACGGAACGCGCTACGGCCGAAAACTTACGTAGTGTGAACCCAGCCTTAAACGGGAAAGAGAAAACGTTGTGTGAACATAACCTTAGCCTCGGTGATGAGAATGAAAACTGCAACAGGATTATTTTATAATATAGAGAAACATGGAAAAAAATCACCAAAAAATCTTAAAAACTATATTTAACAGAAAAACTTAATTTAAACAATAAGTAATATTCTGATGACACATTCCCTCTGACATTCTCAACTATGTCAGCCATGACTATACTATTGTACTGCCTGCTCTGACCTATTCTACATAATTTAAAGATTTTAGCATTTTTTCCAGACAATCTTACCAAACTGTTATTATACTGTACAAGCACAACCAGATTATTGCCTAGAAAAAGATAATGTTGTTCATGATAGGAAGGTGTTAGAACACACTGTGTATCATAGCTTGATGCATATGGCGCTGTATAGCCACACATAGGTCCTGCCCATGCTGAGCTTTGTTCATATCCAACAGCGCCTACTATGGGCAAAGAAGCATGGTGCAATGGAAGAAAGCAACTTGGTTTGAGTGATGGAGTTATGGGGACAGCCAGTTGTGTGTGTGACACCTACTGAGAGGATTGATGTGCAGAACTTTGGCACTTAAAATGCACAGTTGATGTCCTTAATGAAAGTAAAAGTGTATGAAGCGTGCCTTCATGTTTCGGTGGCTGTAGGGGATCTACACAATATATTTACAAGGCGGCTCTAAGTTTGTAACATTAGAGATCCATAGATCTGCATAGGAGCTTTAGAATAGTAGTTGGAATATGTGTCCTGTCTGTTCTCCTGTTCTTTAGAAATTTTTGAACAATAAAAGGCGGGTTTCAAAAATGGACAAACCCTTTCAGAATCATGATCGGAAGAAACGCTCCACGTCATTGAGAAGTATTTTACTCCTATGTTCATACTCATTTGGGTAAAAGGAAACTTTGACATCACATTAAAGGTAAGTGGAAAGTCTGATTCCTTTGGGAACATTTCCCACAGCTCCCACCAATTATTCACTGTAACCTGTGAATGAGAAGGCAAGCTCGAATGCTTTTGGCAGATTGCTGGCGTCAAGACAAAAGGTGTTAATTAACAGAGAAGATTTTATCTTGTATTTATTTCTTGACCTACTTTTCCAGAATAATTTCCAGCAGATTAACAGCACACATCTGGGCCCAGTCACTCAGGAGCTCTGGGAAAACCTTGTAAAATACAGAAAGGGGAGAAAAACACAAGCCCTAAGCCCCATGCCTTGTTTCTCTGAGCTTCTTATGTCCATACACCTGCTGTGCACACACATCTCTGCAAACCTTACATGACACAATGCTGCACAACAACCTGGCAATTGTTATATATATATATATATTTTTTTTTATTATTATTATTATTTATTTCCTCCCATATATTTAATTACATAGATGGCCCAAATCCATTATAGCTCCTTTCAATCTGGCTCATAGAGGGGTAGACTCATACTCCCTAATAAAATTGCCTTCATGAGACATCTCTTAAGGGAACCTGTAAACTGGATTTGCCCCTCAGACTAACCCAAGTCCTTTATACATGCTCAGAAGTGTGATGTTCACAAGCTGATGCAACAATTTTCATGACAACTTTTTTGATCAGTGCTCACACCATATGCTAGTTACTAATATCCAGTCATGGAAGAGGAGATGCAGCTGCTTCCAGTTACGACCGCTGTGTCTTCCTCCCTTTCCAGCCAGGCTTGGTTAAAGTCCCAGAATGCTGAGCTTTGGATTCACCGCCCTATCAAGCCTAGGTTGGTGAGAGGAGATGCAGCTATAATGACTGGAAGTGGCTGCGCCTCCTTCTCCATGAGTGGATATCAATAATAAGCATATGGTGGGTGACAAGCAAAATATTTTTCACAAAAACAATATGCATTAACTCACATTTAATAGGGTAGCAAGAAAATAGGTATAAAATCACTGTCAGTATGGACTCTGGGGTTATGTAGTCTGTAACCATGGTAACACATGTTTGCGTAGTGTCATAGTGTAGTAATAAATTAACAACTGGGAGGGGGATGTCACCATTCTTTCACCATTAGAGTACATCTCTATACACACTGACACTGAATATGGCATTGATAGTATATACATATTTTTGCTATGCATCATTGTTGTGTACTGTACCTGCTAGACTTGTGTATAATGCTTAGTGTCAGACATATGCATTATTCATTTAAATCAAACTCTGTTGACATATCTGGGCAAAGTATATTGTTAGAGACTTTTTTATATATATAAATGAGTCCCCTACTGCTTCTATTCCAATGGTGACTGGTCCCTGGTGCTTTCTGCATCTTTTTTTGGTGACCTGATCAGCCAAAGACTGACTGAGGTAGGTCACCGCTGCGGTCAGTGATTGGTTGAGCAGGCAGTTCCTGCATATATCATCTTACCTTATGGTGCGTTTACACGAAGCGATAATTGGCTCGATCGTACGATTAACGTTGTCGGAGTAACGTTTTATTTTTCATAACGATCAGCGTTTAGACGGTACGATATATCGTACGGAAAAATCGTTTTGCCATCGCACACCCGCAGCCCGGCCCGCCCGCTGCCCGCCCCCGCCGATCTCATCGCCACCCGCCGCCGCTCCGGTCGCCCCCCCACCGCTGCCGCTCCGACCACCACTTCAGCACTGATTGGCTGAAGAGGAGCCGTTTGAAATTCCCGCCTCCCCTCTTCAGCCAATCAGTGCTGCCGTGCATTGATTGGCTGAAGAGGGGAGCCGGGAATTTCAAACGGCTCCTCTTCAGCCAATCAGTGCTGAAGAGGAGCACTGATTGGCTGAAGAGGAGCCGTTTGAAATTCCCGGCTCACCTCTTCAGCCAATCAGTGCACTGAAGAGCGGAGCCGGGGATGGCTGAAGACCCGCTGCGCGGAGCAGGTAATCACTGACCATGGGCCGGCGGGGGCGATCGGGGCGGCGACGGCGGGAGGGTGGCGACCGGAGCGGCGGGTGGCGATCAGAGCAGCGGGGGTAGCGATCGGAGCGGAGGGTGGCGATCAGAGCGGCGGGGGTAGCGATCGGAGCGGCGGCGATGAGAGCGGCGGGGGTGGCGATCGAGCCGGCGCAGGGGGCTGCGGATGAGCGGGGGGGCGGGCTGTGAACGGGGGGCGGGCGGCCGGACTATCGCGTGACGATCAGCGAATTTTTTGCGAACGACAAACGACGATTTGATGACATGTTGAAAGATCAAAACGGACGATTGCTCGTTCGTCGTTTGATCGTTCGCTGCGTTTACACGTACGATTATCGTTCGATTTCAATCGTTATCGCGCAAATTCGCCCGATAATCGTTACGTGTAAACGCACCATTATACAGCTCATTTAATAGTGATTCAATGGTGCCACAGCTGCTGCCTTGGTGAAGGCTTGAGGTGAATCGGCAAAAGGAAAGTAAGAAATAGTCAATGTGTACAAGATATGCACATAGTAACAAGATGAGGCTTGTACATGTTAGAGGCCCTGGATAATAGGTACTTTCAAGCTAGCAGAAGCTTTTATATGTACAAGTGTGTATAGGTTCATACTGATTATGTTTTTTTTTTTCCAATTTTCAGCACTGTTTTACTGTTTTCATCCAGTTTCTTACATTTTTGTTTTTCTTGGCAATATATATTGGTGGCTGTGGGGACCCCTGCTCCTTTATTGTAAGGCATCATGGTGCGTTTACACGTAACGATTATCGTACAAATTTGCGTGATAACTATCGAATTCGAACGATAATCGTACGTGTAAACGCAGCGAACGATCATACGACGAACGATACATCGCGTATTTTGATCTTTCAATATGTTATCAAATTGTCGTTCGTCGTTTGCAAAAAATTCGCAAATCGTTCCATGTGAACAGTCGTTCGCCGATTTAACCAATGTGTGAGATAGGCTTAAGCGTTTACAAAACGATCGCACAACGAATTTTCCGTACGATATATCGTACCGTCTAAACGCTGCTCGTTATGAAAAAAAAATCGTTACTCCGACATCGTTAATCGTGCGATCGGGCCAATTATCGTTACGAGTAAACGCAGCATCAGGCTGACTGGTAATGAAGAAGCAGAACATTGTTTGTTCCTTTTCCATTTTCAGTGTAACATGTTGTATTTCACAAAGCGGAGCAGGGAAGGCAGCAGACATAACATCATTAGGAATGCTGAGATTTTACAGATGTATTTAATTCAATTTGAAACAGCACTTATGCCAGGGAAATAGATGCAGATCTGGTTATGTTGTTTGTCTCACTAATTATCGAAAGTAAAGCAAATTACACCCAAAGAAGTCCACGACCACAACTGCTTAGGTACAAGACAGGGTTAAGCAAGGAATATGCAAAATGCAGAGGCAAATGAGCTGACTATATACATACTGCTAGAGATGAGACAAACACTGTATAGTAAACTGAGAGTCAATTTATTTTTAATAGGGAGAAGCACCTATTAGAAACAAAGAATGGTGCATGTTAGATCTCATCCCTCTTTTCGAGTCTGGGGTAAAGTCTATTGACTCGTATACATGTTAGATGGCTGACAATGATACCAAAATTGACAGGTTTGACCTCTGTTTATCCAAGGGCACCTTACAGGGAAACTCCCATTTCAAGAAGGTGGGTATGATAAGTGGGCATGCATGGACAGCACTCCTTTAGTTCTCTATGGGGCATTACTAAACTAAGCATGTGGCAATGTTGCAAAGCCTCAAAGAGAATGAATAGAGTGCTAGTCATAGGTTGTATTCCTCCCCGATTAGCTTCCCTATAACTTCTTGAGATGGGGGGTTATCCCCATAAAGTGACTGAATACCCACAATCTAACCACCCCAAACCGCTTGTACCGTCGGATAGCTGCTATTAATCCAAGATTTGTCCTGGGGTCCGTTCGGAAGGTGTTGCAGTTATTGTCCTAAAAAAACTATTTTTCAACTTGCAGCCCTGTGTCCAATTGGCGTGGCCTAGAGTACCCATGCCCTAGGATTGCGACACCCCTCCGTCCCACCTCCCGCCCTCCCCCATAAGGAATGCCCCTAGAACAATTTCTCCTATTTATCACCTACCTGAACACTGCACATGAGCTGTATTGTTAAGGCACCTGTGTTCAGGTGATGAACAGGAAAGATCCTGCCCAGGGGCATTCCTAATGATGAAGAGGGCAGGGAGGAGGGACAGAGGGGCGTTGCAATCCTAGGGCATAGATACTCTAGGCCACAGGAAATTTGACATGGCTGCAAGTATAAAAGTTGTTTTTTTAGGACAATAACCGCATCACCTGCTGAACAGACCCCAGGACAGATTTTGGATTAAAAGCAGCTAACCACTTAACCTTTTCTTCTCCTACAATATGACAGTCATACCAACAACTGCCATTGTTAAAGCTATGCTCACACAGTGTTTGAAGAGCACATCTGACTTATGAAATTGAGGCTACTGGTGTATACGGCAAATATATTCATAGGTACACATTCACCAGACAAAGGGCAAGCTGATATCTATGCACCCCTACTACACAAGATGTTTATCATAGGAGTCTATAGGCACGGATCGCTGCTGGAGGGGGGATATTATATTTAGATTCCTGTTTGTTGTTTGCCCTTGTGTAGTGGCAGCTTGGCACTGACTGCTGCTTAGCTTAATGGTGGATGTGTAGTGTACCTACATTCACTAGTTCTCCAGGTGTTGGAGACTGCTTTTGTTTCTGCATATAAAAGACATTTGCCTCCAGGGTGTCTGCCTTCATTTCCACTACATCATGTGTTGTATCCTCCGCTTATAAGGAAACATATGAAGGCTCACTACAAGGGCTTAGAACAGATCTCTTTCTATTAAGTATATTCTATAAAGAGTTTGGGAATAAAGGATATGCTTAATGTTTATTCATAAAATATTCCTAGATCAGTTCATAAGAAATATTCAGAAATACTAATACATTAATTTGCAGTGTTTCTAGCACAGAGAAAAAACTTTTGCTTCATGTGTCTCCCTTATTGCTTGGTACTGGGGAATGGCTCTGAACAAAATCAATCTCCTTCCACCTCTGGCAGCTAAAAGTATAGTCCCTTCTTACTTTACAATCCAATTATCAGCGAAGGAACTTTTCTAGCCACAGTTTCAGTCACTGCCAGCAGTTCCAGGCTTTTTTCGCTAGTGTTCTTCCTCCATGGCTGCAGTTTCTACTCTGGTCTAATACTGGTCACAGAGGTGCAGGGGTGGCATAAGCACAGGGCTTACCCGGGTAAGTGATGGGGCCCACAGCACCTCTAGGGGCCCAGAGAGGGAGAGCGACCCGGTATTCTAATATACAGCCCACTTACTGTTGTGACGGTGAGCGGCTGAACATCAGAAGACACAGGAGAAAGGAGCAGGACCTGCACAGAGAGAGGAAAGGGTAAGGGACCTGATCACGTGACCCAAAGGTCCTCAAACCTTTCAGTGTTGAGATCAGCCCCACAGAAAGGAAGAGGGAGCAGACATGGCTGTAAGTACTGTGTGTCAGTGTCTGAGTGTGTCAGTCAATCAGTCAGTGTCAGTCAGTCAGTGTTTGAGTGTGTCTGTCAGTTAGTCAGTGTCAGTCAGTGTCTGTCAGTCTGTGTGTCAGTCAGTGTCTGTGTCAATAATGTGTGTTTGTGTATGTAAGTGATGTCTCAAGTGATTGTGCATAGTGTGTGGATGATGGGTGCATAGTGGATGGATAAGGGGCCTGGCAAAGGTGTGTGTTCTTGATCATGCCAGCACCAGTCCCACCTCTGCCAGTTTCCCCCACACTGAGACCCCTCTGCAAGACAGCAAGATGAAGGATAAAAACCTAGAGGGTACTTAGACTCCATTTACCCAATACCAAACTAGTTGGGTAGCACAGTGGGTCCACACAGTGGGTGTAACATAAACCTTACTGTTACATTACTACAGAGACCCAGGTTCTCTCAAGATAAGCAAAAAGCTGTATCTTTTGGCTGTTCTGCACTAAACGGAGGATCATTACCAAGAGACCTGGGAGTTGGAGAGAGATATGTAAACTACTATACACTTTGTACACCAGGTGGCACCATACTATGTAAATTTAATAGCTACATACATTTTATTTTATTATTTTAAAATAATAAAAATAAAATTATTTTATAATTTATTAGCTGTTTTAGAAACTTCTAACTCATTTCAATTCCTAGTCTAACAATGGTACACCAAAACCTTATGGGATATGGGCATAATATTAGCCCATGAACTTCGACAGTACAGATGCACTAAATGTTTCACACCATGAGCCTCTGTGATAACTCTTTAGATTAAGTCGAGTCAAGTTTTAGTAAATCTGCCCCAATATTCTTTGTAGGAAAACCCCTTTAATTAAAAAAGCTTTTAAGGTAAATTAGAGCTAGAGCTCTATACCAGGAAGCTGCGAGGGCTGCCAAATTTACAAAGGTTATAGAAAGGTTTCGCATAATCATTTGAAGTTTCCTGCTCGAATTAATCCATTGGAACAATACCAGTAAAATGGTACTAAGGATTGGAGCAAAGATAGAGTTCACTGTTTTCTGAACTGTAAAATTTTCTATCCAGTGAGAAAATGGTGAGAAGTGAATTGGGATGTGATGTCAGACATGAACAGGATTAGGAAAAAACATGGATGTTTTCTTTTAGAGTTGGGTCAGGTATTGCAATTTAGCTTCATAAGATGAGCTGCAATACCACACTCCTGCTTACTATTGGCTATTAACAGAATTCTATGTATAATAAAGGAGTTGTGACATGCTGTCCATGTGATGTAATGGCTGCGCATGGCCTAACAAAGAGGATATATGGGATATATAACTTCTTTTATTATTAAATTATTTTATCATGAATTACATTAATGATATAATTATTTTTTTTTATTTATTCCAGAAAGCCCCTTTACATTGAGTATATAAAAGGAAATATATTCTTGACCTAGAAAAATTCTTCCTTCCAAACAATTGCAAAAAGAATCCTTGAAAAATGGAAATTCATCCTTTTCGATGCGTTCATTTATATCAGATATGTATGAAGAGCTGGTTTTAATAATAGTTATATTATTTGCCGACTTTCCTGCACCATCACCGTAATGATCTCACTTAGCGTTGTCAGTAGTTTTACAAAGCTGATCAAACATCATGACATATACTGGCGGCTGCTGAATAATCTGCAGATGTTGAGCCGGCAGAATGTTATGAAGGAAATGTTATTCAATTGTAGCTTCAATTGTTACTAGAGACAAAGGCATAATACGGAGATGTGATGTCAATGATATGTGGCACAGCACACAAGGCTTTCTTTTTCTAATAAATTTGAAAGAATTGCATTTCCATTACTGTCTAGTCAATGAAAAAATTCCTTAACATGCAAATCAAGCTATCAAATCATCCCCCCCTCCTTAAAGTTTTGGAAGTAAAGAAAGTTTTGCTTGTGTATATACAAGGCTTATTCTGTATTTGGTTTTCCACTTTAAGACTATGTTTACACAATGCAAAATAAAGGAAAAATACAGATGTAATTTTGAGGTAAAAATACGGAAGTACTTTCAATTAGGGATGGTCCGAACCTGCTTCTGTGTTCTTCATCCTTAACCCTCTCTAAATAGGTAGTGAGTTTGCGGTTTCCAGATTAATCATCTCTCCATGTTTTTTTGCCTGGTGATAAACCTTGTTCCTATGTCAGTATAGACAGAAAGCTGTCAATCAGGGGCAGGAAAGGCTGCTCATGGATATCTAGAATGTGTACACATCATTGGAAGGACTAGTCTGTTCAGCTCAGTGTCCTACAAATATATTGTGATTTCATAAGCTGTAAGTAATATATCGCTGGAGTTAGGGTCTCCGTTACTAGTTTATGCTACCCTAAGATAAGGTGATATTACACCTGGTGACAAATTCCATTTAACAGCAAGGAAACAACATAGATAATTCGACAAGAAAGACAACTGGTCGACATAATCCCCTGAACCAATCACTATGGGAAATTGCCTCCTGCTGGCAAGCTGTTTCTAAAGACTTGACAGTGGCCATTAGTGCTTTATTCCTTATCCAGTGCTCTCACATAATGATGTTACGAAAAGCAGTCTCCTCCAGCAGCACCTATGTGCAATAACCTGTAGACAAAGGTATTATGTTCATTCATTATAAAAATATAAAATTCTCAATGTTTCATAAGTATTTTCAAATTCGCCATGCCTTACAGACGCAAAACAGGTTAACTCCCTTGATCCTTTCGTCTCACTACCTCTTGACTGCCGTAGGGGACAGGAGAGTACCGCGGGGCGCTATCTCTACTGCATATACCTCAATATTACAGAATTAACTGTCTTCGGCACCTCTCACAGTAAGAGACAAATGGATACAAGACTTAGGTCCCATTGACGATTCACAATGGCAAGAGGTGTTGGGAATGGTCCCTGCGTTGTCTTTATGTGTAGCTCAGAGGATGCCACAACTTTGCTTGTTGCATAGGGTATACAAAACCCCTTCTTACATTATGCATAAGATAGGGTATAGGCAAACTTCTAATTGCTCAAAATGTGATAGTGAGGAGGCCCATATAATACATATGTTTTGGGAATGCTGGGAACTGGATAGTTATTGGAGGGGTGTGAGAGACATAATACAACAAGTCTTCGGCATTACCATAACAATGACACCACATCGCTATGTATTGGGGCTCCTGGAGGACTTACAACTCGATGATTATACTGTTCTGGGGGTACAGAAAATGCTCTTTCAGGCTAGAAAAACTATAGCTTTTAAATGGATCCAACGGGATGCTCTTACAATAGCTGAGTTCTTGAACAGCATAAATGTAATTATTAGAATAGAAAGAGGGGTATATGTCAAAAGGAAGTCCCAATGTAAGTTTGAACAAATATGGGGAAGGTGGCTAGATACTCCAGGTATTCTGAGCCAGGTCCTGTTGCAGACATGTAGAAACCCTTATCAACAATTTCTTAGTGCAATGGCTAGGTAAGTGGTATTAAGGGTAGGGCACTGCAAAGAGAAACCATGGTAAGATACAAGACCTTTCTAAAATGTCTGACCCAATAGAGGAGCCTCCCATAACTGTTTACTGTAGGTGTTTTGTGCTTTTATCCCTTTATTTTCTTCTTATAGAAACCATGTAAGAAGTAAGGCACGGGATGTGGCACACTTAGTTTGGTTTTTCTGCTGGTTGAAGTTACTTATTATGTTGACATGACACGGGTATTTGTACGATCCTTGTATTTCTGTTTTGTTTGGCTCTTCAGTGATGAGCCAACTACATTAATTATAGGAGAGAAAAAAAACTGAAAAAGGTGGGCTCATTGCAGTATATAATTAATGTACCTTATAAACAAATCTATATAACTTTTTGACACCAGTTGATTTGAAAGAGAAATATTTTTCGCTGGACAACCCCTTTAAGCTTCTGCTTCTCTATCTTGAGATTCAGGTAGTTTTCTGTGTCTTCAGCCTCCCAGACATATACTAATGCAGGCGTAGAATAGTGTAGTAAACAGCAGCCTGCTGATGGACTTCCAGAGAAACATAGACACATTTTGGTGTTGTCAGATCCATCTTGAGTTTTTAGGAATTCATTTAGATACTAAATACTTTTTCAGGAATCAACACCCATCTGCGGATTTATAGCATCTGGCATATAAAAAGTATATTAAACGACTGATATTAAATAATTCTCTCTACAAAGCGCATTACAAACCTCTGAAAACTACCTAATGATGGTTAAAAGCAGCGAAGCCAAATGCTTTGACATAGCACATTAGATGTCAGCTAACAATAGATAGGGCTCTGTCACACTGCCATCAACAATAGCATGTTCAGGATTACAGAGAGATGAAAACAGCCTTTATATAATAGTGCCTGAAAGACTGCGCCATTGCGATGAGACAATTTGCTCTTTATACTAAAACTAAACTTCTCCTTTGCCCCCTCTGGTTTATGCTCATAGAAGCCTGAAATCATTCAGAGGTAAAGCATCTTTGAGTTAATAATTTATGAACTGTCCTTAGGGAGGAAAACCTCAGTTACAATAAGAAAGGAAAATAGGAGAATATAGTCACGATTTCTTCTGATGCCTCTGAGGGACTACTTAATGAAAAATATCATCCCTACAACAAGTCTGGGGAGGGAGGCACTGTGATACACCCGCTGGTTATCTGCTAGGGTCTTGGCAAATAAAGTATTGACAAGTTTAGACGCACAGACTGTGAGAGACTGGAACACTGAAAAAGCAGAATACACAATGAGATGAAGAAAGGCGAAGATTTTGCTTAAAGGGACAAAAAACCTATGTCTATTTTGTATTCATTTACTGTAGTGTTCAACATCATTTATTTTTCTCTTTTATCAGGTATTCGGAAAGAGAAGAGGGACAACAGGAAAAAAAAAATCTTCTCCCCCGTAACAAAACTCAGAAATTCTCAAAAACCAATATAAAAAACAATATAAAAAGCAATATCAGCTATAGGCAATGCTTTTCAGGCCTTATCAGAGTCCACTGTCATTAGTTGAGGTTACACCATGTTGGGCCTCTTCATCACTGGTATACATTAGGGATATCGGCAAGTATGTAGTAGCTTTTTTATATTATTTCTAGAATGTTTTATTTTTTTCCAGTTATGGGACTCAACAGTGTGGTCTACTGTATTAGTAGATTATGTTCAACCCATTTAAGTAAATGGGCAAACCACAGAACACATCAGCATATTGTTTGCTGGTATTTCGATGTATATTGTACCTCAGAATGTGATGTGCGTTGTATTCAGTATATGATTACTGTTACATGGAGAGGCCAAACTATTCGGGTTCAATAACAGTCTTCATGGGCTGTATCCATGTTTTTGAGGATTCCCTAGGGCTTTAACCAACCAACCAACCAACCAACCAACAGCTGCCTTATTTATGGAGTACTCTCCTGAATGAAAAGGCACCATGTAATTCTCCACAGGGTAATTAATCCTGGTTTTCAACACAAGGACATAGGTTCGTATTACACGGGCCTATGGCTTATGTAAGTGAGATATGATCTGCTAGATCGGCGCTGGCTCACTCAGCCTATTACCCGGCTCGATAATCAAGCAGCAAGGGCTGCATGTATATCATTAGCGACGTCCATGCATCCCTTGCCTTAAGTGTGCAAAAATAAACCTGTATGCTCCCACAGCCGCCGCTGGCACTCCAGAGCAGGTCTCTAGAGTGACAGGCCGCTCAGCCAATTACAGGCTGAGCGGAGGGCAGGAAAAAACTAGAGGGACACCAGGGAACGTGGAAAGGTAAGTATAACGTTTTTTATTTTTCTCACACATTCATCAGCCATCGGCCACAAATCGCTATTGCACATAACTATGTGCACAGGATTAACCCCTTAATGACATCGGGCGTAAATTTACGCCCTCGCAGCCTGGTACTTAACGCACCAGGGCGTAAATTTACGCCAGATGTTTACCCGATCGCTGTGTGTTCACACATAGCGATCGGGGAAGATGGCCTGCTATAATGTATAGCAGGCCATCACTGCTCGTCGGCACGGAGGGTGATTAACCCCCCCCCCCCGTGCCGACGATCGGTATATTTTTTCTTACTGTAAAAAAAAAAACATAAAAAAAACACTACATTACACCACACTACACAAAATAAAGTTTTACACTACACCAGAACACATTTACATACCCCATATACTAGTCCCCGTATAAAGATGGCTCACAGGGTGTTTTCGGCATCGGACGCATACGTTATTATTGCCTCCGACACTGAAACAGCCAGTAAGGATGAATGGGGGCATCCTTCTTTCCTCCATTCATCCTCCTCATCCTCATCATCCAGTGAGTTGTCTGGGGGTAGCGTAGCGTACCCTGCCCCCCAGACACGTCTTTTCCGCCAGTACTGTCCCAATAAGAGATGACGGTATGGTGTGAAATTCTCCAAACTCTGTGAGAGTACCTCAGGGTACACTTACAGATTTAGGGTACGTGCACACTGCGGAATGGAGAAGGATAACCCTTTGTGCATTCCGCAGCTGACACCTGCCGGCGGACTGATGTGGGCGCGCGTCTCCACCGGTGTCATAGACTCCATTCTATGCACGGGCGGATTCCATCGTCCATCCAAAGAATGAACACATTGGTCGGAGAGCGGAATCCGCCCGTGCATAGAATGGAGTCTATGACACGGACGGAGACGCACGCCTGCATCAGTCTGCCGGTGGGTGCCAGCTGCGGAATGCGTGAAGGGTTATCTGTCGCGATTCCGCAGTGTGCACGTACCCTTAGGGTGTATGAAGGAAGGGACACCCGAATCCTGCATACCCCCCCTCCCTTCCTCGGAGTTAGTGGGAAGATCGTTCGGGAACTGATCTTCCCACTGCTGGATAAAGGTTACCACCTGTACGGGGATAACTTTTATACCAGTACCCCCTCTTCTGGTCCCTCGCTGCCCGAGCTACTGTAGCTTGCGGCACGATCCAAAAATATCAGAAGCCGTAATAAAGCCCTAATATTTAGCAGCCATGGAGCGGACCCAGCACTTCTGGATATGTGGACCCCCTTATCGTCACCAGGACAACATTTTCCAGGTGACGTCCCCCACAGTGGAAAACAGGAGACCCCAGAAGAAGTGCAGAGTGTGGCGTAACAGGGGGATCAGGAAGGACACCATTTTCCAGTGTGAAGCCTGTCCTGATCACCCCGGCCTCTGCATACTTGATCGCTTCAAGGCGCACCACACGTCATTGGTGTTCTACATTTTCTAAATTCTGTCCCTTATTCCTATTTCAGGGGTCACGTTGATACGGGGATTATTCTGATTGCCATTATGGAGTCGGGAAGGAATTTTTTCCCAGTGATGAGGCTACTGTTGTCTACCTCACGAGGGTTTTTTGCCTTCCTCTGGATCAACACAGGTTGAATTTGATGGACACCTGTCATTTTCAACCTTATAAACTAATAATTGGCCTAATACCCCCAAATAAATTAGAATTGTCCCTTTTCCCCAGCTAAATAGGTATGGCCGCCATTCCCATTAGAGGATGCCATGATGCAATTACAAAGCCTCTGTGCGGCCAGGACAGTAGAAACTCCCCACAAGTGACCCCATTCTGGAAACTACACCCCAAAAGGAATCTAACAAGGGGGGCAGAAGGGATATGGCCCCCTGGTGACTGCCACATTTGGGACGTGAAAATGAAAAAAAAATTGTATTTTTTATTTTCCTGGCACATGTTCGACAAATTTGCCTGTCACTAGTGGGGTCCATATGCTCACTGCACCCCTTGTTAGATTCCTTATGGGGTGTAGTTTCCATAATGGGGTCACTTGTGGGGGGTTTCTACTGTTCTGGAAGCACAGGAGATTTGTAATTGCGACATGGCCTCCATCCTCCATTCCAGCCTCTAAATGGCGCTCTGTCCCTTTGGTGGCTTGCCCTGTGCCCATATGGCACATAATGTCCACATGTGGGGTATTTTCGTACTCAGGGGAAATTACCCTACACGCTTTGTGTTCATTTTCTTTTTTAACCTCTTGTGGAAATTGGAAAAATCAAGGCTAGACCAACATTTAGAGTAAAAAATGCTTAATTTTTACACTAAATCATTGATCTTGTCTTGATTTTTTTCATTTTCATAAGGGGTTAAAAGATAAAAAAAAAAACACAAAATGTGTAGAGCAATTTTCCCTGAGTACGAAAATACCCGACATGTGGACATAAAGCGCCATGCGGGTGCAGGGTAAGCCTCCAAAGGGAAGGAGCGCCATTTGGTTTTTGGAGGCTGGATTTGGAATGGAATGGATTTCGAGGGCCATGTTGCATTTAAAAGGCCCCTGTGTTGCCAAGACAGTTGAACCCCCCCACAAGTGACCCCATTATGAAAACTACACCCCTTAGGGAATGTAACAAGGGGTGCAGTGAGGATATGGACCCCACTGGTGACGGGCACAAATGTGGAACAATGTGGCGTGAAAATGAAATATTAAATTTTTTACACTATAATGTTGGTTTAGCCTTAAATTTTTCATTTTCACAAGGGGTTAAAAGAGAAAAAAACACACAAATGTGTAGAGCAATTTCCCCCGAGTCCGTAAATATCCCACATGTGGACATAAAGCGCCATGTGGGTGCAGGGCAAGCCTTCGAAGGGAAGGAGCGCCATTTGGATTTTGGAGGCTGGAAAGGATGATGAACGCCATGTCGCATTTACAGAGCCCTCGTGCTGCCAAAACACTGGAAACCCTCCACAAGTGACCCCATTCTGGAAACTTCACCCCTCAAGGAATCTAACAAGGGGTGCAGTGAGGATATGGACCCCTTGATGACGGGCACATTTGTGCCGTGAAAGTGAAAAAATGAAAAATTTCCCTTTCACGTAACATTGTTCCACATTTGCGCCCGTCACCAGTGGGGTCCATATGCTTACTGAACCCCTTGTTAGATTCCTTGAGGGGTGTAGTTTCCAGAATGGGGTCACTTGTGGAGGGTTTCAAGTGCCTTGGCAGCACGAGGGCTCTGTAAATGCGACATGGCGTTCATCATCCTTTCTGGCCGAATCCAGCCTCCAAAATCCAAATGGCGCTCCTTCCCTTCGGAGGCTCGTCCTGCGCCCACATGGCGCTTTATGTTCACATGTGGGATATTTCTGTACTCGGGAGAAACTGCGCTACACGCTTTGTGTTTTTTTTTCCTTTTATCCCATTGTGAAAATGAAAAATTGAAGGCTAGAACAACGTTATAGTGTAAAAAATACATTTTTCTTTTTTCACGCCACATTGTTCTGTGAAGCACCTGTGGGGTCCAGATGCTCATCGCACCCCTAGTTACATTTCTCGAGGGGTGTAGTTTTCTAAATGGTGTCCCTTTAGGGGTGTTTTTTATGTTTTGGAACCCCAGAGCCGCTGCCAACCTGAAGTGGTACAGTCAAAAATGACCAAATATAATGGAGGCGTTGAAATTCACTAGGTTCTCCTTTATATCTGAGGCTTGTGGTTGCGTCAAACAATGCAATAGGGCCACATATGGGGTATTTCTATAAACTGCAGAAATGGGGCAATCAATATTGGGGTGCATTTCTCTGGTAGTAGGTTTATAATTATGAAAAATATTGGATTACAATAAAATCTCTGCACAGAAAATTAAAATTTTCAAATTTCTTGCACACTTAACTTTTATTTCTGTGACTCTCCTAAAGAGTTAAAAAACTTGTGCTTTTTCAGAGTTTGGGGGGTGCAGTTTCTGAAATGGGGTGCTTTGTGGGGCTTTCTAACATGCAGTCCCCTCAAATACACTTTAAACCTGAACAGGTCCCTATAAATATCTGGTTTTGAAATTTTACGGAAAATTTGGAAAATTGCTGCTAATGTTTTAAGCTTTCTATTGTCTAAAAAAATAGAAAAATAGTTTAATAAATAATTTTTCACTTTATTTTGTTTTTTTTCATAAAGATTCGTTATAAGTATCGACTCCATTTTACCAGAAATGTAAAGTACAATATGTCACGAGAAAACAATCTCAGAATCAGACGGATAGGTAAAAGCATCCCGAAGTTATTAATGACTAAAGTGACACAGGTCATATTCATAAAATTTGTCTCTGTCCTTAAGGCCATTTCAGGCTCTGTCCTTAAGGGGTTAAACGACACGATCAGCCAATGATCACCTAATTGGCTGATCTTTTTTTTTGTTACACGGAGCAATAATCTGACGAATCAGTCTGATTTAGCAGATTATCACTCCTTATATAATGGCCCATAGTCTTAGAAAAGTCTACCCAGTAAAAACTTGTAGGGGAGGACTTATCATTATGCACCCCTGGTGTACAACAAAGAAAAAAGTGGAGATTGCCCCTTTTCCATGGCACATGCACGCCGTATCCCACTGGCCTCCCCCAGCACCTGATTTATGAAGGTTTACTCCTGCTCTAAAGCAGGTGCAGATTCCCGCACAATGTCTGCGCCGAGCGCAGGTCTGGACAGCTGTATTAAGAGACGTGGGACACTTAGTAAATCCGGCTGGGGAAAAGGGGCGGGGCCAGTCAGTCTTGATAAATGTCCACCCAAATCTCTTAGGGGATTATCAGGGTGGGGGGGGGGGGGGTCATATCATATGTTTGCATCTCATCCTAATCCACATGCAAAAATAGTAGATCCAATTTAGAAAGTAGGCCCACTACTTTTCACTTTTATGACCACTCTTACAAAGGTCAATGACACTATAGCAGAGATTACAATAGGTCAAACTATGGTGCTGAGTTTTGTCTGATGTTTGTTTCTCACTCCATATCCTTAACTTGTTATCTGGGCAAACTGCACACAACTAATAAGAGACTGAGATAGAATCTTGTAGTAAAGGGGTGGAATAGATCAGTGGTCCCACAACAGCCCTATTGTTTTAAAAGGAATCTGTCAGCTTTACATCATGCTCAAAGCTACAGACATGAGCTGCATGTCTTATGGAGTAGCCATAAATTATACTGTCTGCTACACACCACTGACTTCATTGACCCCATGACCTGCAAATGATAGCTGGATACAACATAAAAATGCAAGGAAGTCAGGCCTGCAAACAGGTATTGTTATATGCTTTAGACATCACTACACTACAAGAGATCACTAGCCCTATAAACGGAGCTGGAGGTGTAATGGTAGTATGAGCATGAATAAGATCACCATAAGTAGTTACTATGCATGCACTCCTGTATACTGTATGTCAGGGGCTTCTATTCTTAAAGAAGCAATAGACTGAAGAATTGTTTACACACCTGTGGAATTGGAAACTTTGAAACTTTTTCCATCTTGTCATCACCAAGCATGGAAGGTAGTGCATAACCAGGGGGGATATTTGGTGGAGCTGGATTGCATATGCACATTATAAGCTACAGGTTTTTGGCCCACACGCCTTACCTACTTATAATTTTCGATAGGCTTGGGGGGCGGTGTTGGGACTGGCGGCGCCATTTCAGGTTTCAGGCAGCAGAATATCTAAAATCATCCCTGCTTATAGATATTTAAAAAAAATAATAATATCTGTCTCTTAGTTAATTGCTGTTTGCAAAGTTATAAAATCATGTTTTCCTTTCAAGCTTATGTGTTATGTTGGGATGAGCTATAGTATGCATGCCTCTTCTCTCCCCCACTGCTTGATGCACTGTGTGACTGATGTACATGGCTCAGTGCTGGAAGCCAAACCCAGTACATCAATCATGAAGGGTAGGTTTTTGGTGGGAGGAGGGATGCATGCTACAGCTCAGCCTGACCTTTGTGACACTTCAGTTTAAAGGATAACTTGATTTTAAAACTCTGCAAACATCCATCAACTAAGCGGCATGCATCTTTTATTTTATCTTCCTATCAGCTCACTGCTCATGTCTGTTGCTCTAAGTATGATACAGAGCTGACAGATTCCCTTTAATATGAAGTTTACACATTCAGTACAAATATTCCACAATCATTTCTGTTGACAGAGTCTCTTTAAATATATAGAGATTACACAATGTATGAGAAGGTGAGGGGACTGAATTGCCTAGCCAGGCATTGACAATGTACTTACCAGGGGATTTTCCAACATTTTGTTTCTGAAGTGAATTAAGGATAAGCAGCTTAGTTTCTGCAGATGAGGATTCATCACAGTTTGGAGCCAACAAAAGCAAAGTATTAAAGATCACTAGCTACAATGTGTCAGCCACGCTTCACCAACCTACTAATACCTAAGTGACATTGTCATACAGAGTCTGTTCTATACTTATTAAAAATTTGTCTTGTTTATGATTTTTCTTTACATTGGAGAAAAATATTAAAGCCGAGAGACAAAGCTCTACTATACAAACCTATTAGCTTTCGCATCAGGCATTGGCATGCTCCTTTATAAATTTGAGGCCAGGAGTACAGAACAGCAAAACTTTCAAATTTGGGCACAAACGTTTTGCTGATCTACATTGGATGCAGCTTTAGGCTATGTTCACACTGCGTATGAATCCGTCCATAGTGCACACCGCGAATATACGCACGTAGTTTTGAGGTTGATGCATTCGCTTGAAAGTACACGATATATGCCCGCACAGTGCACACTACATATGAGCTTACGGCCGGATCGTATGCGGCGCCGTGAAAAATAAACAAGACCATTGTTTGAGGACAGAAATGTTGAAACTCACGGCCGTGGATTTCCATGCGGCCCCGTACGAAGTACTTATTTCAGCCAAATTGAACTTGATTTTTCGATCCAAAAGGTTCTGTGGGGTTTACGGGGCTGGGCGAAGATTTCCAAGTAAATGACCTGCCTCAGATCGCCTCGAAACAAGCTAGGGAAGTATAACTGATACAGATAACCCTGTGACTATACACTGAATAGACCTATAATTATACTGTGTGTTTTCCCCTGAGCAGTAAATGTTGTTAAATATGAATAAAGCTTCCTCTCCTCTGACTCAAACGCACGTCAGTTTTACTAAAAGTCTAATGGGAACCACCGTCAGATGTTTCTGTAAACTCCAGGAAATCCTCCTTGTGAGACATACCATAAGTGAGATGCAGCAGCAATGGGATTAAGAATGTTTGTGTTGCACGATATCAGTCATTCTATAAATACTTTATCCATACAGTTTTAGTTATAGGCTACTCCAGTTATGTAAGTTACATAACTGGAGTAGCCTATAACTAAAACTATAACTAAAATGTATGTGTGTAGACTTCATTTAAACATAGGTCTGCATAGAAGCTGTAGAGTATTGTTCTATTAAGACTATACAGAAAGTTACTTCTAGGGTCTAAAGAAATATATATTGCGACCAGTATATACAATGATAACTCATATTGCACTATACTATGTTATAAGATATCTTTTTTCTACTCTGTACTGCATGCTAGCTCAACAGAGACCAAAAGGACACTACCCAATAAACAGCCCTATTGATGTGCTGTTGTAATTTTTTTTTAACCTACCAACCAACCTATTTAACCCATAACTAGAAACAACCATAGGAGTTGATGAAAATAACCACTTATTTAGTCTAACCAGCAATATAGGCTATCTATCTATTCGATCAGCTATTCGATCTTGTCAGAAGTTACAAAAAGCTGAATGTGAGTAGCACAGGTTGAGTTTCCTGTATAAGAAGATTAATTAATTCCCTATACCATACTACTAGGGGTAAAAACATTAACTGATTTACTTCTCTAGACCACCAGGGATGCCTAGATAACCCCTTAGTACTCTAGGCTGCCATGGATGCTGACATTAAGCTCCTATTGTCCCAAACCTCAGGTAACCAATTTTGCACATGCAGAGCTAGAATATACAATGTCTCAAGGGGGGTCTGCGATGCCCTTTAGCTGTTCTGTTTAGTGAGATTCTGAGGGTAGGTACCGTATTTTCCGGCATATAAGATGACTGGGTGTATAAGACGACCTTCACCTTTTCCAGTTAAAATACAGAGTTTGGGATATACTCGCCATATAAGACTACCCCTCTTCCAACACACACCAAATAGAAATTAATAAACAACATCAGACAGCAGCCAGATCTAAGAGTAACAGAAGGAGGTATGGTAAGGATCGGTATCGGTAGGATACAACGGCGGCCAGATGGGTGAAAGAGGTGTGCTTTTCTGGGCACAGCACAACTCTACCGTATCTCTTTTCCATACCCCGGATGCCCGCAGCTTGCTCTGCCCTTGATATGGTTGCTGCATACATATAGGGATGCAGACTTTTTTTTACCTCCCCCCACTGTATAAGGTGACCGCAGAATCTCCAGTCCGGTTCCGAAGTTTTTCAGCACCCGCCCTATAAGATGACCCATGACTTTTGAGAACATTTTACTGGGCTATAAAGTAGTCTTATATGCAGGAAAACACTGTAAGTATGGCTTTTTTTCTCTAATTTTCAGTGACCACAGCAATACATTATTATTATTATTATTATTATTATTATTATTATTATTTTTTATTATTTGGCAGCATGTGCTTGCATGTCTATTGCATAAAAAAGTACATACACTCATAAACAAAGAATAAACACCACAACAATAACCTGAGGAATTAATATTAAAGGTTATTCCCTGTGAATTAAACAATGCTAAAAATCTGTATTCAAATATATTCAAGATAAAAAAAAAAGTAAATTAAATAAAAAATGATGGCTGCTAAAATGCAAAGAAGCAAAATCCAAAACATTTAGCTAACAATTTTTTCTTTCTTGAAGAGTTAATGATATTTTAGCCAGCGTATTATGCCTTCATGGATCGATGCAGCTTCTTCCACCCTCGTACACTGACACAAATATTAGAGAGGAACGAGTACAGTAAATAAACAATTATTTTCCTGTACCGCTGTTACCCAAGAGATAACAGGTTGCTAGGCAACAGCTTAGCAACCCGTTGACAAATATCACACTATAAAACAGAGAAGTTTCCCTTTCTACAGTCTATTCTATGAAACCTGTGTCACTTAAAACATCTATCAAACAGCGACATTCAAACTCACTCTGATCTACAGAAAAGTAGAACTTCCCGAGGTCCAGGGGCTCAAGAGAAATACAGAGATAATGATTATAGCATGGAGTATCTATGCACATAGAAGAACATTAGCTAACATGCAATGTGTATCACATCTCATTTTTGGTCTACCTCGCCGATAGTGGCAAAACGGCATGCTGACACCTACTGAGGCTTATTTGTTGCTGTGTTTTTCTAAAAGACTCAAAAGTGTAGTCTAACATGCTCTTGAGCTTTGCAAAAAGGTATACTTTCATAAAGTAGACTCAGAATAGTCACTACTATATTGTATTCAGGCTATTAAAGTCAATTGGCCAGCCACCAGATACACTGCTATACAGTTTTTGCTGGTATTCCGGAGATATGGAGATAGATGAGCGAACCGGGTTCGGGTTCGAGTCCAGCTGAACCCGAACGATGGGTATTTGATTAGCGGGGGCTGCTGAACTTGGATAAAGCTCTTAGGTTGTCTGGAAAACATGGATACAGCCAATGACTATATCCATGTTTTCTACATAGCCTTAGGGCTTTATCCAACTTCAGCAGCCACCGCTAATCAAATGCAGAAAGTTCGGGTTCAGATGAACTCGAGCATGCTCAAGGTTCGCTCATCTTTAGTTGTGAAGCTTTGAAAAGATTCACAGATTCTTATAAAGGCCAAGACCTCCAGAAGGAAAAAACCTGTCTCTTCTAGACAACCTATTGGAGGTAACTACCCTTTACCACTTGACCCCTTAAAGTGAAATATTAATAATTATTATCAGCCACACCAAAATCTCCTCCAATAATCACCGAATTCCCCATCTGTAGACATCTGTTTCAGGGTTGGCCCCTTATCAGTACACAACAGGGTGGTAATAGTTGGGTAGGAAGACATTAAAGAGCCAACCCTTTTTCTTCCCAAAGGTGACATGCACAACATACAGTATCAGTAGATAAGACAAAAACATAATATTTGTGGTAGTGCAAAGCCCAGGTAGTCAAGCCCTAAAATAGAACCTGTAATGTGATCATGAGCCAGGAGCAAAGAGCCATTAATGTGGCATATATCCAAGTTGCTTCATGTTATTAATGATATGACATCCCTTGTGTCATTAGTGCAGATGATTTTCAGCTTCCACATACCATGAGGCCACACAGAGGAGTAACTATAGGGAACATAGAAGCTGCAGTCATACTTGTTATTTAGCGCCATTTGGGATCCAACAGCTTATGTGCCATTGCTTATTAGTACACTAGTATGAAGCAGCTCTCTGACGCCATTAGAGGTAGCTTTCCCTTCAAATAAGTGTATGACTTTGACTCAAACTTTAATACGTCACTGGAGATTTTTATGGCTTAGCTTAAATCCACAGTGGGAGAGATCTCTGCAAAGAGCAGCTCTAGAGTTATTGCCCCGTGTCAGTACAGAGCAGGGTACTGGCTGGGTGCAGAGAAGTCTATAATTGTGGGACAAAAAGGATCATGTTTCTTCTGATGTCATCAAAGGGTGATTTTAGAGAGCTGTTTGCATATCCTTCTTCCTAGAATTCCCAGTGGTGCATTAATCACCTTTTATGCTGCATTTCAGGTGCATAAACTAGTGACAGAGAAGCTGAACAGAATGATGTATCACTTACATTGTTCTGTACAGCTGATCCAGAGATATCCTCCTAAATATTGAGCACCGCACACTAGTCCTCTCCATTATGTGTCTGTGCTCAGTAGTCTTCGATATTCATGAGCACCAGCACATTGACAGTTGTCTGTCTATACTGTGTATAGCAGCAGCCAGAGGGCAGAGGGAGTTGTGCAGTAAAAAGCCCATTCTCCTGTATATCAGCAGGATGGATAAACAAAATTTAGTATTCTATTCACCATTTCTGTCACTAGTTTATTCTACCCCATTTAAAGGGGTACTACGTCGAAAATCTTTTTCTTTCACATTAACTGGTTTGATAAAGTTATATAGATTTGAAATTTACTTCTATTTATATATCTCACACTATATCACTGTGTCACACTGGAAAGAATACACCACTTCCTGCAGGGCATTCGGCAGCTAATAAGTACTGGAAGACTTGAGGTTTTTAAACAGGAGTAAATTACAAATCTATATAATTTTCTGAAACCAGTTGATTTGAAAGAAAAAGATTTTCGCTGGAGTACCCCTTTAGGGAAGCATAAAATGTCCACACATATTTGTGACACTCTCCTCAAGGAAAAACATTACCTGTTTAAAGGAGATCTTCCCCCGCTTGAGAGACACATTTTATCTCCTAGCAGCCTGCTGTGACCACTAACCTTTAAACTATCATCTCCTTTTTGATGACTATGTCACTTTCTATAAATACATCCCGGCAGTCTCACAAATGTCAGTTAATAGCCATCTACCTCCATCCCTCGTCACTTCCTCTTTCATATACCTCAAATATCCTATTGATTGAAACAATGAGTCATTTGTGTATGAGAGAGGCTCCCTCTGTCTGACCTCTGTATATAACCACCATCAATCTCCTTATATTCTCTTGTATCCAGATTTATTAAGTAGATTGTTTGTCACTGTGTAATTGAATCTCCCTCTTACAACAAGCCTGGAAGATGTCCCAAACACTTTACTGTGATTGTACTTCTAGAGCCTGCCATGACCCAGTACAGACTGTAACAAGGAGCGCATTTTATCTGTCAGGTTCTTTTACATGATTTCATGATCTTTTTATAGTTCTCAAAAGAAATTCATAAACTACCACTAGTAAGATGGTGTCAGCAAGTACAGTAGTCACACAATAAGATGTTCTATTTGGGGTGTAACGTCTTATGGACGTAACCCCAGTATACTTGATTTTCGCTAAAAGCTTGAGACGCCTACAATTTCTCATAGGGGTAACCTGAGGTTATCATGGTAAGAGATAGCTTCATACTTTCAATCATCTAATCTCCCAACTATCCTGTATTGTTTATAATACTTCTGTCCTCATGTAGCAAAGTATTTGAAGGGCTAAGTTTAAACTAATGGGCTAAGGGCCTTATTCCACCGGACGATTATCGTTCAGATTATCGTTAAATTGTTCAAATCTAAACGATAATCGTTCGGTTGAATAGCAGTTAACGACCGAACGTGAAATCGTTGATCGCTTTATAAGACCTGGACCTATTTTTATCGTTGCTCGTTTGCAAAACGTTCGCAAATCATTCGCATTGAATAAGACATCGTTCAGTCGTGGAATAGGGCCCTAAAATTGTCCAGTTTAAACAATCAATTTTCATATTAGGGAATACAGTTAACAGGGTGGAGCTGGGGGCCTCTGCTCAGGATCCTCGTCTCTTAAGGCCCTAATACACAGAACTATTATCGGCCGTATTCAGCTGATATCGGTCCTTACCGCGATAATCATCCTGTGTAGAGGGCGACGATCATCAGACAAGAACAATTTCGGCTGATCGTTGCTGTTGTTTGTCTTTCGACATGTTGAAAGACAAACGACTAATTTAGCAACTATCTGCTGCCCTCGCTCCTTGGAATAGGATCGGTGGTAGCTGACCACCACTATCCTATATGGGCTGCCCGGACAATCTAGTGTCCGCAGCTCTCCGCAAACCCCCTGCACTTACCTGCTCACTGCCGCCGCGTGTAATACCATTTCTCGTTTGCTCCTCTTTGCCGCTCCATGTAGTAGGGGCTTTAGACTAGGATCACACTGCCTTTTTGCATCCTTTACTCTGTATCCGTTTCAGTCCATTTAATTGTAATGTATGGAAAAACATGGTCAATCATGTTTTTATGTAAAAAAAAAAAAGGGATCTGATTCGAAGTCAATGAAACACGGATTCTTCAGGATGGCATACAACTGCATCCGTTTTATCATCTGTTTTTTTGTCCATGAAATGGATATGTTAAACGAACAACAAAAACACAATGTGGCTCTAGTCTTAGCCAGAATGAAGAGTTGTTATAAAGAGAGTCTTTCACTCTGGAGGACCTCCAGTCCTGCAGCCCATTCATCTGAATAAACACTATGCAATGCTTCATTACTCCTGAGGTGGTGCTGCAGGGAAACTGAACACTTACTTTCAGGTCTTAACATATTATTGGTGATCACTTTGATCTGCCTATTGTTAAGGGACCCTTCTAATGTTTAGGAGTCTTCCAAAAAGGAGATTTTGATTTACACATTTTGTATAGCAGAATGCATTATCTACATCACAGTTGTTACAAAAAAAAAAATATGTCCTTAAACTTTCCCACAGTGTATTAAAGAAACAAAAAATATGTTTTCTTAGAAAAAAAAAAAAGAGTTTTCCATCACAATTATTCATTTGGGGGATATGGTGTTTGCTAACCATTATAAGATGATCACTGGGAATCCTACTGTGGGGACCTAGATCTATCAGCTATAATATGTGATCGAACCGGACACTGTTTTATCTCCCTGCAGCACCCCCACAGGAGAAATGAAGCATTACTTAGTTCTAACTGAAATCAATACACTGACTTAATAAATCATAGAAGTGCATGGTCCTCCAGAGAGTTAGAAGCTCTTTGTAGCTACTCTGTGCTCTGGCTATTAGGTAAAGCTTATGTCAAACCTGATTTCCAGTGTTGACCAAACTTAAAAAAAAAGAAAAAAAAAAAAGAAGAAGTTACTGTTGTTAAATAGCCTAGAATGTCCTGATCACAAACATTTTTTATATGCTCTCCCATTCATGAGTCATGTGAATTTATAGTTTGTTTGATAATTTATATCAGATTTTTAGTAAAATCGGTGTGAACTTAATTTTAGTAAGTGAGTGAATATCAGAAGGTGTGAGACTGTAAAAGGAGTGTAATTCGGGCAGCCAAAGCTATTTAATGATAGCAATATTTCCTTTTTTTGACCACAGGTTCTCTTCAAGAGTCATGTATGAGGACAAGTTTCCTGTTTTTAATGCTAAAACACACCAAGGTCTTTCTGTAAGTCACAATATACAAGCATTTGGTCACATGGTAAGATGATTTTTTTTTTATTTGGTCCACTTTTGGAGCTTCTATTAAACATTTTCAAACTTTAAGCCCCATATCATAGCTATATCCTGAATAAAATCATTACATCAGTCAGTGACCAGCAGTAGCCTACGGTGTCATTATACAGGGAGAGGAAAACAACAGACATGGCATGGTAATGGCAGTACCGGTGGTATTGGGGTGGGTGGCATCCGGTACAGATTCACTTTTAACATTATTATGCCCAATGTGCAGCCACGTAGACTGTAGGCCACGTTCATATGCACATCCATACCATAAACCCAGACTCCACAATGAGCCATGAAATTTATTATGCAGACACTGAAATAGCTTAATGCCTTTATGTTTCTGTTTCACAAAATGCATCAGTCTAAGTGTTCTCAATGGTAATTGTGATTCTTATCAGCCATTCGCTTTACGAGACCTGCATTACCTGATGAAATATGAAGAACATCCGCATACATTATTTATTGTTGAGTTATGAACAGGACTATTAAATGTAAGCCGGTCAGATGATTTATGTGTTGCTGCCTGAATTACTAGTCAACATCCATGTCAACTTTTTTTGAATTTTATTCCCCCTAATTTCCACAGCCTTATAAAAAGTCAAAAACTTTTAATGGAAGAAACAGCATATAACTCACCCAGATTTGCAGCTTGATTCTTTTCTCATTTTTGAAGACGGTCTTAACCTTGAAATCAATCCCAACTGTGCTCACGAAAGCTGAGGTGAAGGAGTCATCGGCATAGCGGAACAAGAAGGACGTTTTGCCGACACTGCTGTTTCCGATGATAAGCAATTTAAACATATAATCAAAGTTCTGATCGGAAGTGTCCTTCTGTCCATATCTGGAGTCCTGTACAGAAGCCATCTGTAATAGTGAAAAATGTACTTATTACTAGCTGCTCTTTTCTAGGGCATTCAAGGTAAACCAAACATTTTGTGCATGTTGTTTTATTCTCCATCCAATCTTTACTTGCCCTCATCATCATTAAAGGAGAAGTCCATATTGCCCCCCGAAAGTTAAACAAATTACCAATATACACAAGAAGTAGTAGTTGCACCTGGACTCTAGTACTCTAGTTTCCTCTACCACATAAGAAGAACATAATTGAATACAATGGGTGACTCGAGTATTTAACCAGGTGCCCCCTGCTTGGTTTAATCTAAAAGTGACAGTATGGCCTGAGGGAGGGAGTATTGCCCGAGGGAGTTTAGTTAACCCCCGTGGACCAGACTGTGCTCTGTTGGTAGCACAACCCAGCACTGCAGGACATCAATGCAGACCCTAATTGGCTGAGCAAAATCCACTTTCCCAATCAGTGGCTGCAGAGTTGTTCTGCTAAGCCTCTGAATGTCTGAGCGACGATAGTGAAGACAGAGTGAAGACCACAGCGGTAAGTATACTTTCCTTGCTCCCTCCCTACATGTGGTTTAAATCCCAGCTGGGTGAACTTCATTTGTGCTGGATTGGGATGTGTGTGTGCCCGCATACAAATTCACCATAGTTATATATACAAATACTCCAGTGGATGATGGGAAAACACCACCAAGTGATAATGTTCTGCAATTTGTCACCATCCTATCGAGTAACCACGGAGATCCCCATACTAAACACATCTACAAAAAATTGGATCAACACCCGTATAAAAATTAGATATCTTTATTATTTATTAAACACACAATAAAAACAACCAAGAGGCAATTCCAAACATGAAATACTCCAGACCATGTGATTAGGGACAAATTGGATAAGGCTATGTGCTATATACAATGTTCAAAAAAGTGCAAATTATAGTGCAAAAAAGTAAGGCTACATCAAGAAAACACAGTCTACTAAGGCAGATTCTGCTCTACACCCACATAGTGTTTAGTCAGCTGTGTTTCATTATTATCTCCTATTAGCAGCACTACCTGTGAGCCTCTCTACTATATATCGTCCGTGCTATGCTCACATGTAAACATACTCATCAGTATTGCACAAGTCACATACAAAATTTATTGCAATTCACTATAGTGCACAATGGAAAGTGCAGCCGAAGCCGCACTTTCCATTGTGTGACCTGTCAGTTTTTTGTGTGGCGGCTTGGAATCCCGGCTGGAGTGTATACTATGTGTATACACTCCGGTCAGGATTCCATTGGCTGCAGTGCAACATAAATATTCTATTTATCACAGCCGTTATTGCTTTTTGTTAACGAGCACCCGAACAGCAGGCAGTATTTGCTTGAGTATCGAGCACTTTCAAGTAGCCTGACAATATAGCGAATACTATACCCATTAGAGTGTGCTCTCTCATCTCCAGCGAAGAGCCCAAGGTCTGATAGCCAAAGCGGTTCATGCTCTTCAAATGTAAGTTATAAGAAACCATGTATATCATCACTATAATGTCTAGTTAGTATCTCATGGCCAAGATCACTCTCAACATTTTTGTCAGAAATCAATACAGATCCCATTTTGATCTTTTTTCCATAGTAATGCTATAAATAACAATTGATGGAAATAATCAGTATCACATCCCCCTCTAAATTATTATGTGCATCTATTTCCCAGAATAATTTTGACATGAAAAACAACATGTGTCATGATATTAGATGACTTGTACATTGATACTAATAGAGGAACTTAAAGAAGTAAACACATTGGGAGCTTGGAATGCCACAGTAACAGTAAATCATTTGACTATGCAGAAAATATAGAGAATTAATGTGTAATAAGAATATTTTGTGTGCTGAATTGTGAAATATGAAGACACGGACCATAAGCCAGAACAAGTATTGACAAAGAGATAGAGGCATTATGTTACTCGTAGAACTGAGAGATCGATCTCATTTTCACCATGTAGAGGGACTTTTGGAAATACTATCCGGTGATTTAGTCAATAACTATAGGAGGTACTGACCATGTATTCAACTTACATATGTAACTAACAGAAGTCATTGTATGTAATCTAATCAACTGTTCTTATTGCTAATCATCACCGCTGTACCTCCTACAGATACTTTATGAACCAACCAACATGGACCAACATAGAGATGGCAAAAAAACAAGAAGAAAATGGTACTAAATACAGCACTGTCCCAAAAAGAATCCAAATGTGCACTATGAGAAACTTTACATATATAATTTATAAGCAAAGCACAGAGTTTACGCGTTTCAGGAGATCAATAATTCTCCCTTCATCAGAACAGTGCAATATCATGATATCATGATCAGGATGATATTGCACTGTTCTGATGAAGGGAGAATTATTGATCTCCTGAAATGCGTAAACTCTGTGCTTTGCTAATAAATTATATATGTAAAGTTTCTTTTTTTTTTTTTTGATTTATAGTTTTATTGCAAGATTTTTATAAATTTTACATACAAACAAGGGGACAACAACACGTTGTCCATAACACTTACAAACATAAAAAGAAAAAGAAAAAAAAATGCAGAGATATAAAGTACAAGGTAACAGAAATAAACAATAGACAAATAAACTAACAGATAAGTCATCTCCTATCCAAGGGAATGAATTACAACCTTATAGGTTAGCACAGTTTTAATAGTATAGTGTTCTGAGTAAAGGCAATACTAATCTGGTTATCTCTAGTGTAGCACAATAATCTTTAACGTAACGCAATTCAGGGTGGCATTATGCCTAAGTCTTCCTGATCAATTAATCGCAGAAGAGGTATGACACCTGACAGACCATATGTGTTGCCCACACTAATGAGCAGTGAGAGCAGCTAAAGGCTGAGAGTCCGCTATTTGCATGAGAAGAGATAAGGAACGATTTATCCATTTCTCCCAATTGGACCTCACTTTAGCGAGAGACCCCAGTCTGTTAGCAATGGACAGTTCCATCTGACAATTATAATTAACCACATTGCATATTTCACTGATGGTTGGTATTGTTGTACTTTTCCATAATTTTGCAATACAATTTCTGGTGGCTAGGAGTATGTGTGAGAAAACTGTGAGGTCAGGTAAACCCCAATCCTCGGACCCCAAACCTAATAGTGCTAATCCTGGTGACCATGGAACCTTAAAGGTAAGAATACTCTTTATAAGTGTATATACTTGAGCCCACATTAGCTGGATCTTTGGGCAGTTCCACCAGATATGGAGTAGATTTCCTATTTCTTTTTGGCACCTCCAGCATAATGGAGATGAGGTGGGGTATATCTTGGACAGTCGGTAGGGGGTTAGGTACCACCTGTATAATAGTTTGCGTGAGGCTTCTAGATGGTTGATACACCTGGACACTCTAGATACTATGGTATATATATGGTTCCACTGGGCTTGTGAGATGGAGCAAGATAGGTCATTTTCCCACTTAACCAAATATGGAAGGATGTATGCATTCCCTTGCAGGGCCTTATAGGCTCTAGACAGGCCCTTGGGGCGTAGTTCCTGATTATGGAAGTATTGCTCGTACATAGGGTCGGCGGATTTCTTTGGCGAGGAACTTGAGAGCTTTTGTAAACAATGTCTCAGTTGGAGATATTTATAAAAGTCCCTGCAGGGAATACCATACTCAGATGTTAGCACATTAAAGGACTTCAGATCCTTATTGTCATATAAGTCCCCAATTGAGAGAATACCATTAGCTGTCCAATTACCATAGTTAGAATCAGGGATCAGTGAATGTAATATTTCCAGAGGTAGAGATAGATAACATTATATGTAAAGTTTCTCATGGTGCACATTTGGATTCTTTTTGGGACAGCGCTGTATTTAGTACCATTTTTTTTCTTGTTTTTTGCTGTTACCTTACGGGCCCTGTTGTTGGGAGTATCCCATCCTCGGTATTTGCAGTCCCGGATCTCAGCCACCTGCCTACTGCTATATCCTCATGGATTTACAGCTACCCCAGAGGGGTGATATGCCTAAAGCCCAAGGGGCACAAAGGTGAGTGGAATCACCCACTCCCCCCATTCTAGTGTCATCTCCGTAAGACACGAGGCGCTGGTGCCCTTGTTTTTTTTTTTTGTTGTTTTTTTTTTTTTTTTTCTTTTTCTATTTGCAACATAGAGATGAGTAACTCAAGTCCATCTGAACCTTGAGGTCTTGGCATTTAAATGCCGGTGGCTGAAGAAGTTGGATGCAACCCTAGAGAGTTCTGGAAAACATGGATATAGTTATAAGCTTGGACAGATTTGAGTATGCTAGAGTTTCACTCATCGCTAGTGCATACATATGTTACCCCTGTTATTCAAGAGATTCTCTATCCAAGAACACGTTTCCCCTCTCCACAAGATAAGTGTATGATCCAAAAATAAGAGTCCTGAGTGTTCTGTTGAATAGAATAAGGTCAAACCTACAACAATCATGCCCTTATCTGATGGAAAGGGGATGAGTGCTACTGGTGAGAGAATCCCTTTAACTCTGTCCAGTAATATTGCAGATAAATGGTAGTTTACCGAGCAACATGTAAGTGTGTCAGTATTAGAGACGAGCGAACCTCGAGCATTCTCGCGTCCATCTGAACCCGAACGTTCGGCATTTGATTAGCGGTGGCTGCTGAACTTGGATAAAGCTCTAAGGTTGTCTGGAAAACATGGATACAGCCAATGACTATATCCATGATTTCCACATAGCCTTAGGGCTTAATCCAAATTCAGCAGCCACCGCTAATCAAATGCCGAACGTTCGGGTTAGGATGGACTCGAGCATGCTCGAGGATCGCTCATCTCTAGTCTGTATAGGACATCACTTGCAGATCTGTGGGATGCCGACAGATGCCACGCCTGCTAATCAGCTGTTTGGTGCCCTCACTACACAGTGTAATGGGCCAGAAGCAGAGAGCGCTGTTCACTGCATTGTGGTCAGACCTAGTTACTGCAGCTCAGCCTCCGTTCATCTGCTTCCAGCCCCATTCCCTGTGAAGTGTGCAAAAATGAGCTTGTGGAGCTTTATTTAAAAGTCTTGAAACACAGGACTAGCCAGATATACCTCCACTGAGTTGGCCAATGAGTGAATAACACAGAACTAATCTTAGCATTATAATATTCTACTATGTAGAGAGGGGGCTACTGCACTGGTAAAAGTAAGGAAAGTTAGCAAAACATATTCTGACGGCCTCCAATGGGACCACTGCTCTATCCCTGATCACAGTTAGCAGGAACAGGAGGCTCAGCGAGTGCACGGTGAGGGTCCCAGTGGTTGGACTTCATATGATCATACACTTATCACCTCTACTATGGTTCAATGTTTTCCATGGGGTAACTCCTTTAAATATTACCATTTTGGTTGCCTGCAGCAAAACCAGTAGGAAAGCAGGTGCGTAGTGCACACTTTTTCATTAAGACAATCCCTTTTTTAAAGTTCAAACTAATGGTTGACCGTGGATAAGCAGGGTCTGACAGTTTTGAATAGGAGACCCTATTTATGATGTCCATATAACAGATTATTGCCATGATGAGATGACCCCTATAAGTAATACTGAGAAGCATTACATCACACAGGATATACCACTTCCTAAATCCGTCCCGGTAATTATGAGTTAGTATGCTAGGTTACCTTCCATAAATTCATATACAGGAAATTACTTTACGATGCACACAGGAAACAATCTATAAATCTGAATGTAGTTTCAGCTTGTTGCAGTGCCAGCATTTATAACTTACAGTACCTATAGCCTATCCTGAGCACACTCATATCTAATGTCTGTATATTATTATACTGGCTCAATTTGTTCTTCTTAAGATGTAGCAGTCATAATGACAGAAGTAGTCAGTCATAATAGCTTCATAATTCTTCAGTGGTCAACAAGTGTGTGAGTGTGTGTGGTTCCCTATCCTATGAATAGGCGGTAACTTTTTGAGTTGGGATTACCCCTTTTTTGGTTCTTTTCAGATCTTCTGCAGATAGTTTAGTGGACTTTTTAGTATGATTGACTCGCTGAGGGCAATGTCCAAATATTCACCTTATTTACATAGTGTGGGACGCATTTTATTAAAAATACACTCCTGGGGCACGTCACAGAAAAGGAGAAGATTCTTGCCTTTTTCTGTGGTGTATGGCAACTCTAAGCCCTGTGTGCCTGATTGGCGGGTGTCAAGGTGGGGAGGAGGGGTGGCCCATGTCTAATTTATCATGGTTTACTCCTAAAAACCATATCAGAAAATCTACACCTGCTCCAGAGCAGATGTAGATTTCTACAAAATAAATAGTATGTCTGGCAGGTTATTGGGGACGGGGCTTTAACAGTACACTGGTCTTAATAATTGTTTCTCTTTGTGTCTTGTGTTTTTATTATGGCTGATAATCTTTACATTTGGGTTGTGGGAAGAAATGGTGAATGGTAGGACGAGCCTCGGCACCCCAGACAGGTGCTGGGGTCTCCAGCGCTGACACATCACGACCGGGCTGATGGACTGGCCGCTCAGCCAGTCAGTGACTGGGGCGGGACTGGCCGCGACTCAGGGAAAAATGCCTTCTGGCGGGGGTCCCGAGGCCAATCCTGCCACTCACTGTGGGTACAGTAGAGGTAAGTTCCTGCTTGTAATCAATTTCTCCTGTTGGCTGTCGCATTTTGGAAATTGCCAGACTTCTCCTTTAAGTATTTGGAATGAGAGAACAGATTTTCAGAACACTACTAGGATTTGCGCCACAGACAGTTAACTGAGGTTTTCTGCATAAAGGACAACATAATTCAAAGTGACATTTAGATATTAATTAAAGATACAGTATTTTGGGTAAAGTGATATTGAAGAACTTGAAAATTACTGTCACCAGGATATCAAACATGCTAATCAAGAAAGTATACATAATTACAAGACATCTCCTGATGGAATATTAATAGCAAAAGCCTTCTCAAAACATGTCTCTGAAGACACGGGGCTGGAAACAAAATGTAAAATTCAACTGAAGAATTTATATTCACTTATATAAGGGGGAGGGAGAGCCCATCTGGGATAGTATACCTCTGACTTTTAGAATTTCTCTTTCTGTATAAGGGTAGTTTCACACATACCATATTTTCTGATGCGGATCTGCTGCGGATTTTACAGTGCAGATTTAATGCTGTGTTTATTCAATTAGTCAAATCAGCTGCGGATCTGCTGCGAATCCGCAGCAGAAAAACAGCTGCGATGTGGTACGGTACGTGTGAAGCTACCCTACATGTATATACAGTGAAACCCATGGATTATAACTTGAGCCTTGAAGGAGCTGTCCAGCATTCAAACAAAAAGTTTTAAGAGCTCAGGCTGCCTTAAAAAAAAAAAAAAAAGCCCAATTCACTTATATGATCTTGATCAGCTATTGTTCCAATGATGCCAAGGTCCTGCTGATCATCTTCCTCAAAGGGGTTTTCCAATTAAATAAGATATACATTTGGGTCTGCTAGTGGTGTTTAATAATAAAATGTATTAGCCTTGCTTAGTCAAGTGCTGGTAATCTAGTCCGCCCTTGTGCCTCTGTTTACTTACCCATATGAGGTGATTTCCATGCCATTCTGCTAATGACAGTCTGAACATGCTGAAGCTGAAGCAATTGGCCTTAGTGATTGGCTGCAGTGAGGCTGCATTCTCACACGTCCCGCGACCACGGACAATTTTAGAATCCACTGAAGTAAATGTGGCCATTCAAACGATCCGTGCCGCGACCCGCACAGTGAAAAAATAGGACATGTCCTAGTGTGGATTGCAGCAAGGATACCCCCCCCCCCCCCGCGCGCGCGCCGCACAGCTGCAGAGATGACAGGAGAGCATGATGTGCGCTTGCTGTTATCTGCTGCCCGAGGGATCCGTGCCGGGTGGCTCCCGGGTGGAGGAGGGATAAATGAACGCAAACCTCCTGCGAGTCGCGGCACGGATCATCGTGAATGAGCCTTGAGTTTTAGATGTCCTTGGGGATGGCCAAGAGAGCGCAATACAAAATTGGCGGGGACATTAAGGCAGACTAGAGCACTGATACATGACTCAATGGGTGAGTAGTGAATATTTACATTTTCGGCTTTTTGGCAAATTTCTTAAAATTCTTGACAATCTCTTTATTTATAAATAAATCCTACATGTAATAATACTAACAAGATAAATAAAATTATAGCCTCATCAACTAAATGAATGCATGTATAGGCGGTGCAGTGGTTGCCCCTTCACCATGGTGTCTAATGAGGCCTAGAGCATAGGATGGAAATGGTACAATAAACAGTGACATTTGAGGAAGGGGGTAGCGGTACAGACTTTCAGTTAAGGCTCTGGAGATGCATTCCGAGCTTCTTAATGCATGGGTGCAATAAATGTAAATTTTTATCTGGCCCACATATGCAGGATATAATGACAGCTATTTAATGTTGTAAGGCAGACACAGGGATAGGCTGTCAGTAAAATCATAGTGGCTCGGCATCTTTGCTACTGTCTACCGGCTCCTGACTTCTTGCCAGTTCCTTGACAACTGGTAGATTGCAATCTTGTCTTTTTTAGCTTGCTCATTTTGCATGAACTGCTTGATTCTTCTTGACAGGCCTGAATGATGTATGCCCAATATCCCTGCTGTTATTTGCCAGTGCATTTACAAGTTCTTACTGAAGATCTCATGGTAGTAAGCCTTCTGAACGTGAATGAGATAGAAACCATTTCAAATAAAGATCTGGTCACTCCATAACATCTTAAAGTGAAGAATATAAAGAATGTATGAGGAAACTGCATAAATAATATCAACTTCATAGTATATTGGCATTTGTGTGTTATGCAATGGGAGGCCAGTCCCACCATGTCCTCTTTCCCTGCCTTTTAATGTCAGATAGTTGCTGGCAGAGGGGGTTAGTCTCTACTAGAGCATTGGTCCATGCTGGGTTTTGTGGTTTTAGGCTGTGTTGAGTCTGCACAGGTTCTAGATTCAGATGCAGGAAATATTAGTTTGCTCGTCTCTGCTCTCATGTGCTGTCTAGTTTGTCTGTGTATATTTTAGTATCTTAGTATTTAGTTGTGTTTGTTGAGTATTTCTAGTCCTGTAATTGTCAGATGTTTCCTCAGGCTTGGTTGTCAGGTTGAGTGTTTATTTTTGCACTTAATCTGAGGCTTCATGCAAGACAACTCCTCCTCCTCCTCCCTGCAGGACTACTAGTTCTATCAGTCACTAACATCTATGGTAAGCAGTCTTTAATTTTACAGTATTGTATCATTTTTTCTGTGACGGCTGATAAGTCTCACTATTCTGCTCTAACATAAATCCTGGAGAGTACTGGGAGCCATTATATAAGACCCAGAAAAGGCAACTGCTATAGGTGAGGCTTAGTTTTGCACTTTAGAGACCCATCAGCGTTGTGGATTCACTTACTAATCCTTAATGGAATGCCCATAAAACAACCTTTATAAAATATTTTAAAATACACCAAAAATAAAAAGAATGACTCCACCACCATAAAATTTGAGCAGCTACATGCGGAGTCCTTCATTAACATGTGCTCTACATTTGTTGCTCCTAAAGGATAAACAGGATTAGGGGATGTTACCAGGCTTGGCTCTCCTTATAGCCCTATTCCACGGAACGATTATCGTTCATAAACTCGCTCCAATGACCGCTCGTTAACGATCACTAAACGATATTTTTTAGCTAACGATAACACATAACGTGAACGATATATGTAGTGTAACGATTATTTTGCGGTCGTTTAAAACGTTCGCCAGGGGATTATGACCATACAACACACCTACTTTTTTTAAACCTTTTTACGAACGACTGAAAGATTTCTAATTTTATGAACCGATTAGCGAATTATATTTCAAAGACCAACAACTTTTTTTCGACATGCTGAAAGACAGTATAACGATTTCGCCTTTGTCGTTCGCTCGTTTACACCAATTCCACAAATCGATTATCGTTAACGAGCGGTCGTTGGAGCGAGTTTATGAACGATAATCATTCCGTGGAATAGGGCTATAAATCTTGTACCCTATTTGGCTCTTCTTGACTAGTAGGTTTACCGCCTTTAGAAGGGTGGGTCCCATAAAGACAACTTTCCCTATACTTCCTGTAAAGCCCTATACTTCCTATACGTTTCCTTTAGCAGTAAGGCTGAATTCATCAAGTGAAAAGGGAAAAGGTTAGGAACAAAATACATAGGAAATGTTGGAGCCACAAGGGATACTGGATCCAAATAAAACAAGTTCCACATTGCCACAGTATACGATATTAACAATGCTGACAGATATGGGGCATATCAAAATTATATTTTAAAGAAATCTATGTTCCTAATAGCTTTCAATTCAATATGAGATCAGCAAAATCATGTCCCACATCAAAGGCTAACTCACAAGACTCAGGAGCAGAATCATCTCAGTTTGTGTTCCCAGGATGCACTCTCTATCTCAATCAGTGGATGCACTCTACTTTTTTCCTTTTTCTCCAATGATGAATTTAGACTTACTGCTTAGGGCCATGTTCACATGGTGTATGGAATGGAGAAGATCATCCCGGCTGGCACTCCGGCCAGATGATCTTCACTGCTGCTAAATGCGGATGTGGGTGCATCAGTGTGCGCCCAAATCCGAATTCCCAGCTGCACACAATGGAGCCTGCGACCAGAGCCACACGCTCCATTGTGTGAACTGACAGGTTCTCTACGGCCGCTAATCAATGAATAGTGGCCGCAGAAAACTGACATGTCAGTTTTTTGCAGCACCGCTAGCCATCCCAGCCGGAGTGTATACTATGGGGGAGATTTATAAAACATGGTTTAAAGTGAAACTGCCTCAGTTGTTTCTAGCAACCAATCAGATTTCACTTCTCATTCCTCACAGACTCTTTGGAAAATGAAAGGTGGAATCTGATTGGTTGCTAGGGGCAACTGAGCAAGTTCTACTATACACTAGTTTGATAAATTTCTCCCTATGTGTACACACTTTGTCCAGGATTTCCTTAGCCTGCAGTAATCACGGCCATTGTTGAAAATTTGGCAACAACGGCCATGATTACTACTGAACTTACATTGTGTGAACATAGCCTAAAGAAGCATATGGGGAGTAAAGCGCTTTATGGGAGGTATAGGGAAAATTTCCTGCTTGGGGACAGCCCTTCCAAAGGGAGATAAAAGCACTAGCTAAGAAGGGCTCGATAGGATAAGAGATTACAGGGAGTTACTGTACAAGCTTGATAGCTTCTCCTGCTTATATTTCCCCTCATCAGTACTCTTTTACTGATTTGTTATCTTTATTAGGAACAACTTAAGAATCTACATCTGTATAATCTGAAGGAAAGAAAAGAAAGGGGAGACATGATCAAAACATTTAAATATGTTAAAGGGCTAAATAAGGTACAGGAGAGAACTTTACAAAAAAAATTAACACAAGAACAAGGGGACACAGTCTGAGGTTAGTTGGGGGAAACATCAAAAACAACATGTGAAAATATTACTAAAAGAGTTGTAAATACTTAGAACAAACTGCCAGCAGATGTGGTAGGTAGATCTTTAATAACTAAATGTAAACCTGCCTGGGATACACATATGTCTATCCTAAGATAACAAGAAAGGAAATAATATAAAAGCAGACTAGATGCCCTTATAATGTGTAATAGAGAGGTAAACATAGGAAAGACTGCAAGTTTCTAATGCATGCCCCAGATTGATGCTAGTTGTATTGCAAACTCCCTGTTTTCAGACAAACAACCCCAACAACAAACACTTTTTGTTTGATGTTTATAGGCAGAAATTAAAACTGGACCTTGAACAGGACCTACAGAGAAACATAAAGGATATTATAATGTAATGTGTTAAGTAAACATTTATTTTAAAGAAATTCAACCCTCCTTTGCACATACAGTATGTCTGCACAGACTAGCATAGTCCCCATTTACTTCAATGACCCTAACATAGTCAGCTAGTAATAATGCTACAATGACAATGATGACAGCATACTGTACACCACCATGGCCATCTCCAAGATGTCAGCTACTAGCATGGTTCTAAGGAGTAAAAGATGATACCCCAAATATATATTAGATAGGGTACATAGATAAATACCTACAATTTTAGTGGAAGCACAATGTAGAAGGTTAATGCTCAGTTTTGCGGCTCACAGCTGTACCTGCCCACACTGCCCCTAGAGATCACAGCTCACATCTTCTTATAATAACACAGCCTCCCATAGGACACAATGACTTTGGCAGTGTAAGGTAAAAGAACTGAAAAAAGTGAAAGAATCACTATGGGAAAGGAATAGCAATACAATCCCCTAATATTAAAGATAGATTTGGGTTCTTATATTCTCGTGATAATACAGATATTATCTAATACACATATTTAATAGGGGTGTATACTGTATAATGGCTGTTTGTTTATAATGTATAAATTATTACTAGGTGCTATGCAGAGAAAAGTGTCTGCTGAATCCTTAGTAGTAGGAAAGGTATTACAGAAAGGCTTACAGTATCATAGTCAAACTCTATTCAAAGCCTGATACTTCACCTTAGCCTGTGGGTTAACCCCTATATACCACATGTGTATAGCTGAGATACAGCAGCAGCCTCAGAATGGAGAGTAGAAAGTATTTCTTCCCTTTATAAACTGGTGGTTGTCCAGATTTAGAGATAAAACATTTAATAGGGAGATTGTCTGGGTAGGAAAACCCATTTCCTAGACATGCTAAATTATTTAACACAGGTCCTCTATTCAAAACCCTCATCAATTAGACCAGAGAGCTGCTACAAAGTGTGTCTCCCACCTCAGGAGGACTCTGAGTGGTAATGCATCATTTCTCCTTTGGGGGCAGTGCAGGGAAATTTAACCCTGCATGATTCCTAACAGATTGTAGCTGATCATTTGGGGTCCCACAAGCAGGACAACTCTTTAAATTGACTCTTAACCAAAGGGGGATGTCCAAAGCAATGACTTATACCCAGCGCTAAGCTCTCCACCATAAAGATTATGAAAGATTATGCAAGGAGTGGGATATTGGGTTAAACTGTATTTGTACCTGCACTTTCTGCTTTAAGAAAATGATAGACAGTAGTAAAATGGGTAGATAGCAGATAGATACATATAAAATTATAGACATAGTTGACACATAATAATTTATTGACGACGTTTCAGTAATATTCTGTCATTTAAGCATCACAGATAGGGACCTTGCTGCTAACTCTGATGTGACTCTGTAATGCAGCTCCCTTGGCAGAATAGCTAAAAGACTGCAAAAAATATTGCTAAAATCTAACCTACAATAAATTATGCTAATAAAGAAAAATCTGTGGATTTCAAGTCCATCTCTTTTACATCAGAAGTAGCCATTATGTAGTTCACCTGTCTGGCATGTCTTTATGTTCTTGAACTGTGTACAGTATAAGTTACTATATGCAGGCAGTTATATGTGTGTGTATATATATATATATATATATATATATATTTTTTTTTTTATATATAATATATATATATATATATATATATATGCATACATACACACTGTATATATATATATATATCGAGTACAAGTCATTCGCTGCATTATTTTTTAACTATATAGATCACAGAAGTGCAAAAGAACCACGACATACCATAAGTTACTCATTCAAATACTACAGGTAGAAGCTAAATGTACATACATAGCAGAGCCCAACAGTTTTCTATGCACACCAAAATTACTCTGCAGCTCTTCAGTTGTAGCAGTGCTCTGGAAAATCACAGAATTCATGAGAACTGTTGAATTTTGCCAAACGACAAACTCAGCTCTGCTACATCTCCTTCACAAATTATGTTGTTTTCAATTTTGCAGACAATTCCAAGCTTTTAGCAATTTGCATACTGTCTAGTAAATTATTAATACAGCATGAGTACATTGCAGTTCTGTAGACATTTGCACAAATATCTAGTACTCTTGATCATACCCCACCGTGCTCCGTTGGAGTATATGCATGGTATATATCATTGCAGTATGAGCGATTGCATTTGCAGTGGAAATCCACATGTGAAGAGAAGACATCAGGACCTGGACAGCACAGCACACACTCTACCACCACACAGGGCTGAAGACTTGGCTATGGAGATGGCATTGTCTCTACTAACCTGCATAGGAGCTTCGTGTCTCATTCTGCCTCAGGCTCTCCCTTTGCCTTGTTAAAAGATCTGACCCAATTTCAGAAATGTCCCTTTTCCACCAGATCCAGCCACCCTACACTCTGGGTAATGCTCTGCTTCCTGACCGGCTAGATGATCAGCACCAGGAGCTGTCCACTGCCTTCATGTACTCCTCCCTGGCAGCGCCTCTTCTGGTTATTGTAGTCTTGAAGCTTCCTGCCTTCCCTAATACATCAATGTAGCATATGCTAGGATATAAACTACACCTCCCACAATGCAGCAGTGCTCAGCTTCCATCTGGCAGCCTTTCTACAATAGTCCTGGTCAACACTGGAAAGTGAAAGATGTGATTGCTCTAGTAATGATCTAGAGCTTGGTACGTGATGACAGTGAGGATAATGGGAGTATTACTTGCATGAATACTAATTCCTTTATTTATTTAGCACCAACATATTCCGCTACGCCGTACAGTAATTGTTTTCAGTCTGGGGCTCACAATCTAAATTCCAAATGAACCTCAATCATTATGTATATGAATGCAATCTGGCCTAATAATGCTGATAGACAAAGGTACATACCTTCCCATATAACTCCATGTAACAGTGCCAGGCTCCTCTGTGTGGCTGGCTGCAGTCTGCTTGGGTTTAGTGTATTTGCAGACTATGAATGGGAAGGTGGCGTCTGCTTAGCAGCATATATCATCATCAGATCATCAAGCAGCTGGAGAGGAGAGGGCTGTATGTTGTGCAGATCAGGGCAGGAAGGACAAAGGCGGCAGCAGCAGCAGAAGAAGAGACCTCAGCAGCCACAGGAAGTGTCTAGTTACAAGGCAAACAGACTACTAGTTAATTACCTCTATGTGTCCTCAGCAGCAGGGAAGATAAGCTACCCCCCCCCCCTCCACCCTCCCCAGGACTGTCAGCAAAACATGAGTAACCAGTCATATTACATGAGAGGTGCATTGTGCATACAAACCTATGGAACTGCCTTGTAAACCCCACAGCAGTTATATTCCAATTTACATTTAGATTCATCAACAACAATTTAAAAATCTGTCTGTAGAACCTTCTTCATTTACATCTCAAAAAAACTGAACTATTTATTGCAACTGAATAAAAGTGTAAAAAAAAAAAAGCCAATTAGGTTGGAGGGAAGAAGCACCAGAGCAGATCCCCCTCCACCCTGGCTTCCTAGAATCATGTCTTTTCCTGTTACCAAGGTGTTAGGACTGTGAGTAGAGAGGACTGGTGTGACTCCTCTTAGCTCTGGGGGGGGGGGGGGGAGGTCTACGTAACCACATAGAAGAGGAGGGGGTGGGGAAAGTGATAATTTTCCTAGTTTCTGGTTGCCGTTTTACCATTGGACTTGGCCTATTCAGTGTTATATGAACGTTTGTAACATGCAAGTTCTGGTGATAGGTTGTCTTTCAGGATGGGAGTAGAGATGGTTAAAGGGGTTATAGACTAGAGCGTAGTTAAATTATGCCCTATCCTAAGGGATAACTAGGCAACCATGAGGGGTCCGACTCCTATCTCAAAAGCAGGGGCCCTAGTCTCTCTTGAGAATGGAGCGGCAGTCACATATACATATTGACACTCCAAGTCCCTGATTTCGAGAATGTGTGTGTGTGTTGGTGGGGGGGGGGTCCCTGTGATCAGTAAGTAATTCACTACCCTGAAGATAGAGCATAGCTCGATTATGTCAGACAACTCCTTTATGGTTATGTTCATTTTGGCTGTGAATAATGAACATGTTCCTTATTTGGATGGTCGTAATGAATTACAGCCATTAGTCTATGCTGTGTGTGCATGGTCACCCTATTTCCCATTGACTTTAATGGATCACATTACTACAATAAAAAATATGTCCATATTTCAGTATTCTGTATTTTACTGTGTGTAAACATTAAGGTTTGCTTTTTTAAAAAAAATATTGTGTTCTTTTATCTTATTGGAAATAATACAGCTGGTAATCGCCATTCAGTACAACTTAAATGATATTATTTTAGGTTTGTAAAACCAAAAGTTGGCTGAGAAAATGGACCGAATGGCTGGAAAAAAGAGCATACAATTTTCATTTTTTTGTAGGCATAACAGTTGCTTTCTTTTAGGTGGCTAATACGGACCAAAGAACTCAGTGTGCACATGGCCTTAGGGTACAGTATACACACTACCAGTAGCATCTGTGTTGTAAATATTTTATTTAATGTTTTTCTTACGATAGGAAATAATTGTGTACTGTTATGATATGGCATTTTCCCACAGCCGCAAACTGCATGTAGGCACACAGAAAAAGATGAGGCTTCAGCACTGAGCTGCGGACCCTTCAAACAGCTAATTGGTGGGGGCCAAAAGTTGGATCCACACTGATATATTATTTCAATATAATATTTTATAGTATTGATTAACTCCCCTAAGGATAGGCAATACATTTTTAAAACAAGTTAAAGAAACATGGCTGCTTTCATCCACATACAGTGCCACGGGCTGTGTCTACTATTATACAGTAGCCCAGCTTTATTTAGGGCCATGTATGATAACCATGCAGCAAGGGCTGTATATATATTATTAGCAATGTCCATGCAGCCATTGCCTTAAGTGTAAAATAAAACACATTATACATACCTCTCCATGCATTATACATACCTCTCCATGCTCCTGGCATTCTTGTAGTTTCTGCTCATTCCCGTAGCTGCTGCTGGCCCTTCTGAGCCAGTCTCTGAAATAACAGGCCACTCAGCCACTCACTGACCCCAGCACTGTCCTGTCTCGGAGAGTGATTGGTTGAACGGCTTGTCACTTCAGAGACCGACTCAGAGGTTCCAGTGGCGGCTGGATGTGTAAAGTTTTTTTTTTTATACATTCATCAGCCGTCGTCTGCGCATCACTATTACACAATAGCAATGTGCGCCCAGCGGACAATGATTTTTAGGCACAATCAGCCAATGATTGTTTTTATCAGCTGATCATTGTGTTTATTACACAGAGTGATAATCTTGATTTGGCAGAATATTTCTCCATGTAATAAGGCCCTTACACTACTTGAATAGATCTGAACGAATCCCAGCTCAAGGTGGCGCTTGACAAAATTGAAACACAAGGGGATGTGACATTACACAACTATATTGCTACTTATACGATCATGATCATTGTCATTATTTGTGGCAGTCTATATAATGAGAGCCTATGCCGGTAAACCTCCTATGAGTGCTGCACTAGACATTGTCCTTGTAGCTTAGGCCTAAAGGATGAAGCGGTGTAATCAGCCTGTGGCATAACATATCTCATGAATGTATAATCAGAACCAAAATCAGCTGCAGAAGTAAACTAAGCAGAACAGTACAAAGCAGGAGGCTAATAATGGATTCTGGACCAGATTATGAAAGTTTTTGAGGAATCAGAAAACATTCTGAAGTCTGATAGTTCTGACCAAATCCATTACCTGTGTCACCATGGAGTTTTGTGTTTTTTGGGAAAATCATAGAACAGGGCATACAGATTATTTTTAAAATTCATAAAAATAGGTGTAATTATATACAAACATTACTGTAGAGTTCTACTGTTACCTTCTGAGGGCTGAGCTTGGCAATATTCAGAAGCCATATAGAGAATGAATGGAGGCATGGTCATGCACATGTGATGTGCTCCATTCATTCAGGGGATAATTTCCCCCTATTCTCAGGATGGGCTATTGGACCTCCACTGATCAGCTTGTTATCCCTAAGCCAATGCATTGAGGATAACTTTTAGAGTTAGGAATATCACGTTAACAATTTCACTACCCTAGACCACCAGCTACTTTCCTATTATCCTCTTCACCCTCATAGACACCCACATTTATTATCAAGGCCAATGGAAGTTGCTTCACACACTGTTCTAGCATAGATGCCCTCACTTGTGTTACTGTCTGGCTGAGTGAGCGCAGATTGAAGATATGGCATCCCTTGTTATGCTCAATGATACTTAGCTAGCATTATACTAGGCAATTTTAGTGATTTACTAATCTAAAAGGGACTTTGGCACTATTAATATGTACAAGTGCAAGCTCAGCTGTTTCCGTATGTCTCATATATCACTATTGCGTCATTCCATACAACTCCTTACAGTGACCGTATATATAATAAGGAACAAATCACTATGAATTTATCAAATGTGCATTGTGGTCTATCAAAGCATCTAAAAAATGAACAGTTTGGATAATTTTAGTTTTTTGTTTTATCCTAGATAGAAACACATCTGCCATTCACTCCCAGCCTTGAAATTAGTATGTAAATGGAAGATCCAGGTTGCTAAAGCCAGAAATTAACCACTTGCCAACCGGCCATAGACGTTAAATATATGGGTGGTCGGCAATCAACAGTGCACTGCTACCAGAATGTCTGTACAACAGAGTATTGCAGCTACATGGAAATTATGCCCCTGAAAAAGAAGAAAGCCAGCTGTCAGTGAAAAAGGACAGAGAGAAGACAAGGATGGTCTTGGTTGGCTTCACACCCATATTTTAGTGCATGAGCAATTCTGGACATGCTGTGCAAATATTAGTGCTGCTTTTTCTCCAATCTATTATTGTCGGCTGGAAGCTCAACTGACTAACATAATATACCTACTAGCAACTCACCGCACATAGTGGCATCCAGCAAGCACATGATCACCAGAACAGGAATCAGGAAGCCTCATGGATTCCTACTATGCTGTATTGTAAAATGAAAAATGGTGCATAAATTATGTGAATAACCCATGTTTTATAGTTTTTTTTTTTTGTTTTTAATCCACATGTAGTAAAAAGAAAAGAAATTAGGAAGGTGGGGTAACTAGCCTGGTCTGGAGATGGTAAAAAGAAAACTATCAGCAGGTTAGTAGCATCTAACTTTGTAGTTTAATCCATATGCTAATGAGGCTTTTTGGTGCACTGGGCGCAGGACTACCACCCTCAGTGCACTGATCTGCTCCAGGGAGGCCTGCCCCTTCTAATGTATATTTATCTGGTGCTCTACAGTGATAAATGCTGGATTGATGTCACTGCAGAGCACCACCCCAATATTCAGTAGAAGGGGCAGGGCAGCCATGGTGGATCAGTGGTGATCAATGGGTGCTAGTCTTGCCCAAGTGCACCAACAGCCTCATTACCATATGGATTAAACTACACAGTACATGAAAACAGTGCTAAGAGGTTACCTTCATTCTCAGAACCCTGTGCACTATAGGGAAATATCAGCAGGTTAGATTCTTCTTTCTCTCATTGCTCCCTCTTTTCTTTTGCTTGAATTGACATGTTTTTTCTAGCATTTCTGCTGCCATGACACTTTATCCATGATGCAGGAAGACAAGAACCACAGAGATAGGTCTCTGCTAGAATGACAATGTTGCAGCCAAGGGTGCCATCTGTGATCCTCTTCCACAAAAGCTTTAAAGTATGTTTATGGCCCGCCATAATGTAATGTAATGACATACATGTAGACCATGGGCAATTCCAGCGGGATGTCATACATAATGATCATGTGGACACAGCTGTTGTGTTAATGATCGCAAGGGGATTGTGACTGTGATTGACAGCCACATCCAAGTGGTTTCACATCTAATGTACTGTAGTCAGCATTTTTTATCTTTGTAGAAAAGAGTAGGCTTTACCCCGACAGGCCCAGTCCCAGGGATGATCCTATATTAATATCTACATACACAAACATTAACATACTCATATAAATCAGGTAAAAAATAAACTGAATGATCCAAACAATGATGCACCCTATGAAGCAGCATAGCTAGCAGTGATCTGTGCAGGGAATTCTCAGGGAGGTTTTGCCTATTGTAATATGTTTTTGGCCAGCACTTTACTGGGCGTTGTTTCTCTCCTGAGTTTATTAAGCTTCTGTTAATAAATCCATTACATTGTAGCATTTGCACTTTAGAGCTCCAATATCCATGTAATAATGATGGGCACATCTGGATAACTCATCATTGGTGGCTTTTTTCCATTTGTATTCTGTTTAATGTTTCCAGGATATTGTGTATTTCTTAGTGGGTTTATACTTAGAGATTACTTGCTCGCTCACTTATTCATATTCTCAATGGTTATATAAGTCATATAAATTAATTGCTACCATGGCTACATAGGCTAAAAGAAAACCTGCCACCATGAAAATGCTATCTAACCCGTTGGCATCAAGTTATAGAACAGCAAGCTGAGCAGAAGGATTAGCTGTGCAGATTGATTCTTTTTGGTAAGAGTTTCAGTATAATCTCTGGACACTGGACCTCTTCTTCCTTGTCACGACCTCTTCCTACTTTTGATGTCAGCAGCACATAGCCCATGAAGGAAGTCATATTTCGTGAGCTGGCTTGATGGGTACATAGGGTGTGTGATAGGATTCCTGCCCACATATCCCTTATTGCTGTCATGGGTAAAAAGGGTGAATTATCAGATTTTAAAAATTTACCCGGGGACAACCAGACATATGTTCAAATTAATAGTTTAGTGAACCCTACTGCATATAGGACTCTGAAGCAGATGTATGGTCACTGCCTCAATTTTCACTGAAGTTTCTGAATTAGAGTTCTGCTGAATAGCAAAGGGTTGCCTTCTTTGATAAGTCTTTTTCTGCTTCGGCTGGATGGACAATGGCGAGTCTGATGAGAAACATCAGAGAGGTAACACCCTGCAACCTTTGCTGGGAGAGCAAAAGCTGGTAGTGGCAGCATTATGGGCTGGTGAATGTTTTCATGCTGTTCTCTGTGGCACTCATCTATATGGAAGGCACTCTCAACTGATTTAACAATGTTAAATTTAAAAGCCTGCTCCATAGACTGGTTTGAAAGACAAACAACCTAAAAAGCAGCGATATGCTGCCATTGTTCTGTGCAACAAGTGCGGTGGCAGCAGACCACTGCTATGCACTTCTATGGGCTGCGATCTAGCGATCGCCCGGGTGCCCCAACCCCCCCTCCCCCGCAGCTCACTGCGTCCCCCCCTGCACTCACCTGCTTGCTGCCAACGTGTGTAATAGCGGGAAACGAGAAGCAAGTGAGCACTGATAACGCTCATTTGCTCCTCTCATCACCCCGTGTAATAGGAGCTTGAATCCCAATTGAGCATCTGTGGGACCAGCTTGATTATTGTGTTCGCTCTATGGATCCTCTTGCACACACCCCCCAGCAGTTGTGGGATTCACCCCAGACAGCAAAGCTCCAGATACCTGTGACAACCTCCTGAGTGACTCCTAGCCCATCTAGCTGCTATCCATGCTGCATACAGCAGTTACTCTGGTGGTCATAATAATGTGCCTCAACTGTATAATGTACATGAAAACGTCCAAATAGTAGTTTATTCTGTACCTTATATATACATTAACATAAGCGCTATAGCTCTAATATAAATGTAATATCTTTTGATAGCTGGTAAAGCTTTAAACCTTCCATGACTTGAGTCCCATTGCACAGTATCCTCCTGCCAGGGAGCAAAACAGCATGTGTCAGCAGCAGACATATAGTAAGTGATCCAATCCATGCTAGATTTATTAGCCATCAATGATGTACTTAAATCAGGGATTCAGTCGTCATTGTGAGGATTAATCAGGGAATAGACATTGTGAGGGCTGATCACCCATCCAGATAAATCACCTTTTTGCTATCAATCTTCGCCTTGCCTCACTGTATCAAGTCTAACTATAGGCTAATTTATTTTAATTACTTTGAGGGAAACATTACAGTAGATGTGCTTCTTTTCATTTTAACAAATGCCTAATATGAGATGTCAATGGTTTATGAGATATACTGTTACTAAGCAACAATACCACGGATATACGATGGGTTGGAAGGGAATTCCAATTTTAATAGCTAAAATGTCAATGAGACATATCAGAGGGAAACATCTGCTGAGTTTCATAAACTCAGACCAAGGATGTAAATATAGGACCCCAATACCTAAAGTTGGGACAGATGGACAATAAAATAGCAATGCAGAAGCATTAGAATTCTGAGTAACAATGATGGGTGTAGACCTGCTATCCAACTGACCTGACTTTGTCCGACACTGAAGGGCAGAATCTATGTGCCCTCTAGGTTTTCACCCACTATCCCACTACTGGATGTGGACGCTGAACCTAGCTGCTTCAAGGTACCAGGTCACTTCCTAAGAGTGAACCTGGTGTAAGTAGCATCTGGCCCCAAGGGTACGGGTCATGCAGAGTAGAGTCAATATGGTGAGGGAGGGTCAGGCATAGGAGTCAAAAAGGTCAGGCATAGGTCAAACATCAGCTTCTGTGGGGATAAACCTCAATCTCAAAGTGCCTGGCAGGAAGAGGTTAGGAAAAGATTAGGTGTGAGTATGCTGGCCCTCTAATGAGATCACATGCACACACTTTATGAGCCAGAACAGCAGGAATAAAGGCAGCATGACATCGAGATCTGGAGTGGGGAAACCTCTGGTGAAATCATGACTGCAGTATATACCATATACTGAAGTGTTACTTACCCCACCAGCAGTCCAACAACGCAATTGATGGCTGCTGATTGGTATTTATGGCAGGCCTGCTATGTATATGCCTCTATACAACCGTGCCTCTAACATGGCTGTATTGATTGCCCATCAGACTGTATAGTTAATTAATATGCAAAAAAGAAAAAAATGCATTTTTTCCCATTATCCCTCCAAAAAATGGTTAATAAAAGTTAATTGATAAGTTACATGAAACCCAAAATGGCACCATTACATTGTAAAATTTGTCCCGCAAAAACAAGCCCTCATATGGCTATGATGACAAAAAAAAGTTTAATAAAGATACAGCTCTTGGAAGGTGAGAATAAAAAAAATAAAAAAGAAAATTGTTTGGTCACTAAGAACTAATATAGGCTGGTCACTAAAGGGTTAACAGTGTACACAGTGGGCAGAACTTTTTATTTCCCTTTTTGCAATGATTCTTCTATTTGCTGACTTATGAGCTGTTTATGAAACAAATTAGTCTCAGTTATGAAACCTTCCCCTTATAAAAGCTATTTCCATGTACATTTGATTTGCTGGGTCGCAGTGCCCTTTCCACTGATTTTGCTATTGCTTTTTGTTCACATCTTCTAGTTCAATGAACAAGTATTCCTCTATGGTGGCCATGTTTTATGGTTGTTTATCCTAGTCCTCAATCAACCTACTACTCAGCAGCATTTACACTTGCAGCTAGGACATGCAGAGGAGTAATAATGTTGACCAATGGGAGGCGTCAGTGTCGGTTCTTTATATATCTTATGAAACACAGGGGCCAGTAGAGATATAAAAAAAAACCTATGTGAGTATGCAGCACACCGGGGTGCGTGGGAAGAGAGTGAGGGGAGTGAGGAGAGGATGATGGTGATGGTAGTCTCTCCTGGTAGTGTGGCGCTGAGCTCCTCTGTGAGGGGATGCACTGAGGGCTGCAGATGGAGAGTGTGCTATACCTGCAGGATGGCTGGAACTTTGTCACGGTCACAGGTGGGCACGAGGGCTTCTGCAGGTACAGGGGGACTCTCTGGCGCTTCCCGGGTATCACTCTCTCTTCTGTGGCTGCTGCAGAGGTTTCTGTAGGGGGGCTGCACCCGTGTGTAAGGTGGTCGGTGGTGTGGACCTGTAGTTCCCCCGGGGCCAACCCCAAAATACTGCTGCCTGGTAATATGGCCCTTGATGGTTGTGTGGTGCAGGTGGACCAGACAACAGGGAGACAAGGAGGGAGGCAGTGTAACAACAACTCCTTTACTGTTAGTCTTGCAGATGTTATACAGTCATTTGGCATACAGTGGTGAATACTGGCGGCTTTGACTGGGTTACTGTACTTGTGAGAGCCTGGTGGTGTGTAGAGGGACGACCTGCCTTAGGTCCTTGTCTGCCAGTACGTGTGGGACGCTGGTGAGCACGGTGATCCTGTGGACTTCTCCCAATGGTGCTTGAGTCTGCTTTTCCCTCCCTGTCTGCTAGGGAGCTTCCTGCTTAGGTTACTGGGCCGGGCCTTAGGCCACAACTTTCGGGTCCCAGAGGTATCCAGGGGTCCTAGTCAATCCTACCCCCCGAATGTCAGGAAGATGGGTGCCGAGGCCTACGTTAACTCGGCTCCCTCCTACAGCTAAGTCTCTCCACTTGGGCGTCTGTCTTTAGGATTCCCACTGACTGTATATGTGCTGCCCCTTTCCTGAGGGTGCACCTGACAAACTGTCTCTCAGAGTCTCTCTTTCTCTCTCACCTCCAGCTGTTTGTTCTCTTGCTGCTCTGTGTAAGATCTTTCTAAGCTTACCACACTACCTAGAGCAGTTCCCACTACGATCAGTAGATGTCTCTGTAGTGTGTTGTGTAGTGTAAAGCATGTAACCCATTCTCTGCCTGCCAGTTACTGGTACAGAGAAATACACAGAACAGTTGCACATAAGACATGCATACCTCCCAACCGTCCCGGATTCTGCGGGACAGTCCCGACAGCCCCCCGTGTCCCTCATTAAATGTAGCCCCAGCGAAAAAAACAATAAACCAGTAACTCACCTGTCCGCTGGCCCCAGAAGCTCCTCTCCCGACAGAGCGCGCACCCCCGTCATCCTGCGGGGTACAGAGATACTGACTGTGCCGGAAGTGATTCATGACAGAGGCTGCAGGTCACTTCCGGCACAGTCAGTGTTTCTGTACCCCGCTGTCCGCCCCGGAGGATGACGGGAGTGTGCGCTCTGCCGGGAGAGGAGCTGCTGGGACCGGCGGACAGGTGAGTTACTGGTTTATTGTTTTTTTGCTGGGGCCACACTAATGGGGGCGATTGGCTACTCTGTGGGGCGCTATATGGGGGATTGGCTACTCTGTGGGGCGCTATATGGGGGATTGGCTACTTTGTGGGGCACTATATGGGGGATTGGCTATTATGTGGGGCATATATGGGGGCATTGGCTACTATGTGGGGCATATATGGGGGCATTGGCTACTATGTGGGGCATATATGGGGGCATTGGCTACTATGTGGGGCATATATGGGGGCATTGGCTACTATGTGGGGCATATATGGGGCATTGGCTACTATGTGGGGCTCTATATGGGGCATTGGCTACTATGTGGGGCATTGGCTACTATGTGGGGCATATATGGGGGCATTGGCTACTATGTGGGGCATATATGGGGGCATTGGCTACTATGTGGGGCACTATAATGGGGGATTGGCTACTATAGGGGCACTATATGGATATGGGGGCATAGGCTACTATGTGGGGCACTATATGGGGGCATTGGCTACTATGGGGGGCATTGGCTACTATGTGGGGCATATTTGGGGGCATTGGCTACTATGTGGGGCACTATATGGGGATTGGCTACTATGTGGGCACTATATGGGGGCATTGGCTACTATGTGGGGCACTATATGGGGGCATTGGCTACTATGTGGGGCATATTTGGGGGCATTGGCTACTATGTGGGCACTCTATGGGGGATTGGCTACTATGTGGGGCACTATATGGGGATTGGCTACTATGTGGGGCACTATATGGGGCATTGGCTACTATGTGGGGCACTATATGGGGGCATAGGCTACTATGTGGGCCTCTATATGGGGGCATTGGCTACTATGTGGGGCACAATATGGGGCATTGGATACTATGTGGGGCACTATATGGGGGCATTGGATACTATGTGGGGGATTGGATACTTTGTGGGGCACTATGTGGGGGATTGGCTACTATGTGGGGCACTATATGGATATGGGGGCATAGGCTACTATGTGGGGCACTATGTGGGGGATTGGATACTATGTGGGGCACTATGTGGGGGATTGGATACTATGTGGGGCGACTATATGGGGGACTGGCTACTATGTGGGGCACTATGTGGGGGATTGGATACTATGTGGGGCACTATAATGGGGGATTGGATACTATATAGGGCATTTTGGGGGGGATTGGATACTGTATAGGGCACTATTCAGTCAGCAGCATGTGGTGACTGTAGGGGAGTGGCTATGGAGGGTTGCTATGGGGGCGTGGCTATGGAGGGTTGCTATGGGGGTGTGGCTATGGAGGCCGCTATGGGGGCGTGGCTAAAGGGGGCCGCGGCGCACATGTCCCTCTTTGCTCTTTGCAAAAGTTGGGAGGTATGGACATGTTAACTCCTAAAATATATAATAACACTTGTTGACAGGTGCCATCCTCAGCCCAGCCACAGGAACCATGCTCTGGTGTACTATAAGTATTTTGTATCTATGGTTATATGGAGCTGTAACATGGTAGTGTGCATGAGGGCTGAGATTGCATTCACATGGCTACATTACAGCTCTGGGTGAAATTCATGTACAGTACAGAGTGCCAAAAACAGAACCAAATCCCATCAAGGGGAATGCAGTAAACCCTCCTTTCAAACAGCTTTTTAGGAAAGGTTATTCCAATCTCATTGTTGGCTCTACGTGCCTGACTTTCACACAGAGCTGTAATACATCCATGTAAATACAGCCACAGTTTTTTAACTTTTTCTTTGATAATGAGTTGAAATCCATTGTTCCTATCTACAGTATCCTGTGCCCTTCCTTTTCTGCTAAATCACATCATTTGCTTTTGCTACTATTTTCAGTTATTTTCGGGTTTGTATCATTAGTATTATAATGTCCTTTTTGATAATTTAAGGGCATGTACAGAAGAAGAAAAATGTAGCTGCCTTTTTTTCAGAAACAGTGTCACACCTGTCCATGGCTGGTGACTCTTATTGCAACGCAGTTCTGTTGAAGTGAATGGGGCTCAGATGCAATAGAACTTACTACCTGTAATTGCAAGAAAGCAGTCATGCATTTTGACAGCACATACCATCTCTAATGCTTTGTTAATATTGGGCACATGGTTTCCTTTTTCTTTAAAGTTGTTAAAGGGGTATTGCACCCAAGAGCTAAAGAAATAAATGCTCCTAAACCTTGCTGGTGTTGCCAAGTCCCCCTGAGTATTTTGAGCTGTCACCCTTCTTTCTAGCTGCCCCCGTTCCTGTTTTACAATTTATCTAAAAGCCTGTCTATATCCAAGATGGTGCCAGTCAGGAAACTACATTTCCCATCATGCAGTGCTTCTTCCTGATTGCACCCGCCCCCTTAGCATTCTTTACTGCACAATGCTGGTCATTACTACTGTGCACAGTAAACATAGGACTGTGTTTACTGTGCCACTGAAGCTGCATTTGGAAGAGAGCAGCCCTGACAGAGCAGCCCCTATCCCATACACTGTATACTGACTGTGAGCAGTCAGTATACAGTTTACATACTTTCATTCACACATTCATGACACTGTGATACACACTATATACACATGAACATATTTTTACATACATACTGCATGTAATAACTTCTATGATGGATATTTTTCATTAAGTATTAGGCTATGTTCCCACTACGTAAAACTATGGCCGTAGTTCTCGCCGCAGAACTACGGCCGTAGTTTTGCGGAGTTGAACAATGCCTTGTGTGCAATGGGATCCCGACCGGAGCGTACACACATCGTATACGCTCTGGCTGGGATCCCATGTGGCGCCGGAACAAAACTGACAAGTCAGTTTTCTGCGGCCAGAATTCTGTGAATTCCGCCCACAGAAAGCCCTGTCAGTTCACACAGTGAAGCAAGCGGCTCCGGCCGCTCGCTTCACTGCGGGCTATGGGAAGCTCTGATGCGGGAGCGCGCTGATGCGCCCATATCAGAGCTCTGCGGCCGGACGGATCATCCGGCCGGTACCTAAGTACCAGCCGGGATGATCCGGGCACAGACCGGCCGTTCCGTGACCCGGCCGGGGTCATGGAACTGCTGGTCTGTTACGTAGTGTGAACATAGCCTAAGTCTTTTTGGGTCGCTACGAGCCCCCCAGGAACTCAGGGCCCCGGGCTACCGCCCGAAAATTACCTATTGTAATCTGCTACTGCATATTGCTAATTTTTTTCCAATTCTTCAATAGAAAACCTGAAATCACATGATAAAAACTTGTAGAAAAAGAAAACGGCTTTAGTAACGTACATTAAGGGTGCCTTCACACCTACCGGATCCGCAGCAGATCTTACTTCTGCGGATTCGCAGCGAGATCAGCTGCGGATCCAGTATCAATTCACCCCTATGATAGCACATACTCGCAGCGGGATTGACATCCCGCTGTGAATATGTGCTTTAACCCCCTGCTGTCCGCAGCCCCGCCGCATCCCCCATCCCCGGCCGCATTAGCCCATCCCGGCCGCATCCAGCAGCCCGCATCCCCCATCCCCAGCTGCATCCCCCCATCCCCGGTCGCAGATATTAGCTGTAAGCTAATGGAATTTTATGATGTTTTTTTTTTTTGTGTGTGTGTGTTTTTCTCTCCTCTCTGGCACTGTTTTTGTGCCCTGTGGCAGTTTTTCCAAAAGCAACATAGTGAGTGTGTGCCATTTTTTTATGCAAACTGTAACAGTTCTCTCCCATAGAGTTCAATTAAATCTTCAGTTTGTCTCAAAAATGCCAAGGGCAAAAAAAAAACATATTGCACCTAAAGTCAAAAACGCCAGAAAAAAAGCCAAAAAATGCCAAAAACACCCTCAGGCTATGTTCACACAATGTAAGTAAATTATTAATTAAGACTGTAGTTGCTGATTATTCTTTACCTACACTGTGCTGCAGGCTAAGGGAATCCCGGCCGGAGCGTATACCCTAGCGTGCCGCAAAAAACTGACATGTCAGTTTTCTGCGGCCGCTTTTCATTGAATAGTGGCCACAGTGAGCCTGTCAGTACACACAATGGAGCATGTGGCTTTGGCCGCATGCTCCATTGTCTGCAGCAGGGAATTCCTATGCGGGAGCGCACTTATGCGCTGCATCCGAATTCAGGGGCAGTGAAGAACTTCTGACACTGGCCGTTCCGTGACCTGGCCAGGTCACGAAATGGCCAGTGTCTTACTATGTGGGAAAATGGCCTCACAGAGGCACTGAACTGCAACACAGGGAGCCAGTTTAAGGCCACAGCCACACAACGTCTTTTATTAGCTGTTTGTTGACAACCATCATTCTGTAGCCAAATAACGAATACTATTTTAAAATAATGGCCTTTATTCCACAAAAAATGGCTATTGTTTTGAAATAACGGCCGTTATTTGGTCGCAGAATGATGCTTGTCCAAAACATTATGTGGTCATGGCCATGAGAAGCCATAGGGATTACAGAAAACCTTGTATTATGCACGGATTCATGGAAGACGATGGGAAAAGATTCATGTACTAGTACTTGCTGACATCCATAACTGATTGGACCATAATATTTTTAGTGGCACAGACACTTGAATCTAAATTACAATCTTTATAAAACAGGAGAAACAACCTATAAGAACCCATAAAATATTGGTGCTAATTCTTCCCTGTTTTTTGACATGGAGATGTAGTGAGTACCTAGCACACATAATATGAGGCAGCAGAACAAGTTGTTTTGATTGAATCAGATTTTGCTTTGTGCTGCTAAATTAAGAGCACTTTTATTTGCTGGTTCTGTGAGCTGGAAACTCGCTGCATTAGTTAAGATAAGGAATTCTCATTCCACTAAGTGAATACATAAGAGCCAATTTTTTATTTTTTTATTTTTTTAGCGTCTAATATGAATGAGACTTTCATGTACTTATTCAGATCAGATAACATTATATAATGTTGGATTTGGGGAACATTTCAGTAACAGCGTGTAAAAGTTTATGTTGGATGAAAGTCATTTTTTAGCTCATTAACGGCACAATGGGGAAAATCTAAAAAAAAAAAAAAAAAAAAAAAAAAAAAAAAAAAAAAAGGAAAAGTTAATTATCAGCAAAATATCTGTTTTTGTTTGCACTAGGTGCTATCAGACTTATGATTATAATGTACTGCTATATTTCTTATGTTGTTTTATGCTGAACTAATATGAGTTCATTTTGCAGCCACATTCAGCTGTAAAATGACCTAAATAAACAGCATAATATTAGGGCTGCAAATGCGTGCCTGGTCGAGGGGATATAGGCTTGAACAAACAGCATCAGACATTTATGTTGCTTTTAGTTTGAGTTATTAAACCAGTGGTCCTGGCAGCATTTGTGGCAGTAATATAGGAAACAAGCCTTAAAGCAGGCATGGGGAACCTTTGGCCCTCCAGCTGTTGCAAAACTGCTTCCTATCATGTCTGGACAGCTAAAGCTAAAGCTTTGGCTGTCCAGGTATGATAGGAAATGTAGTTTTGCAACAGCTGGAGGGACAACGGTTCCCTTTCCCTGCCTGAGGCTATGTTCACACACTGTAAAAATGGCAATAACGACCGCTATTTTATAACAACAGCCTTTCGCTATCATACGAATAACATCCATTGTTATAAAATAACATCCATTATTTGTTGTTAAATTATGGCGGTCCAATAAAAACGGCTGTGATTTTGATGGTGTGTGAACATAGTCTCAAAGTGTAGCTATTAAGTTATATGGAAAGTGATTATAGTGCAGCACTGTGCACAATAATCATTTTCAAACTGGAATTGATTATAAGAAGTTCTTTATGAGTGTGCCACTTGTAGCCAGCTTGAGACCCAGTGCTGTAGAATCACATTACACTGGGACTGGTGCTGACTTTGGGTCTTATGGAGACAGACTAAGAAGCCTTGTCTCCTAATGACAGGAAGGGATCCTAGCCAACAGCTGTTCCATACAGGTATTTAGATACTAATTTGAAGATTATAATAATTTAGAAAAATGATTATTGTGCACAGTGCTGCACTACAAATAATGTGGGAATAGCTTAACAGGAGAACCACAGTCTCTTTATTCAGCTGACATTGCCTACTCTAAGTGTGGGTTCACACGTACCGGATTGCAGCGTTTTTTTTTATGCGAGTTTACAGATAGATTTACATAGTTGTAGCAGAATTTTCATTCTGCTGTGAGTATGTAAAGCCCTGCCCCCCTTAACCCTCTATGGCCCAGTGAATATTTTACACTGCCTGCGGCCTGCTTCTGTGGCTCCTAGCTTTCTGATGTCCTGCTCAGCCAATCTGTCCTGCCGCAGCTACTGATTGGTTGAGCGGAACGTCAGGGAGCCAGGAGCCACAGAAGCAGGCCGGAGTGCGGACGGGTAAAGTATTCACCGGGCTACCACGGGTTAAGGGGGATGGGGCCTTACATACTCACAGAAGAATTACAATTCTGCTGCAAGTATGTAAACCTATACAAAATCACTGCGAATTCACAGAATGAAATCCGCAGTGATTTGGGAAGTGTGAACCACCCTTAGGATATGTTCACATGTCTGTAATTTCTGTCTGAATGGATCTGTTCAATTGTGGGTGGCTACAGATTCCCATTCGTAGTGCTGTCCACAGCTGTGAGCCCGCGGTTATGGATAGTGCTATGGACGAGTGAACAAGGCCTAAGGATTGGCCAATCCATATTGAAATTCGGTAAAACCTCTTCCATCAAAATGTAGTATAACTGCACAGATGGATCTACTGTATACTTTGTTTTTCAAAAGTGGCAACATAAATTGTTATTCCTTTCATCTTGTAAAATTTGATTATGCCTGTAAATAGTAACTCTGTGTAATTCTCTGTCACTAGTGCAGCAGCCCGAGGTAGAGTGTGTGCGTTAACTGGACGCCCAGTGGATATGGATGAAGAATAATAGTCCCTTATGGCCCAGTACAAATCACTCCACAAGCTTTCCCACACTCATACCAAATAATGGAGCTAATTTATTAGGAGTTAAGGGTCCATTTACACCAAAAGATTATCTGACAGATTATCTGCCAAAGATTTGAAGCCAAAGCCAGGAAAGGATTTGAAAAGAGGAGAAATCTCAGTCTGTCCTTTATGACCTGATCTCTGTTTATAGTGTCTTTCTGGCTTTGGCTTCAAATCTTTGGCAGATAATCTGTCAGATAATCTTTCTGTGTAAATGGACCCTTACAATAAATCATTGAGACCCAAAAATCAACTCCTTATGTCCCAAACTGATGATGGTTAACAACTTGTACTTTACTGTAGGTTGTAAATGCAGTTGCAGTTCAGAAGACTACATTGAGGCTTTGATGGCCAGTCTAGTATCTTTGACCACAAATGGTGCAGTCTGTACTGTTATTTATTTATTTGTATATTTATTTGCCAACATAAATATAAAGATCGAATAGACCCTATGAACATGAACGGAAAGGTTGGTTGCTATTTGTAAATTAACTCAGTGTCAAGTTTTCCATTAAGAACAGAAGCGAAGCTGCCAGTGTGACTATAACCCTAGGCTTTAAACAACTGAGCCAAATAACATTAACCTATGGCTAAATATCACAAAGGGAAGCCAGAGAGAAAATAAATGTATTCCAGTTGAAAGAATCGATGCATTAAAACTATTTCAGCATGGAAACACATTTAATAGCCTTATAATAAACCATTACAGGGGAGTAATTGTTGTCCCATACATCTTTAATGTGAGATCAGCTAGAAGCCATTGCTCTGTCATGGAATCATCGCGTGTTTTGTGGGCGGCTGCATCATTCATTAGTCACATTATTAGAAAACATACACCATCTGTAGTTTATAGCGTTCAGAAAAAATAAAATGGCCCTACAGCTTAAGGAGAGAAGCTGGTGCCAGGGCGGTAATCTCATACAGACTGCTGAGAATCAGCACAAAGCCATTCTTCACTAAATCCAACAGAAATGGAATATCTCCAGTTCAATTTCCTGCCATTTACGTCTGATATAGCAACCTGGGTAGCAAGTGCGGTGTGACTAAATACTGTACTCGTACTATAGTCAGCCCCTTTATATACTGCCTCTGCCACTGGTGGTTATGAACAATAAAATATCTCTCAAAAATTGCTTCTTGTGTGCAAATATCTAAAAGTAGAAGGCAGGGGCGTAGCTAGGATTCACAGGGCCCCATAGCAAACATTTTTAAGGGGCCCCACTCCCCTACCCACAGCACAAAGCACTGCGCATATATATATCTGCTTTACTGTTGGTGCACTGATAACCGCTGACCTCTGCACAGAGCTCTGCACATTTTTCTTTCCTACTTGATTGGCAGCTGGAAAACAGAGGTCAGAGGTCATCAGAGCAGTGAAGCAGAGATCTCTGTCTTCTGCTTGTTAACCCTTTTTTGTGTTGCAGCCTATAAACATTGCATGGAAGTAAACATTGGGTCACTTACACACTTCAGTACCTAGGGGGTTAAGCAGAAGAACACACGCTCTTACCTTCTCCCCCAGGCCCCCATACTGCATGGGCCCCATAGCAACTGCCTACCCTGCCTTTATGGTAGCTACGCCACTGGTAGAAGGGACTCAAATACAAGCTGAAGCTCACAGTGGGCAAAAAAATAAATAAATTGGCCATTGATATTTGTTGGTATTTATTAAAAAAAACATGTACAATTGAGGAGGTTTTTCCTTCTCATTAGATACCCATGCCTTATAGCTGAGAGCGGCCGAAGCAGAGGCGCGAGTCGTCCCATTGAAACAGATGGCAGCTGGCCCCTATACTGTAAGTTGCGCTGTAGTTAGGCCTTCATACTATATAACTCCCTACCCCCTTTGTTGTTGTTCCCCCATACTGTATACATTCCCCCTATGCAGAAAGCCCCCCCCCACCCCCCCATACTGTATACCTCCCTCCCCTCTCTGTAGTGCTTTCTCCATACTGTATACATCCCTACTCTGCAGGTAGTCCCCATGCTGTAAAACTCCCTCCCCCCTCTGTGGTTGGCCCATATTCAATGTCCCCACTGTGCAGCTTCTTACCCCTCCAACCTCCCCTTGCAGCTTGTGTTGGGCAGGTGGGGACGGAGCATAACAAGTCTGGCACTGATTGGCTGATGCTAAGCCACCCAGTATCAGGGATCTGGTCTGCTGACTATAACTAGGACTTATTTTTGGAGTAGCCCTTATATTTCAAGCCTCATCCAAAATGTCTGCAAAATGAGGCTAGTTGTAACAAACTTGCCTTCGCCCGTGGCAGCGCCACCCTCACCTGACATATCAGCGCTGCTTCCCCGGGCTGCGAGGGTAGCGGGCATAGGGAAACGCCGGTCCATTTATCCACATGCTGTGCAGAGTGTGAATGCTGTCAGGAGATTGAGGCCCCGGGTCAGTCAAATCCGGTCCCAGTCTTTCAGATCTCCTTGATCTGGTCTCCCTGAGAGGCTCTATATAAGGCTTCAGCTGCTTATGGGAGTTGCCTGTGAATTGGTTTCAAAGCCTCACTAGCATTTATCTACCTGCTGATACCTGTTGTTCTACTGACCTCTGCCTGTACCTTGGATTTCCCTTTGTCTCTGTGATTTGGTTTTTGACGTGCTTCTCCTGGACTCTCTGACCTCGCTTGATATCTGACTTTGTCTCTGTTTTGTGATTTTGTTCCTGGCGTGTTCTCCTGGTTTGACCTGGCTAGTCTGACTTTGTTAGTTCTGTCCTTTTCCCTATCCCTCACAATATCTTAGGAAGGGACTGTCGCCCAGTTGGGGGCCACTGTTTAGGGTGGTCGTCAATTAGGTAGGGACAGCAGGGGGGTTTAGTTCCAGGGCTGCACTCACCCTCTACCCCTCCTGACATTACACTAGTAACCCAAGGGGTGAGTTCTTCAACTCCTTAGGGCAACGTCCGGAATCTCCCGACATTGCTGTGGCCATCTTGCCTACATGTGGGGCTGGATAGCATACGACTGATGCTTCCCTCTAACCGTAGAATTAACCACTTCACCAATAGCTGTTCCTGGCAGCCGGCACTAGTAACAGCAGGTACCAGCATGTTTGCAGCCACCTGGGGAATTGTGTGTGGGGGGAAAGTTAACTGATTAACCTCTTCTTTACTGATATAGTGTCCTTTATTAATACAGAACACCTTATGTAACTTATTTTTTGGGTTGTGCTTTTCAATTATTTCTTATGGGAAACTTTTCTTTGATATACAAGTGATTTGGATTACAAGCTCAGAGTTACCCATCTGTACATAGCAGTTTTGGGGGGGGGGGGGTTGGCCCTCATTAGTATAGATCAGGGTGGGGGTTGCCAGAGGAAAGGCAAGAACATGGAAATAGCTATCTATACTTCAGTATCTTTCCTTTTGGGAAAAATTTTGGCTTGACATACAATCCCTAGTTATTTCCAGGTTCTTCATGGGTCAATTATTGATTAAAAGGTGGTGGTGACGAACATTCTTCATTTGTTTTCATGGAGAGCTAAGTTGCATACTGTTTTCCCATGAAGCACTGAATGGTTTGTAAGGCTACATATCCCAGTGTGGCGGTCTCAGAACCATCCCTTAAAGCATTGGTATGTGAAGGAAGTAACTCCACTTATTAAAGAGTATTTTATGCATTGCTGGTTAATGAGGATTCAACATTTTTTTTAATACAAACAATAACCATATAAAACTAACTAAAGTTTATAGTACTTAAAGTCTGATTTAATACAACTACTATGCACAATATTTGAGCAGTTTCTACTGTATTTCTCTAGCAGTGCTAATCTTTTGGGCAGAGTGTATAAATCACATTTGTTCTTTCTCTTCTAATCCTAAAGAGTCTCCTCAGTATGTGTTGGTACAGTAAAATATGAATATGTAAAAAAAAATGTAGGTCATAGCGGTTGCCTGTGGACTTCTGACATTGCACATGCGTGTTATTCTAATATGCCATGTTAAATTGAAGTGACAGCCCTGTCTGTGTTTCTAAGCTCCAAGCTAAACACATAGTATCCCTCTATCTTTCAGCTTATAGAGGACGCAGAATTAATCCTATCATTAAAATTCGAGAAATTTAAATAAGAGAATCTTGGAAAGTCCTGTAAATAGAACATTTTATCTTTTTATGGAGATACTGTATATATTTATAATATATATATATATATATATATATATATATATATAAAATTAGGATGAAGCCTGCATCCTGTAGTCCTCCAAAAATCAAACTTATTCAGTAAGCAGCGAGGTTGAGGGTGCAGCTGAAGTCTCTCCTTCTCTGTGTCTATGAGACTGCATGCTGGGAGAGAACATACTAACACAGTAGGCATAGATAAAGAGCATACGCATTAGGATGAAATTCTCTGGATATGCATAATAGGGAAAATACACACACAAAAACACACATTACAAAAAGTCCATGGAAACCCCATTTATGGTGCGTTCACACCTACAGGATCTGCAGCTGATTTTCTGCAGCAGATTTCATTTAAATAACTGAACACAGCATCAAATCTGCTGCAGATCTGCTGCAGATTCTGTAGGTGTGAACGTACCCTTACACAGACTGGAAAAATCTGTGCACATTTCAGGGAATGCTGTAGATTTGGAAATCATTGATCTAGGGCACAGATGTCAAAGCTTTGGCTGTCCAGGCATGATGGGAATTGTTGTTTTGCTGGAGGGCCGCACTTTTGACAGCCCTGATCTAGGGCATACTGTATACTTAATTTTTTTGGTATATAATAACAAGTAAAGAGGCATGTACTCTATGAATATTTGTTGGGTTGTTGTACAGTGGCATATTGTTATAAATGGAAACTAACAGCAGGTAAAAAGACTCTAACCTGCTGTTATGTTCCCATAGAGCAGGTGATGCTAGGAATGAAGATAGTTTCTTACCTTCATCCTCAGCCCCATTGTCATTAAACTATCTTTTTTTTACGAATATGTAAATTAGATGGTTTGGTGCACTCGGGGTGGTACTACCAGCCCTCACTGCACTGATCTGCCACCTTTGCCCCACCTGTTCCGCAGTAATGAGCGACTGGAGTGACGTCACTGCAGAGCAGCAGGTGGATGGGGTGGATTGGTGCACTATGACCTGTAGTACCACCACCAGCTAACCAAACCTTATTTAAATATTATTAAAACTGAGGTTTTACTGAAAATGGAGCTGAGGATTAAGGTAAGAAAAATTCTTCTCAGCGTCTCTGGCCCTATGGGAACATAACAGCAGGTTAAAGTCTTCTAACTGCTTCTCTTGAACTAAACTGCTTATTGCCTCCACTGTTTAAAAGGAAAATGGCAGCATGGCTATGCATATATCTGTTCTGCCAGCTTCCAGATGGAATTCACACAAGGATCACACTCATACCTTCAGCTTCTGCCTATTTTGGGTCACAGAAGCTGATCCGTGACACTGTCAGATCCCGCCCTGCTCTCTGGCAACTGCTGTGTCTTTCGACCACCACCCGCCTCCTACACTTCTTGCTATTACTATTACTACTAAGTTACTATTGTACAAGGCCAAGCCGTGCGTATATTATATTTTACCAGGATTCTTTGCAATATCCAAGCAACAGAAGATAACAACATAGCAGCATCCAGGGATGTAGCTATAGGGGCTGCAGCAAAGCATGCAAAGGTAACAGTAATACCTGGGCCCTCTGCCACACGAGACACTTGTATTCAGTGTCGGACTGGGGTACCTTTTGCCCACCAGGGAATTTAATACTAGGGGCCCACCCTACATATACCAGACATAACCAGCGCCAAACTATAGCGACTTTGCACAGAGCTGTGTATGTGACCAGCGATCCTGGCTCACTGCTAGTAACTTGTCAGACACTCTATGCAAACAGCTTAGCGTGCCACATACGTTTCTTGAAAGGAGAAGTCCCGTTAAACTGATAAATCTCAGGCAGGCAGGGGGGTGCGGGAACATAATAACGAAAGTATACTTACCCCTTCCCATGCCCCCATAGCACTTCCTTAACCGCTTAAGGACCGAAGCAATTTTCATTTTTGTTCTTGCATTTTGTCACCTACATTTTGATTTGATGCGACCAAAAATGCGCAATTTTGCACTTTTTCATTTTTTTGCACTTACGCTGTTTACCGTGCACGATCAGGAATGTAATAATTTTATAGTTCAGGAGAATACACAAGCGGCGATACCAAATATGTTTATTTATTTATTTTTATTCATAAAATAGGAAGAGGGGGGTAATTTAACGTTTTATTAAAGGAGGATTTTTTTAATTAAACAAACGAACTAACCTTTTTTTCCCGTTTTACACATATATTAATTGACCCCCCTGGGGGACATAAAGCAAGAACAGGGGGTGTTACAGTATGAGTCTATGGGAGTCTATGTAGAACAGATGGTATAAAGTGCCCATCATAACTATATGGGAAGGTATCTATCTGTCAGGGAGCAAAAAGAGTAAAAATGTGGTGTGAACGTGACCTTAAAGGGGTTATCCAGCGCTACAAAAACATGGCCACTTTTCCCCCTCTCTTGTCTCCAGTTCAGGTGTGGTTTGCAATTAAGCTCCATTTACTTCAATGGAACTGTGTTTGAAACCCCACCCAATCTGGAGAGGGGGAAAAGCTTTATAATGTTTATGTAGCGCTTATATAATGTGGTGCATTTTTACACTGTGTAGTCTAAGTTTCCACTGCCATGCTAATTTACTTTTTTTTATTTAATTTAAAGAGGTACACTGGCAAAAACTTTTGTATTGTATTTTGAAGTGTTGTATTCTTTCCAGGCTGACACAGTGCACAGTCTCTGCTGCCACCTCTGTCCATGACAGGAACTGTCTGGAGCCAAAGCAAATCCCCTTAGAAAACATCTCCTGATCTGGACAGTTCATGTCATTAACAGAGGTGGCAGCAGAGAGCACTGTGTCAGACTGGAGATAATACACTTATCCATCTCTGTGCCCCCTAAGCTCTTCCTTAATGATATCCAATAGCCACCGGCCTCCTACAGCTCCTCCAGCTGCAACGTCATGTAGTCGGCTGATGGATCGCCTGCTCATCCAATCACTGACTGGGGATGGACACCGCTGCAGTCATTGACTGGCTGAGCAGGAAATCCATCAGCCGTGTATGTGACATTGAGCTGGGGCCATGACATACACAAAACCTGGTCAAAAATGACTGAAAATGACTTCCAGCAGCTGTGGGAGAGAGCGATCCAGGGGCACGGGGACTGGTGAGTATAGTTTCTTTATTATCTTCCCACACTTCACTGCCTGACTATCATTTGTTACGAGACTTCTTTCAGCTGTAATTCGTGTTCCAAACTGCTGACACTATTAGATACTGTTAGGTCAAGAAGACACATGGTACCTTAAAGATATTTGTCTTTGATTCTACAGCATAGAAAATGTTTTTATTCTCTAGTAGAAATAGTCAGACTGGAAGGCCCACCTCCTGCCAGGGGCCCACAAAGGGGTAGAGCCCACCGGGGAATTCCCCTGTGGGCCAGTCCGAGCCTGCCTGTATTACAAACAGCACTTGGTGGGTGGGTGGCCCTGTTACACATTTCCACTTGGGGCCCCAGAGCAGCATCAGCAGGTAGTAAAGACATGTATGATCATTATAATTTTCTAACTAAAATTTCAGCTTTTTACTATTTTTTATGTAAAATATACACAAAATTGCCATATTTTCACACCTCAAAATTTTCTTATTTGGTTAAATATTATTATACCCTCCAATGCCCTACAGTTGCTTTAATTCTGAGTATCTTGGGAATGCAGGTATCTAAGGAAGGAGGCAAGTGGAAAACCAATATTGGAATAAAGTAAAGAACTTTTTAAATTGAATTTATTTATTTTTTCTTCTCATCTTCACACATACTGTATATTATGATTAAGCATATTTTGTCTTTGAAGTTTAGCCTGACAATAAGGACTTTATGCGATATTATCTTACATGGGTTATACTGTTTATGACTTATTTATGGTCCAGACGGGATTGGCAATGCTGGCTCTGATACTCTGTGCCGTTTAGCATCATTTACTTATGTTACTGCATCATTTTTGTGAAGACAGTACTGCAGTACTGCAATGACACACCAACATGTGTAAACATAGCCCTAATTTCACTGTAGACTATTGCAGAATCAGTGAAGTTGCAGCAGCTGCTTCTGTCACTCCTTGCCTGCTCAGGTGTAGTCTAAAGAGGCTGCTCAGCAATGGTGAATCAGTCATGGGATTGGGGGATCCAGCCAAGCCTCCTGTTACATCACGCCCTGCCCCCTGTCTGCATCATCAGCCTGATCTCAGCAAACACACACAATGTGAGACAGAGGCATGTTATCTCTGTCTTCTGAGACAATGTGAATTGGCACAGAGGCCATTTTTCTTCACTTTTCCTGGATGTCAATCAGCTACCAGTTTGGCAGAAGCGTACAGATATGGTAATACATTATATAGACACATCTATATACATTTTAATGTACTTTTAATACAAAAAAAAAGTTTTTCCTATCTGGAGTTCCCCTTTAAAATAAAATTCATGATTTTTGGATATTTTTGTAATTATGAAAATAAATTTTCTACAATTATATATTGATCGGAGTCTTAGTCTATACCTAGGACATTAAGTAAACTGGAGTTTCCATCCCACATAGATCTGTAAAGAAAGTGATTCGATTTCTAATTTGTGTTTCCTTCTCTGCCATTGTCTTCTCTCAAGCTGCTACAGACCTGATTCATTATTTATCCCTAACTAATATTACAATGGATTGTTCACAGCAGATCATTAATAATTGAAGTGTTTATTGTAGACTCATCGGTAATTACCAGAGCGGCTCTGGTTGGACACTTACACTCGCTTTTACTGGCATCAGTGGGTGGAAACACAGAAGGTTTTCATTTACAATTTAAGATGGTTCAACATACTTGAATAGATGTGAGGTGTGCACTATACATAGGTTAAATGGGTAACTCCGGCAAAAAAATGTTTTCCAAGCAACTAGTGTCAAAGTTACAGTATACAGATTTGTAAATTGCTTCTATTTAAAAATCTCAAGTCTTCCAGCACTTATGAGCTGCTGTATGTCCTACAGGAAGTGGTGTATTATTTTCAGTCTGACACAGTGCTCTCTGCTGCCACCTCTGTTCATGTCAGGAATTGTCCAGAGCAGCAGCAAATCCCCATAGAAAATCTGTACTGCTCTGTACAGTTTCTGTTACAGATAGAGGTGGCAGCAGAGAGCACTGTGCCAGACTGGAACAAAGACTGGAACCACTTCCTGCAGAACATTCCGCAACTAATAAGTCCTAGAGGATTGTAAATAGAAGTAATTTACAAATCAGTATATCTTTCTGGTACCAATTGAGTTCCCCTTTGACTGTTTGTATGTCGGAACTACAGTATTGCAGACTGCCATGTCTGGCTGTGTGGCCATGTCAATAAATAGGAGCGACAGTCTCCTAAGCAGTTGGCTACAGGATGAAATGCAGGTATCGGCATGGGCACTGGGACTGATGACGTCAATGTGCTGTGGAACTGCACATAGCAGGAAAAAGTTTTTAGGGTGTTAAAAACTATAGGTTTGACAGCAATTACGGAGAGAGGACATCTTATGAGAGGTGCCAGTGTAGAGGGCTGTTGGCTAGTATAGAGACCCCTGGACACAGGCTTGTCCTTTTGAAGGAAAGGGAGTGGGGTGGACGATGTTAGAAAACTAGAGGCTGGGGACTGGAGCTAGTTTTTGTGGCTGTTATAGGTCCATGACGGGTTTTTGTTGTGTTTTGTCAGCCTATTTAATGTAATGATCTTTTTGCTGTTTATTTAGTGAGGATCTTATTGATAGTGAATGACTTTTGCTGCCAAACAGTGGTGGTGAGAGATCAGCGAATGTCGAGCACGTAAATCTCGAGCACGCTCAACTTTCTCAGCCATTGGTAAGTAAAAGGCAGAGCTTGGCAACGTGGCAAGCGTTAATGTGTATGGGAGGGATGGGGGGGAGATAACTGGTGACCAAATAATCATTCATCCGACAGTTATTGGTGCTGCCCATACATCACAGTATCAGTGCTCAGGAATATACTGTATACTTGGTATTTTAGCATGTAAAAAAACTTTCTGGTCATCCACAATTGGAATATTGGAAAATATTGGAGCCCTCAGTAGGTTCTCCACTGCAGTGCAGCTCTCAGTGTACGTTCATCATCTGCATTCATGACACAACCTCAGGAAACACTAGGCCGGCTAGTTCTCATAGGAGCATTGGAAAGTTATGTGCAATGGCCGCCAAACCTGTATTTAATATTGGCTTTTACCTATTGATCCAGTAAGTAATGGCTACATTTAAAACTTGCTGTCCTCACATTTGCGTGGCAATGCCATAACTAAAATTTCCTGGGACTGTGTATAACAAAATATGGGCGGTCCCGACAAATGCTATTTGGGCCGGTATTATTTTATATATATCCATATAATAGTGCAAAGTAATCTAGCAAATTAAATGTAAGAAAAATGCTGAGGACTGTACATACTGTACACTAGATATGCTGAGAGGATACACCAAAGGGCTTACTGCTAGAGAACTCTAGTTCTCCTGGCACCAAGGTAGATGCAATAAGTAAGTGTCAATGCTAAAAAGCTTTGTCCGGCAGGTATCTGGCTTCTAATCAATTGCCACATGAGCGGTAACAAGATTAAAAAGGGCGAGTTAATTCGCCGCTGACAATAATGCAAACAGCAGCACTGGAGTGAAATCTGTCCCAGTAATTAGAAAATGAACAGATGAACGGGTCACTAAGGTCAGTGCTGGGAGAGAATATATAAGTCACCAACATGACCAGTCAGTAAGGATAAGCCCGCAAGCTGTTTTCAAACAGGAAAAATAAACAGGGAATGAAGTGAATCATGCCCAGAGGAAAGGACACCAACAAGGGAGTGACTCAAGCAGCAAGGCTTTGTTGTAGTCAGCTAGAGTATGGGAGCTGATCGCACATCCAGCTGGTAGAACATTGAGAGAAGGAAGTTGTTGATCAGTGAAGCTAGTGTATGACGTCAGCAAAGGCTTTTACTGGAAATGATGTCTCCAGAGTATGATCCACCTGCAAATTGGGACCTTTCAGCCATGCGCCCATTAGTCTGTTTTGTTCTGATTATAAAGGCAATGTTATTGGCAGGAATGTAAGACACTTAGCAAGCCTTAATCATGTTTATTCTCTATTCACATACCAGGGAGTTCAAGGGTATGCATTCTAGACGTTCTAGAATTTTAAATGATGAACATTAATAATCAGGGATTGTTATCTTCATAGCATTGATGTCCTTTCACAGGTCACTACTACACTATTTATCACAGTTCATGTAGTTTGCACACTAAAGTAAAAAAAACAAAATACAACAACAACACACCAATAAGGTATTTTTGGAACTGTGATTTATTTGTGACCATAATGATGATATACAGTATGTAAGTGATCACAATATTAGAGCAAAAGAATAAGTTTATTAGAGAAGACTGTACAATTGCTTGGGAGCAGGCGTAATTTATGATAAATGGGGCGTGGGAGGAGGCCACATTCTCCCCCCCCCCCCCCACTTCAGCACCTTCTCCCTGGCGTAAGCCTTAGGTGCAACTTTTGTAAATGTCCCCATTATCTTAAGGGGCATTTGTACCTAGGATCTTATGCTGCATTTACACGTAACGATTATTGGCCCGATCGTACGATTAGCGATGTCGAATTTACGATTTTTTTTATAACGATCGTTTTGCGATCGTTTAAGCCTATCTCGCACATTGGTTAAATCGGCGAACGACTGTTCACACGGAACGATTTGCGAATTTTTTGCGTACAATCAACGACGATTTGATGACCTGATGAAAGATCAAAATGTACGATTTATCTTGCGTCGTTCGATCGTTCACTGCGTTTACACGTACGATTATGGTTCGAATTCGACCGTTATTGCGCAAATTCACACGATAATCGTTACGTGTAAACGCAGCATTAGTGCTGCGAGTCAAAATTGCTAACCACTGAACCACCACACCACTGTCATATTACCAGATTCTCTCTTATTTTATCACTTGTTTATATAGATATCATGAGGCCAATCTAAAGCCAAGTGGTCACTCTCACAGACACTCAAAGACAGATGCTCACTCTCTTCTCCAGCCCATAGCCAGGTGATCAGTCTCTTAGACGCTCCAGAACAGATGCTCACTCTCTTCTCCAGCCCAAAACCCGGTGATCAGTCTCTTAGACGCTCCAGAACAGATGCTCACTCTCTACTCCAGCCCATAGCCAGGTGATCAGTCTCTCAGACGCTCCAGGACAGATGCTCACTCTCTTCTCCATCCCATAGCCAGGTGATCTGTCTCTTAGACGCTCCAGGACAGATGCTCACTCTCTTCTCCAGCCCAGAGCCAGGTGATCAGTCTCTCAGACACTCCAGAACAGATGCTCACTCTCTACTCCAGCCCATAGCCAGGTGATCAGTCTCTCAGACGCTCCAGGACAGATGCTCACTCTCTACTCCAGCCCATAGCCAGGTGATCAGTCTCTCAGACGCTCCAGGAAAGATGCTCATTCTCTTCTCCAGCCCAGAGCCAGGTGATCAGTCTCTCAGACGCTCCAGGACAGATGCTCACTCTCTTCTCCAGCCCAGAGCCAGGCGATCAGTCTCTCAGACACTCCAGGACAGATGCTCACTCTCTTCTCCAGCCCAGAGCCAGGTGATCAGTCTCTTAGACGCTCCAGGACAGATGCTCACTCTCTTCTCCAGCCCACAGCCAGGTGATCAGTCTCTTAGACGCTCCAGGACAGATGCTCACTCTCTTCTCCAGCCCAGAGTCAGGTGATCAGTCTCTTAGACGCTCCAGGACAGATGCTCACTCTCTTCTCCAGCCCAGAGTCAGGTGATCAGTCTCTTAGACGCTCCAGGACAGATGCTCACTCTCTTCTCCAGCCCAGAGCCAGGTGATCAGTCTCTTAGACGCTCCAGGACAGATGCTCACTCTCTTCTCCAGCCCAAAGTCAGGTGATCAGTCTCTTAGACGCTCCAGGACAGATGCTCACTCTCTTCTCCAGCCCAGAGCCAGGTGGTCAGTCTCTTAGACGCTCCAGGACAGATGCTCACTCTCTTCTCCAGCCCAGAGCCAGGTGATCAGTCTCTTAGACGCTCCAGGACAGTTGCTCACTATCTACTCCAGCCCATAGCCAGGTGATCAGTCTCTCAGACACTCCAGGACAGATGCTAACGTTCTACTCCAGCCCATAGCCAGGTGATCAGTCTCTCAGACGCTCCAGGACAGATGCTCACTCTCTACTCCAGCCCAGAGCCAGGTGATCAGTCTCTTAGACGCTCCAGGACAGTTGCTCACTCTCTACTTCAGCCCAGAGCCAGGTGATTAGTCTCTCAGACGCTCCAGGACAGATGCTCACTCTCTTCTCCAGCCCATAGCCAGGTGATCAGTCTCTTAGACGCTCCAGGACAGATGCTCACGTTCTACTCCAGCCCAGAGCCAGGTGATCAGTCTCTTAGACTCTCTCTACTCCAGCCCATAGCCTGGTGATCAGTCTCTTAGACGCTCCAGAACAGATGCTCACTCTCTTCTCCAGCCCAGAGCCAGGTGATCAGTCTCTCAGACACTCCAGGACAGATGCTCACTCTCTACTCCAGCCCATAGCCAGGTGATCAGTCTCTCAGACGCTCCAGGACAGATGCTCACTCTCTTCTCCAGCCCATAGCCAGGTGATCAGTCTCTCAGACGCTCCAGGACAGATGCTCACTCTCTACTCCAGCCCATAGCCAGGTGATCAGTCTCTCAGACGCTCCAGGACAGATGCTCACTCTCTTCTCCAGCCCATAGCCAGGTGATCAGTCTCTTAGACGCTCCAGGACAGATGCTCACTCTCTACTCCGGCCCATAGCCAGGTGATCAGTCCCTCAGACGCTCCAGGACAGATGTTCACTCTCTTCTCCAGCCCATAGCCAGGTGATCAGTCCCTTAGACGCTCCAGGACAGATGCTCACTCTCTTCTCCAGCCCAGAGCCAGGTGATCAGTCTCTTAGACGCTCCAGGACAGATGCTCACTCTCTACTCCAGCCCATAGCCAGGTGATCAGTCCCTTAGACGCTCCAGGACAGATGCTCACTCTCTTCTCCAGCCCAGAGCCAGGTGATCAGTCTCTTAGACACTCCAGGACAGTTGCTCAATCTATTTTCCAGCCCAGAGCTAGGTGATCAGTCTCTTAGACGCTCCAGGACAGATGCTCACTCTCTACTCCAGCCCATAGCCAGGTGATCAGTCTCTCAGACGCTCCAGGACAGATGCTCACTCTCTACTCCAGCCCATAGCCAGGTGATCAGTCTCTCAGACGCTCCAGGACAGATGCTCACTCTCTTCTCCAGCCCATAGCCAGGTGATCAGTCTCTTAGACGCTCCAGGACAGATGCTCACGTTCTACTCCAGCCCAGAGCCAGGTGATCTGTCTCTTAGACGCTCCAGGACAGATGCTCACGTTCTACTCCAGCCCAGAGCCAGGTAATTAGTCTCTTAGACGCTCCAGAACAGATGCTCACTCTCTTCTCCAGCCCAGAGCCAGGTGATCAGTCTCTCAGACACTCCAGGACAGATGCTCACTCTCTACTCCAGCCCATAGCCAGGTGATCAGTCTCTCAGACGCTCCAGGACAGATGCTCACTCTCTACTCCAGCCCATAGCCAGGTGATCAGTCTCTTAGACGCTCCAGGACAGATGCTCACTCTCTACTCCGGCCCATAGCCAGGTGATCAGTCTCTTAGACGCTCCAGAACAGATGCTCACTCTCTACTACAGCCCAGAGCCAGGTGATCAGTCTCTTAGACGCTCCAGAACAGATGCTCACTCTCTTCTCCAGCCCAGAGCCAGGTGATCAGTCTCTCAGACTCTCCACAACAGATGCTCACTCTCTTCTCCAGCCCAGAGCCAGGTGATCAGTCTCTCAGACGCTCCAGGACAGATGCTCATGCAGTGTCCCAGAACATGCAGACTACTACTCCTATTATGGCCATTTCTCTTGCTGTGTCAATGCCTGTTCTGGTAAGTGTTTGCACTGCAACTGCTGCTGGTTTTCCCCTAGTATTCTCTGGTAATGTGCATTCTCATGTGTATTCTCATGTATTCCTGTGTATTATTGCATTGTATGTGGTATGCAAGGCTGTTGATCACGTGACCGTGCCAGTGCCCTGTAACCATGGTTCCTCCAATGGCCGACTAGCTCTGGCCAGGAGCAACCATGTGACCTCCCACTTCCTCCTAACAAGTGAGTCTTCCCCCTGCTTCCAAGCAAAGAGGGTGTGTGTCGTCTCTCTCCTGCCTCAGAGGAGTTGGACATATCGCAGGTCCCACTTCACCACTAGAAGTGTGGATCCGGTGCTCTGCTATATTCAAGTCTTCAGCTGTATCTGCCTGCTCAAGTGTCCGGAGTTCCTTCTCTCATCTGGGTGTCATTCCGTTATCTCTCATCATCGCTACAAGGATTCACAGCAAGTATTACTCTCAAGCTAATCCACCCAGCAACGCTATTCCTCTCATACTCCTACTCCCATCATCCGGCACGTATTCTCACAGCCTATGCAGCACCACTCCTGCTTTATTTGTCAAAGCCTGATATATACCCGGTTGCATCCGGACAGAACTGTTGCTACTAGTTACCTCATCTATAATAAACCCGCTGTTACTGAACCCTGGCATTGGTGTCTACTAACTGGTGCCCTGACTAAGTGCAGCGAAGAATCGCATGCCCATCATCACCCGCAGATTCCACAGACCGGCCCTACAGCTGTGCTGCCCTCAGGCCTATACCGTGACAAGTATAACCCCTGCAGCTGCCCCGGTCATTGCCCGCTCATAACACCAGCACTGCGGAAGTGGCCCCCAGGGGCCATGGCATCGCACTCACTCTCTACTCCAGCCCAGAGCCAGATGATCAGTCTCTCAGATGCTCCAGGACAGATGCTCACTCTCTTCTCCAGCCCAGAGCCAGGTGATCAGTCTCTTAGACGCTCCAGAACAGATGCTCACTCTCTACTCCAGCCCAGAGCCAGGTGATCAGTCTCTCAGACAATCCAGGACAGATGCTCATTCTCTACTCCAGCCCAGAGCCAGGTGATCAGTCTCTCAGACACTCCAGGACAGATGCTCACTCTCTTCTCCAGCCCAGAGCCAGGTGATCAGTCTCTTAGACGCTCCAGAACAGATGCTCACTCTCTACTCCAGCCCAGAGCCAGGTGATCAGTCTCTCAGACAATCCAGGACAGATGCTCATTCTCTACTCCAGCCCAGAGCCAGGTGATCAGTCTCTCAGACACTCCAGGACAGATGCTCACTCTCTTCTCCAGCCCAGAGCCAGGTGATCAGTCTCTTAGACGCTCCAGAACAGATGCTCACTCTCTACTCCAGCCCAGAGCCAGGTGATCAGTCTCTCAGACAATCCAGGACAGATGCTCACTCTCTTCTCCAGCCCAGAGCCAGGTGATCAGTCTCTCAGACACTCCAGGACAGATGCTCACTCTCTTCTCCAGCCCAGAGCCAGGTGATCAGTCTCTTAGACGCTCCAGAACAGATGCTCACTCTCTACTCCAGCCCAGAGCCAGGTGATCAGTCTCTCAGACAATCCAGGACAGATGCTCATTCTCTACTCCAGCCCATAGCCAGGTGATCAGTCTCTCAGACACTCCAGGACAGATGCTCACTCTCTTCTCCAGCCCAGAGCCAGGTGATCAGTCTCTTAGACGCTCCAGAACAGATGCTCACTCTCTACTCCAGCCCAGAGCCAGGTGATCAGTCTCTCAGACAATCCAGGACAGATGCTCATTCTCTACTCCAGCCCATAGCCAGGTGATCAGTCTCTCAGACACTCCAGGACAGATGCTCACTCTCTTCTCCAGCCCAGAGCTAGGTGATCAGTCTCTTAGATGCTCCAGAACAGATGCTCACTCTCTACTCCAGCCCAGAGCCAGGTGATCATTCTCTTAGACGCTCCAGAACAGATGCTCACTCTCTACTCCAGCCCAGAGCCATTTGATCATTCTCTCAGATGCTCCAGGACAGATGCTCACTCTCTACTCCAGCCCAGAGCCAGGTGATCAGTCTCTCAGACGCTCCAGAACAGATGCTCACTCTCTACTCCAGACAGTTAGGTTTAGGCGCTGATCCACTTGTCCAGTCAATAAGAGTAGGATATCATTCCTTTAGATTTTTACTCAGATGCTGAGTACCAGGTACTCATTCATTCTTCTACAACCCTAGGGACCAATGTTCTTTCACAAGGGATATTTGTTTCTGAAAGTGACCAGTCAGTAGAGAACCAATTAAAGACCAAATGCTAAAAGCTTTTTTTCTTTAAATTCCAATTAACACAATTATAAAGAATTTAATTGTTTGCTATGTTTAAATATTAATAAACTTCCCTCCCTATTGAACTTACTGGTTCGGTACAACCATATGCAGACTAAGTCTTGCGGCCATAATACTCACTAAAATGTAATGGTCTGAAGCGTTCCTAACTATCCCCAGATATGCAGGCTGCTTAGTCTGAGTCTGTGAGGGTGTTGCTGATTTATTCAATACTGCAGGAGCACATGCTCTCCTTACACTCTCTAAAGCCAAAGATGATAAATGACTAAGAATTTAATTTTATTTCTTCCATCCCAAAACTTTAATTCACTACATCTTCAAAAACTGTAACTGGTATGAAATTCCATTTTAAAGAGGAGAAGAAAAACGATATCTAGACATTGCGTGAAATTATATTACCGTATATCATATCTAAGAGATCAATGTATTCTGCAGTTCAGTTCAATGGATTCTACCATTCACCCAGACACACTGAACAGATTTATTACCATAGTACAATCCAGTACGGAGTGACGTCACTAAGTGATCTAATTTACTTTCTCTATATATGTGACTGCATTTACATGTTCCTTTATTAAAATATTATTTAGACCAATCAGATGATCTTTTTGACAACATGTCTGGATAATAATAAGGGATAAAATTATTGTATTGATCAAATTTAAAGCAATTTGATCAATTTACATTTACATCAATTGTCCGCTCTATAGCATGCTCAGACATAAGAAGATAACTGATGAGGGGATAAGACAAATGATACCTGTCTTTTAGCTGATGGCTGTTCTCCAAATTATAAAATCAAGTTTTTCTTATAAGCTCAAGAGTTGTTGAGGTGGTGCTGAGCTGCAGCATGCATACCTTCTCCCTCCCCCACTCCTATCTGCTCTGCATCATTAATACACAAGCCAAATAAGAAGGGTGATGGAGGGAGCAGTCATGCATGCTGCAGCTCAGAACAGCCTCTATGACTCTTGATCTTAAAAGTAAAACTGCTTAGATGTTGTGGTCACCATTGAAATGTAGGTTTTTAAATGAAGGGAATCACAGCTAACTCCGATGCCAGGTGCTGATACCTGGTAGCCACAGGGTATATAGCCAAACATCCTTTAAGGTTGGAAAAATGTTAAAGGGGTTAAAATCAGAGGGCATCTTTAAAGTCAATCAATCAGAGGTTGGTGCAGAAGGAGCCTAGAGCAAAAGTGATCTGTGACAGTCCGCAAATGCAGAAAGAGCTACACAGCACTTGTATAGCACCACTGATCTGTGTATAATCATTAGGTTCTGATATCATAATGGGATGCTTATGCAATTATTATTTACAGATGTGTCAAAGAAAAAAATTATGCTGATGTGCATTAAATGTCTACAATGAAATTTTGCCTGTTGATTGAAAAAAAATACTTTTTTTTATTCAATTGTCAATAAAGAATGTTTTCCTTTTTACTTGTATTCAATAGAAACATGTTATAAATGTTATACAGCATCCAGATGGAATCTGAAGACAATCTATGAGTAATATATCTACAAATTAATCAGAGGCATAACCATTACAGTGTTCCTTTTTTTCCATTAGGAGACATTGCTTTGGTAGCAGAAACAATTCTCCCGATTGAGGCAGAAACAGCTTGCACGTCAGGAAAAGTTTATTTTCACAACTCGTCTGAAGAAAGAAAATGAAGCAGCAATCAGCTATTTTAGTCTCTATTATTAACCCAGGAAGCTTGAAGAGGCTGCAAGGAAGATTTCCAAAATGGTGTATTTTTCCACTGCTGCTGCCAAGTTCATTACGGAGATTGGGCACTGTGGTGTGTAATGAACTCATTACTTTACAGGTGCATTCTAATCTCACCAAATCACCGCCAGTAATTATACCTGAGGCTTCTGTATAATCATCGGCTTCACCATCAATTTACAACGCTCAGTCTCCTCACTGCTTGGGCTGGCTTACTGTATAATGCGGCTATGGCTGTTGTTTAAGAGATTTCCAGCTTAATACATGTGAGAATGAGGACAGATGTTTTCATGAAGAATGATGCTGCATCATATAGCGTACTTGTATATATAAATACACACGCACACGCACACCAACACTGTTGCTCCAGCTGCAACAATTATCAACAACACCCTCCACAGTAAGAGCAGTATAACCATTGATGTGCTACAGTACATTTAGAATGTCTTCAGATCCCTTTGTGTTTTCCACATTTTGTTATGTTGCAGTCTTGGGCCAAAATAATTCAAAACCTATAATGAGAATATGAAAACAGCAGGCCTAATTTACTAACAATGCATTCATTTTAGGACAATATGCTGTTGTTTGAGTGTGTTTATTTCATGTCAAATTCACTAAAGGAAAAGTCTGGCAATATTTTTTTATTAAAGTATTATATTGCCCCCCCCCCAAAGTTATACAAATCACCAATATACACTTATTACAGGAATTGCTTATAAAGTGCTTTTTTCCCTGCACTTACTACTGCATCAAGGCTTCACTTCCTGGATAAAATGGTGATGTCACGACCCGACTCCCAGAGCTGTGGCTGCTGGAGAGGATGATGGCAGAGGGACACTGCGTGACACAGGGCACTGGAGGGACATTGAGCATGCCTCTGCCGTCATCCTCTCCAGCAGCCACAGCCCGCACAGCTCTGGGAGTCGGGTCGTGACATCACCATGTTATCCAGGAAGTGAAGCCTTGATGCAGTAGTAAGTGCAGGGGAAAAAAAGCACTTTATAAGCATTTCCTATTAGTATTAGTATATTGGTGATTTGTATAACTTTTGGGGGGCAATACAATACTTTAATTAAAATGCCCTTAGTAATTCTAGAAGACAAAAATAATCTGACCATCCTGCCACACTAGAAGTGGCTTGTTTTTAGAATAAAAAAACCTGTCAAAAAAAAATGTCAGTTTTGGCAGGTTTTGAAGGACACACCCATGACACATCTACTTAGCAGGTTTTTGGACAAAAATGACAGGTTTGTTGGGTTTGGGGGAAAATTGTGCCGCACAACGTTAGTAAATATGTTGGTATACTAAACCTAAACAAAAAATGGACAAAAACCCAACACTTTGTTGGAAGAAATATCTTAGTAAATCAGCCTCAGATTGATAGAAATGTTAGAAAAACTAGAATATTGCATTGGCATAAGTATTAAAGCACCTTTGCCAGTGATTACAGCCTCCAGTCTTCTGGCCACAAGGTTTGCACACCTGGATTTGGGGATTTTCTACCATTCTGCCCTGCAGATCCCCTCAAGTCAGGTTGGATGGGGTGGTCAGGCATTTTCATAAATGTTTGATTAGGTTCAGGGCACGGCTCTGGTTTGGTCACTTCGGGACATTCAAAAAGTTTTCCCTAAGACAGGGCTCCAGACTAAAAAATTTACCTGGGAGCCATTGGCTCCTAACCTGAAAAATTTAGGCGCCAAATAGAATATTTGGTCGCCAACATTTTAAACCATGTAAAATTAATGTTATGTTAAATGGGACTTATTGTGTGCAGAGGCCACAGCAGCCTCCTCCTTTAGATTCTTTCTTTTCTTAGTTTGAAAACGTTCAACATGGAAACTTGCAACTTGACAACCATATCCAGTCTGACTCAGTACTTCAGCTTCACTTGGCTAGCCTTTTAATGAGGCTTACTCTTCTGAACTTGAACTTAAAGGGAACCTGTCGACCCCCGTGCCGGGGGCTCCCAAGCCCCCTATACTCACCTCATCGCGCCGGGTCCCGCTTCTGAAGATGGCCGGGTCACGGAGATCTCAGCCGCTGCAGCCCGGCGTGCGCTGAGAGATGAGTCCAACGCTCATAGAGAATGACGGGAGAGTCCAGCGCTCCGTCATTCTCTATGAGCGTTGGACTCATCTCTCAGTGTGCGCGTCGGGCTGCAGCGGCTGAGATCTCCGTGACCTGACCATCTTCAGAAGCGGGACCCGGCGCGATGAGGTGAGTATAGGGGGTTCTAACGGGGGGTTGGGAGCCTGTCACCCCGTCACCGGGGGTGACAGGTTCCCTTTAAAAGCTTGTAACAGTCTATACATACTGAGCTGGACTTATGACTGCAGCCATAGTGACCCCCCCACAAGATGTGTATATACATAGATATATCTCTCACCTAGTGACTAATGCAAGTGACCCCCTACAATACAGACACCTGAGGGGCCCTGATAATAATAATTGTGCATATATCTATCTCCCAGTGTCTGCAGCCAGTTTGCCCTACACTTATAGATGGCCCCCCCCATTATAGATGCCCCCTCCTCCCCCCCCATTATAGATGCCCCCTCCTCCCCCCCATTATAGATGCCCCCTCTCCCCCCCATTATAGATGCCCCCTCTTCTCCCCCCCTTATAGATACCCCCTCCCCTTATAGATGGCCCCCTCTCCCCCCCTTAAAGATGGCCCCTCTTCTCCCCCCATTATAGATGCCCCCCCTTCTCTTCCCCCCATTATAGATGCCCCCCCCTTTCCTCTATGGTAAGCAGTATTTAAAAAAAACAAACACACAAACTCACCTGATAACCCGCTCCCCCGGCGATCCTCTTCTTCTTCAGGCGCTGTCCCCGGCTGATGCGCGGCTGCCGGGGGTGTCCCGTCCTATCCCCGGCAGCGCGGCGCGTCAGTGAGCTCCCTGTACGCCGGGGCTGTGACTTCTGACACAGGAAGCGTCTCTGACGTGCGCTTCCTGTGCCGGAAGTCAGGGCCCCAGGCAGCTCACTGATGCGCCACGCTGCCGGGGGTGTCCCGTCCTGTCCCCGGCATTAGCCGGGGGCCCGGACTTAAAGAGACAGCGCGCCGCCGCCGGGGCCAGTCGCAAATGGCGCCCAGATTTATTAATCTTTGCAAAATGTCAGTCGCATTGGCGACCATTTTGGTCGCCATCTGGAGCCCTGCCCTAAGAGCAGCCCTGTCTGTGTACTTTGGAGTACTCTGGAACAGTTTTTTTTTTTTTTTTTTTTTATATATATTTTTGTACTGTACCCTTTCCTTCACCAGTCCTTCTATCATAGCTACAGAAAGACAACCCCACGGCATAAGGCTCCTACCACTTTTGCCTGCTTTCATCCAAACACAATTCTTAGAATTGAGGACAAAGGGGGAGATTTATCAAAGGGTGTAAATTAAACTCTGGTGTAAACTGCCCACAGCAACCAATCACAGCTCAGCTTTCAGTGCTGTGGGCAGTTTACACCAGTGTTTAATTTACACCCTTTGATAAATCTGGGCCAAAGAGTTCAATATTGGTTTCATCAGACCGAAGAGTCTTATTTCTCCCAGGGAGTCCTTTAGGTGCTTATTTAAATGCTAGACAGTTTTTATTCATCTTGTGTTAAGAAGAAGCTACTTTCTGGGCCATAAAGCTCAGATTGCTGCAATAATGGTTGACCTTCTGGATGTTTCTCTCAGCTACATGCATTCTGGAGCTCAACCAAAGGGATCATTTGGGTTCTTTGTCACCTCTATTACCAGGCTCTTTCCTCCGAATACTTAGATTGGTGGGGTGGTCAGCTCTATGAAGAATCTTTGATTTTGCAAACTTCTATGTGTAGGTAGGGTCTTAAAAGAAACTAATAGATATTACTTTACTACTCGGGATTACTACTCGGGATTCAATAATGATTGACTTGTCAGTCATTACTGATGATTTACCAGCATGGGCTAGAGAGGTAATTAATGCAGTCTAATGGTACTTTTACACGGAGCGATAATTCGCCCGATCGCACGATTAACGATTTTGAATGAACAATGTTTTTTTTATAACGATCAGCGTTTAGATGGAACGATACATTGTACAGAAAAATCGGTATGCGATCGTTTTGCGATCGCTTAAGCCTATCTCACACATAGGTGAAATCGTTACAAGAATGTTTACACGAAACGATCTGCGACCAACGATAATTTGAGAACATGTTGAAAGATCAAAATGAACGATATCTCGCTCGTTGTTTGATCGTTCGCTGCGTTTACACGTACGATTATCGTTCGAATTCGATCGTTATCGTGCAAAAACGAACGATAAATCGTTCAGTGTAAAAGGACCATAAGGTGTGGACTGTGAGGAATTCTTTTTTACTAATTAATAATATTATTATTATATTCTTGTTCACAATACCGACGAAAGTCCGACGAAAATTTTTAATAAAGTATTGTCTTGGCCCCAAAGTGTTACGCTTAAAGTGCTTTTTTCCTTGCACTTACTACTGCATCAAGGCTTCACTTCCTGGATAACATGGTGATGTCACACCTGACTCCCAGAGCTGTGCGGCCTGTGGCTGCTGGAGAGGGTGATGGCAGAGGGATGCTCAGTGTCTCTCCAGTGCCCTGTGTCCCTCAGTGTTCCCTGCCATCATCCTCTCCAGCAGCCACAGCCTGCACAGCTCTGGGAGTCAGGGCGTGACATCACCTTTTTATCCAAGTGAAGCCTTGATGCAGTAGTAGGTGCAGGGGAAAAAAGCACTTTATATGCATTTCCCGTAATAAGTATATAGTGGTGATTTGTATAACTTTTGGAGGGCAATACAACACTTAAAAAAAAAAAATCGCCGGACTTCTCCTTTAAGTAGATTGATGGACCGAGCACAAGGAGGTGGATCTCCTGGATCCCCGAGGAATGCTGATGTACCTTCTCCAAGGAGTGGAGTTTAAGGCAGGATGGAGCCCGGAACTAGATTCCCTTCTTCTGTGGTCACACTTTAGAATATGAGAAGGCCCTGTTCAGACTGAAGCTGAGTTGAGAATTAGAAATGGAGTAAGATCCAAACAGCTAGAAGGATGCTAAGAAGTGAGGAAGTGGCAAATAGTAAGAGAGAACAGACATGGAACAGACATGGAACAACTGAGTACAGAGGTGTGGAGGTGGTGGCTATATATACCCACAGGTGAGCAGGCTAGAATTCTCCAGAACCTGTGGGTTGAGCTATAAATACAGCTGAACAGATGTACTCTTGCCACTAGAGGGAGCCCAATCCTCCAGGGGGCCAGCTCAGTGAAAGCCTGCAGCAGATAGGTGTTAATGAACATGGCTGTGTGCTGCTGCATGGTGTTAAATTCTAACTGAAATAATACAGTGTATACTACCATCATAGCAGGAGAAAATTGTGCTGCTTATGTATTTAGCTCACAAAGGATTGTCTGGCCTGGGTACAGGGCCGCTTTAACCAGAGGGCACCCCCCCCCCTTTAACCAGAGGGCAGCCCCCCACCCCCCCGATCTGCTGCTGCGCTATGTAATGAGCGCTCATAGGTACAGGCAGCAGCAGCGGCACTGACAGGTCAGGAGCCATTGGCTCCCTCCCCGTCAGTCACCCTTGTGGCCCCAGGCAGTGCTTTGCCCGCAGTGGTATCGGCGCTGAGTGACGTCACTTAGTACCGACACTGCGAGAGGGGAGAACGGCCTCTTGTGACCGCAGGTAAAGCACTGCCTGTGGCCACAAGGATGAGGTGAGGTGAAGAGAAGAGGAGCCCGTGGTCCCAGGTGAGTCCCAGGTGTTTGTTTTCTTTGTTACTTGCTATATGCGAGGGGGGAGCACAAAGGGGGGCTATATAACGGGGGCAGCACACAGCGGGGGTCTATACTACTAGGGGTGCCACAGGAGGGGCCTATATACTACTGGGGGGATGGGGCACACAGGGGGTTATATATAACTGGGGGGGCACACAGGGGGTATATTAATAACTGGGGGAGCGCACAGTGACATGGGGGATTATATAAAAGGGGGGTGCACAGGGGGGTATATATAACTGGGGGACACACAGGGGGTATATTAATAACTGGGGGAGCGCACAGTGACAGGGGGGATTATATAAAAGGGAATGCACAGGGGGGTATATATAACTGGGGGGCACACAGGGGGTATATATATAACTGGGGGGTGCACAGGGGGATTATATAAAAGGGGGTATATATAACTTGGGGAGCACACGGGGGTATATATAACTGGGAGGCACACAGGGGGTATATATATAACTGGGGGCACACAGGAGGTATATATATAACTGGGGGGTGCACAGGGGGATTATATAAAAGGGGGGTGCACAGGGGGGTATATATAAGTCGGGGAGTACACAGGGGGCTATATATAGGGGCACACAGGGGATATATATACTACTGGGGGGTGCACAGGGGGACTATATACTACTTGGGGGAGCACAGGGGATATATATACTACTGGGCGGTGCACAGGGGGGTATATATACTACTGGGGGGTGCACAGGGGGGTATATATAACTGGGGGAGCACAGAGGGGGCTATATACTAATGGGGGCAGCATCTAGTGGTCTATAGTACTAGGGGCAGCACACAAGGGGTCTATATACTACTGGGGGCAGCACCTAGTGGTCTATATACTACTGGGGGCAGTGCACAGGGGGTCTATATACTACTGGGGGCAGCACAATGGGGTCTATATACTACTGGGGGCAGCACATAGGTGGTCTATATACTACTGGGGGTAGCACACAGGTGTCTATATACTACTGGGGGCAGCACACAGCTGTCTATACTACTGGGGGCAGCACACAGCTCTCTATACTACTAGGGGCAGCACACAACTCTTTATACTACTGGGGGCAGCACACAGCTGTCTATACTACTGGGGGCAGCACACAGCTGTCTATACTACTGGGGGCAGCACACAGCTTTCTATACTACTGGGGGAAGCTCACAGGGGATCTATACTACTGGGGGCAGGACACCGGTCTATACTAACATTGGGGCTGCACAGAGGTGCCTATATTGTATAGGGACCTTACTACTATATTGGGGCAAAGAGCATACCTAATTATTAAGTGGGAGCACAGAGGGGGGGGGGGGTAACTACTATATAGGGGCACAGAGGGGTGAAACTACTATATAGGGGTACATAGGGGGGTAACTACTGTATAGGGGTACAGGGGACCTTACTACTGTATGTGTTGGAGCCTAAAATGTTTCTCTGGCAGATTCCGGAGAAAGGATTCACAGCCGGGAGAAGACTTAAAGGTGGCACACATTGGATGGAGTGAAAGAAAAGGTGAAAGACTCTGATCAGAGAAGACGCCCCCTGTGAGTAAATGGATGTAACTGTTATAGGGTCTGTAGTGAAAGGTGTCATGGTATGGCGGTATTATGTAATGGTATCATTGGTGATATTTTTACAAGGTTATAAGGTAACTAATGTATGTATTTGGGCTCTTAATACAGTGTGGGGGCATTTTCAGGGCATTATACTGTGTGTGGATCTCCGATTCTTATAACGATGGGTTAGGGGGCCACTATTAAGGACTGTGCACTGGGCCCACCAATGTATTAAAACGGCCCTGCCTGGGTACAGCTAGTAAAATCTCAGTTGAAAGAAGTATTACCATTGTACAGGTAAACAAGACTATAATTTACTGACAGCAAAAGAAAAATGACAAGAAATTGAAACACAAGGGACACTGAAATCTGCAGAATATACACTTATAAATACTCATAAGCCTTTACTGTTATATAAACAAAATACATCTAGCATTTTATTTCTCATAAAATGTTCATAATAGCAAAAATACTGCAGCCATTGGTTGTAAGTGTTATTTCTACATCTATGGTATTGACAATAGTGTTAAGCATAGGCCTATAAAATTACAATCCTGGAAATCTCTTAGGGGGACATTTATTAAGTCTGGCGTTTTCTGCGCCGGACTTAAAAATGTCCCCGCAGCTCCGACGGTACGGAGATTTATGTAGAGGCGGACTGCCTCTACATAAATCCCGTGCACGCCGGTGCACGCGGCAGGAAACCTACGCCAGCTGAAAGCTGGAGTAGGTTTCCTGCTTATATTTACACAAAAAATGAAGAGCTTGAATCCGCACCCCCTCCCCGTCCACTCCACACCCCTGCCCGCCCACTCCACACCCCTCCCCACCCCCCTGGCGTACTGGTCAGAAATGGGCCCATAATAAATTTATTCGCATCGGGCCCATTTCTAAAAAAATACGCCTTTTTGTGTTGATACATCTCCCCCTTAGGGTAGCTTCACACGTACACTCACCGGCCACTTTATTAGGTACACCATGCTAGTAACGGGTTGGACCCCCTTTTGCCTTCAGAACTGCCTCAGTTCTTCGTGGCATAGATTCAACAAGGTGCTGGAAGCATTCCTCAGAGATTTTCGTCCATATTGACATGATGGCATCACACAGTTGCCGCAGATTTGTCGGCTGCACATCCATGATGCGAATCTCCCGTTCCACCACATCCCAAAGATGCTCTATTGGATTGAGATCTGGTGACTGTGGAGGCCATTTGAGTACAGTGAACTCATTGTCATGTTCAAGAAACCAGTCTGAGATGATTCTAGCTTTATGACATGGCGCATTATCCTGCTGAAAGTAGCCATCAGATGTTGGGTACATTGTGGTCATAAAGGGATGGACATGGTCAGCAACAATACTCAGGTAGGCTGTGGCATTGCAACGATGCTCAATTGGTACCAAGGGGCCCAAAGAGTGCCAAGAAAATATTCCCCACACCATGACACCACCACCAGCCTGAACCGTTGATACAAGGCAGGATGGATCCATGCTTTCATGTTATTGACGCCAAATTCTGACCCTACCATCCGAATGTCGCAGCAGAAATCGAGACTCATCAGACCAGGCAACGTTTTTCCAATCTTCTACTGTCCAATTTCGATGAGCTTGTGCAAATTGTAGCCTCAGTTTCCTGTTCTTAGCTGAAAGGAGTGGCACCCGGTGTGGTCTTCTGCTGCTGTAGCCCATCTGCCTCAAAGTTGGAGGTACTGTGCGTTCAGAGATGCTCTTCTGCCTACCTTGGTTGCAACGGTTGGCTATTTGAGTCATTGTTGCCTTTCTATCAGCTCGAACCAGTCTGCCCATTCTCCTCTGACCTCTGGCATCAACAAGGCATTTCCGCCCACAGAACTGCCGCTAACTGGATGTTTTTTCTTTTTCGGACCATTCTCTGTAAACCCTAGAGATGGTTGAGCGTGAAAATCACAGTAGATCTGCATCTCCATCCTGTATTTACAAACTGCTGCTTTATTTTCAGGTTTATGCATTTACTATTACATTATACTCCACGTGCTCATTGCTATACTGTACAGTAACTTATAATATATTCAGCTGTTTCTCATTGTTTGTTTCATCTGTTCTACATGTTATTTAGAATAAAAACTTTTTGGGGTGTGGAACCAATTGTCTGCATATCATTGATTTCTTATGGCAAAATTTTCTTTGGTTTAAGAGTGAATTTGCATTCGTCACGGAACGAATTATGCTCATAATCCAAAGCACCACTGTACATAGATGGAGCTTACAGGTTAGTAAGGTGGGTTGTTAATTGGCATATACTAAAGATAGAATGGTCAGATATAGTCCTGCACCTTATATGTACACACAGGACAGCACATCCTAAAAAGTCCCCTGAAATGACAGTTACACTTTCAGGGTACAAACCCACACACCGTATATGCAGCGTATTTGCTACTGCGATACGCAGCAAATACGCAGCAGATTAGATCTAAATAACTGAACACAGCATCAAATCTTCACCATCACATCTGCTGCGTATTTGCTGCGTATACGGTGTGTGGGTTTGTACCCTAAGGCAAGTTTTTCTGCTTTTAACCTTAGTGATTTATCTGTACTGCACACAGAGCTATGCATTAAAAATCCCACTCACTGGTAATACTAGGTACCAATAAATTCTGCCATTGAAAATGGAGCTTTTCCTTAGTGGTTTACACATCCGGATGTTCTGCCGATGACTAGCTATGACTTATTTGTACTATTGACATTGCTAATCCTAAATTGTGCTTTGCAAAGTGGTTTCACATTATATAGATTTCAATCTAATCAGCTAACAACGCTTGAGTTATGTGACTCAAGTTGACTAAAGGAGTTCAGGCTGGCAAGGCAATTCATTACATGTGGAGGATTGTTATTTGTGCAGTCTTAAAGGGGTATTCCCTCCAGGAGTCAAAAAAATAAAATGCCCCTAAACCTAGCTGGTCTTACTCTCCAAGTCCCCTGAGTATTTTGAGCCGTCTCCCATCTTCCTAGCTGCTGCCATTCCTGAGTTACACATTTTTCTAAAGGCGCTGGCAGGGAAACTACATTTCCCATCATGCATTGCTTCTCCCAGATGATAATGATGTTTTAGCAGAGCCGATGATGTTATAGCAGAGCTGATGATGTTATAGCAGAGCTGATGATATTATAGCAGTGCCGATGATAATGCAGCAGAGCCAATAATGATGCAGCAGAGCAGATGATGTTGTAGCAGAGCTGATAATGCAGCAGAGCCAATGGTGTTTTAGCAGAGCCAATGATGTTGTAGCAGAGCTGATGATGCAGCAGAGCCAATGCTGGTGACCGATGGCGGGAGGAATGCTGGTAGCCGGTAATGGTGAGGTGTGGAGGGGGAGATCTGGCGGCAAAGGGGGGCGGTGTCAGGCGGGGTGGAGGGGCGTTTATGCGGGCGGCCACTAGCCGGTCAGATGCGGGGTGGGGGGTTTGGGGGTTGGTGATGCTGCGGGCACCTTAGATCTTAGTGCCGGCACCAGAACATACCGTACTATGGTCATTTGCTGTAATATCCAATGTATACTGAGGCTGTTTTTATATGTAATTATATTGTGACATCTTCCTGTAATGATCAGCTCACAGGACCACCATACACCATATCCTGAGTAAGGCCCCATTCCCACTGAGCAAAACTAGCGGAATTGTCCGCCGCGGAAAGCCGTTAGCCTCCCGCTCATAATGGGAGTCTATGGGAGGCGCGCGCTCATGCTCTATCCGCGCTGAAGAATGAACATGTTCATTCTTCAGCGCGGAGAGAGCAGGAGCGCGCGCCTCCCATAGACTCCCATTACGAGCGGGAGGCTAACATCTTTCCGCGGCGGACAATTCCGCTAGTTTCGCTCAGTGGGAACGGGGCCTTTAGACAGGTGAAGTAATTCACACAGACAGTACAAAGTAATAAATAACATTGCTCTGTACAGATCAGGCTGCGTTGTAGCTACCAGCCAGTCAGATGCCGGGAGGGCGGGGGGGCGTGAAGCCATCTGCCGGTCAGATGAGAGGGTGGGGGGGGATGCACGGCGACCTGATGGTCAGATGCAGGGGGGAGGGAGGATTTGCCGTGCGACCACCAGCCCGTGAGATGGGGGGGGGTGCCGTGCGACCACCAGCCGGTCAGATGCGGGGGGGAGGGGTGCCATGCGGCCACCAGGCGATCAGATGCGGGGGGGGGGGCGTACGGCCACCAGCCGGTCAGATCGGGAAAGGGGGGGTATGTGTCGTGGGCCCACCAGCAGGTCAGATGCGGCCCGGGGGGGGTTGCCGTACGGTCACCAGATGCCGACTCCGAAGGTGGGGGCCAGGAGCAGGGAGCGTGTCGGGTTGGATTGAGATTTGATGATTCTATGCATTCGGTGGGGGTGAATGCACCTAGATAACAGCAAAACTGTGCAGAATCCATAATAACTTTATATTGGAAAGATGGAAAGCTACGGGTGGGCAACGTATTAATGCAAAAAATAATTTTTGGAGGAATACCCCTAATGTACTGTATAATACCTATGGATGTATTGCAAAACAGGCAATTCACTCCTGGAACTTATGATGCATACTGTAGATAACATATGGCCATTATTTTTATTGGAGCCAGTATCACTCTACTTTTGGTTGATTAATTCAGAACAGTTGTTTGAGTCATTTGATGCATGTAAGAAAGTAAGTAAGGGGATATAGCATTACAGAGAAGACGCCCAGAGTGCACTCTTTCTTGGTTTTAATTTCGAGGTGTTATTGGGAATTTTTGCACATTAATCCAGAGGTGTATTTGTGATGTCAGACACTGATGGTGGATGAGAGGTCCCGGTTCACAATATGCATTCTAGTTCATCCAAAGGTGTTTAATTCAGATCAGGGCTCTGTGCAGCCAGTCAAGATCTTCCACACCAAACTTGCCCTCCATGTCTTTATGGGTCTTGCTTTGTGCACTTGGGCGCAGTTATTCCCAAAAAGTTAGAAGCATACAGTAGCCCAACGTGTCTTTGTACTGTATGCTTAAATCAGTGGAAATAAGGGGCCTAGGTAAATCAAGTGACGGAGATGGCCACACCTCCTCTTTGCCTTGCCAGGCCTTCCCCCACTAAACTCTGGAAAGTGGGGGTTACAGAGGGTGTACACCATGGAGAAGGTAAGAATCTTCACCTTCTCTGTGGTGTACCCCAGGGGCTAAAAATAATAAATGTTCCACTTAGTGTTCTGGCTCATGTATATGATGACATTAGGGGATACTTAGTGATGGTATTAAAGGAAATATTCCTTTTCTTATGAATAAGTTTCTTAACTACTAGGCACGTTTGTGGTCACATATGACTTTCAATTGCAACTTTATTCTTTTGTTGATATTCAGGAGAGAATGGTAGGGCATGGCGTGGACCTTCCCAAACTCTGTCCTGAAAACTGAATAAGGAAAGTCTCTTAAACGTGTTTGAGATGGTGTTTGGGTTAACTAGTAAAGGTGATTGAATAACATTGTACATAAAGAGGCAAGCAAGCCCCCCTCCCAAACACAGAATATATTAGCTACTATATACAGTAGAGCATATTTTAACATGTTCAACAAGCATTTCACGGACAACTTTTTCACCAGTGAGAGTTTCTGGCTTGGCATATAATCCAATTGTGTTTTATTGTCATTTAAGGGTTGAATATTCATTTAAAGGGAAACCTCCTCCAGTAGGTGGCAATATAGATCAAGTTGTTTTCCTTTCCAAATACATTATCATCATTATTATTGTATATTTTTTGTTTCCTTAAATTTGTTCATGACTAAGATAGCTTATATGGGGGTTACACTACAGCCCATTGCAGTCCCTGATAATAATGTATAAAATTATCCAATGTATCCATGATTTCTATCCACATCAACAATACTAACAATGCCATATTCATGTAAGGAGCGTGAAATGAGGTTATAAACTGTGGAAGAACCCTTTGGAACTTTCGGGTGCCCTCCATACAAAAAACGCTACACAGTAAACTGGAAACTTCATTATTTTTTTGCAGTTGCTGTTATTACTTTATTTACTATAGGTATTGCAGGATTGGATGTGTTGTTTGTACTGTATTACTGTCAGGGCTGTGGAGTCGGAGTCGTGGATTCAGAGTCGGAACTAGTTTTGGGTGGAGTCGGAAAAAATGTACAGACTCCGATTACAGCTTTAAAAATTTTTGATATGAATTTTATAAAATTTGCTCATCAATATATATTATGAGCAACATTCTAATAGGACACTGTCCCTATTAGATAAGGGTGGTCGAGGAAAAGTTGTCGGTCACTATTCGGCAGTTTGTTTCTGAGCTGAAAGTCCATTGTGTGGGGGGAGATCTGTGCTGGTCTCTCCCTGGATACTGGATGACTGTATATAAGCAGCAGTGTAATATGAAAATATCCTGTGTAATATAGAGGAGGAGGAGAAGACATAAGTAGTGTAGCAGTAACCTCTGTCCTTAATGTAGTTTTTTTTTTCAGTATTCTATGGCTGCAGCTGTGTGTGTATGCTATGGCTGCAGCATGCTGTGTGTGTGTGTGTGTGCGTGCGCGCTATGGCGTGCCCCCACACTCACAGTGACCTATCTATATCACTATGTGTGACTTCTCTATATCACTATGTGTGACCCCCTCTATATCACTATGGATGACATCTATATTACAGGTATCTGGCATTGTTAGTAGTGTGTCTGTGTGTATGGTGAATATTTAGTTAAAAACATAGAAGATTGTTAGCAGGAAAAGATCACCTGCTCCATCTAGTCTAGTTGTGAGTAGTTCAGGACATGGAGGCTGGGAACTGGCTGCATCCACTGCACACACACGAGAACAGTTGGAGTCGGAGCTGCGGCTTACCGATTCCACAGCCCTGATTACTATGTCATTGTTATTTTCTGCAGTATATGTACAGTTTTGCAACATAATAGGTAGGTATGTAGGTAGGTAGGACTTTAAAGATGTGACTGTAGGTACAGTTAGGGCCAGAAATATTTGGACAGTGACACAATTTTTGCAAGTTGGGCTCTGCATGTCACCGCATTGGATATGAAATGAAACCTCTACAACAGAATTTAAGTGTAGATTGTAATGTTTAATTTGAAAGGTTGAACAAAAATATCTGATAGAAAATGTAGGAATTGTACACATTTCTTTACAAACACTCCACATTTTAGGAGCTCAAAAGTAATTGGACAAATAAACATAACCCAAACAAAATATATATTTTTTTCAATATTTTGTTGCAAATCCTTTGGAGGCAATCACTGCCTTAAGTCTGGAACCCATAGACATCACCAAACGCTGAGTTTCCTCCTTCTTAATGCTTTGCCAGGCCTTTACAGCCGCAGCCTTCAGGTCTTGCTTGTTTGTGGGTCTTTCTGTCTTAAGTCTGGATTTGAGCAAGTGAGATGCATGCTCAATTGGGTTAAGATCTGGTCATTGACTTGGCCATTGCAGAATGTTCCACTTTTTTGCACTCATGAACTCCTGGGTAGCTTTGGCTGTATGCTTGGGGTCATTGTCCATCTGTAGCGCCGTCCGATCAACTTTGCAGCATTTGGCTGAATCTGGGCTGAAAGTATATCCAGGTACACTTCAGAATTCATCCGGCTACTCTTGTCTGCTGTTATGTCATCAATAAACACAAGTGACCCAGTGCCATTGAAAGCCATGCATGCCCATGCCATCACAATGCCTCCACCATGTTTTACAGAGGATGTGGTGTGCCTTGGATCATGTGCCGTTCCCTTTCTTCTCCAAACTTTTTTCTTCCCATCATTCTGGTACAGGTTGATCTTTGTCTCATCTGTCCATAGAATACTTTTCCAGAACTGAGCTGGCTTCTTGAGGTGTTTTTCAGCAAATTTAACTCTGGCCTGTCTATTTTTGGAATTGATGAATGGTTTGCATCTAGATGTGAACCCTTTATATTTACTTTCATGGAGTCTTCTCTTTACTGTTGACCTAAAGACAGATACACCTACTTCCCTGAGAGTGTTCTGGACTTCAGTTGATGTTGTGAACGGGTTCTTCTTCACCAAAGAAAGTATGCGGCGATCATCCACCACTGTTGTCTTCCGTGGACGCCCAGGCCTTTTTGAGTTCCCAAGCTCACCAGTCAATTCCTTTTTTCTCAGAATGTACCCGACTGTTGATTTTGCTACTCCAAGCATGTCTGCTATCTCTCTGATGGATTTTTTCTTTTTTTCAGCCTCAGGATGTTCTGCTTCACCTCAATTGAGAGTTCCTTTGACCGCATGTTGTCTGGTCACAGCAACAGCTTCCAAATGCAAAACCACACACCTGGAATCAACCCCAGACCTTTTAACTACTTCATTGATTACAGGTTAACGAGGGAGACGCCTTCAGAGTTAATTGCAGCCCTTAGAGTCCATTGTCCAATTACTTTTGGTCCCTTGAAAAAGAGGAGGCTATGCATTACAGAGCTATGATTCCTAAACCCTTTCTCCGATTTGGATGTGGAAACTCTCATATTGCAGCTGGAAGTGTGCACTTTCAGCCCATATTATATATATATAATTGTATTTCTGAACATGTTTTTGTAAACAGCTAAAATAACAAAACTTGTGTCACTGTCCAAATATTTCTGGCCCTAACTGTAGTTACCTAGGGCATACATGGGTCATCCATTATGTAAAATCTGAGTAAGTGGGACTGGAGAAGTATAGAGACTGTGAAAGTATTAACTTTAGAGCAGGTCCATCAGTTAGAGCAGAGACTATGTACCACCATGCCCATGGCTCAGAGACTGAGTTATAAAGATTTTACCACAGAGAACCTCAAACCACAACTGTGATTTAAGTGGTTGTCCTGCCAAGCATTGTGGCTGAGTAGTTAGCACAGTTGGACAACACCTGCAAGGAGTCCTCCGGGTTTTCCGTTTTCCTCCCGCATCCAAAATATAGAGCTAGGTTAATTTAGAATTTAGATTTTGAAGTGCTGTGGAATAAGTTAGTGCTCTATAAATAAGGGAATTATTTTTAATATTATTTGACCTCTCTTACATGTAGCCTTACCTATGGGTACCTCTTTAACTCTGGGTGTTGCCCCTATGAGTTCCTAAGCAGGCAGGAACGGGATGTTGTGTGTTGCAATTTACTATGACTTTAGAGTAGGGATGGTCCGAACCAGAACGCTCGGCATCGGATTCCTGCTGTCTGCCCGCTCCGTGGAGCCGGTGGATCCAGCGGGAGAAACGCCTGGAAAACTGGGATACAGCCTATGGCTATGGCTGTATCCCAGTTTTCCAGGCGGTCCTCCCGCTGGATCCGCCCGCTGCACGGAGCAGGCAGACAGCGGAATCATTACCGAGAGTTCGGGTTTGTACGAACCCGAACCGAACTTCGTTCAGACCATCCCTACTTTAGAGAATGTTATGACAAATGTGGTGAGTCCTGTAGCCGAAGAGAAACCTAGCAGCAAAGAAGAAAATATATGTGTTCACTACTCTGGGGTCTACATACAGTATTAGTCAATTAAAAAAAAATTGTCCCAGTTGTTTAGACAAGGCATCCCATTTAGTTTTTTTCTGTGTATACCCATGTCTGTTGTGTTCAGTTTACAGCCTGTGGTTACACCTCCAGGGAAAATAGTTGGGTGGAATGAGCCAACAATCAGTAAGTTATGCCTTGCCAACACTGTTAATAAAAAATTTGCAATGTGCATCTAGTTTTTACAATTTTAGTTGTAAGAATATGTAAAGTGGCACTTGGCCAGATTCTAGCAAAACAAAAGCCCAGAAAGCTAAGAGTATTTTAGAAAATCTGTAGAGGGAATGTGTGTGATGTGATAAATGCTTGTAATTTATGATGGTCGGAGTCTGAAGGATATCACACGCGACAGATGTCCTGATGCACATTAACTCCATTTTCGAAAGGTAAATAAAATGTTTCTTTGCATAAGTGAATTGTCAAATCAGCATTCAGCAGAATGATTCCATTCAAAGGAAATCGCGACATTATGTGCAAATATTAGATGATATACAATATTTTTGAGACTCTACCATAACTTGCTCACATCAAAATTTAAACGGGTATTTTTTTTAAAGTGTAAAGTTATTTTTTATTTAATGAAAATGTATATAAATTTCTTACATACTTTCTGTATAAATTCTTTATAGCCCAATTGTTCTCCACTGTTTAATTACAGTGCATAATAATTAGCCCTATTAATGGGATGATCTGGTTTAGGTTTATTACAAGACAAAACTCTGAAAACTGTTTCACCTTATCCAGGGCAAAGGTTCAGATAATGGACATAAAGCAGTATTGCTATCTCAACTAATGTACAAGTTAAACTTGTAGGGCTGGTTAAGTCATTTATGCATACACATATTCATTTAGTAAACTTGCCCACTCTTTTCTCTTATTGTTGACAACTTGCAAAGGTTACCTACTATCATTCTTCTCTAAAAGCGGTGGTCTGGCTGCTGTATATATACCTAGAGTATACATATTTATATACATTAAACAGTGTATATGCAGTATGATGCACATTTTTCATAACTTACCTCCCTGTGTCCAGTGCCGCAACAATCTTGCCACTCTGTCCCCTGTCTGTCTGTTTCCTGGTCACGCCTCGGCCACTGATTGGCTGGACAGGCCTGCAACTTGACGGCCCCAGCATGTGGCTCTGGAAACAAGGAGGTAAGTTTACGTTAGTATGTTAAAACAGCCCACAGCCAGCTAGATGAGGCAATAAGCTGCCTTCTATTGATAGAGCATCAGGCTTTTGCTGTAAACTCGGGCTTAGCTGTTGGTGAAGGTAAGCCTATCTATATCTCTAGAGCTTATTACTAAACTTTCTGCAAATTGTTGCCTGCAAAATGGACATAACGTTTCTAAGCACGGAAAGCAATACAGAAAGCAGAGTTGATTTGTACTTGGGCTCCAAGCACTGATAGGTTGTCAATGCATCTGATAGGAAGGTCTGTACTACACGGAGGCACTGCTTTTCCCATCAGCTGTATTGACATCTGGTCAATGCCTTTCACTTATATTCCTGTAGACTTTATGTTTTGTCTTTTTCAGTGTAAATAAAAGCTGTTTAACCCTTAACAACTTCCAACCCACAGAATATTCACACAGATTGCCCACCAACATGGCTGAACACTCATGGGTTTCCTATCGGGAGGGATGGGGTAAGCCGTGGCCAGACTACTTGGCTTATCCACCTGAGAAAAAAAAGAGTCAAGTTATGAAAATCCAACATGCCCAATCCTTCTCTTTACTGACCAATCATCTGTCAGTAATGTTATTATTATATGACATTTCGGGAGGTCAGTGCAGAGTTTTCAAATATGCCCAAGACACTTGCACTGTATATCATACCAAACATTTACCCATTGCAGTCTAGTTCCGTGTAACAAGAAAAGTCAATGTCAGGGACAGATTATAATGTGGGCAGTTTAGGAGGCCACCAATGGTGCAGCTGACCTTTATATTTCAGGTATCTGTTAGCAGTATAATATTTAGTTAAAACATAGAAGATTGCCAACAGGATAAAATCACCTGGCCCTTCTAGTCTAGTTTTGAGCTGTTCAGGACATGGTGGCTGGAGACTAGCTGCATCCACTGCACAGAGGAGAATCTACTTCATATATTTGCCTTATTCACTCAGAAATTTCCCTAGGATCATGTAGGGCATTGCACAGAAGCTTCTGAGCAGGTTCTACTTTACACCAGTGTCTAATTGGCCATTTATGAGTCAGAGTCGGTCCCTGATAAAATTCAGAAGTCAGAGTTGGAGCTGCGGCTTATCGACTCCACAGCCTTGCCTCTTACATCTTCAGGCTATGTTCACACTGCGTATGATTCCGTCCGTAGTGCGAACCGTGAATATACGCACATAGTTTTGAGGTTGATGCGTTCGCTTGAAAGTATGCGATATACGCCCGCACAGTGCACACTACGTATAAGCTTATGGCCGGATCGTATACGGCGCCGTGAAAAATGAACAAGACCATTGTTTGAGGAAGGAAATGTTGAAACTCACGGCCGTGGATTTCCATGCGGTCCCGTACGAAGTACTTATTTCAGCCAAATTGAACTTGATTTTTCGATCCAAAAGGTTCTGTGAGTTTTATTGGGCTGGGCGAAGATTTCCAAGTAAATTACCTGTTTCAGATCGCTTCGAATCAAGCTAGGGAAGCATAACTGTACTACGGGCGTATGTTCGCGGTTCGTACGCATCCGGCCGCATGTCGATTTTTCCTACGCCCGTAGTTTTGCGTACGAAATGCGGCCGGACTCATACGCAGTGTGAACATAACCTCAATGTTCTTCTGTCTTTTTTTAGACATCACATTGGGTGCAGCACTGTGTATGCCCTAAATCCCCCACCACCACCCCGCCCCCGAGTGATGGCCGGCATCGCCCCCCCTCCGACGCCCCCCCCCCCTAGCCAGCCGCTCACCTGTCCCACGCCGCAGCCGGCCCCGCTCTCCGCTGTCTCCACATCCCGTCAGGTCCCGCGACATCACCCTGCAGCTGTCACGGACCTCCAGGCTGTGGTGAGTGAGTGGGGTGATCGGGTCGTGCGGGGCGGACCCGCGCTCCCGATCACCCCAGCGCGTCCCCCACCGACCCCGGGCACTCACCACAGCCTGGAGGTCCGTCACAGCTACAGGGTGACGTCACGGGACCTGACGGGATGTGGAGAGCGCGGGCGACGGGACAGGTGAGCGGCCGCTGGCATTTTTGTTAAGTGAAACTTAACAAAAATAACAGCAAGGGGAACATAATGCCGCCCCCCTGCCGGACCGCAAAATATGCCGCCTGAGGCGGAAGGCTCATTCCGCCTCATGGCAGAAGCGGGCCTGCTCCTTAGACAACATAGATTTTACTAAATGAACCGCTCAACGCAGATTTGTGGGAAAATATATTCCAAATTATTTTATAGGGAAAGCAAGTATTTACTCACAGTCAACAGATCTGATAATATTCTCTTTAAGTGAGTAGCAGCTATGGGATTTTAGCTACTGCCTGTAGATGCTACCTTATTCTTCAAATGGGCTCTGCTGCCCTCTAACGGATTACAATTGCCATTACTCCACTTTTTCTTTGAAATTTACCAACAGGATGCTGCTGCCCTCTACTGGATTGTAATTACAAATGCTATTATTTTAGTGTTTTGCAGTAAAGATGGTGATATCTGTAATATATACTATATCAATATGTTATAGAAATAAATATAGAACTGTCCACTATTGGCAGAACAATGGTTTGGAGCTTGGCCGTTTAGTATGCATGGAGGCCATAGTGACATCAACCTGGGGGGGGGTCCTGGTTTCGAGCTGAGCCATTCTGCAGCCTGTTGTGTCAGGCTGTGTTGTTAGTAAATTGTTTGTGTGCTGTTTAGATGGATAACAGGTTCATCCCTTAGGCTCTGTTCACACACACTGGAGTTTCATTGCAACAAAATGAAGTGATTAAAGGACAACTCTGCGTTCCTACTACAAAAAAAAAAAAACACATACATTTTATACTCACCATCCCTCAAGTGACAATCGCTGCTTGAATCTCCCGCTGGAGTCTGTGCCGCTATGTGTGTCATGTGTGCCAGCAGCCTTAATAAGGCTCTAGTCCTAGAACGCTATGATGATCTACAGGCAGAGCAGAATAGCAGCACCAACTTTACTGCTGTTATCCTGTGTAACAGAAAGCAAACAGAATCCAAATCTGAATGTCTGGCAAATGAATTTGTAGATTTGCAAATATCTACTAAAATAAAAGCAATACCAGTGGTTAGAGGCAGGAAGGTAATCCTGTGTAACATAATGGTAGGAGCTACAGCAGAGATACTATGGGTGCACTTACAGTATATTATGACTGGCAGTGATTTTTTATATTATGACTGTGCCTTGCAAGGCATGGACCATGTCAAAATCGTCTGTCTACAGGCAGGACAGAAAATACACAAAGGAGTGGGGACTTTTATATAGTATTTAGGTGTTTATTAAAATTTATATCAGTCCTATTAGCTGACAGGGAAGAGAATGTCCCCAAGTATTGTACTGCTGAAGGAGGTAAGGGAACTAGTGTTTTTCTACAGAACTGCTTACTATAGCACAATACATTATGTAGTGGCATGCTGGGTTACTGCAGCTCAGCTCCCATTTATTTCAATAAGCGACAACATAATAGTAGCGCGCACCGGCAGTCTGGCTTTGACTTCTGACTTCTGGCCTGAGTTTGCAAAACCCCTTTTACTGGTTTCCAGGACTGGAAAATGAGGACTGTAGGCGGCTTCTGTATATAGATGTAGACTTGACACCTACATGGTGACAATACTGTATATGTATGTATGTATGTATGTATGCATACCTCCCAATTTTTTGGACAGCCAGAGAGGGACACTTGTGGTTCACGCTAGGAAAATTCTTCAGAGATTTCTATACTTTTCAATTCAAGGATGCAATCACACATACAGGATCTGTCTTTCAGTAACTGTCTGCGTTTGCAGTGACCTACACAGATACACAATGTCTTAATTTCTTTTTTTGCGGCACGGATGATGTCCCCAAAACGAATCTATAACACCTACAGATGTGTGTATGGGGCCATAGAACTTAATGGGTCTGCATGTGTGAAAGGACCATAATGTCACATCAGTGGCGAAATTTGGTGGGGGCAAAGGGGGCGGTCGCCCCCGGGCCCACTCAGGCAGGGGCCCACTGAGGTCTCAGACTGTTAATGCTGTCTGCAAAAGCTATTGCTTTTGCAGACAGCCTTAACACATGTCTGTAGTGGCCGGGGCCCCCAAGAAGGCAACAGCACCTGACAATAGCGGGCCCCCTGCTCCTGAGGGGCCCGCTCAGCTGTCGGATGCAGAGCCCGGCCAGGGCTGGATCTTCTCCCTGCATCTTCCTGCTTCTTCCTCACACGCTGCTGCTGGCCCCTCCCCCTCACTGTCCGACAGAGCTGGTATGAGGGGGAGGGGAGCTGGAGGGATCCTCACCGTCTATGGCTGCCAGGGAGAGACTGAAGACGTCCAGCAGCAGCTCTGACAGGGAGTGAGGCTGCTGAGTGCTGGAAGATGTCAGGTACTGAGTGCGGACTGTGAGAGGAGTGACAACACACAGACAGACAGACAGACAGACAGAACCACATACCCACCCCACTGACCAAATGATCAGGAGGAGATATATTATATATATATATACACACACAGTATATGTCTCCTGCTGCTCACTTGGTCACTGCTGTTTATATACGGTATGTGTATATATATATATATATATATATATATATATATATATATATATATATATGACCAAGTGAGCAGCAACACTCATCCTTGCTGTAGTCAGTGTGTAATGGAGGTCACCCAGCTTTCCCAGTGTCCTGTAGTCAGCATAATGGAGGTCACCCAGCTTTCCCAGTGTCCTGTAGTCAGCATAATGGAGGTCACCAAGCTTTCCCAGTATCCTGTCATCAGTGTCATGGAGGCCACCCAGCTTTCCCAGCATCCTGTATGTCAGTGTGTAATGGAGGTCACCCAGCTTTCCAGCATCTTGTACTTAGTATGATGGAGGTCACCCAGCTTTCCCATCATTTTATAATGGAAGTCACACAGCTTTCCCAGTATCCTGTAGTCAGTATGATGGAGGTCACCCAGCTTTTCCAGCAATAGTACTCAGTATGATGGAGACTGCACAAGGGTCTGTACTAGGGATGGTCCGAACCCGCCGAGGTTCGGGTTCGGCTGAACCCGAACGCTCGGCATCGGATTCCCGCTGTCTGCCCGCTCCGTGCAGCAGGAGGACCGCCTGGAAAACTGGGATACAGCCTATGGCTATGGCTGTATCCCAGTTTTCCAGGTGTTCCTCCCGCTGGATCCGCCCGCTGCACGGAGCGGGAAGACATCGGTAATCATTGCGGATGGTTCGGGTTCGTACGAACTCTGTTCGGACCATCCGTAGTCTGTACTAAACAGAGGAGGAGAGGAGTGTACTACACACGGGGGCATTACTATAGAGAAGCCTACACCCCAGAGAGGGGGGGCAATACCACAGAGAGGCCTATACTACACAGAGGCTGCATAGAGGGGGCTACACTACAGGGGAGTTTGTATAGAGATGAGGATAATGCTGGAGCGAGGAGCCTAAAATGTCTCTCTAGCAGATCCTGTGGAGACAAGTCATGGTCGGAAAAGTCTTCATGATGGCCGGGGCCAGATGGAGACCAAAGGAAAAGTGAACAACCTTGAATATAAAAAAAAAAAAAAAAATTGCAATCCATGCAGAGAAGCCGCCTTCTGTGAGTGACTGAATGATGTTTTTGTATTTGGTAGAACACCGCTCTATGCCGTAATTAACACACTGCTTCTTCCAAGTAACCCCAATCTTCATGAAAGCCCCCCTTCCTTCCCCAGTGCTGAACTGAGTAAGGTCCAGGGGCCAAAGGCCCCCCACATCGACTCTGATCCCTAGCCTTCCTCCTCATGCAGCACCCACACTCTCTCAGAGGCCATGCTAACTTGTGTCCCTTTTTTAGAGCTCTTACCATGGTGAACGCTCTCCCTCCCTCTACTGCTTAGCCCTTACCACATTTTCACAAGCGCCCCCAACACATTTGACCCCCTTGCTGTACCTGCTCCATCATGTAGTTGCAAATGCAGGTATCTATACACCTTATGCTAAAGTAAGTTAAAGGGGTACTCCAGCAATTTTTATTTTTTAAAATTAACTGGTTTCAGAAACTTATATAGATTTGTAAATTACCTCTGTTTCAAAATCTCAAGTCTTCCAGTACTTATCAGATAGATAGATAGATAGATAGATAGATAGATAGATAGATAGATAGATGATAGATAGATAGATAGATAGATAGGAGATAGATAGATAGATAGATAGATAGATAGATAGATAGATAGATAGATAGATAGATAGATAGGAGATAGATAGATAGATAGATAGATAGATAGGAGATAGATAGATAGATAGATAGATAGATAGATAGGAGATAGATAGATAGATAGATAGATAGATAGATAGATAGATAGATAGATAGGAGATAGATAGATAGATAGATAGATAGATAGTGAGATAGATAGATAGGAGATAGATAGATAGATAGTGAGATAGATAGATAGGAGATAGATAGATAGATAGATAGATAGATAGATAGTGAGATAGATAGTGAGATAGATAGATAGATAGATAGATAGATAGATAGATAGATAGATAGATAGTGAGATAGTGAGATAGATAGATAGTGAGATAGATAGATAGATAAATAGGAGATAGATAGATAGATAGATAGATAGGAGATGGGAGATAGATAGATAGATAGATAGATAGATAGATAGTGAGATAGATAGATAGATAGATAGATAGATAGATAGATAGATAGATAGATAGATAGGAGATAGATAGATAGATAGTGAGATAGATAGATAGATAAATAGGAGATAGATAGGAGATAGATAGATAGGAGATAGATAGATAGATAGTGAGATAGATAGATAGACAGATAAATAGGAGATAGATAGGAGATAGATAGATAGGATAGAAGTGGATATCTAGCAGCTCATCATATATCTTTGAATGTACATACATGTATAATCACAACCAACTCACCCCTTTTAATGTCTAAAAGCATATTACCTATACCACTATTATTTTTAGGCAAAGATAATCTGGTTAAAAGGGTTCTCTAGAATTAAAAGAAAAACAGCATATTTGTTTTCTTCCAAAAACAGCGCCACCCCTGCTCTTAGGTTGTGTGTGGTATCACAACTTGGCTCCATACACTTTAGTCGAATACCACACACAAACTGAGGACAAGAGTGGTGCTGTCTGTGGAAGAAGGCAGCTATATTTTTCTAATCTTAAAGGGGTTGTCCGGCGATAAAAAATTATTCACAGAATAACACACATTACAAAGTTATACAACTTTGTAATGTATGTTATGTCTGTGAATGGCCCCCTTCCCCGTGTCCCACCACCCCCAACCGTGTACCCGGAAGTGTGGTGCGCTATACATTACCTGTCACGTGCCGACCACGGTCTCCGATCCTCAGCAGTGACGTCTTCTTCGGGAGGCCAGCGGATCTTCCCGAGTGCCGGCCGCCCTCTGCAGCGTCATCCGAAGCTCAGCCGCAATTGGCTGAGCATAACTGTGCTCAGCCAATCGCGGCTGAGCAGCTGATGACGTGGCCGCGTCATCAGCCGCGATTGGCTGAGCACAGTTATGCTCAGCCAATCGCGGCTGAGCTTCGGATGACGCTGCAGAGGGCGGCCGGCACTCGGGAAGATCCGCTGGCCTCCCGAAGAAGACGTCACTGCTGAGGATCGGAGACCGTGGACGACACGAGATGCGGTGAGTATAATGCACCACACTTCCGGGTCTAGCGTGGGTGGGGGGAAACACGGGGAAGGGGGCCATTCACAGACATAACATACATTACAAAGTTGTATAACTTTGTAATGTGTGTTATTCTGTGAATAATTTTTTATCGCCGGACAACCCCTTTAAGCCCTTTTACTTTTTTTGTGGTTCTATATTTCAGATGTAGAAGCCTCTTACACTGCTCTTTATCCTTATTCACTATAAGAAATGTAGAAGAATATTCCCTATATTATTCAGAAATCCGTGTCACCTGCTGAGATTTCCTATGGGTAACAATGGTTGGGGGCCCACTTAGACTCACTCGCCCCCCCTAGGCTGAACCCCTAGCTACGCCCCTGTGTCACATGATTCATCAGCATAGAACAATTTTTAGGATCCAGCTTGCTCCACAAGATGAAATAATATGCAAGTTTTTTGGGTCTATTATACAGTAAGAAACCAGACACTTTCTAGAGCAACATAGAAAGTTTATTAATGCCAATATCTTTTCTAGGTTAAAAAAAAAGTGGGACATGTAAGGGACAAAGAGGGACAGGGGTCAAAAGTAGGGACTGTCCCTCCAAAAGAGATACAGTTGGGAGGCAAGATGTATGTATGTATATGGCCTCAGACTCACTTACACAATTTCACGTATAACTTCTATAGACAGAAAGTGGATGATAAATTATGTCACAGCAAAAATAATCTCTGCCTCTCCAACTGTCATACTGTAAAACTACAACTCCCATCATGCACACGATTTCACTTCATCTACCTTCCCATAATTCCAAGCGTCCGCCCATTACTGCTCCTTCTAAGTCATGTACACAGGAAATAGGGAAGACGCCATCTTAACTTTGGGAAAGGAGCTTCGGTCTTTTCCCCTCTTGCTGAACAATTTTATCGCCTTTATTACTCGTCATTATTAACATGCAACAAAAAAAAAGAAAAAACTTTCCTGGCACTTCGCTCAGACACAAGCAAGACGCTCAGGACGGAATAGCATTGTGCTAACAAGTGGCTGCAATGTGCTAAAGAAGCAGTGACATTTCCTGCCCCGCCCCCTTGTGGTAGGTTTGGTGTAATGCGACTTCTAAACAAGCAGGGATTTGAGCAGTACGTCACATAGGCAGGGGGCAGTAGGTTGTGCAGCAGGTAAGTGTGGGCACACAGGGAACACTAGTTAGAGACAGTACCCTGGTATGTCCTGCAGTGTAACCCCAGTGCCTTGTTCTTGTTAAAACAGTCATCAGCAAACTGTTAAAAACAACAGGCTGTTAGGGCATGCTGGGAGTTATAGTGCTGGAATTGTTGGAGAGCCGCAGGTTGGGCATTCCTTAGTATACATCATGCATGTTATATTTGTGGGTTTTTAGCTTATTCAGGAATTTATTATCAGGTTTTATACAAAACATATAAATCTAGAGAAGTCAAATATTGTTCACAACCTGCTGAAGTGCAAATATTTGTGCAAACATCTATGGTCCCCATCACATGGCATCCCTCCTGTCTGTAGTGATCTGGGTGGTATAGTGCACCCACTGCACACTATAGGCAATCACCACGCAGACTCCAGGAGCTCGGTGACATTGTATATTCACATGTCTAATGTGCTATATATATATACATATGTAATATGAAACTATAACCCTTCACTGTCCTGTTCTGTGGGATCTGGTATCATCTCCCAGGAGGTCAAAGGTTATTAACTACATGCAATATTCAGTAGTCAGGAAATTATATATATATATATATATATATATATATATATATATATATATGTACAGTGTAAGTACACATCGTTCGTTTAAAATTACCATTGTACATATGTGAACAATCGTAATTATGACGACTATCATTGCCTGTATTATGGTGAACGATTTCAAATCGTTTGCAATAGTTTATTGTTAATCAGAGAGAACAGAAAATAGCTTTGTCTAGTAGGCCCTTGCTTTGGATTGCAGCTTCTGTTATCTTTATACAGAAGTTGAACATCTAATTAATTAATGGCTAAAGGCCCTATTTCACGGAACAATTATCGGCTGTATTCGGAAGGCACTGAGAGGTCAGTATTACAAGTACACCGATCAGCCATAATATTAAAACCACCTTATATTGTGTAGGCACCCCTTGTTCTGACAAAATAGCTCAAACTTAGGCCCCGTTCCCACGGAGTAAAGGTAGCGGAATTCCGCGACGGAATTGTCCGCCGCGGAATGCCGTTAGCCTCCCGCTCATAATGGGAGTCTATGGGAGGCGCGCGCTCCTGCTCTGTACGCGCTGAAGAATGAACATGTTCATTCTTCAGCGCCTACAGAGCAGGAGCGCACGCCTCCCATAGACTCCCATTATGAGCGGGAGGCTAATGGCATTCCGCGGCGGACAATTCCGTCGCGGAATTCCGCTACCTTTGCTCAGTGGGAACGGGGCCTAATGCTGTGTTTACACGGAACGATTATCGTGCGAATTTGCACTATAACGATCGAATTTGAACGTTATTCGTACATGTAAACGCAGTGAACGATCAAACGACGAGCGAGAAATAGTTCATTTTGATCTTTGAACAAGTTCTCAAATCATCGTTGATCGTTAGCAAAAAATTCGCAGATCGTTCCGTGTGAACAGTCGTTCGCTGATTTAACAAATGTGTGAGATAGGCTTAAACGATCGTAAAACTAATTTTCCGTACAATATATCGTACCGTTTAAACGCTGATCATTATGAAAAAAAAAAAAATGCAGCATTAGGGTCCATTTACACGGACAGATTATCTGCCAAAGATATGAAGCCAAAGCCAGGAACAGACTATAAACAGAGATCAGGTCATAAAGGAAAGCCTGAAATTCCTCCTCTTTTCAAATCCATTCTTGGCTTTGGCTTCAAATCTTTGGCAGATAATCTGTCAGATAATCTGTCTGTGTAAATGGACCCTTATGAACCTCAGCATCTAGGGAGTTATCTAAGAATGTTCTGGTCCTGCCATAGCTCAGATCAGCACCACTGCGATACAATCGTAGGGTGCCAGTCAGTTGTCCTTCTGGGCTGCCATTTTAAATACCATAGTACAACACCATTCTAGTCAATATAAACGTTAGAGGGTAGGACCAATTCCCATGTATAATCCAATGGAGAAAAGATGGTCTAGCAGCACCGCAGAAATAAAGTATAACGTTTTTATTACGAAACTGCAACCTTTCAACCCATTTGTCTTTATAAAGTGTGTTAAAATGTTGGTGTGTTTCTGCCACACTGGTGTTATAAATAGAGATGAGCGAACCTGGAGCATGCTCAAGTCCATCCGAACCCGATCATTTGGCATTTGATTAGCGGTGGCTGCTGACGTTGGATAAAGTGCTAAGGCTATGTGGAAAACATGGAATAGTCATTGGCTGTATCCATGTTTTCCAGACAACCTTAGAACTTTATCCAAGTTCAGTAGCCACCGCTAATCAAATGGCGAACGCTCGGGTTCGGATGGACTCGAACACGAACCCGGTTCGCTCATCTCTAGTTATAAACACTTGATACTTATTTTTGCATTACTGCTGGATCTAGTGCTAGAATATCATTTACATTTTTTTTTGTCACATCCCACTAAATAAACTGATTAGAAAGTCCACAGTATAGCTCATCCAGCATCACTGACCGAGACCCAGCAGCCCCAGTGATCAGCTTTTCAGCGCCCACACTACACAGTAAACAGGGCCATAAGGGCTGGTTGGGGCATCATTTTTATTATGATATATCATTTATAGTATCATATTTCTTACATTTTTTTCCCGATCTGAGCAGCTCCTGTCACTGACACTTAAACACTGCCATAGAGTCATTTAAGGGGTTAATAGCTGCGGCCCGTCATTTATGGTGAGGACCCAGCTAGTGATAGCAGCCGATCCCCACCCTCTATGAAGTAAACTCAGCTCCTGAGCTTGCTTCATAGAGCCCCTGCGCATTATGATGTACCGGTATGTCATTATGTGGAAGCTCCTTTCCATGATGTGCTGATACTGTACGTCATTAAGCGGCAAGGGGTTAATAACTTTTATATAAATAAATCCATCCCAAAATAAAAGTTTAAATTACCTCCCTTTTTCCTATTTAACCCCTTAAGGTCAAAGCCTATTTTCGTTTTTGCGCTTTTGCTTATTCCATTTTAAGTTTAAAAGTCCATAGCGCTTGCATTTTTTCACCTAGAGACGTATATGAGCGCTTATTTTTTGCGAAACCAATTGTACTTTGCAATGACCGGCATTATTTTTCCATAACATATGCTGCGAAACCGGAAAAAAATCATTTGCGCTGTCAAATTGAAAAAAAAAAGAATTTGTTTTGATTTCGGGGAGTTTTGCATTTACGCCGTCCGTCCTATGGTAAACCTGACTTGTTATGCATGTTCCTCAAGTTGTTACGATTACTATGATATATAACATGTATAACTTATATTGTATCTGATGGCCTGTAAAAAATTCAAACCATTGTTAACAAATATACGTTCCTTAAAATCGCTCCATTCCCAGGTTTATAGCGCTTTTATCCTTTGGTGTATGGAGCTGTGTGAGGTGTCAGTTTTTGCGCCATGATGTGTTCTTTCTATCGGTACCTTGATTGCGCATATACGACTTTTTGATCGTTTTTTATTACATTTTTTCTGGATTTGATGCGACCAAAAATGCGCAATTTTGCACTTTGGAATTTTTTTGCGCTGACGCCGTTTACCGTGCGAGATCAGGAATGTGATTAATTAATAGTTCGGGCGATTACGCGCGCGGCGATACTAAATATGTTTATTTATTTATTAATTTATATTTATAAAATGGGAAAAGGGGGGTGATTTGGACTTTTATTAGGGGAGGGGATTTTTTATTAATAAAAACACTTTTTTACTTTTTTTTTTACATGGAATAGAAGCCCCCCTGGGGGGCTTGTGTATACATAGCACTGATCTCTCATAGAGATCAATGCTGTGTATATACACAGCAAAGATCCATCAGATCGGTCATAGATTGCTATGGCCTGCTGCAGGCCATAGCAATCTATTGCCGAGCCGGGATCAGCGTCATTCCGACGCTGAGGCCCGGCACGGCCAGAAGAACGGATCTCCCCCCCGCGATCGCATCGCGGGGGGGAGATCCGACCCACTAGACACCAGGGATAGTGTGCATAAAGCACTTCAATGCAGCTGTCAGGTTTGACAGCTGCATTGAAGTGCTTAATTAGCCGGCGCGGCAACGGGACCCGCGCCGGCTAACAGAGGCACTGCCCGGCTGGACGTGTCAGCCGGGATCAGCGCCGTTCAGAGCTGGGTCCCGGCGGGACCCCGCTCTGAACACCCCCCCCGGCGCCATGACGTATCAGATACGTCATGGGTCGCTAAGGGGTTAAACAAAATAATAATATACATATTTGGTGTCATCGCAAACTATGAAATGATCGCACTCGTGATCTCACACAGTAAACAGCGTGCCACCAAAGGGCAAAATACTAGATTTTTGGTCACATCACATCCCGGAAAAAGATTTAATAAAAAGTGTGGTACCGATAAAGACTTCAGATCATGGCGCAAAAAATGAGCCCTCAGATAGCCGCATAGACCACAAATTAAAGTCATTTTGATCTTTTAACATGTTCTTAAATCGTCGTTCATCGTTCGCAAAAAATTCGCCGATCGTTCCGTGTAAACAGTCGTTCACTGATTTTACCTATGTGTGAGATAGGCTTAAGCGATCGCAAAGCGATCTCAAAACGAATTTTCTGTGCAATATATCGTTTCATCTAAACGCTGATTGTTATATAAAAAAAATCTTTACTTCGAAATCGGTAATCGTACGATCGGGCCAATAATCGCCGTTTGTAAACTTAGCATTAGGGTCCGTTTACACACACAGATTATCTGACAGATATCTTACAGGTTTTTGCAGCCAAAGGCAGGAATGCACTATAAACAGGGAACAGGTTATAAAGGAAAGACTGAGATTTCTGTTTTTTTCAAATCCATTTCTGGTTTTGGCTGCAAAAATCTGGCAGATATTTGTCAGATAATCTGTGTGTGTAAACGGACCCTTATGCTAAGTTTACACGGAGCAATAATTGGCCCGATCGCACAATTAACGATTTCGAAGTAACGATTTTTTTAAAAAAACGATCAGCGTTTAGACGTACGATATATCGCACGGAAAAATCGTTTTGCGATCGCGCGCCCCCAGCCCGCCCCCCCGCTCGCAGCCCAGCCCCCTGCTCATCCGCAGCCCGGCCCCACAGTCAACCGCAGCCCCCTGCGCCGCCCCGGTCGCCACCCCCGCCGCTCCGATCTCCCCCCGCCGCCGCCGCTCCTCTTCAGCCAATCAGTGCTCCTCTTCAGCACTGATTCGCTGAAGAGGAGCCGTTTGAAATTCCCGGCTCCCTTCTTCAGCCAATCAATGCAAGGCAGCACTGATTGGCTGAAGAGGAGCCGTTTGAAATTCCCTGCTCCCCTTTTTAGCCAATCATTGCTGCCTTGCATTGATTGGCTGAAGAGGGGAGTCGGGAATTTCAAACGGCTCCCCTTCAGCCAATCAGTGCTGAAGAGGAGCACTGATTGGCTGAAGAGGATCGGGGCGGCGGGGGTGGCGATCAGAGCGGCGGCGGGGGTGGCGATCGACCCGGCGCAGGGGGCTGCGGAGGGCCGGGCATCGGGCGGGGCTGCGGCCGACCGGACGATCGCGCAACGACTGTTTACACGGAACGATTGGCGAATTTTTTGCGAACGACGATTTATGAACATGTTAGAGATCAAAATGAACGATTTATTGATCGTTCGCCGCGTTAACAAGTACGATTATCGTTCGAATTCGATCGATAATCGCTCCGTGTAAACTTAGCGTCCTAGTGTCCCTAATTTCAAGTCCTTTTGTTTTTGCTGTCTGTGCCCTTACATAGAGCAGGGAGGAGCAGCATCAGAATACTGTTCTGTCACGTCAAGTCCTGGAGTGTGTGAAGCGCCTAGGACCAGACAGATGTTTTTAACATTCTACACCAGTGCTTCTCAAACCGAGGTGGGCCTCACTTGAGGTGCCCCCTAGTTGTTGGTGAGGCACAGCAGGGGGCAGTTTTACAAAAGTTTCTATAAGCTGTATAGTCCTTTCCCTGGCTGCAACAACCTCTGGTTTAGGAACATTATTGACTTATTTTGTACTTATTTTAATGTGATACAGAGCTTAGGAAACAAAGGGTAGACTAAGCAATAGTTGTTTTTTTTTTTGCATGAACGTTCACCACAGATGGTGAGGCCCAGTATCCTCTCGGTCAGTGTGGGGAGGCTCTGTGGAGTGAGGCTCCAGTGGAAAAAGTTTGAGAAGCACTGTTGTACAGTATGTATATTGCATGGCAAACGCAACTCTCCATGCAAACATTGATCCCTAAAAAAGCAATGTTGATAATAAATAAATAAATGAAAAGTTATAGTTCTTGGAAGAAAAAAGCTAAAATGTTGTCTCCAACAGTTGCAGTGTCTTGAAAGGGTTCAATAAACACCACAAAGTCATAAATAAATGTATCTGAAATAAAAATAACAGCAGTAATTTATATAATACAGTGAATGCTAAAAAATTGGTGTAAATAGAAGTAGAAAATAAGTTTTTCAGGACATACAGCAGCTGATAAGTACTGGAAAGTTTGATATTTTTCTAAATAGAAGTAATAGTATGCCCATCTAACATAAAGCCCTGCCCCCATGCACTCCAATGGATTTACTAAGAGGGGCATGCCTCTTAGTAAATCTGGCAAATCTGGAGCTGGTGTACATTTTTATATGCTTTAGGTATAAATAATGACACACCAGGCCAAGCCTCCTCCTGCCTTGCTGTGGTCTCTGCCCACCCATCAGATGAACGGGACGAGCGTCTGGGGGAAAAGGCACCGATTAACCCCTTGCCGCAAAATGACGTTCCTGGAACGTCATGTAAAGCAGGTAGTTCCAGGAACGTCATGGCTTCCCTGCCTCCCCCCTCTGTCCCTAGATGTGATCGGGCAGCAGGAGGAGGCTGTGTCACACAGCATCCCCCTGCTGCCTCTGCCCGGAGGGGAGCCGCGCTCCCCCCGGGCAGTTAACCCCATAAATGCTGCGGTCAATGCGACCGCAGCGTCTATGGGGAGATTTGTAAAAATCCGGCGATCGGGCGGCGGGGGGAGGCTGCAGCACGTTGCCTCCCCCCACCGCCACAACTAGTATGTCCCCCGGCCCCCCTCCCCTCGTCCTCCGATACTGGAGATCACCGCTATTACCGTTATAGCGGTGATCTCCGGTACCTGGAAATACCGGCGCCGCCGAGAGCTTTCATCTCCCCCCACCGTGAATCCACGGTGGGGGGAGATGAAAAATGTCCCCTCAGACCCCAGATCAGCCCCCCGATCAGACCCCAGATCACCGTACCCGGGCGGCCATCAGATCCAAGATGGCCGCCCCCATCCCTGCGAACAAACGATGTTTGTTCGCAGGGATGGAAATAAAATAATGATCAAAGCCCCATGCTCTCCGCCACCGGAGGTAGCGGAGAGCATGGGGCAGTGATCGGGGACCCCCCCGTGTGGTCCCGGAGCAGGCGATCGGCGGTATATATTATATACCGCCGATCGCCTGTTCCCAGTGCTGCCGGCACTTTTTATCCCCTGTCACCATAAATCATTGGTGACGGGATAAAAAGTGTTACAGTGTCGCCCCCCACCCCCCCTGTCACCCCCGTCCCCCAGTCACCCCCCTTCCCCATATACGTTACCTGATCCTGGAGCTCCTTCCTCCTCGACGTCCTGGCTGGTTGTGAAGTGCGCATGCGCTTCACAACCAGCCAACTCTGAAAATTTAAAGTGACAGAGACCAATTTGGTCTCTGTCACTGAACTATGATTACTGTGATAGAAAATATCACAGTAATCATAGTAATACAGTGAAACAAATGTGTAAAAGTACAAAAAGTGACAAACACACAAAAAAATAAAACACACACACAGAGGTGATTTGGTTTAAGAGTAACTTGGATTGAGAGCATTTTGCAAGAAGAGCTCACAGTTTTTCAAAATTGTAAATTGGTTTAAGAGCATTGCTTTGGTTTAAGAGCTCCCTGTACTGGGTGAGAAGGAATGCCCTGTACTCTGAACCAGGAAGTCTCCATCACCATACAAATCATAGTAGATCCACTTTAAGGCTGAGGCTTGCATCAGGGGACAGGACTGTGGAGGTTATCTCTTTATAGCTGTAACCCCTCTCTCCCCAGCCAGAGAGTGCTGCATGTATGTGCCTACATCTGCAGTCTCTGTCAGTCCTTGTGTTTCCCATCCTCATCATTCCTGCTATAATGTGCCTACACTCAGCTATACACACTGCTGCTATAATGTGCCTGCACTCACACTAAACTGTACACAATGCTGCTATAGTGTTCCTGCACTCACACTAAGCTGTACACAATGCGCCTGCACTATTCACACTGCTGTATAGAAAAGTTTCTGTCACTGTCCTCCTGCACAGCTCTGTGATTCTTACTTCCTGATTGGTCTATGCTGAACACACACACCTTCCCCATTGCTGCCATGTGACCACACAGACCTCTGACAGCAGCCCTGCTTCTCTATTCTAGCCTGTTGTACTACGCTACTGCGTTATGGTGATCTGTAGTTCTACTCTGTACCTACAAACTGCTGCTGCAGATTTATGCACTTACTATACATTATACACCACATGCTGCTTGACTATACTCTACAGTAACTTATAATGTTACATATCCACCTTTTTAAATGTTTTTTACCTGTTGTTCAGAATATAAAAATCATTATTTTTGGGGGGGTGGAACCATTTGTCTGCATTTCAATGATTCCTTATGGGAAAATTTGCTGTGGTTTAAGGATTCCTAGCACGGTCCCGAAACACATTATGCTTGTAGTCCAAGGCACCACTGTATATTTGTGTTGTTTTTTAAATATGTTAAAATTTTCTTCATATTTTCCCTGAAGGAGTGGTGAAACAGGTCCCTGACAGTCTCTAAAGGTATAAGAATGGTGTTCTTTGTTTTCTATATAGTCTATGTCTACAGTCTAGAGGAAGCAGTGTGATCATTGGCACTAGCAGATTATTGTCCCGGTCTCCATTTTCTTATTGCAGGCTTGTAGAGTGAACAGTGGAAGATAAATGTCGACATTATTTTATTTCATAAAACAACAAAATTCCTTTTTAACGAAGAGCCTAACTCACACGCACCATGGGCTGTAGCCGGTGTGACGGCCTCTGTGTATGCTCTATGGACCATGTTTGTCTCCCCAGGTTTCCGCAAAGTTCCTTTTAAGCTTAAGGTGGGCAATATATAGGTTTCCATGATACAGACTGAAATTTACTTTTAGGGCCCATTCACACTAAGCAAAACAGGCGGAAATTCCAAGCGGAACTCTCGCCAGGGACTCCTCTCAGAATCCCACCTGCCTCACTGTCTCAATGTGATGTCTAGTGCACCTCCACTCTCCATTCAAAGAATTGACATCAACACATTGTGACAGTGAGGCAGGTGGGATTCCGAGCAGAGTCTGCGGTGTTCCCCTCGGAATTTCCGCCTGCTCAGTGTGAACGGACAGTTGGCACAAGCAGATGAAGCCACACCGACATGTGCTTTTGTTGATCACACTGACAACATTGTATAGTAATTGGCCACCACATGCAAGTGTAGGTTCATCCACAAGCAGCAACTGCAACAGTAAAATGTGCCCTAAAGCAATGTCCACTTTTTAGCATGCTAGTCTTGTTGAGAGGGCAATGGTGATTGCACAGCATCTCCACTGTAATAGCACCTCTTTTTCATGTCTTATATCACAATGATTTCCTTAGACTTGATCAAGACCCATATGTAAGATGAGCAGACAGCCCAGGGTTCATTGAAGGTCTGCAGGCATTATAATGTATTGCCATAAAAGTATATTTGAGTACAGTTTAGTTAGATGAATAAGAAAGTAATGTTAAAAAAACATATAGATATTTGGTGTACAGTTTATAGTGTCATTTATGATTAGTGTATGCCCTAAAAACACCATTTTACTGCCACTAAACACTAATTTACATTCATTGACAAAAACAGTAATGCACCCATATACCCATAGGTGCTTCCCCAGCTGTCCTATAAAAAAAAAAAAAAAAAGCTCTCAGAGGCTACTTTGAGTAGTGTACTGTAGAGAACGTTGTAGTGGTAAAAGAACGTTGACCGGTAGACATGTCTCTATGATGCACTTAAAGACATTTTCCCAAGTTGACAGACATTGTGATGAGCGGAGCATTGAAATGAGTAAAGTTCAGTGAATTGTCTGCCATCTAGGTTGTTCTGACCAAGCTGTTAGGACAGCTGCAAAACTACAAAAGTTGCAAAACTACAATTCCCATCATGGCTGTCCAGGTCTGATGGAAATTGTAGTTTTGTAACAGCTGGAGGGCCTGAGTTTGACACTTGTGTGGTAGGAGTTGTTGGGAATGAAGGTTCCTTGAGGACACAATGAATAGGCCTTGATGGGCCAGGCAGTCCACCTGTAGAGAGGATTATTGTATAATGTGGTAGCAAGCACAGACCGCTCCCACATTTTTTGCCCACCATCCGGACACAGGTGGCACCTTCACTATACACCCAGACTTTTTACAGGCGCTTTGCAGAAGGAAATTTGCTGTTGTAGTGCCCATTTCATGTTCTGCCATTTACAGCCAGTCGCTGTCACCTTAGTTGACAGTGATGTTGTGAACAAGAAACCAGGATTAGAGCAATATTGCTGGGATATTAGATATAAGATGAGTCTAGGTTCTGTTTGGGGTCCAGTGATGGTTGAGTTTAAGTATGGAGGTCTCCTGGTGCTTCAATCCTGTCTTTGATGTTGAGTGAAACATTGCCCCTTACTAGTGTGATGGTCTTAGGAGTCCTAGTAGTGATGTGAGAGAAACTTAGTGTATGTGTGGCAAAAATGGCACCTACTACTTCTCTAAGAAACAAACAAAAAGTATTGACCGTCAGAATGCAAAGTGAAGAGAGAAAAAATTCAGGTCCCCAAGACCAAAGGTGTCCCAGTCCTTTAAAAGCGTTTGTATGACATTATAAAGACATAGCTGCTTACTTTCAGAAACAGCACCACTCTTGTCCATGGCCTGTGTCTGGTATTGCATCTTGGTCTAATTTTTGTCATTCTTTACACAGGTCCCATACTTACCGTCTAGCAAGACTCAGACTGCTAATGTGGTAAAGCTGTTGCAGAGGCGGAAAGGAAGATTGGCTGACCTAGGATCAGGAGACGGTAGACTGGTAAGGAGGATGACACTGCTTGTAAGGTGATAATAAGGCTCCCTGCTTTATAACTTGTCTTGTTTTATTCTCCGTGATCACTATGGTAAGAATCCAGTTAGTCATTTCTTTTTGCTGTCTTCTATGTGAACATATCCAGGAGTAAACAAGCAGTGGTTTGCATACAAAGATGCACACATGCAGAAGAAAGCTTACAGTTGTTTTAGTTAACACTTGTAGGAGAGGAGAAACAAAAAGGTGGGCTTCACTGTTCTCATGAAGGGGGCAGAAGGCTCCAGTGTTATCCTCTGATAATGCAGGAGACAGCACATCAAGAGAACACACCAATGCTTCAGAAAGACTGAGTTTTAGTGGAAACATCGTGCAAGTGGTGGTGAATACAAGTCACTGTTGGTGTTTTCACTTGATGTGCTGTCTCCTGCATGGTTTATGTGGATCTTTCCGGAGCCCAGTCTGGTGAGGCGTGCACACTTCAGCTGCTTAGGACTGATTGTCTTTTAAGCCCGTGCTGTTTTCTTGCATTATTATCTGTTGCATATTTCTTAGACACAAGTTATTCCTGCATCTCTGATGGGCATTCCCAAGCAATAAGTGACATTGATTCCCACATATTCAAAAATCACAGTGTCAACTGCAGTTCCAATTCCCATTTGAAAAAAAAATTAATAGGTATTGCAGATATTTTGTCGTGTGTTATACACAATTGCAATACGAGCTGAAAAACTTTGAACATAGCCAGAAATGTTATATATTTATTTTCTCCTATTCCAACCATGGGTCTGTTCATCCATCTTTACCATACTTTAAAGAGCTTTACATTTGAAGCAGTTATAAATTTAAGACATTTGGTGTCCCCGTTCATTCTCTCTGGGACCTGTTGGAGATTGCTGGGCACAAGGACCCCTAGTCCACAATAGACATTATTAATTGCATCATTGCCATAGACCATTCCCTAAACTGTTCTAATGCTAAATTATTATGTAAGGAATTTCAACCAAGGTATATCTTAGTAAAGCTGTGTTATATATTTCACATTAAAACCAATGTCTACATTTGCTGTGGAAAACCCCAAAAACCTATTCAGACATTGTTTTTGTGCTATGTTAGGTGTTTGCTGCAGCCTTAATGGGACTTCACAGCACTGGTTATGAGATAAATCCCATTTTGTTAAAGGAGAAGTCCGGCCAAAATAAATTTTTGATATGTTGTTACTTATGAAAAGTTATACAAATTTCTAATGTACATTAATTATGTGAAATGCTCATATACTGCTATTTCCCTTAATTTAGTAGATCAGGAAATGTTAGAATTCTCTCAGATCCAGTGACGTCACGATCTGGTGTCCGCACTGATGCATCAGGAGCCGGTATATGAGAGCGGCGGCCAGGCGGGGAGTCAGCAGTGGTATAGGGAGAATGTATCCCGGAAGGAGGAGGAGGAGGGGGGAGCCCTCCTGTGTACTGAGCGGCTCCCCCCTGCGCCCGGCGTCATAAGCAGTGGCATCAGCGGCGGCAGGCAAGTCATATCCATAACCCAGCTACAGCTAATTACCTGTTCATACTATAAGCAGATGATGGGAGCTGTAGTTCAGTGTATATAGTCCGGATCGGCGGGAATGCGGCGGATCGGCGGGCTTACTGTGATATTCTCATATATTGAATGGATAAATTTATGCAATACTTTGGGGAGCAAGTACCCTTGCTCCCCAAAGTATTCCATAGATGTATTCATTCAATAAAGCATACTGTACACTACACTACATTATTGTGTCTATAGATGTCTATGTAAAGTAAAGTCCCATAGACTTCTATAGAGCACCCTCTGCTGGACACTCCATAGGAATTACACCTTTGGTCGTGACGTCACTGGATCTGAGAGAATTCTAACACTTCCTGATCTACTAAATTAAGGGAGATAGCCCTATATGTGCATTTCCCATAATTAATGTACATTAGACATTTGTATAACTTTTCATAAGTAACAACATATCAAAAATTAATTTTGGCCGGACTTCTCATTTAAATTGGGCGAAAGGTTTGGCATATCAGAAAGGTATTTCTAAGGACCAGGCAGTTTTCCTCAAAGAGAATTTTTGGGCAGTAAGTAATTCTCCATGCCATGGCTTACCCTGATTTCCTATTGTTAATAATCATAGTTTATTTCTCTTTGTGTATTTTGTAGGCTGATCTATCAAAGTTCGATAACGTGACCGTGTTCCTGGCTCCAAATGTTGTGAGTATCCATCCATTACCTTTCAGTATTCACACGGAGAAAAAGCGGCGGAATTCCGCCTGCCTCAGTCTCGCACAGTGTGTCTATAGGAGGGCTCACGCGCCTCCGCTCTCTGCGGCTTTCCACTCAAGCCCTCCCTTAGATACACTGTGTGAGAGTAAGGGCCCTATCCCACCAAACGATTATCGTTCACATAATCGTTAACGATAAACGATCCAAACGACCGCTATTATGAAAGACCTGAAATCGTTTGCCCATTTACATGGAAAGATAATCGTCACTTATGATCGTTCTTGCGGTCGTCTTGTCGTCGCTATTGCGTTCATCACTACTGTGAACGACCAAACGACGTCTTATTCAATGCGAACGATTTGCGAACGAGCAACGATAAAAATAGGTCCAGGTCTTATTAAACGATTAAAGATTTCTCATTCGGTCCTTAGTCGTTAACTGCTATTAAAAAGAACGATTAACGTTTAGATTCGAACGATTTAACGATAATCTGAACGATAATCTTCCGGTGGAATAGGGCCCTAAGACAGGAACAATTCCCTGGCAGAGCGTTCCGCTGCAGAATTCAGCTGCTTTTGCTCCGTGTGAACTGGCCCCAAGGCTTTCAATTGTCGTCTCTTCTCAAATAGTTAAAAAAAGAGTTGTAAGGTGCATGAGGGCCCCCCCCCATAGCACCTGACCCCTATCACTGTCACATAGAGGTAGCCATGTATGCACAAATGTATAAATGTATCATTAGAAAATAACCTGTTGTTTAAATCAAAATTTTACATGAAGCATATTTTACCAATAGACCTAAAACTAAACTGAGACTTCCTGTTCTGTCCTCTTCCACTAAGCACACCCAGAACTGTTTCTCATTCACCTGACTGTGACAGGTCCAGTTTATTACAGCTTATGGCTCATGGGACATGCTGTAAAGCAAATGACCAAAATGCTGTTAAAATAGCCGTTAAAAAACTTTCAGAAAATTGAAACAGATTGAACAGATTGGAAAAAGAACAAGTTCTAAAATCTCTCTGATCATTAAAAAAAACAATCTAGGGAATACATTACCTTTTAAGAGGCTATTGGTAGCCAATCATTTTAGTCTGGGGTATTTTTGAAAAAACTGGTTGACCACCAGTTGCTGGTATGTTAGGAATTGGTATCGATCTGTTTTCCTAGCACAGTGGGGACCTTCTGGTAAGAGCCATATTTACCTGTACAGGAACTATGGTGTCTGTCAGTATGAGAACTTTCTTAGAATCTCATATAGATGTAGCCAGCACCACAATGATCGGGTTGGAAGCCACATGGCATAGAGAGACTGAAATATGTTCTCAAGTGCTGGAACCAGTGACTGTGTACAGGGGTAAGCAATGAGCTGTCTCTATTGCTGCTTACTCATTACATTGCACCTGGCCTAGCAAAAGTTAAGAGAGCAGTGATACATGTAGTACTGTATACATAACTCCTCACTGTACAGGAACAGGAACATATTCCTGCCTTTTGAAATAAGTCCCTGCTCCTGTACATTCTATCAGCCTAGTGCATTATAGGAAGTATGGTATGACTCTACTCCTGTATACACTTTCTAGGGCGAATGTCATTGATAGCGAGTAAAAGACGCAGTGCGCTACCAATAACCTTGGTGTTGGCTACTTCTCTCTGCATCCATTTTGTATAATTTTGATAGAACAGGACTTACATTTACAGGTGACTATTTGGTTTTTCATGCTAGGTACAAATGCTCTGTAATGAATCTCCCCCTGGAGGGAGGCTGTAGGGAGAGCCAGTAAACATGACCTATAAAGACTGCTAATAATAATGTGCTCATTACCACCATCACCAGCACAGAACTGGGTTACAGATTATTTTTTGTAATTCGCTTTGTCATTCAGATTTGCGCACAAGAACCTCAATGTGAAGTTCATATTTGCACTTCATTAACTTTATGTCCTGTTTGAAATCATGTAATTGCACATTTACCCCATTAAATAGGTAATTTGTGAGCGCAAAATTAATACTTCACCTAAAGTTGTAAATGCAATTACATGGACGATGACTAGCAGCCGTCACGCCATCCGTTTTTTTTAGTCTGAAAACATTCTGTAATGTGGTCAAACTGTATAAAAATATGCAAAAGGTAATAGCATCCAGGCGTTGTAAAGTGCAAAAAAGTAAAGTGCTTTATTCCATCATGGCAATAACATTGTTGCTATGTTACTGCCATGATGGAATAAAGCACTTTACTTTTTTGCACTTTACAACGCCTGGAGGCTGTTACCTTTTGTATATTTTTATATGGACTTTATCCTGCTGGACTACAGGATTGGTAACTTTGTTTCATCCTTATTTATTTAGAGACTCTATTACATGCTGTGAGTCTAAAAGAGACTAATAGGAGTGCTATGTTGTTTTTTTGAATTTGTGGTCAAACTGTAATCTTACATTTACTGGGATAGAAACAAGAACTACAGGAGTGACTTTATGGGTTACTATTGAAAATTGGCACTTCATTAGTTTTAGATAATCCCTAGTTTTATATCTAAATTAGATAATAGATAGGCCTCTTTTGCCTAGGGTAGTGATACGGAACCTTAAAAGGGAACTCTATTCCTGTTTGTTACTAAAAGTCATAAAGAATGATGGCTGCCCATGGTTTTGGATAAACTGTTCAGAATCATTCATTCATGCATTCATTCATTTTATTTCTTAGCCTGTATTATGGCCCAGGTCTTCTTAATGTCACAGTATACAAATCATGAGAGCAAGCAATATGAGGACCCTGAACCAGCAAGGGCTGCTGAAAGAATTTAGATCTTAAACCTGCAAACTTTAAATGCAGTTTTGGGCTATAATACAAGCTATAAGCCAGGGTCAGGAAATATAAGTAATGCAGTGTATTTTAAGGGAGATGAGTAGTATAATTCCATGTAGTATGACTTGGTTGTCTGATGGACTCTTCTTTTCTGGAGGTGGAAAACCTAAAGAAGAAGTTATCTGATGAGCTTCCTGATACCGCCAGGGTGGTAGTTTGTCGGTTTCCATTAACTGGATGGTCACCAACATGCACTGAAGGTTCTGGCTTGGATCAGGTCTGGGCATACGATATGGCTCGTGTTAGAAAAGTTTCTGAACAGCCCTCATAAAGGAGATCATCTGGATTTATAAAGTACCGTAATTCACCCATGCCAATTTAGTCGCAACTCCTAAATGTAAATGTGAAAACCGCGAAGAGATTTTGATGCACTTTGATAATGTGATATTTTTCTGAATTAAATTATTTGTAATGCAAAGAAGTGTTCTTTATAATAAATGGAAACTAACTGCTTTGGTGTATATTTTACACTGTCATTTTATATAGTCTTATATAGAGAGAAGTGCAACTCGAGCATGCTCAGTTCTGTCCTAACCCGTGCATGCAGTATTTGATTAGCAGTGGCTGCAGAAGTTGGAGGCAGCACTATGGCTATATCCATGATTTCCAGGACTCCATTGGCCTGCATCCAACTTTTGCAGCCACCAGTATTCAAATGCCACATGTTTAGGCTCAGATGGACCCGAGCGTGCTCAAGTAGTGATCATCTTTAGTCTCTATCTCTTTTAACTGACTTTGGATAAATAAATAAAAGTAAATATATTTGTAATAGATCTTAGAGTACAATGCTACTTTTTCCTCTCATCTATCTCCATTCTCTCATAAATCATACAGGTTAGGGTCAACACACTAGATCAGGGACAACTAAAAATGAGAGATTAAAGAAGCAGTCCACATTATTTTATTTATTCCTCCCCCTGCTGCAGGCTGACAAATATACTTACCAGTGATGATCAGTGTCCCGCGGCGTGGCTTCTGTCTAGTCCCGTGGCACCATTCAAATCCGACGCGCAGTGACGTCACATCTCTTCGGACCTCTCTTCTTCCTCCAGGGCTACTTAAGGCCAGAAGTCAGGGTCTCCAATGCATCTCTATGAGAACGCTCTCATAGAGGTGCATTTTAGAGATTCTGACTTCTGGCCTCCCTAGCTGCACAGCTAAAGAGATCATGTGGGCGCCCACAGGATTTCAACAGAGCCACAGGACCAGTCTAAAGCCATGCTGTAGGATACCGATAATCATTGGTAAGTATATGTGCCATCTTGCATTGGTGGGAGGAATGAAAAAAATAGGAAACGCACATATACTGGTATCTCCCTTAATTTAGTAGATCAAGCAGGCTTCAAATCCACTAAACAAAGTGACGTAACGAATCAGGTGTAATTCTTAGGTAGTGTCCAGCAGGGGGCACACTTTGTGTAGAACTCTATGTAGTGTATTGTATAGGCAACTGTATATAATGTATCACAGGGACACAGGGCATCTCCCTCTCTCCCTGTGCTGCCGATGACCAGGCTCACACCGGGAGAGCGGGAAATAGATGGCACCGAGCAGGGAGGGAGAGAGGTGCCCGTGCATCTAACTACCTCCCCCCTCCCTTCCTGCTTGGTGTGTGGGACACACTGTACTACTCCTCCCATCATCTGCTCATAGCATGAGCAGATGATGGGGGAGTAGTACCAGGCCGATCCCCATCACCATAACCACCCCACATTCCGCCAACCAGCATACATCCCTTCATCCACCACCCACCACTACATACCCCCGCTGCCGCCTGAGCAGCCGCACTCATGAGAACCGCGCTTACCCCCGGCAGATGATGAGAGCCACGCTTACCACCGCCACCATCGCGTCCTGCCGAGAGATGCCTGATGTCACCTCTGGCAAATGATGAGAGACGCTTACCGCCACCGCCCTTGTGTCCTGCCGAGAGCTGCCTGATGTCACCCCTAGCAGATGATGAGAGCCATGCTTACCGCCGCCCCCACTTCCTGCTGAGAGCTGCTTGATGTCACCCCCAGCATATGATGAGAGCTATGCTTACCGCCGCCCCCACTTCCTGCTGAGAGCTGCTTGATGTCACCCCCAGCATATGATGAGAGCCATGCTTACCGCCGCCCCCACTTCCTGCTGAGAGCTGCTTGATGTCACCCCCGGCAGATGATGAGAGCCACGCTTGCATATCCATGCTGAAGTTTCCCTTTAATAGCCTTGAGTTTACTTGCAACTTTTCTTCCCCTGGCATATATAAAGAGTACTGCAATGACTTAATTGCTGTTGATAGGAGAGAGGAAAAGCAGTTTGATGGTGATCACTCTAACTTTCTGCTTTTTATGAAGTTGATGTTAGTAACAGAACATTAGACAACAGCGGCACCTAGGGAGTGGATGTACTGTATAAAGTATATATTAGTTGTCACAGCTATACCTAATTTCTTCACTAGAGGGAGTCACTGTGCTTAGAAATAAATGAAAACATACAGTACAGTAGAGCAGTGATCGCCAGTGTGAAATTTTATTTATTTACTTTTTCTTAAAAAAAAATACAGACAAGCTTCTTAAAGGGGAACTCCGGATAAGGAAAACTTGTTTTCTATTAAAAGTACATTAAAAGTTATATAGATGTGTCTATACAATGTATTACTGTATCTGTACAGTTCTGCCACACTGGTAGCTGATAGAAATCAAGGAAGTGAAAAAAATGGCCTCTGTGCCAATCCACATTGTCTCCTGCTCCCACTGCTCATCCACCTTAGGAGACAAATATTCTATGCATCTGTCTCACATTGTGCATGTTTGCTGAGATCAGGCTGATGATGCAGACAGGAGGCTTGGCTGGATCCCCCAATCCCCTAGGTGATTCACCATCTCTGACCAGCCAGAAGCAAGTGTTGCACTGATTTCTCTGATTGTGAGGGAAAGCATTGCATCCTGGAACCTGTAGTACTGAGTACATCTGCTCAACCAGGAAATACAGAATCACAAAACAGAACAAAACCCCCCAAAACAAATAGATTTTTGGTAGTTTGGAAACTGGAATAGATTGATTTAAGTAATGCTTTATCTTTCTGCAGAAGTTTCATTTTTTTAACCTCTGCCTGGAGTTCTCCTTTAATTATTGGTGTTCAGTTCATTGAGCTCTGAATTTCTATGTTTCCTTGCACTTACACTTTCAAGACCTCAAAAAAATCCATTAGTGTTAGATTTATAATGATTATCACAGAAACTCCCCCACCATCCTGTGGTTTCATCTAGTACATCATTAACTCCGCAGTGGCTGGGTATGGAAAAGGTGGATCTCTGATCTGGAGCCACAGTGACCTTATCATTACGTGGTGCATCTGACACTTTGACTGTCTTGTAGGCTGCTGCCACTCAGATGCCACCAGGTCCCCACCGCATAGCTCCTCTTCTTGGTTCCTGTAACATGCCATTGGGGAAGGAACTACCCGTTTAGAGATTGGCTGAATGAAATGTCATAGCAACCAGGATGGAGAGGGGAGCAACCAGGGAACAAGTGGCTACAGGCGAATAGGACAAGCAAGTATATCTACTTTGTTTATTTACCCTCCCAACCTGGAAAAACATTTTTTTTTTCGCAGGACTATTCCTACACTTCACAGGAACCATTTTAAAATGAATGATCTCATACATATATTCTCTAATTTGCATTGTGCATCTGATCATTTTGTTCTATGGCACAATTTCTATAATAATAATTGCCACTGTCGTCTTTGCACAGATAACATATGCACAATTGCACACAGATAATATAAAATAAGTTACGTTCTAACTATGTACAGCCACTAGGGGGAGACAACAGCATGGCATTCAATATTATACAAGCATAAGCGAGATCTCATCATGCTTTGTCTGTATTGTTTTTCATAGACACTATGCCATACTGTTTAATGGACGATATTGCAGACTTAGGGCACCTTTACGCAGAGAGATTTATCTGACAGATTTTTTAAGCCAAAGCCAGGAACAGACTATGAACAGGGAACAGCTCATAAAGGAAAGACTTTTCAAATTTCTCTGTGTAAAGCAGGGATGGGGAACCTTTGGCCCTCCATCTGTTGTAAAACTACAATTACCATCATTACGATGGTAATTGAAGTTTTGCAACAGCTAGAGGGCAAAAGATTGTAAAGGCACCCTTACAAAGAAAGGTGTGACCTGCTGTACCTTAAAGGGAACCTGTCACCCCCCGTGCCGAGATGAAGGCCCCCCGACCCCCCGCTAGAGCCCCGGATACTTACCCCATCTCGCCAAGTCCCGCTCCTGGAGCCGGTCTCGGGACGGAGATATCCTTGTCGCTGCAGAGGTGAGTCCGACGCCCATAGAGAACGACGGCTCCATTTATTCTCTATGGGCAGAGCACGCCGGGCTTCCGACAAGGATACCTCCGTCCCGGGACCGGCCCCAGGAGTGGGACTTGGCGAGATGGGGTAAGTATCTGGGGCTCTAGCGGGGGGGGTCGGGCGGCCTTTACCCCCGCACGAGGGGGTGACAGGTTCCCTTTAAAATATACATAAGATGTAAACTGCACTTAAAGTAGCAATTCCAACCAAACCATAGAATATGTCTGGGGTGTCCTGGCTCTCCCCGGACAACAGATATTAGGAGAAAAGAAGGATTGGGTTTATTGGATTTTAGCATTTTCTTTAAGCCATTACCATAATGCACCAATAGGTTTTGATCTTGTAATGTTCCTGTTTGTTAGCCCCTATCACTTGTAAAGCGCTCTGGAATCAAGGGCGCTTTATAAATAAATAAATATATTTAATAATAATAGCCCCAAGGAGGTAAATGATGAATGTAAGTGCAGAACATATGAGAACATTATGCAATATTTGCCTCCCTCACCTATGCAGAACACACAATCCAAGCTTCAGGTTGTGCTGTGGAGCACGGAAACGCCATGTTACATCATACCTAACAGGGGTGAGACTCAGAGTGGCATAACTGGTGCTCGCAGCCTTGGCACTATAGCTATATTGGACAGACAGTAACTCATTCTTAGTAATCAGAAGGTATGCCTGACATGCCCAATACTGAGTACGTGCCTCCTGCACTGCCCTCCGGCTACTTCCCTGCATGATGAGGACATCTCAAGGTTTAGTGTCTCTTTAAAAATACTGGGCCTTATGGTTGCCCTGTATAACCCAAACTACTGAATATTTAAGAGTTTTCGTTGGATTTAAAGGGGTTAGAAGTGTCTTAAAAGGTAAAAATATTCCATACACCCATGCCCAATTCCTGCTGCTCACTGCTTTCTGATGACATCTGAACATGCAGAAAATGTCTACCCAGCCAGTCACAGGCTAAAGGCCCTATTACATGAAGCAATTATTGGCCGTATTTGGGCGATTATGGTCCATTACGGCCGATAATCAGGGTCCATTTACAAAGAAAGATTATCTGCCAAAAATTTGAAGCCAAAGCCAGAAACAGACTATAAACAGGGAAAGGTCATAAAGGAAAGCCTGAGATTTCTCCTCTTTTCAAATCCTTTCCTGGCTTTGGCTTCAAATCTTTGGCAGATAATCTTTCTGTGTAAATGGACTCTCACTTTGTGTAATAGAAGACAATGATCAGCTGACATGAACAATGTCGTCTAATTGTTGTCTGTCATTGTCTTTCAACATGTTGAAAGACAAATGACTAAAGGCCCTATTCCACGGAACAAATATCGGCCGTATTCGGCCGATATCGGCTGCTACGGACGATAATCGTCCCGTGGAATAGAATGCAACGATCAGCTGACATCGTTCATGTCGGCTGATCGTTGCAGTCGCTTGTTTTTCAACATGTTGAAAAACAAGCGACTGATACAGCAACGATCTGCTGCCGTCGCTCCGTTGAATAGGAGCATCGGCAGCAGACGCTGCTGTATCCTATGGGCTGCCCGGATGATCAGCAATAGCAATGATCTGCTGCCGTCGCTCTGTGTAATAGGATCGCTCCTATCTCGTATAACGACCGCTATTGCGAAAGACCTGAAAACGTTCCCTCATTTCCATGGAACGATAATCGTTACTTATCGTAATTGCGATCGTTTCTTCTTTGCTATCTCTTCGCTATTGCGTTCGTATCTATTGCGTCTTATTCAATGCGCACGATTTGCGAACGTTTTGCGAACGAGCAACGATAAAAATAGGTCCAGGTCTTATAAAGCGATCAACGATTTCTCGTTTGGTCGTTAACTGCATTTCAACTGAACGATTATCATTTAGATTCGAACGATTTAACGATAATCTGAACGATAATCGTCCGGTGGAATAGGGCCCTTAGGCTGATCACAGGGAGTCCTGTAACTTGGACCACTATCGGTCAGCTGTACTGTAGACAATGGGGGGAATCCAAGTGTTCAATTTACGTGCAGCGCTTCCACATGGTAAATGAAAAATCACACCGTACTAGTCAAGTCAGTAAACTGTTCCCCTAATGCACAGACTGGCTGGATCCTCCAGAGTTGGAGACGCTCTCTTTAGCTCCCCACTATAGGGAGACCCTCTTTTTATAATCACTATTACCTATCTGAATGTTTAAAATGAGTTTTGTAGGCCAGACGCTTCCTTTATAGAACGCCGCTGCTAAAGTTGTTGATTTACCAGAACAGATTGACCTTTGAACCCCAGCAAATATATGTTGCATCTTATTATTTTATGCCAAGTATTCTGTCTGCTGGAAGACCAATAATGACAGAGGAGAATATGCAAATCTCCTCTAAGTGGTGTACTAAACATAGCCTTATGGCTGCCTGCCGTGCCTCATTTGAATATGTATATTTGCCATTTAGCCCATAGCAGGGGTCCGCAGCAGCCGGGCTGTCACTGCTCTAGTGACGTTACTAGTAATATGTCCAGAAGCTACATTGTGCATTGTGAGAACTGCAAGCACATAATAGTCTACATTCACACAGTGTGGCGGGCTCTGATCTGCAGATGAAACAGTGATCACCTTTCCTTTACATGTCTTCTGTGACAGCTGAGAGGTGTGGACATGCCTGAGCTTGTCACCCAGGACTAGTCACTGTGGGAGATCTGAGCTCCTGACATCACTGACAACTCCTGCTTCCTCCTACCTGCATTCTCTGTTCCCAGGGATTGCATTACATATACAGTGAATAGGCTTTGGCTGTCCAGACATGATGGGAATTGTAGTTATACAACAGCTGGAGGGACGCAGATTTACATCTCTACGTTGAATGGTGCTGAGGCAGAGAAAATGCTAAAGGTGTCTGCCCTTCCTTTTTGGGTCTCTGTGGTCAGCCCCCCTGCATATAGCAGTACTGTATATCACCCCATGCAATAACTGGGATACCACTTTTATTACAAACATATAGATTATGCAATTTTCTAATGTTCTTTGTGAGTCAGTCCCTTGCAATGTAAAACTCCCTGCCTGTGAATGAAACCAGACAAATACTTCTCATGGCTGAGGTTTTGCTACAATGTTCCTAATGTAAACCATAGAAAACACAAACACGTCACAGCTGAGGTTTAGCTACAATGTATCTACTGTAAAACATATAGACCAAGAACATGTCACAGCAGAGGTGTTGCTACAATGTATCTACTGTACAGCATATAGACCAAAAACATGTCACAGCGGAGGTTTTGCTACAATGTAGACAATTCTCCATGAGCTAGATCACCTGAATCTCACTTCTCCGCCATTGCCTATACCCTATAGTAAACCACGAACCCACAGGATAATGAGCACTAGAAATTTGCATGAAAAAGTGTCACTAGCGTCAGGTAGATGATTTATTTTGTCTGTGTTATTTTGCAAGATGTGGGGAGTCATACGTTGGGGAAGGCTGATTAAGGGTGCCTTCACGCGTACCGTATCGTTGCGTTTTTATCGCTGTGTTTTTGTCGCTGCGTGTTTGGTGCGATTTTTACATGCGAGTTTTGATTTTCACATGATTTTCCATTGAAAATCAAAACTCGCATGTAAAAATCACACCAAACACGCAGCGTTAAAAATGCAGCGATATGGTACGTGTGAAGCTACCCTTAGAGGGTAATTTTGGAGTACATGGACACCTCACAGATCTGTACAGACAGGAGAGTATCCTGAGAATTGTATAATAAGCAGCATGCTCAGTCTTATGTGTCAGAGGATTTTGAATGCAGTTTAGTTGCTTTAAATTCTGAAGGTGATATCCCTGACACAAATCTGTATGCACCATGTACACATATACAGCCGTGGATTTGTCGCAAAATCCACAGTGAAAATTATCCGCCATGCCTGACCTTACCCTAGTGGTTACAGCCACCTCCAGGAGGAGCTCACTGCATGCTGGTTTATCACTGAGTTCCCCATGCAGTCAGTTCTTGCAGGAGAGACTGTGTGATGAGAATCCAGGGATTAACCCTTCCCAAACCATTCTACAACCCCACAGATGATTTATACTAACCTCTACCCAACCCCCATTCCCCAGCCAAGTAGTAATAACCCAAGACCACCAAATATATGAGATTGATATTTTTTGACCCAGAATGCACCCTATGTAAATAGATGACATAGAGCAGTGCTCCTCATACTCTGCTGCAGAACCACAACTCCCAGCTGTCACAGTCAGTGCATGCTGGGAGTTGTAGTTTTACCAGGGGGCTACTTTGGCACCCCCTCTCACCCTGCATTTGCCCTTCATCTACATAGCTGAGCTTTTCTGTACACAAACACCAGGTATTACAGTCATTACAATATGCACACAGTTCGGGTAGTCGACACAAGCAGCTGTGTGTTACTACTGAAATCACAGCAATTCCTTTACATGAAAGCTGCAAACAAAGGGTTAACCGTCCTCCAAATCCGTCTCTCATTTACACGGATAAATATATACGTCGGGCTACCCTATGCTCCCCCTCCTTACACTGCAGCATGGTATTTTCTGGCTTTATTTATACTGCTGGTTTCATTCATATATTTCCCCCCGGGGGCTACCACTGTTAGCACAGGGGGGATCAGCCGAGTTCCAGCATTGCAGGACCAGAGAGAGAGGAATATGTCCAGGCAATGACCACAGAAGGGGCGGGTCTTGCCTGACGTGTCTATGGTGGGGGCGTGGCCAGCACAGCTTATATAAGTCAGTACCCGGTGCTGGAGCCTGCAGACTGTGCTGGTTCGTGCGGCTTCTGGAGGTGGAGAGGGAGTTATGGAAATACTGAGGACTATTACTTACCAGCCAAACAACGGGAGCAAGATGTGTGAACAGGCACTGGGCAGAGTGTGCGATAGTAACAGAAGGTGGAAGCTGCCGGCTGATGGGGAGCAGCATGTGCACCATCACACCTGCACAACTACTACTACCACCGAGGTGTCCAGGATTATCACTGACCCCAGCACTGGCAAACGTTACTGCAGGGGCAAAGTGCTTGGCAAGGTAAAAGCCTGCAACAAGATGGGCATCCTTCCTGAGTCTCATGCATTGGAATTACATGGATGTGCTGGCATGTTAACCTCTGCAGGCTGCTGGATCTATAGATTGGCTGGATATCTTATGGGCTGTCCTGCTTCTGGTCAACCATCAGTTACCTATTGCTTATATATGGCATCCCCAATATTGTATATGGCATCCCCAATATTGTATATGGCATCCCCAATATTGTATGGGTTTGTGCCTAAATGCAACCCCCTTTAAAATGCAACCCGTCTGTAATTAAATGAGTGGTCTTATGCCCACAGTCAAATGTGAATGTTGACTAATAAGAGTCAGTTTAGAGCATTGTGCATGGCAAAGCTTCTGATAGTCAGATATTGATCCTGTCTTTGTTTTGGTCGCTTCGTAATAATAATACAGCAACAAGTAAACAGCAGGCGCTGTAATACAGGCTCCTAGAGGTGTGGATCCTTTGTTGTGGGATGGCTTGTGTTATCGGAAGGGCTAGGTTATCTGTGGTTTCGGAAATCCTTTGTTGTGTTGTGCACAATGTAGGTTTGTTGTTGCAATTGTCTGGTTATTGTAATTGTTTTATTGCATGATAACCAATTGCAGTGTCTATTTGTTGCATGGCTTCTTTTGTTAAGGCTCCTCGGAACAACCAGTGTTAATTATTATTTTTTTTTTTCTTCTGCAGGGAGGATTTGCAAAGTGCTATGAAATGACAGATTTGACAACCAACAAAATCTACGCTGCCAAAATTATCCCGCACAGCAGGGTGTCAAAGCCTCATCAGAGAGAGAAGGTGGGTGATGTCAGATTGTGTGCAGAGATGTCTGTCCTCCCCAGTTACCTCTCTTGCATCATTGTTTAGAATACGAAATTCACTGACCCTTTCTCTTCCAGATTGACAAGGAGATTGAATTGCATCGGACCCTGAACCACAGACATGTTGTGCAGTTCTATCACTATTTTGAGGATAAGGAGAACATCTATATCTTGCTGGAGTACTGCAGCAGAAGGGTGAGCGTCTTGTCTCTCTCCTTACAAGGCTGCAGTGTATACATCCTTTGTCTGTGCCCGATCGCTCCCTGACACAAACTCATGACATCTTCTATTGTTTTTCTAGTCTATGGCACATATACTGAAGACAAGAAAAGTACTGACAGACCCTGAAGTGAGATACTACCTCAAACAGATCGTGTCTGGCTTGAAATATCTGCATGAACAAGAAATCCTTCACAGAGATCTAAAACTAGGTAAGTTTTCTCTAAATATGATCTGCTTGTTATATTTTGAATAAATACTGACATAGCAGAGCTATATTTCTTTGTTATAGCGTGACAAATAATCAGCTTTGTTGCATGTGCAATATTCCGTATACTGATAGCATAGGTTTTATTTTCCCTGTAATGCTAATGTTTTTGGCTTTTGTCTCTTTAGGAAATTTTTTTATTAATGAAAGTATGGACCTGAAAGTGGGTGACTTTGGCCTTGCAGCCAGACTAGAACCTCTGGAACAAAGAAGGAGGTAGGGCTACTAAACGATATACTCCCCCTGTACTGTGCATCTCCTATGCATGTGATCTGGTTGACTTATGATGTTCTTATGGCTTTTTCTGCAGAACGATATGCGGCACACCAAATTACCTCTCACCCGAAGTGCTTAACAAACAAGGGCATGGCTGTGAATCAGACATCTGGGCATTGGGTTGTGTAATGTAAGTATCTTTGCTGCTTCAATGGTGGGATAGGGATTGTAAACTGTTTGTGTAGCACTCATGTGCAGGTGATGAACACATTCTTGAACACAATTCTTAAACAATCTATTGTTCCTTAAAGGTATACCATGCTGCTTGGAAGACCTCCCTTTGAAACCACAAATCTAAAAGAGACCTACAGATGTATCCGGGAGGCAAGGTACTCTCTGCCGTCTTCACTAATGTCGTCTGCAAAGCATCTCATAGCTGGCATGTTGTCCAGAAACCCAGAGGATAGGCCTGGCCTTGATGAAATTATTCAGCACGACTTTTTCACCCAGGTTGGTAGTGATTTTGTTTCTGAGAATCCATTGTCTGTATATGATGCTCTTCCTATAGACAGACACTAATGGCTGCTTATTCCCTCCAGGGCTTCACACCAGACAGGCTTCCTTCTAGTTGCTGTCATACCGCTCCTGACTTCCACCTGTCAAGTCCAGCTAAGAGCTTCTTTAAGAAAGCTGCTGCAGCTCTTTTCGGTGGGAAGAAAGAAAAAGCAAAGTACTTGGATAATCACAGTAAGTTTATATTTTACCATCTAGTGCTTGGTAAAAGGGAAATCTGTGTCTCAAGTCTTTTTGTCTGTCTGTTAGCTAACCAGGACCCGTTACTTTTACAGATAAACTAGTAAAGGAAGATGAAGAAATTTACAAGCTAAGACAAGACTTAAAGAAAACATCCATATCACAGCAGAATCCTAGAACGGATGAGGTTTGTTGAACTTCCTTATTACTTTAGGGGGTGGGAATAATCTGTATTTAGAACCTATTGATCTTTGGTGTTCAGCTTGATTCTTATTTTCTTTGTTTCTTGCCTTCCAGGAGAACAAGACTGTCTCCAAGTCAAATGTCGTGGACAAGCCTGACAAGCAGCAGATGGGAGATACGATACGAATGATTGTCCGAGGAACCCTGGGCAGCTGTAGCAGCAGCAGTGAATGTAAGTATATCCTATCAAGCTAGTGATTACTTATTGGCTGCATTATCACTCGGCACTATTAGGCTCTCAGCTGCCTTGGCACTGCCACAAGTCAGAATGTTGACGGCACAATTATAAAAATGTGCTTGCTGCCTGGAATAAACCAGCACAAGACGATAATTGCACAGAGCTCCTTCTGAACAGGCTGTTAGATTAGATTGCTGAAAATGTGCCAAGAGTTCCCTAGGCACACAGGCTTGCTTGTAATTGGTACTAACATCTCAATCTCTTATTTCCAGGTCTAGAAGACAGCACCATGGGCAGTGTGGCCGATACCGTTGCCAGAGTCCTCAGGGGCTGCCTAGAAAACATGCCTGATTCAGATTGTATTCCAAAAGAACACTTAACCACCTCATTCCACTGGGTGACAAAATGGGTCGACTACTCCAATAAATACGGCTTTGGTTACCAGCTGTCTGACCACACTGTTGGCGTACTGTTTAATAATGGGGCACACATGAGTCTGCTGCCCGACAAAAAGTAAGTATTGCACATGGTCTGTAATATTTTGGTTATCTGTTTACGGTCAACATTCCTTCAACGGATGTCTTATGCTTATGGTTTTTGCCTCTTTTCAGGACTGTGCACTACTATGCTGAACTTGGCCAATGTTCCATCTTTGCTGCTACTGAAGCTCCAGAGCAATTCATCAGCCAAGTTACTGTCCTGAAATACTTTTCTCACTACATGGAGGAGAATCTCATGGATGTAAGTATTCTACTGCCATTTGACACTTTCTTCAATCTTTGCAAGTTGCCTTATAAAACAGTCAACCAAATTTATCACCCATGACTACTTAGTTTATAGATAGTTATGTGTGACTATTAGATCTTGTTTGGTTGTTTATATACAGTGACTAATATATATATTTTTTTCACAGGGGGGAGACTTGCCCAGTGTGACAGATGTGTGCAGACCTCGCTTATATCTGCTTCAGTGGCTGAAGTCTGACAAGGCCCTCATGATGCTATTCAATGATGGCACATTTCAGGTAAATGGCAACAAAGTTTCTGTGGGTTGGTCCAAAGTTTTAGCTTAGCCTTGTAAAATGACCCATATATAGAGTACAAGTGCTTATAAGATTACTAAATTGGTTCATTCTCTTTATAAACAGGTTAATTTCTATCATGATCACACAAAAATCATCATAGCCAACCAAAGCGACGAGTATCTTCTGACCTACATCAATGAAGATAGGATGTCTACCACGTTCCGTTTGAGTACGCTTCTCATGTCCGGTGGGTCAAATGACTTGAGGAACAGAATGGAATATGCGCTTAACATGTTGTTGCAGAGGTGCAATTAATGTGACTGAAGGTTTCTGGGAACATAGAGGATTATAAAGTCCTTCACTGTGAGCTCACAAGTGTCAAGCATCGGAACCTAGCACGTATGGAAAGAGGAGGTGGTACGAAAACAAACCTCCTACGTAGCACGCTGGGCTGGAACCAGACTGTAGATCAATTCATCCTGCTTTGTTGGACCAGTTTTGACTTTGTGGAAAGTAATTCCGTGGATGGCGAACTTTATCGGGAGTCCAAAAAAGTGGGGTTACAATGTGTTTTGCTCTATAGAGAGCATCTTGATGGTCGTGGATTTGAACTGTGAACCTTTCACGATTCCGAATTGAAAGTTGTCTGTTTTAGAGGACTGGAATGTGACGTTGTGGAATCGCTGTGATAGATGCAGCTTACTGCTGCAAAACTGTGAACTATGGCCATATATAATATATATTTTTGTTTTAATACCCACATTTTGTGGCTGGACAAGTGCATTCCTAGTTATTATAATAATTTATTATTACAGCCCAAAAGTGAAGTATTTATGACTTTTTTTTTTTTTTTTTTTTTTTTTTTTTTTTCCTGACATTAATTATTTTAAGTATACATTGTATACGTTGTTGGCAATAAATTCATGAAACGACCGATGTGTTATTACCCTTATTTATATGCTGTGCTGAATGGATGAGATGGAATAAAAGGCAGACCCTGCACAGAATGTATGAGTGCCCAATGTCAAACTATATAATTAGGAAAAAAAACTTCGATACTTGTAAACAGCGCTGTCCCAGAAAATGTCCAAGGCTACACCATAGTGGTGAAAAGCAAATTCATATTTATTATAAAAGCACAAAGTTTACGCGTTTCAGGAGTTACATAATCTCCCTTCATCAGAACAGTGCATTGCACTGTTCTGATGAAGGGAGATTATGTAACTCCTGAAACGCGTAAACTTTGTGCTTTTATAATAAATATGAATTTGCTTTTCACCACTATGGTGTAGCCTTGGACATTTTCTGGGACAGCGCTGTTTACAAGTATCGAAGTTTTTTTTCCTTTTTATTTACTCCAATACGGGCCCCTGTCTGGGAGTATCCCGTTTACGATACACCTGGCTGCAGTCCTCAGCTTCCATTGCTACCTTCTCCACACGGAATTCTGGATACCCCAGTGGGGTGATATGCACACAGCCCAAGGGGCTACTAGGTGAGTGCAATTGTTCACTCTTTGTCTGGTCTGAGTCTGCCACAGTAAGACACGAGGCGCCGGTGCCCTTGTTTTTTTCTGTTTTATTTTTTAGTTAAACTATATAATTGTACGACTGAAATAACAAACTTCTAAGCAGGCTATAAACCAGAATGACTACATATATTGGTTCCCAAGATTAATGATTAGTTCCTGTTACATTTGGGTTGATGGAATGCAATATAACCTGTAATTATGGGTGTCTGTAAACTACATACTGACTTACACACTAGACTGGTGTCCAAAGCCGGGATCTTAAGAGCAGGATAGCCATCTTTATCAGCAATATTGAGCCTGTAGCTCCCTGTTTAAAAGTTCAAAACTGGGGGGTTAACTTTGATATAACAAAGTGCCTCTACAAGCCATAGTACCCATAGAATGCTTGAGTTCGGTTTTTGGCCTTTAAATACCGGTGGCTAAAGTTGGAAGCTGCCTGGAAAACGTGGACACAGCCTATGGTCTATGGCTGGATCCACGTTTTCCCAGACTAGCTAGGGCTGCGTCCCAACTTCAGCCACTGATATTCAAATGCAGAGCAATCAGACTTGAGAATGCTTAGGTTGACCTTATCTCTATTGAGGTCTTTGCCCTTAGTCCCAGTAAAAATGGTTACTTTACGGATTTTCGCATGACTTGATACAGCGTGTAAGGTGGTTCTTGTTCTGACTGAATATTACTCAAGCAGTTGGTGCGCAGGAATGGTTTTTATTGAGTTTCGAAGCGGATGATGTCTCTAATGGACTTATTCATCTTAAGCCTCTGTGAATTACTCATTAAGAGTTACACAGTGACCACAGACAAGAAAACTCAGTCTAGCTAGGCTTTCCTTCTCGCAGGATAGAGATTCATTATGGTGACCTAGCCCAGTATCCAAATATTCTGGTAAAAACCTTGAGGTTGTACCTGTTAAGTGATGCTGCCCTTGGATGTACAGTACAAGAGCCCTAGAACTCTTGGCACACTTTTTTTGCTGGTTAAAGGGGTTATCCAGTATTCGAAACACTTCCACTTTCTTCCAAAAACAGTGCCACTCCTGTCTGCCATGTGGGTGTGGTTTTGCAGCTCTGTTTCATTGAAGCTAATAGAAGTTGTAATACCACAGAGAATCTGTGGTATTTTTTTTTTTTTTCACCACCTTGTCCTGGACAACCCTTTCAACTGTTGAAAACTTTAGTGCTGCCTGAACCACACGTCAGAGTGGCACCTGGTGCCTTCTGTCCTCCTCTCCAGTAGTGATTTCTTCCTATACCCAAGCGGGTAGAGGTATGTCAATCAGTGCTGATTGGTTGGGGTTCATACAGGACCACCACAATCACTAATGGTTCTGGTAACATGAAAATGTTGACAGGGTCCCTTTAAACTAAATTATGAAAACTAATATTCTAACCAGTTCTCCTATGTTCCATAACAGTCAGTGTGAGGGCACTCAGTAGTGTCATTCTGCAGACTATCATCACTTCTAGATCTGGCTGCAGAATTGATGCTGAGTTAAATCATTTAATTACATTGATTTACACAGCATCCAACTAGCAGCCAGCAGCTAACATAGTACGTGTGAATGTACCCGAAGGGGTTTTCTGCTTTCCAGTTGCCTTGTTAGAAGATGATCTTGAGGAGCAGAATGATTGAAACCTCTAACCCCCCTGCGAAGGGTATCCAGGCTTTAAAAGTGTTATCCAGGATTAGACCAAGCACTGCTACTTTCTTGCAAAAACTGCACCATCCCTGTCCTCAGGTTATTGTGGTATTACAATTCAGCTCTGTTCACTTCAATAGAACTGACCCACATCCAAACAGAAGACAAGAGAAGTGATGTTTCTCAAAGAAAGAAGACTTGTTTTTCTAAGCCTGGATAACCCTTTAAAGTAAGGGCTTGTTCACATCCCCGTTTGTTTACCAGAGGCACATCAAAACGACACAGGCCCCATTTATTTTTATGCAGTAAAGAACCCCAGCACCTAGCAAAGTCATTCCTATTTATTCAGTGTAATAAATTTACTACACTGAATAAATAAGCATCAATCGATCTTGGTGAGTGCCTGGATTCATTACTAAATTTGCCTGGATTTCCCAACCATGACCACCACAGACCCGCAGAGTGCCATCTTTCTACTCAATTTATTTCCTTCTATGGCCTGAGTATAGTCAGCCAGTGACTACATTCAGGTAATTTTCTAAGCGCATCAGAGTTTTGTCTTTAGCTGGTATCTCCAATCACAGATGTCGCAGCAAAGTGCCACAGTTACTGTAGATGATGCGGCCAATGGCACCTTAAATCTATGGCAGGTGTCATCAAGAGATCAGTGACACTACACCTATGCAATGTTTGTGAGTGGTGTAGCAGCCGTGCCTGACCCTACCAGGTGCTAAGTTTCCTGCTGTCTGTCAGTCAAGCAGGGATATTAATGGGAGGGGGAGAGAGGAACCATTCCAGCTTGCTGCATGTAAGGAAAAAGCCTTTTTTTTTTTTTTTTTTTTTTTTTTTGCACTTGAGAATGAAATAATTCTGTACATTATGGGAGCACAGGTGGATATGTGAAAGATACCATGCGTCTCCTTGTCCTTTACAGCTAACTGTGACAACAGTTTGGAACCTGGATTGCATCTTACAGATTCACTATAAGGGTATGTTCACACTGAGGAATCCGGGCAGATCACCCACCGCAGATTTCACCGTTCACCCCTGCTCACGGCTGCATGCATCTTTGCCTGTGCTATTCCACCGCTATTCCGAAAAAACGAACAGGTCCATTCTATGGATGGATGGTGGAATCTGCCTGACCATAGAATGAAGTCTATGGCACGGGCAGAGATGCGCACAGGGGTGAGCGGTGGGTAATCTGCCTGGATTCCTCAGTGTGAACATATAGTACTCTAAGGCCATGTCTGTACCATGTTTATGACCAAAAGTGCTCTTAAAAAAACAAAACAGGAATGTTGTTCCTACATCAGATTTTCTTAATGTTTATAAGCCCCCCTCCACACACACTTGAATTACATAAAAGTATCACAGGTTGAGAACCTAGGTCTTTAATCTTGCACTGTTCTGAGCACCCACATATTGGCAGACTAGGCAATGACTAATCCTGGCTGCTGCAAAGCAGCAGTCACTTATGTAACGATGTGACATGTGTTTTAGGCACAGTGAATATTGATCAAAGTCTGTCTAATTGTAGGTTTATTCTATAGGCTAAATGTTAGAGAAATAGATGCATTTTATATTGAGATTTAACTATGTAATTTAAATGTTGGGTCATAAATCTGATCTTATAGGGGAACACCAGGTAGAGGGGGAAAAAAATGAACTTCTGCAGAAGCATATAGCATTACTTACCTATCACAGTCCCCCACCCTTTCCATTCCCTGCCCAAATTTGTTGCAGAACATGTAGGCTGTGTTAACACATTGCAGTTTTATTGTGTTACTAAATTATTTGCATTACTTTATAATTTCATTGTGTTCCCACCAACACAGCACACTCTATTCCAATATCAGTGTTACAGGTAGAAAATAAAGTAAACAACTGCCGTGCACTGATTGGCTGATGGGGAACGAGGGTAGGCGAGAGCCTCACACACAGCCGCGGCACTGAGCAGGTAATGTATGCTCCGGGCTGGGGTCTGCGGGCAGCAGGGGGTTAAAGGGGCCGGCTTTTATATCTGCAGTGGAATGAAAATTCTGCTTCGGATATGTAACCCCATAGACCTTCACAATAAATGGATCTACGGCGGATTTCGCTGCAAACTCGCATCGTGAAATCCACTGCGGATCCGTGACATGTATAGCTGGATTAAACAGGCTGCACTGTGCTGAGAGGTGACTTACAGTATATTGCTATAGATGGTACATGGTAGGAGAGGGGGTTACTGATGCACTGGGTTTGCAAGGTGCTTTGTGAGCAGAAAGGAAGGAAACAATAGTAATACAGCAAGTAGAGGATTATGCTAAGCACTAAACTTCTGTAAAAAGGAGAAGTCAGTGCTAATATAGGGTAAGCGAGGATCCTCTGTAGGACACATATTCCAGGTACATAGCCCAGCTCTGCAACAGGTACTAGCTCCCCCCCCCCTTAATCTTCCTGTGTCTCCCTGTTACCAAAGATGGGCTGACTTTAACAACAGGCAGCGTACAGCAGATTGCAGGGATGTCAAACCTTGTGGCCAAGACAGAGATGTTTTTCTGGGCTAAAGAGTAAATTAAGTGATGTACAGATACTGTATGTTACAGATCACATACTGTAGGCTATTACATGGATTGTTTGATACAACAGTGACCATTTTGGTTTTCTGAAGATAGATAGCTGGGTGTCACACCTCTTGTGCTCATACCTTAAGGTCAAAGGTTTGCTCTGGCAAGAACCCCCAGGTCCCAGTATGCCATTTTCTGCTTATATAAAATCAATACAGAGTGGACTATAATGATAGGTGCACATGCCTTTAGGCCCTTCTGCTACAGGTCCTTAATGACATAAATAGAGGCAGCTCCCATAGGAAGCTGCATTACTTTAATTGTGTGGTGTACTTACCCCCAACAAGTAAAGCAAGAATTAGAGTCATTAAACACTCTCCCTCAGGCTAAGGGCCCTATTCCACGGAACGATTATCTTTCGAGTTATCATTACATTGTTCAGATCTAAACGATAATCGCTCGGTTTAATAGCAGTTAACGATTAAACGACAAACAAGGAATAGTTGATCGCTTAATAAGACCTGGACCTATTTTTACAATGGCTCGTTCGCAAATCGTTCGCATTGAATAAGACGTCGTTCAATAGCGATGACAAGACAACCGCAAGAACAATCATTAGTAACGATTATCGTTCCACGTAACTGGGCGAACGATTTCAGGTCGTTCGCAATAGCGGTAGTTTGAAATCGTTTATCATAAACGATTATGCAAACAATAATCATCCCGTGGAATAGGGCCCTAAGTTGCCGTAAGTCACATATTTCCAGTATACATGTATTATTACCACTTACTCTGAAAAAGCCCATGCGAACGAATACTGCTCTGTGTTCTGTACAATGTGATATGGTTTATTGCTATTCTGTTATCATTCATATTGCAGAGCAGTTTCTTGAGTTGCATTAAGACATACTATAGCATCTCTAAACATGCTGCACCATTTAAAATTGGGCACAAAAACTTTGCTACAGATTTTGTTCTGACTTTGACTTTACAGAACACAATGCAGAGATGGAAATCCAGCTGAAATGTCCTCCAATCGATACACATAAGCAGAAAGGAAATGGGCTTTTGTCAATTGGGTAACCTTCACAGAAATGCATTAGCTGATCCATGAATGATGACGCTCCTAAAATAGACAGCCAGTAAGAAGGGGGGAAACTGCAGCTGAAGCTCAGGAGCCATTTATGTGAATTTACTGTGATAGTATACATAGCATGGATGTCTTCTATAGTCATATTCCATGATTCCATGTAGCTATCTGGCTACCTATACTTTAGTTATTGACTTTTGCTTAAAATTCTATAGTCTGGATACTTATAGATGCCTAGAATATGGAGTACATATATAGGATTTATTCACAATGATCTTTGGATCATTGTCACGGAGGGCACATTGCTTGATATAGAATAAAAGGGTTTTTGGTGATCTCTCCTGAGGACAGGCCAGTATCTGATTGGTGGAGGTCCGACAACCAGCATCCCTGCTGATCAGCTGCCTCAGCCACGGCACCTTCATATACAAAGAGCAGAGCCATAATGGTAATAGCCATGATGGGTGACTGTAACTCAGCTCCCATTCACTTCCCAGGGGCACTTTGGGGAGTTTTATTGTAGCGATTAGCGAGGACTGTAGAGTGTCTATACGTTACTAAGTAGATTGCCATATAGATTTTTGCATCAGTGATTGGTAAGTGCTACCTGAGAAGGCTGAGAATTTCTGATGAAGATGGTGATCATAGGAAAGAGGTAAAAAGTCAGAAGGTGAGCAGAGAAGAAAGAATACCAGATCAATTGAATTTCGGTCTTCCTGTGTTGCAAGTTGTTAAAGGGGAACAAGCTGGGGTGAATTTTGGCCGGTGAGGGGCCAGATCGAAAAAGTAACACACTCTCACCTCCCCCGCTCCAGCGCTGGTGCCAGTATCCCACAGATAGGGTCCCCAAGTCCCAGACACTTCTGGGTCTTAGTGGGGACCTGGGACGTGACTTGTTAGGCCTGCTCAGCCAGTCAGCGGCTGAAGTAGGACCCTGCTATTGTCGTTGACTAGCTGAGAGGGCCTCATATGTCACATCCCAGGTCCCCTCTCTTACCAGGAAGCAGTTGGGAACTGGGGGGCTGGAGCGGTGGTATGTGGCCACCAGCACTGGAGCCAGGGAGGTGAGCGCACGTTATTTTTTTCATCTTCCCCCTCCCCAGCACTTTGCCAAAAATCACCCCAGCCCGGAGATCTCCTTTAAGGGTTTAGGTAGGAGGCTTGAAATGTCAGATGGGGAGATTGGGCCATTAATGGGGATGTTAAATGTTATCCAGAAGGAGAGTGAGTGTATTACCTGATAGCAAGTGAGGAAACCAGACAGCAAAGTGATCAAGTAATAGGTAGGGTGAGTCCCCACTAACTGGGAGAATGGACAGAAGAGTATAAAGGTGTAGATTTCAATGAAGGAAATGTGAGGATACTGGGGGAGTTATCTAAAAAAATGTAGCGCAGGGAGACAAATAAATTATGGCAGCTTCTCCACTATTCTGTCAGGTCGGGACGCTCTGGAATTAAGGGCGCTTTATAAATAAATACAGTGGTACCTTGGATTACGACCATAATTGATTCCGGATTGTAATCCAATTCCACTCTTAAACCAATAAAACCAACCAGTAATGGAGAGGATGGGAAACACAAGGGCGGACAGAGACTGCAGGGAGTATGAAGGAATGAGCAGGACATATGTGGGCACAGTATAGCAGCACTCTCTGTCCGGGGAGAGAGGGGTTACAGCTATGAAGAGATTACCTCCACAGGCCTGTCCCCTGATGCAAGCCTCAGCCTGAAGTGGATCAGCTATGATTTGGAAGGTGAGGGAAACTTCCTGGGTCAGAGTACAGTGCTGTAGACCCCGCTATACAGATTATGCCCCTCCCCCACTCCCCCTCCCACCCAGTACAGGGAGCTCTTAAACCAAAGCAATACAGTGGGGGAAGTAGTCACAGAATACTTAGAGAACGCATTAAAGGGGTTATCCAGGTTTAGAAGAAATTGTCACCTTTCTTCCACAAACAGTAACTTTCTTGTCCTCTTTTTGGGTTTTGTTCTGCAGCTCAGTTGCACTGAAGTGGAGCTAAATTGCAATATCACACTCAACCTAAAAACAGGGGTGGTGCTGTTTTTGTATAAAAAAATAAGTAGCTGTGCTTTATGTAATTGAATAAACTCTTTAAGCTATGTTCCCATTACAGAATTTGGGCGGAAAAAGGTGTCCGCCTATTAATAATAACGGCCTCAAATAATGTTTATGATCATTATATATGGCCTACATTCCTGTAGTGAAAACGTAACCCTAAAAGGAAGGAGACTGAAGATTAAGATCCAAAGAATTTTCTAGATCTATCTATCCATCCATTGTTGTAATTGTTGATATTCAGCAGAACAATGACACTAATAATTGTAGCATCCACTAGAAATTCCACGTTGCAGATATGCAACATACAGATTAATAAACTGGGTGGCATTACAAACTCCAATGAAATGTTTCATCTCCATCCATTGCAAAAAAAATTGCCTTTTGTAAGCTTCTTTCTGGCAGATTATCCGACCCCACAATCATCTGCCTGACCTGTAACATATGAATGGATTGCGCACTCCAGACTAACAATCCTAACAAGCGTGTAGCCATAGAAACAGCAAAACTTGATTCCTATCCTTGCCGCTGACGCTGCATTCATTACAGTTCAGACACCACATTTCCTCTTATGTACTGAGGTATAAGCAGTGTGTCCACTCTTGTGCAGCCCTAATGTATCTGAGTTGTAGCTTCTAGACACAATAATATGATGCAGATCAGCAAATGAATGATTTTACTTCAGGCAAAAATATCCATTGACGACATGAATGTATTCCATTATGTGCGTAAGAGCATTACCCAACTTCTCCGAATCAATACAGCTATAGGACTGAATGAATGGTGTGTACGAGTACTGTATGTCACATGAAGCTGGACGTCCTGGAAACCAATCAAACATGGTATCAGATACCAATGATTATGTATGCTGCCCCGGGCCTGTGGACCTACTATGGAATGGTGACTTCTGAGGAACCGGTCAGGTCAACCCAAGTGTAACTAGTGCTAAGGGGCATGTTACCGAGGGTATATGAAACAATGGTACTGCAAAGACATGTTAGGGCAAACAGCTGAACAATAGCTTTACCTACGTCAACCTACAATATACGTACACTGCAACAAAAGATGTATAGGGTATCTGCAAACACATCAATATATCAACGCAGAGGGGGCAGGAAGCCTAGTAGACAAAATAATTTTACGTAATGAAATTGCCATATAAATATAATTATTTTTTTGTTTTTTTCTTAAATAAGATATGAACTTACAGGTACTGGTAATGCTGTCCCCTGTAGGCTAATATGTAGATATCCTTGGTTGCATTCACATTACAGTATAGTATGTTGCCATTTTAGTCCAAAATGCCAAAAGGGGACATTTGCCTTCCGAGGATGAATGGAATGTGCCGTAAGAACAATGGCATCCCCCAATGGCACTTAACATTATGTTTTAATGTGGAATTACCACAACTAGTTTTATAGGTGTTGTTTGAAGGAAACTTCTGTTTGTATGCCTAGGCACGTGCATACCAAATAGGGATCCTATTAAAAAAGAGAGAGCGAGAAGTGAGGAAAAAGAGGCAGCTGTTCATGGGCCCTTAATTCTTAGGAATAACTTTCTCTTGTAGGCAGCAGGCTTACTGGAACAGGCTGTGTTATATCATTGTATCACGCACCTGTTTCGGGACGTTTAGGGCAGGAGAGGACCAGCTGGGGGGAGGTGAGTTGATTCTTTTTCTCTAATGGCCTAAATACAATGTGAGAGCTTAAAGGACCTAATTACAATGTGTCAGCACAGACAGCCTATGTACAGTGTGTCTTTGTGTGTGTGTGTGTGTGTGTGTGGGGGGGGGGGACTAACTATGATGTAGTGTCACTGAGGGCTTAATTACAATGTAGGGGCACACAAGGAGAGCAAAGGATGCCTTACTATATAGGGGAACACAAGGGGAGCCTAACTATAGTGTCGGGACACAGATAGTTTTAGGGGCATAACTACCACCATAGCAGCCATAGCACATCAGGAGGCCCATTGGCCCACTCCTGCAAAAACACTGGGCCCCCTGAGCCGTCATTTGCAGCACCCAGGGCTTAGTGGGCCTCCTAGGTGCTGCAAGTGTCCCTGTAACTGTAAGCACTCCCGATGAGCACTTGCAGTTAAATGTTAAAGGTTATGATTTCACTTGATAGGTCTGTGGTCAGTCGGGGGGGGGGGGGGGGGGGGTGTGGATGGTTCAACTACAATGTAGGGGCAGGAAAGGGGATTCCGATTACAATGTTAGGCAGGCAGCTATATACAGTGTGGGGCATAGAGTTGCTTACTACTTACTAGAATGTAGTGGCACAGGGGGCTTAATTACATGTAGGGGCACACAAGGCAAGCCTAACTACAATGTGGGGACACATGTGGCTTAACTACAATGTAGGGACACACAAAGGGATCCTAACTCCAAAAATTGACACAAGGGGGACCCAAATACAATGTGCTGGTGTAATGGGGGCTTACTACTGTGGTGGTCACCGAGGGTGTTTACAGTTTTGGGGCACAAAATGAACAGTTCATTAATGTTTTGGAACACAAAGAAGGACCTATTACTGTGTCAGGGATAAATGAACCATGAATACTCTTTAGGAGGGTGCTATTACTGTTTGACGTACGATGGATGTGGAGGTTAGGACGGTACTATAAAAGTTAGGATGTTCCAGTGATGTTTTTCACTTTGTAGGTGGAAGAAGTCATCATAGTGGTTTAGTCAAGAAAACTTCGGAAAATTGAAGCAAAAACAGCAACATGTGTACTAATTGATTGGGCCGTCTAATACAGTCCTTAAAACGTAACTGTCATGTTTTTTTTATTGCAGAAATCAGTAGTATAAGCGATTTTAAGAAACTCTGTAATAGGTTTCATCAGCCAAAAAAGCCTCCTTCTGTACTCAAGAAGCAATCTCCCAGCCTCCCCCCCTGACTTCTTATCTGTGCATTATCAGGCAAACACGTCTTCATTACAGAGAAGTCAGTGAAAACGGGCTCTGCTCTCTCCATTGTAAGCCTATGAAGGGGGGAGGGGCTGAGGGAGATGAGGGAGCAGGAAGAGGTTACATGAAGGTCAGCTGTTTGTAGACTCTCTGGACACCTAAACCTCAGGATTCTGGAGTCAGAAAGGTCAGTGCTTATCTATGAACTTACTGAGAGAAGATTGCAGGGTGTTGTGCTGTGCAGAAATCCTCCGTGCTCAGTCACTCCTCACAGCCCCTCCCCTCTCCATAGCCACATAATGGAGACAGAAATCCTGCTTCATCTGATGTGAGGGGGGAGGCTGGGAGATTGCTTTTTCACTACAGAAGGAAACTCTTTTAGTACATAAAACCTATTACAGAATTTCTTAAAATCGCTTGTACTGTTGATATTTAATGTTTTCAGAAAAATGACCCTGAAATGACAGTTACGCTTTAAGCTGCATGCTCTTTTTAATAAACCTTTTAAACAAGGCCAAGTCCCTTGTTGGATGAGCTACAAAAGTGTATCATATAGTTGTTGGGGGGGGGGGGGGGGCACAAGAATTCTACTTGCAATAGTAAATCTGCCTCTTTGTATCCAGTGTAAATGACTGCAGTTTACTGATGTGTGCAAATTGTTTTCCTTTGCATTATAAAGCATTTATTGTTAATCACTGCGGTTTCCTTTTTCGCTCACTTTTTGTGCGCTGTGTAAGCTGTATTGTTGGTTTAATCCAAATGCCCCGGAGTAAATTCAGCTACAGAGACGACATTCTCTGGCCACTGTCACTGCCTATAGAGAACAAACTATGTTGGCTAACAGGAATCTGGACACACAACTAATTCTGGAGAATTCGGAAGTGTAATGCATGATAAATTGCTTACTCTCACTTACCCATTCTTATGACATTTTCTACAGTGAAACTATATTGCATATTTTAGTGATAGAGCTTAGTAATGATTTTAATTTTTTATTACTTAATAATAATATAGCTTCATGAAGCTTCACAATATAGTAATATAGCTCCATTAACAATAAATGTATACTTTATGTTAAGTGGCAGCAGTAAGGTGCAATACAGGCCCATCTGCTGCCAGCAATGTTTGTGTCACCACTCGTTGTGCAGAGGCTGCCACCTACACCTATTGTGACAGGCAGTTCCCCCCATGTATTGTGTATTCTAATAAGGTGAGGGGTGCACCATGATCTGTATCTATAATCAGGGCCCTTTCTAGGTAATTTTGACTACAGGGCGAATCTTGATAAAGGTGCCCCCCCCTCCCCTAATGTGATGTTGGGGGGGGGGGGGGGGCTTGTTGCTATGAAGAAGCAGTGTGTGTATTATGGCATAAAGCACTATTACTCAACCTTTGTCAACTTGAGGCAAATAAAGGCATTCAGTGACTCACAGGTGACGTCTTCTTTGTTCTGAGGCGTCACTTTCCTTTTCCTATAGAAAGAGTCTTTAGACGGCACTTCTGTGTCTGTGGGTGGTGCACGTACTGTAGTAGAAAAACGTCCTGTTGTATTTATGATGGATACAAATTTTCTACAATGAAATTATGAAGCATTTATGGTGAGTGGCGAGATTGAACTTTTACACTTTCCTTTTGCTGTCTGGCCCAGATCACCATGATGATTTCTTGCAGCTACAATTCATCTCTTCTGAACATGCCAGACAAACATCTTAGGCTCCGCACCACTACAACAACTCCACGTTTTTGTGGCATGTGCAGTGAAGTCAGTAAGTATGTGGGTTACCCCCTGTATGTAGGATTCCTTGCTGTACCCCATATAGTAATAATGTCCCCTGCTGTGTCTCCATATAGTAATAATGCCCCTGTGCTCTGTCCCCATAGTAATAATCCCCCTTTGCTCTGCCCCATAGTAATACTCCCCCCTGCGCTGCACCTCCATAGTAATAACCCCCCGTGCTCTGCCCTCATAGTAATAATCCCCCCGTGCTGCCCAAATATTAATTCCCATATGTGCTGTCTCCATAGTAACAACCCCTGTGCTGTCCCCATAGTAATAATCCCCCCTGCGCTGCCCCCATAGTAATAACCCCTCCTGTGCTCTGTCCTCATAGTAATAATCCCCCCTGTGCTGTCCCCATAGTAATAACTCCCCGTGCTGTCCCCATAGTAATAATACCCCCTGTGCTGTCCCCATAGTAGTAACCCCCCGTGCTTTCCCCGTAGTAATAACACCCCCTGTGTTGTCTCCATAGTAATTTCCCCCCATGTGCTGCCCCCATAATAATAATTCCTCCAGTGCTGTCCCCATTGTAATAATCCTTCCTGTGCTGTCCACATAGTAATAATCACCCCTATGCTGTCCCCATAGTAATAATCCCCCCTATGCTCTGCCACATAGTAATAACCCCCCTGTGCCCTGCCCCATAGTACTAAGCCCCCTGTGCTCTGACCCATAGTAATAAGCCCCCTCTGCTCTGCTCCATAATAATAAGCCCCCTGTGCTCTTTCCCATAGTAATAACCCCCCCTGTGCTCTGCACTCATAGTAATATCCCCCCATGTGCTGTCCCCATAGTAATTCCCCCATGTGCTGTCCCCATAGTAATAACCCCTGTGCTGTCCTCATAGTAATAATGCCCCCTGTGCTGCCCCATAGTAATACCCCTCCTGTGTTCTGTCCTCATAGTAATAAACCCCCCTGTGCTGTCCCCATAGTAATAACTGCCCTTGCTGTCCCCATAGTAATAACACCCCCTGTGCTGTCCCCATAGTAATAACTCCCCCGTGCTGTCCCCATAGTAATAACCCCCCGTCCTTTCCTCATAGTTATAACACCCCCTGTGCTGTCTCCATCGTAATTCCCCCATGTGCTGCCCCCATAATAATAATCCCTCCCATGCTGCCCCATAGTAATAATCCTTCCCGTGCTGTCCACATAGTAATAATCCCCCCTATGCTGTCCCCATAGCAATAATCCCCCCTATGTTCTGCCACATAGTAATAAGCCCCCTGTGCTCTGACCCATAGTAATAAGCCCCCTGTGTTCTGATCCATAGTAATAACCCCCCTGTGCTCTTTCCCATAGTAATAATCCCCCCTGTGCTCTTCCCCACAGTAATAACTCCCCTGTGCTCCTCCTCATAGTAATCCCTCTTGTGCTCTGCCCCAAAGTGATAATCCCCCTGTGCTCTGCCCCAAAGTAATAAGACCCCTGTGCTCTGCCCCATAGTAATAAGCCCCCTGTGTTGTGCCCCATATTAATAAGGCCCCTGTGCTCTGCCCCATAGTAATCCCCCCTGTGCTCTTCCCCACAGTAATAATCCCCCCTGTGTTGTGCCCCATATTAAAAAGGCCCATGTGCTCTGCCCCATAGTAATCCCCCCTGTGCTCTTCCCCACAGTAATAATCCCCCCTGTGCTCTTCCCCATAGTAATAAGACCCCTGTGCTCTGCCCTATAGTAATCCCCCCTGTGCTCTGCCCCACAGTAATAACCCCCCCTGTGCTCTGCCCCATAGTAATAAGCCCCCTGTGCTCTGCCCCATAGTAATAATCCCCTTGTGCTGTGCCCCACAGTAATAATCCAACCTTTGCTCTGCCCCATAGTAATAGTCTCCCCTGTGCTCCTCCCCATAGTTATAATCCCCCCCTATGCTCTGCCCCACAGTAATAGTCCCAGCTGTGCTCTGCCCGATAGTAATAAGCCCCCTATGCTCTGCCCCATAGTAATAACCCCCTCTGTTCTCTTCCCCATAGTAATAATCCCCCCCTGTGCTTTTCACCATAGTAATAATTCTCCCTGTGCTCTGCCCCACAGTAATAATCCAACCTTTGCTCTGCCCCACAGTAATAATTTCCCCTATGCTCTGCCCCATAGTTTCCCCCCCCCCCTGTGCTCTGCCCGTTAGTAATAATCCCCCCAGTGCTCTGCCCCATAGTAATAATCCCCCCTGTGCTCCTCCTTATAGTAATCCCCCCGGTGCTCTGCCCCTTATAATTCTCCCTGTGTCCCCATCACCTTATAAATCATCATCCCTGTGTCCTCCATCACCTCATATTCCCTTCCCCCGTGTCCCCATCACCTTGTAATCCTCTCTGTGTCCCCATCTTCTTATAATTTTCCCTGTGTCCCCTATCACCTTATATTCCCCTCCTCCTCTGTCCTCCATCACCTTCCCTGTGTCCCCCATCACCTTATATTCCAGCTACTCACCTCACCAATCGTTCCCACACTGCTGATGTCTCTCTGCTCTGAGCCTCCTGTAAGCTCTGTGTGCACCCTTACGGTACGTTCACATGTACCGACTCGCAGCGGAAATCTCGCTGTAGTTTTGCAGCGAGATCCGCTACGAGTCAAGGTCCTGGCAGGTGTCTGTCAATACATACTCGCAGTGGTCTGTAAGACCTGTCTCCTTGCCGCACGGGGTCCTGGCATCCTGCTCTGCCACCCAGCCAATCAGTGTGTTGCCCAGCCGCAGCCACTGATTGGCTGGGCGGGAGAGCAGGACCTTGACTGGTAGCGGATCTCGCTGCAAAACTCGCATCGAGATTTCCACTGCGAGTCGGTATGTGTGAATGTACCCTTATAAGGAAACACACACAGCTGACAGCAGAAGCAAGTCCTGCATCACACAGGAGTCCCTACTTCTGCACGTATATTCCGTGGGCAGTACGCTATTAGCGTAGCACACCCCGAAATATGCATACAGGAGCAGGGACATCAGTCTGTGGCTGATCTCTCTGCTCCTGTAGTTCAGTGAGCGGTCATGCACATAATATATGCATGAGCGCTCAATGTGCAGGGGGGCCACTATAGCCAATAACCTCCAGACCTCAGTGGGCCCCCTGCCAGGATGGGCCCCATAGCGACAGCCCCCCCTGCCCTCACCTAATTTCGCTACTGGGGGGAGGGCATGGCCTGAACAGGGTGGTCTACAGCACTGTACTATGACCAAGGAAGTCTTCCTCACCTTCCAAATCATAGCAGATCCACTTTAGGCTAGGACTACAAAATGCTGCTGTCTTTTCAGGTTTATGCACTCACTATACATTATACTCCACATGCTGATTGCTATATTGTACATAAAGGCTGGGTTCACACTGACGTTTTTCTCTCCGCCACAGTTCCGTTTAGCTGTTCCCTTTTTAAACAACATAAACGGAATCTGACGTATCCGACCAACACCCCATACATTTTATGTACAGTGGTGCCTTGGATTACGATCATAATTTGTTCCGGGACCGTGCTTGTAATCCAAATCCACTCTTAAACAAAAGCAAATATTCCCATAAGAAATCATAGAAATGCAGACAATTAGTTCCACACCCCAAAAATAATGATTAATTATTCTGAATAACATGTAGAACAAATAAAACAAACATTCAGTAACAGCAGAATATGTTTTATTATAATGGAGAGGATGGGAAACACAAGGGCTGACAGAGACTGCAGGGAGCATGAAGGAATGAGCAGGGCAGATGTGGGCACCAGGGCCGGACTGGGACTGAAAAGCAGCCCTGGCAAACACACCCCACCAGCCCACATACAAGTCTCCCTGCACCCATTGCGCCAACTGTGCCACGCAGAAAATTTTTCAGATATAATCAGACACCAGGTGTGCGCAGGTGCTGAAAAGTATTATCACCCTGCAGACTATATAAGAGTATACAGCTGTGACACAAAATACTGAACAATTATAGATCATCTGTTTGCTCTCCTGTCATCTGTCATATGATTCATACTAATAAAAGCCACAGTATTCTGCCCTGTAAACTATTCTTCAGGAAAAGCAGAGCCCCAGGAGAGTTTCATCTTATGGCCATGTTCACACAACGTATGTTTAGCATAAATCATGGACGTGATTTATGCGAAAACATACTTTGTTTTGGAATGAATAGAATGCTGGCCGGAGCGTATACACACATTGAATAGCGGCCACACAGACATGCCAGTTCACACAATGGAGCGTGCGGCTCTGGCTGCATGCTTCATTGTGTGCAGCAATGAATTGGGATGTGGGCGCACATGGGTGCCCCCGCATCTGAATTCACCAGAAATGAAGATCATCAGTAACACCAGTCGTTCTGTGACCCGCCCAAGTCACAGAATGGCTGGTGTTATACCATATGTGAACATGGCCTAAAGTTACACTACTAAAATAATTCAGGGGCATCTTTCCTCCCTACCTTTGTATTGCAGTTCCCCTGTTATTCTTCCTGGAAATGGTTCCTCTGGTCCCTCATACACTGATTCATCCAATCATCACTGACAGTATCAGACTGTGGGGACACATTTTATTAAGCAGAGGATCGGTAACAACCAGATGTCAGTCAGCCCTGGGATACATAGAGAATGTTATATTCTTGTGTCACTCTCCATGTAGACCCGGCCTGAGAGAACAACAGCAAGCTCTAATGTAGGATTCTCCAGAATTGTTATCTCATGGGGGGCACAAATATTCCCTATAACAGGAGAGCGGAGAGTGGCGGCCGGGGACTCACAGGTGACGTCTTCACTAAGTAATGACCCCAGACCCCTAAAAAAAATGAATACTCATGAAAATTTAGACCACCGTGTTAACATACCCCAAACACAATGTGGGAGATTTATCAAAGGGTGCAAAATTTAGGCTGGTTTAAACTGCCCACAGCTCCTCTTATATTGTACCAGAGCTGAAAGCTGAGCTGTGATTGGTTGCTGTGGGCAGTTTACACCAGGTGTATATTTACACCCTTTCATAAATCTCCCTCAATAACTACACAGTTTAACACCTCTAAACCCTATTCTTTATAGTGCACTAACTCCCTACCTGAGGTTGTGATGCACTATAAAGGATGGGGAGGAGCAAATAACACCACCATACTATGACCACATATTACCACCACCTAATGACTAACAGTCATACACTATATGCAGACCATGTATACCTCCGTACAGTCAGCATATTACAGCACAGTTACAGTACACTCAGTGATTCACATGTGACCTCTTCTCTGATTGGCGTCTTCCTCTTTGTTTGTTTTCCCCACTTGGCCCCGGCTGTCATGATGACGTCTTCTGGTCACCACTCATTTTCACCGAATCTGTCAGACACATTAGGCTCTGCACTTTCATGACACCACCTACCCACATCTATACAAGCTGCCCATCCATAGTGCCCCAAATGGTTATAACGCCCCTCCTGTAACCCATGCAGTATTAAATCAACCTTCATTCCAGAGTGCTACTATATTATTGTCCCAAATAGTACATCCCCCAATAGTGCCCCCTATAGTAGGTAATGGGGGGGGGGGGGCGCTCATTATACCAACTACTATACAAGATGCTAGGAAAACTGGGAGACCCCATTATAGAGGATGCCAGGGAGGTTGAGTGACCCCATTATACAGGATACCAGGGAGGCTGAGTGACCCCATTATACAGGATGCCAGGGAGGCTGAGAGACCCCATTATACAGGATGCTGAGAAAGATGAGTGACCCCATTATACAGGATGCTGAGAAAGATGAGTGACCCCATTATATAGGATGCCAGGGAAGCTGAGTGACCCCATTATACAGGATGCTAGGGAAGCTGAGTGATCCCCATTATACAGGATGCTGAGAAAGATGAGTGACAACATTATATAGGATGCCAGGGAAGCTAAGTGACCCCATTATACAGGATGCTGGGAAAGCTGAGTGACCCCCATTATACAGGATACCTGGGAAGCTGAGTGACCCCATTATACAGGATACCTGGGAAGCTGAGTGACCCCATTATACAGGATGCCAGAGAAGCTGAGTGACCCCCATTATACAGGATGATGGGAAAGCTGAGTGACCCCATTATACAGGATGCTAGGGAAGCTGAGTGACCCCCATTATACAGGATGCTAAGGAAGCTGAGTGACCCCATTATACAGGATGCTGGGAAGCTGGTGACCCCATTACACAGGATGCCAGGGAAGCTGAGAGACCCCTTATACAGAATGCTAAGGAAGCTGAGTGACCCCATTATGCAGGATGCCAGGGAAGCTAAGAGACCCCTTATACAGGATACCTGGGAAGCTGAGTAACCCCCATTATACAGGATACCTGGGAAGCTGAGTGACCCCATTACACAGGATTCTAGGGTAGCTGAGTGACCCCATTATACAGGATGCCAGGGAAGCTGGTGACCCCATTATACAGGATACCAGGGAAGCTGGGTGACCCCCATTATACAGGATACCAGGGAAGCTGGGTGACCCCATTATACAGGATACCAGGGAAGCTGGTGACCCCCGTTATACAGGATACCAGGGAAGCTGGTGACCCCATTATACAGGATACCAGGGAAGCTGGTGACCCCATTATACAGGATGCCAGGGAAGCTGGTGACCCCATTTACACAGGATGCCAGGGAAGCTGGTGACCCCATTATACAGGATGCCAGGGAAGCTGGTGACCCCATTATACAGGATGCAAGGAAAGCTGAGTGACCCCATTATACAGGATGCTAGGGAAGCTGAGTGATCCCCATTATACAGGTTGCCAGGGAAGCTGGGTGACCCCATTATACGGGATACCAGGGAAGCTGGTGACCCCCATTATACAGGATACCAGGGAAGTTGGTGACCCCATTATACAGGATACCAGGGAAGCTGTGACCCCATTATACAGGATGCCAGGGAAGCTGGTGATCCCATTATACAGGATGCCAGGGAAGCTGGTGACCCCATTATACAGGATGCCAGGGAAGCTGAGTGACCCCATTATACAGGATGCAAGGAAAGCTGAGTGACCCCATTATACAGGATGCCAGGGAAGCTGAGTGATCCCATTATACAGGATTCTAGGGAAGCTGAGTGATCCCCATTATACAGGATGCCAGTGAATCTGAGTAACCCCATTATACAGGTTGCCAGGGAAGCTGAGTGATCCCCATTATACAGGATGCCAGGGAAACTGAGTGACCCCATTATACAGGATGCCAGGGAAGCTGAGTGATCCCCATTATACAGGATGCAGGGAAAGCTGGGTGACCCCATTATACAGGATGCTAGGGAAGCTGAGTGACCCTATTATACAGGATGCCAGGGAAACTGAGCGACCCCCATTATACAGGATGCCAGGGAAGCTGGTGACCCCATTATACAGGATGCAGGGAAGCTGAGTGACCCCATTATACAGGATGCCAGGGAAGCTGAGTGACCCCATTTTACAGGATGCCAGGGAAGCTGGTGACCCCATTATACATCATACTAGGGAGGCTGAATGACCCCATTATACAGGATGTAAGGAAAGCTGAGTGACCCCATTATACATCATACTAGGGAGGCTGAGTGACCCCATTATACTTACCACCCTTCCAGTTGTCCATGGCATCTTTTCTCCTCTGGCCCTGTGTACTCTGCTGGTGGGCGCCGGGGCGGAGCTTATCGTGGAGGGGGTGGGGCTTACCGGACACACCCGGGAGTCGGGACTATTGGCAACTATGGAGAGGGGTTGGGGACATGGCTCCCAGGCTGTGGCTCTCCTCTGGCTTAAGGGTGCGCCCGGTGCATGACGTCACTTGCCTGTGCCGGCCGGGAAGCTACTTTTCTCTCAGCACAGGGGCCCTGTATGTATTCCCAGAGCGAGGCTGGGCCTAGCAGACAGCTCCACCCACTGCACGCACAGTAGGCTTCTCCTCCTGCATCAATGTTGTGGGGCTGGCAGCACAGTGTGCAGTGATAAGTGTGTGACAGTTTGGTGTCCGGCAGCGGCCCTGACTCCGGCAACAGCAGCTAATAAGCAGGAGCACTACGGGGGCTTAATCAGCTGCTTTGGGCCGCTGACGGACACCAAACTGTCACATGCTGTCACAGCCCGGCCGCCAACAGACTGAGAATCTGGGCAGCCCAGCAGGCATTTGCCCGATCTGCCAGATTGTCAGTCCGGGCCTGGTGGGCACATACATGCAGCACTCTCTGTCCGGGGAGAGAGGGGTTACAGCTATGGAGAGATTACCTCCACAGTCCTGTCCCCTGATGCAAGGTACCACTGTATTTTTATTGTGCTCCGTTTGTTATATTTGTGCTCTCTTTGCATGTATTCCGTCAGGGTTCAGTTTTTGTGAACGGAAAAAAAAATCCTGCATGTAGCTTTTTTTCCCCGAACGGAAAGTGCACTTTTTTTACATTATAGTCAATGAGGACGGATCTAAACAGAAGGTATTTCCGTTTACATCTGTTTGCAAGTTAACAGTTTTCATCAGTTACTAGAAAATGTACCCGGTGCTGCCCAGGTATAACGTGTTAGTGTGTTAATAAGATTTGTTCTAAAGTGCCCAGGAGGCCAATCTATGTCTTTGTTTTTTTTTTTGTTTAAGGGGAAATTCTGCACTGTTTATGTAAATTGTAGCTTATGCACATTAGAAATAAACTAAAAACTTTAAACATCCTAAATACCTAATAGCCAAACTGAGATGTCATGTGATCAGACTGTATACAGAGCTTGGTTATATACAACATTGGCAGTGTTATATAAAGAGCCTAGTTATATACAACATTGGCAGTGTTATATACAGCTTGGTTATGTACAACATTGGCAGTGTTATATACAGCGTGGTTATATGCAACATTGGCAGTGTTATACAGAGCCTGGTTATATACAACATTGGCAGTCCTATTGCCAGGTGCATAGACATAAAGATTTTTACCTGATACAACTCTGGAGCAGCATACAATTGACCATGCGGAAAACATGCAGAATCCAGATTTATGAAACTGCAATCGTCTAAAAGGTATTGCTTCATCTGAGTTAACCCATAGCTGCACCAGGACGTTATGAACCTCTGAGGTTTTGGGTTCGTATGAACCCGAACGCTCGGCATCAGATTCCCGCTGTCTGCCCGCTCCGTGGAGCGGGTGGATACAGCGGGAGGACCACCTGGAAAACTGGGATACAGCCTATGGCTATGGCTGTATCCCAGTTTTCCAGGTGGTCCTCCCGCTGGATCCGCCTGCTGCACGGAGCGGGCAGACAGCGGGAATCACTACCGAGAGTTCGGGTTCGTACGAACCTGAACCGAACTCGGTTCGGACCATCCCTAGTGTATAGTTTGGGGTCCTGTATACCTGTAGTATAGAGTTGGTGGGGGTCCTTTTTACCTGTAGTATAGAGTTGTTGGAGGTCCTGTATACCTGTAGTGTATAGTTTTGGGTTCCTGTATACCTGTAGTGTATAGTTTGGGTTTCTGTATACCTGTAGTGTGTAGTTTAGGCTCCTGTATACCTGTAGTATATAGTTGGTGGAGGTCCTGTATACCTGCAGTATATAGTTGGTGGAGATCCTGTATACCTGTAGTGTACAGATTTGGGGTCCTGTATACCTGTAGTGTATAGTTTGAGGTCCTGTATACCTGTAGTGTATAGTTTTTTGGCCCTGTATACCTGTAGTATAGAGTTGGTGGGGGTGCTGTATACCTGTAGTATAGAGTTGGTGGAGGTCCTGTATACCTGTAGTGTATAGTTTTTGGGTCCTGTATACCTGTAGTGTAAAGTTTGGGGTCCTGCACACCTGTAGTATATAGTTGGTGCAGGTCCTGTGCACCTCTAGTGTAAAGTTTTGGGGTCCTGCATACCTGTAGTGTATAGTAGGGATGGTCCGAACCCTCCGAGGTTTGGGTTCGTATGAACCCGAACACTCGGCATCAGATTCCCGCTGTCTGCCCGCTCCGTTCAGCGGGTGGATGCAGCGGGAGGACTCCCTGGAAAACTGGGATACAGCCTATGGCTATGGCTGTATCCCAGTTTTCCAGGCGGTCCTCCCGCTGGATCCGCCCGCTGCACGGAGCGGGCAGACAGCGGGAATCATTACCGAGAGTTCGGGTTCGTACGAACCTGAACCGAACTCGGTTCGGACCATCCCTAGTGTATAGTTTGGGGTCCTGTATACCTGTAGTATAGAGTTGGTGGGGGTCCTTTTTACCTGTAGTATAGAGTTGGTGGAGGTCCTGTATACCTGTAGTGTATAGTTTTGGGTTCCTGTATACCTGTAGTGTATAGTTTGGGCTCCTGTATACCTGTAGTATATAGTTGGTGTAGGTCCTGTATACCTGCAGTATATAGTTGGTGGAGATCCTGTATACCTGTAGTGTACAGATTTGGGGTCCTGTATACCTGTAGTATATAGTTTGAGGTCCTGTATACCTGTAGTGTATAGTTTTTGGGCCCTGTATACCTGTAGTATAGAGTTGGTGGGGGTGCTGTATACCTGTAGTATAGAGTTGGTGGAGGTCCTGTATACCTGTAGTGTATAGTTTTTGGGTCCTGTATACCTGTAGTGTAAAGTTTGGGGTCCTGCATACCTGTAGTATATAGTTGGTGGAGGTCCTGTGCACCTGTAGTGTAAAGTTTTGGGGTCCTGTATACCTGTAGTGTCCTGTATACCTGCAGGGTGATATTTACCATTAGGCACCCATGGTCTGGTGCCTAGGGCAGCACCTTGCAGAGGGGCAATACCTCCCGTTCAGACTTGCCAGAAAATCTGGTGTCTTTTTAGGGGGTATGGTGGTATTGGCCAGGTCTGGTGTGGCGGTGTTTTCCAGTCACAGTGTGGCAGTATTGGTCAGGTCTGGTATAGCGTTGTTATCCAGTCACAGTATGGCGTTTTTGGTCAGGTCTGGTATAGCGGTGTTATCCAGTCACAGTATAGCGTTTTTGGTCAGGTCTGGTATAGCGGTGTTATCCAGTCACAGTATGGTGGTATTGGTCAGGTCTGGTGTAGCAGTGTTATCCAGTCACAGTATGGTGGTATTGGTCAGGTGTGGTATGACAGTGCTATCCAGTCACAGCATGGCAGTATTGGTCAGGTGTGGTATGACAGTGCTATCCAGTCACAGCATGTCGGTATTGGTCAGGTCTGGTGTGGCGGTGTTATCCAGTCATAGTATGGCGGTATTGGTCAGGTCTGGTGTGGCGGTGTTATCCAGTCACAGTATGGCGGTATTGGTCAGGTCTGGTATGGCGATGTTATCCAGTCACAGTATGGTGGTATTGGTCAGGTCTGGTGTGGGTGTGTTATCCAGTCACAGTATGGCGGTATTGGTCAGGTCTGGTATGACAGTGTTATCCAGTCACAGTATGGCGGTATTGGTCAGGTCTGGTATGGCAGTGTTATCCAGTCACAGTATGGTGGTATTGGTCAGGTCTGGTATGGTATGGCGGTGTTATCCAGTCACAGTGTGGCGGTATTGGTCAGGTCTGGTATGACAGTGTTATCCAGTCAGTGTGGTGGTATTGGTCAGGTCTGGTATAGCGGTGTTATCTAGTCACAGTGTGGCGGTATTGGTCAGGTCTGTTATGGCGGTGTTATCCAGTCACAGTATGGTGGTATTGGTCAGGTGTGCTATGACAGTGCTATCCAGTCACAGCATGGCGGTATTGGTCAGGTGTGGTATGACAGTGCTATCCAGTCACAGCATGGCGGTATTGGTCAGGTGTGGTATGACAGTGCTATCCAGTCACAGCATGGCGGTATTGGTCAGGTCTGGTGTGGCGGTGTTATCCAGTCATAGTATTGCGGTATTGGTCAGGTCTGGTGTGGCGGTGTTATTCAGTCACAGTATGGCGGTATTGTTCAGGTCTGGTATGGCGATGTTATCCAGTCACAGTATGGTGGTATTGGTCAGGTCTGGTGTGGGTGTGTTATCCAGTCACAGTATGGCGGTATTGGTCAGGTCTGGCAGTGTTATCCAGTCAAAGTATGGTGGTATTGGTCAGGTCTGGTATGGCGGTGTTATCCAGTCACAGTGTGGCGGTATTGGTCAGGTCTGGTATGACAGTGTTATCCAGTCACAGTGTGGTGGTATTGGTCAGGTCTGGTATAGCGGTGTTATCCAGTCACAGTGTGGCGGTATTGGTCAGGTCTGGTATGGCGGTGTTATCCAGTCACAGTGTGGCGGCACTGGTTAAATGTGACGTCTGGAGCTATTATATACCATTCTACCGACACTGATTAGAGATGAGCAAATCGGGTTCGCGTTCGAGTCGATCCGAACCCGAACATTCGGTATTTGAACTTGGATAAAGCTCTAAGGTTGTCTGGAAAACATGGATACAGCCAATGACTATATCCATGTTTTCCACATAGCCTTTTTGGCTTTTTCCACTTTATGTTTAAAGTCCATAGCGCTTGCATTTTTTCACCGAGCGACCCATACGAGCCCTTATTTTTTGCGAAACCAATTGTACTTTGCAATGACAGGCACTATTTTTCCATACAATATGCTGCGAAACCGGAAAAAAATCATTTGCGCTGTCAAATTGAAAAAAACGGAATTTGTTTGGATTTCGGGGAGTTTTGCATTTACGCCGTTCGTCCTGGGGTAAAACTGACTTGTTATCCATGTTCCTCAAGTCGATATGATTACAACGATATATAACATGTATAACTTTTATTTTATCTGATGGCTTTTAAAAAATTCAAACCATTGTTAATAAATAAATGTTCCTTAAAATCGCTCTATTTCCAGGCTTATAGCGCTTTTATGCTTTGGTCTATGGGGCTGTGTGAGGTGTAATTTTTTGCGCCATGATCTTTACTCGGTACCTTGTTTGCGCATATGTAACTTTTTGATCTCTTTTTATAAAATTTTTTTCTGGATATGATGCAACCAAAAATGCGCAATTTTGCGTTTTGGATTTTTTTGCGCTTAGGCCTTTACCGTGCGAGATCGGGGATGTAATAATTTAATAGTTCGGGCGATTACGCGCGCGGCGATACTAAATATGTTTATTTATTTGTTTATTTATTTATATTTATAAAATGGGAAAAGGGGGTGATTTGGACTTTTATTAGGGGAGGGGATTTTTTATTAGTAAAAACACTTTTTAACTTTTTTTTTTTACATTAACTAGAAGTCCCCCTGGGGGACTTGTATATACACAACACTGATCTCTTATAGAGATCAATGCTGTGTATATACACAGCAAAGATCCATTAGATCAGTGATACATTGCACTGGCCTGCTGCAGGCCAGTGCAATGTATTGCCGAGTCGGGATCAGCGTCATCCGGGGGGGAGATCCGTCCCACTAGACACCAGGGATATGAAGTATAAAGCATTTCAGTCCAGCTGTGAGGTTTGACAGCTGCATTAAAGTGCTTAATTAGCCGTCACGGCAACGGGACCCGCGCCGTGAGCGGCGCCGTTAAGAGCGGGGTCCCGGAGGGGTCCTGGCGTACCAGATACGTCATGGGTCGCTAAGCGGTTAAAGGAGCAAGCGAACTACAACCTGTCAGGTCAGCGCTTGCTAGTTCCTTGTTCCCCACAAGATGTTGGTGCTATTACATCCACCGATAGCGGAGGGGAGGACTGGGGGTGCTGCGCGGACGATCCTTAGGCCCATATGAGATAGTAATGGTCTGCTTCCGCTGCTCCTATCACACGGGACCTTTAAACAGTACGTATTATATTAAGTGATTATCGGCCGTAACGGCTGATAATCGGCCAAAAACGGCCGATAATCGCTTGATGTAATCGGGTCTTTAGATAGCCCTGCAGATCCCGACATGAACATTGGTTGCAGCAGAGGGCCTGTGTTGCCTCTTACTGCTACCTGTCAATGTAAATTGATGTATAAACAAAATACATTCATCTTAATGAACCTATATTACAAAGTAATATAACTTTATTAACACAATGTGTGAACAAAAAAAAAAAATTGTTACTCTTTGGAGTACCCCTTTTTTTAAAAAAAAAAACAATTCATAAAGCACCTACAAATTTTGCTACACTTTACAATTCTGATGGTACATAATCAGACAACCAGACATTACTGATTGACACACTAGTATTGAAACAGGAGGAATGAGGGCCCTGTTAGCAAAAACGTACACTCTATGAGGAGTGGGGCTTACACAAAAGGCGAGATAGTACTTTATTTGTATGTAGTCAGCCATTGTATATAAATAGGGTCATGGCCATAAAGGTAAATAAGCAAGGCACCTGCCAATCTGTGTGTTCAGATACGAAGGGGATGACTGCTGACTGAGAGGTGAGAGGGGGTAGGGTGAGTTATTTAGGGAATGTTATAAACCTGCCTATAAAGATGTCTCTGCCTATTTACGGCATGCTTAAAACTGTGGGTGTTGAGAATGAGTCTAAAGACTATTATATGGCCCGATATGAATGGGAAATAGGAATGAGATTTTTGGATTATGGATTATGGATTTTAGTTTCAGATTTTTGAAAGGACGTAGAGAAGAGGGAGAAGATATAATGAGGTGCAACACTGTGAAGAGCTTTGTATATGTATATATATAATGTACAAAAATATAAAAGATATTTTATACATAATATCCAAGAAAATGTATAACTTAAAAAAAGCAGCTATAATCAATGTTGGACTGTCCCACCAGAGCATCAGAGGATCCTCCGGTGGGAACCCAGCTTTAGAACCTGCACAAACACTATATGACATGTTGTTTTTCACTGGTCCTTCATTGGTGGGCCCCCAGGATCATTTGCCCTGGCTATAATCACAGTATGGCTGGGTTCACACACAGTATTTTTGCTCAGTATTTTGGTCCTCATATTGCAACCAAAACCAGGAGTGGATTGAAAACACAGAAAGGCCATGTTCACACACTGTTGACATTTAGTGAATGGCCGTCATTTAAGGGCAAATAATTGGCATAATTTTAAAACATCGGCCGTTGTTATGAAATGCCAGCCATTATTTGTCATTAAATGACGGCCATCCACTAGATTTCAACAGTGTGTGAACAGAGCCTTTCTGGGTTTTCAATCCACTCCTGGTTTTGGTTGCAATATGAGGACCAAAATTCTCAGCAAAAATACTGTGTGTGAACCCATACCTGTATCATTCTCCTCACTGACTGAGGTTGGATACTGCTGTAGCCAGTGATTGGCTGAGTGGGCTGTTTCTTCTAAGGCAAACTCAGTCCCGGAAGCAGGAATAGCTGGTGGCAAGCAGGGACCAGATGGGGGTCACACCGGGGAATGCCGGGATCTGGGTAGATGAATTTTACCTGTTTTTTTTTTTAAAGGCCCTCACATCTATCTGACCTCTTTACCGAATGTTTTGACCTGGTTATAATCTCATCCCGGCTGTTGCAGGAGACGGTTAATCTGGGTTTATCATTTTTTAAATGTAATATTACTTAACAGCTATTCAAACAAATAGCTACTCTGATTTCCCTGAACCATTAAACCATATGAGCTGTCACTGTGGAATGTATGCTCTTAGCCTTAGAGGCCTTCTATTTATTAATGTTGCCTTTATAGTGCCAACACATTCTGCAGCGCTGTACATATGTTCACAGGGAGCAGTTTGTCTCCGATTCTAAATAGATTCTGATAACAATAAAATGAGGGAAATCCACATGGAATCAGAGCTCCATTGATTTCTATAGAAAATCCATGACCATATGCGTGCATACCTGATATTTTTGTTTGACACGGATTAGAATTCAACAAATGTCAATAATTGATGAGGATTCTGGGCGGAATCATCTCAATGCACTTTGCAATTCTGCTTTGATGCGGTTTTGAAAAGGATTTTTCTCTAAGGATTGTGACATGCCTTTCCCAGTCAAATCTGCCGAAAATTATACTAGAGTGTCCTGCTGCCTCCCACTGTTATTATATCATAAAAGGTAATACAATAAAGACACAAGGATTCATCCATTTCTTAAAGGGGTTGTTCACCAAAAATGTTTTTCTTTCAAATCAACTGGTCCCAGCAAGTGCCAGAGATTTGTAATTTGTAAAAAAATCTCAAGTCTTCCCGCACTTATCAGCTGCTGTATGCCCTGTGATGTATTCTTTCCAGTCTGACACAGTGATCTCTGCTGCCACCTCTGTCCATGTCAGGAACTGTCCAGAGCAGTAGTAAATGCCCAAAGACAATTTCCTGCAGGACAAACAGCAGCTGATAAGTACTGGAAGACCTAAAAAATTTTTTAATAGAAGTAAATTACAAATCTCTGGCACTTGCTAGTTGATCTGAAAGAAACATTTTTTGGGGTTTACTACACCTTTAACTCGGATATGTGACCTTGTATAGAATTATCTAAACAGAAAATAGTGATCATACCTATAGATGAAATGCCATACTTTACATTATTGCATACGCACAGCAGCTTTATGTTTCCTCCTTAGTATTTACAGGAAATACCACACTATGGCATTCTTTCAATGTCATAACCTTATGGCAAAAAGCGTACATGTTCCAGGAGATAAATTAACTATTCTCCCTATATCCAGTTTATAACTAGTTGCCTGTGACTTTAACTAGCCATATTGCACCTCAGAGACTGCTGAGTCAGTCATTTAGTGTGTTTTGACTTTATACACATATATGTGATTGATGTTGTACTGTGTATGTGTAATAATTTGTTACCAAGTGATATCTACCTTAACAATAGTAGTCTTTCCAATCACTGTCACCAAGTCCAGGGAAAAGGGAAATTTCCAACCAATTCTGCTGAGAAAATCCTCCTAGCAAGGTGGCAGTAGGAGGACATTTTCTCTGCATATGAGCAGTACTGTATGTACCCTGGCAGTATATGGCGGTAATAATTGTTATTATTACTGTATTGGTATTTATATCTTAGCTTTGCTGTATATTTTATTTGATGTTAGGGATAAAGCGGGGTAAACATTTTGCCCATACTGCCCTTGCACAAAGAACATCAACCCCCCTCCCTCACCCCTTTCTATACACAGTATCACACATCAGGGTCTAGCAATACCTCCAACAACCCATTTAGCCACAGAATGTATCTAACTGCATTCTTAGTATTAGATTAATAAGAAACAAAATCCCAGGAAAGCCCCTTCATTACATTGGCATGTATGATTAGAAAGGAAACCAACTCCTTTCATAATCTCTCATTGTTCTTGTGATGAGAGTCTATGAAAGAATTCAGCATTTACTGTAATGTTCTCATAGTAAAACTGGAAATAGTGTATATGTTGTGTGATTATTGTTTGTAATATATTAGTAGGAGTTGTAGTGATCCGTCTATTCTTCAAACAGCATCTTTTATCTTTGTCTTGACTTCCATTCCATGGGATATAAAGTTTATCAAATGGGCAATAGAAGCTCAACCATTCTGCTGTATATATCATTATAGCGAATGTACCATCAGTACATTCGCTTCAAGTTTTGCACATGGATAGAATGGTGCAGGGAAGCCCATGCAGCTGTCTTTTTAACCACGGCGCCGTTCTATTACCCCCACCCCTCTATGGCGGGGTTAAAAAAAAAGGACCGGGGCATCAGCTTCTGAGCGAGGGCGCCATTCTATCCATGAGCAAAACTTACAGTGAATGTACTGATGGTACATTTTCTTTAAGAGAGAGTCCACCTAAATAAGGGAATGTGAAACACAAGAAAATTCAGCTTTTTACAGATTAGCAGTGGGGATATGATCATACTGGCAAAAAGAAGGTTATAATAGACATATTAACATGGCATGCCTTGCAGCCTTCCCTAGACGCCTCTCTGCCATAACAACTACCCAGGATTGTGTTGTAGAGGGGCAGTTGGGTGAAGAAGTACTGTATGCCTCCTGTGTATAATCCCTCCAAATACTCCGAGGGGTTACTCAACTGGCACGTGTTATCTCCAATTTTGTCTAATAGCCGGCACCTGTTGCGTATGGAACCAGCTCAGATCCTGAGTTTGTGCCATATTGTCCCGGTACACATGTACCATAAAAGTTGCAAAGCACTTAGAGGTGTTCCCACCTAGAGTCACTATGTCCTATCTAGAGTATGCACAGGATAGGACATAGCTAAGAAATAGTGGTTGGTTCCAACCGCTGTCCCCCCCCCCCAACTCAAAAACTTTAAAAACCGTGACCCCACCATTCATTCTCTATAGAGCCACCAAAAATCTGCAATTGGCTCTCTTCGGCATGTCCATAGTTGCACTATGAGCAGCTCTATTCTATTGGGATTTTCAGTTCCCCATTGCAGATAGATTGCTGGGTGCTCCAGCAGGCAGACCCCCACAATTTATTTGTTATGCCCTATTCTTTGCATACTCTGGGGCATAACTACCCCAGGTAGGAACACCCCTTTATTGAAGTATTATTCTAAAATAATAAATAAAATATAAACTGCTGTATATAGAGGTCCAATCAATTCTATAAAATAAATTCTATAGAATGGTTTACATTTCCAACATTGAAGGCTGAATGGAAACAAACTTTTGGACTCGTCTGGACGGGAACTTATACTAAGTGCTTCTTTTATCAATGGTTACTTTTTAATATAATTGGCTTAAATGCTGTAAAATCATCCTTCAATGGACTGATCTGATATGAATGATTTAATAGTTTTAGTTCATTGAGTTGTTCCTTCAATGTGAAAGTATATCCAGATCTGCAAACCCACAGGAAAGATCAATTGCTTGATAGCCATTAAGTGTGTTTATAGTGAGCAGAGCGCTGGGCAGGATGTAAAAGCTGCTCCATTTAATTAAACCTGAAGGACACTGCACTCCAACTTTTTGAAAGGATATCCAATTCCCACACACCCAAAACATAGGAAATGAAGGCCGCTTGCTTCTCCAAAGAGTCTTATTTTAAGAAAGTCCCAAATGACAGACGTAGAAGAGCTAATGAATAAGATGTACTGTAAAATGCCAGAGATGGGAGGAAGTAAATCCATTAAAGTTTACAGAGGGGTAATCTCCGCCACACACATTTAAGTATCAGTTGCAAGGTTGTTTGATGGCTGGAGCTTCCTGCTGAGGGAATATTGCAGGTTCAGACAGTACAATAAGAGAATGATCAACTTAAGACTCATTAACGTTAAGCACAGTATATTGTTCTACAGCCAAATCAAATAAGTACAGATAGGTGTTGTCACATTCCTACCCATGAGGTTAATTTTAAGGCGATGACCGACAAAATAGGTCAGTCTAGGTCAACATGCCCTCTCATTTTTAGAAATTTTATGGTGTAAATTATTAGTGCATTGAAAAAAGGTCTTTACTAAAAAAAAAATCATGTAACATCGGGTTATATAACGATTATATACTGTTTATGCATGTATATGTGGTTATGGATAACTTTAAGTCACCCCCTTTCTGTGTGAGGACTTCCCTACACAGCTGTAAAGCCTAAATTCTGCAGTTTTCATACGTTACCTTATTATAGATTTCTTGGTGTTGGTACAATGAAAAATGCTTTTTAACGTTGGTGGTTTGTGCCACCTGGGCGCCACTTAGCCCTGCCCACATCAGCTATGCAGGCCCCGCCCCTCTGTGATATCATTGAAGTTCTAGGCCCCAACCCCTCTAGGTCGGCCCATTCCAATGGCTACTGAGGAGGCTATCACGTCACTGGGGGGCGGGGCCTTGACCACATATGTGGGTGGGGCTAAGTGACTCTGTGGGCATGAAGCCCTTCCCAGGTGGCACAAACCACCAACTATAAAAAGCATTTTTTTCACTTGACCAAGCACCAAGAGATCTATTTTAAAATAAGGTATGAAAACTGCAGAATTTAGGCTTTACAGCTGTGTAGAGAGGTCCTCCTCCAGAAAGGGGGTGACCGTGTCGCTTTAATATCCACCCTGTTAACTGCAAACATTGCAAAATCACAATTTGTCTATTCATATGTTATATTAGGACTTCATGTCACAGGTAAAGGGACCAAGATCCACCAGCAATAGGTAGTTGGATCTACTGTTATGCACCGGTGGCAGTCGGGGGATCATATCATTACAGTAACCAGGATGAAGGCTATACCACAAGAAGACTATTTAATTGGCTCACCTCATCATGAACATCAAAGAGTGATGGCATTTTGCTACGATTCCAACTGTTGGGCCCTATCCTAAGGATAAGCTGAGCTGTCTCCAGTTTGGGTGGGGTTTTGCAACTTAATTCCATTGAAGTGAATGGAGCGTAATTGCAAAACCACTAGGGATTAGCGAACCGAACCAGATTCGTTACGAACTTTGCTAAAAGTTTGTTACGAATCTGGTAAAAATAACAACGGTTACTTTTTTTTAACAGAATAGACCAGGATACAAGAATAGACCAGGATACAAGGGATTATTACTCCTATAATGCCTTGTAATATATACATACATACATATATATAATACATATATACATATATACAATATAATGCCATTATAATGGCACTATAATGCCTATAATGCCTTGTATGCTGGTTTTCTGTGAATATCATGATGTGTGCCGTCACCACTGTTAGGGTGAGGCCTTAAATTAGTCTCCTCAGATATACCTGGGTGCTGCCTAATCAAAAATGTAATTTGACAGCTGTCTGTGAGTATCAACCAAGACACATGAAAGCAACTTCAGCGTTCAAGCTTATCAAATTTATTAAGGGAAAATCTCAGTTAATAACTTTACAATAAAGGTTCAAAAAATAGAAGAACCCCGTTTAGCTGCAAAAAAAAAAAAAAGGTCCAAAAAAAGTCCCATCACTGTCCCAGAAAGAAAAAGTCTCACCAGCTGTCCCATCTCGGCACAGTTGTGAAGAAAAATGTTGGCAACTCATTGGGATTCTTAGTGTCCAAGACCGTGCACCCCAGTGCTGATGTCTGCTCCTTTAATTATGGGCAAGGGCAGTACATGCCATGTTACTGCCCTTTGGGTCACCAGAAAGTTAGCCCATTCTTGCCACTGTCACCTCCCCGCTGCTTTAGGGGGCCAGTTCTGCAAAAGTTCTGCCTCTACCGACTTGCAACCATCTGCTGCTTTGACTGCAGTCCAACCTGCCCCGGTGTCTTACCAACGATGTCAGGCCCGGCACTCTCAGGCTGTCCTCCATTTTGTGAGCCTGGGTGAACGGAGCCACAGTGGGCAGAAGCTCCTCCTGACCATCAGGGCATCAGGGAGGAAAAGGAGCTATATGAATGGCTGACCCCAGGTCAACTAACGGTGGGAAGTGTTGTACCCCACAAAGGGAGGAATATTGTCTCTGCAGTGCAGCAGGGAGGGCTGCGTCATACACCTTGTATGGCACATGTTATAAACCTCATAGTGCACAGTTTTCTTCAAACATGTCCTGCCAATTGTTGATCTCTTTTGAGGACGCAACTCTGTTTGTGAGCAGGCATGACTATGGGATCAACGACATCATCCCACTCGTCCGAGTTCTTGAAAGTGCGCTAAACAACATCATCAGCGAGGATTCCCAGGACATCACTCCAAGGCTGAACATCCTCCTCCTCCGTGAATTGTCTGTTCTCAACCATACTGGTCTTGGTGCAATCAGGTACTGCTGCCTCCTCCTCAAATAGTCTGTTCTCAATCATACTGGGCTGGGTGTAATCAAGTGGTGCCGCCTCCTCCAATAGTCTCTTTTCAACCATACTGGGCTGGGTGCAATTAAGGGCTACTGCCTCCTTCTCCTCCATCAATTGTCTGTTCTCAACCACACTGGGTCCAATACAGTACTATTACTGCTGCTGGTTCCACTGTCAAATGTCTGTTTTCCACCCTACTGGGTCCAAGGAACTTTGTGTCCTATGTCCCATGTAATCACTTACACCTTGGCTAATTTTTTTTCACTATTTTTGCACTTTGATTTTTTTCCACTTTTTTCATTGTAATAGCAACTGTACCTTAACGAAACTATACCCTATCAGACTCTCACTATTGTAGCTGCAATTATTCAGCCATTATAGCAAGGTTCGTTTTAGGTTCGGTTCGTACGAATCCGAACTTCACGAAAGTTATTAGTAGGTTGCAAGCCCTTTAATAATTCTTGGCTCAACTACACTTCCTAGATACAGGGCTGGACTGCCCATCTGGGAAGTCGGGCAAATGCCAGATAGGCCAATATGCTAATTGGGCCAGTCTATGAACAGCTTGATGGCTGTTTTTTCCCAGCACAGCACCATCCCTTTGCTTCGAAACATTGGATATAGAAACTGTATAGTTCAGACAGCACCATGCAGCACCGTCAGGTTGAAGTCTTGCATCCAGTCAGCCCCATATCCTTCATCTACTAGTTTCCAGTAGGATCAGCCTCCGTATATTTGCTGCAGGTCTTACCTTGAAGGAAAAGGAGACTCCTTCTCAGTACTGATAAAGGTAGGGGTGACAATCAAAAGAGAAATTTAGTTCAAAACCCAAGAACTTAATGAAAAGGTAGGTTAGTGGTTATAGTGGTGGGGAGACTTAGAAGGAATGCAGACAGAGCTTTGTGGCGGAGAGGAATCTTAGGTACAGGGGCCCTGTCATCTCCTGCTTGACGATTACAAAGTTCATCAGTCAACAACAACAAAAGCAGGTGAGAATAGCAATGTGTGTGGTGTGTCGTGTTCAATGATATATGTAGTGAGAGTGCTTGATTTATTGTCGATATGCACATGTCTATGGTATTTTACTTTTTTTTTTTTAATTTCTAGGATACCTGCCTTCTTCTGGGTGACTTGCTTAGTTTGGCCTCTCCCCATTGACCTGTCTGACACGTGTGACCCCACCAGGAGTATTACTCCCACCAGCTTAGCTCATTGGATCACCAAGGCACGCAAGCTCCCTCACCATGTCAAGGTGAAGGCACCATGTGGGAGCCCCTCCACCCTAACCCGATTACCCATCCCAACCTTTAATTTACCTGTCCTTTGCTGTAATGTGGACCCTCACAGCGCCCTTTCAAGCCCAGGTCCGCCCCAGTCCTATAACGCGGACCCTCCTGGCGCCCTGCCCAGCCCAGGCCTGCCCCAGCCCCCTAACTTGGACCCTCCCTGCACCCTTCCCAGCCCAGGCCTGCCCCAGCCCCCTAACGTGGACCCTTCCTGTGCCCTTCCCAGTCCAGGCCCGCCCCAGCACCCTAACGTGGACCCTCCCGTCACCCTTCCCAGCCAGGCAGCCCCAGCCCCCTAACACGGACCCTCGCTGTGCCCTTCCCAGCCCAGGCCCGCCCATCCCACTAACGTGGACCCTCCCAGCGCCCTTCCCAGCCCAGGCCTGCCCTAGCACCCTAACGCAGACCCTCCTGGCACCCTTCCCAGCCCAAGCCCCCCTTAATCACAGCTCAGATTTCATTTTACCAGACCTCATGAACTTGAAAGCTGAGCTGTGATTGTTTGCAATTGGCAACAAAGTAGACAGCTACTGAAAGACTGCTTGCTATATCTTCCCCTATACTTTGTAATATCCAGTCTGTATAGAGCAGCACAATCTGTCATTAAAGGACAACTCCCACAAAAAATTTTTTTTGCTCATTTAACACACATTACAAAGTTATATAACTTTGTAATGTGGTTAAATACCCGGCCTGGCCCCCTTCCCCCACTTTCGGACCCCCGACCCCCCACCCCGGAAGTTAAGGAATTTATACATTACCTATTACGATCGTCACGGTCCTCTTCTCCGGGGCGGCATCTGGTGACGACGACGTCAGAGCCGAGGGGCGGTCCGGGTCTTCTTCCTCCTCGGCGTCTTCATGCAAAGTGAATGGGGATGAAAAGGCTGCTGGTGCACATGCGCACCAGCAGCCTTTTCATTGGCTGGAGCGCATCACATGGCTTCCAGCTTGCTCAGCCCTGATTGGCTGAGCTTGCTGGAAGCCATGTGATGCGCTCCAGCCAATGAAAAGGCTGCCGGTGCGCAAGCGCACTGGCAGCTTTTTCCATCCCCTGGACCCGGAAGTTGGAGACATCGCTGGATGGCGGAAGGCGGCGACGGAGAGGCGGACGGCGGGCGAATCGAGTGGCGATCGTCACCGGAGGGATGGTGAGTATGGTGTCTGTGTGTGTCTGTGTTTTTTTTTTTTTTGGGGTCCCGCGGGAGTTGTCCTTTAAGGCTATGTTCACACTACGTATATTTGAGGCTGTATGTTTGAGGCTGTATAGCAACCAAAACAAGGAGTGGATTGAAAACACAGAAAGGATCTGTTCACATAATGTTGTAATTGAGTGAATGGCCGCCATTTAATGGCAAATATGTGCTGTTATTTTAAAACAACGGCTGTTATATTGAAATAATGGAAGTTATTTACTGTTATATGGCGGCCATCCACTCAATTTCACCATTGTGTGAACAGATCCTTTCTGTGTTTTCAATCCACTCCTGGTTTTGGTTGCTATGAGGACCTGACATGAGGACCAAATACAGCCTCAAATATACATAGTGTGAACCCAGCTGGCAGGTGTACTCCAGTGCTGATAAAAAAAAAAATCAATCAATCATAAATATAGTTTTTACATTTACCATCCCTTCGAAGTCTGTCTCCATTTGAATTTCCCACTGTTTGCAGGTCCCTGAAGCTCCAGTTGGTGGCTTTATTTTTTCTTTAGTTCCTGGTTTGGGCTTTCCCATGATTCACTTTGTCTCCTGTGATGTTTCGCTGACTTACATCTTGTTCAGCCAATCAGAGCTGAGCAACCTGAGTCATCTGACAAAGGGAGGCTGGCCCAACAGGGCTTAGACCCGTCTCTCTCTTGATGATGTCATTATCACAAAATGGCTGCCACAGAAAAGCTTGGGGTCAACAGTCATTAGGTAAGAATGAGTTTACTTTACTTCCTGGTGGGGGATTGAGCGGGGAAAAGATAAGGAAGGGGGGCGGATAGGTGATTGAAGCACCCATTGTGTTTACACCTCCACTGATAACACAGGGATCTCTACACTATGCATTATACAATATGTTATATAGTTACCAAGATTTACATTTTTTTCATGAGGGGTGTAATTTATTGTGGGTGTAGCTTGTGTGTGTGAGAGCTATGTCACTGTGTATCTTGACCCTGAATAAAGGCATGTATATTTCCCAGTGATATGCTATTACATTTTTTAATAGATTTGCTGGGTCCATGGTGTTTTTTCACAATGCAGCATACTGTAGGTATGGTATATGTATGGTGTATTGTGGGTGTTTATTTAATATTTATAATCCTATGGACTGATGAGCCGTCCACAGGATAGTACATTAGTCTCTGATCGGTAGAGTAGGCCATAGATTGTATCCATGTTTTCTTCCCCCCGCTTCACCCACTGGTATTCTAATGGCAAGCGATCCCTCTGGAGCTCAGGAGTCGTGCTCATCTCTATGAGCGACCTTTAACCTCAGCTTAGCTTACATTCAACTTAACAGGAGCTGATCAGTGATTGATGACCTATCCTGTGGATAGCTTAGCAGTCTATTTTGACGGAAACCCCAAAATTGTGCAAAAACACACACGCAAAAAATAATTAAGTGAGTGTTCACACCTAGTGGGTTTTGCAGTGAAATCCGCTGCTATACTGAGTACCATTATAGTATATAGCCCTTCAGTCTCGCTGCTAAACATGGCTGTTACTACATTCTCGCAGCAGAACGAAAATCCACTGCGAAAATGGAGGACCATAGACTATAGTGGTACTGGCGAAACTTGCAGCATGAAAACCTGGTAAGTGTGAACACACCCTAAAGGGATTTTCCGAGTTAAACTTACTTAACCTCTATCCACAGGATAGAGGACAAGTATGAGATTGAAGTGGGTCCGACCTCCTTAGACTATAGTGGTACTGGCGAAACTTGCAGCATTAAAACCTGGTAAGTGTGAACACACCCTAAAGGGATTTTCCGAGTTAAACTTACTTAACCTCTATCCACAGGATAGAGGACAAGTATGAGATTGAAGTGGGTCCGACCTCCCTGCCCTCTAGAAATCTCTAGATCAGTGCCCCGGGTCCATTGTTATGATTGGAGCTACGGGGCAGCTTGTGACTTGCAGCCCCAGTCATTCTCTATGGAGCCACTGTAGAGAGCCAAGCAGAGCAGTCGACTCTTTCCAGCGAGTCCATAGAGAATGAATAGTGCTGCAGGTCACGCACCAACTCACGGTTCCAAAGGCCGATGTAGAGATCCTGTCGATAGGGGACAAGTAAGGTTAAATCTGAAAACCCCTTTAAACATGTTTAACATAAACCAAACAGCAAGTGGACCTCTATATTCTCTCATGCCAGGACTGAATTTTATTCCCAGTCAGGCCCTGTCTAGTTATATAGACTTAAGATACTGAGAAGTGCTGCAGGTGCAGATTCTTTGCTTACTGCCGTTCATTTCACCCTGTCATCCAGCACAATAACATCTTTCAAGAACACACCTTGATTGCCTACATCAAACAATCGATACATACCTTCCAAATTCTCCTGCTCTGAGTCATTATAAAAGAATTTCCAGTCTTCTAATCCATAATTGTTTAATGGGAGGATTTAAAGTAAAAATAACATGCAGTGTCTCGTGTCCGAGAGGTTTAATATTACATTGCAATATATAAATGATAAAGAAGTTTGGTCTCAAGTACATTAGTGAAGCTGAACCACAGGAAATGGATGTAAAGTGCATTAGCATAGTCTTAACAACATCTTCTTGTATTATGGAGGTATAGAAAATCATTACCTTCTATGAGCCCATCCTGCCGCAGACATTTCTCCGAAATGGCTTAAAGTTAATTGTTGCTTTAAATGTCATCCTACCTCTATTGACTTTACACTGTCTAACTTGCTGACACCGTGGCACTGCAAATATAGAAACACAACACTATGCGATAGAGCCATCTGCTAACTGTGATATTGTTTCTTATACCGAGAAAAAAAAAATTGTGTGCTGAGACCTGGATCAAGACTGAACATGTCCTAAGAAAGAATAACATTTTTTCTTTCAAATTTATTTTTAAAATAAAAAAAAAGGTCACTAAAGAGGTTGCCTTATAAAGCTGGCCAGGCAATCTGCTGATCGGCATAAGTTTGAATTTAGAGATCCCTCAATCAGCTGTGATCGCTATATAAACCTACAGCCACCACTGGGGGGGGGGGGGAAATACAGAAATACTAGAAATCTATGGCTAAATAACCAACTAGGTGTTACCGAATGGGGCTATGACAATACCAGGTTGTAGGGACATGCCCCTAATTGGTAACACCCAGTTGGTTATTCAGGATCAGCACATCACCGACATATAAGAAAAGGTGTTCTAGAATTGGTATTAATTGGGGGAATACAAGTATTCGCTAAAACTTACAGGACAGGAGTGGTGACAGGTTCCCTTTCAAGTTTAACAGCCTTCCCTATATGAGCATACTTATAGAGATAACTGTCAGTCACTGAGAAGAACGGCCTACTGGACTCCAAAGTCGAGAATGAACAGATATTTACATGAATAAGAACAAATTAAAGTGACTGAACCACCAGGCCCAGGCTAAAGCACTGGAGACGGGCCGACCCACCCTTACTGGGAAGAATCTCCAGCCCCTCCATGATGTGACTCCATTAGAATCAATGGAACCCTATCATAGAGGGGCTGGGGTATCCTCCCACTAAGGGTGGGTCGGCCTGCCTCCAGTGCTTCAGCCTGGGCCTGGTGGTACAGTCACTTTAAACTAAATATTTTTGCAAAAAAAAAAAGTTAATCTGCTCTGTAGCATGTTTTTGGCAGATCAGACTGGTTGGTCATTGTTTCATGTTCCTTTTAAAATACGTGTCCTAGTCATTAGGCATCTCTAGGACATTTATTTCTTTCCGAATGATGTGCATAATAAGTTGTCCAGCCATTCAAAACTTTGAGTCCACTATGTAAGAATGCTCATTGACCTCTGTTATAGAATTGTATCCCTGTTTTGGCATTTAGTGTAACTCTTCTGTACTCTGCTGATGTGAATATTGTTTGGCCTGACCTGTTGTGACCCGGAGCACCTTTCAGGTTTCCCATGGTCCTGCTTATCTACTTTGCCTGACCCTAAATGCCTGACCCTAGATACCTAACCCCTAGATAACTAACCCCGGGCTTGTTTGACCAAGTTCTTGGTTACTACACAATACTGCACTACAATAGTGTCTGACCTTCATAGCCTGACTACAGTACTGCGTTTCAGGTCTACTATTCATAGCCTGTGTGTACTGGTATGTGATTGAATAGATTTCTGCTGTCATTATGCCTAGAAACTGCACCACCAATCTACCCCCCACTATGCATTCTGGTCCCACCTATGGTAGACATTATTAGACATTATTGATAGAGATGAGCGAATAGTGAAATAGTGTCTCACAACAGCTTATAAATATATGGTTTTTATACTTTTGGCCCTAACAAGGGCTTTTGGGGGTCCCTTCCTACCTGACTTCACCTAAAAGCTTTCTCTCCCTGGTGAACAGCCTTTTCCTACTCTAGTTCCAACCAGCAAGTCACACAAATCTGAAATCACTATTCTTATATACGGAAGGTGACATAGTTTAGCCAGCCTTTCACAGTTAGGGTTTTTTTTTTAAAGTCCTGCCTATTCATAGTGCCTATCCCTACCCCGTGCATGTTTATTGACTGGGAAATCGAATTTTTACTGCGTTATCGTTTGAAAATTCAAACGCAATCGAATAGCATAAATAGCATACTATTTGATCGAATAGCTATTCAATCGAATACTATTCGCTCAAGTCATCACTAATTATTGAAGGAATCAGACACTAAATTAACATAGGGCATTGTAGTCCAGGTGCCTGGTAAGTACCTTTAACTCCATTTGGTTTACAGCCATGTGGGATGTATGCAAACCTGAAATACTGTACCTTGTATTCAGTGAAGGCATCTTTGCTTTTGGCTTTCGTATATCACAGATTCTTTTATGTAAAACTTGAACTAGAAGAGAACATAGCACAGGCTCTGCAGAGAAGTCATAGAGAACTAATTGCTGTATATACCATAAACTTGGATTCAATATTACCTGGATATTGGTCTGATGACTAGGTGGACAATGCCATAAAGAGGCCTTCACGAGGGAACATCACAATGGTCCTAATGTTGGGACAGTAGCAAGACCCCTTGTCTCCCAGCAGTAGCTGTACAGTAGCAAGACCCCTTGTCTCCCATTGAGCACATCTGGGTTCTAGTGCTCTAATAAGGGAGCTACCATGAGTCCCTTCCATGGTACACAGCTATTTATCATTCTATTATTTTTCAGGGATCAGGCCCACAGCTGGGCTGTTAGCCAGGAGTACACACACAGGTCTTTTTTTCTCAGTTCTCTGGCCTATCACAGCCCAGTCTTCTCTGCTATGTTATTACATAGTGCTGGGCTAAATAGGCTGATGCTGTGCTTGGCTGATGATTTTCACAGTACACTACTATAGATGACATGTGGAGGGAGAAGGATTTACTGATGCACTGGGTTTGCAAGGTTTTATATGAGGAAAGGAAAGAGATATCAGCATCACGGCAAGTAAAGGGATACACTCAGCATCGATTTGCTGTTGCTGAGGATATACAGCAGTATGTACACTGGAATATGCACAAGAGACAGCTGCCCTGATCTTTATGGGTGGTGAGAGATGAGAGGGAAGCTCTGATTTACCTGGTGTGAGCTGACTCACTCTATTTGCTGTACACAACTCAGGTTTTCACAGACTCTCTCTTCTGCACAGGTCACATACTAAGCCCACCTCTATATTCTGTGTTCTGTCTTGCTGTCTCTGTTACTAGCAACAGTTTCCCCTGGCAGCAGGCAAAGGATAGCAGATTGTAGAGAGGTGAGGCACCTAGTAGCCAAGACTGCATTTCTGGGGTTAGGAGTCATTTTGGTAAATTAAGTGTTAAGGCTTACTGTCCCTGCCTACTTGCCACAAGACAGCCCTAGGCTGCTGCGGACAACCACGAGGACGGTCCCTAGGCTGGTAAAGTGTGACACAAAACAGAGATGGACAAACAAACACAATAAGACAAGGTTAACAGTCCTAGTCCATAACAGCGGGCAGTTAAGGTACAAGTAACTGCAAGAACACACTTAGCCTAGGAGGAACACTAATAGCCAGAGTCTTGCTGCTGACCACACAGACTATTTATGAGGAACCAGGAGTCAAGTCCAGATCCTCATTGGACCGTCGCTCAGATAAACAAAGACCCTGATTTGCAGAGGCACCTGCCAGTCAAGGAAAACACAAGACGGCTCAGCTGCAGGAATCAGCTAGCAGAAAACAGAGTAACCCTATCACTGCCAGATTCTGAGAAGCAAAGCGGGTGGGGCTGAACAGATAAAAACAGAGCCCTGTTTACTCCAGGTTCAGTGCCTTCAGTGCATGCCCCTAACTGAGAAGCTCAAAGGCACATTACTGACAATAGTCTTCAGAAAATATTTTTTTCTTTAGATTTCATCTTTAAGAACATTTCCATAATTTTAATAAAATTGCAAAACATCTGGGGACACTGCATTCAGTCCTTTTATAAGGAATGTACGTCCCAAAGCATCCCAAGTGTGATGTCTTAAGGTCTTAAAAGTTTTAGGGTTTACGTTATAAGAAAGTTCTTACAGTAACAATATACTAATGAATGGCTAATCAAGAAATTTCCATTTTGTAAAATGGCCATGATTGTAGAGCTGTATTTTTATGAAACCATGGTGCAATCACAGTGTTCTACTGAAGACGGCAATAACTGGTTTGCAAAGAGAAAATACAGCAGAAAATCTTGTTGCTGTGGTTTCACTACCCACTCCTGAGGCAAAACCAAACCAAGCCTTAGAATTTCACAAGAAAAACCGAGAACACTACTTTCATATACTTGGTGGAAAGATCTACTGTTGCCATTCGGAAACCAAAAACATGCTGATGTTGCCAGATATTAGCCCCACTGTTATCTGATCTGGTTATGTAGGTTTTAAAGGGATTAAAAAAAAGCATATAACACTGCTTACCTGTCTTTCCAATTCTGAAACTACCAAAAGTTCCTATGTTTTGGACAGGGGGAAGTGGGCGGTCTTAAAGGCGTTATCCAGCGCTACAAAAACATGGCCACTTTTCCCCCTACTGTTATCTCCAGTTCAGGTGCAGTTTGCAATTAAGCTCCAATTACTTCAATGAAACTGAGTTTTAAAACCACACCCAAACTGGAGACAACAGTAGGGGGAAAGTGGCCATGTTTTTGTAGCGCTGGATAACCCCTTTAAGGCCCTATTACACGGAACGATTATCGTTAAAAAATTCACAAAAATGATCAAAATGAGAAATTATCTGTCCGTGTAATAACACCCAATGATGAAAGGAGGAATGAAAAATCGTTCATTTTAGTCTTTCAACATCTTCAAAAATTGTCGTTGGTAGTTCGCTGATCGTTTGCATATTTGTTCCTGTAATAAGTTGTTCGCCGATAAAACATGTTGTGTTAGTTGTCCTGAGAAACAATTAGTGACAATATAACGACGTAAAAACAATCATTCATAACAGTAATCAGTGAATGTAAGAACCTCAGAGTCCTTCGCAAAAAAATAGCTAGTTATCGCTAGCGAACGATTGTTATAGCGAATGTTATAGCTATGTGTAATACGGCTTTTAGGGTCCTATTACACCAAACGATTATGGGCCATGTATGTAGCAAAGAAAAATTCAGCTCACCCTTTAGCAATTGGTGGTTATAGTATAGTGCAATTCCCCGGGAGGCAGAAGCGGGTGGAAAAAATTGCGGGCCGTCACCCGTGTGAATTGTGTCAAAAAGGAAGGTATCCACAGCTCCTTTAAAAAGTATTTGCGTTTTTATTGGTACAACTTAAAAAATAACAAAAGCATTAAAACCGCTCCGACGCGTTGCGGAGGCAACCCTCCTTAATCATGGCTGGTGTGTGTGTTTGAACATTCAATACCTTTATACATAGCAAAGTGTACCTCCTCCATTAGGCCCCACCCCAAAGTGGGGAAACAGAAAGGGGTCAAAAATGGAGGAACCACGTGACACACATTACAAATAGGCAAATAATAATGAACCAGACAAATACAGAACAAAAAATGAGCAAATTAGTAAATAAACATTAGGTCTGTTTTTTGGTTCATGCCCTTCGGGAAGCGTGTTGCTAGATGTAAGATCCAATATGCTTCCCTCTTACGAAGCATTTGGACCCAATCTCCACCCTTTTTCGGTTTATCGACCTTCTCTATGGCCTGTATAGTAAGTTAATGGGTATCACCCTCGTGGCACTGGTGGAAATGTCTGGACAATCCTGACATGGCTCTGGAACCACCAAAGGGGGAATCAACAGAGCGAATGTCTCGGAGATGTTCAGAGAATCGAATTTTAAGTTTCCTTTTAGACGAACCTACATACTGTAATCTACAGGTAGTGCAATATGCTAAATATACAGTATATGTAGTGTCACAATTTAGGAAGCTCTGTATCCTAAAACTACGTCCTGTGGTGAAGAAGTAAACGTGGATTGTTTTATTGTAAAAAAACACATTGGACACCTAGGGGGCCATACTTGGCCGATGACCGATGGCCGATGACCATTCTGGCCAATGATCATTTGGTGTAATAGGTCATGTTAAAAGGCACCGATCAGCTGACATGCATGAAGTCGGCAGATCATTGTCTTCAAACATGACCTATCAAAACAATAACGATAGTGATGGTCTGCTGGCCGCTTCCCTGAGCAGTAGCGGTGGCAGCAGACCACCATTATCTTCTATGGGCCACCCGGACGATGTAAAGATCATCCTGGCTGTCTCTCCCGCTGCTCCTCCGCTCGTTGTTTGTGTGTGTAATAGCGTTCGGGGAACAAGGAGCAAGCAAGCACTGACCTAACAGGTCAGCTCTCGCTTGCTCCTTAATATGGGGTTGTGTAATACGGCCCTTAGTCCTGTACTTCCTGGTTGAGCAGTTTCTCAGTACTACAATATGCAGAATGCATTGCTTTCCCTCAGCTTTTCTCTGCCAAGAGCTGTAGCAAAACATCTCATTTCACTGTAGACTATTGAACAGTGAGGGTGTTCATTCCCTGTCTGCCCCTCTGCCTGTGGCATTGTTCAGCACAAGAAAACATGCAGTAAACATGCCTCATTCCCATAAATGTCCCAAGAAAGATTATATATATATATATATATATATATATATATATATATATATATATAGAGAGAGAGAGAGAGAGAGAGAGAGAGAGAGAGAGAGAGAGAGAGAGATTATATTTTTGCATATTACCGAAAGATTATGATGTAGGCTCTAGGGGCTTATTTGAGGTGGTGACACCATTCAAGGCGGGGGGATGTCTAGAGTTCAAAGCCATGCCCATGACCAAGCTATGCATTTACAAAACCATGAGAAGAATAAAAAAGTAATTTTAAGATTGATCAACAGCAACTGACCTGCTGACTGATAGTTTCCAATTAGCAACATATATTTTCTCAAATGCACAGAGCAAAGCAAAAACAAAGTAGAATTTTATTTGTAGAATTTACTTTTTTAGGCCACTCTTTTGTACCTGACCATGGTTCTCAAAAAATAACATTTATTTTTACATTTTAAGTTCTCCATCTCATGATGTTCTGAGTATAGCACAAGCGTTTCTTCCTTTGTTCTTCTGCGTGGCCACATCTCAGAGAAGCAAACTAATTAGAATTCATAGACAGCAGATTTATTCCCAGGTTGCATTTTGCTGAGGTTCAGCATTCACCCTCGAAAATGCGTTATATTGAGCCTTTTCCAACAATGTAAATTGATACAGTGTGAGAAACAGCAATATTCTCAATATTCCCCGGCATCCATTTGTATGTGTGAGACTGTTATGGATTCCAGGGGCTTATTGAATTTATACACAGCAGCCAGGCCGAATGTAGAAATATCTGCTGAATAAACATATATTCTCTGCATATGTATGCAAGAGACTGTTTTCCTTGTATCCAGTCTGCACTTCATGTGCCATTTGCCTGTTGGCACAAATCTCTAGGAAGAAAAGCAAGTGTCACAGAGTGTTGTGAAATGCCACGTAGATGTGTAAATTGGCATAAATTTATACATCCTGGATTAACTCCAGGAGTTTTTTGGATCAACTAGAAAAACATAGGTAGTATGGAAATCTAGGTGAATCCAGCTCCAGCCAGTGCGATAAAATCCAAATTTATTCAAAATAGAAAAAATACATACATTTTTAAAAATACATGGACGTCCATACAGAGAAAAACCGACGCGTTTCAGAGCCTAAGCTCCTTAGTCATGGCTAACTTTCACAGACTAAATGCCAGTATTTATATCCATTGGTAAATGTAGCACCTGGGGTTTGGTACCGCCCCAAAAGGGGTTGTAACCAAAACCTCATTACAAATGCAGTCTACATATGGCATGGAGTAAAGACATTTACAGCACATATATGTAACACAGAAAAAAAGGAGAAAGAAAAAAACAAAGCATAACTATAACATAAATGGTAACAATACACCCCAAAACATAGAGGGGGAGTAGGTCTCCCAAATATTAAAGTCTACTACGAGGCCTCTGTACTGCAAAGAGTTTTGGATTGGCACCGTCACGCAGAACAGAAACAACGGGTCCGCCTGGAACAATCTTTCACCAATGTGCCCCTTACCTCTCTCCCCTGGATACATCCTTCGCACCTGGGGAACCTGTCAAAGCATCCTTCCATTGGTCCAACGCTTGTGGCCTGCCAAAAAGTGTTCCCTAAAGAGGACATCTCTCCCAGACCTTCCCCTCTCTTCCCGATCCTAGGTAATCCACAGTTTGGCCCGGGATTAACAGGGCCCTTTAGGTCCTGGCGGACTGCAGAGAAATATAGAGCGCAGGATTTTCTTCAAAACGATAGATGGCTCTCTTCCCAAGAACTATTAGATATTGCTCAGCCAGTCACCTTAGGTAACTGGAGGATTATACAGCTGACACACTTCTTGCAGTATCTTCCTACGCCTGCGGGGTTTGCTCGCCCTCTTACCTCTTTTGAAGCTATCTGTTTGGGTACTGACTCCTTACGCCACTCTCTGTCCATATTCTATTCTCTTCTCATTGCTCCCCCAGGCTGGTTTCGCCCTCCTTTTGTGGCTAAATGGGAGACTGATTTAGAGATTTCTTTTACTGACCAACAGCTAGAGAGGATATATCAGTTTACCCACAAATATTCGATCGCTAGTAAATTTCAGGAGGCGGGCTATAAACTGTTGGCCAGATGGTATTACGTCCCCACCAGATTACATAAGATTTTTCCCGAAGTGCCTTCTACCTGTTGGCGCTGTGGCAGGGAAGAGGGCACATTACTCCACATTTTTTGGTCATGCCAGGCCTTACACTCCTTTTGGGAGGGGGTAAATGACGTCATTAGTACCAAACTACATTTCCAGATCCCAAACACCCGGCCTTCTTTCTGCTGCATCTCTCCAATATCCCTGTAAAGCGTTACAAAAAATCTTTACTAAAATTCTTAGTCAATGCAGCGAGAGCCTGCATTCAAGCTCCTTGGAAGTCTAATATACCGCCTACAGTGGGTCACTGGATTCGTAAGGTGGAGGAAATTCAGAGAATGGAGCAGTTGACGGCATCGCTGCAGGATAGAACTACCAAATTTAACTCAACTTGGACGGCTTGGACCGTCTTTGAAGGGTCTCCGGACTACCAACAGCTGCTGACTATATGAGTGCTGTCTGAGGTGTGGTTGTTCCCAGCATCCTTATGGCCGTTCCCCTCTCTCCCTCCCCCTTTTTTTTTATTTTATTTTTTTAATTTTTTTATTATTGTTATTATTATGTTTGTTTGTGTTTTGGTTTTGTATGTTTGTCTTCCCCTTCTCCCCCTCTCCTTTCTCTGTTCTTGCTTCTTCTTTTACCCTTTTACCCTTTCCTTAGGTTCAGATACTGGTTTCTTAAACTATTTTCTCTCATTATGTTGTAGTGATGGCTGCTTGGAGTTGTGGCAGCCTACATGGTTGAAAATGTTATTTTGCTGTTGTAGGCTACTTGTTTTACTGCTGGAACCCGTCTTGGGTTTATAACTTACATAATTGCCTGTTCCGTAGCCTGTTTATCCCGCTTTGTTATTATAAAATCCTATACATAAAGAATTAAAAAAAATAAATAAATGGTAACAATACATACTGAATTAATAAATGTAGGCAAGATAATTTTTCATGTTTAAGCCTCTGGGATTGCGGGTATCCAATTCAAGTATCCAAAACGCCTCTCTCAGATGAAGCTGCCTGATCCAGTCTTTGCATCTTGTGAGAGTTTGTACTTTTTCTATACCACATACCGTAAGAGAAGAAATGTCTCCTGAGTGACAGTTCACAAAGTGTCTAGTGAGACCGGAAAAAGAACTATTAGGAAGGAGTGTGGAGGCCGCAGAAACATCTATTGTTCCTGGATGGGATTCGGCCCATCTTCATCCGTGCTCCACCGAGGGTTGCTACATACAGGCTAAGGATTTTTGGGTGAGCTGATTTTTCCAGTTTTTTTGCCATTTTCTTAAGTATGGAAATCTACCAATATTACAAAAAAAGAAAATAATACAAATAATAGCATTTACTCAACTCCTTCAGGATTCAACCTGTTTGGGCGTCAGATATTTTTTATTTATTTTTTTGGGGGGGCGAGGGGTGCTTTTGCATTACATTTTCACCATCATAACTTACCTTATTTGGGGAGTTTGTTAGGAGCCACCGTCACAGTTTCATTTTTTCACCATCGATAGCTTATCCCCATTTAATGAGGCTAATCAGCGTCTTGCATGTCCGACATATGTTTCATAAGAATGTGGTTAAAGTAAATGTCAGTCATTCTGGCAAATTTCAATGTGTGCTTAAAAAAAGATTGTGGCATCTAAGCACTTTTTACCTGCATCATTGGTTAACCAGCGACCCAATATGATCACAGGGTGTTGACTGTCATCGCTGCCATTCCTGCTCTGCTGTTATAGTCCGCCTGTGGCAGACTGTACCAGAAGGATGCTGATCTAACAGATCATTGTGATTCATTCTACTAATCGATATGAACGAATTACTGCTAGTAGTCCCTCCACTGGGGCTTTTGTCAAGCAGTGTAATACATCACTGTTTTACTTTGGGTTAATGATATTTTAGCATGTCTGTGTAAAGCCAACACCCATGGTCACAGTGTTGTATACTGCTACCCACACCCTAGCTGCATATCTACTACCCACACCCTAGCTGTATTGGAGTGCTGCATTTATTTTATATATAAAATTATATTATATCTATCTATCTATCTATCTATCTATTGCCTTCTTTCTTTCTTTCTTTCTTTCTTTATCTAAAAATATTCAGTCTATCCAAATTACCTATCCATCTGCATATCCAACAATCTATTCTAGTTCCTATCAATTTGTCTTCTCTCTCTCTCTCTCTCTCTCTCTCTCATATCTATCTATCTTCTATGTATCTTACATTCATCTATCTTATGTTCTGTCCTATCTTCCTTTATCTAAAAATCTACTAGAGATAAGCAAAGAGTTTGCGCCATTTGATTACCGGTGGCTGAAGAAGTGGGATGCAGCCCAAAGGCTGCCTGGAAAACATGCATACAGCCACAGGCCATAGACTGTATCCATGTTTTCCAGGCCTCCCTAGGACTGCATCCAACTTCTTCAGCCACCGGTAAATAAATTCTGCATGCTATGGTTCGAGGTTTGCACGTTTCTACTGACTATCTATCTATCTATCTATCTATCTAATAATTTTATTCCCATAGAATTATCTATTTAGTGCCAAGCACTGATTAATTAAGGAACAATATTACAATATGTAGGTTATTTCTAGCTGGTAGGTGGTTGGCAGCTAGATCATGTACTTCCCCTTCTGAAACAAACACAGAGTTTAGTTATATGATCCAGATGGCGCTAGTCAAGGGAAAAGTGGTTTCATAGCAGAACAGAAAAGTTGCATCAGCTGCAGTGAAGTCATTTAAGTCACAGGGAATTTTTTCGGACCTTGCAATCATTACAAACTATAACATGACTTCACACACATGACCAGCAAAAGTTGAGAAAAGGTTGTTATAGAAAGACATCCAAAATAGAAACATTACTAATATTGTCATGACAGTGGAATCTTTTTTTTTTTTTTACTAAATATATTATTTTTTCAATACTTTCATACATAATACAGTATACCACCCGATTAAAGAGGATTCCCATTACAAAGTTGAAGTTCCTCCGATATTCCTTCCACAGTCCCATCCAAACCTCCAGAAACCTCAGAAGGAAAAATAGAATAAACAAATAATTAAATAAATAAATAAATAAATGTCCTACCACTGGTGTGCAGTACTTTAATATGCCACATCAGGTCTTGGATCAGGTTGCCACAGTGGGTCTCACATACATCTATGAAACCACTCATAGTGGATTATTATCCTGTGGAAGAAGGATGCCTCAATCTAAAATGGGAGCACCCTTCAACCATTTTCCTACACAAACCTAGACACATCCATGGTGTCCCAATGAGGGTATCAGTTATATCCTTTTAAACTTACACTTTCAGCTTAACATCCAAAGGGGCATATAACCTAGCCTACATAAACATCTGTAACCAAATGATACTACAACTCTGGGTTCTGTCTGGTGGTGTCTTGTTCCTGGTCCTTTCCATACTGCTTACTGCTTTAGTCTTGGCCCTGTCCGCCTCTATGCTGCACTACCTGCTTACTCCAGGGAACCTGGTATCAGCATCGTCACTCCTCCCAGGTCTCTGCTTAGTGCTTTCCTAGATTTAAAGGGCCTATGTGTCTCCTCCTATTCTTGCCTACTTATCATATTTCCCCTGCAACTTTTGCATTTAAAGTTGCTTTGCCTGTTCCTCCTTGCCTGAGCGTTGTTGGTTCCTTGTTGTTCCTGTGTCTACTATTCCATGTATCCTGGCCTGAGCCTGTTTCTCAGAGTACGCTTGCCTGCCTGAAGCCTCCTGTACTGTTTGTCTCTCCTGCTGCAGACCTGAACTGTCTGACCTGCATCTAGAGCCACCTTCCCTGATCCTGCGCCTGACTGACTACTCCTTTACCATTCTGATTCTTCCGATGACGATGAGGATGGCTGCACACATTATCTGTTCTCCGATGCCTCACGCTAGTTTTGTTTCCTAGGGCCAGCCACTACCCACACCAGGACTATGCTTGAGGAGCGACCTCACAGAAGTTCAGCCTCTTTAACTTAAATCAGTTGAAGACTTAGAGGACACTTAGGGAAAGATTTATCAAACTGGTGTAAAATAGAATTGATTCAGTTGCCCCTAGCAACCAATCAGATTCCACTTTTCATTCCTCACAGATTCTTTGAAAAATGAAAGGTGGAATCTGATTGGTTGCTAGGGTCAACTGAGACAATTCTACTTCACACCAGTTTGATAAATCTCCCCCTTGGACTCTGCCTTCTTGTCCTTCCCTTTGAACCTAATACATTCAGTAGCCATGTCGTAGAACTATTAGGTTTTTATAAATGTTGGTAGTTTCAGTATAATTTCACTTTTAGTCCTATAAGTCAAGCAGTCCATGATGTGGGGAGGGATATGACACAATGTCTTTTACTCATATCTAAACTCTTAGTGAGGAAGTGGAGTGTTTACATGAATGTCACTCAGTGAATGGTGTCAGGGAGTTGCCACCTGCTTAGATCCATCAGTAAAATATTTTCCTTCCTCTATTCCCCTTCTTTGTTTCTCCCTTCCTGACACGTGTGCTCTTCTTAACCCGTCTGATTTACGTATCTTCTTCCCTAACATCTGCCTTGAAGTGACATGTCACATTCATTGTTTTTATAATAAAAAATGTTAAACTCTGTGCTAAATAATTTCTTCATTTACATGATCTTTATAGGGTTCTGAGCTGATATGTAGCTCTAAATCCCAGGGACAGACTGTGTTAAATGATAAAGTGTTATCTGCCAGGTAGCTTAGGAATTTACGGAATACATTTATACATTGAATTCAGTAATAAATAGTAAGCAGTAAGCTCTTAAGCTGTCCTAGTGCTCGCTGCTGGCAGACAGAATTCATCATTTAGCTCTATGTCCTTGTCTGAAACTCAGTTTTAAATAAATGGAGCTCTAACCCCTATAAGCTTATATTAGGAAATGAATCAGCACAGAACCTGAGACCTATAAGGAACATGGTGTTAAAGGTGGGCATTCAATTTAACTTATAACCATGTTGCTTTAACCATTGAGATCTAGAAAGAAGCAGTCGTAAATGAAGAATCAATTTCTGGAGATGGAAAAATTGGAAGGCGCTGTGCACATTTATTAGATGTGGCGACTGTTTAATTGTGTTAACCAAGTTTCTATGTAAGTGTGCTAGCCCAATGGAAAAAATTATCTAATGATACTTTTCCCCAGCACGTAAGACCAGCAAACTTTTTCCATGAAAAACATAGAGGTAGGAAATGCAATATGTAAATCTGCCCCTATCTGTATTACCAGTGGAAAACTAGATGTGCTAACCTCAGACATTAAATGGTCTTTTCCTAGGAAACTGTACAAACTTGTTTGAATACTGCTCTGCAAGCTTGCTACCTGCTTGCTTATTTACATAGTTAATAAGGTTAAAAAAACACAAGAGTCCATTAATTTTAACCTGACTGTGTTGAGAAAGGCAACCCAAATAAAGCAGATGGCAATTGCACCATCTCCAAAATGGATACAGATCACACACCAGACACCCTAGGCAAAGAAGACCTCAAAGCAGACCAAAACAATTAAAGAAAATTAATATGGGCCTAGACCCCCCTCCTAATGTTTTGGTCCTTGTTTACAGAGACCAAACCACAGACCCAAGACCAGACTTTGTATTTAGACTGCAATTTATTTGAGGCCTACATAATAATCTGGTCTCACTTCTGTATAAAGGGAGGTCAATCTATCCCTGTACAGGCCCTGGACCAGACAAAAGGCTCCATGATATGTCTGTGAGGTCCATCAGGCAGCAGTGATGCATTGATCTGTCTCTTTGTGGCCTCTTGTTATAAAACAGAAACCTCTCTGCTTCTGGTCATGCCAACCTGTTGCTGAAAGGGCTTATATGCTACCCTATAAAGATCCAAGACAATATGTATTAACTTAGGGATGAAAAAGATTTTTCTCACAAAGGTTGATAGAACTTGTAGAACCTGTGGAATCTCAATGCCATGTCCTTGGTAAATAATTTTGGTCTTTAAGAACAGTAAGGAAACCCTTTAAGACAATACTTGTTTCCATACATATAGCATTCATTGGAATATTCCATGATATTGTTTCAGTTCAAAAGTAATTTCACCTAGATAGGCTCCTTTTAAAAAATCAGATGCATCACAAAGTACAATGAGCTCATAGATGTCTATAGTAACTATATTATGGCTCCATACACTGTAACTTACAGTATATAGAATTTTGCGGCTATGTTCACACTATGTATATTTCCGGCCGTAGTTTTTATGCGGCTGGAAATGTGGGAAAAAATAGACATGCGGAAAAAATAGACATGCGGCTGAAAACATACGGTCATTTACTTGGAAATCTGGTTAAAAAAAAATAACAAATAAAATCTTTAGAAAGTGATGCAAACACCTCTGGAATGTATCTGGGAAAGCAGGGAAACAGTTTACAGGAATCGCTATTACCGGGGTTAGCGATCCTCTGCAGTAATGCAGATGCCTCTCGTGGTTAATATATTTAATTAATAAAACACATTTTCTTTGTAATAAAGTCCCTTTCGTTGTTCAATAATTAAATTTAAACAAATCCATCATTGTGCAATTAAATATACTGTAAAAATAAATGTATATATACTGAATAAATAAATGTATGTTTATATATATATTTATTGTTTAACAGTATATTTAATTGCACAATGATGGATTCGTTTAAATTAAATTATTGAACAACTAAACTGATTTTATTACAACAAAAATGTGTTTTATTAATTAAATATTAATTATTACAGGAAGCTCTATTAAGCCGTTAATTGATATTGCCGGTAAAAGAGCAAACTGTAATAATCATCACTTTACTTTAATTAAAACATCAAAAGTTTCTTCTAATTATGTTATCACAATAGCATTATTAGAAGAAACATTTCGAATTATATGTGCGCTCAGCTGATTGGCTGATCGGCTCAGCGCACATATAATGAGCCGGTCCGCAGTACCGTGACTTCATTATGCTGCGGACCAGCGAAGAGGACACATCGGGACATCGGATGGTGAGTATAAAGCTCTCCCCACCCCCTCACTTAACCCCTTCCTTGCTGGTATGGGTGCAGTCTGACATCAGTCTGGCCCCCAAGGGGTTAAGGGGGATGCATTGCATCCTCCCTTAACCCTGTGGGGGCCAGACTGTAAGCAGCGATCTGTAAAGATGCTGCATACTGTAAGGTGCACAACACCGCTCACAATGATGGGTGTTGTGCTCCTGTTTGTGTGTTTTTTGTGTGTTTCTCCCTTTTTGTTTTTCAGATATCGGTATCCAGTGGATTACGTCAGATTCCATGGACTACGTCGATGACCGGCGTTTTTTTTTTTGTTTGTTTTTTTTAATAAAATGGTCAATGAGGGGTGTGAGGGTGTTTTTATTTGAATAAAAAATATTTTCACTTGTGTCTTGTCTTTATTTCTTTACTTTTTAGACTTAGTAGTGGAAGCCGTCTAATAGACGGAATCCATTACTAAGTTGGGGCCTAGTGTTAGCCGGTATAAAATGGCTAACACTAACCCCCCATTATTACCCCAGTACCCAATGCCACCAGGGGTACTGGGAAGAGCCGGGTGCCAGTGGTCCCGGAGTGTCAAAATTGGCCCTCCTGGACTGGGGCGGCAGCAGGCTGGTAAGATTTAGGCTGGGGAGGGCCTAAACCAATGGCTCTTCCCACCCTGGTGTTACCAGGCTGCTGTTGCTTGGTTTTTAACCCGGCTGGTTATAAAAATAGGGGGGGCCCTATGCGTTTTTTTTTTTTAAATAAATAAGTAATTAAAAAAAAACACATAGGGTCCCTTGGGGGCCAGACTGATGTCAGACTGCACCCATACCAGCAAGGAAGGGGTTAAGTGACCCCCCCTTCCTTGCTGGGATGGGTGCAGTGCTGGGGAGGGGGTGGAGAGAGCTTTATACTCACCATCCGATGTCCCGATGTGTCCTCTTTGCTGGTCCGCAGCACAATGAAGTCACTGTGCTGCGGACCCGCTCATTATATGTGCGCTGAGCCGGTCAGCCAATCAGCTGAGCGCACATATAATTCAAAATGTTTCTTCTAATAATGCTATTGTGATAACATAATTAGAAGAAACATTTGATGTTTTAATTAAAGTAAAGTATTGATTATTACAGTTTGCTCTTTTACCGGCAATATCAATTAACGGCTTAAAGAGCTTCCTGTAATAATTAATATTTAATTAATAAAACACATTTTCGTTGTAATAAAATCAGTTTCGTTGTTCAATAATTTAATTTAAACGAATCCATCATTGTGCAATTAAATATACTGTAAAAAAATAAATATATATATAAATATACATTTATTATATATATTTATTTTAACAGTATATTTAATTGCACAATGATGGATTCGTTAGAATTAAATTATTGAACAACGAAAGGGACTTTATTACAACGAAAATGTGTTTTCATTAATTTAATATATTAACTATTAGAGGCATCGGCATTCAGCATTATTGCCGGCTATTTTTTAAGTACTCCGTACGGGACCGCCTGTAAATCCACGGCCGTGAATTTGCACAGTTCCGCCCGCAAACAATGGTCTTGTTCATTTTTTACAGGTCCGTTTACGATCGGGCTGTAGGCTCATACGTAGTGTGCACTGTGCAGCCGTATATCGTATACTTTCCAGCGTACGCATGAACCGAAAAAATACGACCAATTATTTGCAGAGCGCAATACAGCCGCACAGATACATAGTGTGAACACAGCCTAAAGCTGTATGAACACAAACTAGCCTGCCAGGGTACTAGAGGATACTCTGGTTGTCCCAGATTCTGACTTCCATTTCGGGCAAATGACTTAAGTCTATTTTATATTGGTTAATTCACAAATAACCCAATAGCTCTTATTGGGAATATTTCCTATCTGTGTGTACGTCTTTTGTATTCACGGACGATGGTGAACAGACTCATGTCCTCTGGAAGACCCAACGAACTGCAGTCTAACCCTTAATTTTTGGTTAGATTGCATTTATAATACACATTGACCACTTTCCTAAACTTCTTCTGCAGGGTAAAGTATGGAGGCTTTGATGAGACAAAAGGCAGATTACTGATCATGATATTTAGGGATTGTCTGGGCAGCCCCTCCCGCTGCACTCTGCTCGCTGTCTGTGTGTGTAATAGCACAGGCAGCGGGCGGGGATTGGGGGGGAAGCGAGCACTGACCTGACAGGTGATTGCTTCCCCCTTGTTATTGAAATCTTTCAGACGGCCCTTAGTTTCAGACATTTCTCATAGCCCTCCATTAGGTATCTTCCTTTTTTAAAAATATCAATAGAATATTGGAGAACTCCAGTGTGAAAAATCAAACAAAATGAAAAATTCAGTGTGGGCAATGGTCACTCTCACCTTCTGGTCTCCAGTTTTTGCCCAGGTTTCTGTGTGGACACAACTCGGCACGAAGTGCTCGCTTATGAGTGACTACAGAAGTGTCCTGTCCCAGTGCTGCAGGGGCATGGGGACAAGTAAGTATACCTTCTTTATTATGTTACCATACACCACATGAGATTTTTCATTTTCGCCGGAGTTCTCCTTTAAGACGTAAAAAGAAGAAAAAATAATTGCAGTTAAGGAATGACGATGTAAACAAGTATAAAACAAGTCTGAAATTGCTTGTGTCAGTCAGAAATGTCAGGAGTAAGATGTTTTCAATTTTAGAAAAATTATGTTTTTTTTTTGAGTGTGCAGACTATAAATCTCACAGGTCAGCGCCGAATCCTGATTGATTTAGAAAGTGCTGTTTGTAATAGAGATTGTACTGGCGCTGGCTGGTACAAAACCCCTCTTGGAGGGGAATGAAAGTATGCACTGTCCATAAAACACAACATGATACAGTGATATAATATGTAATGTCACTCACTGTCGGAGGAATGATGATCAAAGCAATGTAAGTGGTTAATGACAGCACGTAGACAGCCTCGCAACAGATGATCCATGCTCCTAGGGTTCATTCACTATATACCTGTCTGAAGAGCCTACATATATTCCCTCTATTCTTCACAGTGAGGGGTGCCATCATCCAGGGACCCCATAGTAGCTACATGGGCTGCATCTATGCAACGTGCACTCTTCATCACATGTAAGCTGCCTAACTTAAAATGTATATATATAAGTAATGTTGTTTGGTTGTTTGTAATCTGAATAGTTACATTGTTATCTGTAAATATGAATATGACCAGAAGCCAAAATACTTTAGGCAGAGGCATATTTGGTAAAGAAAGCACCTGATTCTTCACGTTCTTAAAGGGGTTATCCGACAATGAAACCTATCGTCAAGTGTCTACAAACTTTGGCTGGGTTCACACTACGTATATTTCAGTCAGTATTGTGGTCCCCATATTGCAACCAAAACCAGGAGTGGATTAAAAACACAGAAAGGCTCTGTTCACACAATGTTGAAATTGAGTGGATGGCCGCCATTTAATGGCAAATATTTGCTGTTATTTTAAAACAACGGCTGTTATATTGAAATAATGGCAGTTATTTACCGTTATATGGCAGCCATCCACTCAATTTCACCATTGTGTGAACAGATCCTTTCTGTGTTTTTAATCCACTCCCGGTTTTGGTTGCAATATGAGGACCACAATACTGACTGAAATATATGTAGTGTGAACCCAGCCATATACTGTATTGGTAAAGTTATTTCACCACCTTCTTGTGGTCTTTCATGCTTTATTTCTGCTTTTAATTCAAACTGCCTCCTCTGTTGTCGCCAAAGCCCGACTTCCTGTATGGTGCACATCCTGTAATGGACTTCCTGTTCCTGTGTACACCCTAGGTCAGCAACTAATGATAGTGAATGTGGTTTACTGACTGTTGTGTTGCAGTAACTTGCGAGTTCCAATCCAACTACATTCATTATCATTAGTTGCAATGTAGCAGCTCAATACTCGCCATGTAGCCCGACACTAAAGCATATTGCATGTTCTGCAGTTATCAAATATGCAAAAAATAATCTGTTCAGTGATTCATCATAAATTTCAGAATCTATGATTACAGTCAATAAATTAAATTTTTTATTGTTTACATCCAGAGGACAAAGATCTGTGAAATGATGAAATTATCAAAGTGCTCTGCTCATGATAAGCTCGACTGTGATAATTTATTGCAATCCATTAGGGATGGTCCGAACCCTCCGACGTTGGGTTTGTATGAACCCGAACGCTCGGCATCAGATTCCTGCTGTCTCCCCGCTCCGTTCAGCGGGTAGATACAGTGGGAGGACCGCCTGGAAAAATGGCCTATGGCTATGGCTGTATCCCAGTTTTCCAGGCCGACCTCCTGCTGGATCCGCCCGCTGCACGGAGCGGGCAGACAGTGGGAATCATTACCGAGAGTTTGGGTTCGTACGAACCCGAACCGAACTCGGTTCGGACCATTCCTACAATCCATAATGAATAGACTATTACCGCTGTGGAGATCAGTCACCATATATTGGTACATGCAGAATTTGCTGTGGCGCATCTGTCCTGAAAGGGTTGAAATCCTTGTGATTTCCATACAAGGATGAGCATGCTTATGTTTTCTGACACAGTTGTTGTGCCATGCGTGGGATTTTTATACACCCATTCATGTGTATTGCATGGTGCAATGTTGTGTGGAATCTACACCACAATTCTGTTACATTCGATCGTAGCTTAAGGGTAGCTTCACACGTACCGTATCGCAGCTGTTTTTCTGCTGTGGATTCACAGCAGATGACTAAATGAATGAACACAGCATCAAATCTGCACCATCAAATCTGCTGCGATTTTGTACGTGTGAAGCTACCCTTAAGGGGAACAATTAGCAAATTAGACGTGTCTAACCTGTGGATAGCTCCCTAATGCGCATGGGACACTGAGGATGAAGGTATGAAGGTAAGAACCTTTATACTCAGTGCCGTTCCTGTGCAGTTTTACTGTATTCCTGTGTCCGATAAGGCGTTTGGAGTACTGCCCTGCCCCTAGAGCGCTGATCCGGCACTAGCTGGCCCCTTCTAATGATTTTAAGTGGAGCAAGCTGGCTAGGGGTGGACTGGATTGGCACCCTGGAGTCAAATGGCCTTACCAGACATAGGACTACATTTATGCTATTTTCCCACAGCATCTTTTTTGGTCTGTCTTTATCAACAGACGGACGTTTTTTACGGAAAAAATATGTCGTGGAAACATAGCCTAAAACTGCACAGGAATGGCGCTAAGGATAAAGGTAAGAAGCATACCTTCATCCTCAGCGCCTCCTGCACAATGTGGAGCTCGGTCGGGTGGGTGGTTGGTTATTGGCCTTACTGGGGGGCTGCCTTAGTTTAGGAGAGGTGTGCCTTATTTTCGGCCAGTTAGTAGGATACTGGGGTGTCTTATTTTAGGAGGATTTCTTATTTTGGGGGAAACACGGTAATAAAGATCTATAATGTCCAAGTAGAATGGAGACAAAGCTGCTATATTTCTGCTATATGGAAAATTATTGATGCGCTGCCTATAAATAGCTGATCAGTGGGATTTAAATTTTAGAAATCAATGCTAGTCCAAGCTATTCAGATCCCCACAGAAAGCAAGAAAAAACTTGGTACTGGAGGTTGCAACATATTTTTTTTGCATTGTCCAGGGTATTTAGATATGTCACTTGGACAGGGGACTAAATCTTCAACCAGGGTAAATGAATACCTGGCTATGGCTCTCACTGGTGATAAAATGTTTGACATGCTATACAGACTATTGACTTTCTAACAAGGTCTGTGTGCTGAGACCCCCACCGATTGCTAGAACAATAGAGAAGAAGTGCTCAGCTGGAGATACATCCATCTCCTGCAGCAAAGACATAGCAGGGAGAAGAAGTGTTTAGTGCTTCCCCTTATTTGTTTTAGTGATCAGTGGGGTCTCAGCACCCAGACCCTGACAGGTGAAAACTTTAGATTTTTTACTTTTTAGATGACATTGACACTTTAAGGCTATGCTCCCACTTGGGGAACAAAGAGGGGAAAGGCGGCCATCTAATAATAATGATCATTATGGTTATTAGAGGCCGTCTGTATTACAAGAAGGACATCTTTCCCCACTATGTTCCTGAAGTAGGAACATAGCCTAAACCTCATTATTTAAAATAAAAAATGTAGTTCACTTAAGGCTTATGTCCAGAATTCTCAGGGTGAAGGTGGCAGCCCCGACAATGCCTATTCTAGCTATGTGTCTGTAGACACAAAAACTCCTGTATATACCACAGTCTGATCTCATTTAGTCATTTTAGACTCATATATTGTATAAGGGCAATGAAGACGGCGTTAGCAAGCAGATTAATCTCTGCAACTGAAATTGCTTCAAGAAGGACATTTTTAATACACTTCAGAACAAGCCACATTAAGAATTACATTACAAGAATGATTATTCTCCAAAGAACGACATGAAGCCTCATTTTACTCTGCTTAAAGTATGATGAGTGTCCTCTTGTATCAAGGCGTTCAATAAGCCTGCAGTATAGTCTTTTCTTACTGATACAGTTTTATAAGGTCTGTTTCTAAACTCTAAGCTCTGACACCAAGCGATGAAGGGAAAAATGAAGCCACAATAAACAGCAATAGCAGAGAAGGTACCAAGGATGTCAGGAAAAGGAAGTGGTGACAGTGATATTCATTGATAGAGCAGTATAGAGAGTATCCGAGCTTGTAAATGCAACTTATAGTTTATTAAGCAATACTTAGTTACCTTTAGATTTCCCCAGGACAGTACAAAGCAAACTCAATTGTATCGAAATTTGCTCCTTAAAGCATTACTGTTATTGAAACTTTTAACATGTTGCACAGACATTGCAGTAACCAGGGAGCAAGGTTGTGTTAGATAGGGCTAGTTGCGGTACCGCTATGACACTTTTTAAGGGGCCTAAGTAACGTAAGCCCTCCCTGGGTCCCTGACATGTACCCTTTATAGACATAGTCCCTGGTTGTGGGGTGCATTAGTAGTGAGTCCTTGGTAACCACATGAATGCTTTACTTATAATACAGTCTTTTGCACACGTTTGAATACAACAGTAGTTTTGGCACCTGGAAGTGGTTGCCAGTGCCACCAATGTCAGAATGGGGTACCTTGAGCTTACCAGGGAATGTGATTCTAGGGGCCTGCCCTACATACACCAAATATAACCAGCACTAAACCTTTCACATTACTATAGTGACTTTGCACTGTGTATGAGCTGTGTGTGTGACCATGTAATGTTAATTTGAAGCACTTTAATAAAGAGGCTGTTATTGCAAGTTTTTTCAACGCTACTGGAGTTTGTGGGGAAGGGGGATTGGTGAGGGGTAAAGGTAAAAGTGGATTTAAAGGGGTTAAGGTTAGACGCAAGGAACTCAGTCAAGTATACTTACCAGTCCCTGTAACACTTCAATGCTGTTAAGTGAAGAAGACACATGGTACCTTAAATATATTTGTCTGTACTTCCACAGCTTCGAAAATGCTTTTATTCTCTGGTACAAAGTCAAAGAGGCTTCTCCAAGCTCCTGAATAGCTGCAAGCTAGAATGTCTCCTCCTCTCCTTCCTGCTTAATTGAGGCCTGGAAGCAGATTTAGCTACAGTATAGGAGGAGGAGTTACAAATGAGAGCACATAACATGTACATACATATTGCATACAAATATGCACAATACATACACACATCATACACACAATGCACACAGACTCACATACATATTTCAAGTACACACAGATTTACCTCTGGTATAGGAAAGCACCAGGTACAGCTCACATAATGTCATATATGCAGCTCCAGGAGCTGCTACAAGGCCACACTGTGCAGGCTGCAGCCCCTCTCCCTCCTCTTCTTCTGTGTACTGGCTGCCAGCAGCAGCACATAGAGCAGATTGAGGCAGCCTGAGACAAGGCAGTGAGGGAAGGTCCCAGGGGAGAGGAGAGGGGCTGCGCTGATTCTGCACACTAAATACTGATGCCTGTCACAACAGTCACTCCGCGCCTCTATATAATAGGATGAAACCCAAGGTTACTATATAGAGGCAGTGAGTAACTAGGTGACAGGCATGTGCAGTAGTGCTGGGGGATTATATGTTATCCTGGAGCTGCTAAACAGGGAGGCCCACCTCCTTCTCAGGGGCCCTCCAAGGGGTAAGGCGCACTGGGGAATTCCCCTGCTCCTGTGGGCCAGTCCAAGCCTGTTTGACAGTGATAATAGGATACTGGTGATAACTTTAGTTAGGTGACTTGAATAGGACTGTCTTTTTTTTTTTTTTTTTAAACAATATTTTATTAGTGGCTTATGTAATATTTGAACATACATATTGAAAATTCATTACATATTCAAAAAGAAAGTCGCTCACAGGCAACAAAGGATTGTATGTTTACAATATCATACAGATACAATGAGCCTTTGTAATAACCTTAAAATATATTATCATATACAATACAACGTAGTCTTACCAAAAACATAAGTAGAAAAACAGTAATTTATAATATCACCTTAAAACATGGTATAGATGTCAGATATTCAAATATGCTACCAATAGAATGGAGACAATTGTCTTTAACAGAGAAAGGGAAAAGCTTAAGATATTTGGAGTGCTCCCAGAGTTCCCTTTTGCGCGGCCATGCAATACCAATCAGTGTCCTTAAATTGATTAATGACAGAGTCTCTCTCTTCTATAGTAAAATCATGAATTAGAAATTGTGTCCATTTGGACATAAATGTTTTAGTTGATTTTTCTTTGGTGCGCAATACATCCAAAAGTTCCCAATGAAAGATCTCCTTCAGAGCGGAGATTACCTCAGAAATGTCTGGTAGAGTATCCAGTATCCAGTGTCTTAAGGGTACAAACCCACTTGACGTATTTGCTGCGTGAATCAGTCTTAAAAATAAGCAGGCAAAACGCAGGTTGGCTTTATACGATTGTTCTGCGTTAAAATACGCAATTGTGTATTTGTGAAGCTTGTTGTTAGCAAAGCATCAGTTGTTAACAACCTGTGCGAAAAACGCATGTAGCTTCACGCTTCAAAAATACGCAACTGCGTATTTTAACGCAGAACAATTTTATAAAGCCAACCTGCGTTTTGCATGCTTATTTTTAAGACTGATTCACGCAGCAAATACGTCAAGTGGGTTTGTACCCTAATAAACATTTCAGGGAAACTAATAGAGTTAAATGAATTCCTTTAGAAGTAAGTAATTTAGGAGAGGGAGTAGTAGAGTCTATATCAATAAAATGAAAAAGATAACTAAGAGGGAGAAGTGGTATGGCATGGCCCCAAGTGAACAAAAGATAGAGCCGCACAGAGTCCCAAAATTCCTGCACTCGCGTGCAGGCCCAGGCACAATGAAACAAGTCTGCTTTAGGAAGTGAACATTTCGGGCAACTGTTTATGTGAGAAGTGTGGGAGTTGGAAAAAGGAATATTAAAGGCATATATAGCCTTGTGTATAAAGCGGAAATGTATTTCACGTAGAACCACATTAGGAGTGGCAGAATGCACTAGTTGAGATCCTCTCAATATTTGTTGGGTCAGATCCTCTGAAAAAATTACGGAGGACCATTTTTTGAAAAAAATTTGTCTAGATAAATTCTTTTGAGAGCGTGATCTAAGTTCTCCATATGTATGTGATAAAGAATTATGAACTGGTGGTGTTGGGAATAGATTATCAAATTCTATATCACTTTCTGCTTCTGCTATGTCCCGTACTCTGGAAGTAAGAAATTCAATTATAGAATCGTATTGAGGTAAATTAAATGAAGACAATTTAAATCGTGTTCTGACAACATCCCATGATAAGAAAGTGTTGGAATTAGTATCCAGCAGATCCCCAACAGAAGAAACATGTGCACTCTGCCACTCTAAGTAATCTAATTTGTCTGAGTCAGGTGGGTAAAGTGGTGAATGCCACAGAGGAAATCTTTTCGATAGGCAAAAGGGTAAACCATATAATTTTCGTATCTCCTTCCATGTGGCAATGGTGTCTTTAAAGATAACACTTCTCTTAATTTCTGGGGGTAGTTCTGGTAATTTAGCATGTAGCAGGGTGGGTAAAGGCCAAGGTGCTGCTAAAGCTTTCTCAATTAAAATATTGGAGAAATATGACGTGTCCATAATCCAATCTTTAGCATGGCGAAAGAGAGCGGCTAAATTATATAATCTAATATCTGGGCATTGAGCGCCTCCTTTAGAAGTAGGGAGACAGAGAGTGGAATAAGCAATACGAGGTCTCTTTGATTGCCAAATAAATTTAGTGAAATATGATTGGAGTAGGGAAACGTCAGAATGTTTGAGTAAAAGGGGTATTGTTTGCATTGGATATAACAGTTTTCCAAAACACATCATTTTGATTAAGTGGGTACGGCCTAGGAATGACAATGGTAGAGATTCCCATCTCTGGAGATCTTGTTTTATTCTCTTAATTATAGGGCGATAGTTCAGGGAATATAGTGAGGAGGGAGTTCTGCCAATCTGGATTCCAAGATAAGTAATATAGGATTTAGCGATTTAGGATTTAGACCCCCGCAGGACCCGAAGTAGACCTCTTATGTGGAGTTAGGTAAAGAAGTTGACTTTTATGTATATTGATTCTATACCAAGAGAAGGAACCAAAAAATTTTAAGGCATCTAATACTGCTGGAACATGTAGATCTGGGTTATCTAAATATATTAAAGTATCATCAGCAAAGCATGTAACTTTGATGATTTGGGAACCAACCCGTATGCCTGAGAAAAAGTCAGAAGAAATAAGATATCTAGCAAGAGGCTCCATCGCCAAATTGAACAATAGAGGGGATAGGGGGCAACCCTGTCTGGTACCTTTTTGTAAGGGAAAGCTATCTGAAAGGAAAACCGGGGTATGAATTCTAGCTTTCGGAGATGTGTATATTGTGAAAATAAAATCTTTGAATTGACCTGTGATAACAAATTTTGTTAAGGTCATGTCCAGCCACTCCCAGCTGATATTATCAAAAGCCTTTTCGGACTGTCTTTTTAGTGAACTTGACTTGTAACTTGTATAGAGGACTAGGAGGCTACCAATTAGTTGCCTTGTGGTTGCCCTTGCTTTAGACTTAGCAGGCCATAGTAGTCTTGTGGAAATTTGTGAAGAAAATGGTCAGGATCAGACACCTGGTCACAAGGGCCAGGCCCTGAGGGAAGCTTCTCTGCGTCTCTGATGAGAAACATGTTTTCTGACTCACTAACTAACCCCCAATACTGAACACCACCCCATATATACAGGCTAAAATAAGGCTAATCCCCTATTAGTGGGGAAGAACTAAAGTAGTATGATGTCCCATTGCTGGGACACTTTTAGAAGTCACCAGTGATGGCTGAAACATAGTGAACACACTGGCAATCACTCCTTGTGCTAATAGTATAACAAAGTACAAGAAATTTGCACAAACCCCTACAGACTATTCCCCAAGGGGTAGCTTAGCATAAAAAGAAAAAAATATATATATATCAAATCAACTGGTGCTAGAAAGAGCCAGAGGTTTGTAAGTTACTTCTATTAAAAAATAGTCTTCCAGTATTTATGGGCTGCTGTATGTCCTACAGGAAGTGGTGGTATTCCCAGTCTGGAGAGTAGGGGAGGTTTTCTATGGGGATTTGCTACTTCTCTCGACAGTTCCTGACAAAGGTGGCAGCAGAGAGCACTGTCAGTGTCAGACTGGAGAGAATACACCACTTCCTGTAGGACATACAGCAGCTGACAAATATTTGCAGCTGATAAGACTTGATGTTTTTTTTTTAAATAGAAGTAAATTACAAATCTCTGGCACTTTCTGGCACCATTTGATTTAAAAGAAACAATTTTTGGTGCTTCGTACTGGGCAATGACCCTGAATCAGATGTCTGCAGGTGGGTATACTTTCCTTTTGGAGAGATCTCTGGCTTGCCATATATCCCCAGTTATGTATTAAGATTCCTAGCTGTGGTGAGACACTGGGGGGGTGGGGGGATTTATCAAAACCTGTGTATCTGTATGCTGGGACCCCATCCTCATGCCTAACACCCGATTTATTGAAAGATGCACGTTTCTCAGTAAGGGTATGTGTTCTCGGTAGGGAATCCCACTGGAACACCCGCTGCGGATTCCGCAGCTTGCAGCCGCTCGCGAACTCTGCCGGCTGCGCGCATCTCCGCTGGTCCCATAGGTCCCGAAGAATGAACCCGATCATTCTTCTGGCGGATGGCGGAGTCTGGCAAATTATCGAATGAAACCTGTGGTAGCAGCGGAGATGCACATGGCTGCCAGAGTCAGGGTCAGCCAGGGTGCTCCATCAGGATTTCGTAGTGTGCACATACCCTAAATCCAATGAATAACATGCTGCCAATTCTCAGAAATCTACACCAGATCTGCAGCTGTTGTAGATTTTTTCCCCATGATTTACACCTGTTTGGAGTATCAGGCTGAGTTCACACACACTATATTTCATTCAGTATTTGGTCAGTATTTTGCAACCTCAACCAGGAGTGGATTGAAAACACAGAAAGGCTCTGCTCACACAATGACTGACATTATTTTAATACATCAGCCGTTGTTTTTAAATAACAGCAAATATTTGCCATTATATGGCGGCCATCCACTCAATTTCAACATTGTATGAACAGATCCTTTTTGTGTTTTCAATCCACTCCTGGTTTTGGTTGCAATATGAGGACCACAATACTGTCTGAAATATACGTAGTGTAAACCCAACCAGGCATGGGAGGAGGCCATGTCCGCTCTGCATTTCACCGTGTCTGAAACAACCTGAACCACTTTGATAAACATAATGCTTTTAGACTGTCTAGTCTATGTTTATACTGTATACTTCATTGGTTCCCCACTAGTCTATGGTTATAACAATGTTTTTCAGGACTTCTTAGGACTGCATTCAACTAGATTCACAAAATGAAATGTTAATATGTTTATAAGACTGGAAATTGTATCTCATACTTGCTTTGCCCTATACCTTGTACTAGATGCCATTACTACCCTCAGTTATATAGAGCAATACGCTATTACTGTAAATGCAATGTAAAGCATATTTATAGTTGTGAGCATGAGAAAGAACTCAATCCTCCATCTCTTCTAGTAGCTACATTACATTCATGGCTGCTTTGTGAATCTCATTTGCTATGCAATGCATTTAGTTGAGGTCGGGGTGGCGTGCAAACCTTGACTATGTGACACTGCATGTGAAATTGAATACTAAAAAGCGGATGTGATAGACACATAGACTCACATGAATCAGTAATGTATATCACCGTCAGCCTGCCTGATCCTATTTGTGACCTCATATAACTTTTCACTATTATTATGCATAGACTAGGTAGTGCCATCTCCTTTCCAGTTAGTTAGTATCTCTACATTGGTATTCTAATCACTGTTGGTAAATCCTGCCCCGTGACAGTCAATGGAGATGTATCCAGTAATAAACATTTGCAGATGAAATTTACCTTTCTATTAGGACAACGATCAAGCGGCTTATAGAGGCCTTGACCCGGCTGACTAGTCTGACCTTTGATGTGGCTGTATAATGCACCCAATGACGTAATACAGTATATGGAGGCTTTCAAGTTTTCTGTGCTGAATCATCGGCCTTCACTATGAAGTTTTACAGCTGATCAGTCAGTTTACAAGATGAAAAAGGTGAGTGTCTCCCTAATATCTGTCATTATCCCTGTGTAATAGGTCTGTGTGTGCGCTATATAGTAGAGGACCAGGAACGTGCTAGCTTCAGGCCTCCACACTATAACAGTACCTGACTTCTGACCTGGTTCTCACAGCCGTGATAGGCATGCCAGAAGATGTCTATTGGATTGTGCTTAATTGATAAGAAGGTCTGCGCAGAAAAGATAAAGAACTATTGTGATCTTTGAGGCCTCAGGGTTTCACGCACACTTCTGAGGGACCGAGGCAAGTTACATGCCACGTGTATGTATAAAGTTTACACGCACATCAATATACTTCACATATCTGTGCAAATATCAGGGCAGAATATGTAAGGAACCTGTTCCTACTGGCTTCTGTCCCCTTTGCCCTGCCAGGGTCACCTGCAAAATAAAAACCTTAGAGGCAAAATCATAAAAACATGTAAAAAATTAGATGGTTGTGCACCTGTAACATTGAAGTTTTGCTACTTCTTCAATGCCAGTGGCTGGCATTAGGGTTGTACACTCTGTGCTTACGCACATAGAAGACAATAGTTGTCCATAGGTGACCTTGTACCTGAGTCTTGTGACTACCATAAATCTTACTATTGTATAGCAGTAGTATTTAGACATAGATGTATCACTATTAAAGGTGAAAATCTTTTTCTTTTAAATCATCTGGTTTCAGAAAATCATATAGAAATGTAATTTACTTCTTTTAAAAAAGGGTCGTGAAAGTCCCCAGTACATTACACACCCCAATAGCAGATCCCAGTATATTACATATTACACTCTCAGGAATCTAGTATATTTCACATCCCAGTATCACAACTCCAGTATATTACACATCCCACAATCAGGCTCACAGCACATTACTCACCATGCCTTATCGCTGCAAGTTTCCGGGGACTCTTATATTTCAGGTCCGACCATTTTTTTTTTGGATTTGGGCTGGGGTCCTTTTCTTGTTGAGATCCTGCTCGAGGGCACGTACTACCTTTCTTATTATCCGCCTTTTATGTGTATTGGGGTTAGTGACAGGGACACGTTCTAGCCCATAATCCACTTGGTCCATAATTTTGACCATGAGCTTCAGCTCTTCATCGCCAAAAGGGGACAATCTTCTGGACATTTTCCCTCTCCTAATCTCTGCTACGGACTAGCGTTCGCACAGTTTAATGCGTGATACGCGCGAATAACCATGCTCTACGGATGCACATTGGGATTATGTATGTAATGCTGTGCAAGAAATACGAAGGAAATGTGTGAACATTGCCATAAACACTCGTAAAGCGTTCGCAAAGATTTTTCATTCGCAGCTGCAGAGAGTGGCATTATACTGCGATTTTGGGGTGTTGGGTGCACCCAGGCATGTTCCCCCTGATGTCACATTGTCATTCCGGAGGTGTTCACATTGTTTAGGGAGGTTTATTTTTTTCCTATAGACTATAATGGGATCGAGTATTCGTTTGAATAGTCGAATCTCGGTGCCTACTCGATTCGAATTGTCGAAAGTCGAATATTTCACATTTCATATTTCTACTGGAGACTCTTGGCTTGGAAACCACTACTGTAGGCAGCTGCCCATTGATTTTAAAGGAAAATGATAATTACCTTGTAGAGTAGTAACTCCTCACGGGCACGGTCCTCTCTATCTATGTACAAGGGCTTTATTCATACAATTTTTTCTTTCTTTCATGTTACATTCTGTATGTTAACCTCTTATGGTACGTGCAGTGCTCTAAAATCAAGGTCGCTTTAGAATAAATAATAATAATAACAACAAAGTACCATGTCTGTTAAATTTCAATGTGTTTGAATTCCAAACCTTCCAAGTCAATAGTACTTAGTAGGGTAAAGAATTCCTATTAGGTATCTAACAGCCTTCCTTATGTAGTTAGTGGGACCATCTCTGTATGTTACTAGGGTTTATCCAGATTACTGACAGTTTCTCAATTTACTTTACATTGATTAGATGTCATCCTCAAGTATTTCCCATGTGTTCCTACTGTGTGTTTACTATGTGTTTAAGCAGTAAACATACAGGTATAACATGGGAAAAAAAACTATGGGTAACAGATTAAACCACTCACATGATGAATTTCCATGTTTTTGGTCTCCAGCCCTCTGCTGGGGTGTTGTGTATCTGTAGAGAGTGATAGCAGTCATAGCAAGAGATAACAGTAAAATCGTTATGTTACTGGGGTTTTCCAGCTTTACTGAAAATTTCCCAGCTTGCTGTAGTGCATTAGATCTCTGTTCAATTGTAGTCCATACTAAGGCCGGCCCACTATCACCTAATGAGGTCACAAAAATGGCTCAAATGGCTCCATATTTAGAAAATGATGCATGAATGATGCATAACTTAGTATTTCTCTTCCCTGCACCTCCTCATGATTGGATTATTTTACATCAGTTTTATTTAAATAAATGTTTGTTTTTATTTAAAGTTAATCGGTTAATGGACAATTGTTAGAAAATTGTTGGAAAACCCCAAGGACCCTTCTGATATTCAGCGTGCATGTGACTTTCTGGTGAAAGAGAAGTCGTTGCTATGTAATCTTTGTGGACACATGTCTAAAGTGAAAGACTTCCAGCAACTACCCCGAGATATTGTAGATGACTGATTAGACGTAAAACAAGACAGACGTTTATTTGTGTTAGCTGCAGAAATATATATATATATATATATATATATATATATATATATATATATATATATATATATATTCTGCTCAACAAATAAAGGGAGCACTCAAATAACACATCCTAGATCTGAATGAAATATTCTCATTGAATATTTTGTTCTGTACAAAGATGAATGTGCTGACAACAAAATCACACAAAAATCATCAATGGAAATCAAATTTATTAACCAATGGAGGCCTGGATTTGGAGTCACAAACAAAATTAAAGTGGAAAAACACTTTCAGAGGGAAAACTAGAACACCAGAAGGCCACAATAACATGCTGGTTATAGTAATGCCTACACACAGGACTGTTTTAAAAAAAAAAACAAAAAAAAAAAAACAATGTGATCATTCTTTACCGCACACACACAGATATCCCTCTGCTTTATGGTTTTTATGATTCACCTGTGTGATGAGCCAATCCTTTATGGTTAGCTTGAAGGAATTCAACCTTTGCTAATATAGGATCCTGTGGATTCTTTATTGTGTCTAATGTCAGTAAAGTTATAACGCCTTGCTTTATGTTTACTTTGGTGTGGTCATTAGTTGGTACATAAACTAAATGTTTTTGGCATGAAGTGCAGGTTTCCCCATTTGTTTAACCGGAGCGCCGGAGCGACGGCAGCAGATCGTTCCTGTATAAGTCGTTTGTTTTTCAACATGTCGGACGAATACAGGCGATAATCGTTCCGTGGAATAGGGCTGTGTGAAAGATATATTGATAACGTAGTGCTGCAAAGGTGTTAGGCTAGACTAGATGTTTTTCGGATCAAATGTCACTAAAAACACCAAATTTGGCCCATGGAAGTCAAAAATTCTGAGAGTGGAAAAATGAATAGGCAAAAAAGAAACACAATAGCGACAGGAAATTTTTTGTTATGGCCGCAGAAACTATGGTGTTTTTTCCCCATTGACTTCTAAAGGGAGGTAAAACGCCAGAAAAAAAATCATATCTATATACATAGTTTTTTTGGTTTTTTTTGCAGAAGAAAAAGAAATCAGCTCACCCCTCAGCAAGTAGTAGTAGATGTATGACACAGTTCCCGGAAAAACAGAGCAAGTGGATATTGATGCGGGCCGTCACCCGTATGGGAAATTCAAAACGATGAAAGGTTCCACAGCTCCTTGTAGTAGTATCAAAAACTTTATTAGGTACATGCAAAATAATAAAAACTTCTAAAACCGAGCCGGCGCGTTGCAGAGGCAACCCTCCTTAATCATGGCAAAGAGTATATACTGAACAGTGAACCATTTTGTTTCTTGTGAGATGTACCTCCTCCCACTCGCTCCTCCCGCTAAGGGCCGGGAGAAAAAACAAGGGGCGTGACGAGGAACCACATGAACCACATACATTGTATCCACAACAGGTGGATACAATGTAAGTACAAAATTAACCCTATGTGATATCAGCAAAAGATAAAGTTAGAAGAGAAAAATAAGTACATAAATTATATAGGCATCAAAAGATGTAGAATAAATCTGTCTTAAGATTCATGCCTTGTGGAAAACGTGTGGCAAGATGTAATATCCAATAAGTTTCCCTCTTTCTGAGAAGTTTAACCCAATCCCCTCCCCTTTGGGGTTTGTTAACTTTTTCAATGGCTCGTATTTTGGTGGCTCGTGTCACCCTCGTGGCATTGATGGAAATGTCTGGACAAGCCAGACATGGATTTATTTCCAGGGAAGGAGATTGCAGAGCGGGTATCACGCAAGTGTTCAGCAAAACAAACCTTGAGTTTCCTCATAGTTGACCCCTGGCAGGATGAACATTAAGCTAGATATACTATGTATGTGCTGGCACAATTGATAAAACTTTTAATTTAAAAAGGTACTACCTGTGGTATAAGAAACAAACTTTTTTTCTGTAAAAAAGCACATTGGGCATCTTGGGGCGGCACACTTAAAAAAAACGGTCGTTTTTAACCAGCAGCCCATGTTGGCAGGATTGTGATCAGGTCTTATTGCTGATGGGGACAGCATATTCCCCAAAGTTTGGCCTCTCCTGGCTACACATCTCACTCCCTCCATGAGAAGTTGTTCACACTGTTTATCCTGAGAAAGGATTGGTAAATATTTTGTTACTATAGCTTTAATGGCATCAAATTGTGGACTATATGATGTGGAAAAAGTGAGTGTGTGTTTATGATCAACTATATGATATCTTTGGTTATGTCTATCGGTAAGGTGGTATGCTCTGTCATGACTTTCAGCTATGTTACGGGCTCTACTAATATTGTGGATACAGTTTTTTTTTCCCCTGGCGTTTTTTTCCCTAATTCTTCACTAGAAAACCCAGAATAACATAATTTTTACTGAAAAAAGCAGGGGATAAAACGCCAGATAATAAAAATAACCCTCCTATAGTAATTTACCCTAAAATGAGAATACACCAGAAAAACTGCCATAAAAAAAGCTAAAAAACAGGAATAACTACTGGCAGTTTTTATGGTGTTTTTTCAGGTCCAAAAAATACTATATAAGGCTATGTTTCCACAGCTTATGAGACCAGCCGTTCCGTGACTAGGCCTGGAAACGGAACGGCAGGTCTCTGAAAAGATCATCCGGCCGGTACTGCAGTACTGGCCGGATGATTTTTCGAGCCGCAGAGTTCTGATGCGGGTGCATCCGTGTGCGCCCGCATCAGAACTCCCACAGCACACTATGGAGCTTCCGGCCGTATTACAAGGATTACACGGTGCTCCCTGCTGCCACCTCTGTCTGAGACAGGAAATGTCCAGAGCAGTAGCAAATCCCTATAGAAAACATCCACTACCATGAACAGTTCCTGACACGGATGGCAGCAGAGAGCACTGTATCAGACTGAAAAGAATACACCACTTCCTGTAGGACATACAGCAGCTGAAAAGTACTGGAAGACCTGAGATTTTTAAATAGAAGTAAATTACAAATCTATATAACTTTCAGACACCAGTTGATTTGAAAATAATATATTTTTTTCTGCTGGAGTACTCCTTTAAAGGAATTCCAAAGTTTGAGCTTCACCCTAAACGTATTTGTATGCAAACAATTCAGATTCATTTATTACTACCAGCCTACATAGTGACATCTCTTATCTCATGATACTTGTCCAGGATGATGAGTGAAGCCCAGGCATTGCAGTTCACCTTGATGTTTGCTTTTGTGCTGTGTTTGATCTGTGTATTTTTAAATTGGGATCAATACATTTGTTCACTTGTGCAGAGGTTTAACCAGTTGTCATTTTTCTGTGCCTGGCAGATAATCTTCACTGTTCCTACTAGGAATATAAATGAGTTAAACACTCAAGTAACATGTCACAATACAGCCAGGAGGTAATGAATTACGAGGACTGTCTGGCAGGGGCGGCTACTGATCAATGTGTCAAGATCAGACAGCTGGACCGTACGAGGTACATAAAGTTTATACTCCTTAGCAAATGGACTGATGTTATCCACATTTGAACTTTTGCTTTTAAAATATATATATATATATATATATATATATATATATATATATATATATATATATTTAGAGTTGTGCCTTGGATTACAACCATTATTTGTTCCGGGACTGTGCTTGTAATCCAAATCCACTCTTAAACCAAAGCAAATTCTCCCATAAGGAATCACTGAAATGCAGACAATTTGTTCCACACCCCAAAAATAATGATTTTTTTTTTTATTCTATATAACTTGACAGATGAAACTAACAATGAGAAACAGCTGAATATGTCATATTATTGTTACTATGCAGGAGCGTAGTACAACAGGCTAGAATAGAGAAGCAGGGCTGCTGTCAGAGGTCTGTGTGGTCACATGACAGCAAGGAGGAAGGGGGTGTGTTCAGCATGGACCAGGGAGTGAGAATCACTGAGCTGTGCAGGAGGACAGTGACAGAAACTTTTCTATACAGCAGTGTAATTGAGTGTGAGCAGGAGCGGAACTACCGCCGTAGCAGCCGTAGCGTCTGCTACGGGGCCCCTAGCATTGGGGGGCCCGTGGCCTGGGCCCCGTAGCTTACTGCCTACAACACCCGGTGGCCGAGCGGGCCTCCCGGGTGTTCAGTGTTCTGATTGACAGCGCGAGAAGCCATAGGCTTACGCCCTGTCAATCACTCTTGCTGCTTGCGATCACAAGAGTGTTGCCCCCGCCCCCGACAGATCAGCAGCTTCCAGGCGAAGTCCCGGGCAGCGACATCACTGAGGTCAGTGTGCGTCACGGCGGCTGGGACTTCCGGTACAGGAAGTGACGCGCACCCTGTACCGGATGTCCCAGCCGCCGCGGCGCACACTGAGCTCAGTGGTGGCGCTGCCCGGGACTTCGCCTGGAAGCTGCTGATCTGTCGGGTGCAGATGAAGATAGAAGGAGAGACCTGCGACCGACGGGGGATCGTGTGGTTAGGTGAGTTGTGAGTTTTTGTTATTTTTATCAGAGGGGAACACTGGGGGCTGTATATATATGGGGGATGCACAGCACTAGGGGCTGTGTATATATATTGTGGGAGATTAGCTCTGTAGAGCCGGGCAGACAGCAGGATTGGCAGTCAGAGACAGTGACACAAACTTTTATAAAACAGCGATGCTCCTGTTTGTTTATTGAAACCAAAAGAAATTCAGCCTTACATACAGGCACAAAGTAAAATAAATCCTGCTCATCTGAGCTCTAACACAGCAAATCCTAGCTATACAGATGACTTGCTACCAGTCACCCAACATTAAACAACATCAGTTGGTACAATACCAGTGTGGCTCCAAGTCCCAGCAGAAGCTTTAGCAGCCCTGACCCTCTCCACAGCCAGGAGAGACCTCCATGCACAGCCACAGCTCTATACACTCTGTGGCCTCCTCTTATGAGACCTGTGATCAGTGGCCTCCAGCACCTGGGCTGACTTGGCCAGATAGAAAAACCTGGACTGGCCAGAAAGGGAATGACAGGCCCCACTACCAACCTGCCTGTCATTCCATAAAAATCCAGGCCCTTTTACAGCAACTAAAACAGTCCCATAGCAAGTAGTTTGCTATGGGTTTAAACTTTCCTGGATTCCTCCATATCTCACCCAGCTTTCCCTGCATGAGGTATGGACTTTCTGGAACCTAGTGTTCACATATGACAGGTACCTCGGGGAGATATAGCGATTCCCAATCACAATCCCTGTCACTGTCTCACAATATATATATATATATATAGCCCCTAGTGCTTTGCACCCCCCACATACATATATATATATATATATATATATATATATATATATATATATATATATATATATATATATATCTATATGGGATGCACAGCACTAGGGGCTGTGTGTATGTGTATATATATATATATATATATATATATATATATATATATATATCTATATGGGATGCACAGCACTAGGGGCTGTGTATATATATATATATATATATATATATATATATATATATATATATATATATATATATAGCCCCTAGTGCTGCGCATCCCCCATATATATATATATATATATATATATATATATATATATATATAGCCCCTAGTGCTGTGCATCCCCCATATATATATTCCTATATCTCTGTTTATAGTCTGTTTCTGGCTTTGGCTTCAAATCTTTGGTAGATAATTTGTCATATAATCTTTCTGTGTAAATGGATCCTTGGGGTGTCTTTACACAGAGAGATTTATCTGACAGATTTTCATAAAGTCATAAAGGACTGAGATTTCTTTTCTTCTTACGTCCATTCCTGGCACTCTCTCTGTGTAAACGCACCATTATACAACCTTATTTACTTAATGGTTCAGGGAAGAAAAAGAGTGCTGCACCTCACACCTATGGCTGATACTAGTACCTCTCGGCTGCATAAAAAACATCAGAATTCTGTATGTGAATTGATCAAGCCACACTGCCTCATGTACCTCGTGCAGGTATCTGATACACATGGGTCCCTACACTAATTCCACACCGTGTCGGTCAGTGGCCACCAACCCCGCAGGCGTGCACAGTCAGGGAACGGGGGCCATGGGACGGCCCTGCGACCCCCATGTCAAAGGACCAGACCCAAAAATGCCACACCAAAACCCAGCCAGCACCACCGGCAGAGGAAGCTGCCCTCAAACAGCACAAGACTGTGCACGCCTGCGGGGGTGGTGGTCGCTGACTGGCACAGTGTGGACTTAGTGTAGGGACCCATGTGTATCAGATACCTGCACGCGGTACATGGGGCAGTGTGGCTTGATCAATTCACATACAGAATTCTGATGTTTTTTATACAGCCGAGAGGTACTAGTATCAGCCATAGGTGTGAGGTGCAGCACTCTTTTTCTTCCCTGAACCTTATTTAATTAATTCCACTCTGGAAAACAGAGAGCTTGGTGAAATGTTAACATCCCCCCTAATACTGTTAATATTTCCCCACTAAGTCACAAGAAAGCCTGAGGGCAATGTTTGCTAGATTCTTTGATACAGTCACATAATAGACTTTTTATTAAATGAAAGTGTGTATTCAGTGCAGAATTGATTGTGTCATGATAAGTTGATGGTGTTAGCACATTATTTAGATTTTTTTAAAACAAAAACCTGTATGAGTCGGAAGTGGACGGAAGGGTTCTCATAGTTATCATTGCTGGCCTCAGGTACTGGGAACGTTGCTTGAATACCAGTCATCACACAGCTGGTATGTTGCTTTAGATGCTTTTGTTTGGAGGCAATAATATGACTGTTACATACCCTTTTAGGCGCATTCCATATATTTAGTGAATTTCCGAGAAGGGGAACAAAAGATTAAATCTGTTTTATGAGATTAAGGGGCCCTATGTTAGCACATTATCACCTTTTACATGAAGCCCATTCATTTATTACACATGTAATTGGGTGCTATGCAGTCTCTTAGCTCAGACAGGGCGATTAGGACCTAAATCAAAATCACTTGTAATTAAACACGTAACCTTGATAGTGATTAAGGCCATGCCATTACATTTTGGTTTCAGTTATTTCTCAATAATTGGCCAGTGCTATTATTTCCCTTTATGGGATCATTCATACACGTCTGGAGAATGGGAGCTGGGAGCTAAACAATTGGAATGGATGGAATTCTACAGACGTGTGAATGACCCCTTAGGCCCCCACACTCTGTATAATTCCATCTTAAAGACCCCACACAGTATAATGCCCTTTATGGCCCATACAAAGTGTAACGCTACCATAAGTGCACACAAACAATATAATGCCCCTTAGTGTCTCCACGTGATATATAGCTGCCCTTACAGTGTAATGCCCATTTATACTGTCACACAGTATTTTACCTCTACAGTGCCCCCCTCCCACAGTACAATACCCACTTATGGCCTTCCACACAGTATTATACCTCCATTGAGCCTTCACATAGTATAATGCTTCCATAGTGCACCCACGCAGTATTATACCCCCATAGTGCCTCCGCACAGTATAATACCCCCTTATGCTTTTCATACAGTATTATGCCTCCTTATGGCCCCCTACAGTATAATGCCTATATAATGCCCACACAAAGTATTATGCTTTCACAGACCTCCACATACAGTATTATGCCCCCTTGTGTCCTCCCCACACAATATAATGCCCCTAAGGTTCCCATAGTCTCAGCATAATGGCAATATAGTGCCCCCACATAAAGTATTTTGCACCCCTATACACACTATAAGGCCCCCTCTGCATCCTCCACTCACAGGGTAATGCCCCTACAGTGTCCCACACACAGATATTTGCCACTTCTCCATTCAGTTCACAAAGCTCTCAGATCTCATTGCATAGCACAGTCTGGCCTGTCTGCACAGCTTGAATAGTGACCACAGAGCTGACAACTGGTGTAAGATATTTAGAATTTGATAGATTTGTAATTTACTTCTATTTCAAAATCTCAAGTCTTCCAGTACTTATCAGCTGCTGCATATTCTGCAAGGAGTGGTGTTTTCTCATCAGTCTGACAAGGTGCTCTCTGCTGACATCATGTCCGTTACAGGAACTGTTCAATGCAGCAGCAAATCCCCATAGAAACCTCTTCTGGTGGACAGCTCCTGTCATGGACAGAGGTGGCAGCAGAGAGCAGTGTCAGACTAGAAAGAAAACATCACTTCCTGCAGGACATACAGCAGCTGATAAGTACTGGAGGACTTGAGATTTTTATATAGAAGTAAATTAGAAATCTATATAACTTTCTGACACCAGTTGATTTGAAAGAAAAAAAATCACAGAAGTTCCCCTTTAATGCCACAGCATTGAAACTGAGATGTGCATCTATTTAAACCAAATCAAAATAACCAATGTGTGGTGTACCCCCGGTGGTGTTATATCTGAGGATCGGCCGGTCACTTGCTAGGTGGTGAGGTGTGACGCCATTCCTGTGGTGGTTGGAGATAAAGCCGGTCCCTGGGATGTTGTTTCGTGATGCCAGTGCCGGTTGGGCACACAGGTATGGTGGCACCCTCCTGGAGTATCGGAACCGCCACCCACAGAAAGGGGAAATGTCCCAAGGTTGTGGTGTGTACTGTGTTGGTGTAAGGCGAAGGATCACAAAGTCTCTTTAGCATAAATAGAGTTATCTTTACTAGAAAGTATGTGCTTAAGGCAGGTTACAAAGATATGAAGTATCTCTTGATAAAACACTTGATAATAGGCTGAATAACACTGGTACTGTAGATAAATACTTGACAATACAGCAACCGAATCTGCGACAGGAATTTAGTGTAGGATATAGTTGTGCCGACTGAGTAACTTGTAGAGTGGTACAGAGAAGCAGAGTAACAGAGAGGAGGATGTCAGGAGAATCTCAACCCAAGTAGTGCTGTGTTCTGCCGGGATGTTGGAGGATGAGATAGAATACTTAGAAGAAGAAGAACACCTGTGCCCGTGTATTGACTTTGAATTAGACTTCACACCACCTTATGCCCACTAGACTCGGGTGAACCTTCCTAGGGGGTGACACAGGCCCCAGACCTTGTTACCTGTGATGAGCGGAATGCTGAGGGTTCCCCGCTGACAACCTCGCTGAGAGATAGAGTTCATAGGCTTACTGCGACTTTTGCTCTATCTGGATCAGTTCCTAGCTTCTGTGGCTTTTGTGGATACGGTCCTGCTCTGTTACTTCTCCTAGTCCACGGCGTGGGTTAAGGTTGTCTCTGACTTTTCTTCTCCTGCATAGTGTTGTGCAGCATCATTGAGAAGAAACTGTGAGCTGTGCGCTCGCTTCCTACCCATACGCGGTTCTAGCTAAGACTGAACTACTCTTCCTGTCTCCCTCATGCATCTAACGTGCGCTGTGAGTGGGTGAAGAGTGCAAACAAAAGAAGCAAAGAGAGAGGTGATAGGAGAGAAGAAGAACAGATACCTGTTGGTTCACAGATCCATGTGATACACAAATAAACAATAACCCTTTATACACTTCAGCTGTGCAGCTTCTGAATACACAAATCTAATAGAGCAGCATCTAGTGGTGAAACTTTAGTACTACATTCATCACCACACAAGTGCAATAAGTACAGACTTTTAAGGAGGGTGTATAGAACAGTAACACCTGTGGTAGGACGACACAAATGTATTCACATTTGGTTATTGTGGACAGTTTTATTTTGGTTACTCACCCAGACCCAGCGCAGACATGGTCACAGACCTAGCGCAGATACGGCCAAACACATTTACATTGATACTCCTAAATGTCTTGTAGCAGCTCACCCCAGGAGGAAATCTTGCAGAGAAATGGTTGATATACTAAAGTGTGTCTATAGGCCACAGAGGTATACATGTCTAGATGAAGCAATAACATTATGCAGATATCACTTACTGAAGGTAACATACCATTGAATCTCTACAGAAATATATTGCACCCAAGAGCCATAAAAGTCAAGGTTTACAATGTTCCATTTTCTCTCTTTTCTTTTGATATGTACTAAACACGAGTGGTGATTGTTTCCCTCTCGCTTCAACCTAGAGAAATCTATAGATGTACACAAGAGTTATTGCTCTTGGGATTATGGAAATATGCCATTTATCATCCTCCTGAATGTAATCTCAGTGAATCCGGATATATCTCTGCATCAGTAGTGACATGTAAGAGTAAATATGGGGGCAGTCAGACACTAGATCGATGGATACACCCTATAGAGAGCTGCTTTTCATAGACTAGCAAATAGAGGCTCTGAATTTCTTGGAATTTAGTCAAAACCGTTCAGACATGTCCCAGAACCTTAAATAAGGATTGACATTTCCATGTAACATGTATATAGTTTAGGTTTAGATGTAGAGAAATGCTAATTATACTGTATGTCTGGGCAGTAGCGGATTATAATAGGTCCGTTTCGCGGGGTAGCCCGGAGCCCTGAGCTCCTGGGGGGCCCATGGCCATGCAAAAAGACTTATACTTTTAGTGGTGTTATGTGTCCTGCTACAGTTTTGCCATGATTTGCAAAAAATCACAGCTTTTTTCTGCAATTTGGCACAATTTAGGGCATTATTATGACATAATCTATCCTGTACTATGAACACCACGCTAGTGCTGCCGTAGTCACAGTGGGTTGAGGGGGCCCAGGCTTGGTGAACAGCCCCGGGCCTACAGTAAAGTTAATCCACCCCTGGGGAGGGAGGGAGAACATACAAAGTCCATGCAGATGTTGTACTGAGTCAGACTGTAACCCAGGCCCTTAGCGCTGTAAGAAAACATGGCACAGAGAGCCCTCCCATTCAAACAGATAGCAGGCAGGATTTGAAAGCAGAGTCTGGGCACGAGGGCTCCGCACGGAATTCCGGCACCGATTCTTTAGTGTGAACGGGCCCTTACTTTGTATAGAGAGAACGGGAGAAATAACTGACAGCTGGACGGTGTTATTGAAGGTGTATGGTCACCTAAGATCAAGAGAAAAAAAATGGGAATTACCATTATGATTTCCCTTATGCTTTTAAACTTTTGAAGGTCTTCAAGTGGTAATTTACTGTCCGGAAAGTGGAAGTCATATCTTACTGATCCCTAGCTGCTTCCATTCTGATGCTTTCCATGTCCCTCATTGATTCCTACTTTCTAGTACCTCTTGACATTGACATGAGACCGCTTTGACCAGTCACTGGCTGCATTTGGCCACCATTGAAGTAAATGATTGGTTACAATGTCACAATATTATTAGTTTAAGTCCCCGTTCACACTATGGAATTGGCGCCGAAATTCCCTGCGGAAATCCCCTCCTGAATCCTGCCTTCAATCTCTTTGACACATGCGAGCCCTCCCATTCAAAGACATTGGAGGCAGGATTCGGCACCAAGTCCGCGAGGGGGATTACTGGAAACAAATCACTGATCTCAGGGAGACTGGCTAAAAAAAATACTGCCGGCTGACGGTTATAGCGCTCAATATAATGAAATCCTAGGTTAATTGCTCCCTGGGAAAAATGAATATGCAAAAAAGCCTCATTTAAGAGTCTCAAACGACAGGACTAGCCAGATATCCCTCTGGGAACGGCCCAGCCAAGGGGTGGCTCCTGTAGGGAAACAACCAAAACCTGCTGGGTTTTGGGGGGCCCTTGGGGATTGGTCCTGTGACAAAGGGGTTGCAGGGCCATTCTATGGCCTCCATTCCCTGTTTGTGCTCACTTTGCGGGGTTGGCGGTCGCTGACTGACACAGTGTTGAGTTAGTGTAGGGACTCATGTGAACCAAGGGACCTGCACATAGTACATGGGGCAATATGGTTTGATCAAATTATTTAACAACATCCTGACGTTGGTTTTTAAATGTAGCCGAAAGGCATTAGTGTCAGCCGTAGGTGTGAGGTGCAGCGCTCCTTTCTCTCCTTGTCCGTATTTTACGCTTCCCTGTGCAGAGCTTTGGTCCCCTGCAAAAATGCTTGAAACAAGCACCCGAGCATCAGGAAATACTCGTCTTAAGCATTTTAGTACTCGCTCATCTCTAGTGTCTAGCCTTGGCATCATATGGTAGTGCCTACAAGTAATGTATTATAGTACCATACAGGACATGTGCTGTAGCCCTAAAAATGTAAAAAGGTGAATGTTTATTGCATTCAGCCTAGTTAAAGGGGTTATCCAGTGTTAGCCGCTTTCATCCAGAGACAACTCCACTCTTGTCTCCAGTTCAGGTATGGTTTCAAATTAAACTTCATTCACTTCAATGGAACTGAGTTGCATTGTGTATTTTCTGGCAGAATGAACAGTGTAATACTGTAATAGGATGCCACTATTGTAACAAGTCAGAAGTTGAAGCATTTACAAACCAGAACAATTTAGCCACAAAATGGAGATGTATTTTACAGAGGGGTGCCTCTAAATATTGAGGGGCCTAATGAATAACAGTCACCACAGTTCTACTCTAAACCTCCGGTGGCATTTGCATGGCTGAGCAGCTGCATTCAAGCCTTACATGACTGTGCACAATGTGTCGGATGGGGTGGAGTAAAAAACAAAGCAATTGAACACTGGGGCAATGAAAATATGTTTGGGATGCTTGGGTGTGTTTTTCAGGGGTTGGCATATGTCCCTTAGTTTCAGTGAGTGGAAATCTTAATGCTTTAGCATACCAAGACATTATGGACATTTGTATGACACAAAACAAGCTCCATAAAGACATGGTTGAGGAAGTTTTGGTTTGTGACTTGCTGCACAGAACGCTGAGCTCAACCTCATCCAACACCTTTTGGGTGAACTAAAATGAAGATTATGAGCCAGGCCCAGACTCCTCTACGTCGGGTTGCTGACCTCACAAGTATACTTTAACACTTCCAAAATCTTGTCAAAGGTCTTCTCAGACTATATACTGCAAAGGGGGGAGTGCCTCCATATAAATGCCTATGGATTTACATACTGATGTACTTGTAGGTATTACGTGTTTGTATCCAAATACTTTTGTCTATAAGCTGTACTTTTTAGGTTTAATGTATAAGAGGACAGTAAAATCTGCTTTATACACATGCACTAGATACAATTACACTACAATGTTCTGTAGTGCTTCTGACAGACCCTCTCACGCTATTGTAAAAATGAATTGAAGAATGTAGGCATTCACTAAAGGGGTATTCCACTCAAACATAATTTTTCATATTTTCATGTGTTGCTGCCCATGGTGAGACTGACACTTTATTCCATACTTGTTAATATATATTCAGTCTTCTCCCTGTTCTGATCTGCTACTTTCTGCTGAAGACACAAAAAACTGTGGGTGAACTTTTCTCTCCGTCTCCCCCTCCCCTCCGAGATGGCTGATGTAAATAAATTCCTGGCAGACATTATCTGCAACTTTGTAGATTCTTTATAAACTGAGGTCAAGTTGCTAAGGAACTCACTGGCTGATGTAAACAAGTCCCTATCTGCAACTTTTTAGCAACTTTGTAATGCCATGGGGATTAATCACAGTGAGTTCAACACTCCCAGCATTATCAAGAAGCTACAAAGTTGCAGATAAAGCTTGCCAGGGACTTGTTTACATCAGCCATCACAGAAGACAGGGGGGAGAAGTGGAGAGACAGAAAAGAAGCTCTCACATATTTTTTGTGTCTTCAGCAAATCTGAACTGGAGGGAGTGGACTAGATAGATAATAACAAGTATGGAAGGAATTGTTAGTCTCACCATTGGCAGCAACATATCAAAAGTTATGTTAGAGCGGAATAGCTCTTTAATGAATCATTTACAAATGTAAAATTAAAGTTCTTCCATATAAAAGTAAAGTCATAATAAAAAATACACTACTGTTCAAAAGTTTGGGGTCACCCAAATAATTTTGTGTTTTCCATGAAAAGTTGTGAAATGAATAGAAAATGGAGTCAAGACATTGACAAGGTTAGAAATAATGATTTGTATTTGAAATAACATTGTTTTTACATCAAATTTTGCTTTTGTCAAAGAATCCTCCTTTTGCAGCAATTACAGCATTGCACACCTTTGGCATTCTAGCTATTAATCTGTTGAGGTAAGCTGGAGAAATTGCACCCCACGCTTCTAGAAGCAGCTCCCACAAGTTGGATTGGTTGGATGGGCACTTCTGGCGTACCATACGGTCAAGCTGCTCCCACAACCGCTCAATGGGGTGGTGATCTGGTGACTGCGCTGGCCACTCCATTACCGATAGAATACCAGCTGCTGCTTCTGCTGTAAATAGTTCTTGCACAATTTGGAGGTGTGTTTAGGGTCATTGTCCTGTTGTAGGATAATATTGGCTCCAATCAAGCGCTGTCCACTGGGTATGGCATGGCGTTGCAAAATTGAGTGATAGCCTTCCTTATTCAGAATCCCTTTTACCCTGTACAAATCTCCCACCTTACCAGCACCAAAGCAACCCCAGACCATCACATTACCTCCACCATGCTTAACAGATGGCGTCAGGCATTCTTCCAGCATCTTTTCATTTGTTCTGCGTCTCACAAATGTTCTTCTTTGTGATCCAAACACCTCAAACTTGGATTCATCCGTCCACAACACTTTTTTTCAGTCTTCCTCTGTCCAATGTCTGTGTTCTTTTGCCCATCTTAATCTTTTTCTTTTATTGGCCAGTCTCAGATATGGCTATTTCTTTGCCACTCTGCCCTGAAGGCCAAAATCCTGCAGCCGCCTCTTCAATGTTGACACTGGTGTTTTGCGGGTACTATTTAATGAAGATGCCAGTGGGGGACCTGTGAGGTGTCTGTTTCTCAAACTAGAGACTCTAATGTGCTTATCTTCTTGCTTAGTTGTGCAACGCGGCCTCCCACTTCTTTTTCTACTCTGGTTAGAGCCTGTTGGTGCTGTCCTCTGAAGGGAGTAGTACACACTGTTGTAGGAAATCTTCAATTTCTTAGCAATTTCTTGCATGGAATAGCCTTCATTTCTAAGAACAAGAATAGACTGTCGAGTTTCAGATGAAAGGTTTTTTTTTCTGGCCATTTTGAGCGTTTAATTGACCCCACAAATGTGATGCTCCAGAAACACAATCTGCTCAAAGGAAGGTCAGTTTTGTAGCTTCTGTAATGAGCTAGACTGTTTTCAGATGTGTGAACATGATTGCACAAGGGTTTTCTAATCATCAATTAGCCTTCTGAGCCAATGAGCAAACACATTGTACCATTAGAACACTGGAGTGATAGTTGCTGGAAATGGGCCTCTATACACCTATGTAGATATTGCACCAAAAACCAGACATTTGCAGCTAGAATAGTCATTTACCACATTAGCAATGTATAGAGTGTATTTGTTTAAAGTTAGGACTAGTTTAAAGTTATCTTCATTGAAAAGTACAGTGCTTTTCCTTCAAAAATAAGGACATTTCAATATGACCCCAAACTTTTGAATGCTAGTGTATGTATTATTTTAAAGTAGAGAGATAGATAGATAGATAGATAGATAGATAGAAAGAAAGAAAGAAAGAAAGAAAGAAAGAAAGAAAGAAAGAAAGAAAGAAAGAAAGAAAGATAGATATATGAGACTGGCATTATTGCTCCTTCACCATAGAACACATATTATGAGGAGTGTGTGTAATGTATTCCAATCACAATTTTTTATTTTGTATTTTTGGAAGCGTAATCTCCAGAGAGCCAGTGTCACTTGGGTTATATAGGTTGACTGCATAAAGAGCGTCTGCTGCTTTGCATCTAATTATGCTGAGACTTAGCACCAGAGTATGCACCTCATTAAAATGCATCCAGGCCTCTAGTAATGGATTTTACAATTCAAATTCCTGCAAAGCTTTTCTGGGAGTGTGGGAGTGCTACTGGAGTCCATTAGTTTAAAACAGCAAATGTTACATGTAAGACAGCTATTATTTCTTATTTAATTTGAAAGGTTGCTGCTTTGGAAAATCTTCAGACCCTTTCACTTTTTTATGTTATGTTTTGTGTTAAATACAAATAAATAAATAATACGTTTTCCCCATCGTACTCCATAATTTGAATGTGAAAAGAGAATTTTAAAATGTTTATAAGGTTTGGGTCACACTGTGTTTTTGCAGTTCGTTTTTTCATCCATTAAAAAAAAAAAAAAAAAAAAGATGAAAAAACTGATATATTTCTGTGCATCGGTTTTTATTTTTTCACTAACTTCCATTATAAAAAAATGGATCAGAAAACGGATCCAGAATCCAGGAAAAGGCGTATCCGTTTTTTTTTTAAACGTCATTGACTGCGTTTTTGTATACACTAACAACAAATGCGTTTTGATCCTTTTTCTATAATGAAACTCAATGGAAAACTTGTGGCGCTATTTTGCCACAAGTTACACAATTGCAGTAAAAGGCTATGTTCACACAACGTTTTTTCAGCTCAGTTTAAAATGACATCCGTTATTTTGAGTCTAAAATGACGGACGTTGTTTTGCAGCCTAGCCTCCCCTTAGTGCAGTGACGTGATATTTTTGTAGCAGTTGTCAAACTGTGCCAAAATAGCAATGTGCAACTGTGCAAAATGCTATGGTTGAAGACAGCCTTAGCTGTGACACTTGAAATTTAGCTTGGGGAGGGGGAGGGGGAGGGCGGGCTCCGATTTCTTTTAATCATCTTTGGGATATTTTTCACATCTTAATTGGAGTTATCTGTGGCAAATTCAATTGATTGAAGATCACCCATCAGCGCAGCAATCCACTAATCTCGGCTTTATGACAGAGTCACCATAAAGAAGTTTCCCCTAAGGGTGCGTTCACAACTACCGGATCCGCAGCTGATTTTCATGCTGCGAGTTTGCAGCGAAATCAGCTGCGGATCCTGTACTGTGAATCTCAATGGGTCCCATACACGCAGCGGATCCGCTGCCTGCATGGGACCCAGCCCCTTTAACCCCTGCGCCACCGCCAGCCGCCCGCAGCTAACAGCCCCGGCCCTCTTAAACCTCCACACCGCCCGCACGCCCGATTGCCGCCCCGGCCCCCCGCATGCCCGATCGCTGCCCCGACCCCCCGCACGCCCGATCGCAGCCCCGGCCCCGAGCATACATCACCTACTCGGGCTGTGGCTGTGTGATGCTCCCCACGCTGCCCATCACACAGCCACTGCCCGAGCAGGTGATGTATGCGATCGGGCGTGCGGGTGGTGCGGAGGTTTAAGGGGGCCGGGGCTGTAAGCTGCGGGCGGCCGGCGGCGGCGCAGGGGTTATAGGGGCCGGGTCCCATGCAGGCAGCGGATCCGCTGCGTGTATGGGACCCATTGAGATTCACAGTACAGGATCCGCAGCTGATTTCGCTGCAAACTCGCAGCATGAAAATCAGCTGCGGATCCGGTAGGTGTGAAGGCACCCTTAAAGGGGTTATCCAGCACTACAAAAACATGGCCACTTTCCCCCTTACTGTTGTCTCCAGTTCAGGTGTGGTTTGCAATTAGGCTCCATTTACTTCAAAACCCCACCGAAACTGGAGACAACAATAGGGGGAAAGTGGCCATGTTTTTGTAGTGCTAGATAACCCCTTTAAAGGGGTTATCCAGCGCTACAAAAACATGGCCACTTCCAGATACAGCACTGCTCTTGTCTTCAGCTTGGGGGGGGGGGGGGGGGGGGGTTGCTGCTCAGTTCCATTGAAGTGAATGGAGCTTAATTGCTAACCACATCTGAACTGGAGACAAGAGTCGAGCTGTCTCTGAAAGAAAGTGGCCATGTTTTTGTAGCACTGGATAACCCCTTTAAGGGTTCCTTCACACATAGCATGTCCGCAGCAGATTTCTTGCTGCAAATCCATGTATTTCAATGGGCTTACAGCGCAATTAACCACCGCAGCCCTGGAGCATACATCACCTGCTCTAGGCACCTGCTTGCTTTGAGGCCTTCCGGCATCTCCCGGCGGTCAGCCAATCAGTGCACTACCCTGTTAGCCCAAAAATGCATGGGCAAGTATCTGCAGCGGATTTAGCTGCAAATTCGCAGCAAGAAATCTTCTGTGGATACGCTGGGTGTCAGGGCACCCTAAGGGTAGAAACACACACACTGGATCAGCAGTGGATTTCACGCTGCAAATTTGTATCGAAATCCCCTGCGGATCCATTGTTGGTCATTTTCAAAGAGAATACATACTTGCAGTGGGATTCACATCCCGCTTTGTACTGTTCAGGGAAGAAAAAGAGCGCTGCACCTCACACCTATGGCTGATACTAGTGCCCCTAGGCTAAATAAAAAACACATCAGAATTCTGTGTATGAATTGATCAAGCCACACTGCCCCCTACACTAAGTCCACACCGTGCCGGTCAGTGGCCACCAACCCCGCAGGCGCGCACAGTCAGGGAACGGGGGCCATGGGACGGCCCTGCGACCCCCATGTCAAAGGACCAGACCCAAAAACACCACACCAGAACCCGACCAGCACCGCCGGCGGAGAAGGTCGCCCCCAAACAGTACAAGTCTGGATGAGGTATTGCGCTCACCATAGCTGCTGCAGACAGAATGGGAAAAGACAGGAGGGATTAAAACCATGTGCACTCAGGTGTCTCCTGCTAATTGCGGTCATGTGGGTTGCCAGGAGGAGTGCAAAAACACTGAGAAAAGAGAGAAACAAAATACGGCTCAGGGAAGAAAAAGAGCGCTGCACCTCACACCTATGGCTGATACTAGTGCCCCTAGGCTAAATAAAAAACACATCAGAATTTTGTGTATGAATTGATCAAGCCACACTGCCCCATGTACCATCGTGCAGGTATCTGATACACATGGGTCCCTACACTAAGTCCACACCATGCCGGTCAGTGGCCACCAACTCCACAGGCACGCACAGTCGGGGAACGGGGGCCATGGGACAGCCCTGCAACCCCCATGTCACAGGACCAGACCCAAAAACACCACACCAGAACCCGGCCAGCACCACCGGCGGAGAAGGTCGTCCCCAAACAGCACAAGTCTGGATGAGGTATTGCGCTCACCATAGCTGCTGCAGACAGAATGGGAAAAGACAGGAGGGATTAAAACCATGTGCACTCAGGTGTCTCCTGCTAATTGCGGTTGCACGCTTTGTGGGGATTGTGGTCGCTGACCGGCACAGTGATGTTTTTTGGTTAGGGACTCATGTGTATCAGAAGACCTGCACGTGGTACATGAGGCAATATGGTTTGGCCAAATTATATACTAACTTCTGATGTTGGTTTTAAATGTAGCTGAATAAGCTTTCGTGTCAGCCATGGGTGCGATGTGCAGCCATTTCTGTCTTTTTGGCTTGTGCATATTTTATGTATTCTGTCCCTTTTTTCATTGTGGCTAGCACTCGTGCTTTGTAAGACCCATGTGATCCAAATTAGCAGGAAGCCCCTGTGTACATAAAGGGAGGATCTCCTAGTATTCTCCCATTCTACCTGCAGAGGAATGGAGAGAGCTTGGTAAGAGCTTGTTCACACTTGTGTTGCTCGGTGTCCACTTTTTTTCCGCCAGTGGCGCCTGCTGGGTCTGGGGGGGCCCTTTAGGGTCTGGTCCTGCGACAATGGGGTTGCAGGGCCATTCCGTGGCCCCCCTTCTCTGCTTGCGCACGCTTTGCGGGGATTGTGGGCGATGACCGGCACAGTGATGTTTTTTGGTTAGGGACTCATGTGTATCAGAAGACCTGCACGTGGTACATGAGGCAATATGGTTTAGTCAAATTATATACTAACTTCTGATGTTGGTTTTAAATGTAGCTGAATAAGCTTTCGTGTCAGCCATGGGTGCGATGTGCAGCGATTTCTGTCTTTTTGGCTCCCGCTTTGTACTGTATGTATGTAAATGACAGCCCTCTTACATTTACATACTCCCAGTGTCTGGATGTCCTGGTCAACTTTCCCACTGATAGAACTCCAAAAACATCTTTAAAAGTAGTGTTTTTTATGATTTTACTCTCAGCATTAGAGTTTACCTAATATAGAAGTTTAGGTTAAGTTTTTGTTTTTTTTTTTCCACATTTGTTACCTGCAACAATTAAATCCCATGCATGGGAAGCTTCTATGCCACTTTAGGTGAATATCTGAATAGACAGACTAGCCTTGTCAAGTTTTTTAGTGAGTAATTAAACTCGGCAACAAAAGAGCAGAGGTGTTTGAAGCAGTTTCCACCCTCCGTTAATGTGCAGTTGGAACTTGCATCCCACATTCCGCAGAGAAGGAACAGGATGAATACACCTCTTCCTCCTCTAACAGCTGGAGCTCAGTTCAAGATCACCCGGCGGTCACTAGGCAAAAGATGCTTGTCTGAAAAGAAGCCAATATTATAAATTACTGTACCATATATTGCTACATTGCCTTTTATACTGCATTAACCTAAGGTAACTTAGATGGATACCACCACCAAAGTTTGTTTTTTACATTTTATCAAGAAATATGTAACACATATGTAATTAAAAATATATGGGTGAACTGTTTTTATGATTTTTAACTACTTCCTGTCGTGTGTCTATACTGTTAGCAACAGTACCCTCATATAGTTGTTAGGTCCTTCTGTGCCCTATATAGTGGTTAAGCCCCTCTATGCATAGGTAACCCCCTTCTGCCACAGTTTTTAGCCCTCCCCCCCAGTAAGTAGTATACCCAAGTATGTACTCCCCCTCCTAGTAAGCCCCCCTAGTAAATTATATCCCCCATGTTAGTAATCCCTCTGCAGTAATGTAGTAACCTCCCAGTCAGCAATTTCCCCCCATGTAGGAAATCCCCCTGTAGAATACCCCTATATGTAATCCTGCCCATAGGCAACGCCCCCCCCCCCCTCCCATCCGTTCCCATCCCCTATGGGCAATCCCTCTGTGGGAAACCCCTACCCTAAAGAACTCAAGTCTTCCAGTACTCCAGTACTTATCAGCTGCTGTATGTCCTGCAGGAAGTGGTGTATTCTTTCAAGTCTGATACCATACTCTCTGCTGCCTCCTCTGTCCGTGACAGGAACTGTCCAGAGCAGTAGCAAATCCCCATGGAAACCTCTCCTGTTGTGGACAGTTTATGTCACAAATTGAAATTGAAAGAGACCACCACTTCCTGTTGGGCATACAGCAGCTGAAAAGTACTTGAAGACTTTTAAAGATTAAAGATTTTTAGATAAAAGTAAATCACAAATGTATAACTTTCTGACACCAGCTGATTTGATTCCCCACCCCCCACCAGAGTACCCCTTTAAGCACTTATGAATTATAACATTTTATAATATGCACGCCTTATTGTGTTCAGCAGCTTAAATTCAATGTCAATATGTACATTTTTAAGTATTTCCCTTAATGACCTCTCCGCTCCAGGTGACAGAAACACGTTGGAGGACGTCGGTGATACAGTGCTTTACACTGAAATCGATATATCTTTGTTACCAGATAAAGGGCGCCTAAGGCACCTGGGCTCTGCAACTCCTATAGCTGCACCCATGACGGGTGCCCACACCTAACTATTTGGCTCAGTGATGTTTCTAAACCAACACATATTATACTATAGCACAGTAAGTTTGACCAAGTTTTGATAGAATGAACCATTGTCTAGAGTTATATGGCAGGTGAGTGCAGTGTCTAGTCATGTAGGTAATGAATATATTGTATTTCTATAATGACTTTAGATAGATACAGTAAGTCAGTCACATTGTCTGCTGTATCTTCACATCAGCCATGCTTTCACATGTAATGAAGCGGCAAATTGCTGAAAATGTCACCCAGTAGTGACGTCACCTCCTCAATGCAAGAGATAGAAATACCAGGACCAGCCTGACAGCTACACTAGAAAGAGATGTTTATATATAGCTCTGCCATTTGCTGGAGAAAAATAGAATATTATTGTTGTTTGTTGCTGTATGAGGGGATTCTTGGGTGAAGTAGCTTGAGATATCCATTATGTAGTAAAAGATGATTCACTCCCTGCAAAACTCTCTTACAATTTGGTCTATTGGACCCTTAATGCAATCCACACACGTCATATAGTACAAAATAGATTACTGACGTCTGTCTCATTTTTATTCTGTCAACCATTTTGCATTCATTATTCTTCAACTACTGTGTGAAAGTTTTTATTCGTTTTTTTGGAAGCTTATTACAGGATAAAATGATAACGTGATTTGCCTTATGCATGAAAGGGGTTGGGGGCTTCTGCTAGGACCTGTTCCACTTAAAGACTACAAGTAAAAAGAGTTGTTCAATATTAATTAAAATCCAGAACCAGCTATTGTTGGCTCCAGTGTATTGTGTGTGGCTCTGCCCCAGTCACTTGCATGGGTATAAACGGCAATATAAGACACAACTCATGGATAAGAGTGACCCTTAAAATATTCTTGTGATGTTTTTCAAATTTTACATTTTACTGTCTATAAAATAACCCTAAGAACGTACAGTTTTCCTTCTGTACTATTAGTGTAAAATGAAGGTAGAATTACTTAAAGGAGAGCACCGGGCAGGGACATCTTTTTTCCAAAGTACGGGGAAGGAGGAGGATCAAAAAAATAGCTCCCCATTGTGTCCTAGCTTCCCTATTAAACCAGGAAGCGGCCGGGGGCTAGAGGACCGGAGCGGCGGTATGCAGGAGGTAAGTGCATGTTATTTTCTTCATCCTCCCAAGGCACTTCTGAAAAAAAATCTCTGCCCAGAATGCTCCTTTAACCCCTTAAAGACTGAGCCAATTTCGATTTTTGCACTTCCGTTTTTTTTCCTCCTTGTGCTTAAAAGGCCATAGCACTTGCATTTTTTCCCCTAGAACCCCACATGAGCTGTTATTTTTTGTGCCACTAATTGTACTTTGCAATGACAGGCTGAATTTTTTCATAAAAAACACTGCAAAACCAGAAAAAAATAAATATGTGGTGAAATTGAAAACAAAAAACACATTTTGTTTATTTGGGGGGTAAAACGCCCCATTCGCCATTCGCCCTGGGGTAAAACTGACTTGTTATATATGTTCCTCGAGCTGTTTTGTGTATCAAGACTACGCTTCTACAGACGCGTCTAAACGGTACATGGACTTCTCCTGGCTCATTTTCCTGATCAGTCATGGTCTGAACCCTCAAACTCCAACCAATCAAAGTCACAGTATCATGTCAATTTTTTTTTCTAATGGCAGATATTCCTTTAAGTGTCACTGTTGTTATAACTTTCATAATGTAAATCAACAGTAGATCTGATATAAGTGAGTTTGCTATTTACATTCGTTATATTTTTGTAGTTATCATGCTGTAAAAGAAAGCTGAACTTACCAGAAATCCAGGTCAAGTCTCCTGAAGATAGATTTTCTTACTTGTGCTGATTGAAAAAAAACTAAACACAGGAATTCTGGCCAGTACAGAGAGTCACAGCTCAATGTGTCCATCAATCACATGACTGCTAAGATGGTCTGGAAAACACAGGACTTCCTGTTTTCTGACTGCTTCCTGTTTTTTAAGAAAAAAAAGTCAGAAAACAGGAAGTGCCGTGTTTTCAATGATAACTAAAAAATAAATAATGAATGCATATTGCAGACTTGCTTTATATCACATCTGCTGTTGATTTACATTTTGAAAGTTATAACGATAGTGACACTTTAACCCCTAGGTGAGCTAGAACGTACTGGTACGTCCTGGAAGACTGTCCCCAGACGACCCTGGACGTACCGGTATGTCCTGAGCTATGAAGCGTGCTCCGCGGCCGCGGCGTTTAAGTGTAGGTGACAGGGGGAGTCCCCTTTCACTTACTGATCGGGACCCCCGCAGTGTGACTGCGGGGGTACGATCGGTAAAACAGACCACCGGTGGTCTCTCACCTGCCTCCGTGCGGTCCGATCGGCGCTCTGGTCACTGAGCCTGCACAGGCAGGCTCAATGAGCAGAGTGCCGATAACACTGATCAATGCTATGCCTATGGCGTCATTGCAAATGGTGAACGGCGTACACGAAAAGAGGGAAAAAAGTGCGCGGATTACCGATTTTATATTATATTATATATAAAAAATTAATAAAAAGTGATCAAAACGTCCGAACTTCCCAAATATGGCATTATTAAAAACTAGAGATCAAAATGACACCCCATACAGCCTCATAGGTAAAAAAATAAAACTGTTAAAAGCGTCACAATAGGCCCATTTTATTAATATTTAATTGCCAAAAAAAAGGCATAAAAAAATATATATAACATTAGAGAATCTGTGTAAACCTGCATATGGTTGTGTTCAGACTGACCTATAGAGTAATAGTATAATGTCGCTTTTACCATAGAGTGCATTACGTAGACACAGGAACCCCCCAAACTTTACCATATTGCATTCTTTTTTATGATTTTACCTATTTATACCTTCAAAGTACAACTATTCCTGTAACAAACAAGCCATTACATGGCCTTGTAGATAGAAAACTGAAAGTGCTAGAGCTCTTAGAAGGGGAGGAGGGAAAAACGAAAGCGCAAAGATCAAAATTTATGCGGTCCACTGGGTCATTTTGGGCCTGGTCCTCAAAGGGTTAAGGAATGTGACCAATTAACAGCTGATCTGGGGAAAAAGTGTATACATAGGTAATAATAGGTAATAGGTAATAATTGCACGCAATAGTCATGTCAAGTGTACAAATAATGAAAGTTTTTCAAGATCACTTGAAAGTTTTTATTTACAATTTTGGGACACTTACATGACTTTCCTATTGTATCTCAGGCAGCTCTCACCACTATCGATTTTGCTTTTTTTGTCTTGGTTTTCCATGTTTGGCTGAAGCTCTGATTTTCTGGCAGATCATGCAATATTTGCATGTTTTCCTATATAGATCTGGCACTGTATTTCTACTCACAGATTCTGCAAACAGCCACAGAACAGCATTGTATTGCATTGTGTATCGGATGCAGCGTCTGCAATGACTTGATAGATTGCTGCAATGCTGTGATATATATCTATTGGCATTTATATGTGCCAAGAGCCAGTCATGGGTGACAGCTTGGAATCCTATACTTATCATTTTTAGTAGTAATACTGGTCATATAAAGTAACATTTTGTTTAAATAATCAATGAGTGCCAAGTGTTAGAGAGATGTACTACAGGCCACGCCTCTATGACATTTAACTAAAGAGATGAAATATTAAGCATTGTTTAGGTGATTGCAGTCTCAAGCAACTACACTAAAGATATGGATATTCTCACTACTTACATAGCTACAGTATGTAAGCAAATCGGGATGTCTTTTGTAGCTGACAGTTGTACAAATACAGATGCATAGACACACAGACACACAAATACTGTAGATGTACACAAGAGCTCTCTGGTAGTTACTAATGGCCCCTATCTCCAAAGAGCCTTATATCAGGGTGCACCACTTTAAACAGATCAGAACATGGATATAGTTGAAACCTATGACAGAGCAGGGAGCTATAGGCTCTGTAGTCTGACACTTCCCTTCCCTATAAGCTACAGGCTGACTACAATTCATCAGACTTCTGACTTCATCAGGCAACTGATTTCTCATGGAAGTTGCTTCAGCCATTTTCCAAGGAAAGAGGGAATACTGGTAACACTAGGGACAATATTGAAGGACACAATGGCTTCATTTTTATCGTGAGAGTGTAAAAGGGTCGACTTTATTATTTAAGGGCAGAAAGGGGGTATTTTCTAGGTGGCACAAAAGGGACGTCATTGCAGCCTAAGGGCAAAAGGGATACATTGTCACTTTGTTGCGTGATTCACTAAGGTGGACATTTTTACTGTTACATTAACACAAAGGGAGTCATTAGTTCCTGTTTTTTCTTTGGAGCATGTGAAAAAAAAACCATTCACATACAAGGACATGGAATGTTAACAGATTTGACTGTGCACCTAAATCCCCATCATAATTGTAATGTGTGAACATACCCTATATTTGCCCTTTCCATCTTATAGATAAACAATTTAATCACGGCCAGGATTTCATCACCACTGATTACTTTATCATGCGCCTTCAGCAGGCAAAATATGCAGTGAAATAACAGAAAGCTGCACTGACTGTTTATCACCACCTATTCAGCGATGAAAGTGTTATGTGCACGCTTCCAATTACCGGATATGAAAATATTCAATCTACCGGGCTAAATACATTCATCTAGGAACCAAAATATTGGAATGGTGCCTGTCTGCATATGAACAATACAGGGGTCCCTCAAGTTACAATATTAATTGGTTCTGGGGAAACCATTGTAAATTGAAGCTATTGTAACTTGAGACCATAAATCTATGAGAAACTAGTAATTGGTTCCGAAGCCCTAAAAGGTCAACTCAATATGAGAACAAATTAAGATTTAAGGGCTATGGACACCTTTCAAAAGCATATACACTGTATCTTACTCTGTACTCATTATGGTGCAACAAAATGTTTTCTCTGTAGGTCTTTAAAAATGTTGCTGACTTTTTCTTCTACTGTTTCAAAAAGTTTGTATGCTCATCTCTTTTCCGCCAGTGTGAGCTGTCCTCCAATGTTTCTCTCCCCATTTTTACTCTTTGAGCTGGTGTTACTTCCTCCCTGCTGCCATCTCTAATACTAAGAGAACAGAAAGTCTACCTGACAGGCTTATCATTCTTTAAGTAGCAGTTACAGTAAATGGTAGTAAATTTTTTTTAATGACAACTCTTTAGAAAGATGTGGTATAGGGAACATATTGTATAGAGGTCATTGTAATTCGAGGGACCACTAACAGATCCGTCAGTTTGCAGTCAGAGATTATGAGTATTTCAAAAAGTATTCTGCAAGGTCCATATGTGTTCTTCATAAAGCTGATATTCAAATAGCGAAAGGAAATAGGTATATGGCCAGGCTAATTTTTTTTTGTTTCTGTACTAAAACACTAGTATTACTGTAAACAACACTTTGTATATATGAGCAGTAGGCCTTGACGTAAGTGTTGGTCATTGGAAAGTAATTTGTTTATTTCTCAATGACTTTCAAATAAACCATCTCCAAACCTAGAATACAATTTTACCATGCAAATACAAGATCAAGTAGCAGAGCTGAGTTTAATATAATAGCCCCATATATATTCCCCAGTAGATAATTATCTTAATCCACAAAAGAAACATTTATATGACGTGTGCATTTATTTCCTTTTATTTATTTAGAGCCATCCAAAATATGCATCATCATTTATGCCAGTATCTCCAAAATCTGTCCATATACCTGATTGCCCAATACATATATATACTTGACTCGGCCAAGTGTACATGTACATTTCACCAGATTTCCTACTTGGATTGGCACATTGATGATGTGGTTGTACTAGGTTGATCGTAGAAGTAGTCCCCCAGCGCACACCCTGTGTGTACATCTTCTGGATGGTGGATTGAGACAATGTATGTACTATAACTTAAGTAAAAAAAAATTATTTACAGTTCTGTTTACTATCAAATGCTGGTAACACTTCTATACATGAGGTGCCTTTTTTGTAAGTACAGGCAGGCTTACTGTACATTCATTTTCAGCTGGAAAAGGGGTTTTCCTGTTTACTGTAGACTGTGGCTGAGTGGATCCCCGTCTCTAAATAACCCTAGCCTTTTCATGTATGGTTTGTTTATCACGGTGGCTCAGTGAATTTTTTATTTCCTAGTATGAGTCCTTACTGGTGCTACAATTCCCAGCTGCAGGGTGTTGGTCTCTCATGATGTGTTAGTCTTGCTACGTTCACACTACGTATATTTCAGTCAGTATATGTATATTTCAGTCAGTATATTTCAGTCAGTATTGTGGTCCTCATATTGCAACCAAAACCAGGAGTGGATTAAAAACACAGAAAGGATCTGTTCACACAATGTTGAAATTGAGTGGATGGCCGCCATTTAATGGCAAATATTTGCTGTTATTTTAGAACAACGGCTGTTATATTGAAATAATGGCCGTTATTTACTGTTATATGGAAGCCATCCACTCAATTTCACCATTGTGTGAACAGATCCTTTCTGTGTTTTTAATCCACTCCTGGTTTTGGTTGCAATACTGACTGAAATATACTGACTGAAATATATGTAGTGTGAACCCAGCCTTAAAGCGTAACTGTCATGTTTTTTTTTTTATTGCAGAAATCAGTAGTATAAGCGATTTTAAGAAACTCTGTAATAGGTTTCATCAGCCCAAAAAGCCTCCTTCTGTACTCAAGAAGCAATCTCCCAGCCTCCCCCCCTGACTTCTTATCTGTGCATTATCAGGCAAACACATCTTCATTACAGAGAAGCCAGTGAAGACGGGCTCTGCTCTCTCCATTGTAAGCCTATGAAGGGGGGAGGGGCTGAGGGAGATGAGGGAGCAGGAAGAGGTGACATGAAGGTCAGATGTTTGTAGACTCTCTGGGCACCTAAGACGCTAAATTCAGGTGTCAGAAAGGTCAGTGCTTATGTATGAACTTACTGAGAGACATTGCAGGGTGTTGTGCTTTGCAGAAATCCTCCATGCTCAGTCACTCCTAACAGCCCCTCCCCTCTCCATAGCCACATAATGGAGACAGAAATCCTGCTTCATCTGATGTGAGGGGGGAGGCTGGGAGATTGCTTTTTCAGTACAGAAGGAAACTCTTTTAGTACATAAAACCTATTACAGAGTTTCTTAAAATTGCTTGTACTGTTGATATTTAATGTTTTCAGAAAAATGACCCTGAAATGACAGTTACGCTTTAAAGTGTAAAATTCTGCTTATCTAGACGATTACTGTACTAGGACTGTCTGAAAATGAGTCCTAGTCTAATACTCTGAGGTTCTTGTGCATCTTACCCCTACAGACAATACTCTCAGCCTGCTGTTGGAGTAATTATGCTTTTTTCTTTCTCTGAGGTTTGAGATCAGCTGGAGCAGTAATTTTATGTTTGCGTGAACTAAACCTGTCTCACTTCCTTTCTGTCTAACTAGAAAGGCCTTGGCTAGATGAAAGGGAAACTGACAGCACATATATGCATATATAAGTGCTGACAGTTATAAGTTAATTATTAAAGGGGAAGTCCGGGCAAAATAATTTTAAGATATGTTATTGCCCAAGAAAACGTATGTAAATTGCTAATAGACACTTATTATGGGAAACACACCTATAGTGCATTTTCCCTGCACTTACTACAGTATGGCGTGTTCAGGTCTCTGCAAAGTTGGTGATGTCACGTCACATAAGCTACGACTCCTGCTGCTCCAGTCTGTCCCACCGCTGCAGCAGGAGTTGGCAGTTTATGTGACGTGACCTTAACACACCATGCTGTAGTAAGTGCAGAGAAAATGCACTATAGGTGCGTTTCCCGTAATAAGTGTCTACTATTCATTTTCATAACCTTTGTTGGGCAATAATATATCTTAAAATTATTTTGCCTTGACTTCCCCTTTAAGCCAGCTGTCTGTTATTACCTTTCTATAGGTCCATCCATCATCTTTGTAAAAAAATTGTTTTGTTTTTCCATAGGCAGTGTCACAAAGGCGTGTCTGTGGCAACGCTGGTGCTCACCCCTCTCCCCCACCATGGCTCCATCACCTGGCCGTCCCCATCTCTGCATGTGGGATTTCATCCTAGCTGAAGATGAGCTGGCTGACAATCTTTTTGTGAGGAAGTGGGGGCAGCCTAGTGACTGAGTGGTGGCGGAAGAGCGGGATAGCTTATCAGTACATTTTTCCCGCAATAACCCTTTAATCAATGGAATCATATATGCTAACATTCACCTTAGAATGGAGTCCTGAAGAATGAGCCCCTATTTGCAGCAGTACTTTATTTAGATGAACAAATATGTTAAAAGTACCATACATTATCTAAAAATAGACATCATACATCACCTTTTATTTTTCATAAACTTCTAACAAATCATGTTGAATCTTGAAGAAGGGATGGAACGGTAAGAAAGAACACGTTTTTTGTTGTTTTCTTCTCCAGACCATACAGCTTCAAGATTTTAATACCTTCTTTATGGAAATATTCTCAGCCCGAGGTGCAGTAGGTTACTCAGTTCTTTTAGCCATGGGAAAATTAAAGGAAGCAGGTGTTAACTGAATTTCCCACTCATAAGCTTTAACCTGTGGCCTCCATTGAGAAAACACATGGCACTCAAAGACTCCTCTCATTAATGTCAAGCAAACAGTCTTTTCAAGTTCTCCTTTCATCTTACGTGACTCTGCTATAAAATTATAATTCCGTTGGTTTCCCAGGAAAGTTCTAAGAGTGAATACATGGTAATACACAACCTATACACTAACTATTAAAGTGTACCTGTCACGAGGGTCCGTTTCCGGGTCAGCAGTGAGATACTCTGCAAATCTGGAAGTTCAGGTCTCCATGGATATGGAGATGCAATGGGACCATAATTCACGCGACCCCAACAAAAAGTAGGGGTTAGGCTCTGTGTTAGGGAAAGTTTCTTTCCATTCCTACCTAGCTGCAGCATTAAAGGGGTTATCCAGCGCTACAAAAACATGGCCACTTTCCCCCTACTGTTGTCTCCAGTTTGGGTGGGGTTTTGAAACTCAGCTCCATTGAAGTAAATGGAGCTTAAGTGCAAACTGCACCTGAACTGGAGACAACAGTAGGGGGAAAAGTGGCCATGTTTTTGTAGCGCTGGATAACCCCTTTAAGTGCATGCTGACAACCATGGTGTAGTACACAGAAAGGGATCATCCACCCCCCTTACACGCGTATTTTCAACAAATGCTGTGTCTTCCTCATTGTTTTTCCTGGCATAGTCCTTAAAAGGGTATTCTGCTGAATTTTAACTTGTATTATGTTGCTATTCTGGTGGAGAAGATAACAAACAGACTATGCTATCTTTGGGTCCCAGCTGACCAATCCCTCTTCCACTTCCAAGATGGACTCGTCTCATCAATGACAGCCCACTCAGTCACTGAGACTGGGCAGCACTGTGGCCAGTGATTGGCTAAAAGGAATGTCACTACTGAGATGAGTCAGTCTCGGATGTGGTGGCGTGATTGTTTAGTTGGGACCTAAAGATGGCATAGGAGGACACTGGGGTTGTGTGGAAAGGTAAATATACCCTTGTCTGCTAGAGCATCAACATATTAAAAGTTTACTTTGAGAGAAAAACCCTTCAAGACTGAGCCGCGGCAAACTGCAGTACTTGGCTCTGCCACAGTCAAGTCTATGGCACTGTGCTGTGGGTCACAGGAGTCAGTGAAGCTCCACAGGCCTTTTATCCAGTGGATCAGCATCGGAGCAAGGAGTCTGACATCCACCCATTAGATATTGAGGGCAGGTCATCGATATTACCATCTCGGCTCAAGAGAAGTCGTAGTATCTGAGATCTAAGACACAATAAGAGCATTGAAGAGAGCAGCAGTCTCACGCTGATGATCAAGAAGAATGTCTGCAGATAAGCGCTTCATGTTTTGATCTGCTTCTTGAATACGCTGTAGTGGGGAACTGTCTGTAAAATCTATTTTAGTACAGGAATTTTTGTTTGATGAGGATGACTGCAGAATTTATAGTAAAATAAATCTAACTGCTCGGAATCAAGCCTAAAGAGTATCTTCATTCACAGTGACTCCTGGTTTAGGCTTTGTGTTTGATCTGTATCTTAAACCTTACAAAGTTTTTCCTGCAAAAACAGCTAAAAAAATGTTAAGCCATTTCTTCCTGTCATTTTGGGCATTTTTGCTAAAGTTTTTTTTGCAAATTACAAAGCCCCAAAACATTCCCTAAACTGCTAAAACTAGGACCTTTATTGGCTATTTTTTTTTTTTTTTTAGCCATAAGGCTATGTTCACAAACAGTATTTTTGCTTAGTATTTTGGTCCCTATATTGCAAACAAAACCAGGAGTGGATTGGAAACACAGATAGGTTATGTATTTCACACACTGCTTAAATTTAGGGGATGGCCGTCATTTAATGGCAAATAATTGACATTATTTTAAACCATCAGCCATTGTTATGAATTAACGGCCATTATTTCTCATAAAATGACGGCCATCCACTACATTTCAACAGTGTGTGAACATAGCCTTTTTGTGTTCTCAATCCACTCCTGGTTTTGGTTGCAAAATGAGGACCAAAATACTGAGCAAAAATACTCTGTGTGTACACCTAGCCTAAGGCTATGTTCACACTATGTATATTTTCGTCAAACTACGTCCATTGTTGCCGAGTGAAACAACGGCTGTTGTTATTACGAAAATGTACGTAACATTGCCGCCTATGGAATCCTGGAAGGAGCATATACACATAGAATACACTCCGACCAGGATCCCTAGCGTCGCCACATTGAATAGCGGCCGCAGAAAACCCTGTCAGTGCACACTGTGGAGCGAGCGGCTGCAGCCGCACGCTTCATAGTGTGCAGTTGAAAGTTCTAATGCGAGCGCGCATTAATGCACCCGCATCAGAACTAATCGGTGCTAAGGATCGTCTGGCCGGTACTGCAGTAGCGGCCGGGATGATCTTTTCAGAGACCGGCCGTCCCGTGATCTGGCCAGGTCACGGAACGGCCGGTCTCATATAGTGTATGAACATGGCCTAAAACAGTAATTTTACAGCTTTAAAAAAAAATGGGCAAAAAACATACACATACATAATTTTATGGTTGTAAAAAGTTAATGCAGGATTGCCATGAAAGGCAACTAATGAGAGGTGATGGTCACAGCTAAGGAGAGGGGTGATCACAGCTTACCATCCGGTAAAAAACACATACATACAGTACATGCATCAATATTGAGGTTGTTTTTATGGCTATTAAATTAGGTGGCATGTTCTTTTTTTTGGCTGTTGATGACAAATTTTGGGGGTCAGTGTTATTTTTTAAAACATTGCTGTTTTTATGCATAAGTGGCTGAAAGTGTTTTCTTGAAAAATAGCCTTTTTGTTTAAAAAAAAATGCTTAAAAATTAAAATTATATATATTGTATATAATGGTGTCGCCATATACAAAGTTGTTGTCCAATATTTGTACAAAATACTAAAAGAGATGTCAAACACAGCGTTTTCCTCTTTGCCTCTGCAGAAACCCTTTCCTGTGAAATCTTGATGCTGTACCAGGTAAATCCATGTGCGCTCAGCAACAGTTAATGATTACAGGCCTGCTGACATACATTACAATTAACGTCTGGGGAAATCTGTTCCTGTTTACTTGGTAATTTACTGTAATTATTAGAAAAAAGAAGTTTATGGGTTTTTGTGAATATAAATTGAAAAGTATAAAGTTAACAGTAGGGTATAAGGCAGAGAAGCAGGGAAAAGGACATAACTGTGCTTTTCAACCTTACAATTGCAAATGGTGGTAACTCACTACACAAAGGCTGAAAGTAATAGGAGTATAGCACTTACAAATTAACAATAAAAAAAAAATAGCTTGAAACTTTACACATAGCTTTATCTACCTAAGAATATACAGCGCTGAACAGGGTCTATTCTTTGCTCAAAACAGGATATTAAGCAGTCTTCAGCATTCTACACTTGCAATTCTACAATTGCAGTCGGCTGTGTGTGGAAGAGAGAGCAGGATGGCAGCAGGCAGTTAGAGCAGAGCAGGGAGAGACTAACAGTGATATAGGGACAGCGAGGAGAGGAGAGAAGGGCTGATTGTGGGTGATTGTTTGTTGTAGCTGCCAACTAAGGGAGGCATTTATTAAGTCCGGCGTTTTTTACGCCGGACTTAAAAATGCCCCCGCAGCTCCGGCGGTACGGGGATTTATGTAGAGGCGGACTGCCTGTACATAAATCCTGTGCGCGCCGGTGCGCACCGCCGAAAACCTACGCCAACTGAGGACTGGAGTAGGTTTTCGGCGTACATTTGGGCGGAACGGATGATAAATCGTGCGGACTCTGAGTCCGCGCCCTCCGTTCCGCCCATTTCCCGCCTACTTTCCGCCCCCTGGCGTACTCGGCGGAAAGTGCCGATTTGCGAATATATATTATTCGCAAATCGGCCATTTGCGTAAAAAAAAACTATGCAAATCGGCACTTTCCGCCAAAAATCATCCGTTCGCCGGATGATACATGTGGCCCTAAGTGTCCAATTTACCAAGTAACTGGGTGCCTATAGGGATTCACTGGAACCAGTGAAGACACAGTCCATATTATTTACTCACTGAGCACTGTAAACACCTATTGGCTTATACCTTGGAACAGTGAATTGAGTGTGCGCCTTGCATAATCAGTGCTCGCACTCCACTCCTACAGTGTTAAATAAATTTGGTTTCATTACTGAACTGAGCGTGTTCTTTACATAATCAGTGCTCTCACTCCACTCCTATTGTGTTATACAAATTTGGTTTCATTACTGAACTGAGCATGCACTTTACATATTCAGTGCTCGCACTCCACTCCTACTGTGTTATACAAGTTGGGTTTCATTAGATTGGATGATTGACTGGCTGATTGACATTTTTTAACATTGTTATTAAACAATTTTGACACTTTTACAAGAAGATGCATTAACAAAGTCACCCTTCTGTAATACTGCTGTATTATGCAAATAGCGGCCACAATTTGAATAATAAAGCAATAATTTTGTCTTAAAATGACGACTGTTCAAAAACACGTCTGTAAAACAGCAAAAAAAAAAAGATGTTGGAACATAGCCTCATTATGAGACAGTTTATCCCTAGTAACCAGACTGACAGACAGGACTAAACTCTTACAAGCTGGATCGCATTAATCTACCCAGCAACACTCTGAACATGCCATTTAATTTTTTTTTTAAAGTTTTGCTGTAGTAAAAATACATTTAGGTTGGAGACCTTGGTAACCCGCCGTTCCAGCATCCAGTAACTATGGAAACATACGCATAATGAACTTCTGTTATTACATTGAATAAGCCTGAATATAAAAGTAATATAGTACATCAACCAAGGAGAAATCTAACAACTTGATTCTAATAACTCGTTTTTTGCTTCACAGTTTACTTCTTAAACGTCTGCAGAAGAATAATTACTGTGCAAATAGCTCCGAAAAATTCCCAGCATACAAAAATTCCCAGAGCGGAGATTTGGCAAGACATCCAACAATTTAGATGTGCAGTTAAAGTTTGGATTTTACCTTCTGTATTTTTTAATGTATGGATGTTTGCCACACTGCGATACATCATGAACAAAGATGTTTTATGTTACTGTTTTTCCAGATGTGTGCTTATATAAAAAAGACTGTATGCTGAGTCCGAGAAAACTTGATCCAATAAATCAGTTATATTATTGTATATAGTGTATAGGGGACTAGTTATACTCTAGCATTACAATAGGTTTAATAAAGCTGTCAGTAATAAATTGTGACTAGGTAAAGGTTAAGACGCAGAGAAATCGAATAGTGCCAAGGGGCCTCGGGGCTAACATCACCCAAGGCAGTAGGCTTGATCTAGCCCCTTGACCTAGGCTGAAGGGCAACATGGACTATAAGCAGTAGACTGACTGTAAAACCTGTGCCACTGTAGAGACACCAGACACCTTAAAGGGGTTGGGTCATAAAGCAAAGAAGGTGTGGACCACATGCATATTTATATAAAGGAAAACTAATTTGCTTTGTTTAGTAAGGTAACTTACATCTCTATACCATTTTCTCCCCAATGTATCTGATCACTTCCGTGTTTCCTCTTTGAACTTTGACCCTTATGTTGCCATGCAACAGCGCAGACACTTGCCCACAATCCCCCTTGCTTGCATGAGAAGTCAAAACCAACTGGCCATACTAAAGAGACAGATCAGGAGACTTCAGTTGAACTGAAGGTGTTGGCTACTTTATAGTAAAATAGGTCAGTGTACAGTACTAGTAAGTGCACTCACTGTACTCACTGACAGCAGCTCCCTGCGTACCTCATAGAGCTAAAATCATATTCCCCTCCTCCAGGCTGTGCTGTCCTGCTCTGTGGTGAGTCTGTCCATGAGTTGGCCGAGCATGGAGGAGCATATGACCATGCCCCACCCCCTAGTAAACCTGTATATACCTAAGGAGGGAGGACACTGGGGACAGGGCATGGTCAAAATGCTTCTCGATGTTGGCATTCCATGAACAGAATGACCACATAGCAGGACAGTACAGCCTGGAGGAGAGCAGTCTGAGTTTAGCTCTATGAGGTACACAGTAAGTGCAGTGAGTACACTTACTATTACTGTATACTGAACTATTTTAGTGTAAAGTGGCCAACCCCTTTAAGCATGAGTGACTCAACCTGGTGTATGCCCAGTGGGCCATAACAAGAACAACAGGTTATCAAAACAAAGCAGGCACATGGAGGATGGAGGCAGTGACTGTCTTTACTTTCTTTACTTGGTCATGCACCCATCCCACCCTTCGGAGTTATTTTGGTCAACATTAATTGGATCATGCATGACCAGAATAAAGGCTAAGTATAAGCCCAGGACAGGCCAGGCCAGAGTCAGTTCTATCCCGTATATGGGGACAGTTTACATTGGTGAGATTGTACACACTGTTTGCAAATGGTATGCCAAGAGCCTAATTATTTTGTTGGGAAGAGGGGGCTGTTTCTAGCAATTTTGCAATTTTCATATCTGTATTGGGTTTATGTTTTGGCATTAGTAGCAAGCTGTTGCATTTCTTATGTTTTTGTGTACATGAGGGCTTGGTGAGTCTATATCTCTCAAATGATACATTTAAGAAATGCTTGTCCATTTGAAATATGTTTAATTAAAAACCTAGTTACAACCCCTTTAAGACATTCCTCTCCCTCCTGAGTGTTAAGAACCAAGTTGTATGAAAGAGTTATTATTTGTAACCTGCCAAGTCTTCTGTGAGTTATTGTTGTAACGTCTCTGTTATCTTACAACTTGAGAGAAATTCTTGTGTGGTCCTTTAGGAAATAGCATGCTCTGTTGTTAGAAATGTATTTGCCCTGTTAGGCCTGGGAACATACTTTTTGTTGCTGCAAAAGTTTATGTGCGCGCTGAACATTCACAGCTGATATTGGTTGGGATCCTTGAAAGATAGTAGTGGTGTAACGGACCCCATGACCCATGTAGGTACAGGATATCCCTAACTTTGCTTGGAGCTTAGTTTTCAGCTGACTGTCAATCAAGCAGGGATGGGGCTGGGAGTGGGGGATGAGAAAGCTTTCCTATTTGCAGGTGATCAGGGGCACATAAATGCCTCTTTGACACTGTGCACAGGAGAATAAAAACATATTTCTACATTTTAGAAGCACAGATGGATATATAAAAGGTACCACGTGTTTGCTTGACCTAACGGCTATCTAACAGTGTCAGCAGTTTTCTGTACTAAAGGGTCATGGCAGTGTGTATGCAATAAAACTGCAAAAACCATGTTTTTCAGGTACATGACAAAAAAAGGGGTGTATCTTAACCCCTAGACAACCCTGGGCGTACCCGTACGTCCTGGGCCCCCTAGGGATGCTCAGAGCAGTGTCAGTGCAATCCAGTGCCTATCTTATTGATCTATGCTGTATAACCAGGCTCGGACTGGGCCACCGGGGGGCCGGGGAAACCCCCGGTGGGCCCCGAGCAGGAGTGGGCCCCCTGCTCCTAGGGGGGGCCGGGGGCCGCACCTCCCTTTTTAACTGGAAGCGATCGCAACAATCGCTTCCAGTTAAATGTAAGGAAGTGTTCTGCCCTGTCAATCACTCTTGTGACCGCAAGCAGAGATTTGCTTGCGATCACAAGAGTGTCGCAAGCTCCGTTGCGAAGTCCCGGCAGCGCCATCACTGACCTCAGTGTGCGCCGCGGCGGCTAGGACTTCCGGGTCATGGAGCGCATACCGGAAGTCCCAGCCACCGCGGCGCACACTAAGCTCAGTGATGGCGCTGCCGGGACTTCACATCGGAGCTGCTGATCTGGAGGAGGCCGGCGTCCGACGGGGGATCGTGTGGTTAGGTGAGTTGTCTTGTGTTTTTTTTTATTTTTATCAGAGGGGGCAAGATAAGGGGGAGGATATACAGGAGGAGGACAACAGAAAGGGGTCTGTATACAGGGGGAGGACAACAGAAGGGGGTCTGTATACAGGGGGAGGACAACAGAAGGGGGTCTGTATACAGGGGGAGGACAACAGAAGGGGTCTGTATACAGGGGGAGGACAACAGAAGGGGGTCTATATACAGGGGGGAGGACAACATAAGGGGGGCTGTATACAGGGGGGAGGACAACATATGGGGGGCTGTATACAGGGCAGGACAACATAGGGGGGCTATATACAGGGGGAGGACAACAGAAGGAGGTCTGTATACAGGGGGAGGACAACATAAGGGGGGCTGTATACAGGGGGAGGACAACATAAGGGGGGCTGTATACAGGGGGAGGACAACATAAGGGGGGCTGTATACAGGGGGAGGTCAACATAAGGGGAGCTATATACAGGGGAGGACAACATATGGGGGGCTGTATACAGGACAGGACAACATAGGGGGGCTATATACAGGGGGAGGACAACAGAAGGAGGTCTGTATACAGGGGGAGGACAACATAAGGGGGGCTGTATACAGGGGGAGGACAACATAAGGGGGGCTGTATACAGGGGGAGGACAACATAAGGGGGGCTATATACAGGGGAGGACAACATAAGGGGGGCTGTATACAGGGGGGAGGACAACATAAGGGGCTGTATACAGGGGGAGGACAACAGAAGGGGGGCTGTATACAGGGGGAGGACAACAGAAGGGGGGCTGTATACAGGGGGAGGACAACATAAGGGGGTCTGTATACAGGGGGGGAGGACAACATAAGGGGCTGTATACAGGGGGAGGACAACATAAGGGGGGCTGTATACAGGGGGGAGGACAACATAAGGGGCTGTATACAGGGGGAGGACAACATAAGTGGGGCTGTATACAGGGGAGGACAACATTAAGAGGTCTGTATACAGGGGGAGGACAACAGAAGGGGGCTGTATACAGGGGGGAGGACAACAGAAGGGGGCTGTATACAGGGGGAGGACAACATAAGGGGGTATATACAGGGGAAGAACAACATAAGGGGGGTATATACAGGGGAAGGACAACATAAGGGGCTGTATACAGGGGAAGGACAACATAAGGGGGGCTGGATACAGGGAAGGAGAACATAAGGGGGGCTTTATACAGGGGGAGGACAACATAAGGGGGCTATGTACAGGGGAGGAGAACATAAGGGGGGCTGTATACAGGGAAGGACAACATAAGGGGCTGTATACAGGGAAGGACAACATAAGGGGCTGTATACAGGGAAGGATATATAATATATATACGCTACAAATAGTCAGGGCTAACCACTAAGAGAAGGTGTAAAGGGGACAGTACAGATGTGCAGTGTGTAGAGAGATGAGGATGGTGACAGAGCGAGGAGCCTAATATATTTCTCTGGCAGATTCTGTGGATTCGTGGCTTGGAGAAGTTCTCATAACGGCCCAGGACAGATGGAGAAGAAGATGAAAAGGGAAGAACTCCGATCAGAGAAGACGTCCCCTGTGAGTCACTAAATCTATGTGCACTGTAAAGTATATGGTGTAGAGCTGGGGCCACCTCTGTATGACTGTATGAGGGGATATTGATCTTTTGTTCAGAAGATTTTATTCAGTAGCAGCGGTGGTGTTAGTCAGTATGTGGTGGTATTATTTGTTACTTGTAATCTGGTGCGGTGTTCATTGGTCTTAGTATACCAGATTTGGTCAGTAACAATATATTAGCAATGGTTGTGGTGTGGCGGTAATATTTCCCCCTTGTGTACTGGTAATATTGGTATACAGGATTTGGTCAGTAACAGTATAGCGGTAATATGTATGGTGATAGTATTTCCCTCCTGTATACTGGTTTATTGGCAATATCGGTCTTGATAGACAGGATTTGGTCAGTTACTATATAGCGGTAATATGTGTGGGGATATTTGCTCTTTGTATACTGGTGTTATTGGTAGCTGTATGACTTGTATCTAAGTATACAGCGTTATCATACAAAAAAATTGTCTTATAGCCTAATTACACCGGCCAATAATCGGTAACAAGTGCTCCTAGGAAGTCTATTCAGCCGATGATCGGCCCATGTAAAAGTGCCAGAGATCTGCTGACATGCCAGCAAATGCCCCATAGTCGGCTGATTTGATCTTTTGTGCGGCTAAGATCATTGCTGTCGGCTGCACATCCCCTGCCCTGCTGATTAGCAATCATTTGCAGCCCTATGATGCCCCATATCACCCCATGTTAATGTACCCTTATTAATGTTACCATAGATAAGTATGGTGGCAGAAGGGTGGCCCCCAAGAATGATTTCCCCTGGTGGGCCCAAGCACTCCAGTCCGACACTGTGTATAACTATACAGCATAGATCTCAATGAGAGATCAGTGTGCTTATACTAGAAGTCCCCCAGGGAGGCTTCTAGTATAAGGCTCGGTTCAGACGTTGTAACTGTGCGGCTGTATTTGCGGCTGTAATTGTGCGGCGGTATTTTTGGTGGTTCGTGTGTATGCTTGGAAGTATAGGATATGCGGCTGCACAGTGCACACTATGTCTGAATCTACGGCCCTATCGTAAACGGACCCGTAAAAAATGAACAAGACCATTGTTTGCGGCTGGACATGCGGCCGAGGATTGACAGGCGGTCCGTACGGAGTACTTTAAAAATAGCCGGCAATGATGCCGAATGCCGATGCCTCTAATAGTTAATATATTAAATTACTAAAACACATTTTCTTTGTAATCAAGACACTTTCGTTGTTCAATAATTTATTTCTAACGAATCCATCATTTTGCAATTAAATATACTGTTAAAATAAATAGATATATAAATAAATGTATATTTATCTATATATTTATTTTTTGACAGTATATTTAATTGCACAATGATGGATTCGTTAGAATTAAATTATTGAACACCGAAACTGAATTTATTTCCACGAAAATGTGTTTTATTAATTAAATATTAATTAGTACAGGAAGCTCCATAAGCCATTAATTCATATTCCCGGCAATAGAGCATTCTGTACTAATCATCACTTTACTTTAATGAAAACATCAAATGTTTCTACTAATTATGTTATGACAATAGCATTATTAGAAGAAACATTTAGAATTATATGTGCGCTCAGCTGATTGGCTGTTCGGCTGAGCGCACATATAATGAGCCGGTCCGCAGTACAGTGACTTCATTGTGCTGCGGACCAGCGAAGAGGACACATCGGGGTGAGTATAGAGCTCTCCCCACCCCCTCCCCTGCACTGCACCCCTCCCAGCAAGGAAGGTGGGTCACTTAACCCCTTCCTTGCTGGGATGGGTGCAGTCTGACATCAGTCTGGCCCCCAGGGGGTTAAGGGGGATGCAATACATCCTCCCTTAACCCCTTGGGGGTCAGACTGTAAGCAGCGATCTGTAAAGATGCTGCATACTGTAAGGAGCACAACACCGCTCACAATGATGGGTGTTGTGCTCCTGTTTGTGTTTTTTTTGTGTGTTTCTCCCTTTTTGTTTTTCAGATATCGGTATCCTGGGGATTACGTCGGATTCCATTGACTACGTCGATGACCAGCGGTTGTTGTTTTAATTTTTTTAATAAAATGGTCAATGAGGGGTGTGGGGGTGTTTTTATTTGAATAAAATTTTTTTTTAACTTGTGTGTTGTCTTTATTTCTTTACTTTATAGACTTAGTAGTGGAAGCCGTCTAATAGACGGAATCCATTACTAAGTTGGGGCCTAGTTACTAAGTTGGGGCTAACACTAACCCCCTATTATTACCCCAGTACCCAATGCCACCAGAGGTACTGGGAAGAGCCGGGTGCCAGTGGTCCCGGAGCGTCAAAATTGGCGCTCCTGGACCGGGCGGCAGCAGGCTGGTAAGATTTAGGCTGGGGAGGGCCTAAACCAATGGCTCTTCCCACCCTGGTGTTACCAGGCTGCTGTCGTTTGGTTTTTAACCCGGCTGGTTATAAAAATAGGGGGGACCCTATGCGGGTTTTTTTTAAATAAATAAATAATTAAAAAAAACCGCATAGGGTCCCCCCTATTTTTATAACCAGCCGGGTTAAAAACCAAACGACAGCAGCCTGGTAACACCAGGCTGGGAAGAGCCATTGGTTTAGGCCCTCCCCAGCCTAAATCTTACCAGCCTGCTGCCGCCCGGTCCAGGAGCGCCAATATTGACGCTCCGGGACCACTGCCACCCGGCTCTTCCCAGTACCCCTGGTGGCATTGGGTACTGGGGTAATAATGGGGGGTTAGTGTTAGCCATTTTATACCGGCTAACACTAGGCCCCAACTTAGTAATGGATTCCGTCTATTAGACGGCTTCCACTACTAAGTCTATAAAGTAAAGAAATAAAGACAAGACACAAGTTTAAAAATTTTTTTATTCAAATAAAAACACCCCCACACCCCTCATTGACCATTTTATTAAAAAAATTAAAACAACAACCGCTGGTCATCGACGTAGTCCATGGAATCCGACGTAATCCCCAGGATACCGATATCTGAAAAACAAAAAGGGAGAAACACACAAAAAACACACAAACAGGAGCACAACACCCATCATTGTGAGCGGTGTTGTGCTCCTTACAGTATGCAGCATCTTTACAGATCGCTGCTTACAGTCTGACCCCCAAGGGGTTAAGGGAGGATGTATTGCATCCCCCTTAACCCCCTGGGGGCCAGACTGATGTCAGACTGCACCCATACCAGCAAGGAAGGGGTTAAGTGACCCCCCTTCCTTGCTGGGAGGGGTGCAGTGCTGGGGAGGGGGTGGGGAGAGCTCTATACTCACCATCCGATGTCCCGATGTTGTCTCTTCGCTGGTCCGCAGCACAATGAAGTCACTGTACTGCGGACCGGCTCATTATACGTGCGCTCAGCCGAACAGCCAATCAGCTGAGCGCACATATAATTCTAAATGTTTCTTCTAATAATGCTATTGTGATAACATAATTAGAAGAAACATTTGATGTTTTAATTAAAGTAAAGTGATGATTAGTACAGAATGCTCTATTGCCGGGAATATGAATTAACGGCTTATGGAGCTTCCTGTACTAATTAATATTAAATTAATAAAACACATTTTCGTTGAAATAAATACAGTTTCTTTGTTCAATAATTTAATTCTAACGAATCCATCATTGTGCAATTAAATATACTGTCAAAAAATTAATATATATATAAATATACATTTATTTATATATATATATATATTTAATTTAACAGTATATTTAATTGCAAAATGATGGAATCGTTTACATTTAATTATTGAACAATAAAAGGGACTTTATTAGAAAGAAAATGTGTTTAATTAATTCAATATATTAACCATGAGAGACATCGGCTATAGTGCAGAGGATCGCAAACCCCGGTAATAGCAATTCATGTAAACTGTGTTCCCTGCTTTCCCAGATGCATCCAGAGGTGTTTGCATCACTTTCTTAACATTTTATTTGTTATTTTTAGTTGAACCAGATTTCCAAGTAAATGACCGTATGTTTTGAGCCGCATGTCTATTTTTTCCCACGGCCGGAGTTTCACCCGCACATTTACAGCCGCATAAAAAATACAGCCGCACAGTTACATCATGTGAACCTAGCTTAAGTGTGAAAAAAAAGAAAAAAGCGTTATTATTAATAATAAAAAAAACCCTCCCCTAATAAAAGTTTGAATCACCCCCCCTTTCCCCATGTTATAAATAAAAATCTAAATAAACATGTTTGTTATTGCCACGTGCGTAATTGCCCGAACTATTAACTTATCACATTCCTGATCTCGCATGGGAAACGGCGTAAGCGCAAAAAAAGTGCAAAAAGTGCAAAATTGCGCATTTTTGGTTGCATCAAATCCCAAAAAAATTGTAATAAAAAGCAATCAAAAAGTCACATATGCGCAATCAAGGTACTGATAGAAAGAACAGATCATGACGCAAAAAATGACACCTCACACAGCCCTATAGACCAAAGGATTAAAGAGTTATAAGCCTGGGAATAGAGCGATTTTAAGGAACATATATTTGTTAACAATCGTTTTAATTTTTTACAGGCCATCAGATACAATGAAAGTTATACATGTTACATATCGTTATAATCCTAACAACTTGAGGAACATATATAACAAGACAGTTTTAACCCAGGGCGAGCGGCGTAAAAACAAAAACCCTCTGAATAAAAAAAAATTCGTTTTTTTTTTCAATTTCACCACACATTGAATTTTTTCTGGTTTTGCAGTGTCCCTACTAACAAAAAATTCAGCCTGTCATTGCAAAGTACAATTAGTGGCGCAAAAAATAAGGGCTCATGTGGGTTTCTAGGTGGATAAATGCAACTGCTATGGCCTTTTAAACACAAGGAGGAAAAAAACAAAACTGGCCCAGTCCTCTAAGAGTTTAAGGTCATGGGACCCAATCTGCAATATGCCGATACAGGTGTTTTGGTAATCAACATAGGGTTCTCTGGGCCCTGTGCAATTGCTACTAATGCACCCACTATAGCTTTGTCCCTGCTCATATGATTTATACAATTATACAAAACTCTTAATATCCCCACCACCACCATGTGCACTTCCACCACCATGTCCCATACTGAAATATTACACTGAGCTAATATAGAGGAGGCCTAAGCTATGGGAATAGGCAGAAAGGGGATCAATTTCAAGATGATCCTCTTTGCTATGGGAATCTGTATAATCTACTGCCTGAATTACAGAAACAATACCAAACTAGTAAAATACAGGTGATGGTTAGGCAGCAACAAGCTCTGGTCTCTCTATCATTCCTTGCATGGAAGGACATAGTTACTTAAAACTGAAATGTCTCATTTTTTTTTTAAAGGGGCTTTAATATTTTAATATTGATGGCCTGCTTTTTTATCATCAATGTGTTCAGGAATACTATGAAAATCAGGGCACTCTTCTCCTATACAAATAATTGATACCTTCATCTATACTTTTTATTCATGAGAATGGTGTTCTGCCATTTTAAATCATCTTCCCAGAACTCCTGGCTGAGATTTCTGTATACTAAATAATTATGATGGAATGACTGGTAACACCGGTTGAGTCACATTAGGTGCTTCATTAGCCACAAGGAATGTCAAAAACCTTTATACATAAGAGAAAGTATGATGGGAGTAGGCTGGGAAAAAGGCATGTAAATATGTGCCAGCTGCATTCCTGCCATTTGCATAGTACTTGTTTCTTTTACTTGTCTAGATAAGAATATGCCTGTTAATATTCAGGTCAAGATGTCGGCTGTGCTGATGGTATTATAAACTTCTATCTTAGTTCCAGACGACTAACACTGTTCACAGTTAGGTCAAGGAGACACACAGTACCTTTCATATATGTGGCTGTGCTTTCTGAAAGTAGACAAATGTTTTTAGGTTCTGGTACAAAGGATTGCAGAGGTGTTCCAAAGCCTCTTAAGTGCTGCAAGTTGGATAGCCTTCTCACTCCCCCTCCTATCCTTATTACTGCTTGATTGACAGTCACCTAGAAGCTGAACCCTATATCAAAATGTTATCTCTGTGCTGTGCCTTCAAATTGTGTGCAGGTGTAGGAGACTATCAATGAAGCAGGAATAAGGATAGGAGGGGATGTGAGGAGATGTAACAGCATTCAGCACTCCAGGGGCTTGGGAAAGCCTTTTTGCTACTGTTCGCAATAAAATAAATAAATTTTTCTGGAAGCACAGACAGATATATGAAAGGTACCATGTGTCTCCTTACGCTAACAGCTATTTAACAGTGTCAGCCGTTTGGAACAATAGCAGTTGACAGATTTATTTTAAAACAATTATTTTCTAAAATAGAAGACATTAAAACGGGAGTAAGAGGCTAAATTAGAAAATACTGCAGGTACTCTAAAGTTTCTGCTGAGATAGCAATAGAAAGGAAGGGATGATGAGTTGATCAGTGATCATGTCCTTATGCATGCTGAATGGCCTTCACAGAAACTAAGCAGAATGGGTAACTCCTTAGCTCTCAAGCACTAATGTGCTTACGTGATCTTGCAAATCTTTGCAAATGTGAAAAGTCACTTGAAGACCTTATTGGGAAATTGGCTAATTACAGGCAAACATTATTATTGCAATTTAAATCTACAGTAGTCATTTAGTCTAAATATCTTACTGTATACTAGGGATGGTCTACGTGATTGAGTTTACTATTACGTAACATTTTGTGAGGCAGATAGAGACATGCATCCCCATGTATAAACATAACATAGTTTTATTCATCACATATACAGCTGATGGGTAAAATTGTCCGTCCCTCCTTACTTAGCAAATGTGGAATTTCTTTAAAAGACCATGGAGAGAAGTTTCCAAGATGGGTATCTCATATGGTCCCTGGTCTTAATTTAAAGAGGTTATCCAGTGATAAACTGTTTCTTTCAAATCAACTGGTTTCAGAAAGTTATATATATCCCACACTTATCAGCTGCTGTATGTCATGCAGAAAATATTTTCTTTTCAGTCTGGCACAGTGCTTTCTGCTAACATCTCTGTCCAAGACAGGAACTGTTCAGAGCAGTAGCAAATCCCCATAGAAAACCTCTCCTGCTCTGGACAGTTCCTGTCTCAGCCAGAGATGTTAGCAGAGAGCTGAGGAAAATATGCCACCTCCTGCAGGACATATGCAGTGTCCCAGAACAGGCCCTCTTATCCTCACACTTTTATTATAACCGTTCCTGTTCTGGAAAGCTATGGTTCACTGCAAACTGTGTGTATTGTGTAACTTCTCTCAGTGTTCCATTAATTTATTGTATGCATATTCAGGTATCAGTGCCTAAGGGTATTATGTCGCCCACCAGTGTTTAAGTATGGTACTTCTCTTGTATATTTCACTGTATATGCCAAATGGTGTGATGATGCAATGGCTGGATGTCATGTGACTGCCCCTGCTTCCATGCTAACTCCAATGGCCATCAAGCTTTGGCTGGGGAATACCATGTGACTTCCTCTCTGCCTCAGTCTTGTCCTCCACCATCAGGGGGATAGGTTCTGTGTGTGTTCTCTCTCCCCTGTCAGGAGAGAGATACGTGTGCTCTGCTGCTCCAGTTCCACAAGAAGTGTTCCTGGCTGTGTGCTATTCTCAAGTCCTCAAGATTCTCATCTATTCTCCAGATCTGGGTGCCGTTCTTCAGTCATTCCTCTCATAATCTTCTCTGATCATCAACAGCAAGTATTTATCTCAGTCTCATTCCACCCAGCATCTTATTCTCAGTATCACTACTACTCCCATCATTCAGTACGCTATCAGCACAGCCTATTGCAGCATCACCCATTACTCTGCTTTATTCAAGTCTGCCTTATTACCGGTTGCACCCGGAGAGACTGTTGCTACCAGTTACCACCGTTACAATAAATATACAACTACCGTTGTTTCTGAACCTTGGCATTGGTGTAATTATTGGTGCCCTGACTAAGGACAACTAGGAATCGCATGCCCAGCCTCCGCATGGTCAGGAGCCCGGTTCTCCGCTGTGTTGCCCTCGTGCCAAAACCGTGACAATCCTCTGCTCAGCAGCTGCCCCGATTCCTACCAGTAACAACACCTTTCAGCGGAGTGGCCCCTAGGGGACCGGGCATCGCACATACAGCAGCTGATAAGTAGAGGAAGGTTTTTAAATAGAAGTAAATTACAAATCTATAAAACATTCTGTTGATTTGAAAGAAAAAAAGATTTTCTCTGGAAAACCCTGTTAATGTAATATATTGCTGGCCTAAGAGACACTGAAATCATTTTCTAAGTATACAAGCAGTGGCTGTTGTTTAGCATGTTCCTATGGCTGACATTGCAGTATCAGCCGGAGGAATATTATTTTAGCTCAGTATTGACTGCTGTCCGTTTGGGTGTGTCGTGTAACAAAATTCCATTGACTTCAATGCAAAGGACAGGTAAAAAAAATTACTAAAAACAATGGCCGGAAAAAAATTACATGTTCATTTTTTTTGTGTTTCCGACGAACAACAGCCATTGTTTGCTACAATGTGTCATTTCATGATGAAAAGAACAGCCATTGGGTGAATTGAAAACAACGGATGCTCTTTTCATTAAAAAAGTATGTTGTGTGAACATAGATTTAAAGTAATTCAGCTTGCTAAGACTTTTTTTGGGTGACTTGTCATTTGTATAGGGAGAGATAAAGTGAGCCATGGCTCTTATGTGAATAGTTATACATAGACATCATGGTGGCTTAGTGGTTACCAGCATAGCCTTGGAGCACTCAAATCACTAATTTGGAACTGACAAACAAGGCATCTTCAATAGGTTTGCATGTCCCTTCTTTACTTATGCAGAGTTCCTTTCAGTACTTGCACTGTTTTAGAACATACTGGTAGAGGAATTGGATTCCTATGAAATTGACCATATCATGTTTGCATGAAAATATGCCTGAGATGGTGAGCTTAGATTGTGAGCTCCATAGGGTTCTGGGACTAATGGGGGTCATTATGTACAGAATATTTTGATCTTACATAAATAATGGGGAATAAAATAGCAAATCATGTGAACCTATTTAGGATTTTATCAGTGTATGACTGGTGGGGTCTGAAGCCCAGGATTTTAACTGATGAGCAGTACAAAGAGTTAACATCTATAGGAACGTAGCTATGCTTGGCAATGCAGCTCAGTGTACTTCAAGGAAATAATGTCACTGCACTGGGTACTGCTGAGAAAAAAAAAGGGGGGGGGAGCATCAATGTAAAATCATACCATCATCACCCTTTTAAGAATGAATTTTATAAGAGAAACAGATCGCTGATCTTAGGGAGACCAGTCCAACGATAACACTGCTGGCTGCTGGTTAAAGCGCTCAATGCAGTGAAATCCTAGATGCATTGCTCCCTGGGAAACATGAATATGCAAAAGAAGAGCACATGGAGCCTCATTAAAGTGTCTCGAAACATAGGACTAGCCAGAAATCCTTCCGGGAAGGACCCAGCCAGGGGGGGGGGGGGGGGGGGGGGGGGCTCCTGTAGGGAAACCACCAAAACCACCATATTAAGTGGCCCTATAAGTCAATGTAATGACAAGGATAAAACCAAGGCCAGGTAACCATCCACATACAGCTGTTTCGGGGTGTTGCCCCTCATCAGTATGAAGCAGGATTCTGGCTAGGTGGGAGCAATGCCTAGTAAAGCCATAAGAGAAACAGATCGCTGATCTCAGGGAGACCAGCCAAACTATAACACTGCCGGCTGCAGGTTAAAGTGCTCAATGCAGTGAAATCGTAGATGCATTGCTCCCTGATAAACATGAATATGCAAAAGAAAAGCCTGTGGAGCCTCATTTAAGATTCTCGAAACACAGGACTAGCCAGATATCCCTCCGAAACAACTGTCTGTGGATGCTTACCTGGCCTTAGTTTTTCCCTTGTTATTACATTGACTAATAGGGCCACTTAATATGGTGGTTTTGTTGGTTTCCCTACAGAAGCCACCCCTTGGCTGGGTCCTTCCCGAAGGGATATCTGGTTAGTCCTGTGTTTCAAGACTCTTAAATGAGGCTTCACAGGCTCTTTTTTTGCATATTCATGTTTCCCAGGGAGCAATGCACCTAGAATTTCGCTGCACTGAGCACTTTAACCGGCAGCCGGGAGTGTTATCATTTGGCTGGTCTCCCTGAGATCAGCAATCTGTTTCTCTTATGGCTCTACTAGGCATTGCTCCCACCTAGCCAGAATCCTGCTCCCCACTGATAAGGGGAAACACCCCGAAACAGCTGTCTGTGGATGGTTACCTGGCTTTGGTTTTTCCCCTGTCATTACATTGACTTATAGGGCCACTTAACATGGTGGTTTTGGTGGTTTCCCTACAGGAGCCACCCCTTGGCTGGGTCCTTTCCAGAGGGATATCTGGCTAGTCCTGTGTTTCGAGACTCTTAAATGAGGCTCCACAGGCTCTTCTTTTGCATAAGAATGAATTCTATTGTACATAGATGACATTATTTAGATACAATCAGAGATGTAACAATAGGGGTCCCAGAGGTCGCACTTGCAACAGGGCCCCTAGGCTAGAGGTGCAAATGTTCCTTACCTCGTCACACCACATCACTTTAATGCTCCACGCATCTGCTGCATGCCAAGGGATGTCAAGCACAAAGATTGAGTGTCCTTGGTCAACTAAGACAGGGGAGGAAGATGTAGGACACTCTTGTTGCCACGCTTAGAGTGGGGTCACTGTGTGTACAGCAGAACACAGCCATGGTATACCTCCAGCACTTACAGACTTGCATGGTGCAGGAGAATAGGGCAGGAGCCCTTAAGGGGTTAAGCTAATGAGCTACTATATTGGAATAACCAGTGGCGTAGCTACCATAATGGCAGGCCAGGCAGCTGCTTTGGGGTCCGTGTCCCAGGCATGCACTGGGAAGATAAGATCCATCCTGTGTCCTTCTGCTTAACCCCTTATGTACTGCAGTGTGTAAGTGGGCCAAAGTTCACTTACATGCTGCATAACAAAAAGGGGTTAAAAAGTGAAGGGTTATCAGTACACAAGTAGTGAAGCAGAGACCTCATTGTCTTTTGCTTTTTAACCCTCTTTTGTGTTGCAGCATGTAAGTGAAATTTAAGTCATTTACACACTGCAGTATATAAGGGGTTTAAGTAGAAGGTAGCTTGCTCCTGCATCTATGTATTTAACCATAAGGGCTCTCGATGGCCCCTTATAATTGAATATAGTGGACTGACAAAGCAAGCAGCCATTGGCTCTCTGCTCTGTCAGTCACTCTTGTGGCTGCAGGCAGGATTCTGCCTCTGGCCACAGGAGATTTTATTATATTTGGCCTCATCACCAAGCCTCTATTTTGCTATGGGGCCCAATGAATCCTAGCTATGCCCCTGGAAATAAATACTGTGTGGATACACAAAGGGGGCAAACTACTGTATATGGGCAGCTGCAAAGTTTGCCCCAGGGCAGGGCCCATGATGGGATTCTAATTATGTCCTTTGATGCACTCCTGTAGTTATGAGCTACAAGCTTTTAATATAAACATAGTCCTAATCCATAGACCACGTGGTGTCTTAACCCCAGCTGCATTATATTTGCCTTCTCACTTATGTGGCTTTTGTTTCATATCCACATATCATTAAGAAATGCACAAAGCTTTGGCAGATCAGTCAACCGCAGTAGAACAGTTCTTGTCTTTTTATTCCTGTTGGATTAATTATTTACCAGTTGAACAAACATAATATGTCAGATTCACTTGCGGTTTCGGTGATATTGTATTACTGGACTATTGCGTGCAAGGAATGTAAAAAATGTAAACAGGTCATAAGATCTTGTTATCAGGCAACTCTCACTCAATGCACTTCCACTGTAGGGGAATCCTCTAGCTAATGTCAACCCCTACGGGCAACTTTGTCTTCGTATGTGGGTGTTGGATTCAAATACTTTACCTCCTCCAGGGGAAAGTCAGATATGAACTTGTTGAAGAGGAGCTTAGAAATGTTCCCCTAGGAAGTCAATAAGCAACATAATTGCTCTGTATGGTTTAAGTTGCGGAATATATATATATATATATATATATATATATATATATATATATATATATATATATTGTGAACACCAGCTCATACTAATTCTCTTCCCTCTGGATAGTTGACCGCTCAGAAAAAATTGTCCTCAGTAGCTTATTCCCCACAAAATTCAATTTGTTATACATGTTCAGGTCAATTGCAAATAGTAGCTCCCACTCTGGAGGACTTAAAAAGAAACACTGACCTCTTAACTGCTTACCAAGCTGGCGGCAGAGCTGGATAGATATCAGTGAACACATTTAGAACATATGTTTGTTCTTTATTTTCATAACAACTCACTTTTTTTATGTGAATAATGTCAAAAAGGTGGAACCTTTTGGTCCCTGGGCCCTATCACTGCCAAGTCTCCCTGTGCTGTATGCACAGTAAACGTCAATGATTATGCCGGACATACAGCAAGGCGTAGTAGTGCTAGTTCCCAGGGAATAATAGGCTCCGCCTCTTTGACAATATTCAGAGTCCAAATAAAGGTGTTTTTTTAATGAAAATACACAGGAGACACAGACACAGGAAACAAAGATAGAGTCGATACATAGATAGAAAGAGTCGGCACTACTAAGGCTCCTATTGCAATGATAGCCTCACCAGTTGTGTGCATTTAGCTGTGCTCATTCATACAGCTGTAACCTTGTGTGGTGCAACAAATTCATATAGTACTTGACAAAGAGGAAGAAAGTCCGAGTGCACTCACCGGTTAAATAGAAAAATACTTGCTTTATTCGGTTCTTACATTCATATTAGCTTGGTATGGATTCAGGGGGAGAGGGACGCCTCCTAATCGGCATTTCTTCAGATCCCGCCCCTTCGGTCATGTCACCTCATATAGTCACATGTCAGAATGGTGGGCGTTACAGTATATTTTAAAAAACATCAAAATGTTACCTACAGTATATACAAACAAAATAGTTACATAAATCCAAGACATGTAGTTACAGGAACATACTTAGGTCAGTGCAGTCATTTTAGACCCATCTGACCCTGTGCGTTAGTGGCAAGTATCAGACGTGATTCACATTGGAGTAGCTGCCTATTGGCATCTCCATATCCTTTGTAGTGTATTCTTTTTAGTCCCATGAATTTGAGATCTCTCACATCTCCTTTATGTTTTTCATTCATGTGGTCTATTAAACGTGGTGCCCCCTGTCTTGTGTGCAATGACCTAATGTGCTCACTAAACCGCTTATTCATTGGGCCGATGGTCTTTCCTATGTAAAAGAAACCGCAGGTACATATTAAGGCATATACTACAAATTTAGTTTTGCAGCATATCATGTCAGAAATATCGCAGGTATAGCCACCCAAATTTACTGTCTTACATTGTTGCATATTGGGGCACCATTTACAACTGCCACATTTGTGATTACCATGTAAAGTTTTACTGAGCCAATTGTCTTTCCTTTTCATTTCCCTGTTGGAATATTTGCTACGCACTATGATATCCTTAATATTTTTAGTACGTCTGAAAGTAATCATAGGTTTTTTGGTATATAATTTAGCATAAAGTGAATCATGCTGAATAATATACCAGTTATCCAGAATGGATTAAAGTATGGTATCTGCTAGTGGGCTATATTTAAAAGAAAAAACAAAACGTACCTTATCATCAACTTTGTTAGTGTGTTTTTTATGACGTTTTTTAGAGGAAAGCAGGTCTTTTTGTTGTTGTTTGTATGCCCTATTGTTTGCCTTCTGTAATGTCGCTAATGGATATCCTCTTCTGAGGAGGCGTTCTGTTAGTTCTTTAACCTGTGTTAGATACATCTCATCAGAGTTGTTAATTCTCCGTAATCGGAGATATTGTCCGTAAGGGACGGCTGTCTTTGTGTGTGGTGGATGGTAGCTGGAATAGTGGAGGATGGCATTAGAGGCTGTGGGTTTTCGGTAACTTGTAGTGCTTATGTGATTATTTTGTATGGTAGCAAGGACATCTAGGAATTCTATCTGTGTGTTGTGGTATTTGCTTGTGAATGTCATATTCATGTTATTATTGTTTAGATACTGAATGAATAAAGTAAACTTTTCAGTTGTCCCTGACCATATGACGAAAACGTCGTCCACAAATCTTTTATAGCAATTCAAATATCTTAGATAGGGTTTTTTTTGGAAAACACAATCTCCTTTTCCAATATGGCGAGGTACAGGTTAGCGAGGGTACAGGCGACGGGCGTACCCATCGCCGTACCCTCGCCTTGCCTGTACCATTCGTCATCAAACTGAAAACAATTGTTTCGCAGAATAAAATACAAGGCTTCACAAACGAAAGCTATGAATCCCCTGCTTTTTTCATTTTTTTCTAAAAGCTGACGTACTGCGGCAACACCTTTTTCGTGGGGTATACGAGTATACAGACTTTCTACGTCTATAGTGCCTAACAATGCCCCTTGTGGCCATTCTATGTCTGCCAATGTAGTCAAAAACTCATTTGTATCTTTTACCAGGGATGGTACGCCCTTCAAGAGCGGTTTTAGCAACCATTCCAGGTATTTGGACAAAGGCTCCGTAATGGAGCCAATAGCAGCAACTATGGGCCGTCTGGGGGGTGGGATTTTCCCTTTGTGTAGTTTTGGCACATGATACCATGTAGCATTTTTTGGGTTAGCAGGAAGAAATTTTTCAGCTGTTTTTTTAGACAGAATATTTTTTTCTACGTAGGTGCGGAGGAGTGTTTGTAATTTCTTTTGTATTTTGGGGGTGGGGTTTTCTTTTAGCTTGGTATATGTGGTGGTGTCACGTAATTGTCTTTTGCCCTCTATTTCATAGTCTTTTCTCCACATCACTACCAAATTTCCCCCTTTATCTGCTTTTTTACAAATGATTTCATTATGTTGTTGTAACCATTTTAATGCATTTTTTTCTTGTGGTGTAATATTGTCATGCGGATATATAAGTGCTCTTACTTGTTCTATAGCCTTTGCTGGAACAGTTCTAGATTGCTGTCCTGACTTATAGGGGGAGAGAACGTGCTTTTAAGACCTCCTGTAAAAAACTGAAATTCATCATTATTACAGTATAATTCATTACTCTCGGACAGGTGTAACAAGGTGCTCAGTCCCTGTCTATCTTGCTCGTCCTCTGCTCCTGCCAAAAAGAAACCCAAAGACCCGACCTCTACAGGTTTATCTCCCTCCACTTCTCTTCTAATGTCATGAGAACTAACATTATGGGAAGAAAAAAATTTTTTTAGATTCAGTTTTCGCATGCTTTTGAACATATCTATTTGAAAATCTACTATGTTAAATTCTTCAGTTAGACAATAATTAAGTCCCTTGTTCAATACAGACAGTACTGAGTCACTCAATTCTAAATCTGTGAGGTTAACGACTAATGGCGGTTCGCTTTCTGAGATACTGTTCTCATTATCTAGTCTTTCCACGACACTTGCTTCCGTTTTGTTCCGATCCTTTTTATTTCTTCCTCTTCTTCCTCGTCGGGTTTTCCTTTTCCTAAAGGGAGGGGTTCTTTAGATACTGTAGCCGATCCTGCTTTTTCTTTTGGATTTTTTCCTGCTTTTCTGCGTGCTTGAGGATTCTGTTTTTCATCATTAGAGGAAGTATCGGACTCGGTTGTCCAATAGTCGCTTGTCTTCTTCTTCCTGCCTAGCTGTTTTTTATTTTTGTTGTTTTTATTTGTATTCGGCTCTCGTTTATTATATTTATTGGGAAAATTTTGAAATTTCTTTTTTTCAAAAGCCCGTCCTGTCATGTAGTCCACTCTGTCTCGAATAAATTTATCCTTTTTAACTTCTTTTATTTCATTTTGTAGTTCTGTTAGTTTCTCATCAAGCCTTTTTTGAAAGGCTGAAAAATCGTCCTCTTGTAACCTGGTTCGTAGCTCAGTTTTCGTTTTAAGTAGTTCAGTTGTAATAACTTCATATTCTTTTTCGTTTCTTTTAATTATCAGTTTCATTAGGTTAGTTGAGTGTATTTGATGTAACTCTTTCCACTCTTGCACAAAGTGTTGGTCATCCATGAATTGTGAGGGTTCTTTATATTCTCTGAGCCCTCTTGGGACCCGTTCACACTCCAGATATGATCTCAAGGAACTCAAGGTCCAAAAGAGTCGCAATTCTCGCTCTGCAAGATTATGCACTTTATATTCTAGTCCTTTTGCATTCATAGTTTGTGTTATGTCCTTGTTTTCACATGTCATAAAGAAGGTGTTGGCGCCCTGTCGTCCCGCGTCTAGAGTCGATACATAGATAGAAAGAGTCGGCACTACTAAGGCTCCTATTGCAATGATAGCCTCACCAGTTGCGTGCATTTAGCTGTGCTCATTCATACAGCTGTAACCTTGTGTGGTGCAACAATCGGATAAAGTTCAGCAAAAATTCATATAGTACTTGACAAAGATGAAGAAAGTCCGAGTGCACTCACCGGTTAAATAGAAAAATACTTGCTTTATTCGGTTCTTACATTCATATTAGCGTGGTATGGATTCAGGGGGAGAGGGACGCCAACACCTTCCACCAGGGATGACAGCTGTTTCACGCCTCCTAATCGGCGTTTCTTCAGATCCCGCCCCTTCGGTCACGTCACCTCATATAGTCACATGACGTGACGTGTCAGAATGGTGGGCGTTACAGTATATTTTGAAAAACAAACAAAGGAAACAAAGATATGTTCTGAATTATTTCATTTATATCTATTCAACTTAGTAGAAAGTTAGGGGGTCACAGATTCATTTTAAAGGGGCACTCTGATGAAAAAATGTTTTTAAATCAGCTGGTACAAGAAAGTTATCCTGATTTGTAATTTACTTCTATGAAAAAAAAGGTGATGTTTTCTCTCCATTGTCTGATACAATCAGGGTAAGTTCTCAATAATGAAGTCTGCAGCCATCAGGGGCAGGGAAGACATTGATTACAGGTACTAACTTACCTCTCCTTGTGCCCACGGTAAGTGGCAGGACCAGCCGTGGGACCCCCTCTGGACTCCTGGATCTCTGGAATTGACACATCATAACCCGGCTGATGGACTGGCCGCTCAGCCAGTCAGTGACTGGGGCGGGACGCCATGCCAGTCACTAATTGGCTGAGCGGCCAGTCCATTTGCCGGGACAGTCGTGATGTCAGGGGAAAATGCCTTTCGGCAGGGGTCCCACAGCTGCTCCCACCGATCACCATGGGCACAGGGAGAGATAAGTTAGTACTTGTAATCAATTTTCCCCTTGGCGCTTGCCTGATTTTCTTATCCGCTGGACTTTTCCTTTAACAAACCTACAAGAAAAACTGATGGTCTCGCTTTAGTAAATCAAGGCCTCAATATATATATATGTTTATAAGGTTGATCAGTTAAGGTATAAAATTATACATATAAAGGCCTTTTACATGGGATGGTTATGGGCAGAATGAGCATTTGTAGGAATATTTATTCCCAATAATTGTCCTATGTAAAAGTAGCAGCAATCAGCTGATAATAAGGTAAAGCTTATTCACCAGCTGATCATTAATGTAGGCTGAAAAATCATTGTCAGCCACAAATCATACAGTGTAAATGGACCATGTGCTGTCAACACCTGTGAAATATTGAAGGACCACAGAAGAAATCCAGCAATTGTTAGAGGCCTGCATGATAATCGAGGCACCGATCAACAAGATTATCCCTATTAAGACTTGCTCAGCCCGTTAAAGAGGGCCATTAGAGTCTCTTTCTTTATTTCATACACATATATAAATAATGCAAATCTATCATTTGACCAGCTAGTGTGATCAGTGCTAGTAATTTTCACTAATGTATACAGTGTGGAATATGGGCAGACAGTCAAACAAGTTGCCATGATTGTTTATTTTCAAAGAGTGTCAACACAGCCTTGCAGTAGACACATTAAAACGTGCAAATTGTATTGAGGATTGACGTCCCAGTGGCAACTTTGACAACATTTTATGGTTAGTTTTTTTTTCTTTTTATTGTGAAAATATTATATGGATCATGCTTTTCCTGCTGATGAATGTCTGTGCATGCTTCGTATTTACCACATTTCAAAGAAGAACTGAAAGATGCCAAGAGTGACATGTCAGAAGTGAGCATCAATCGTGGTGCGGGTGCTGAGACCCCATAAATAGCTAGAACTCCCTTCATCTCAGCTGTAGCGGCACCTGTAACTACGAGAAGTTTATGGAAATATAATGGGAGCCTATGGAACTTCCGGCAATTCCTTAGACTGCTTCTATTAGCAGTTACAGCAGAGATGAAGGGCCAGAGCGCACGCTGCTGAGCATGTCTGCCTCTTCGTTCTAGCGATTGGCAGGGGGTCTCAGCATCCTTACCCTGACCAACGTACACCTCTGACATTTTGCTATGACACGTCAGAAGTTTATTGAAATGATAGGTACCCATTTACTGACCCTTTTAGCACCATTTGATTGCACAAAAAATGGCCAGTTCCAGAGTTAATTATAGCTTTAGATAGAAAGTATTGACATTTTCTAGTAAAACAAACTTATAGTCGATTCTTTGGATAAGTCATCAATATCTGGTAAAGAGACTCTGTCAGCAGGTATATGCTGTTCTATCTCAGGGTAGCATAAACTTTTGACAGAGAAGCTGAACAGAATGATGAATCACTTACATTGTTCTGTCCAGCTGATTGAGAGATATCCTCCTAAATACCATGGACAATAGGTAGTCCTCTTCATTATGTGCATATGCTCAGTAGTCGTGGAAATTCTGTCCACCTGCTGCTGATTGGAAGTTATCTATGAATGCTGTCTATAGGCATGCAATTGTCAATCAGCTGCTGGAAGGCAAGGGGAGTAGTGAGGCACGAATCCCATTCTCCTGCACATTAGGAGAACGGGCAAACAGAATGATGTAATAGATTGTTCTGTTAAGCATTTCTGTCACTAGTTTATACAGCCCTCATTTAAGGCAGAATAAACCTACTGACAGATTCCTTTAGGGAAGCTTCACACACATAGTATCGCAGTGGATTTTCTGCTGCAGATATGCAGCAGATCTGCAGCTGATTTGATCTAAATAACTGAACACAGCATCAAATCTGCACCATCAGATCTGCTGCAAATCTGGTGTGTGTGAAGCCACTCTTAATGGAGAATGCCTGATCTGGGATTTTCATGATCAGGACTAGAATCGGACTGCAATGCCAGACACAGCCACATGTGCAGTGTGTATAAATGACTGCGGGGGCCATTTATGCTTTGATGGCCTATGCTAAGAATAGGCCAGCAATTTGTAATTAGTAGGAGGGGGTCCAACCTCTGGCACCATAACCGATCGGCAGCTATCCTGGGAACAAACTATCAAATGGTTTTATCCAGAAAACCAGGAGTCTTTGAAGAAACATTCTGCTTAGTTTAATATTCACGTGTCCTAGTGAAATATAATGAAAATCTATCATTTTATTTTCTTCTCAGCACATCATCCATTAGTAGTGAATAAGTTCTGGGTGAGTAAACATGACCTAGGCTAAATGAATAGTACAAAATAACAGCTTTATATTCACGTCAGTAGAATACAGGAAAAAACATTATAAGTGATCGTAGCCGAAAATAAAGTGGTGCGTGCCCTGATTAATAAAAGACTATAAGCTACTGTATCTGACTCTCACAAGGATAAACGGAAGGGCAAACGCTCTAATTTATGGTAGTGTTCTTCTCAGTAATGAACAATATCATAAATTGTGGCCTCTTCTTCTCTCGGCTAAAAATAAACCACATGTAGGCTGGGTTCACACTACGTATATTTCAGTCAGTATTGTGGTCCTCATATTGCAACCAAAACCAGGAGTGGATTAAAAACACAGAAAGGATCTGTTCACACAATGTTGAAATTGAGTGGATGGCCGCCATATAACAGTAAATAACGGCCATTATTTCAATATAACAGCCTTTGTTTTAAAATAACAGCAAATATTTGCCATTAAATGGCGGCCATCCACTCAATTTCAACATTGTGTGAACAGATCCTTCCTGTGTTTTCAATCCACTGTGTTTTTAATCCCAGCCCTAAAGTAGACACAACAGATTGTAGGTGCAATGACTGGTAATAGTCATGTCTACACCAAGAATTTTTGCCCAAAATATTTAATATGCATAATCCTATAATGTCAGGAGACAGAGCATCATCATCCTCCTGGACAGATCCACTATTGTAGGTTAGTATAGGTTAGTCCTGCATTTGGAAAAAATATCATACATCAATATGTCCTATGTAAGGGCTGCAAGGGTATGTTTACCTTTAATCCTTTTACCTTTATAACAGCATGTATACAGCAGATATAACTGACATACATGTGTTTGTTTCTGTAACGACTGGAATTGTGGACCCGCTTAGACCACCAATGGGGTAAACTGCACCAGGGAGCGGAGTCTAAGGGGCTGCTGTTTTTCACCACTGCCCACTGCAAGGCGGAATGGACTTGCTGCAGCAGGCGACCCCCAGGTCGCTACCCCTGACTTAGCTTTCTAGTGGCAGTGGGAGAGGTACAGGTGGAGATACGTAGGTAGGCAGGAACATAGCAGGACTCACGACTGGAACCACAGGCAGCAGGGACATGGCAGCTGGGACCACACGCTATGGGAAGCATGCAGAGGCTAGTACAAGGAGGGGCAGGACAGGTGCACATATTTATAGTGAGGAGGTGCATAACCAATTAGGAACCCCTTTAAATCTGTGACAACCAGCCCTAGAAGGCCCTAGGGGCGTTCATCAGTGAAACGCCCCAGGGGGCCAAAGACGAAGCAACGCGGGGCCCAGGCACGTAGGCACCGCCAACCGCAGAGGACATGGAGAGCGGTTTCGGCAACATTAGGAGAGAATATGGGGACCCACGCACCGCACAATTACAATAATTAAAATCATTGTGCATACGGTTGTGGATGGGAAGGCAGGAATGGATGCAAGGTTGGGGGAGGGGGGACATAATGCTGCTAAGACGGTCCTACTCTGGAGAGCCCAATACACTTTCCACTGACAGTTGGTGGTAAGGCTCAAAGGCCGAGAGTGTACTACTGGTATACTGTAATAATAGTATGATAAACCGTTCTGTTCTGACCTTTATCAGATGCAGTGTAGTCATAAAGTCCTTATTAGCATTGTAACCATTAGTTTAAAGATGGTGGGGAAAAAATATGTCAAAAAAAGCTTCAACAACTGGACCCACTCTTTCAGTTACTTACCTATAGTCACTTCAACCCTTCTGATACATAACTGGAAGTGTCCTTTAATTCTGCTCCATCTGTCAATGTATTTCTATCTTCATTGAAGCAGAGCTGTAGCTATGCTTTAGAGGCAAATGTTTACACGCAAAGCTGACATTTCATGATTACACCTCTCGCTCAGAGCTTCGTGGGAAATTTGTAAACCATAATTGAACAACAGAATATCCATTCTGATCAAAGCGAATGAAAAGCCTTAAAATGTAGCTTATGACTCCTTGCTTCTATAAATATGTCATGAGCACTGCTGATCACGTGATCGTCTAGGGATAGTGATCATAGGTTAGTAATTACCAGGTAAAGTGACATCATGACAATAAGCTTACTCTTTACTAGGTGAGGATGAGGAAAGGCTTTGATCTCGTCTCTTAAAGCTCTGTGAATGTAAATCCTAATAATAAGCTCAGTTTTGCTGCGAGATAAATAAGAGCATTGTGGTTTTTCAGGACAGTAATAGGATTTTCTTGCTGTACATCTTAAATTAATTTCATATGTATAGAATTTAACATTAACATTTAACTTTTAACCCTTTGATGACTGGGTCAATTTTCATTTTTCGTACTTTAGTTTTTTCCTCCTCTTGTTTAAAAGATTATAGCCTTTTTTCACTTACAGACTCATATGAGCCCTCTTTTTTTGCGCCACCAATTGTACTTTGCAATAACAGACTTAATTTTTTCATATAATATTCTGAAAAAACTGTAAAAAATTATGTGCACGGTGAAATAAATAAAAATAAACACACCCCCTTTTTGTAATGGGGGGGGGGGGGGACTGCGTTTACATCATTCACCCTATGGTAAAAGTTATATGTTATATATGTTTCTCAAGTCAGCACGATTACAATGATATGCAATTTATATAACTTTTATTTAAAAATAATAAAAACCTTTTCGAAAATAATGAAATGTTCCTTAAAATTGCTCTATCTACTTCCTTAGGCCATGTTCACACAACGTATGTGTTGCACTTTGCAACAACGGCTGTAATTTATACAACATATACATTGTATGGGAATGAATGGAATCCCGGCCAGAGCGTATACACATAGTATACACTCCGGCTGGCATTCCATCCGGCCGCACGAAAAACTGACATTTCAGTCTTCTGCGGTCGCTCAGCCACAGGGACATGTCAGTTCTCACAATGGAGCGTGCGACTCCGGCCGCACGCTCCATTATGTGCAGTGGTGAATTGGCATGCCGGCACACACAGGTGCACACGCATCCAAATTCACCAGAAGTGAAGATTATCCGGCCGGTACTGCGGTACCGGCTGGGATGATCATCAGTAAAACCGTTTTGTGATCCAGCCGTTTTGTGATCCGTTCTGTGATCCAGCCAGGTATTATACTTAGTGTGAACATGGCCTTATAACACTTTTATTTATAACTCTATGGGACTTTGTGAGGTGTCATTTTTTGCACCACGATCTGTACTTTCTATCGTGCCTTCACACACACCAGATCCGCAGCGGATTTCACGCTGCAAATTTGCAGTGAAATCTTCTGCAGATCCAGTGCCTGTTCATCCCAAAGAGAATACATACTCAAATACATAAGCCGGAGTGGGGAGGAGGTGATGTATGCTCCGGCCGGTGGGGAGGTCAACTCACATACACGCATCGGGATGTCAATCCCGCTGCAAATATGTATTCTCTTGGGATGAACGGGCACTGGTTCTGCAGCGGATTTTGCTGTGAATTTGCAGCGTGAAATCTGCTGCAGATCCGGTGTGTGTCAAGGCACCCTAGAAGGCAGTTAAATGCAGCTGTCACGTTTAATTGTCCTTAAACCCCCTAGCGACGCCAGGGTGTCCTGGGTCGCCTAGGGGTTAATTATTATGCACAAAAAAACTTATTTGTTCTATAGTAAAAGGTAATACTAGTGATTCCTTAATTAACTAATCTTAATATAAATCTTTTGTCACTGAATTAAAACTTTTTTTTTGCATTACATTTTTCTACTTATCTAATGACCACAGAGATCTTTAAAGTGTACCTGTCGTTTAAAACCCTAAACCAGCAGTAGTCTTTTTTTAGTTATGATTTTTTTTTTTTTTTTTAGTTATCATGGAAAACACAGCACTTCCTGTGTTCTGAGTCTTTTTTTTTTGTCAAAGAGTCTAAACACAGGAAGGCCACTGTTTCCCAGGCTGAACGCTTACAGAAAAGGCAGTCATGTGACACATTTGGCAGTGACTCACTGTACTGGCTGGATTTTCATGTGTTTAGTCTCTTATTTTTTCACAAGCACAAGTCAGAAAATCTCCCTTCCGGAGACTAGACCTGGATTTCTGGTAAGTTCAGTTTTGTTTTACAGCATGATAACAACAAAAATAATAAATGTAAATTGCAAACTTGTTTTATTTAACATCTAATGTTGATTTAGATTTTGAAAGCTGCACAGGTACACATTTAGGATGCTGCCACATTAGACATTATTTCAAAATAAAACCCTTTTTTGGGGGGCTCAAAAACACTGCGACCAGATGTTAGATGAAAGTCAGTTGGGAAATATGAAACACCATACTCACATGGCATTTTTGTGTTTGACATTTTTTCATGGCATTTTGCTGTTTTTCTGCTCCCTGGCAGTTTTACATGTCGTGCTCTTTGTATGCAGTTATGCAGAGCTGCACAGTGAGTCTTTTTTTCCCTACTATACTGTGTACCTAAGTTTTTTATGTAAAGATTACTGGAAAACCCCTTAAATAAAAGTAAACTTAAAAGAGAAATATGTTTTATCTGAGGCAAGTAACAACATCTTACTCACCTCTCTAATTCACATAAAAAAACAGAAGGTTGCCAAATCTAGATAATGTTGTGGTGGTGCAAAGTCTTCTTTCTTCAGTGCTGAATGTATCACTAACTGAGCCAGAAGAAGAGATATAATGCTTGGCCTTGGTTAAGCTGCCAGTGAAATGGCTCTGAGCCCAGGGCCAGGTTTCTGTATATCTTCTGTGATATCTCTGTTACTATTTGTGCACAGTACTGACTGCAGTTAGAAGCGTCATATACAGGGGCCCCAAGGGCCACATTATCTTACAGCGTATGATTGTTACAAAGAACCATGTAAAGAAACACATTATTAGGCTGTGTTCACACAACGTAAAAAAGGGCAAAATACAGCCATATTTAGATAAATACGGGCTGAAATCAAGAACATGATCATTATTTCAGGCCTCGTTCACACGCCGTAAGACAGCGGCCGCTGTCTGGGATGTTAACCCCGGCCGATACTGCAGTAACAGGTGGATGACCATTACTTCATGTTAATTGGAATGCAAACAAATTCGGGTGTGTCTGCGCTCCAGTTAATTATAGCACACAATGTAAAGTACGACCGTGAGCCGTACTTACATTATGTGCACTGCCTGTTTTGTGCGGCCGCTATTCAGTAAATAGCAGACACATAAAATGAACAGTTTTTTGTGTGACTGCACAGAACAGTGGTCTCTGTTTCATAGAAAACAATGTAATTACAGACTTTAAATAAATAGTGGCCAGTGTTGCAATCTGGAAGAACGGCCGTTATTTATTGAGAAAATACATTGTGTGAACAGGGCCACGGGCTATATTTATCCAAATATGACCGCATTTTGCCCTTATTTTTTGTATTGTATTTATTGTATGTATGTATTTATTGTATTTATTGTATTGTGTGAACCTGGCCTTATAGTGATATTAGCACAGACAAGGGTAAAGGGTACCTTTATTGTGTTTGTCATCAGTAGAGATGAGCGAACCTTGAGCGCGCTCGAGTTTGTCTGAACCCGAGCATGCAGCATTTGCATACTGGTGGCTGAAGAAGTGGGATGCAGTCATGAAAAACATGTTCACACTATGTAAAAACAACAGGCATATTTCATAACAATGGCTGTTGTTTTTACATAATGTGTACATAATCTGAATATAACCACAGTCATGTTTTTATAGCGTTTTTACAGTACTTTTTTTTAATAAATATGATTAAAATGGCCCTATTGTGACTTTTATAACAATTTTATTTTTTCACCTACAAGGGGATTTCATTTTTGTATGGGATGAATAGGATGTCATTTTTTGCATGATTAGTATCATTTATTTATTTTTTTTGCACCATTTAGTATCTCAATGGTGTAGATTGGACATTTTGATCACTTTTTATAAAATATAATGCAATAAAAAAAATCAGCAATCCTGGCGTTTTTTTGTTGTTGTTGTTGTTGTTTACACTGTTTACCCCGCGGGAACAATATTGTTATAATTAGGCATGCTATAATGTATAATATGTTTATTTATTTTAACATGTTTTATCTGTTATAAGCAATTATTGGATTGCATACACTGTTTAATGCTATGCTATTGCAAAGCATTGATCAGTGTTATTGGCGCTCTTCTCATAGGGCCTTCCTGAGGCAGTCTCTATGAGAAGATTGCAGATCGGACCACACGGAGGTAAGTAGAACTCCTCCATCAGTCAGGCAAAATGATCAGAGCCCCCACAATCCTAGGTGCTGCTCCTGTCACTTAAATGCTGTGCAGTGAAATCCTGTGCGGCCCATCATAAACGGTGACGGCTGATAGCAGCCGGTCCTCAACAGCTATGAAGCAAGCTTAGCTCCTGAACTTGCTTCATAGCTACACAGTAGATAATGGTGTACGGGTATGACATACAGTAGGTTGCCTGGTCACAGGTGCCCGTGCTGTACCCATGCAGCATGGGTCGTCTACGGGTTAAAGGGGTAATCTAGACACTTCCTATTTCATCTAGCTCACTCATCAGCTTTGCTGTATAGACTGAGACAGATGGAGCAGAGACATCTCTGTATCATTAGAGGATGGGTGGGTGGGTTAAAGACAGCTTTATTTGGATGCTTGAGGTCTACATAAGGCAGGTTAGCAAAACTATACACATATAGGTAAGACTCTATGTTACTCTCTGGGAAGGAGCTATTTTTCATTACTTCTTGGACTCAATTGGTTGCAATACATGACGTTGATTACACATTATTTTATTATTTTCTACACAAATGAAACCGAAATGAAATAGATGCAATGTTCTCTTTTATCCCTATGTATTCCAATGTCTCTCATGTTGGCAGGACTGCCAGCTTTCCTCTGTATTCTAAGCTGGGGGGAAGCAATCGACTGTACTTAATAATTAAACAATGATTAGTCTAGATTTACAGTAAACTGTGGAGAAGGGTAAATACGTCTCCTTCCTGAGCAGTTTGAAGTTACTTTAATTAAGATTCAGCAAACAGAAGTCTTTATTTGCTTAGCTGTTATAAGGAATTCCTTATGACTTACTTTCAAGGTTCCCATCTGCGGCAATGATGCAAGCTGCTGATAATTCATTTGGAATGTGCATATAAAGGTGATGTAGACTCATAGGTGGAGCTGGTGCAATACCAAGGAAACCTTATCGCCACTGATTGTTTTCAATAATAAAACAGTATTGTTGCTGTCACAACAGACACCCAGTCAGGAAAAAACTATGAGTAGTATTATCGGGAAGAATTTATTTTTATCCGTTCACACTCTGCAGCACCTTGATCTAATATCATTAGAGAATGCAGAGAAAAGTCTCATGTTATACATGATTCCGAATGTGATTGTGGTGGAAAAAGTTCTCGAAATGTTAAGAACTTGTTCTCAGGGATTTTCCAATACAGTGTGATCGTTGTATCATGATTGGCAGTATTCTGATATGCTTTCTGTTTTAGTTTCTTTCCATTTCAATATCTGTTTAAAAAACTGTATACTGGTTTGGTTGAATATCTATACTTTTTGGATTAGGGGTCTCCAAACAATTTATTACCCAGATATCCCTCCAGGGAAGGAAACCTGTTGCCAAGGGATGCCTCCCAGTGGGGAGGTCACCAAACCACTCTGATACGTAGCCCCTTAAGTTCCACTCGGTTGTGAGTATTGGGACACAAATAGGTAAATACCAGGTTGACCCCTTTTACATCAAAGTCTAATTTAGTTGTGAGTAATGCGACATGACAAGGGATTACCAAAGCCAGGCATCCATCCACAGACAACTGTTTTGGGGTATGGTCCCTTGCCAGTGTGGAGTAGGGATGATCGAACATCGGAAAATCTTAGGTTCTATAGAACTCGGACCTTGTCGAAACTTCCGCAATTAATCCCCGATGCCTTCCCGGTCTGTGGGGAAGGAGGAGACAGCCCAGGTACCGCCTGGAATTCCGGGATTCAGCCTAGGTGATAGACTGTATTGCGGAATTCCAGGCGGTACCGAGGCTGTCTCCTCCTTCCCCACGGACCGGGAAGGCATCGGGAATCAAATGCGGAAGGTTCAACAAGGTTTGAGTTCTATAGAACCTAAGATTTTCCGATGTTCAATCATCTCTAGTGTAGAGTAGGATTCTGGCCAATGGGGGGCAATGAAAAGTAGACCAACAAAACACAACAATTACTGAGCAAAAAACTGAATAAAATAATAAATAAATAAATAAATCTCTATATCACCAAGAGCTAGGGGTATAGCACGGAAATTAAAAAAAAATAAAACTGTTGCATGAAGGCTACAAGCTGATATAATTTTTTTTTTTAATGTCCTTTTTAACCACCAGAAGGCTGTCCAGGCAAGTAGTGACTGATGTCTATGGGGGAGATTTATGAAAGGGTGTAAATATACACCTGGTGTAAACTTTCCACAGCAACCAATCACAGCTCCTCTTATATTCTACCAGAGCTGAAAGCTGAACTGTGATTGGTTGCTGTGGCCAGTTTACACCAGGTGTATATCTACACCCTTTCATAAATCTCCTCCCATGTATCTCTCCTATACTAAATCATGAAATCACGGAACTGAAACATCCACCTGCCACAGTATGTACCAAAAAAATACAAAATAAATATGTTATCTCTACATGCTAAAATGTATGATAAATAGAGATCCCCAACTCACACCTTGCATGTTTTGCTGCTAATGTCTTGGTGCCAGATACCACAAGAAATCTTCACAGGTCTTGATGAGTCTAAAATACATCGCAATATATATCACTAATGTTTTCTGGATTACACTTTATCATTAGTGGTGCCAGTAGTCTACACATTTGCATTTTATCAAAAATTCAATTTTGTGTTAGAAAAAGTGTAATAACACTTCATCAGTATCTTCTCACTAACCTTCAAACTACCAAGATCTGAAAGTGCTAAAAGAAAGCTTGATACTGATAATCATGCCCTATCACCATTGAGGTGAAAATGCAAATTATAAACCACAAGCTGCAGAAATTACACATGTGATGTGGTTACTGCCCACATTATTTAATAGGCAGGGGAAAGTGGACAATTGTGGTACTTTGTAATCATAAAAAGAACACTTTTTTTTTCTTTTTCTTTTTGAAAGAACAAGAGCTTGGTATATAAATTTTACTTAAAGGGATATTCCTATTGCTACCAACAAAGTTATACTTATAGGATCTTAGCAAATGTATTCATTTAGCAAAGTAGCTTCCTTCCTCAGATATGCCAGCTCTTTTCTACCCCTTGTTGACAGCTAACACTGATTAGATGACTTTCTAGATCATTTTACATAGAGTTTGTATGCATATGCCAGATATCTATATCAGCGTCCTAAATGTTCATTTTATCTATTAGTTTATCTCAACAGCCATCAAAGGGAGCTGTCTTAAGGCAATATTACACGGGCCAACAGTGAGGAGCAAACGAGCGCTATTAGATTTCGTTTGCTCCTCGTTTCCTGCTTGCTGCCGCCGCTACTCCACGTTCCCTGCTCGCTGCCGCCGCTACTCCACGTTCCCTGCTCGCTGCCGCCGCTACTCCACGTTCCCTGCTCGCTGCCGCCGCTCCTCGTTCCCTGCTCGCTGCCGCTGCTACTCCACGCGGCAGCAGCGAGCGGGTAAGTCAGGGGGGTGCGGGGAGAGCTGCGAGGGGGCTGCCTGGGTGATCGCTGATCATCCGGGCAGCCAATGGGGGATAGAGGAGGTCTGCTGTCGCTGCTCCTATTCCACGGAGAGACGACACCAGATCGCTGCTATCCTGGTCTTTTGTCTTTCAACATGTCGGCTCATCATTGCCTTTTATTCCACGGGATGATTATCGACCGAATGCAGCCGATAACAGTTCCGTGGAATAGGGCCCTTACCAACAACAGATGCCCAGTGATCCTATGCTTACGCCATATCCTCAGATGTTGATCATACATGTGTTTTCTATCCTCTGGTATTGTTAAATTGCTGACAGAAAGAGCTATAGCCATGAAGGATGCAGGGAGGGGGGTGTAGAAGTTGAACTTAGGCTCTGGTTTATAAGCTTTTCCAAAAGAACCTAGATATATCAGATTTCAAAGACACAAAAAGCAAAACATGCCATATCTAAAATGGGTTGCTTTTCACATTGTACAGCCTAGTTCTATAGTCTAAAGGTCCCCACACACCTTTAATAACTGAAAACCGAATGATCTTTTGGCCGCCCACCGAACGTATTCCCCATACACAGGAACATTCAACACAGCCGAGTTTTTCTTATGAGCGCTCTATTTGGGAAGGGGTAAGCTGCTGCGAAAGAGCTGCCACTTCAGCTTATCTCTCCCCAAACAAAGAGGTTGGCCAGTGATTTTCCATCACGACCAACCCCAGCCCCATATACCTTAGATTGACGGACAAACCCACTGCGACTGGTGGTTACGGCCAACTAAAGTCTAAGGTGTAGGGGAACCTTAACACCTCAAGAGTGCCCAACACCTAGATGCGATATTGGTGCCTGTCTACACCAATTGTGGACATCTAAGTGAAGTTAATCTGACATTAGGTTGTTTCTTCTATATACTCTGAAACCACAGGACAAATATAACCCAAACCTATAGATAGTTATCCATAGCATACTTCACATGATAGTTACATAGGTCACTCATTCAGTTTTCGTTGATTAGTGTTACACCTCTGCTCATAAGTAGAGATGAGCGAGCATGCTCGTCTGAGCTTGGTACTCGTTCGAGTATTAGGGTACTCTATGGTGCTTGTTAATCGGACAAGCATCTCGCGATACTCGAGACAATGGCATCTTCCTCTTCCTGCATGTTTGGCGGCTTTTTCTTAGCCAATAATAATGCAGGAGAGGCTTTGGGAGCTTGTAGCATCAAGTGGGAACCCTCCATGTCGATAGCAGCAATTGGCTGGCCAGATCAGATGACCTGGGCATATAAGAATCAGGTCTCACGATGCTCGCTTCAGACACAGGCTGGATGAGCTTAGGGAGAGAGCTGCTGTCTGTCAGTGAGAGTTTTAGGGTGGGAATAATAGTGTCTGTTAGGCAGGAATCATCCACAGAGAATCCAGCAGTCCTTTTAAGGGCTACAAATACATTTTTTTGCTACTCTTGGCTGCTGGCTGGGACTTGTAGTGCAGCTACACTGTGCAGAGCGACTGGTGCCAGAAAGAGCACAGAACGTGGTCCACAAAGACCCCAAAGAAATTGCCCAAAGTCCTCTCAGTATTAATTTTTGCTGCTGCTGTACCTTGGCTTGCTGGAATCTGTAGTGCAGCTACACCTATCCTTGCTGTGCAGTATGCAGTGTAACGGGTGCTCTTAAACAAAAGGCACCTGGTACCTGGTACACAGAGTCTATAGACTACACCAAAAGTCCTCCCAGTTGCACCTAGTTGTGTGCTTTCCTAACATGTGCCAGCACATGTGCCTTGCCCATCTTGGTCTGGGTCCGCAAAATTGTATTGAGGGCCACCACCCGGCTGTTGTCCATAATTTGGCGTAATGGTGCGATTAGGCAGCCTCAGAGGCATCCATGCATGCTACCCCTGCTGTTTCCTGTCCATTTCCGAGTTGTTTCCATAATTTTCTGAGGTTTCCAGGTTTTCAGGCAACCTTCCCTTTGCAGAGCTTTGGTCCCCTGCAAAAATGCTCAAGTTCCCCATTGACCTCAATGAGGTTCATTACTCGAAACGAGCACCCGAGCATCGGAAAATATACATATGTCTTGAGTATCGAGCACCCAAGCATTTTATTACTCGCTCATCTGTACTCAAAAGTAATCTAATTTTAGAAGCAGTGTTGTGATTCCTTACAATCTAAGGTCTTTGTTCTGTTGTCTACAATGGCAGTGGCTAGAGGCGTGGAAGGCTTTGTAATGAACGCCTTTATAGCTCATATTGTGTGCTAGTGACCATATACAACTAAGTTATCACATGTTGCACAGAATTGTATTTCCAACTCTATAGCCTGAATAGTATTTGACGACAATATGTTAGTTCTATTTAAAGGACACAAGACAATTTCCTCAGATATGCAAGCACTTCCAATGCCTTATAGTGAGTAGACCGCTTGGTTCTGCTATGGTTCCAGTCCATGTACTTTTTAGACATTTTTTCTTTTTGAATTTTATTGTTTTGAAAACTATTTTTCTGTAAAAGAATAACAGGTTTATGATGTTAAAGACACGGACAACAAAATTGAGTTTGGCATTAACTCAATTAAATAGTTAAATGAGGAATTTGAGACAATTTAAGTCAATGGTATTCTCGTTGGCCATATATTTCTATTTGTTTAGTTGTCTTGAGAATGTTTGCAAGAAGTGACTATTTCCAGAATGTTAGTTTCAGAAATTAGTACAGTGGATTTACTGTGGGCGACAGACGTGGAAAATGTAATTTGTGTTATCATAGGAAAGATATTAGGTGGAAAAACTATAACAAGAAGCAAGTTTTTTTTATGAAAACCAATGCAAAATTTGCCACATGGCCTCCTACCATGTGTCTATGAATAATACATGTGTCTTGTCATGTTGTATAGGTGTCTTTTGTGTCTTATTAGACATTAGGGCCATGGTGTAACTGCCACCTCTGCACCTTCTATAGATATAGCTGAATCCACCGGAAAGAAAGACATAGATGTTATACAATAAAAGAGCAAAAAAACACAGTATAATGTTTGTTTTACATGTGACCTTATTTTAAGAAAAATGGTGGTGGGAAACTTGGAGGCTTCTTCACAGTTCCAGTGTCATCTCCTTTTTGTGCTGGCACATCCACACAGGGAAACATAGTTTTGCATGTTGTATTAGAGTCTCCGTCACTTGAGAATGAGAGTTGCTCTTTCAGCTCTTTGCTCTTTTCTTTAAACTATTTTTATTGAACAAATCTTTGGCAATGCACTTATTTGTAAAATGCTTGAGATAACATTCGCCAACATGTTGGTAAAAAAAGATATACAACCATAGCAGGATTTCAAGGTCCCTAGTATGTGCTAAGAAACAAAAACATATGAACTTTGGATTTGCTCTTTCTAACAGAGGATGATCTTTCTAGACTTTCTAAATGGCTTCTATATACCTTCAAGTGTTTGTCCTAGGGATACATCAAAGGGATGCATCAAATTCTGACTGATCATTAGATCTGTGTTTATATAAGCTTGATGGTCTCATTGACATTATGAGACTATCTTGGTCATGCAACACAGAGCTTGGAGAGAGAACACTCAAAGCCCTTCATTCTCCTGGCTCATTCTATGGATTTCTCAGGGTCATATCCACAGTTTTTTAGAATGACAGTGCTGTAAAGTTTCCAACCCTTTAATAAAATTTAGCAATTACAATGACATCTGCATTGGTTGCATGGATTTTCGATAATGTAAGTCATTTACTGTGTTTTATATATTAATATACAACTCTTATCACTTCACTTTAGAGCCCTGAATAAAAAAAAAGTCAATGTGTCAAGGTTTACCATGAGTTTCATGTGTCCTTTCTGTTCTCGTAGTTTATGAGGTTCACTATTGTTGCAGGCCAGTCTAGACAGGTTCATGGAGGATAAAGAAGTCAATAGTGATGGTTGCTGATGTGGCATGGTACGAGCGGAGCAAAAAGCTAGAATTAATCACCAGATTCCTGCAGAATAAATGTGTTCTTGGCTGGTAACATTTGTAACCTAATCCCGTTCTCTGTTGAATGATAAATCAATACATTAACAGGAGCGGTCATATGGATGATTATTCCAGATAATAAATGTAATGAAACTGTAAAATGAACAGTAATCGTTAAGGGTCATTTATTTCTTTGACTTTTATTGAGCAGATGATATAAAGCAAATATTTAGACACATACAATGGCATATTACATCTAGGTAAAATGATGATAACATTTAAAAGATAAAATTTACTTTTCTAAATTTACTGTTGTTGGACAGTGGCAAATTAGAAGTCCCAGCTTAGTGACTGTTGGAATCAGTTACCTACTGGATTGTTCAAAGCCTTGGAAGACTATTGTCATTAAGCACAATTACAATGTTTTTGGAATCTTGGGAGACCCCCATATGCTGATGGGCAAGTGGCAGGTTCAGCCAACATAATATTAAAGTGTATGGGGTCCTTTAGATTTTAGATTGTTAGTGTGCTCACAGACATCAGTTTGTAACCTTAACTTATGGCATTATCTAAACAACTTTTGCAGACCAAAAACGAACAAGCTGTTTAGAAAACAGGTGTCTGAAATCCCAAATGTATGGCCAGCTTAAAGAGGACCTGTCACCCCCCGTGCCGGGGTGACAGGCTCCTGACCCCCTGCTAGATCCCCCTATACTCACCTAATGCCGCCGGGTCCCGCTTCCTGATGCGGTCGGGTCACGGAGATTTCAGCTCCCGGTGCACGCGCACACAGCAGGGTCCGACGCTCATAGAGAATGAATGGAGAGTCCGATGCTCCGTCATTCTCTATGGGCATCGGACTCTCCTGTCAGCGCGAGCGCCGGGCTTCGGGAGATGAAATCTCTGTGACCCAACCACATCAGGAAGCGGGACCCGGCACGATTAGGTAAGTATAGGGGGCTCTAACTGGGGTCGGGAGCCTGTCACCCGAGCACGGGGAGTGACAGGTATCCTTTAACTATGGCAGTTGTACACTGTAACTAACAAAGAGTCTTTGGAAAAGACAGGACAGTGAGGTGCAAACCATGAACCCAAAACCAGTTACAGAAGAGACCTCTTAAGCCGCTATTACACGGGGCGACTGTGAGAAGCAAACGAGCGCTGTCAACGCTCGTTTGCTTCTCATTCCCCGCTCGCTGCCTACGCTATTACACGCGGCGGTAGTAAGCAGGTGAGAACAGGGGGGCCGCAGGGAGGTGCGGGGGGGCACATAGCAGATAGCAACGGTCTTCTGTTGCCACTCCTATTCCACGGAGTGAGGGCAGCAGAACGCTGCTATCCTGGTCGTTTGTCTTTCGTTCATCTTTTTGTCTTTTGTCATCGTTCATGTCGGCTGATCATTGTGTTCTATTATACAGGACGAATATTGACCGTAACGGCCGATATCGGCCGAATCCGGACAATAATCACTCTATGTAATAGGGCCTTTATACACATTAGTGAAAGGTTGGTTAACCCCATATGATGTGTATGGGCCCTCCAACTCTCCTCCAACAGATGATGTCAAAAGAGAGAAGGATCAAGGATGTTGGATCTCAACTGCCTGACCTTTGTGTTTTCTTGCAGAGCTGTCTGGCTCCCTTAAGACTTGAGGCGCAAATGAGTGCTGTTAGTGCTTGTTTTCTCCTCATTCCCCGCTCGCTGCCACCAGGGGACCTGCCCGAGTAATTGCTGGATTTTCCGGGTAGCCCATTGAGGATAGCGGCGGTCTGCTGTCACCGCTCCTATTCCACGGAGCAACAGCAGCAGATCTCTGCTATATGAGTCGTTTGTCTTTTAACATGCTGAAAGACAATTGACTGCAACGATCAGCCGACATCGTTGATGTCGGCTGATCATTGCCTTCTATTACATGAAACGATTATCGGCCGTAATGGCCGATAAAGGCCAAATACGGCCGGTAATTGTTCCATGTAATAGGGCCTTCAGTCCTGGGCTGCAATTAAAGGGGTTGGCCACTTTATAGTAAAATAGGTCAGTACAAAGTATTAGTAAGTGTACTCACTGTATATACTGACAGCAGCTCCCTGTGTACCTCATAAAGCTAAAATCAGACTCTCCTTCACCAGGCTGGGCTGCTCTGTTTTGTTTCAGTCCATAAAATGGCTGACATGGAGGAGCATGTGACCAGGCCCTTTCCCATGTGTCCTCCATAGACATATACAGGCTCAGTGGTGGACACTGGGGGGCGGGGCATGGTCACATGCTCCTCCATGTCAGCCATCTTATGGACCAAAACACCACAGAGCAGGGCAGCCCAGCCTGGAGGAGAGGAGTCTGATATTAGCTCTATATAGGTACACAGGGAGCTGCTGTCAGTATATACAGTAAGTACACTTACTAATACTGTACTCTGAGCAATTTTTCTATAAAGTGACCAACCCCTTTAAGAAGAAATGCTTTGTATTAGGGCCTCTTCCACACATCAATTTTTCCAAGGCTCAGTGATATCTCTGAGAAACCAACAGCAATGAATCATGCAGATTCACAAAGACAAATAGGAGGGTAATAAAAGGCCTCATGGTGAAGTCTGCCTAGGACTTGATAGGTAAAAATTGAACCTATAAGTGCAGGTTATACTTTTTGCAGAATGGATCAGTGGTAGAGATGAGCGAACCGGGTTAAGGTTCGAGTCGATCTGAACCCCGAACGATCGGCATTTGATTAGCGGGGGCTGCTGAACTTGGATAAAGCTCTAAGGTTGTCTGGAAAACTTAGATACAGCCAATGACTATATCCATGTTTTCCACATAGCCTTAGGGCTTTGTCCAACTTCAGCAGCCACCGCTAATCAAATGCAGAAAGTTCAGGTTCGGATGGACTCAAGCATGCTCGAGGTTCGTTCATCTCTAAACAGTGGTCAAAAACGGATCAGTTTTCAAAACATATGCGTGACTGACGACATTGAAATCACTGGGTCCTTTTGGATGAGTTGTAAGGAATGAAATGTAGAAGAAAAGATTTAGTAATGTGCAAAGAGCTGGGGTTTCATTAGTATTAATGAGCGAACATGTTCGTAAATGTTTGTATGTTCCTACGAACATGACGCTAATTGTTCGTGTTCGCCGATCTGAATGGTTATAGCGATCATTTTTTAACATATTCAAACTTGCGTACATACACCACTCTGTAATTTACGATTTCCGCCTGATAATCCGATAATCCGAAACATGGGCAATCTATACTCAACTATGTATGCAAATGCTTATGCAAATGTGTACACAACTGCATAATTTACACTGTGCACCGCATAATCTGTATGCATTTGTGTAGACCAGAATGTACGCTTATACTGTTCGTGAATGAACGACGAACCGATCACAATCATTTTTTTTTTATGTTTGTGTTCAGGATCCGAACCGAACATAGGGATCCTTGCTCATCACTATTTATTAGCATCACAAAGAGATTGTTTTTGTGGCAGAATAAGGCTTTATGATAAAAAATAAGATACATAACATGGACACAAGTATGGGAATAGCCACACTTTATCCCTAAATCCTAAATTCCTAGGCATTAATGTTTAGTTGGTTTCCATTTTGCCATTACAATTATGTCCACTCTTCTAGGAGTTTCTACAAGATTTTGAAATGTGTCTATGGAAATTTCTGCTATCTCATTCACAAGAGCACACACTGGTGCTGGAAGAAATGGCCTGTCTTGAAATGTTGATTCTAGTTCATCCCAAAAGTAAGATGAGGTTGAAGTGCGGGCCAGTCAAGTGACTGCAAATTAGTATTTGTATGAAAAAGAAAGTCATCATGAAACTCTAGGGCCTTATGTAATATATCTTTACAACAATGGATTCATGCAGATCATGTGCACAGGAAGATGGCAAAATGATTGGTATGCATGACAATGTGTTTGGGTGAGGTAAAAGAACAATACAAAAAAGTAAAATGTCATTACTAAAATACGTTGCCTTTCAGTTGTCAATCATTCTAAGTAGCTGAAAAATGTCTTCACTGGGCTGGTGCACGTAGAGAAAGACAGGTCCAAAATTGTGGAAAGTCCCAAAAATTCCTGAATAAGTACAGTTCACATGCTATATATTTTGTTTCATTGAATCATTGAGCCTCTATGAATGGAAAGGGGAACTGTAGGCTGCTAGGACAGTGTCACTTTCCCATATAGGTGATGAACACGTCATATTACATGACAGGTGAATGTGAAACAGTCCCCTGTAGGGGATGATGGTGTAATTTTTCCCCTATAGTTATTTTTCTCTATTAACATTTACAAGTTGAATAACGTAATAATTGTATCGTTTACAATTTAATTTTATAGCAGTGTTACAGATGTAATAATACTGTGTGTTCTTTTTTTGTATTTTTACGTGATTCACCATTTTTATTAATGTTATATTTAATTTTTTGACGTGTCACTTGGCTATGTGATTGCTAGTATGTTATTCTGCAATACTGTCATTTTGCTATGTATTATGCCTGTCAGAAGAACTCTAACATGACCTAATAGGTGCATTAAAATGGCTTCATTAGGCCTTTGGCATCAGCACCCCATGATCACGTTTTTGGGGTCTGATGATTTGACAAAGATGCAGTGTCCCAGATTACCACAGAGAGACCTTTACATTCAGTCTAACCCCTTAGACACCATAGTCAGCAGTATTATTAATGTTTGTTATCAGAGTTACCTTTGATCCTGGTTGAGTGCCTACCTCACCACTATTCTATGCAAATTGTATAGTTCTGATGACATAATTACACTATGCTTCATGAAGGGAGGAGTTACAGGTAATCAACATCAGACTTTGCTTATCCTATGACCAGTGATCCACCGACAACCAGGGAAACGTTAGGGTACAAGTAGGGATGGTAGGGATGGTACAAATAGGCTGTATCCCAGTTTTCCAGGCGGTCCTCCCGCTGTATCCACCCTCTCCACGGAGCGGGCAGACAGCGGGAATCATTACCGAGGGTTCGGGTTCTTACGAACCCGAACCGAACTCGGTTCGTACCATCCCTAGGTGAAAGCTCTGTTCAGCATTCTTTCTTATTTAATAGCATATTCCACTGATTTGGAAAACCCCTTTAAAGAAGCACTCCACTTTTTTTTTATTGACACAGGATGATCGCTTTCCTGCAACATAGTGTTATTTCTGGTGCTCTGATGCCATTCAGGTCCCGCTGAAGCCTACATTACATCTCTTTTGACTCGGTTGATTTTTCAGGGTTTTGAAGAATTGGAATTCACAGTCTTCACTAAATCTCTATGAGAGCACTTTCATAGAAATGCGTACAAGTCACTGACTTCTGGCCTTTTTAGATGTGCGTCATCCAGAGAAGAGGTCACACGGGCATAAATTATTTTTTTTTTAATGACCTTAAATACAAACACAATGGACCTCATACATAAATGACTTTCTAAGAAAAAGGTTCATTAACAACCAAATCGTTAGAGGAAACCTAGAATTATTCCCTATGTATAATGCCGCTTTTTATGAATGAGGTCAGTTATCGGCTCATCTACCGCAGTGATTCCTTACTTCCATTTCATATAAATTAGAATTTCTACAGTGAATGCTGCTGGTCCAAGTCCAAGTGGAGTCAGCCCAATGTCAATGCAGATATCTTGTGTGTCTGGGTGGAATTCTGCTGCACACTGACAATAGCCAGATTATTATAAATGACCTTCACTGAACACGATTGCCATTGGTGAGCATTCAACCCATTGCCGCATTAATTATATAGATTATTACCTAATGTGATTAGCTGTCCTATGTATGGGTATATGCAGTGTCTCACTGGGATCCCTGCGGGGCCTGTAGTTGGGTGTCATCTGGAAAAGTGCTTTGTCTCATATGTGCTGTGATAGTTATGCTATTTTATACTTGTTTGCAATGTCTAATGTTTTACCAAGCTTTAGAAAGTACATAGCACTATTATTGTGATTGACTGGGCTATGAGCAATGAAGGTTTAACACATACATATGCATTGTCCTATTCATAAAAGATGGCAGGACTATTGTACAAATAAAGCACTTTAGTCCTTCTTCCTTTTGTCTCTAACCCTTTCCTTATAGATTGTAAGCTCTGGCGAGCAGGACCCCCATTTCGCATGTTTGACTTGATGGTTATTATCTGATTTTGTTCATATCTGATTTTGTCTATGTATGTACCCCCAGAATTGTAAAGTGCTCATATCCATATTAAAGGCCTAATTCTGATACAGGAGTTTAGATCTAATAGAAAAAGCCTTATCCCAGGAGTAGCCGCAGCCGCAGCTCTGACAGACAAGCTTTGAAGAACTCTTATCACCTTTCAGATAAAACGGCACGTGTTCTCTTTCATCTGCGCATTGCCCACAACAATACCTTACACAGGTTACTAAATTACACACCGAGATCCTTTACAACGTTCAAAGGTTAGTAGTGATAGATTAGATATAAAAGGGGAAATAACATTGTTACGTCTCCTCCGTCATATTGCTTGTGTTCATATCAGTTGTAGAGGCACTCTAGGAGGCTCCACAGATAGCAGCCACAGATAATAAAATAAGGCTATGTTCATATTCCATCCTAATCTTCTATTGGAATATGGCATTGGGAGTATCTCCTGACATATAGCTTACATGGAAGTATGCCATTGTATAGGCATTTAAAGGGGTAGTGCGGTGCTTAGAAATTATTCACAAAATAAAGCACATTACAAAGTTATACAACTTTGAAATGTATGTTATGTATGTGAATGGCCCCCTTCCCCGTGTTCCCCAACCCCCGCCCATGGACCCGGAAGTGTAGTGTATTATACATACTTGATTCGTGTCGACCCCCGTCCGCCGTCTTCTGACAGTGATGTAATCTTCGGGAGGCCGGCCGCCCCGCTCCTGCCGTCCCTCATGCCTCCTGCCCTCTGCCGCGTCATAACTGTGCTCAGCCAATCACGGCTGAGCAGCTGATGACGTGTGACGTGTTATAATGCCTTCTTTGTGTCCCCACTCAGTAACAGTGCCCCCTTTTGTCCCAATTGTTAATAATTCCCTCTTTGTACCCCCACTCAGTAATAGTGCCCTTTAAGAAAAAAAATATATTTATACCTAACTTCATGCACAAGATGAATTCTTCCCATGGCTTCTTCCTCTTTTTGCCATCCTCTTACCGGCTGTTTTGGCCTACAACCTACAAGAAAACGAGTACCCTGGAATATGTTGGCAGACCATATCGAGCTTGGCAAGCCTGCTGCCCATGAGAACAAATGTCAAGGCTCTCTGCTCTGCCAAAGTTTTCAACTGCATCCCAACTACTGTATGTGGTTACTAGGGATGCTATGGTACTACTCAGTGGCGTAGCTACCATAAAGGCGGGGCACGCAGTTGGGGGGGGGGGCGGGCCACCCATAGAAAAGCATGGCCTGCTTTTATGATGCTATGACATGCATATCATGATCCGCCCCGCCACCCACCCGTGCGTCGGCAACGACGCCGTGTTGGCGGTATATAGAAGCGTCCCCAGTGCTGCCCCCTCCCCAGGCTTTTCTCAGCCATCACCCCGCCCTACCTGGCATAGCTGCAGGAGCGGCCCACCTCTGTCAAATCCCCCCCTCCGCGTCCTGCCAATCAGAGCGCCTCCCCTCCTCTTCCCTGGTGCAGCGTGTCGGCGCGGCACAATTGCCACAGATACTGGTCCCTGCCGTCCCTCTGCAACCCCCTAATACTGCAGCGGTTTCCTGGAGCCCCCCAGATGGTGTTTCACGGCCGCCCATGACCCCCCCCCCCCCCCCCCCCCCCCCCGTTCTCCCCCTCCTCCTGGAGAGCCAGAGCAGGAACCAGGTCAGGTAAGATTACCCATAGAGAACTATAGCCCCCCCATGTCCTGCTAATAGTGCATGGTGGGAGTTGTAGTTTTGTACTACAACCCCCATCAAGCCCTATTGGCAGTACATAATGGGAGTTGTAGTTCTGCAATAGATTAGAGGATGACTTAGTATGGGGGGAGCAATGGCACAGTAATATACAGGACTACATCTCCCAGCATGGTCTGTGATAATATAAAGGACTACATCTCCCAGTATGGTGTGTGATAATATACAGGACTACATCTCCCAGCATGGTGTGTGATAATAGACAGGGCTACTTCTCCCAGCATGTTGTGTGATAATAGACAGGACTACATCCCCCAGCATGGTCTGTGATAATTTACAGGACTACATCTCCCAGCATAGTGGGTGATAATAGACAGGACTACATCTCCCAGCATGGTGTGTGGTAATATACAGGACTACATTTCCCAGCATGGTGTGTGATAATAGACAGGACTACTTCTCCCAGCATGGTGTGTGATAATAGACAGGACTACATCTCCCAGCATGTTGTGTGTGGTTATATACAGGACTACATCTCCCAGTATGGTGTATGTGGTAATATACAGGACTACATCTCCCAGCATGGTGTGTGATAATATACAGGACTACATCTCCCAGCATGGTGGGTGATAATATACAGGACTACATCCTCCAGCATGGTCTGTGATAATATACAGGACTTCATCCCCCAGCATGGTGTGTGTGGTTACATACAGGACTATATCTCCCAGCATGGTGTGTGATAATAGACAGGACTACTTCTCCCAGCATGGTGTGTGATAATAGACAGGACTACTTCTCCCAGCATGGTCTGTGATAATATACAGGACTTCATCCCCCAGCATGGTGTGTGATAATATACAGGACTACATCTCCCAGCATGGTGTGTGGGGTAATATACAGGACTACATCCTTCAGCATCCTTCACCCATAGCAAAGCATGGCCTGCTTTTATGATGCTATGACATGCATATCATGATCCGCCCCGCCACCCACCCGTGCGTCGGCAACGACGCCGTGTTGGCGGTATATAGAAGCGTCCCCAGCGCTGCCCCCTCCCCAGGCTTTTCTCAGCCATCACCCCGCCCCACCTGGCATAGCTGCAGGAGCGGCCCACCTCTGTCAAATCCCCCCCTCCGCGTCCTGCCAATCAGAGCGCCTCCCCTCCTCTTCCCTGGTGCAGCGTGTCGGCGCGGCACAATTGCCACAGATACTGGTCCCTGCCGTCCCTCTGCAACCCCCTAATACTGCAGCGGTTTCCTGGAGCCCCCCAGATGGTGTTTCACGACCGCCCATGACCCCCCCCCCCCGTTCTCCCCCTCCTCCTGGAGAGCCAGAGCAGGAACCAGGTCAGGTAAGATTACCCATAGAGAACTATAGCCCCCCCATGTCCTGCTAATAGTGCATGGTGGGAGTTGTAGTTTTGTACTACAACCCCCATCAAGCCCTATTGGCAGTACATAATGGGAGTTGTAGTTCTGCAATAGATTAGAGGATGACTTAGTATGGGGGGAGCAATGGCACAGTAATATACAGGACTACATCTCCCAGCATGGTCTGTGATAATATAAAGGACTACATCTCCCAGTATGGTGTGTGATAATATACAGGACTACATCTCCCAGCATGGTGTGTGATAATAGACAGGGCTACTTCTCCCAGCATGTTGTGTGATAATAGACAGGACTACATCCCCCAGCATGGTCTGTGATAATTTACAGGACTACATCTCCCAGCATAGTGGGTGATAATAGACAGGACTACATTTCCCAGCATGGTGTGTGATAATAGACAGGACTACTTCTCCCAGCATGGTGTGTGATAATAGACAGGACTACATCTCCCAGCATGTTGTGTGTGGTTATATACAGGACTACATCTCCCAGTATGGTGTATGTGGTAATATACAGGACTACATCTCCCAGCATGGTGTGTGATAATATACAGGACTACATCTCCCAGCATGGTGGGTGATAATATACAGGACTACATTTCCCAGCATGGTCTGTGATAATATACAGGACTACATCCTCCAGCATGGTCTGTGATAATATACAGGACTTCATCCCCCAGCATGGTGTGTGTGGTTACATACAGGACTATATCTCCCAGCATGGTGTGTGATAATAGACAGGACTACTTCTCCCAGCATGGTGTGTGATAATAGACAGGACTACTTCTCCCAGCATGGTCTGTGATAATATACAGGACTTCATCCCCCAGCATGGTGTGTGATAATATACAGGACTACATCTCCCAGCATGGTGTGTGGGGTAATATACAGGACTACATCCTTCAGCATGGTGTGTGATAATAGACAGGACTAAATCTCCCAGCATAGTGTGTGTGTGTGTGATAATATACAGGACTACATCTCCCAGCATGGTGTGTGGGGTAATATACAGCACTACCTCTCCCAGCATGGTCTGTGATAATATAAAGGACTACATCTCCCAGCATGGTGTGTGATAATATACAGGACTACATCTCCAAGCATGGTGTGTGATAATAGACAGGGCTACTTCTCCCAGCATGTTGTGTGATAATAGACAGGACTACATCTCCCAGCATGGTGTGTGATAATATACAGGACTACATCCCCCAGCATGGTCTGTGATAATTTACAGGACTACATCTCCCAGCATAGTGGGTGATAATAGACAGGACTACATCCCCCAGCATGGTGTGTGATAATATACAGGACTACATCTCCCAGCATGGTGTGTGATAATAGACAGGACTACTTCTCCAAGCATGGTGTGTGATAATAGACAGGACTACTTCTCCAAGCATGGTGTGTGATAATAGACAGGACTACATCTCCCAGCATGTTGTGTGTGGTTATATACAGGACTACATCTCCCAGCATGGTGTATGTGGTAAAATACAGGACTACATCTCCCAGCATAGTGGGTGATAATAGACAGGACTACATCTCCCAGCATGGTGTGTGATAATATACAGGACTACATCTCCCAGCATAGTGGGTGATAATAGACAGGACTACATCTCCCAGCATGGTGTGGGGGTAATATACAGGACTACATCTCCCAGCATGGTGTGTGATAATAGACAGGACTACTTCTCCAAGCATGGTGTGTGATAATAGACAGGACTACATCTCCCAGCATGTTGTGTGTGGTTATATACAGGACTACATCTCCCAGCATGGTGTATGTGGTAATATACAGGACTACATCTCCCAGCATAGTGGGTGATAATAGACAGGACTACATCTCCCAGCATGGTGGGTGATAATAGACAGGACTACATCTCCCAGCATGGTGTGTGATAATAAACAGGACTACATCCCCCAGCATGGTCTGTGATAATTTACAGGACTACATCTCCCAGCATAGTGGGTGATAATAGACAGTACTACATCTCCCAGCATAGTGTGGGGTAATATACAGGACTACATCTCCCAGCATGGTGTGTGATAATAGACAGGACTACATCTCCCAGCATGGTGTGTGATAATAGACAGGACTACATCCCCCAGCATGGTGTGTGATAATAGACAGGTCTACATCACATAATAGGAGTTGTAGTTCTGCATCAGATAAGATGATGACACAGTACACGAGGGAGAGACAGTGGCACAGTACACGAGGGTGAGCCAACACCACAATGTCTCACAACTCATGTGCTCTGCCTTCATGGCGGCTCACATCACGTTGCATGGCAGAGAGGGTTTCTTTTGTGGTCAGAGGCAGCTGTGCACCTCCAGCCATAAGAGCTCCCCCCCCCCCTCCACCATACACATACTCACTTTGCCCGGCGCAGCATTTCTTTATTCTTCCGGCTCCATGGTGCACGACTGGCATGCCGGGGAACTGCGCCAGGCGAGTATGTGTCCGGCAAGGGGGTGGGAGTGGGGGGCCCATAGAGTTTTTTGCTAAGGGGCCCCATGAATCCTAGTTACGCCTCTTGTACTACTTACACCATTGGTTGATTATATAACATACATTATTGAAGGAATATTATCCCCATTAGTAATACACATTATAATTTGTTAAAAAATAACCAACAAACCTTCAGTATTGCAGCTAGCTCCAATGTTATGAATAATGTATATTCACTCAAAAATCCCCAAATCAGACACACATATAAAATTGATTAAAAAAATAGGTAGATCTGCATTTTCAAACCAGAGGCATTCTCCTCAGTAAGATGTTCAGTGTACATAGTGTACAGGGGGCAGTGAACCATTGTTATGAATCAGCCTGGATGCTCAATAGCTTGGTAGCAATTAAAAGCACTCCAGTGAGCATGCAAATTGCAATTAGTAATGCAGAAAGAATGTGAATGCTGATTAGATGCTATAAAGTCACTTACTTGTTAATTCATGTAAATGCAAAACAACGGCCGGGCAGATGTAACATTTATTTAGTTGTGCTACATTCGATTTGATTAAAAAAGAAACGAGAAAACAATTAGGATAAGTAAAGCAACCATAACCCACCCTGTAATTTCTAAGTATTGTATGGTTGCATTAATGCCGGGTAACAATACTGTGGATATCAACATTTCATATGATGTAGAGACATGCGGGTGGCAGCAAAAAATATATTGATATACCATGTAACGTACATTTTTTCTGGAGTCTGAACATATGTTAAGTAATGGTTTATTTTTCTCTTTCACCTTTCTATTTTTCTATTTTTGTATTATTGTGAAGAAGGCGGCCCTGCAAAGGTCAGCTTGACACATAAGGAAGAGGATAGCATCTAAATTGAGTTGGCCCAGATGATTTGTATTTTAGGAGGTGCAGCTTTACAGCTTTAAACACCTACGGTTCGGTAAGCTGACATGGGGTAAAAATAAAAAAAAATCAGCCCCCGCATTGAGAGAAAGTCTTTGGACCAGATTGTTGACTTGTTGACTGGCAATAATAACCAGAAAAAATTTGCATGCCGCTCTGCACCTTGATATGTGTTGTAACTCAATACAATCTAAGATTTGTAATGTTGTTGATATAAAACTAAGCTTTAAAGAGTGTGGGTGATTTTGACTAGCACGAGTAGCGGGTGAGTCACAGTCTCTTTATCCCACTAAACCACATCACATTGGTCGGCTGCTGAATTCAAACACCTGGGTATTTCCATATCACTAGAACAAGGCAAGCACAAAAGATGAAGGGATCATTTCCACAATCCTAGCCTTTCATCTTTGGTAGAACATTGGTTTTCTGTTCTTGTTATGGAAATATCAAAGCAGTGTTGGAGAGACTGACAATGAAAATTTTTCACTTTATTTTTTCTTAAAAACTTGATTAAAGAAAGCCTGTCAGCCTTCATCTGGACACCCAAGGGTCAGGTGTTTGTTGGCCCCTTCAACAGCCCACTCAACCAAAGTCCAAAGAGCTTGTTGCTTGTAGGACCCCTCTCTCATGCTTCACCTAATTTGTAGGAGATAAGGTAGACACCAAAAGGTTTTGCCTTACCTTTTTGTTCCTAGGGAGGTCTTGTGTAGACTCTACTCAACTACAGAACAGATTTATGGGTCAACATGATGTTTTCATCTATTGGCTTTATAGCATCAAGGGTACTCCCTATTGGAAGTTATGCCCAGTGGGGTACCTTTAAGCCCTGCTTCACACTGTCCATTATGTGCTTACAGTGGAGACAATTATTTTGATATTTTACAATTGCCAGTACTGGAGCCCTTCGGGCACTGTTCTCCCCACCTGCCTGTCTCTCTTAAGGAATATCCATTCGTCAGTCTGCAGTGCTTTGCGGTCGAAGTGATGTCACTGCAGAACACCACCTTAATATTCATGAAGAGGCAGTGGGCAGATAAAGAAGTACATGACTGAGTGCTTTTTTACCTGTTCTCTTGCGTGCATGCCCAAGACGGTCCTATAGGCTTATATTAGGAGTTCCTCTTGGTCACATGGCAGAGAACTGGGAAAAAAAGTGCTTAGCATGCACTCCTCCCAGCTCATTCTAGCAATGGACTGGGGTCTCAACAACTAGACCCTGACCAGTCAAAAACGACTTTCGACTCTCACTTTTCAAGTGACAGTGCCCATTTAAAAGGAGTTATCCAGGATTAGAATAACATGGCTGCTTTCTTCCAAAAACTACACAACTCTTGTGCTCATTTTAGGTTGGGTATAGCACCGTTGTATTACCATGCACAACCTGTGATCCAAATTGGTATTGTTTTTCGAAGAAAGTTGCTTTAGTTTTCTAATTCTGAATAACCCCTTTCAGAACTTTTATTTGTCTTAAGGCCCTATTCCATGGAACGATTATCGTCCGTATTCGGCCGATATCGGCCGCTATGGACGATAATCGTCCCATGCAATAGAGTGCAGCGATCAGCCGACATCGTTCATGTTGAAAAACAAGCGACTGATATAGCAGCCATCTGCTGCCGTCGCTCCGTTGAATAGGAGCATCGGCAGCAGACGCTGCTGTATCCTATGGGCTGCCCGGTCGATCAGCGATCACCCGGGCAAGCCCCCCCCCCCCCCCCGCAGCTCCCCGCCACCCCTCCCGCACTCACCCGCTTGCTGCAGCCGCGTTGAATAGCGGCGGCAGCGAGCGGGGAACGAGGAGCAAACGCTCCTCTTAACGACCCGTGGAATAGGGGCATTACAGTGGAAAGGTTCTTTCACAGATACAAGATCAAACCAGACAGCTGTGAGCAGACTGTTATTTTACAATGTCATAGAACAGAGTTGGTTTCCTGTAGGGTTGAGGGGTGTGATGACTGACTGTTTTCTCAATCACAGTTATCTTTGCTGCCTTTTTCTCTCTGTCGATCTGCTGATAAGCGCTCAGAACCTGTGTGTGAAAGGAAAGGAAGCAGGAATTCCTTTCGGAAAGGGCGACCAATCAATCCCAACCATGCTTAAGGCAGATGTTCTTGGCAGGACTCTATTAGAGAACATTTTAAAACCATGAAATGCTGCCAAAAACACAATTTAAAAGATTTTTTGGCCCTACATTCTTATGTTGATGTTTAAAAAAAATATATATATTGTGTGGTGTTAACACCTTTAGCAGGAGTGTTAGTGATTAGTGAAAACCCTTAAAAGGCTTGGCTATACTCCCCGCACCTCCAGGTTTCCTTGCTGGGACAGTCACTCCCTTCTCGTGTTGTCAATTATAGCCGGAAAGTGGTTCAGATTCTTAATGACATTGCAAGTTAAGAGGGGCGTAGAGAAATCATAACAGTAACACAAGCTAAAGGAAACCCTCTGGGTAAAATGCATAGAACATCAGACACAGCTACCAGGGTGTGCACGAGAATTCTTGTCATTTCTTAAATTGAAATTCCAAGAACCCTGAAGGGAAAAAGTTACTTACTTCACATTAATTGTTTATTTTTAATACCAGGCTTAGATGCAGCCAAGGTCAGGTAATAAAGCCCTTTCAGCCTTATTTTTATTGCACAATGGCCTGCTGGCTGAATGCTGAAGATATTTGGGGGTTTGTTTATAAGCTTTTAGAGCTCAAGGTTCTCAGTTTGTACTTTAAACTTTTATTCTTTACATTTCTACTTACTTTGAACTTATTCTGTATAATGTAATATGGATGTTTTATCTATTATTATATAAGATGAATGTTTTATGTATTATTCATTATGCTTCTTCTGTAGCATTTTCGTTTATTAAAAATAAATCAATAAGACAACCCTTTCCATCTTAGACATCAAAGATGGAGCTCTCATTCAGAATTCAGAGTATAGAGATGCTGACATGTTACATTGTTGGCTGTTTATTTGGGTTTAAAACTACATCCCTCCTGCAGCGACTACAGTTAGTATTTCCGAGGGAACAGACCCATCTAGCAGTTGTTACCTTTCCAATTCCCTGACGCTTATACTCCAACAGTCCCCGGGTCCCTAGTGATCCCTATTTTCTTGTCACTCTCTCAACACAAGCAATGCCCACTCAGCCAGTCAGACCCACTATGGCAGATGACCACTATGACCAGCAATTTGCTGAGTAGATGCCATATTTCTTGTATGTCAAGATGGGGACCAGGAACTAGAGATTAACAGAAACCCAGCACTGTCTGAGCATAGCAGTGTGTGATCACTGAGGTAAGTATTTTAGTATTATTAATTTTTATTTAATTATTTAGTTTTTAACCCAGTCTACACTCTTTTGTAAAATTTTGTCCCACCACACATCTCTAATAAAAAAAAAGTATTGTATTGCCCCCTAAAAGTTATACAAATCACCAATATATAATTATTACGGTAAATGCACATAAAGTGCTTTTTTCCCTGCTCTTACTACTGCATTAAGACTTCACTTCCTGGATAACATGGTGATGTCACGACCCAACTCCCAGAGCTGTGGCTGCTGGAGAGGATGATGGCAGGGGGACACTAAGGGACACAGGGCACTGGAGGGACACTGAGCATCCCCCTTCCATCATCCTCTCCAGCAGCCACAGCCCACACAGCTCTGGGAGTCGGGTTGTGTCATCCCCATTTGATCCAGGAAGTGAAGCCTTGATGCAGTAATAAGTGCAGGGAAAAAAGCACTTTATAAGCATTTCCAATAATAAGTGTATATTGGTGATTTGTATAACTTTTGGGGAGCAATACAATACTTTAATAAAAATTTCCGCTGGACTTCTCCTTTAAGTGTGTAAATCTGAATATTGGCGCAATAGCCTGGATAAAAGGTATGATATTGTCACAATAATATTGAAGTATTAAGCTTAATATGTTGGTACTATAAGTTATGTTGGTATACTATAAATATGTTGGTATAAATAATGGATATTGAGATTTTTATTATAAAATGACTTGTTCTATGAACTATGTATTCTACTAGACAAGATCCTAGCAGGATTTTTTTTTTTTTTTGTTAAATCAAGGGGTTCTGTGATACCTGACACCCTCACTGGTCAACTGTTCAGGAAAACTTAGAAATATGCAGTGTAAATGAACCAGAAGCCTGTGTAGTGGCATTGGGTACTGCAGATCAGCCTTCATGGAAGTCACTGACGGACTGAGTGCGGCAGATCCTGTGTGATCAACCGGTCACAGGAACCCAGAAGTGACCAGTGGACCGGGAGCACCAGTGCAGCAGCTGTGGGGGTCCAAGAGAGGTGAATACAGCTTGTTTGTTGTTTTACATCACCACCAACAAAAAAAAACATGTTTTTCCTAGACAACCCCTCCTCAGGCTATCAATATTATATTGGTAGGGGTCTGACTCATGACAGCTTCTTCAATGTGTACAAAGGCTCTGTGTCTTCAATTGGTAGCATTGGCGCCAGCTAATTCAGTGATATCTTGTTCATTTCAATGACACAATGCGGCAATACCTTATACTGCGGCTACTAATAGTATGCTAATTGCAGGTATAAAGCACTTGGAAACATTGAAGCGCTTATATGATGAGTAAGCTGATCAGCTGATTAAAAGGGGTGCAATGAATTGGCCCCCTGCTGATGTAATATACATTGCTTATTAAAGCCGTATTAACTCCTTAATGGGAATCCCCCTTTGTGTAGGGGGAATCAAAATTAAACTGAGATATGCTAGACAACGCTAACGCTATATATATAGCATTAGATTTGTGTGTGTGTGTATATATATATATATATATATATATATATATATATCTTTACGAGATTTCCTCTTCTTTTTTGCTAAAATCACACAAAGGAAGGGAATGGCAGTGACCTAAATAGCAGTCATCAATCAAATGCAATAAAGAACATGTAACAGAATTCTGGCAGAAGAAACAAAACCTTATTTAGAGCTAAGTAATCGTTCAGTAATAATTACTACAGCTGATAATTACTCTGTGCCGTGACTAAATCCATTCTCCAGGCAATAGGAACAGAGAGATCATAGACTGGCATCCTATACTGTAAGTGCAGCCAACAAACAGAAAAGCAACAACAACCAGTAGCAAAAATAAACAAAAAACAACTATGGCAACAACAGCAGGGGACCTGTATACAGGAGGTTGTTTGAAGATCCCTCCATCCCTCAGTGTGCTACCATATTGGGCCTTTGTTTGTGGTAATGATTTTTTGTATTTAATCCTTATAAAAGGTACCAACACACTGCCCTACACACATGTACAATATATATATACACTCACCAGCCACTTTATTAGGTACACCTGTCCAACTGCACGTTACCACTTAATTTCTAATCAGCCAATCACATGGCGGCAACTCATGCATTTAGGCATGTAGACATGGTCAAGACAATCTCCTGCAGTTCAAACCGAGCATCAGTATGGGGAAGAAAGGTATACAGGACCCCAAAACTATATACTACAGGTATACAGGACCTCCACCAACTATATACTTCAGGTATACAGGACCTCCACCAACTATATACTACAGGTATACAGGACCCCAAACTATACATTACAGGTATACAGGACCCCAAAACTATACACTACAGGTATACAGGAACTCCACCAACTATATACTACAGGTATATAGGACCCCAAACTATACACTACAGGTATACAGGACCTCAAAACCATACACTACAGGTATACAAGACCTCCACCAACTATACATTACAGGTATACAGCACCAACTATATACTACAGGTATATAGGACCCCCGAACTATACAGTACAGGTATACAGGACCTTCACCAACTATACACTGCAGGTATACAGGACCTCCCTCAACTATACACTATAGGTATACAGCCCCCCAACTATGCACTACAGATATGCGAGACCCCTAAAAACTATACATTGTGGGTATACAGAACCCCTCCAACTATGCACTACAGGTATACACTAATTCCACTGATTAACTCAGATGAAACAATACCTTTAGCTTGGCCTCCTGGGCACCTTAGAACAAATCTAATTAACACACTGACACTTTATACCCGGGCAGCGCTGGGTAAATTTTCTAGTATATATATATATATATATATATATATATATATATATATATATATATGTATATATAGATATATCCAAAAGTAGGTGGACAGTATGTGTAATAGGGTTACAAGTCGGGGGAGATTTATCAAACATGGTGTAAAGTGAAACTGGCTCAGTTGCCCCCAGCAACCAATCAGATTCCACCTTTCATTTTCCAAAGAGTCTGTGAGGAATGAAAAATGGAATCTTTACACCATGTTTGATAAATATCCCTATTACACATACTGTCCACCTACCTTTGGACCACCATATATATATATATATATATATATATATATATATATATATATACATACACACACACACACACACTGTAAGTATTTGTTATACACACACATACAGTAAATGCCATTTACACAGAAATCTTGTTGAAATAACCGAAATTCTTGACTCGTCGACACCGGAATCCTCCCAGGCCATTAGGTTTTGATGAAGGTAAAACCAGTTTAGAGAGAAAATAAGAAATCTTTTCATGGGATGGGTTAGTCTGTGGTGTTCGGCCTTGTGTGTTTACACAGGGGGATTAGAGAGGAAGCCATTACAGGACACATGGATGTAATGAAGGAGAATTTCAGCCAAGTCCTGGGCCGTAGTTCAGCAAAGGGCATGCTGATCAGGAAGCAGGTACCTCGCGTGACGTCAAGGAAACTTGGTGGAGTAGTGTTAACCTACAGTACAAGAGAGCTCAGCAAAAATAGCAAAACTATTGGCAGATGTGTTTTTATTTATTGCTGCTGACACATTTCCATAGTTGACTACAGACTTGTGGTTAATAATAGTATTTTATTTGTGTTATATTTTCTATTATAAAAGTACGGGACATTCTAGACAGGGGGACTGCATGTAACCCTTGCATCTGCCAAGGGGCCCAGTAGGTAAGGAGTCTCAGTAACACTTTAAAAGGAGATTTCTATTGTACATTAGATTGCATGAATCGATAATGGATAAAAATCGACTGCTGAATTCATGGAGAAACTTAACGGTCAAACAATGTGCCACCTTATAATAACCAGTGTGATCTGGAAAAACAAAGTCATAAAGTCATGACAACTACAGTAGCTGTCTCATTTCTCTTCAATATGCTGTCCACTGCCTGTTGTCAGGGGAAATCTGTCTTTAAGGACAGCTATATCAGGACAAATTACAGGAAGTAGGTGTGGGTTTTATTATGTGATCTGTGCAGGAGAGAAAGAGAGAGAGAGAAAGAGAGAGAGATAGAGAGACCAAAATAGCATGGATTGAGTAACCTGAGGCTGACCCTTGAAGTGAAGTTGACCTTCACTGTTCTAAAAGGTAAATTAAGGCTTCCTTCTCATCTCTCACCACCGCTTCTGGGCAGCTATTCCTTTTGTAAATAGTAGTGTTGCTACTGCTGTATGCTCACGGTGCTGCAATATTGTCTCCTCCTCCACTCCTTCACCCTTCACCCAACAGTAGCAGTTCAGTGCTTAATGTAATGCTTTCACTTGTTGTATTCCTGCTGCTGTTTATTTCCTTTTTCTCAAATCTTGAAATCCCAGTGTATCATTAAGTCCTTGTTTTTCACATGCATCTATAGTACAGTACTGTGTAAATCGTCAACTTAGCATTGTGCTAGCCTCTTCATGTGTTTAGTCTCCTTTTTTTCAATGAGCATAAGACAAAAAATCTGCCTTCACGGGACTGGACCTGGATACAAGTAAGTATAGCTTTGTTAAAAAGCATGATAAAAAAAAAAGATTGTAAATGTCAAACATGCTTTATATTACATCTAGTGTTGGTTTAGATTTTAAAAGGTATAAGAACATTGACACTTTAAATCTTTTGAAGTGACAGATACACATTTTCCCACATTTTTGCTCAGTATTTTGCAACACAGAAAGACTATGTTCACACAATGTTGAGCGAACATGCCTTTCTGTGTTTTCAATCCACTCCTAGTTTTGGTTGCAATATACTGAGCAAAAATGCTGTGTGGGAACATAGCCTAAGAAGATAATTTCTGATGAGCTATGGGAGACTTAGTGGTCATATACTGCTTTCTCTGTCCACCCCAAGGTAATGAGTACACACACAGATGCAAACAGTTAGTGTGCCAAGTGCACCTCTTACTTTCTTAGGCTGGGTTCACACTACGTATATTTCAGTCAGTATTGTGGTCCTCATATTGCAACCAAAACAAGGAGTGGATTGAAAACACAGAAAGGCTATGTTCACACAATGTTGAAATTGAGTGGATGGCCGCCATTTAATGGCAAATATTTGCTGTTATTTTAAAACAACGGCTGTTATATTGAAATAATGGCCGTTATTTACTGTTATATGGCGGCCATCCACTCAATTTCAACATTGTGTGGACAGATCTTTTCTGTGTTTTTAATCCACTCCTGGTTTTGGTTGCAATATGAGGACCACAATACTGACTGACATATACATAGTGTGAACCCAGCTTTAAAGAGATTGATCATAAGGGCCTTATTACACCAACAGATTATCTAACATATTTTTTTTTAAGCCAAAGCCAGCAATGGATTTAAAAAGAGGAGAAATCTCAGTCTTTCCTTTATGACCTGATATCTGTTTATAGTCTGTTCCTGGCTTTGGCTCAAAAAAAATCTGTCAGATAATCTGTGGGTGTAATAGGGCCCTAAGGGTCCCTTTATAGTAGAAGCTACAGGATGCCTTATTGCTAGAAACAATCTGCGGAAGACAGTGATCAATACCCCTACAGCACCACCACAGGGGAAATTACACAATACACAGTATCCACTGAAATCTAATGATCTTCTGTATGATTTGAACTGTATGATCTACCTATCTTTAAACATAATATTCCTTAAAAACCTTAAATATAAAGTTTTCTGATCTAAACATCCCCATTAAATCTATGGATCTCCCTCTCTTCAGGCGGACAGCCCTCGTCACTGGCTATAGCAGCTGGCTGTGTATATATCCTTGAAAATGCAGGCACATATCCCTGCAGGAAAAACATTGTTTCCTACCGCCTTCAAACCTTTCCCTGTCAATGTTTATCAATAGCGGTCAGTGATAGTGGTTTATTTTGAGGCCATGTTCATTGATAAGAAACAAAGAGTCAGGTCTCACCACCTGCAGCATCAGTCCCCAAACCAGCATCACACATGTAGGAACTAGATGTATTCTGGTAATTGCATTGTGTTGATATTAGAATTTCCTCCGACCAGGGCTTCAGTGCAACATTATCTAGTGCATCTTTCCAACAGTGTGAGCTGCATTCCATAAGTCTATGCAGGATTTAGAAGAGTTTACCCATCTGAGCATGTTACCCCCTATCTACAGGATAGACAATAACATGCTGATCAGTGGGCTTCTGACCACCAAGACCCCCAATGATACCAAGAACAACATAAAAAGTCCCCGAAATTAGTGGTGCATGTTGCATGTCTCCAGGTGGAAATCTGCTCATTCTTTATGGAGCTATGGATTATTTAGTGCTTGGAAATGTTTGGAAGCTCCATAGAGAATAAAAAGAACACTGGCAATGAACACAAAGGGGGAGATTTATGAAAGGGTATAAATATACACCTGGTGTAAACTGCCCACAGCAACCAATCACAGCTCAGCTTTCAGCTCTGGTAAGATATAAGAGGAGCTGTGATTGGTTGCTGTGGGCAGTTTACACCAGGTGTATATATTTACACCCTTTCATAAATCTCCCCCAGGGTGCGCACAATTCATAAAAAAAAAAAAAACATTGTCCCTGCTTTTGGGATCGGTGAAGGTTCCAGTTGTTGGATGTTATACAATCAGCATGCTATTGCCTATCCTGTGTAACGGGGATAACCCTTGTAATACCCCTCTATAGCTCAATAGCTATTATTGTAAATCTTGACTTTAGAGCTTGCCCTATATTGTATAGCACCACATGGTGTACAGTCTTTATAGGAGCTGTCTAGAAAGCAAAAGGCTTCAGCCATCTTCTACTTGCTGGACAACCCCTCACTTTCTGAAATTCCATGTCCCAGTAAGCCTTCTGAGATGTGACAGGTAGGACTAAGAGCCGATCATCGTGTGGGTGAAACTATGTCTGCACATGGAGGGAGATTTATGAAAGGATGTAAACATACACCTGGTATAAACTGCCCACAGCAACCAATCACAGCTCTTCTTATATTTTACCAGAGCTGAAAGCTTAGCTGTGATTGGTTGCTGTGGGCAGTTTACACCAGGTGTATATTTACACCCTTTCATAAATCTCCCCCATGATGTCTAATAGCTGCACAATGTCTCCAATATTACTCTCATGATTACAACTTAGCCCCGCTAAGTAGGAGATCACAGGTGGAGGTGGTGTCCAACCTCCATGGCCCCCCGTGGATCTCTCTATCGGCAACCTGGCTCCTTTCTAACAAATCTAGCCGCAGATTCGTGCATGACCCGCGGCTCCATTCATTCTCTATAGAGTAGTTGAATGGAGAATGAAGTAGAATAGGAGAATGAAGTCGAGTACAGCTCTTTCTGGGGGCTCCAATTTGTAACAAAGAAGCCAGATCACGATAGAGAAATCCCTGGGGGGCACAGAATGAAGTTCTTTCATTTCAAAGTAAAAAAAACAAACATAATTTGCACCTTCAAAGTGGTTGGTATGTTTGGTACAGCGATTATAACAACTCCCCCCCCAAAAAAAAAAAAATAAATAAATAAATAAATAAATCTTTGTAAATTCCAGGTTGTAAGGCAACAAAACAGAATAAAAACACAAAGGGGCATTTACTAAGGAGTTTAATGTGTGCGACTATTCTAATGTGGGTTGATGTTTATTTTGTTCCAATATATTGTGTGTGATTTATGGAAAAGTCGAACTGTCATAGTAAATGCGTCTATATAAAAAGTTGCTAACATATTCACCTGGTACTGACCAGTTTTTGGGGCGCAATTCACGGACTAATGCGAAATTTGGGGTAATTACTCAAAATAGGCAGATTAAAAAAAGTCACATCTAAATAGGCGCAAAGCCCTTAATAATAATAATACATTTTCTCCAAAGAGCTAAATACATTAAAAAGGCACTACGTATGTTGTGGGATTCCTACAGAACAGAAATGTGTGGAAACATTAGATGATCCCTTCTACAGTGTTCAGACTGTACAACAGGGGCGGGGAGGATGGGAGGCAGAGTTGTGACTCACAAGCATCTACATTGAATATAAATCAGCTGCAGAGGAGACATTTTTTACATCAATAAATAATAGGAAAGATATTTTCGGTTAATAACAGTTCTTTTTATGATTCACCCTATGACCGCGCGCTGCTTACGATTTGAAAAGGAGATTTTATCAGAACATTTGAATCACTCCTGTCTCCACCAGGAATTGCTGCCTTTCCTTGTTCACTGTTCCTGTGTGAACCAGCCCAGCTCTGTGTGGATACAGCTGTATACTATGTGTTCAATGTGTTTTCATGTGATTCTTGTGTTTTTCTTTTTGTCCTTGTGCAGATAAAATAAAAATAAGCCACTCATGATGCACCTATGTACTGGTTTAACCCATGCTATGTTTTTAATTATATATACATATGTTTCTGGCTGTTTAGTGATTAGCTTTAGCCGTCCCCATTTTAGAAGATCATAGTTAAGGCCATGTGCACACACTGTAAAAGACCGGTCTCTGAAAAGATCATCCTGGCTGCTACTGCAGTACTGGCAGGATGATCTTTTCGGCCGCAGGGTTCTGATGTGGGCGCAGCAGTGCGCATCCGCATCAAAACTCCGCACAGCAGCCCGTCCAGAGCCGCTCACTCCACAGTGTGCACTGACATGGGTTTTCTGCGGCCACTATTCACTGAATAGCGGCCGCAGAAAACTGACATGTCAGTTGTTTGCGGCGCCGCTAGGGATCCCGGCCTGATCATATACTATGCGTATATAGGTAGAGGTATCGTATATTTTCGTAACAATCACGGCCGTTCTATAATGGCCATGATTTTCTTAAAATATACGTTGTGTGAACATAGCCTAAGACAGGAATACCAGTGAAAGTGTGCTGGACAGAGGAGGTTGGGGCTAAAGGAACAGCTATGTGGGCTGGTATATGTTATGTATTTTGAAGCTAATAGATGGTATGAAAACAGTGAAGGACAGGTTGGTTGCTTGACTTTTCTTAATCAAGGGCCATCTAGGTAGGATGGGGTCAGAGGGAAACAATGGGGTGGGATGGGGGGCTGTTCAACAAATGCCCCAATATGTCTAAAACAGTGGCATTTCCAGGCTGTATTTGAAACAGTGAATGAAACACAGTAGAGCTTACAGAGGACCTGTGGTCAGTTCCCATAAATTATATTTTTATGCAGTTATATAGTCTAGAATGCCCTGATTGTTTTTACTCTATTACTATGCCACATTATTCTTAAGAGATGGGGATTTAACTCTTTGGTTGAATTAGTCGGAACGTAATTCTGATTCATACCCCCTTAGCCTCAAATTAACAACCCCTGATTCTAGCATTCACACACCATCTTAAAGTGTCACTGTCTACATAGAAAACTTTTGATCATTTTCATCATCAAAAGTTTTGATCGGTTTAAGTCTAAGTGTTCAGACCTGTACTGATCAGGAGGATGAGCTGGGGGAAGATAACCCTGTAGCACATCCACTCCCTGCTCTGCGTCTGCTTAATTAGTCAGGCTCCATAGACTTACATTTTAAACCTTACTGATCATGTGAGCCGGGAGAGGACCACTCTTAGCATGGTCTTCTCCTGGCTCGTTCTCATGATTGGTACGGGTCTGACCAATCAAAACTTTTGACATGTCTCTATGACATGTCAAAGGTTTTCTATGATGACGGTGACACTTTAAGACAATGATCCACCCATCTTATTATTCAGTAATAATATGCAGCTAGTCAGTCAAATAGTTAAAACCCTTTATCTCGACGGGTGGCCTTATTGAGAAAGTAAAATACCATTGGAATATGGGCATTGTTTAGGGAGTGTTTAACATGATTTTAAAAACTCACCACTTTTTAAGTGGGCACTGTCACTATAAATAAATTTTGATGTGTCGTCAGACATGTCACAAGTTATTGATCACAGTTGGTCTCACTGCTGACGCCTGCTCAACCAGAAGATATAGCGTTCTGAGCTCTCCCCGGCCGGCAGTTCAAAACATCAAAATTTCTCATAGACTTCATTATGAATCTTTAACGGACAATCCCTGGCTATATCTTCTGATCAGAGCGGGTGTCAGCAGTGACACCCGCAGTGATCAATAACTTCTGACATGTCTGATGACATCAAAAGTTTCTTTTAGTGACAAGTATGCTAATTAAAAAAAAAAAAAACAAAAAACAAAAAAAAAAAAACGACAGACACCCCCTTGTGGTTGTAAAGGACAAATATGGCATTTTACCTTCCTTCTCTTCCAATACATTTTTGGGAGCGAGCAGTCATCAGTTCATAACCCTGGTCTTGACCTCATGTTTCTTGTTTATAAATAATTCCTTTATACTGTAGTTCTCCCAATACAAAAGCTGCACACGAACAGATGTATAATATATATGCAAACAAATTCTCCTATTCTAGTGACAAGGCCTAATTAGCATATCAAGGCCCGGCTGTGATACTCTGCCAGCCTGCACCATATCAGCCTTATAAAATTTGCCTCTAGGAAATATTTAGGATTCTTAAAACAATGTAATTGTTTCCATAGCAACACATGAGTCAATGCCCAAGGGTAGGACTGGAGATTTATTTATTTATATTTCATTGCTAAACATTCAATGAAGCAAGAAATGATTGGTCTGACATAGAAGGAACAGGCTGTTGGATGGCCGCAAAGTGATTTAATTGTGAAAAATGATCCTAAAAATCCATTACTTATCCTCCAGGCTTCCAGTCGAAAACCTTTTGTGAAATCTGCCTCCGTCTTATGTTAGGAAAACAGCTTTAATATCTGTGAATGACATTGGGAATGACAGCTCTGTTGCTATGATACATGACAAAGTCATTAAATATTCCGTATCGGAATCTGTCATGTTAACATACAGTGTTCTGTAACCCGCTCATCGAATTCTTACAATTCCTCCATACACATTTATGTATATTTATTTTTTTACTTTTGTGTTGTTCCTAATATGATTATAAATCATTGGAAATTATTGTTGCTATTACTATAAATCATTGGAAATTATTGTAGCTATTACTATAAATCACTGGAAAATATTCTTAGGTTCACACTGTTGTTTTTGCTGTGCTTTTACAGATCCATTTTTAAATGGCTACTTTTAACATACTGTACACATAAACATGGTCAACCACTTTTTTTGTGTACGTTTTTTTAAATAATGGAAGTCTATAGAAAAACGGAAATGCATTTATAACATTAAATGCATTTATAACATTAAAAAACATCCATTTTTGTTTTAATAATGGAAATCAAAGGAAAACGGATCTGAACAAATGCACACACATGCAGCTGTTTTGCATATTTTTTCATCTGTTTTTCCATTTAATGGATATGTTAACAGACTGCAAAAATGCAGCATGAACCCAGCTTAAGGCTATGTTCACATAACGTTTTTTTTTTTTTAGCTCCGTTTAAAATTATGTCCGCCATTTTGAGTCTAAAATAACGGATATTATTTAGCTGTCTGGTCTCCACTTAGTGCAATGACTGGTGTTTGTACATTATTCTAGTTTGGGTTACTAATTGGCCTTTGGATGCGGCTTAATTGAAAAGTCCATTGGATTTAATAGTAAAAACAGAAAGAACGGTGACAAAAGAAAAACTGTGTGAAAAACTAATAAAAAATGTCTGCTGTTTGCAAAAGACATCCGAAAATATTGATCATGTTCATTATTTTGACGTCCGTGGTAAAAACGTCCATTTTTGCATTGGACGTCCATCTTCCCATTGACTTTAATGCATTGCCATTGCAATCAGTTAAATCTATTTATGACGTTGTGTGAACATAGCCTAAGGATGAAAATAATGCAAATGGATGCAAAAATGTGGATTTTGTTGCTCACCCCCGTTTGGGCTGCGTGCTTCTCCGCCTGTGCCATAGACTCCATTCTATGCACAGGCGGATTCCGCCGTCATCCGACAGACTGAACCTGTTTATTCTGTGAGTGGATGGCGGAATCCGCCTGTGCATAGAATGGAGTCTATGGCACCGGTGAAGAAGTGCACGGCCACGAGCGGGGGCTAGTGGCGGAATCCGCGAACGGTGATCCATAGTGTGCACATACCCTTAAAGAAAAAGGATCAAAACAGATACATTTTTATAAAAATGTTTTTGTGTACATTAAAAGTAACCATTTATAAACATTACATGGTGTGCAAAAATGTAATGTGAACCCAGCCTAAAGAATAGAGTCAAATTTTTTTGAATCAGGGATTATTTACACAAAAGTATTTTTACTTCTTTTTTATTGGTTTTATCTTTTCATTGGGTTTTCATACAGGCAAGGATATATCAGATTTTACAATACAAAACATGTCAATAATACAGCATCTAAATGTCCTATAAACAGGAGATCAATTCCCCATCTTTCCTACTACCCCCCTCTCCATTTTCCCCCCTCCATCTCCCCTTGTGCTCGCAGATGAGAAGATGGAGAACCCTGTAGGGAATAATATCAGAAGTAACAACCTGAATATTTATCAAGACATTAAAGTGTCATTGAACGTTAGAGTATTTTTAACTTCCCCAGAGTGCCGGTGATATCAGCCGTCAGCTACCATTGTGTGTATTGGAATTAAGTCTTCAGCGCTTTTATTTCTATTTCTGTCAAAGGAACTTACAAATAAAGGATTTCCAGTTTTTTAAAGATATTTTTTTTTTGTTCCTTCAGTTTCTAATTTTTCCCTGCCTAAATTATGTTTTATCTGTTGAATCACATTATATTCTGTGGGGACCTAGGGCTGAAGTCACTTCATCAGGGGGTCATCTTTTGGATGTTAAAGGGATACTCTGGAGAAAAAAAATGTTTTCAAATCAACTGGTGTCAGAAAGTTATAGAGATTTGTAAATTACTTCTATCTAAAAAACTCATATCTTCTAATACTTATCAGCTGCTGTATGTCCTGCAGGAAGTGGTGTACTCTTTCCTTTCTGAGACTGTGCTCTCTTCTGCCACCTCTGCCTATGTCAGGAACTGTTCAGAGCAGTAGAAAATCCCCATAGAAAACCCTCTCTTGCTTCGGACAGTTCCTGTCATGGGCAGGGGTGGCAGCAGAGAGTCAAACTGGAAGGGAAACTTAATAGAGATGAGCGAACCTCAAGCATGCTCGAGTCGATCCGAACCCAAGCTTTCGGCATTTGATTAGCGGTGGCTGCTGAACTTGGATAAAGCCCTAAGGTTATGTGGAAATCATGGATATAGTCATTGGCTGTATCCATGTTTTCCAGACAACCTTAGAGCTTTATCCAAGTTCTGCAGCCCCAGCTAATCAAATACCGATCGTTTGGGTTCGGATCCACTCGAACCCGAACCCGGTTCGCTCATCTCTGAAACTTAATTTTCTGCAGGACAGCAGCTGATAAGTACTGGAAAACTTGATATTTGTTTTTAACTATAAATAATTTACAAATCTGTATAACTTTCTGACACTAGTTGATTTGAAAACTATTTTTATTCTCTGTAGTACTCCTTTAATGTGAGTGAATGTGAACCATGGTATGTTTGCATCATTATAAAATCACCAACAGCTTTGACCATTCTGTTCCACTATACTAGTAAGTAATGCTGCGTTTACACGGAACGATTATCGTTTGAACTTTTGCAATAATGATCGCATTTGAGCGATAAACGTTCCGTGTAAACACAGCAAACGATCAAGCGATGAGCGAAAAATCGTTCATTTTGATCTTTCAACATGTTCTTAAGTCGTCGTTCATCGTTCCCTAAAAATTCGCAGATCGTTTTGTGTAAACAGTCTTTCAAAGATTCACCCTATGTAAAAGATGGGCTTAAGCGATCTTAAAAACGATCGCGATAATGATTTTTGTTACGAATTTCTTACGATTTTTTCGTCTAAACGCTGATCGTTATAAAAACCAAATTGTTGATCCAAAATCGTTAAAGGATCGATTGGGCGAATTATCGCTCCGTGTAGCATAAGGTTCCATTTACACAGAAAGATTATCTGACAGATTATCTGCCAAAGATTTGAAGCCAAAGCCAGGAACAGACTATGAACAGATCATAAATAGTGATGAGCGAGTACTAAAATGCTCGGGTGCTCGTTACTCGAGCCGAGTATTTCCCTATACTCGAGTGCTCGTTTCAAGTAACGAACCCCATTGAAGTCAATGGGAGACTCAAGCATTTTTTGAGGGGACCCAAGTTCGGTAGAGGGAAGGTCGTGTGAAAACCTGTCAACCTCAGAAATTGATGGAAATACAACGGAAATGGACAGGAAACAGCAGGGGCAGCATGTATGCATGCCTCTGAGGCTTCCTAATGGCACCATTGTGCTTAATTTTGTGCAACAGCCTGGTTAAAACAGAGGTAGGCATAGGGACCATCCAAAAACTCAGCCTGACACAGCATGGCATTGAGAACACAGGGAACCATTAAAACAGAGGTAGCTTATCATGAACCACCCAAAAATTCAGCCTGACACACCATAGCGGGGAGGACAGAGTGAACAAGGTAGAAGCGGTAGCCTTCCAGTATGGATGCCAGTAAAGGCCCCCGCAGTAGTCAACATGGATGCCAGTAAAGGCCCAGCAGTAGTCAACATGGATGCCAGTTAAGGGCCAGCAAAAAAGGAGGCAAGGGCAGGCACACCTAGTGAGGCTCCCTAAAACTAGGCCAGACACTGCAGGGCCTTGAACACACAGAGAGCCATTACAAGTGAGTGAGGAAGCTAGTAAGGCTCCCCAAAACTAGGCCAGACACAGCATGGCATTCAGCACACAGAGAGCCATTACAAGTGAGTGAGGAAGCTAGTGAGGCTCCCAAAACTAGGTCAGACAGTGCAGGGCCTTGAACACACAGAGAACCATTACAAGTGAGTGAGGAAGCAAGTGAGCCTCCCAAAAACTAGGCCAGACACTGCATGGCATTCAGCACACAGAGAACCATTAAAAGTGAGTGAGGAATCAAGTGAGCCCACCCAAAAATTGGATTGAGTCCAGGGGCTGGGATATGTAGTGGACATGAACCCGGGTGCTGACAGCTAACTGGCTAGGCCTGCTCTCACTCACCACTCACCATCAAGAGTACTCTTGATGCCTCTCGACCGGGGGTGGTGAGGCCCCGGCCATGGCTAGACAAAAAAAAATAAAAATAAAACAGCTGGCTGGTTGGCGGGGGCCCGATCTGCGGGCCCCCGGCAACCAGTCCTGCTCCTCCACAGACGTAGTGTGACGTCAGAGCATGGCAGTGAGGACACAGAGAACCATTAGAAGTGATACAGAAGCAATACAGTGTAGTGCCCACTAGTTTATGGGGGGCCTGGCGGTGCTATCTGGTATGGGCAACAACTGTACACATTTTGTCACCCCAATACAATGAGCAGTGAAGTAAGTTCTATGCAGGATGCACTACAAATCCCAGCTATACAGTGCAGTACACACTAGTTTAGGGGGGGCTTAAAGGTGCTTTCTGGTATGGGCAACAACTGTACACATTTTGTCACCCCAATACCATGAGCAGTGAAGTAAGTTCTATGCTGGATGCACTAAAACTCCCAGCTATACAGTGCAGTACACACTATTTTAGGGGGGGGGGGGGGCGGCTTGACGGTGCTATCTGGTATGGACAACAACTGTACACACTTTGTCACCCCAATGAAGTAAGTTCTATGCACTACAACTCCCAGCTATACAATGCAGTACACACTAGTTTAGGTGGTGCTATCTGGTATGGGCAACAACTGTGAAGTAAGTTCTATGCGAGATGCACTACAAATCCCAGCTACACAGTGCAGTACACCAGGACCACCAGCCCCAAAATCGAAAAGGAGTACACTGAGCACTTCTTAGGGGTGTGTATGCAACACCTAATGCCCCCTTTCTGCCAGCAGCCGGTCACCACAGTGTGCTGGTTAAATCGCGGTAGTAGCACTGCAACTCCCAGCCAGCAGTCTCTAGTAATAGTAAAAGCTTTTAAGCCCTAAAAAAGGCTGTTTGTTTATATTGCTGGTATATACCCTGCCTACTGGAACGCTAAATCCTACACTGACGCTCTCCCTGACCAGCAGCAGCTATGTCCCTGATCTCTCACAGCATGCGTCTGCAGCAAGCACTGCCGGCGCCCAGTTTTATATGGCAGGGTCATCTGATCTGGCCAACCAATCGCTGCTATCGACATGTATGGGTCCAACGTCAATCGCAGGATGTACCAAAGAGTCTCCTGCATGTTTATTGGCTGAGAAATAGAGCCCAAACTTACAGGAAATGGATGATGAGATTTTCTAGAGTATCGCGAGATGCTCGTCCGAGTAACGAGTACCATCGAGTACACTAATACTCGATCGAGTACCAAGCTCGGACGAAACACGTTCGCTCATCTCTAGTCATAAAGGAAAGCCTGAGATTTCTCCTCTTTTCAAATCCATTCCTGGCTTTGGCTTCAAATCTTTGGCAGATAATCTGTCAGATAATCTTTCTGTGTAAATAGACCCTTGGATGTGTTGGCAATTAAAAACAGATTTTGGATATTACAATACCCCTTGATGGGGTTAAAGGGAATTGTGTAGTTCTGTTGAAATATAAAATTTCTTATATAATTTCTGATTTCTCCAGAAATTATTTGGAGGACTATGGCTGCATACGAGGGATGTGAGCTCTAGTCCTAATTCATATCCTTGGATGGGCTTGTAAACAGCCTATTCTTCTTACAGCTTTGTTTCATTAAATGTGACAGTGAATTTTATGGCAGATATTCTGAGCTTGTCTTATAACTTGTTTCACTGGGACAATGGGAATATTTCTATAAATTTTGAATGAAAGTCATTAAATATTTTATGTATGCTTTATATACAGTCATGTAACTTAAATCTATTTGGGCCCGATTCAAAATATGTAAAAGGGGCAGTAGCTTTTGTAGCCATAAAAAACACATCTTTGTGTAGTCCACACCTGATGGTTGTCAGATACTGGTGCCCTTCATGTAAATCTGTCAGCCCTTCTGCACACAATGAATGTAGATATGGGCAGATAATGATGCAATAACATGAAGGTTACCTTTTATAAAGTTATTTTACACTGAATTGTCAAGGAGGCGGAGCTGAGCAGCATTGCAGCTTTTATCCTCCTATCAACCTACTCTGTATAATAGACATACATGGCTATCCTGTCTGTATAATTATAGGGTAATGAGATAAAATGTGAAATATTTCCATAATAATCCTGCATTAAATTCCTATAATCCTATGAGATATTATTCTTTTTTCTTGATTCCAGGAAAACAAAAAGCACATTACAGTAAATCCCCTGTAGTCTCCTCCTACATACATAGTATATACAAGTGGATAGCGTCAGCCATTGACATGTGTCAAGTTGCGGAAATGCCTATTGATTTAAAAATGATCATGAATATTTGATATTGGAGCAGAGACGTCCTGCAACAGATGACAGCGGACGTGGAAACAGGATTTGGCTTCTAATTATCAGCTGACAAGAACACAAAATTTTCCGCACATTTCCACTTGTCTGTCACTGACAACCTAGATGAACTTGGATGCCCTTAGTCATCTGGGCTGCATTCCTTGCAGACAAGCTCTGTAATTTTTCTCATCTCTTCAAGGTTCATCTACAGTATATGAAAATATCGTCTGGATGCTGCTGACTGTCTGGTGGAGGATGGTGCGGCCCTATACATCATTCGGGCTGTTAATAATGCTCATCAATCTTTACTGCAAAATATTTGAATATAAGCTTGATGCTATTTTAAAATGAATTCTAGGGACCAGCAGCATCAACAATATCCCTTGCAGGGGAATATATACCATACATGCAGTCACATGTGTCACCTTTATTTACAATTAATCTCTATAATATATGTGAATATACTAGACTTCCCAGACCCTAAATCCTCTATCTCCATGGATCCTTACAATGTGGTAGTAACTGGCTTAGAGTTTAGAATTAAATTACTTTGAGCTACAAGGGGTTCACATACCTTTCTTCCTGTCTAGGTCTACGCCTATACTTACTACAATGTAATTGTCATAAAAGCTCCATATGTAAGTGGGAGTGTAGATACATTTGCAAAGTGGAAAAATGACATTCTATCCACTAATGCACTGCCTTTCCATTATGCACAGACTTACTCTTGACCCTAAAGCTGGCCAAACGCACCAGTTAATAAATGCATGTGCGTGTGTTCTAAATGTGTTCTGAGAGGGGTTAAAGCCAGACTCTTCTAGTGATGGCAACAAAATGGACGTTTCGGAATCCAACATGTCTGACCTTTTTCTTCCCCGACATGCTGTGAAGTCAGGCCTCCATTTACATTAGTTAGTCTCAATAGGAAGGAAAAGTAAAATAATGATGTCTCAATATAAGTATTGATGTGACAAAATGTACAAGAACGGGGCAAGGGTCCTTTTACATGGCCAATATGAGGCAGTGCAAGGACATAAGTAATGCAGTAATTTTGCAGTGACTTAAGAAGGAACGATAAAAAGTGAGGCTAGACCGCACAAACGATCACTGTATCATTTGTGTGATCAATTAAATACATTCGAGGATCAAGTGTTTTTCCGCACCTTGGCTAATCGCTGACCCTTTTACATGGGTCGATTATCGGCCAAAGTAGTGTTTCTAACAAGGCTTCTTGCCAATAATTGGCATGTGGAAATAAGGTCTTAAAGCGGTACTCTAGCGTGGGTACCGGGGAGGAGGTGGCAGAGGGAAAAGACGTCCACTCACCTCCCCGGTTTCAGCGGCGGGTCCCGCATTGCGGCACGTGATGTCTCAGGTCCGCTCAGCCACTCAGTGAAGGGGCGGGATCCGTTTCAAGTCCGATCAGATCCCGCCTCCTTCACTGAGTGACTGAGCGGACCTGAAACGTCACGTCTCGGGCACGCGTCAGACATCCGGAAGCGGCCAGGAACCGGCCACCGGAGCGCCGCGATGCAGGACCCGCCGCTGGAACCGGAGAGGTGAGTGGACGTCTTTTCCCTCAGCCACCTCCTCCCCGGTCCCAGCAAAAAAATGCCCCCACGCTGGAATACCCCTTTCAACTGGCTTGCCTGTAGTATTTTCTAGTGCCAAGGCTTCCATTTCTACAATAAATATCCAAATTTTATACATAATAGAGTTCACAAACTACAAGGACACCAAACCATTATATTAATGCTGGGATTATCCATTCCTCATTAAAAATAAAAGGTTTATTCAGACAGCTCTTGTAGGGTCGATGTCATCTGACATGTTTTACTCCCCTTTTGTAAGACTCTTCTGTATGACAGCATGGCTGTACCTGTAGATAGTGACATTTAAAGTTGCTTAACCCAATGGAGTGTTTTTGTCCAATTGTGCTATTGTAACTGTCCGGAGTGCTGCCATTGTTGGCCTTGTTGTCTATAAGGCTTCAATTAGTGTTTTTTTTTTTTAAGAATACAAAATACACCAGAAAAAAATAGAAATTTACTAAAGGATTTAAGATCAGGTCTTAATCCCAGGTCATGCAGAGGATGCAGCCAGATGTATACAGGGTGTTTTGTGCAAGTCCCATCATGTTTCCAGCAAAATCATCACAAGGGCACAAACTGTATAAGAGACTGTGGGTTATGCAATAAGCTACTATATCCCACTCATGAACCCGAACGCTTGGCATCAGATTCCCGCTGTCTGCTCGCTCCATGGAGCGGGCGTATACAGCGGGAGTAACGCCTGGAAAACTGGGATACAACCTATGGCTATGGCTGTATCCCAGTTTTCTAGGAGGTCCTCCCGCTGGATCCGCCCGCTACACGGAGCGGGCAGACAGCGGGAATCATTACCGAGGGTTTGGGTTCATAAGAACCTAAACCGAACTTGGTTCGGACCATCCCTACTTATGACCAGGGCCGTATTTGCCACTAGGCACCCGTGGTCCGGTGCCTAGGGCGGCGCCTTGCGGGGGGCGGCACCTGCAGAGAACAAAATTTTTTTTAACCCCCGCCGCCCTAGGCACCGGACCTCGGATGCCTAGTCCGCGCCCGGGGGGGGGGGGGGAGGGTTGGGTGGTGTCCGGGCCCGGCCGGGGGTGAGCTTCCGGCACACACTACCTCTATTACAAGCCGGAAGCTCATAGCTGCAGCCCCGCGGTCCCGGACTTCTCCCCTGCTCGGCGCGATGACGTCACGTGTGCTGCTGAGCAGAGGAGAAGTTCGGGACCGCAGGGCTGCAGCTATGAGTTTCCGGCTTGTAATAGAGGTAGTGTGTGCCAGAAGCTCACCCCCGGGCCGGCCCTGAAACTAACTAGCCTGCTTCTGCCCCTGGGCCCTGGATGCTCCCCGGCTGCTCCTTCCCCCCAGCCTCTCCCCCTGCACCTCCCCAGCTACTCTCCGTGTCCCCAGTTTCTCCTCCAGCCCTGCCCTCCCAGCTTCTCTCCTTTTACCTCCCCAGCTGCTCTCCGTGCCCCCAGGTTCTCCCCAGCCCCCGCCCCCCCCCTGCTGCTCTCTATGCCCTCAGGTTCTCCCCCTGCCCTCCCAGCTTCTCCCCTGCACCCACCCCCCAGCTGTTCTCCCTGCCCCCCAGGTTCTCTCCCTGCTCCTGTCCCCCAGCTTCTCCCCCTGCCCCCCCAGCTGCTCTCCCTGCCCCCCAGGTTCTCCCCCTGCTCCTGCCCCCCAGGTTCTCCCCCTGCCCCCCCAGCTTCTCCCCCTGCACCACCCCAGCTGCTCTCCCTGCCCCCATCTGCTCCCCCCCTCTGCACCCCCCAGCTGCTCTCCCTGCCCCCAGTTTCTTCCCCAGCCCTGCCCTCCCAGCTTCTCCCCTTTTACCCCCCCAGCTGCTCTCCTTGCCCCCAGGTTCTCCCCAGCCCCCGCCCCCCCCTGCTTCTCTCTATGCCCTCAGGTTCTCCCCCTGCCCTCCCAGCTTCTCCCCTGCACCCCCCCCCCGCTGCTCTCCCTGCCCCCCTAACTTCTCCTCCTGCACCCACCCAGCTGCTCACCCTGCCCCCCAGGTTCTCCCCTGCCCCCCCAGCTTCTCCCCCTGCATCCCCCCCAGCTGCTCTTGCTGCCCCCCAGGTTCTCCCCCTGCCCTCCCAGCTTCTCCCCTGCACCCCCCTCCCAGCTGCTCTCCCTGCCCCCCCTTCCCCTAGCTTCTCCCTCTGCCCCCCAGGCTCCCCCTGCCCCCATCTGCTCCCCCTGCCCCCAGGTTCTCCCCCAGCTTCTCCCCCTGCACCACCCCAGCTGCTCTCCCTGCCCCACAGGTTCTCCCCCTGCTCCTGCCCCCCAGGTTCTCCCCCCGCCCCACAGCTTCTCCCTCTTCACCACCCAGCTGCTCTCCCTGCCCCACAGGTTCCTCCCCTGCCCCCATCTGCTCCCCCTCCCCCCCTGCACCCCCTAGCTGCTCTCCCTGCCCCCCAGCTTCTCCCCCTGCCCGCATCTGCTCCCCCTGCCTGCCCCTCAGCTTCTCCCCTGCCCCCTCAACTTCTCCCTTGCCCCCCAGCTTCTCCCCTGCCCCCTCCAGATGCTCCCCCTGCACCCCCCAGCTGCTCTCCCTGCTCCTGCCCCCCATTTCTCCCCCTGCCCCCCCCGGTTCTCCCCCTGCACCCCCAGCTTCTCCCCCTGCACCCCCCCAGCTGCTTCTCCCTGCCCCCCAGCTTCTCCCCCTGCCCGCATCTGCTCCCCCTGCCTGCCCCTCAGCTTCTCCCCTGCCCCCTCAGCTTCTCCCTTGCCCCCCAGCTTCTCCCCTGCCCCCTCCAGATGCTCCCCCTGCACCCCCCAGCTGCTCTCCCTGCTCCTGCACCTCCGGTTCTCCCCCTGCCCCCCAGATTCTCCCCTTGCACCCCCCCAGCTGCTTCTCCCTGCCCCCCAGGTTCTCCCCCTGCCCCCCCAGGTTCTCCCTCTGCACCCCCCCAGCTGCTTCCCCCTGCCCCCCCAGCTTCTCCCCCTGCACCACCCCAGCTGCTCTCCCTGCCCCACAGGTTCTTCTCCTGCCCCCATCTGCTCCCCCTTCCCCCCCATGCACCCCCCAGCTGCTCTCCCTGCCCGCATCTGCTCCCCTTGCACCCCACCAGCTTCTCCCCTGCCCCCTCAGCTTCTCCCTTGCCCCCCAGCTTCTCCCCTGCCCCCTCCAGATGCTCCCCCTGCCCCCCCCAGCTTCTCCTCTGCCCCCAGCTGCTCCCCCTGCCTCCCCAGATTCTGCCCCTGCCACCCCCATTTGCTCCCCTCCCCATCACCCCAGCTACCTCCCTTCCCCAGTCACCCCAGCTGCCCACCTGCAGACTAGTTGTGGTCGGAGAAGTCTTCATGATGCTGCGCCAGATGGAGAAGAAAGCAAAAAGTGAGCGAGGGCAATTGGAGAAGACGTCACCTGTGAGTCATTAGTAACTGCACTGTAATCACTTCTATAGTGTGCAGAGCCTGTGTACCGTTGGGGTCTAAATGGGTCATTGTATGGTTTGCGGTAGTGTACTGACACAGCCCCGCGGTCACTACAGTACACTAGCACAAACTTTTAAACTAGAATCAAACTACAACAGCTGCAGGCACTACAACTCCCAGCATATCCTGAGGTCTGCAGACTGTCAGTACATGCTGGGAGTTGTAGTGCCTGCAGCTGTTGTAGTTGGGTCCTATACACTGGATGCCTTGTGGTATATAAGAATACATAGATCTGTGGGGGCTCAGTGCAGGGAAGTGACCCCAGAACATCACTAATAGGGGATAGAACAAAAACATCTCCCCCTATCCCCTATTAGTGATGTTCTGGGGTCACTTCCCTGCACTGAGCCCCCACAGATCTATGTATTCTTATGTACCACAAAGCATCCAGGATCCAACTACAACAGCTGCAGGCACTACAACTCCCAGCATATCCTGAGGGCTGCAGACTGTCAGTACATGCTGGGAGTTGTAGTGCCTGCAGCTGTTGTAGTTGGGTCCTATACACTGGATGCTTTGTGGCATATAAGAATACATAGATCTGTGGGGGCTCAGTGTAGGGAAGTGACCCCAGAACATCACTAATAGGGGATAGGGGGAGATATTTTTGTTCTATCCCCTATTAGTGATGTTCTGGGGGTTACTTCCCTACACTGAGCCCCCACAGATCTATGTATTCTTATATGCCACAAAGCCTCCAGTGTATAATGCACCTAGGACCCAACTACAAGAGCTGCAGGCACTACAACTCCCAGCATGTACTGACAGTCTGCAGACCTCAGGATATGCTGGGAGTTGTAGTGCCTGCAGCTGTTGTAGTTGGGTCCTAGATGCATTATACACTGGGTGCTTTGTGGCAGATCAGAATACATAGATCTGTGGGGGCATCCAGTGTATAATGAACCTAGGACCCAACTATAACAGCTGCAGGCACTACAACTCCCAGCATGTACTGACAGTCTGCAGCCCTCAGGATATGCTGGGAGTTGTAGTACAGTGTAGACAGATGTATTGCTGGACCCTCAGGGCTGATGGTTGTCACCCACAGATTGCAGCCACCAGGAGCCTCTGCACACAGAGATTTATTAAAGGGTTGTCCTCTCAGAGACTACAACTCCCAGCATACGCTGAGAGCTGTATAAATGTAGGGATTTGTCACAGATACAGATAAATCCAGGAGAGGAGTGGCTCAGCATGTTGTGTCTCACTGGTTCTATATTGGTGGGCCCCAAGGATCATTTCCTCTGGTGGGCCCCAGGTACCCAAGTCCGACACTGGATAGAAGCGGTCCCCAAAATAAGACGTCCCCGGCCTCCTTCCTTCCTCCATCATGTATGTTTCATGAGAAGAGCGGGCATCAAGCAGAGCGGCACCCAAGTGCCAGGGTATATACCATGCATGTAACCTGCCAGTGCCGGGGGGAGGGGGGCGCCTCAGCATGCAAAGTGCCTAGGGCAGCATGAACTCTAAATACAGGCCTGCTTATGACCTATGGACGCTTGAGCTTTATGTAATGCTTATATGTGCTACTATGTCCTCTTTGATCCCTGAGGGCTGAGGTTGTAGGGGGTACTGATTACTGACATGCTGCTTGTCTCTTAGGACAAGATAAGCAAGGATTTTCCATAGAGAACCATGGAAAGCTAAGATTACATCCTGTGTATTGAACTGTCTGTACAGACACACTGAGATATGGTGTCTTTCTTATTCCTATCCTGTCTGTCTTGCATACCGTAATAATTTTTGGGTGGTTACATGATGACATTGTCTTTTTAGTGACCCTATGTCATGCATGAATACCATATTTTTGTTGCTATACCATGAATGCTAACGTTGTGTATGCTTGACCGGTCACTTGCTTGATGGTAACGTGTGACACCACTTCTGTGGAGGTTGGTCAGAATATAGCGCAGCCAGATGTTAGATTGTGGTGACGCCAGTGCCGGTTGGGCACAAAAGTAGTGTTGGTGACCTGCTGGGATGCGAGGGGGTCCCTTGGGCACTTATCACTGTGGTCCGGAGTGGAGTTGTGACCCACCCAGACTATTGGTACCGCCACCGACAGAAAGGGGAGATGACCCAAAGCAGATGCAATGGCTGTGTAGGTGCTTAGTGAATAACCACCGAGTCCAGTTAAAATAAATAAACTCTTCTTTACTGCAGGAAGGCTTAATACAGTAATATACATTAGGATCTGGACTTGATAATATACTTTAATCTTTAGTGACACGACCTGTGCTGATAGCTGAAGGAGAGGTGCAGCCGTGCTGACTGAGTTGCATGCTAAGAGGTAGAAGACTCTTTGGTCTTTGCCTAACTATTGCCCACCAGTGTCAGGCGACCCGTCCTAGAGGGGGACACAAGACCCAGACCTGGTTACCTGGGATGAGCAGAGTGGTCAGAGTTCTCTAGAGTACGTAGGCTTCTAGCAACTTTGCTCTATCCGGATAAGTTCCCCTTTCTTCAGGATACTGTCATGCACTTTTAGACTGGTTCTTGGCGCTTACTTGTCCTCTCTAAGTGCCTAGTGTGTGGAAGTGCTGCTGTCAAGAAAAGAGTGCTAAGGTATCTCATGTGCGTCCGTTCACTACAGAGACCAACCCAAAAACTCCACAGGGTACTTGGCATAAGCCAGGGCCCTATTTGGCTACTGCAGAGACTGTTTTGGCTTGCATCCATCCTCTACCCAAGCCAGCGTAAGACTAACTAAGGTGTGGCTACAACTCCTCTCCCCATGTGACTTCCTCCTACAGCGTCTGTAACATGTGCTGTAAGTGGGTAAGAAAAGAGTGCAAGAGAAAGAGAAGGCTTAAAAAAGTAGAAAAAAAAGAGCTCCCATTAGTGCACAGATCCTAGAAACAATAACCCTTTCCTTACCAACAGCTGTGCAATACTTAGGTACACAATATACATACTAGCGACATCAAGTGGAACAACTTAGGTACTACTTCATTACCAGTTTTACTTTGAAGTACCGACTTTTGTGAGGGATGTAAAAACAAGAAACACCCGCGGTGGGACACCACACTAAGATGTCAGCATATATCGTACTTAAGTGCAACTGTGTTGGATATTGTCTTAAAGGCACATCATGGACTCCTCACCTCTGTATTTAATTAAAAACTGAAACTATTGCTATTGTTAAAATTTGGCTTAAACATGCCAACATCACCTTTTATTTGACCTGAGAGATCCGTTCAGCATGATTTATAGGCACAGCTGCAGGCAGCAGATCCAGCCAAGTCTCTGACTTATACAGTGCACTTACCATCTCATTACTATGAGATATGGTTTTTGGCTCAAACATGATTAAACCTTAGGCAATCTTTAGCCAATGAGGTAACTCAATGGGCCCTTAAGTAACAATTTTAAAAACAGAGTCTTCTAACACACCACTTGTATTCTGGCACCCAACATACACAAAGACAAGAACAAGTTAATTCTTACAGGAAATGGACAAAGCGACATGTCTAGTGCAGCTATATCATAGGGCTACTTTCTAATAAGTGTACTAATTCAATGGGCTGAAATAACAGTTGAAGGATGAAAGTGAAAATATATATTTTTAACATACAGAATGTACACATAAAATTATGTAACATAATGTAATGTAACATAAAATAAAAAAAAATCTGCATAGGGGGAGGGGACCCTGCCTCTGGGGGCTTACAAACTAAAGTATAACCGGTACTTACCTGCCTTTATCCCCATTAAAACAGCCACATTCCCCCCAAAACAATAGTACAGTAAGAAAATTTACAACAATGGCTGTGATTTGTACAAAACATATGTTCTATTGTAATTAATGGAATCCCGGCCGGAGTGTATACACATAGTATACACTCCGCCTAGGATTCCATCCAGCCGCAAGAAAAATGGACATGTCAGTTTTCTGCGGCTGCTATTAGTTGAATAGCGGCTGCAGAGAGCCTGTCAGTTCACACAATAGAACGTGCAGCTCAGGCGGCAGGCTACATTGTGTGCAGCAGTGAATTCGTATGCGGGCGCATACCGGCCGAGATGATCTTCAGTAACACCGGCCATTCTGTGATCCGGCCAGGTCACAGAACGGCCGGTGTTATACGCTACGTGAACATGGTCTAACAGTGACAACTACAGTACCCCACAACAGTGACAGCCACAGTGCCTGTGTAGCAATGACAGCCACCATGTTTACCATAAGGCTATGTTCACACAACGTCAAAAAAAGAAAAAAGGCGGCCGCTTTTTCTATTTCAAGACGTCTGTTATTGCCGCAATGCATTGAAGTCAATGAGATAATGGACGTCCAATGCACACAGTGTATTAAATGAAAGACATTGTGTGCATGGAAATCAAAATAACGCTCATGGCAATTATTTTTTGACGTCTTCGCAAACAGTGGATGTTATTTCCACAGTTTTTCTTTTTCCATGGTCCTTTCACCATTTTTACTGTTTTCAAATGCAATGGCTTTATAATTAACTCCTAGACGACTCAGGGCGTAAATGCCGCATGGCCCCCCTAGTATGCTCTGGCACAGCTAGGGGAGTTCAGAGGGGGGCCATGCGGCGTCCCCGCTCTGAACCGCCATGATTCTGGCTGCTATGTGCAGCCCAGGGCCGCGGAAAATTAGCGGGCAGCAGTCCAATCGCCAAGCCCGCTAATTAGCAATTTAAATGCAGCTGTCAAAGTTGACAACTGCATTTAAATGATACTTTCCCCCCATTCCTGATGGTCTAGTGGGGGGGATCACCCCTGTGCCTCGATCCCGGAGGAGTGGTCCCACCAACTTGTCCAGCCGGGGATCTGCGCCGCAATGGCGCTGATCCCAGCTCGACAATCTATTGGTCTCGGCTGCAGCAGGCCAGAGCAATAGATCGCCGATCTCGTTGATCTATACACTATATATGTACTGCATAAATCTCAAAGAGAGATCTATGTAGTAATACTATAGGTCCCACTGGGGGACCTCTAGTTAGTTTGTAAAAAAAAATAATGTTTTTTTTTATTAATAAAAAATCACCTCCCCTAATAAAAGTCTGAATCACCCCTCTTTTCCAATTTTATAAATAGAAATAAATAAATAAACATACAGTATTTGGTATTGCTGAGTGCACAATTGCCCAAACTATTAAAGTATCACATTCCTGATCTTACACGAGAAATGGCGTAAGCGCAATAAAATTTCAAAGTACAAAATTGCACATTTTTGGTTGCATCAAATCCAGAAAAATTGTAAATGATCAAAAAGTTGCACATACGCAAACAAGGTACCGATAGAAAGTATAAATCATAGCGCAAAAAATGACACCTCACACAGTCCCATAGCCAAAAGCATAAAAGCGTTATAAGGATAGGAATAGAGCAATTTTAAGGAACATTTATTTTTTAAAAGGCTTTAATTTTTTAAAAGCTGTCAAATAAAATAAAAGTTACACAAGTTACATATCATTGTAATCATACCAATTCGAGGAACATGTATAACATATCAATTTTACCATAGAGCAAACGTCATAACTCCCCCCCCCCCCCCCCAAATAAAAAAAAATATTTTCAATTTCACCGCACATATATTTTTTCTCTGGTTTCGCAGCATATTTTATGCTAAAATTAAGCCTGTCATTGCAAAGTACAATTATTGGCACAAAAAATAATGTGGGTCTCTAGGTGAAAAAATGCAAGCCAAAATGTACCAGCAGCTTTCATTGCAGCTGTCATTGCTGCCAAACAGCGAAAAGACGTCCATCATTTTAGACTCAAAATAACGGATGTAATTTTAAACAGAACTGCGAAACTTTGTGTGAACATAACAGTGACTACTACAATGCCCTCACATAAATGATAGCCATGGTATGTCCCCATTACGTGCCATCTGCAGGTGCACTTTTAGCAGCAGCCATAGCCTTTCTATTAGTGCCAGCCAGAGTGCCACCAATAATTGCTTGCCCCAAATTAACACCATCAGCTGTAATGCCCATCTGCAATAATACTTTATTTTCCCCCCTTTTTCAGCTGTTCCTTTCTTTATGGAATTTAGGACTGTGGGTTGTACCTTCCTGTTGTAAATGATTGACATGGGTGCACTGGCTGAGAAGCCCCCCCCCCTCGGTAATTTTCATAAGAATATACGGTAAGGGGGGGGGAGCGATCGGGACCCTGCTATGCATAGTGCTGAATCAGAGCAGGGGATCAGGGACAGATAGGGCTTAGATAGAACTGTAGATCCCAACACATATGTTGGTAGCAGCAGAGGGGCTGTTTCACTCCTTACTGCTGCCAGTCAACGGAAGTGTGATGAGCCCCCGGATGGTGTTATAGCTGTGGGACGGCCATTCACTTGCTAGATTGAAGTGTGCCGCCACTCCTGTGGTGGATGGCCGAGATAAAGCCGGACCTGATCTTGTCCCGTGACGCCAGTGCCAGGTGGGCACATAGGTGTGATGGCACACCTGCTTTTAAGATGTAAGTCAGGTTGTACCCTTTTCCCCTCCACAGAATCACGACTAAGACTCCTTCACCCAAGGGACTAACTTCCAATCCAGTGTGTAAGACGTGCTGTGGTTGGGTGAAAAAAGTGCAACAGAAGATCAGAGAGAAGAGGTGATAGGACAGAAGAAATTAAAGATTCTACTGGTCCACAGATTCTGGTACACACAAACCCCATTACCCTTTAGAGACACTTCAGCTGTGCAGCTTCTAGACTATAATGCATAATATAGCGACATCTAGTGGTTATCTCTTAATACTACTTTGGCTGCAATAAGACCACAAATAAGCACAGACTTTTGCGAAGGGTGTAAATAATAGTAACAACCCTATTGGGACACCACAGAAGTATGTCCGTAAAACTATAAATCTTTTTCAAAATAAAGTTATATTACAAAGTAAAAAAATTCCTTAAGTCTCCGGAGCACCCCTTTAATGGGAGATAGGTATAAATAAAGTATACAATACTGTAAACAATTGTTGGCATTATATTCCACAATAGCATATGTTAGCACTATAGCACATACTATACAGACACAGCAGGACTCATTTATTTGGTGCTGTGACAGTGACTGCAGACAAGCCCCTTACAGTCCCTCAAGCTGAAAATGATACTGCCCAAAAGAGTTACACCCATCTCTGCTCCATCATGACATATACAATGACCATTCGTCTTTAAATTCATTGAAATCTAATTGGAAACATTTCAGATGTGGTTTTGAAGCCTCAGAAATGTTGAACTCATATGTACATGCCCTGAAGGTCAGATATCACATTAACATTCGAGGACATGTGCCATGAGACAGAACTAGGCCACATACAGTAATGGGCAACGAATGCATTTCCGCTTGGAGCTAATGTTGTGTGTCGCTCCAAAGTATCATCATCTTATTGAAATTTGCAAGAAAAGGCCAAGTTAAGTGCAAGCCGCTGCCACTCTGATCATGGGCTTGGGATGAAATATTGACGTTATCTGGATATTATGCACGCTCTTCTCACTGTTTCCTGCTTCATGTTATTGTTCTTGGGATTTTGGCTTTAGGCTCCTTTTGACAAACAGTGACAGATAAGATAATGTGCGCTGCGATGGTGGCCAGTGATGGCCAGTCCACTCCTATTGTTACGTATCTGTTATTTTTGTCACGTTCTGTACATCACTAGCATAGTTTTGGGTTGAGATATCTGAACAGCTATTCGGGGGCTGAATTTTTAACATTTTTTTTGCTCCAACTTTATCATTTTATAAATATTTTCTAATAAGAAAGAATAAATCACCAGTAAATATAACTTCAAGTTTTTTCCTGTTATATGTGCTTCTGGGAAAGCAGGTTAATGGACCAAAATGGCCCCATTACTGCTCACAGCCATTACTGTCATGTTATTTTACAATTAAAGCCAATTACTAAAATAACTTTCTTACTGTAATTCTATTTTTGTACATTGTTATGGGGGCTGCCATTAGCAGCGGGCACCTTCCCAAGAGCACCAGCAGGGCATTGAGGGCAGATATATGTGTTTTATTACACCCACCACCATCACCACTATGAGCACTTTAAATATAATATTTCTCTCAACAACCTCATTAAATGAGTTTCATATACTGGAAGAATCATTGGTGCCATTTCAACTTACAATAAAAGTACAGTCGTGAATGATCATTATGAACTTTTTATTTTTATTTTACTTTTGACTTTATTTTAAAATAATCCTGAAATCTCGCAGTGTCCTTTCTCTTCACTAGACCTAAAAGTAAGCTGAGACTTACTGTTCTGTCTGTGATAATAGGGAGGAGGCTGCTGGAATGTGTTCCGTAAATCATTATGATGAAAGGTGGCACTAGTGGATAGAGGAGATCATACAGTAGATAAAGCTCACAGCTCAGCTGCCCCCGCCCTGTAAAATGACCTTTTAAAAGCCTGTTCCCAGTAATGATTTCCATGGATGTCATCGGGACATGTTCCTGGGGATTGCTGTAAAACAGAGGTGTCAAACTCGTGGCATTCCAGCTGTTGCAAAACCACAATTCCCATTATGCCTGGACAGCCAAAGCTTTAGTTGACCACCAGGCATTACGGGAGGGTCTCAGGTTAATATCACTAAAATGTGTTAAAACAAGACAATATAAAAAAAAGTGAAAAGAATGTTCTAAAAGCCGGCAGCCTACAGGGGGAGGGGGGAAATTGATTTCACCTATGCACTGACCTCTTCCTGTGCTCGCAGTGAGTGGCTGAAGCAGCTGCAGGATCCTAGTTAGATGTAATTTTGTGATAAAGTTGTGATGACATCACTGCTCATGGGAAAAGGGCTGTCCCGGGTGATTGACTGGCTGTTCAGCCAATCAGTCACTGGAGCGGCGTCCCGCCCCAGCCACTGAGTGGCTGAGCAGCCAGTTTATCAGCCGTGCCATAACGTGGACACCCTGGATAACCCAGAGGCTGCCAGGGGTCCCGCAGCCACTCCTGCTGCTTATTGTGGGCACGGGGAGAGGTAAGTTGCTACCCTCCCCCCTCCCCCTGCAGGCTGACGGCTTTTAAAAACGCCAGACTTTTCCTTTAAAACTAAAGGGTAAAATCAGGGGCCTGGCTATAGGGCATACCTCCCAAGTGTCCCTCATTTGAGGGACAGTCCCTACTTTTGACCAACGTCCCTCTGTCCCTCTTTGCCCTAGAAATGAGATTTCCTTTAATAAACTTTCTATGTTGTTCTAGAAAGTGTCTGGTTTCTTACTGTATAATAGACCCAAACTTGTATATGCTTCTATCATGTGGTGCAAGTTGGCTCTTAAAAAAATTGTTATAATCATATGAATCATGTCACATTATGGCCCTCTGTCACACATCATTTCACACATGTAGACTCTGATCTCTATGGTCCTATACACATGTCTGTAGGTGTTACAGATCTGTTTTGGGCACATGATCCATGCCACAAAAAAAATAAGCCATTGTGCGTCCGTGTCACCTATATGACAATGGTCCCTGCAAATGCGCACAGTTACTGAAACACATAGTAATCCTGTCCGTAGTTCCGTAATCACAGATAGGGGTACTGATGTGTGAATAGGAGGCAGTCACACATACAGGATCTGCTGCAGATTTGCAGATATCAATGTAACTAAATGCATCAATCTGCAGCAGATCCTGTATGTGTTATTGCTTCCTTGATTTAAAAAGTATAGAGATGTCTGTCAAATTTTCCTAGACAGAACCACAAGTGTCCCTCTTTGGCCATCCAAAAAGTTGGGAGGTATGTATAGAGGATGCAGAGGTAGCAGCTGCCACCAGCCAGCTTTGTGTCTGCGGGGATCTGAAGCTTCAGAATTACACCTCAGTGTAACAGAGCAAGCAGTTCAAAGGGCCCCAAATTCTGTGGATTGTCTCTTTAACCAGTGATGAAGGGAACAGAATTATGAAGCCGGCTTTTTACAAATAGTTTATCCAGAAAGTATACAACCTTTTCTGACCTGAGTTCATGTTTAACAGAGCTCAGGGTCTGTGTAAACTGTGGGGCGCAGATGTGTATTTTGCTCTGTGTAGATTCCCTCTGCATAGTAAACATGGATCTGACTGTAAAAACAGAGTCAAATGTCGCACAGTCTTCTTGGAACTACAGAGCTTCTTATCTTTTGTTCTATTATGTATTTATTTCTCTTTAGGCCATCATTAGTATAACTAAAGCACGTTGCAATGTGACACTAGTGGCAGTGTAGCTGAGGGTGTTGTGTGCACTAGAGCTGCACTCATAGGGGAATGCTGAACTGTCATTAAAGGGACTAAAAGTAGTAATTCTAGAAGATGTATATGAAAGGATCTTTAGTGTACAAATGTAAAAATGCTTTTAAATATCTTTGCTGAACAATTATTATCATACCTTCCAATGTCTCAAAATAGGTATCACCCTACCTGCCTACCAGGGGTAAAACTATGGCAGGGTGATATTCAGTTCACAGTTCACAAAATGTTATGCAACTCTCTCATATACTTTGTGTATCAGTTTATTATCCACAGATATCCTACAGTCATTTAATTGTGGCCATCATTGTTTACTCTGATTTAAAAACCAGTCCTGGCTATGATATGATCACAGAGGTTAATGGTTCAGGAAGGAGTAAGGTGTTATCATCACAAACCAAAAGGTCGCATTTCCGCATTGCAGACACTTAATATGGCCAGCACCATGCCCCCATATGGTCACCAATGCTGGATCAATCCCTGCAACATTGCACAGCTATTGTTAACATGGGGGTGTGGTTTCAGCTATATGCGGTGTCTGCAATGTGGAACTACAGCTTTATGACAATAGTAAATTGAAGAACTTTACACAGTTATTTGGGTGCAGCTTTAAGGGAACCCGTACTGACAGACATGCCACCAAAACCTCTGGTACCGTTAAGATAACTTTTTTTATTTGCATTCTCATTGCAGTGTGAGCAATAACATTACTTTGGTACATAGCAATAAAAGGGCTGGAACTTCATCATGGGCCTAGGGCATACATTCTTTAGTCCATACCTCAATAATACTCCACCACCGGAATAAGGGTAGCTTCACACATACCGTAACGCAGCGGATCCACAGAAGATTTCATCTAAATAATTGAACACAACATCAAATCTGCACCATCAAATCTGTTGCACATCCTGTATGTGTGAATGCACCCTAAAAGTTGTTTTTATCCCGAATACCAGCTCCAGCAGACATACAGACCACTTGTGTCCAGAACACTCCTATAAGTGTATTGTGACCAGAATACTCCTATAATAGATTGTGACAATAATCATGAGTGTTTCATTAAAATCTAGTGACTTTGTCTCTACTATGTCCAGTATTATTATTTATTGAATGCGGCTGTTCTCAAGGAGGCCAGATGATCTATTCGGGTGAATTGATCTATTTGCTTGTCATTATATAACATAAAGTGTTCATAAAAAACTGATATGGCACATTCCAAAACTCAGTGTAGCTTGTTCTGAACACATAATGTGTATGTAAGAATGTGCTAGATACACAGTATATATATACGTGGCTGGTGACACTGATAAAATATACAGTATCAGGCTATGTTCACATTACATGAACACCCGGTCGTTCCGTGACCCAGCCGGGGTCACGGAACGGCCGGTCTCAGCCCAGATCATCCCGGCCAGTACTTAAGTACTTAAGCCGGGTGATCTTTCCGGTGGTCATCAGCGTGCGCCCGCATCAGAGCTTCCCATAGCACACAGTGAAGCAAGCAGCCAGAGCCGCTCACTTCACTGACAGGTCTTTCTGCGGCCGAAATTCAGTGAATTCCTGACATGTCAGTTTTTTCCGGCGCCGCATGGGATCCCGGCCCATTGCAAATAAGGCTATGTTCCACCCTCAAAACTACGGCCGTAGTTCTGCGTCAAGAACTACGGCCGTAGTTTTACGTAGTGTGAACATAGCCTAAGGCTGAAAGGAAAAAAAAAGGGGGATAAAATACTGCTAGAGATGAGCGAATAGTGAAATATAGTCTATAGGAGAAAAACACTTGGGAACTCCTCTGTACGAAACATCAATACATCTAACAGATGAAGAGATTATTTTAAAAAAATTTGTTCTGCAATGCAGACTGTCACAAATAGGCTCTGTACCCACTCAGGATAAATTTAACTACCAACTCCTCCGTACCAATGATTGATTCATCTAACAGACTATAATATTCCAGACTATCGGACTAATATTAAATACTACATGATTGATATTGCAGACTACAGGACTCGTATTCCAGACTATCAGACTGATACGCCAGACTACAGGAGTCATATTCCAGACCATTGAAATGATATTACAGACTACAGGACTGATATTCCAGACTATCGGATTGAAATTACAGACTATAGGACACATTCCAGACTATTGGACTGATATTTCAGACTAAAGGACTCATATTCCAGACTATTGGACTAATATTACAGACTACTGGACTGATATTACAGACTACAGGATTTATATTACAGACTACAGGACTGATATTCCAGACTTTAGGACTAATTAGATGTACGATTAATTACTGGATATAACAGATGTTAGCAGACCAAAATACAATTTTGGGCACTATGTAAAAATTGGCAAATCCAATATGCAGCCTGCAATACCAAAGCTAAGTCTTGCTGTGACTGCAATGCAGTCTATGGACAGGAAAGTGCTTGTTGCAAAAATGCTAGTCTAACCTTGCTAAACACCCCACTAATCTCACTAATTTCACTGATCTCCCTAATCTCACTTCCTATCTGACTAATAAAAATGGCGGGATTCAATGAAACAATGAGACACCGAGAGAGCACTCTTTCCAGCACAATGAGTGAGCTGAAATTGGCGCCCAGAACACATCACAGTGATATATTTATATGACATGGACATGTGATTTTAGAAGCCAATGAGACCCCTACACCTCAGCAATGATGTTTCTGACACTTCTATGTGCTCTGCACTGATTGGCTGGCAAAAAGGCGCTCAAACTCTAACTCAAACTCGACCGCTAACTCGAACGAACAGTAAAATGTTCGGTTCAAGTTCGAAAAAATCGACTCAAACCTAACTTTTCTCGAACAGTTTGATCAACACTACTTGTCTTTAGGTAATCTAATACTATTTTCATTGCACATAGACCAACCGTTATTCTCCGTGTACTTGCCATCCTTGTATATTTCTCCTCTGAGAGTGCTGGACAGTACTTGGAAATGCAGCTAAAATGAAACTCTGACATGGATATTCCACAATTGTTGCTCTAACACCATCTTCCTCTGTGCTTCATAGACGCATCCTGCATCTATTATATAGTAATGTTCCAATTATTGTGACTTTAGTGCTTCAGCCTACTCACACAGCTGTCAGCCAGTCTCCGTCTTATCTTGTGTGTGGCCTCATGTGTCTCCGACTGGTTCTCTGCAAGTGCCAGCAATGTGCACTGTGGGTGGTAATGTTTTTTTTTTTTGTGTTCTGTACTTTTTTTTTTTTAATCTTCTTTTATATTGTTTAATGTATCACATGGAATGTCGTATAACATCTTATAGTGAACTTACAGTAGCACATATATACATATATCTATATATATCATATGGAATGATGGAGGCCCAATGCACACAGTGTATTAAATAATAGGCGCTGTTTGCATGGACTTGAAGAGCTGTTTGCGTGAACGTCAAAATTATTATCAGTTATGATTATTTGCGTCTTTTGGAAATAATGTACGTTTTTCACAGTACTGACTCAGATTATTGGCAACATTGCTAAGCTATTGGTGGAAAAAGAGGGCGTTCACTGCAAAAAGGGGGCACTCACTGCACTGCGTTTAGAATGGATTCCTAACACGTGGCAACACAGCCAAAATTTCAGAGCCCACATAGGCAGTTAGGCCCTAACTATGTTAAGAATAGTGATGAGCGAACATGTTCGTAAATGTTTGTATGTTGGTACGAATACGGCGCTAATTGTTCGTGTTTGCTGATCCTGAACAATTTGTTCGATGTTTGGAATGGTTATAACAATCATTTTCAAACATATTCTAACTTGTCAACGTACACAACTGCAAAATTTACGATTTGCGCCTGATAATTATGTGTGTAACTGTAGCCGAAACGTATGCAGTCTGTACGCAACTGTGTATTTAAATGAATGCAAATAAAATGCGTACGCAACTACGTAATTTACACTTTGTTATTTATTTGTGAATGAACGACGAACACAAACCAATCATGAAATTTTTTTTTTAGGTTTGGGTTTGGGATCTGAACCGGATGTTTGCTCATCATTAGTTAAGAAATGCAAAAAAACTGCAAATGTGGGAACAGAGCCTAAGAGCAGTCCTATACTTTCCTCTTCAAACTGGAGCCACTTCTGCCTTTAGTACATTTTTTGCAGCAGAACATAAGCAGTGTATCTGGAATAAGTCTCCTTTGTATCTGTTCCTGTGTCTCGCCAGGGGTGACAAGCTAATGCCAACAGAAGAGAACAACATATTTAAGAAGACTTCGTACAACTTTGTCCTCCATTATTCACTGTCATGGCTAACTTCACCCTACCCCTGAGTGGAGATGGGCCTCCTTAGTTACTGGGCCCCATAGCAGCTGCGGTGTCAGCTACCCTGGTAGTTACGCCCGTGTCTGTTCTTTATGCACAGTAATTAACACAGGTTTTCCAAGTATTCCTCATTAGCTAGAAGACTATTAAAATACCTGCCAACAGATCCAGTACACAGACATTATTAAACTCAACTGGCGACATGGAGTCAGGTAAACTCCTAAGGTCACAAATCATATATTTTTTTTGTAAAGCAGGTTACTTTTTTGTGCCGTGGACTTGTATTCTATGCAAAATAGAAAAATAACACTTAGGGGAAGATTTATCAAAGTGTGTAAAATTTAGACTGGTGCCAACTGCCCACAGCAACCAATCACAGCTCAGCTTTCCTTTCAGCACTGCCTAAAGCTGAGCTGTAATTGGTTGCTGTGGGTATTTTGCACCAGTCTAAATTTTACACCCTTTGATAAATCTCCCCCTTAGTGACTTAGAAATAATATATGAATATCTGTGTTTAAACTTTTATTGACTAAGTATTTTGTACTACAATATGCACTGTTTGGCTATATTACAGTTCCATACAAGGTTATAGGCACGGTATTCTGTGTCTCCGCCTCAGTGCCACAGATTTCTTTTGTATAATAAGATTGTGATGATGTATCTGTTACAATTCTTGGTAATTTTTTTGTCTTTGGTCTGTCTAGCCCAAGAAAACTATTACACTCGGTCTGCTGTTTCTCTGCTAAGGCCCGTATAATAGGACCTCTAGGCCTATGTATGCTGTATGACTAATTACCATGTTGCAAAACGATGCATGTTTTACAGCAGTTACAGCATTACAGTTATGTAGTTATTGGATGCATGTTTTTTTTTATTTGTTTCTTTGTTTTTTTCTTTTCTCAGGTCTAAAAATGAAGGTTCAGTGCAATTTTTAGTCAGTTGAAATAAAGTGAATTGTTCGTGCGGAGACACAAAAAAGCAAGCTTGCAGACATGATAGCTTTAATAGCCAACAAAAATAAAACAAATGTTGAATAGAGAGCTTTCAACACAACTCGGGCCCTTTCATCAAGCATGATATAACAAAGAATTTGAAGATATTAATCTTTATGACCTTGGAAGGTAAATCCTATAGATAAGCAGAGTGAGTGTTTTATTGTTCCTATGTAATCCTAATGCCCCCACTATGTCAGGACCACATTTCTGTAGAGTGCCATAAATTCCTCAGACAGATTCAGTCCTGTGTTCAGTATCAAACACTGCTATACACCAGTATTTAGGGCCCATTAATTTCAATTGGGCTGTTTACACCCTCCGTATATTTACGGATTCACAATCTGCAAAAATTGCATCTGAAAAATTTACTGACAAGCTCTAGTTTTTGCATATCCCTAATTTTTACAGGCAAACATCCTTAATGTCTGCAAATCCGTAAGAAATATGGATAAGTAATAATTTTACACATTTACCATTTGTTTAACTATCACCTTCCCCTTTTTTGCTGATCCACAAAAATATACAGTCCTGAAAAACTACAGAACGTGGTGAATGTAGCCTTAGAGTCTTCTAACTTGTTGTTAGGCCCTTCTTAACACATTCGTTTAAATGTAGACAGCATGTGGACCCATTGATTTATATGGCCCCATACACACATCTTGTTTTCTTTCCAGTGTGAGGCCATGTTCACACAAGTAGGTTTTGTATAAATCACGGCCGTTGTTGACAGGTCAGGAAAAACTAACAAGTCAGTTTTCTGCGGCTGCTATTCATTAAATAGTGGCCAAACAGAACATGCCAGTTCACACAATGGAGCATGCAACGACAAATTAGGATGTGGGGGTACACGGGTGCGTCAGCATCCAAATTCACCAAAAATGAAGATCATCCGGCTGGTACTGCAGTACCGTCCGACATTTTCTTTAGTAACACCGGCCGTTGTTATACAATGTGTGAACATGGCCTAAAATTGGTGTAAAAAAAAAGTTTCAAATATTGGTGCAATACTCAAATATTGGTGCAAAACATGTCTCATTTTTCTGTAAACATAAGACTAGCGCAAGCATTTGTGACTACACCAGTTTTCTAGTCTAAAACGTTTAATAATGTCCCTAATTATTCATGTCCATGTGTGTGATATTTTGCTGGGCACAACAATTCATTTTTACATCAATGTAATTTGCCTATAGTACAGGAACTCACATACTACCATTCCCATTGAAAATATCTTCCATTCAGATATGTGCTGCTGATACCCAGTGTTTAGCACATGGCACAAGTCACTTTATTGACATGTGATGCTGGTACTTGCTGAATAAGTGCAGTGTCATGCTGAGATAAGCTGGCATAGGTACAGGGTTCAGTGCTGTCAGGGTGTATTACCAGTGACACTACATGATTGTCAGACTGTGAGACTGTGCTCCAAATATTTACTCTCCAAAACAATGTAGATTAAGTACATGTAATATACTGTGGTTAGCACTCTTAAAGGAGGCACTGTTGATTTTAGTAGTTGTACTTTTGGGGGAACTGTGATAAATAAAGGTCATATTACACAACCTGCACTGCTCTGTAAAAGAGTACCCATCTCTCAGATTGTCACTTGATTACAGAGCCTGTTATACTGTTAGGCTGCATTCACACGTTCAGCATTTTTCCTGGTCCCTGATTGGGGTCTGCTAGCTACCTCCATGATCCGTGCGAAACCATCTGTGTTGTCATTCGTTTTTTATCCGTGTTTTCACAGATCTGGTTAAAATATTTTAAATTACATTGATTACATCTAGGGATGGTCCGAACCTGCTGAGGTTCGGGTTTGTACAAACCCGGACTCTCAGCAATGATTCCCGCTGTCTTAAACCTTCGTGCAGAGGGTGGATACAGCTGGAGGACTGCCTGGAAAACTGGGATACAGCCACAGCCATAGGCTGTATCCCAGTTTTCCAGGCGGTCTTCCCGCTGTATCCACCCGCTGCACGGAGCGGGCAGACAGCGGGAATCATTGCCGAGAGTCCGGGTTCGTACAAACCCGAACCTCGGCAGGTTCAGACCATCCCTAATTACATCACATTTGTGTACATGCTTGAAAAACACGGATCTCATTGATTTGTATGGGAATCCATTCCGTGCTTCCGTTACGACTTATGACATGTCCTATTTTTAAACGGAACAGATTGGAGATCCGTAAAAACACTGAACATGTGCATAGCCCAATACAAAGCAATGGGCTATTAATGTGTTCGTGCGCACGGACAACTTTACGGAACATGTGAATGTAGCCTTAGTGGATCATGCAGCCAGGGCTACATCAATGATCGTTTGATTGTTCTGCAGCTTTTTGCTTTAATCAGCTGCAGATCTATTACATGGAAAGATTTTACAGATAACTAGCCTATGTAATAGGGCCTTAACTCTTGGGTAGTGATGAGCAAACTTGCTGAACTGTTCAGGTTTGGCAAGCAAATTGAACCGCTCAGCATTTGATTACCACAGGCTGGAGAAGTTGAATGCAGCCCTACATAGTTCTGGAAAACATGGATACAGCCATAGGCCATGTTCCCACATTGTAAGACACCGGCTGTTCCGTGACCTGGCCGGGTCACAGAACAGCCGGTGTCAGAGAAGAATTTCCTGCTGCACACAATGGAGCGTGCGGCCGGAGCAGCACGCACAATTGTGTGCACTGACAGGTTTAGTTTCGTGCGGCGCCACTAGGGATCCCGGCGGGGATTCCTTAGAAGACAGCACTACGTAAGTTCCAAAACTTACGTAGTGTGAACATAGCCTCAGGTTGTATCCATGTTTTCCTAGCAGCTCTAGGACGGCATCCAACTAGGAGTCATATGTCAAGTGTTCAGGTTTGGAGAACAGTGCCAAACCTGAACAGTTCAGCAAGTCAGCTCAACACAACTCTTGGGGCACTATGGTTGGTACTCTTATGGGGGATTGTTGGTATGAGGCCCCAAGACATACAGTAGATTCTCATGTAGCTAGCACTCTAGAGGGACTGACATTTCATGGGTTACTGTGGCTGATATTGTTATGGCCTATACTGTGAGGGATCTGTGGGGCACATGACAAGTTTGACCAATCCATGGTTCACATTTTGCATGGTAGCAACTTTTTCTTTCCCCTAAGAGCATTATGAACAGATCCGACAGAACATTATCTAAAAACCACTAGTATTCCAGAAAACCTATTATTTCACCATTCTTTTCTTGTAACATAAGGATGTCCACATGAAAGCCCACATGCATCTTGGTAGGCAGAAATGGCCATACCTCCTCTCTTTTATATTTCAATAATTTTTACAGAGCTCATTGCTTGAAAAAATGAAAGGTAGATGGATATGACCAGTGTACAGTATACAGTATATACGTAAGTAAGTAGTGTTTTCCTCAGTTATGGGAGTGGGCCTTTCCTTTACATATCACTTGTTTTCAGTATAGGGTCTGTGGAGTGACCTCAGCTGCTGTGTGGATCATGTATAACACATGAGTCGTGCTACAAGCAGGGATGCAGGTGTCCTGATATCGTGGTGCGATCTACCGTGAAGCTGATTGGAGTTCAGTTCTTTGACTTCCTCCATGAACACAAGGAAAATGGCTAATTTTCCTCTCAGGAAGCAGGCTGGAGGGGGCAGGAAAGCTGTGTCAATACAGACTGCGAGCAGAGGGTTTCCTTATCAGCCCGGATTGTTTCATGCTGTAAATATTATGCAATGTGCTGCAGAAATGTTTTCCTAACCAAGCGCCCTCACTGCTGACATCTCAACAGGGGGAGAGGAGAACTTTGATGTAAACTTTATATCAAAAGCAAAATAATGGGAGACAATCCTATCTGAAGAGCGGGAGATGCCAAAGTAAAATGCATCGGGCCTGTTAGTGCCTTCATTCTGGCCAAACCGATCAGCATATTATTCCAGTGTCCAGTACCAGATCTGCCGATAACACGGAGGTTTATGAGTTTGACAGCCAGATTCACTGCTCATGTCTCTGTAGTAAACTGATGAGTCCAATACATAAAGCGAGAGTTACGTAATATGAACGTAATGTAATGTAATGTAAAATGTATGAACAATGGTTCTAGCCTGTGCTGTTATTTGTTAGTTCTATTTATCCAAAAGTAACCCATATTAATGTCCACTGTGACCAGGGCCATATTTACCACCAGTGGTCCAATGCCTAGGGCAGCATTAGGGAAAGTCTCCCCCTCCCGTTCATACCCGGTGTCTTTTCAAGAGAGGGGGGGGGGGGTATGGTGGTGTTATCCAGTCACAGTATAGGGTTATTGTTCAGGTCTGGTGTGGCAGTGTTAAATGTGACGCCTGGAGCTATTACCTACCAATCTGTGAAAATGTGGGAACACGGCCTAAGACTGTTCAGGTATCAATATGATGTTATGAAAAATCGCGATGCTAATTGGTGAGTGAAGATGGGGCGTCTTTAGGTTTAGTGACTAGGGCAGCAGCAGCTGTTAATATGGCCTTGACCGTGACAGCTCCTGGTCACTACCACTGTAATGTACTATTCAACGATTAAAGGTGTCTTTGGTTTGTTGAAAGGGTCTCTGATTATAAACTAATCCTGCAAATGCTATAAACTGTGGTGTGTAACTGTTCACTACCACTGCAGTGCCTCTACAGGAGAAGTGAAGCATTACACATTTGCCAATGAAATCAATAGATAGGCCCATCAGATTTAGGCAGAGAGTATATGGAGATTCCCTTTTGCAGAACACAGGATGGATTTTTTTTGTGACTGTGGGTTCTATGTGATTCACAACTTACTTTTATGAGTTGCACGAGTAGGCAGTGGTTCTTGCCCACACAACAGGGAATTGCTGGGAAGCCTAAACCTCAGAGATGCTTGCTGCACCCAGGGTCTTCAGAATTTCCCAGAGGGGTTTTCTCTCCATGTCTCATACTACCGCAAGTCCAGTCCTGGCAAACAAGTAATACAGATTAATAACTGAATATTAACAAATAAAGAAATAAATTCAATTAATTCCAACTATGTCATATATAGATGGCTTCAGCTCTCTAGAAAGGGAGCAGAAACGGGGTAACTATCCTATCACACTGTGTTTATTGTCCTTATTCTCTCAGCCACCTTGTTTTGCCCCCTAACAGCATGGTCAGCTTTGTTACTTAGAGGTATACAAGTAGTGATCTACGTGTATTATACTGTACATTGCTTTTCAATACATGTCAGCATTTCTTTGTGAGGTTTTTATCTATCTGCATAAGGTTTTTGTACCTTAGGCTCATCAACCTTAAATGATAGTACATCTGACTTAGTGGGGTTAGTTCACACGTCACCGGCTTTTGCACTACAAATTGCCCCCTAGACAGGTATTGACGATTTAAATATGACGTGTTCTGTAGATGATCACCTGCACTTCTGTATATGCTGTGGATCTTCAGGTGATACGCTGATAAATCCGCACCCTTAGATTTTATGCAGTCATGATTTTTTCTTTTCCATTGAACTTAATTCAACTCAAGACTTCTACATTACAGTTCATATTCTAGGTAGAAAATATCTCCATAGCATGTGGATTAGGATGTAACCTGCCCTAATCTGCAGTATGTCAGACCAGTGTGGCCCTAATGTACAGCTACATGACATTATAAATTGTAATACAGTCAAAATTCACACACTAGGTAGATGTTAGTGCCCTCTAGTGGATATATATAGTAGTTAGTTAGGCTGTTTATTTCAGCCATGTCTAAAGCTTAGCTCCAGCCCTCTAGTATTCCCAACACGTCATGTGTTTGGAATGATCTTAGTGTTGCACAAGGTGATACAAATATTATTAGTACATAAATTGCTACAGGTGTTGTCTTATGGGATATCCTCAAATCATGACCTGGTGTGGGATCCTTACTCAGTGGCGGATTAAATGTACCCTGGGCCCCGGGCTGTCCACCCAACCTGCCCCCCCCCCCCAGTCAATTCGCCCACATTATAATCTGCTACTGCGTCCCCCCCCCCCCCCCCACTGTCCCCAATAAACACTGTCTGCCTGCCTCCCCTCCCTGCTGGCCCCAATAAACATAATGTTTGGTCCCTTGCTGCTACCCCCAGTAAGCATTGCCCACCCCACCTCCACTGCCCCCAATAAACATATCGCCACCTCACCTGGTCCCCTGATGTTGCCCCCCCCCCCCCCCCCAAGGTCACAGCAGCACAGAGGATGTCAGGAGAGGAGGGTGCTGATCTTATAGGAGAGGTCCAAGCAGCAAAGAGGATGTCAGGAGAAGAGGGTGCTGATCTTATAGGAGAGGTCCGAGCAGCACAGAGGATGTCAGGAGAGGAGGGTGCTAATCCTATAGGAGATAGTCCCCCTTTATAGATGGTCCCCCTCTTTCCCCCCTTATAGATGGTCCCCCTCTTCCCCCCCTTATAGCTGGTCCCCTCTTTCCCCCTCTATAGCTGGTCCCCCTCTTTCCCCCGTAATAGCTGGTCCCCCTCTTTCCCCCGTAATAGCTGGTCCCCCTCTTCCCTCTCCCCCTTATAGCTTGTCCTCCTTTTCCCCCTTATAGATGGTCCCCCTCTCCCTCCTCCCTCATAGATGGTCCCCCTCTCCCCCCTCCCTTATAGATGGTCCCCCTCTCCCCCCTCCCTTATAGATGGTCCCCCTCTCCCCCCCCCCCTTTATAGATGGTCCCCCTCTCCCCCCTCCCTTATAGATGGTCCCCCCTCCCCCCCCTTTATAGATGGTCCCCCTCTTTTCCCCCCTTATAGATGGTCCCCCTCTCCGCCCTCCCTTATAGATGGCCCCCTCTCCCCCCTCGCTCCTCGCTTATAGATGGTCCCCCTCTCCCCCCCCCTTATAGATGGTCCCTCTCTCCCCCCTCGCTTATAGATGGTCCCTCTCTCCCCCCTCCCTTTATAGATGGTCCCCCTCTCCCCCTCCCTTTATAGATGGTCTCCCTCTTTCCCCCCCTTATAGCTGGTCCTCCTTTCCCCCCCTTATAGATGGTCCCCCTCTTTCCCCCCCTTATAGATGGTCCCCCTCTCCCCCCTCCCTTATAGATAGTCCCCCTCTCCCCCCTCATAGATAGTCCCCCTCTCCCCCCTCCCTTATAGATGGTCCCCCTCTCCCCCCCCTTTATAGATGGTCCTCCTTTTCCCCCTTATAGATGGTCCCCCTCCCCCCCCTTATAGATGGTCCCCCTCTTCCCTCTCCCCCTCCCTTATAGATGGTCCCCCTCTTCCCTCTCCCCCCTCCCTTATAGATGGTCCCCCTCTCCCCCCCCTTATAGATGGTCCCCCTCTCCCCCCTCCCTTATAGATGGTCCCCCTCTCCCCCCCCCTTTATAGATGGTCCTCCTTTTCCCCCTTATAGATGGTCCCCCTCTCCCCCCCCCTTATAGATGGTCCCCCTCTCCCCCCCCCCCCCCTTATAGATTGTCCCCCTCTTCCCTCTCCCCCCTCCCTTATAGATGGCCCCCCTCTTCCCTCTCCCCCCTCCCTTATAGATGGTCCCCCTCTCCCCCCCCCTTATAGATGGTCCCCCTCTCCCCTCTCCCTTATAGATGGTCCCCCTCTCCCCCCCCCCTTATAGATGGTCCCCCTCTCCCCCCTCCCTTATAGATGGTCCCCCTCCCCCCCTCCTTATAGATGGTCCCCCTCCCCCCTCCCTTATAGATGGTCCCCCTCTTCCCTCTCCCCCCTCCCTTATAGATGGTCCCCCTCTCCCCCCCCTTATAGATGGTCCCCCTCTCCCCCCTCCCTTATAGATGGTCCCCCTCTCCCCCCCCTTATAGATGGTCCCCCTCTCCCCCCTCCCTTATAGATGGTCCCCCTCTCCCCCCTCCCTTATAGATGGTCCCCCTCTCCCCCCTCCCTTATAGATGGTCCCCCTCTCCCCCCTCCCTTATAGATGGTCCCCCTCTCCCCCCTCCCTTTATAGATGGTCCCCCTCTCCCCCCTCCCCCCTCTCCCCCCTCCCTTTATAGATGGTCCCCCTCTTTCCCCTTCTTATAGCTGGCCCCCCTTTCCAGATGCCCCCCCAGTGAGTAAATAACACAAAAATAACAAAATATAACTCACCTACCCTGCGTTCCCCCGTCGATCCTCTCTCCGTCTGATGCGCGGCTGCCGGGGGTGTCCCGTACTCTCCCCGGCAGCGCGCACATCATACAGCTCCTAGTGCCGCCTGGGACCTGACTTCCGGTACGTGCGCTCCCAGTATCGGAAGTCAGGGCCCCAGGCGGCACTAGGAGCTGTGTGATGCGCGCGCTGCCGGGGAGAGGACGGGACACCCCCGGCAGCCGCGCATCAGACGGAGGCAGCCGGAGACTCTTGTGACCGCAAGCGAAACAATGCTTGCGGTCACAAGAGTGCAGTGGCGGGCCGGGCCTCCCGGGCGGCATTATAATGTGGGCGGCAAGGCATGGGCCCCCCCGGAGCCTCGGGCCCCGGGCGGCCGCCCAAACCGCCTACATTATAATCCGCCATTGTCCTTACTCACTGGCTGTTGTGAAAGGCTAATGGTCCTTTTACACGGAACGATTTATCGTTCGAATTTGCACGATAACGATCGAATTTGAACGATAATCGTATGTGTAAATGCAGTGAACGATCAAATGACGAGCGATAAATCGTTCATTTTAAACTTTCAACATGTTCTCAAATCATCGTTGATCGTTCGCAAAAAATTTGCAGATGCTTCCATGTAAACAGTCTTTCAACGATTTCACCTATGTGTGAGATAGACTTAAACGATCGCAAAGCGATCACATAGCGAATTTTCCGTACGATGTATCGTTCCGTCTAAACGCTGATCGTTATAAAAAAAACATTGTTCGTTTAAAATCGTTAATCGTGCGATCGTGCGAATTATCGCTCCGTGTAAAAGTACCATAAGTGCCAGCATGCACTACCATTTACTGGAATCCTATAAAACAGTGATCTCCGTTGAATGGAAGTGCATTCAGGAATTTAGCTTTCCACTACAGCCAGTGGACTAGTACAAACAATAACTTAGCTCTGCTTCTATACTTTAATGTACTATCAGCTTTTGTATTAACACTATCATTGCATTCTATTCATAAGCAGGGAAATATAAAGTACAGTGATACTTCTGTTCTTGAACTTAATTGGTTCTGGAAGGCAGATTAGTAAGCTGGGCTGGGAACGGCAATGGGAGGGTCCGCATTATGGAGTTTGAGTAACCCTGGAAAGAGTGCCCTGGGGATCAGAGGGTGGGACAGGCCTCGGCTGGGAAGGACGCAGGGAGAGTCCACGTTAAGGCTCTGAAGTAAGCCTGGGCTGGGAAGGGCGATGGGAGGGTCTACATTAGGGGGTCGGGGCGGGCCTGGGCTAAGAAGGGCGCAGGGAGGGTCCGCGTAAGGGGGCTGGGGCAGGCCTCAGCTAGAAAGGGTGACGCGAGGGTCCATGTTATGGTACTGGGTATGCCTGGGCTGGGAATGGCGATGGGAGGGTCCACGTTAGGGGGGTTGGCTTGGTCCTGGGCCCGAAATGGTGCAGGGAGGGTCCAGATTAAGGGGTTGGGGTGGGCCTGGGCTTGGAAGGGCACTGGAAGGGTCCCCGTTAGACACTGGGGCTGTGTTAAGGGGTTATAAAGAGTTCTAGGTAGGTTTTAGCAAAGCAAAGGTAAATTAAGGGTTGGGATGGGTAATCGGGTTAGGGTGGAGGGGCTCCCTCATGGTGCCTTTACCTTGACGTGGTGAGGGACCTTGCGTGCCTTTGTGATCCAATGAGCTAAGCTGGTGGGAGTAGTACTCCTGGCGGGGTCACCCATGCCAGACAGGTCAATGGGGAATAACCAGACTAAACAAGGCACCTAGATGAACGGGCTGGCATCCTAGAAATATTAGAATATTTAAAATATTAATGGGCGATTAATCAAATTAATTCTATTAATTTGCCTATAATTTTAGTATTATTTTAAATTTCTTCGAAATGCGATTTTCAAAAAAGGAAAAAAATTTAATTAAAATATGTGTGATCTGACCTTCATGGGGAGCAGTGGCGCCCAGAGCCCGGGCATGTGGTCTTCAGCATGAACAGGGCCTGGAACGGCAAGCTGCTCCTTCTGAAGGTCAGAGCGCGGCCTGCTGTGCCACCCCCCCCCCCCCACTCACGAGATGCCCGCATGCATTAAGGAGATCACATTTGACAACTGTCTCCCATCCCCCCACCCACTAACCTACAAAATTGCCACCCTGCCGCCCGCCAAATGAAATGGTAGCAGCAGCCCTTGGGGCAGGAGAGACCCAGAGCGCATGAGAGCGGATGAGGACTCGGCACTTTGCCCCTTCCCCCCCATGCCTACCAGGTAACTGCTACTACTCCCCCTACTACTGCTACTACTTCCCCCACTCCTGATACTACTACTCCCAACACTTCTCCCACTAATATTGCTACTACTAACACCACTTCTGATACTACTACTAAAATCACTATTGCTACTCTTACTCCCACTCCTGATACTACTACTCCCACTATTATTGCTACTCCTACTCCTGATACTTCTACTCCCACTACTATAGCTACTACTACTCCCCTTATCTACAACTACACCTCTCATCTTCTAAACCTCTACTATTACTACATCCCTCATCCACCAAGCCTCTACTACTACACCCATCATAATTAGCACAAAAACAACACAAAAAAAAATAATCAAGATTTCTATCAAGAAAGAGGAAAAGAAATAAAAAAAAAATCAAGATTTTATTTTTTGGCCATATCATCCAGCCCTACTCTCACTACATATATCAGTCAGCAGAACACACCAAACAGTTTTCATAACTGTGTTTTTTAACCCCTAGACGCACCAGGACGTTACTGAACATCCTGGCATGGCAAGGGGGGTTCGGAGGGGGGTCTTGTACAATGCTATACTGTATGGTAGGTCTCACCAGCGATAAACTCACTACGTACAATTGATGATCCATTCTAGCAAAAACTGAGCAAAGTTTGAGTTCTGAACGTTACTTCCAGGTAAATTTTTGTTCATGTACCGAACAGTTCGAACTCTAAGGTACCACCGTACTGTCTCGTTCCTAACAGATCCCACATAGATTTAGCCTTCAGGCTAACTGGGTCACATTCCATGGTGGCCAAATACCATTCCACAAACTGCAATTACACAACTTATATGTCACAAATATTGACCTATTTTGTCCCTCCAATTAGCATTCATGGCATGTTCCCATGCATGCAGTATTATACAGATATAATTGTTTTGGCTGATGGTACTATTGCACTATAATTTGCACCAGAAAGCTGGCACACATGCTGTCTACCCCATCTGGTATGAGTATTGTGTGCTTTTTCTGCCACATCATATAACAGGGCATTTTTTCACTGGATAGGAGCATGGCTTCACTATGACCAATCTGACCAAAAAATTCAGGTGCAAGAAAGGCCAGGTGGTGTAAAGTTAAAGCGTGCCACATCTATCATACAGCCACTGTAATAAATCTGGTAGATTATACAATACCACATACTTCTACATAGGCGCAGATTTAATATTTCTAATGCACTAAAAATAAACATCACTTGCATCAATTTTGTTATGCATTTTGGACACTCTTTAGGCACTTACATATTGTTTGACAAGGGGGTGTGGCTTGGTGGGGAAGGGGTGTGGCTTGTGGAAAAACAGCATTGCTTTTTGGCAACTCTATGTACCAAAAAAAAAGACAACATTTTTCTGTACACTAAGTCAACCGATAGGTGCTTGTAAATGCACCACATTTATTATAAAGCAGAAATCAATGTGATAAATTTGGCACATCTTTAGATTGTCTAGTCTAAATTTTAACTTTGCAATCATAAGGCTAGGGTTTGGCCTTTAGTGTAAAATGTAGCGGGCTCTCCTGAGACACCACCGACAGATTATGTCTGTGGAGATAGGGGTCGGCAGCATGGAATATCGCTGCCCAACCCCTTTGTTCTCTGAGAGATAAAAGCTTACCCCCTCCTGTTAGAGAACACAGGAACGCATGGCCACACCAAATGTTCCTATGTGTGGGGAAGACAGAAGAGATAACTGTCGGTCAACATGGCCACCATCACACTGCATTCCACCTTTGGTCCTCAGCTGTCACCCTGTGAATATTGTGCCATCGTAATTTCATCGCTCTGTTGTTGTATGGGTTACTCATTTGTGGCTACAGGCAACACACACGCCTATTACGTAAAACTGTGCACAACCCAAAGGCTCAGGTAATTTTGCAGATGAAGGCATTGGCTGTAATCATTGTAGAGGAGATGGTTTGTTCCCACAGGAAGGCTTGCTGAGAAGCACAACCCTACATCTCACTTCCCAGCAATTACAGGAAGAAGCCAGGATGCAGATGAATGTGGAAGCTGTAATTTACTGCTAATTACATCTCCTTAATCTGCTACCCAGATTGGAGGTTTGAGCTGCACTAGACTCCTGCGCTGTAACTATCTTGGCTTCTACATGACAGCGATATATTTATCAGACGTCCACATAGCTGCAAGTGACATCAGTGCACCCGGTCATAGCAGGAAGCATGAAGATCTGTCAGAGTGACGAGACGACTCAATATTACCGATTTTACCATCCAGATAATACATAGAAATCAATTAACATTGCCTTCTACTATAAGGTTTTATTTAAATTGCAGTATATTATTATTTGTATATGCGTGTATGGGTGTGTGTTGGTGTGTGTGTGTGTGTGTGTGTGTGAATCTATTTGTTATATTAAATGGGTACTAAAGAAATGTTTTTCTTTTCATATGAACTGGTGTCAGAAAATTATATAGATTTCTAATTTACTTTAAAATTTAAAATTTATTTTAAAATGTTAAGTCTTCCAGTATTTATCAGCTGCTGTATGTCCTGCAGAAAGTGGTGTATTCTTTCCAGTCTGATACAGTGCTCTCTCTTGCCACCTCTTTCTGTCTCCAGAGCAGTAGCAAATCCCCATAGAAACTTCTCTTGCTCTGGACAGTTCCTGTCATGGACTGAGGTGGCAGCAGAGAGCACTGTGTCAGGCTAGAAAGACTACACCACTTTCTCCAGGACACACAGCAGCTGATAAGTACAGGAAGACTTGAGATTTTTAAATAGAAGTAGTTTACAAATCTGTATAACTTTCTGATACCAGTTGATTTGGAAAGAATTCTTTAACTCAATAATGAATCATGGAATGGTACATAAAATGGTGAAGCATCACTCGCAGCCAATCCCTGTCTTTTCTATCCACTTTAAATGTCCATGTCCAAGAGAATATGACTGAGGTCCAATTGTAAGCAGCAGCTCTATATATCAATGGTAGACCCCCACACATGTAATTTTTGCAGGTTGAATTTACACTAATGAAATAAAACAAGGTTTAATATGTTAAAGCCAAATTTCATAACCCATATAATGAGTGTGTTGTTGATACTTTTTATGTTGCCGTGGTTGCAATAATGTGGTGAGTAGTCACGTAGCTCGGTCTATGAACATGGTCCCCTGTACAGTCTCAGCAATTGTCTGCCATATAAATGGTGGAATTCTCAGTGTTGTTAATTGTTAGAGGGAAAGCGCGCTCATTGTTTCCTGGTGGGTGTTACTCCATTATTAGGTAGCACACTGGTGACTAACCCATTCGGACACCCTAGTGGGCCCCTTATAGCCCTTGCTGCAACTATTGTGCAAATAATAAATGGCTGGAGATATTCCAATCATTAGCTCACACTTTGTAACATGTTCTATATTTAAAATATGACTTCAGTTCTTTAGTGAGTTTGCAGTGTAGCGAGCGAGATGCCCATTACGAGTAAGCCTTGTATGTGAGTGTAAACTACTATGGAGGAAAACCCAGAATGTGTAGAGGATTGAGAAACTAAATTATAGAGGTAAAAAAATTATTGTTTTTATAATTTAGTCTCCAATGACTTAAAGCATAACTATCATTAGAATACAGTACGCTGTTAAAATCCGGCTGCCGCTCTTCAAGCACATGCTCGAGGCGGAGTTCTTCTGGCAATGTTGTTGACTGCATTGACTAAATTGGCATCCATATATACCAATGGTGTCCCACTATAGGTTGGGGGAATATAACCCTACAATAGCTAAGTATTGTCAGTGTGGTGTGTTGTGTAGGTCACAAAGAGAAAGAGATTGTCTAGCCATCAATGGTATAATAACATTTTTTGTGTTATAGATAGACCAATATATACAGTAAGACAAAATGTTCTATGGTTCTAGTGGGTGATCAGAAATTACACCCCACGTCTTCCGACATGTTTCTCCCGCTCAGTTAAACGGATTCATCAGGGAGGTGGGGCGATGTAGTATAATGCATAAGTTTCTATGTGACGGCCCAATATCAGATGAGTCTGGAAACTTTCTTAGTCTTCCTTATTTGGGGCAAATCCGTTGGTTATGGAGGTTACAGAACAAGAGACCGTACCCCTAGTAACAATGCTTGCTTGTAGATTTAAAAATAAATGTATATTCTTAGTTGTAGAATAGTGTAGCATCAATATAATTGATAAATTATAGGTTGGAGTGGATCCAGAGCTTGGAAATATATTAGTGTGTCCACTCATGGTACCTTGATATGGTGTAAGTGCCTTGGTGTGGTGTAGTCATTGCTTAGGTACAGCGTAAATAGTGCCTGAAACCAGTATAGTTGGTGCCTGGGTGCGGCATGGACAGTATAACATTCCGATTGTTGTGTCACAAATGCGTGTGAAACATTGGGTCTGTGTGCTGGATGACAGATAAGTGCTGTGAGTGTTGTGTTCATAGATAGGTAAGTTAGGAGGCGTCCTGGTAAGTGTCCCCCATTCCTGGCTGTCTTCACAATGCGGGATACAAGCGCTGGCGTTCGTGGGATGCCCACACTCAGGGGACCTTGTTGCCAGGTAGGGTATAACAGGTCACCTCTTCAGTCACTGTCTATCCCAAACCGGGATTTGTTATTCGATTGTTTATTTTACTATACCATTCCACTTCTTTAGTGGCATTTTTTGTACATACCAAATAAAACTACGTTTTCATTCACTTAGTTGTGTATTACAGTTACTCTGCTTGTTCTGTTTGTAAATTGGCATCCAGCATCACTAACTTATACAGGATCTCCGAAATGCAAATATAAGGGGGATGTGTAAAAATCACCAGGTATGCCACAGAAGAGCCCAAATTTTAGAAACAGCCCATCCTTTTAGAAAGCCTTCAGAAGTAGCAGCAGCATGGAGAACATTATAAAACAGTACTAGCAGGACTCTCATTTGTTTAGTGGTATCATTTTGGGGCACCTATATTAATTAGCTTTTAATGAGAAAAATAAAAGAGAAGAAAATAAATACTTCCAGCATTTTCTTTATTTTTTGCTTTTTAAACCCATTTATCACACAGTATAAGTTACATTTTAACTTTGAATTCTACAGGCGGTTACATTTACAGTATATTGCGGTACATTTTTCTTATTAACATATATACATTTTTTCAGGATTTTTTACTGTATAAATAACATGTTAACTGTGTTATGTGTTACGTGTGCCAGTATCAAATATGTATATTTATTTTATTTACACTATTTTGCACTGCATGTAAGTTTTTATAGGATTTAAAAAAAAAAAAAAAATGATTGCAAAATGCTCTGCTTTCTTTATTATTTCATTGCAGGTATTGCAGGTATATTGCACAAATGCTAGGTAACATGGTAGAAACTCAGTGGACATCATAAAAGGGAAACTGTCAGCAGGTTAGACAAATCTAACCTGCTGATACCCCCTATAACCCCTGAGACACTGAGGAGGAAGGTATGTGTGTTACCTTCCTCCTCGGCGCCGGTCTGCGATGCTAGTCGGCGTATTCTTTGTCTGGGAGCACTGTTAGGTGCACTGCCCCCAATGGTCATCCTGCCCATTGATCAATGGAGCTGGTTGACCAAATTACATTGTGGGGGCAAGGCAGTGCTCCTAACAGTGCTCCCGGACGAAGAATATGCCTACATTTGTCTAACCTGCTGATAGCTTCCCTTTAAAGTCAATGTGATCCATCAGGCTTTGTTGATGTCAAGCATGTAAGGGATCCTGCATTGCCATTGCTTTAGTTCCTCTACCTCTGTGGGGGCATTGTGAATATGGCCTTAGGCTATGTTCACACATTGCTTTTTTTTTTTTTTTACTTTTTTCTTATGTTAATGGCAAAAAAAAAGTGCACCAAAAGCAGGGGAAAAAATAGTTTTTTTTTTGGTCAGAGTTTTCAAAGTGTTTATGGCTAAAAAAACAACAACAACAAAAAACTAGTCAAACTAGTAGTGTGTGCTGGTTGTACAGTATATTATTGCCTCAGTATTTTATTGACAGGCAGCTTGTTAAGCATTACCTAAGGCCTAATAGACAGATACAATGTGATGTGGAGTCTTTGTTCGGATGACAGTTGCCATGACATGTCAAAAGCACTTTGCAATGGTGTCAAAATGGCTGCTATTAGTCTGACAGAGGACAATAGCAAATGTGGTATCTAGGGGGTTAAATTGCTGGCACTGGTGTTAACACAGGTTGATGTCTCTTAGTTCAGTAAGCCTTATTACAGCTCCTGGACCCACACCATCATCATGTAATCTGCTTACTATGATGTACTATTACACCAGGAAGGGGTTAAAGTTAATGGGACTGAGTTGCTATACCAGACCCAGCAATGAGTAACGTGTCACTGTGGCAACGTTGCTTTAAGGGTCTGTATTGCTTCAGCAGGCGTCATTGCCATCTTTGTTAGATGTCCAAATGGGAGTCCAGTGATGAAGTATCCCAAGAAAAGATCATCAATGTAAAATCCCCCTTGAAGGGTCTTACCACAATAATTTACTAAAACTCTCCCACAAGGAAAGTCCTGTACTTCCTCTCCTCACAGTAATTCCAAATCTCAATGGGAAGTTTATTGAGGTTGTGCTTCTGCTGCCATGCAATCATAGGTGTTTCTCTAGCCTAGGCGGAACAAGATACACCCTAGTAAAATCTGCTGCCTTTGCTACTATCCATTGTTATTAATATCTAATTAATACAGGGCAAACAACCAGCTTTACAGAGAGGAATACATTATTGTCTAAAGGAATTTCTCATTGAGTTTCTTTTCCTTTTTCTCAGATAAGTGATCACTTGGTTTCGGATCACTACGATCATCTGTCTAACAGCACGTCTACATTTACTTAAAGCACCACCACAGGAGATAGGAAGCATTACACAGAGCGCATTGAAGTGCTTTGGCTATCTTTGCAATTTATAAACATACAGAGTTGTTTTCTTTGTAGCTTTATACATGGTGCAGTTTTGATTAAGTATATTGATACATTTTTGCAGTCACATTTTTTGCATCTGATACTATAACTAAACAGAATATATAGGAGGATGCAAAGGATTCATGGTGTTTCAGGATAATTGCAGAATAATGTAGTACCTGTAGACTGTATTGCTATACAAATGATTATTTTCTTTTCTGGTAAATTACAGAGATCATGGCATACAATGACAGGTGAAGAGAGCAGTGGTACATGATCTTGCACTGCAGCTCGGGAGCTTGAACTATTTCTTTGCTACTTCTCTCCAAGCATAAATACCTAATGGATGTTCCTTGTCTAGTCCAAATAATGATAGCCTATAATCTTCTCCTGAAGCTCTGACTACAGGCAGCCGTAAAATTGTTATTGAGTGGTCAGAGCGAAAGAACAAGTATTTAGAAATTCTGCTGCTGCAGCTCTTTGGTGTCAGATTAAAGCTACACTGGGAAAAGCCATAAATAGGTTTTTTGTCTGGTCATATGGTTTTATGTGTTTATTTTATGTGTTTTAGTTGATATACTTATGGTACTTCACAATCGTAATGTTCAACATCATGAAAAATGATGGTGACAAAGTTATTGCTGCTTTATTTGTGTAGACCTTTGTCTGATATTGCGCACTACTTTTCCCTTTGTGTCATGAAAAGATTATTTGTTTAAATAATGTTTTTATGTTAAACATAATTTTTAAGGCTTTGTGCTGTGTACCTCTCTACCTGCTCTGTGTGACATGCTTTTTCTAATGACAGGTACACTTTAAAGTGACACTGTCACACCCTTGTTGCATTCTGACTTCTCTACACAGGTGTAAAGGGCAAATTTAGCAGTTTTCATATCTTATTTTGCATCATACGTCATGGTGTTTGTTCAAGTACACGGCAACAGCACCACCATAGGCCCACCCCTCCATGGTGTCATCGACACATAGGCCCCGCCCCCTCGATGTCCATTGGTATGGGCCAACCTAGAGGGGGTGGGGCCCTAGACCTTTAGGCCAGCCTCTTCTAGGAAGAAAAGTCAGAATGCAGAAAGGGGGTGACACTGTCACTTTAAGTTCACGCCCATTTGACTATTAACTGAATTGTCAGACTGTAAAAACATATAAGAAACTGTAAAAAGTTGTGTAATTAGGGTACAGAAACCTGTTTAATCATAGTAAAATATCTCTGTGCCCAAACACCCTTTTGTCTGCCTCACCTGCAGGTTTATGGGACCCTCCTGACCGACCACCAACAGATGATGTTGTTGAAGATAGGGCTCGGGTGTGATGGAAATAACCACCTGGCTCCTTTGTTCTGGGAGAGACTCTATCTTTCTGCGACTTAACTCTCAACTTTCCACAGAGAACTCAGGAACATTCGGCCGTGCTAAATGTTCATGTGGTGGTGGTGGGGGTGGGGGTGGGGGGGGGGGGGGGGGGGGAGGGGACGGTTATTGAAGGAGTATGAGAACCTTTAAAGGTCGACCAGAAAACAACCTCATTTGGAGTTTAGACTTTGGAGACAGTAATTTGCCACTAGGGTTTATTTCTCATGTTCTGAGTATAGTACGATAACAAAGCTTTTGATAAAAAATAACAGATACGCATATGATCAATGCAGATGGAGGGTGAGCAATACCAATTATTTCCTATGGCAGGCCTATAAAACCCAGTAGAAAAACAAGAAACTAATAGAAAAGGCATCAATAAATTTGGTAAACTTTGGACACCCTTTGTCCACTATTACTATCTGTTCATGGATGAGAATGAACACACTAGTATATGCTGAATTAATGTGAAACCTTAATGGGAAGTTTACCACAGAGGATTGTATTATATTTATAATACTGAGCTGAACTTTGTAACATTTCCCAGCTTCCAGCACTTTGACGTTCCATACACAATTTCTTGGCTTCAAGCCTCAGGCTTCTTTGAAGAATCCCATTTTGGGACCTGAGGAATTTGAAGTTTGAGGTAATGGTAAGAAAAAACATTGCTTGTTCCTGTCACATAGCGAATCTAGGATTCCCCGACATCTCACTTGTATTTTGTGCCATTTTGCATTTACAAGTAAGTTTAGGGGAATGCATTTAGGGGAATGCATAAGTTATTAGGAAAAATTCCAAGTTATTTGTGGCTACCAGATTCCCCAAGGATGAATTTACTGTAAAACATTATAAGTAAAAGTTCACTGTTTCAAATGTGGTTTCACTATGCCAGTTACACTACCGTTCAAAAGTTTGGGGTCACATTGAAATGTCCTTATTTTTGAAGGAAAAGCACTGTACTTTTCAATAAAGATAACTTTAAACTAGTCCTAACAAATACACTCTATACATTGCTAATGTGGTAAATGACTATTCTAGCTGCAAATGTCTGGTTTTTGGTGCAATATCTACATAGGTGTATAGAGGCCCATTTCCAGCAACTATCACTCCAGTGTTCTAATGGTACAATGTGTTTGCTCATTGGCTCAGAAGGCTAATTGATGATTAGAAAACCCTTGTGCAATCATGTTCACACATCTGAAAACAGTCTAGCTCGTTACAGAAGCTACAAAACTGACCTTCCTTTGAGCAGATTGTGTTTCTGGAGCATCACATTTGTGGGGTCAATTAAACGCTCAAAATGGGCAGAAAAAGAGAACTTTCATCTGAAACTCGACAGTCTATTCTTGTTCTTAGAAATCAAGGCTATTCCATGCGAGAAATTGCTAAGAAATTGAAGATTTCCTACAACAGTGTGTACTACTCCCTTCAGAGGACAGCACAAACAGGCTCTAACCAGAGTAGAAAAATAAGTGGGAGTCCACGTTGCACAACTAAGCAAGAAGATAAGCACATTAGAGTCTCTAGTGTGAGAAACAGACGCCTCACAGGTCCCCAACTGGCATCTTCATTAAATAGTACCCGCAAAACACCAGTGTCAACATCTACAGTGAAGAGGCGGCTGTGGGATTTTGGGCTTAAGGGCAGAGTGGCAAAGAAAAAGCCATATCTGAGACTGGTCAATAAAAGAAAAAGATTAAGATGGGCAAAAGAACACAGACATTGGACAGAGGAAGACTGGGAAAAAGTGTTGTGGACGGATGAATCCAAGTTTGAGGTGTTTGGATCACAAAGAAGAAGGTTTGTGAGACGCAGAACAAATGAAAAGATGCTGGATGAATGCCTGACGCCATCTGTTAAGCATGGTGGAGGTAATGTGATGGTCTGGGGTTGCTTTGATGCTGGTAGGGTGGGAGATTTGTACAGGGTAAAAGGGATTGTGAATAAGGAAGGCTATCACTCAATTTTGCAACGCCATGCCATACCCAGTGGACATCGCTTGATTGGAGCCAATTTCATCCTACAACAGGACAATGACCCTAAACACACCTCCAAATTGTGCAAGAACTATTTACAGCAGAAGCAGGCAGCTGGTATTCTATCGGTAATGGAGTGGCCAGCGCAGTCACGAGATCTGAACCCCATTGAGCTGTTGTGGGAGCAGCTTGACCGTATGGTACGCCAGAAGTGCCCATCCAACCAATCCAACTTGTGGGAGCTGCTTCTAGAAGCGTGGGGTGCAATTTCTCCAGCTTACCTCAACAGATTAATAGCTAGAATGCCAAAGGTGTGCAATGCTGTAATTGCTGCAAATGGAGGATTCTTTGACGAAAGCAAAGTTTGATGTAAAAACAATGTTATTTCAAATACAAATCATTATTTCTATACTTGTCAATGTCTTGACTCTATTTTCACAACGTATGGTGGTGAATAAGTGTGACTTTTCATGGAAAACACAAAATTGTTTGGGTGACCCCAAACTTTTGAACGGTAGTGTATGTGTTGCAAATATTATTTTAGTACAATGCCTAATGTGCCATACAGACCTCAAATAATAGTTGTATTATTTATTCTATTTATTCCCACCCCAAAAATGTATGTCATAGCCACAGGATATGCCAGAAATGCCTGATAGGTGCAGATTCCAAGTGTGGGATTCTGACCTATTGAGAAAATTGTAATCTGGTGACTCCCCCCCCCCCCCCCCAATATGTTATTTCCCAGCCATTCCATGCTTAGCCATATTATGGACAATACCGTAAAAAGGTAACTTTCCACCAGTTTCATGCTACCTTACACTATCAAAGTCCCCCTGTGCAATGATGTATAATTCATACAGCAGTCATTGTGCCGGTCCACTGCGGCTTCTCCCCACCTGGCTAGTCCTGATCGAGCCATCCTTTGCCATACTCATATAGGAAGAGACCAATCAATCAGGTCCAATGGGTTGGGAAAACAGCACTGGGAATGCTCTGAAGGAATCCGTTCCTGGCTGTGGAACTATCTGTGTTTGTTCCAAAACACGTAAGCATTTCAAAGTGAATCATATATTACAATACAGAGGGATCCTGTCAGTGTTACATGCTGCCCATGGTTTGGAGACCAGGAAAAGCGTTCCCTTTGACAAAGCTGCACTGGTTAATGTGCAATAAAAACTTTATTTCATGTAGTTCATTTTGACATTATAAAAAAAAGAAAAACAAAATTATACGACCTGGAGGTCTGAAAGTAGACATTAAAAATATTAGTTGCCAGGGAAACTGCCCACACAAGTTCAAGGTGATGCAGCTAAATTTACTTTTGGCTGCTGATCTATAGCTTTCATTAATGATCTGTCTGTTTTGTATAACGTAGAGTAAGATATAGTAATTTAATCTTTTTTTTTTTTTTTTTTTTAAATAATACATACCTACATTCTAACTTCTTTTCTCTGTAGTTTATGTGAAGCTCCAACTTGAAGTCACTTTGAGATCTTATATTAAGGGGGTCTATTAACACTTACAGGGAGAAGCAGGCAGGAGTGCAAACAGGTAAGCATAGTTTCTTTATTGTTTTTAATGTCTCAGGAGCTAAATAGTTTTATCCAGTGTTTAATTTAAATATATATATATATTACAGCCCTTTTGGTAAACATAATAAACATGTTATGCTTACCTCTCTGTGCTCCCCTGGTGTCTTGATGTGGCCTATCCGCTATCCCCCACTGGCTGCAGCTCTGCTACTTCTGAGACAACTCATCCCGGGGTGCTATGCCATCTCAGCCAGTGACTGGCTGACTGGGCTGTCACTCCCAAGACAAGACAGATTTCACGCTGTGAGTGTCACAGTGAAATCTGCTGTAATACCCTGCACAATTACAGTCTATGGCCCTGCATTCTCACAGCGGATTTTCATTCCACTACAAGAATTTAATGAAAGCCATGGAATGAAAATCCACTGTGAATGTAGGGCTATAGACTGTAACTGTGCCCAGTATGGCAGCAGATTTCTCTGCAAAACTTGCAGTGTGAAATCTGCTGCTGATGTGGTATGTGTGAACACACCCTTAAAGGGGTAGTGCGGCGGTAAAGAATTATTCACAGACTAACACACATTACAAAGTTATACAACTTTGTAATGTATGTTATGTCTGTGAATGGCCCCCTTCCCCGTGTCCCACCCCCCCCACCCGTGTACCCGGAAGTGTGGTGCGCTATACTCACCTGTCACGTGCCGACACCCGTCTTCGATCTTCAGCGAGTGACGTCTTCTTCGGGCGGATGGCGAACAGCTCTGACTGTCCCGAATGCCGGCCGCCGACTGCAGCGTCATTCGATGCTCAGCCGCGATTGGCTGAGCATAACTGTGCTCAGCCAATCGCGGCTGAGCAGCTGATGACGCGGCCGCGTCATCAGCCGCTCAGCCGCTACTGGCTGAGCATAACTGTGCTCAGCCAATCGCGGCTGAGCACAGTTGTGACGCGGCGGAGGGGTAACGGGCGGCAGCGACTCGGCCGTCCGTCCGAAGATGACGTTTGGCACAAGATGGCAGACGGCCCTCGACACGGATCAGGTAATGTATAATGCACCACACACATAACATGCATTACAAAGTTGTATAACTTTGTAATGTGTGTTATTCTGTGAATAATTTCTGAGCGCCGCACTACCCCTTTAAGAACTAAGATGGTGGAGGAATCCAATTTCCAACCATTTGTCAAGAACAAGAAATTAAAGGGGTTCTCTAGTTATTTCAAATTGATAATCCATGTTTACGATCAGTATTAGACTAGAGGGGTCTAATACTTAACAATCCTGCCAATCAGCTCATAGGAAAAAGGCATTCTGGTCGTCTGGCCATACAATATTTTCATTGTAAAAGTCCCAAAAGTTCATACTAGTCATATACATGTTCATTTTACAAGGAAAATCTCATTCCAAGATACAAAATGGGTGCAGTATTTTAAATGACTTATAATGTGACTATAAGAACATTATATTACTCTATCTGTTCATTAGAAAAGTAGAAACTGTCAGAAAGTGTAGTCTGCTAAAAGAGCCTTCTTGGAGGTTGCAAAGCTTTTTCTGCTGTTCCTTTGATCTGCTTTTTGACTTAGTGGTATTCGTAGGCGTTATGAGGAAATTTCTGAATCACTAATATAATTTTTATAATGACTGCAAATAGGAGCTTCACTTACAAGTGGGCAAAGTTTGCTATGAACTATGGGTAGTAGTCAAAGGCCACTTGGGAGATGAGGTATCTTGCAGTGCTGTGCTGTTTGCAGAACTCCCATTAACCTTCAATAAACTGTGTAGATTCCCAACCACCTTCGGCAGCAGCAAGGAAGCCAGAGGGAGTCGAAAGATATCTTCTGTATATGCCAAAATGGCCACATAGTAGAACCCCTTTATGACTACTTATTCTAGGCCAGGGGTCTCAAACTCGCAGCCCGCGGGCCAACTGCGGCCCTCGGGACACTACTTTGCGGCCCCCACCTCAATGGTAACTTTACTGTAAGTGCCGCCCTGTGTCACTGACACTGTGCTCTCTGTGCTCTATGTAGTGCAGGCTGAAAGGAAGGAATCTGATAGCGGCTGTCTGCGTTCATGTAATAGGGATTCCTGGCTAGCCGAGAATGTGCCAGACTTTGCATTTATTTGTGCCAGACTTGTGGTGTGAACAGTGAGCTTTATGTTAGGTTGTGCAGGAATTAAAACAATACGGCCAGTGTGTGCCCCACTTGCTCGCATCGTTTTAGGGTAGCTTCAGACGTACCGACTCGCAGCGTTAATAACTCGGCTGGGTCCTGGCAGATCACGACTGCTGCGTGTATGTAATTCTGCCGGCCGCTTAACCCCTTCAGCTGCCGCCCGGCTCCCGCTGCGCTCCCGCTCTGTATACATTACTTGTCCTCGCTGCATGGGGTCCCGGCGTACTGCTCTCCCGCCCGGCCAATCAGTGGCTGCGGCTGGGCAACACACTGATTGGCCGGGCGGGAGAGCAGTACGCTGGGACCCCGTGCAGCGAGGACAGGTAATGTATACAGAGTGGGAGCAGGAGCTGGGCGGCAACAGAAGGGGTTAAGCGGCCGGCAGAATTACATACACGCAGCGGTCGTTCAGACCGCTGTGTGTATGTAGTAAAAGTGATCTGCCAGGACCTAGCCAACTCGCAGCGTTATTAACGCTGCGAGTCGGTACGTGTGAAGCTACCCTTAAGGTGGATCACTTTTCTCTTTTCTATTACAATGATTGCACTGTGTAAACAACATTCAAATTATCAGATTAAGGCTATGTTCACACTGCGTATGATTCCGGCCGTAGTGCAAACCGCGAATATACGCACGTAGTTTTGAGGTTGATGCGGTCGCTTGAAAGTATATGATATACGCCCGCACAATGCACACTACGTATAACCTTACGGCCGGATCGTATGCGGCGCCATGAAAAATGAACACGGCCATTGTTTGAGGACGGAAATGTTGAAACTCACGGCCGTGGATCTCCATGCGGTCCCGTACGAAGTACTTATTTCAGCCAAATTGAACTTGATTTTTCGATCCAAAAGTTTCTGTGTGGTTTACGGGGCTGGGCGAAGATTTCCAAGTAAATGACCTGCCTCAGATCGCTTCCAAACAAGCTAGGGAAGCATAACTGTACTGCGGGCGTATGTTCGCGGTTCGTACGCATCCGGCCACATGTCTATTTTTCCCACGCCCGTAGTTTCAGCCGCACATGTACGGCAGCGTACGAAATTCGGCCTGACTCGTACGCAGTGTGAACATAGCCTAAAACAGGAATTAGGTAAACGTATTGTTTATTTTGGATGCGCCCCTGGTGGGGTATAATGCTCTCGGAGGCGGGACATCAGCCGGGCTTATTGTGAAATTGCGCCATTACCCCGGGCTCAGAAGCGGAAAGGACCGTGGAAATTGCTGCTCAGCAGGAAAGATAAAAAAGCGGAAAAGAGGCTAAACACAGTGAAACCAAGTGAATATATATTACACAACCCCAAACATGTCTTCTTCTAAGCCTGCAGTGAAGAGAAAGGTTGGTGATGAGCACAGACAATTTCAGGAAAAGTGGGAAGTGCAATATTTCTTTGTTGAGCACAGGAGCATCCCAACATGTCTTATTTGCACAGAGAAAGTTGCAGTGCACAAAGAATACAATTTGAAATGTCATTACACAACTAGACATGCTGAAGAGTATGAAAAATACCAGGGAGATGAGAGAGCAAAAAGGGTTGCTAATCTTAAAACAAATCTATTGAGGCAACAAAATTTATTTAAGAAAGCAACCAAAGAGAATGATGCAGCAGTCAAAGCTAGCTACGTGGTTAGTGAAATGATTGCTAAAGCAGGAAAGCCATTCAAAGAAGGTGAATTTGTAAAAAATGGCATATTACAGGCTGCAAGTATTGTCTGTCCAGAAAAGAAAGAGTTTAGCAACATCAGCCTTTCTGCCAACACCGTAGCAGAGCGCATATCTGACCTGTCAAGTGACATTTATGACCAACTGTGTGAGAAAGCAAAATGTTTCAGTGTATACTCAGTCGCTCTTGATGAGACCACAGACATTACCGACACTGCCCAGCTTGCAATCTATGTTTGTGGTGTTGATGACAATTTTGAAGTCATAGAGTAGTTGCTCTCAGTAATTGCAATGCATGGCCAGACCACCGCTCAGGAGATATTTCATCAGCTGTATGATGCCATTGAGAATGCTGGTTTGCCTTGGAGGAGGTTTGTTGGAATAACAACTGATGGAGCGCCATCAATGACGGAGGAAAAATGGACTGGTGGCACTTGTTCAGAAAAAACTGGAAGAGGAAGGTGTGGAGGAGGCCATTGCACTGCACTGCATTATCCATCGGCAGGCCCTTTGCAGCAAATGCCTGAAGTTTGACAATGTGATGTCTTTCGTTGTGAAATGCATCAGCCAAATCAGATCTAGGGGCTTAAAGCATAGAAGGTTTTGTGCTTTTTTAGAGGAAATGGAGTCAGAATATGGGGATGTGCTCTACTTCACCGAGGTGCATTGGCTCAGCAGGGGAAACATGTTGAAGATATTTTTTAAGTTGAGAGCAGATGTGAAAGCCTTCATGGAGAAAGATGGGGTTGCTGTTCCCTTGCTAAGTGATGCAAAATGGCTCATGGACTTAGCATTTTTGGTTCATATTACACATAAGCTTAATGTACGGAATAAGAAGTTACAAGGCCAGGGGCAACGTCAGAGCATTCTCTACAAAACTTATGCTATGGAAAGCCCAGCTTTCTCAGACAGACCTTTGCCATTTCCCAGCATGCAAGGAACTCATGGATGCAGGCACACCATTCAGTGGTGAGGAGTATGTGGATGTCATTTTGAAGCTACAGGAGGAATTTGATCACAGATTTGCAGACTTCAAGACGCACAGAGCGACATTTCAAATTTTTGCAGACCCCTTCTCCTTTGATGTGCAAAATGCCCCTCCTGTGCATCAAATGGAGCTCATTGACCTGCAGTGCAACTCTGAACTCAAAGCCAAGTTTAGGGAGGTGAGTGGAAAAGCAGACAAGCTCGGGCAATTTTTGAGGGAATTGCCCCCTAGCTTCCCTGAGTTTTCACGAATGTTCAAGCGGACCATGTGTCTTTTTGGGAGCACATATTTGTGCGAAAAGCTCTTCTCTACCTTCAACTTTAATAAGTCCAAGTACAGGTCCAGACTTACTGATGAGCATCTTCAAGCCCTACTGAGGGTCTCAACTGCTTCCTCCCTTAAGCCAAATGTGGCTCGGCTATGCCAGAGTAAGCGCTGCCAGATCTCTGGCAGCAAGAAGTTGGCAGAAAAAGCCATGTTCAATGTTCCATTCAGAAGTTTATGTTCAATGTTCCATTAATGTTCAGAAAGTTAAATGTTAAGGAATTGTCAATACAGACATTTGAATCTGAATAATAATAATTACATTTCTCTAGTCAGCAACTATATGTGGTTTTAACAGATGAAAAAATAAAAACATTTGATGACATTGGAATGTTTTTGTAAGAGCTTTTCTCACCCAGATTTTACCTCCAGCGGCCCCCAGGTAAATTGAGTTTGAGACCCCTGTTCTAGGCGTAGTAGACCAATAAGTGGTTTTAGGCATTGACAGACTAATCCGTTACTGGTTAGGACCACCCACTGGTCTGTTAAACCTAGAATGAGGAGGGATTTAAGTTATACTTAATATTTTCCCTCAAAACAATATATACATGCACCCAGCTCCTCCTGCTCCATAACATGCTGGCCTCAGATCAAACTGCACTCTGGTTTCCTTTAAGTAGAGAAAGTTTCACCCATGTGAATAATTAGTTACAGTCAAATTAGTCACCATATACATTCATGAGAACCCGTAATCACTGGCTGAGAATGTGTGGGAAAAAAATGATGTCAGGTGGCCAAGAGGTATTTTCATCTGTACTGGGATGTGTTCTATTCTTGTCTCTATAATGAGTCTTGGTGTTACCCTGCCCTCTGTATATACACTAAGCATTCCCACGCATTCAACCTGTGGCATAGGAACGTGCTTAGCTCTAGGCATCCATGGCTCTAGTAGTTTCAATTTTACAAGTTCAATTTCAAGTTTCTATAAAAAGTCAACCATACTGTAAGTCAGCTTGGTTCTTTAGAGCGACAGGGATAGTAATATTTTCCTACCAACAACTGAAGGCTAAACGTTTGGCACCACATGGAGAGGACACATTTCAGAAATCCTGCCCTGGTCACCAAGAAAGCTTGCCCACCCAGTTAGTGGGTGCAGTGGGGGAGTAATACAACTCTTAAAATAATATTATGGCTTAAATTAACTTATTCAAAAAAGAGGTCCATGGAGCCTTAGTCACAACTGAGGATCCACGGACCCTTTTTTGTATATTTAAATTTATAGGGGGCAATGGAGACTCTTGAGTGAGTACTTCATTGGATTTTTTTCACTGGTCTCCCTGAGCTCAGTGATTGCTGTTTTTGTTTTGTTAAATTAACTTATCCTTTATCCACAATATAAGGGAGACTATAAGGGAGACTACTCCTCCCCATGATCTCCAGAACAGGGACTAAGCAGTTTTGAATTTTATTTTGCATTAGAGCAGTGGGTCAGCACACGCCATGCATTGTATTCTGTCATCTTCAGCAGACCCATAGAGAATGACTGGAGCAGCGGGACAGATGACAACATGTTGCCCATTCAAACTAAAAGAGGTCTTATTCCAGAGATAGCCGGAGTCTCCAGAATCTGGCCCCTTATGATCTCATACTTATCACCTATCCTGTAAATAAGGAATAAGTTGATGTAAGTTGGAGTACCCCTTTTATTTCTTGCTTTTCAGTAAATATAGGCTCATCCTTTTTGGTAGAGGTAACCTTTATAAACACAATAACAAGGGTAGGCCTTGAGGAATTTTGGTCCTGTAGGAAGTGTATGCCCCCAGGTCGATAAATTGCACTTCTTTCTTAGTATAAGCATTGCATGCACTTTTGTTCTACCCTTCTTTTATATTGAGCGTTTGGTCTAAAAATTGTACTTGATTATACACAGTATTAAGGAGCTCAGTATAGAAAGGATACATATGTTGAATGAGTCAATTCTCAAGAAAAAGATATATATGTTTCCTGGCACGTAAGACTCTCTTCCAGCTTGTTCCTTGTTCGGTTACTATAATAAAACACGTCTTTTATTTGTAGACATAGGTGAACGTGCCTTTATCTGAGTGATATGCGAGGAAGTGGAAATTGCTTCTAAAAACTGAATGCAGTGACAATGTTGTTTTTCCTGTTGTGCTAAATAAAGATCTCGCTGACTCTTTCATGCTTCCTTTTTCAGAGGAATAAACATTTCCCAGGCCCACAGGGCAAAAGGCATTTTCCTTGTTTCCCAAAAGCACCAAATGTAACTAGTAGCTGAAACCTGCCTGGATTTTCAGGTTACTGAAGAAATAAAAACTTGTACAGTGCATGCGTCTTGTTGAGGCATGTTAGGTTTCAGCTTTTCAGAACATAGAAAAGCAGGTAGACTGGAACTCCCCACAGTATACAGAGGCTAACTTAAAGACACATCAAATTTAAAAAGTTCATATGACTTTTTGGATAGTTTGTGATCACATAGTATCCTAATAGGGGTCACAATTGTCGCAATCTTATTTTACTATTATGTGTGTTCTTGCATAATTTGCCTTTCATTTGTCCATTGGAGTAGACAAATTTATATTTTCTTTCTGTTAATGTTCTTTGAACACCATTGCACACGCACATATGTTGGTATATACATTACATTTTATATTCTGTACTGAGGCTGACATTGTATACTACTGTCCACAGCTCCAAATGTAATTCTGATGCTGGCTATTCGATACAAGCAAAAAGCTTTCTCAACACACATATAACAACTTAGCTCCTATATCGTGGTGGAGCCGTGAATTTTTAATATAGTACATGAGATTACTGTACCATGTCTTGTGTAAACAGAAATCTTCCCAGCATACAAATCACCAGAGAAAGCTCTAAACTGGGAGGAACTAGGAACTGGGAGGTTTAAACTCTAACATCTACAAAATTATAAATAAAGGTACAGGTACAATATACTGTATATATATGATAACTTAGATTAGCACAAAAAATGTATATATGAACTGTTTAGAGATGGAAATTATTATACAGGGAAGTGATTTTTTTTTTTTTTTTTAGATATTTTGCTGGGGATGTGTTAAACATGGAAAAAGCTATACTCACCTACTCAATTCCCCCACAGCAACTGGTCTGACATCTCCCAGTCCTCACTAATATCCACTACCTACTGATTCCTGTTGATGCATTATCTCAACAGGAACTGCCTGCTCAGTCAATCACTGACACTGGGAACACAGAAGCAGCCAGTGTTTGGCTGACTGAGCAGTACTTACCAAAACGACATCTTAACCAGGAAGTAGTAAAGATGAGTAAAGACTGGGAGATGTCAGACCTGAAGCTGCGGGGGATTAGGCTTAGTGAGTGTACCCACACGTCTACAGCGAGTAGGTAAGAGCGGGGGGCTGCAGGAGGTGCTGCCCAATCTTTAGATCATCTGGGCAGCCCATAGGAGATAGCATCAGTATGCTGCCGCTACTCCTATTACATGGAGCAACAGCCAACAAACCATCGTTATCGTTGTAAATTTTTTCAACATGCTAACATTGGTGTAATAGTTAACATTAGCTATTACACCAAGCAATTATTGTCCGTAACGGGCGATAATTGGTGTAACAGGACCTTAAGTCATGGTTCCAAAATGTGCGCATTCCAGTTTATACTGTACATCTTCATTGTTTTCTTCCCAGTTATGTTTTTCTCACAGTTGGCTTAACATTTACTACTGGTTACAAAACATTGCCTATAAAACTGCTACCATCTTAAATAGTCTTCCTGTTGTTACCTTTTGTAGGTATATTTTTGTTGTTAAATTTAGAAAAAGTTAATATTAGTTTCTGCTAGTTTGACATTAGGGTAACATCAGAGCCAAAACAAGTAGTGAAAACACATGAGGGTCCATACGTCCAAGGATGTCAAACGTCACTGTAAGTAATGACTTACTGGTCAATTAACATTGTTTTCTTTAATAATTTCTTGAAGGGAACCTGTCTTCTTTCCTGACATGTCTTTTATACCATATTTCTCCGACAATAAGACAGGGTCTTAAATTATTTTTTTGCTGAAAAAAATTGGCTAGGGCTTATTTTCGGGTTAGGTCTTATTTTCAGAGAAACACAGTAGCCCCACTCTATATGGTAGTTAGCCACCATACTATATGTCCCACTGTTGCTTCTTTTTTGTAAGTTGCCATGTAGTTAGGCCTCCATACTGTATACATCCAGAAATGCCTCCTCTGTAGTTCTTCCTTCATACGGTATACATCCCCCCTCTTCAGGCTTCAGGTAGTCCCCATACTGTATACCTTCCTTCCGCCTATTTATTTTTTACCCCATACTGTATACATCCCTTCTCTGCAATAAGGCCCCCCATACTGTATACCTCCCTGCCTCCTCTGTAGTTGCTTCAACATACTGTATACGTCCCCTCTGCAGGCAGTCCCCATACTGTTTACCTCCCTGACTTCTCTGTAGTTGTTCCTCCATACTGTATACATTCCCCCTACAGTAAGGCCCCATACTGTATACCTCCCCCCTCTGTAGTTGTTCCTCTATACTGTATACATTCTCCCTCTGCAGGTAGTGCCCATGCTGTAAACCTCCATCCCTCCTCTGTAGGTCCTCCCCCATACTGTATATGTGGTGTCACACTAGGGGTGTTACTGTTGCTTACACCCTTCTCAAAAGTCTGTACTTTTTGTGGTCTTATTGCAGCTGAAGTAGTATTAAGAGATGACCACTAGATGTCGCTATAATATGTATTGAAGTGTAGAAGCTGCACAGGTGAAGTGTCTCAAAGGGTTATTGTGTTTGTGTGTACCATAATCTGTGGACCAGTAGGATCTTCACCTTCTTCTGTCCTATCACCTCTTCTCTCTGTTCTTCTGTTGCACTCTTTTCACCCAACCACAGCGCGCCTTACACACTGGATAGGAAGTTAGTCCCTTCGGTGAAGGAGGAGTCTTAGTCAGGATTCTGTGAAGGAAGGACGCAGACCAGATTTCTCTCCACAGTGGTCTTACCTGGGCCCTGGCCCTCTGCCAGGTCCCCCCGTAAGGAAGAGGAGTAGTCTTAGTCAGTACCCTGCTTGGATAGGACGCAGTGCAGTGCTCTGTTACAAACTTCTCTCTCAGTGCCTATACCCCGTATGATGCAGTGTTAAAGCTCTCAGAAGAGGACTAGCCAATAGATCTCCTCAACCCACACCGTGGACTAGGAGAAACAACAGTGCAGGACAGTATCCACTAAAGAGCCAAAGAGATAGGAACTGATCCGGGTGGAGCAAAGTTATTGTAAAAGTCTATGAACTCCATCTCGCAGCGTGAGTGTCAGCCAGGGAACCCTCAGCACTCTGCTCATCGCAGGTAACAAGATCTGGGGCCTGTGTCACCTATCAGTACGGTTCAGCCTACGCTAGTGGGCATAAGGTGGTGTGAAGATTCTAGAAAGGTCAATACACAGGCACAGGTTTTCTCATTCTTCTTTTTTTCTGAAAGTATTCTACTATATACTCCAACATCCTGGCAGAGCACATTACTACTTGGGTTGAGACTCTCACGGCACCCACCTCTCTACTATGCTACCTCAGTACAACTCTACCAACACTACTACATCCTACTCAGCAGTTATCACACATATCTGGTGGTTGTATATTTTGTATTTGTATTGTGTTGTGTTGTATTTATTGGAACTTTATCAAGTGTATATATCCAATCTCATCTGTATTGCCTGTTGCACATTTGCCAGTAGTAAATCAAGTCAACGCTATCCACGGAGTCTGTGATTATTCACTACCACCTACACAGCATATACACCGCAACCTTGGGACATTTCCCTTTTCTGTGGGTGGCGGGTGCTACTATTCGGGAGGGTCATTACACCGCTCTGGCCACCTGTGACTGCATCATCCGTGACTACACTATCCCAAGGGACCCAAGGATCCCAAGGTAGCAACCCGACAGGACACCCTGAAAAGGGTACAACCGACCTAACACCTTAAAAGCAGGTGCCATCACACCTGTGTCCCCACCTAGCATGTGACAAAACCTTAAGTTCCACAAGGAGTCGCTTCACACTTCCATCTGGCAAGTGACTGGGCGTCCAACCACTGTAACACCATTTGGGGGCTCACCACATATACAGTGCCTTCCCCCTCTGTAGTTGTTCCTCCATACTGTATATATTTCCCCCCTCCCCCCTCTGCAGGTAGCCCATATACTGTATACCCCCCCCCCCCCCCCCCCTGTAGTTGTTCCCCCATACTGTATAATTCCCCCCTTGCAAATCCTGCAAAATGAAGATTGGTCTTATTTTTGGGGTAGGTCTTATTTTCAGGCAAACACAGTAGTAATTGTTTGAATTCTGGATTTAATTACAATTCTGGGGCATCTTTATCTGAAAATTAAGAGAACAGGAGAGCTGACACATCCTTTCTAACTTGTAACCAGTATAATTGCACATCAGATCTGCATCATATCCAAGGACACTAAGAATAATTGATTATAATATCATAATCTGATACATCAAACTACTAACTTAGCTCTGCTATCTCTTCAGACTATTATTATTATTGCATGCTATTTTTATATTGTAGCGTAGTGGTTGAGGAGTATTGGGAGAAACACGTGTGTTGCCAAATATATTCAGATTAATAGCCCTGCCCTTGAAATCTTCAGTCACAATAGTTTATCCTTCATATTCACGTGAACTTTATTTATTAGTAAAATGTTTAAATGCCTTATAAAGTCTATTTATTCCCATAGAGTCTTCTAAGAAATCACTGAATTAGAGCGCAATCCTTCCTGTTTTATTAAAGATTTGCTGCATCATTGTTAATATACAACGGACTGTGAGCTCAGACAACATCCACTGTTCAGTGAGAAGAGCCAAGATCTGACGTCAATCATTAAACTACAGGGGAAATGCTGGCATCGACCACCATATCGCTAAACCGCCATGTCATGCGCACATTGGAATCATAGCTGTGTCTACATTATCATGTGAGGTGTCTGTGTACTGTATCCTATTAACCTTACATGACAGTGAGAGGGGACATAGAGATATCACAAGGTCAGTTATCGACTTGTTGCAAAATAAAGCCGCTGAACTATTTTATTATAATTGTCAAAATTGTCATTGGTTAAAAGCATGGGAGTACATGGTGGGTGGGAAATCTGCATAGTTTGTGCTCTATTGGTGTTTCTCAGATCCCCCTAGATACATGGTATTGTAGTGGGTTGCAGAAAGTAAAGTGCTTCTGATTTTGGAACAGCGACAGCAACACTAAAAAGATGACTGGAGCGGCAGTAAACATGCATAGACATCACTACACGTTGATTCATTTTTTAGGGCATCCAAACAATTGTGCATGTTGAGTTGTTATTTGTTCAGAGAGGACGTTTGTTCTCTGCCTTAGGTTCAGTGAGATCCGACCAATGGTACCTCTACTAATCTGCTAGTTATTCCCTATCCTGAGTTGCAATAAAATGGGTAACTTTAAATAGAACCTCATCTACATACTGGAGGCATATATCTGAAGCTGTTACAACAACAGTACCTAGTGATAGTAGATGGAGTCAGTGTAGTCAAATATGCTAAAGGGGTATTCTGCTTAAAATTAACGTTTATTATGTTGCCTACCCGGTACACACTCTTTCTGCTTAGAACTGCCTTCCCTGGTGATCAATAGACTTATTCCCAGTCCATTCAGGAATTTAAAGGGGAATTACTCTCAAAACATTTAATATCTTGCTCCCATTGAGAAACATACCAAGCAGCCTATTCTTAACTCTCTGAATTCACCTGGTGTCCTCCTGCATCATTTATGGGTTCCGGCTGAGCCATGCTGCCTCCACTTCCAAAACTGACTCATCTGGCAGCGACAGCCCACTCAGCCAATCACTGACCGAGATGGGACAGCACCATTACCAGTGATTGGCTGAGTGGGCTAACATCGCAAAGAAAATGGAGCCTGCACCACCAAATAATGGGAAAAGCAAAAAAGGAAGGTGTACTTCCTAAGACAAATCAATAGACAAGACACTAACAGAGAGAAAAAGATAGGTATAATTTAGGAGCACACCCAAAATATAATGTTAATAAATAAATAAATGTGTCAAAGATACAAAAAAAACATAAAAAAATGGCAAAGACAGACAGATCCCTTCACATTAAAAACATTTAAAATTCCCAAGAAGGGAAGACATGGTGGGACCCACACTGTAATAGGGACCCCCGGGCCAGCACACGGTCATGCAATGTAGCTCAAACAACTATGGGCTGTGACTATTAGATGAGTCCATCTTGGAGGTGGAGGCGGGATCGCTCAGTCTATGTTTCTTGTTTCTAAAATGCATGCAGTGCTGAGAACATTACTTGGTGAGATAGCGTTCAAGACACTTCCACTCATTAAAACTTATTGACATGTCTATTGTCTGATGAGATACAATGTATTAGTGCAGTGTCACAGCTGGATAGACATCATTTTCCTTCCTTTTTGGAGACCTGGATTTCCAGATCAAGAAGACAGCGGGATGAGCAGAAACATTATGTCATCCTTGTAGATACACAATGTATGCTGACACAGAAAAATAAGGAAGTGTTGTCCTGAATGCTGGGTACAAATAACAAGGAAGCTGAGAATTCATAGACTCCAGGGAATCAACAACCCTTCTTTGTATTTCAGCTAAATGACACATGGACATCATAGAGTAGGTTACTAATCCAGTAACCTTTCATTTAAAAGAAACCTGTCAGCTCCCCCTAGTGGAGGCTACAGGCAGTCAGAATTTTTACTTGTTTTACATAGGGGATTCAATTTTTATTTCCTTCTGGCACCAATTCACAGGTTAAACATCTTGTATGTTAATCTCTGGCCTTACTTAAGATACATACTGTAGAATCTGATCTAGTGCCTGTCTACCATCATGGACATCACCATCAAGTATATTTGTCAAGAAAAAGAATATTTCACAGGATTGCCCCAGCAATCCTGGGTGACTTTCCCATGCCCCAGACATCATTTATTACATGGACAAGTATTAATCTAATTTTATACTGTTTTCTACATAAATTTTGCCGGGATGTGTTCACTGATTATTTAATGCAGGAGATCTTTGGCTTGGTCATTTGGACATTGCATGTTTCATTATCGCTTTCTAGCTAATAGATCAATTCAGTTTTGTGTCATCTACACATTAATCATGCTGACATTTATGTATAGAGCTAAAGGCTGCGGAAAGCAGAACTGATCAGACCTTCCACATTCTTATTATTCACCAGTAACTGATGCAGAAACTTCACAGAATGAAATGTTATTATATTATAATTATTTTAAACTCACAAAACAATGTGGCTTCAGGGCAATTCTTATTTATATCCTATATTGGATCCTATGTATACTGCTTTAACAGCTAAAAATGATGTAATAACTTATACAATTACTGTACTTTGCTTGTTTTCCCCTAGCATTAGAGAAGTGCCATTTTTTTCTGGAATGATTTTACGCAAGAAAAGAATAAACTAGAAGAGTTATTGGCAAGTCAGCAGAGTTGAGTGACTTACAATCTAGTCAAAATTCTGTAGGAATGGAGCCATAGGGCAGGATAAAGACTACCACAGAGACAGGATACGAGGAGATCTGGAGCAGAGCAATAACAACACGTGGAACAGGATCTTATATATAGTGGACTGATGCTCCTTGGAACTGGATACCAAAAACAAGTAAGTGATGCTCCTTGGAACAAGATACATACAGTACCAGAAATTGGAAAGTGATGTCACGTGGAATATGATATTATATGCAATGTCTCTGAGCAGGGTCCACTGTCTTTTTCTAGCAGGAATAGGTCGGTATCCTGTATATGTGTATGCACTGCAATAGGTAAGTGTAGTATGCAACTCCTGATATTTGGTGTCACTGTTCTACAGTACACTACTCAGGTTCAGCTGAAAGTCAAAGCTATATAATGGGTTAACTGTTTACGATTGATTATATGCTGTGGCCTATGACAAAGCTTATTTGTAAGTTGTCCAAGATCCAATACTTGTAAAGGGTACCACATACAACAACCCCCCCTCCCAACACACACACACACACACACACACACACATACACTATCAGAGTCTTCTAATTAAGTCACAGGGTTGGTTTTGACCAATCCTACACCTCCCTGGGGATGTAAGTGAATAAGTAATTTCAGTCCTGTTCTGTTCTGCCTAGTCTGAGGAAAAAGGAGTATAGACTAGTCAGGTATCCACAGAGTGAGTTATTGAGAGATTACTAAAGAGTTCCAGAGCTAGTCATGTCTGTCTAGAACACCTTTAGGAGAGTTAGAGAGATAAAGATAACTTATTAACAGAGAGGGACCATTAAAGAAGGAAAGAAGGAGGATTTTGTCCACAGTCAAGCTGTTTCAACTCAACAGCTAGCTGGGAACTATTCAAGCCAAGACTCTGCTTTAAGTCACTAGTGTTCCTAGAGGGTCGCCCGGACAACTAGCTTACCCAGGTTTGGGGCCTGCATTCCCTGATCCTGTGTCACTCCATGCCTGCAAGATAGCAAAAGGCAGACATTCATCCCTTTTGAAGCAGGTACTGTTCTATCACCACCCCCAAAGTGATCAGAGTCTCTCTTGTAACTGCCCAACACCATGTCAAGTTACCCTTACTACCTACACCTAACAACATTTAGCTGCACCCTAACTAAACTACCTATTCAAACACACCACAGAGCAACCTTGTATAAAGGGGTCTTTGATAATGAGTTGCTTATCAACTGTACTGTTCACACTACTGTGCAAGAAACGCATAAGTTGTACTGTTTACCAAGCTCTTCAGTAAAAGCATTAACTGTTTAAGAACCGGAGTGTACAGTATTTTCAATCTCACACAACACTCACTACTCTGCCTAACTGCAGCAACTACAACTCCTAGTAGCTGTGGTGGTGCCCTGACAGCGAATCCAGGGGTGGCTAGCTGGTCACACTCCTGGCTTAACATGACAAGTGCTTGAGTGGTGCTCCATTCTATACCAACATCTGCCCCCCCCAGGTTTTCTGCGCCTCAGCCCGCTAGATATATACAGAAGAATGATATCCCTTGGAACAAAATATCTAAAATGGAAACGTGATGTCATTCAGAACTCGATACCATACAGAAATGGTGTCAGGGCATAGCTAGGATTTATGAGGCCCCATAGAAAGAAACTGTATGGGGGCTCCATGAATCCTGTATAGGAACTGCCCCCCCCCCCATACTCACAAGACCCAGCGGCAAGTGCAGTCCCACGCCATTCTCCCAGACACCCAGCATGCCAGTGACTTCACTCGAGCTGAGAGAATGGGACACTGAGGTTGCGGTTCACTTTGAGACGGTGGTGCTTGCTGGAAAGGGGGCCATGAGACGTTGTGGCCCAGAGAAGGTGTGTAGTTTGGGTCTGCTTTAACACAATGTGCCCATGGGGGCGGGGTAAGGCGCCCCTGAGACACAGTGCCGGGGGGGGGGGGGGGGTTCAGCTCTGACATGCTTTGCCAGGGGTGGGGAGGCTTTAAGAGCTCTAAGCTCTGAGTCGCTGTTGGGTTCAGCTGTCCCCCCGGCCATTTAAATATGAGATAACAGGAACTTGGAATATGAGATAACAGAAATGGGGCCAAATGCCAATAACACATGAAACAAGATACCAGGTACAAGACAAAGTCTAGGATAATGGGAAAGTGATGCCACTTATGAGAAAGGAAAAAAGAAACACAACAGGGTTGCCATTTGGAACTTGCTTAAAAAAAAAACAAAAAAAAAACAGGACAAGACAATTATACCACCTGGAGCAGAAAAGGGATTTTATTTGTAAAAGAATCAGAAGAACAGGTCAAGAATACTAAGCTTGTGTTATTATGGCTATCTAGTAAATTTTAAGTGGTCATTACTTTGTGTTATTATGGTTGTCTTGTACATTATAAGGCACCGTTACAATCTCTGAACTGTTCTACATACAGTATAAATAATGCAAAATGAATACGGCAATACAAGGTGCAACTTTTTAATTTTTTTTCACCTGCTTTACAGATTTTTTTTTGAATGAGTCACAAACAGCTTATGTATTTATGCTATATTTCTGTGTATCCCAACAATAGGAATAGGAGGCTTATAGCTGAAATGTTTCCCATATGAGCCAATTTTAAACTATGAGAGACAGCTTGAATCATCTGTTTAAATTCAGCACAACACTTGTTCTGCTGTCTCCATGGTAACAAGTCGATACGTAAAGACAGTCCTTTTAACTTAGCATTCTAGTATTCTAGCCTTTTTGTAGTAAGGAAAGTCATAGAGGTCTGACACCACCAATAAGAAGACATAATACTCCAAGAACATAGAAATGTTTCACTTTACTGCTTCTTTCCTGTGATGTCAGCCGGTGTGTCTAATGTTCTCCAATGAGAGCTCTCATGCAGTCATTAGGGTATTTCCAGCTCATCTCCGGCAGCTCCTCTCAAGGGAAATTAAAGCTTAGTAGATGTCTATCATTTCATACAGGTACAGAATATAAAGCACCAAACCTAGCGGAATTTCTACCTCTCAAAAACACCCTTGGTAACATTACATATGTTACCCGGGTGTCACCCGGACTGTGGAGTCCCTATAAAACAAATGCGAGATGCATTAAATTAACAGCCAGTGGAATGTTGTATAAGACAATACAGACCCCCTTGGGTTTACTGCCAGCAAAAACAATCTGCTTTAATGGTATGCAATAAAATATGTGCAAAATCTTTGTAGACTCCAAAACGGTAGCATTCCTGCACTATATTAACTGCTGGAAGAAAGACATGGCATATATTTCTCATACAGTTAAACCTATCCAAAAGACTATCTTTTTGAAAAGAGCATCACCTTATTCAGACAATATCTTCCATGAGAAACTGGCCAGCATTGCATTAGTTGTTGTCAATGCAATTTGGGTGGTCACTACAAAGAAGTTATACTGTACAGGCCTTCCTGACTTATTGCTTCTGTATGAAGTGTCTATGGGGCCCTACAGACAAGTATATTACATTTTTGACAGCCCCAGCCTGACTATTGGTCTAATGACGAAACTTGACAACTCAGTATGGATCATCAAACCTACCGTCAGGACTGGTTGCGGTTGTTATACAGATTCATATATCTGTGTGGAACTGGCCTGAAAGGTCCTCACTGCTCTGTGCTGGTCTCCACTGCTCTGTTGTCACAATTACCTTCCTGCTCAGCTAATCAGTGGGCTAAGGTGGGACACCACGGCACCCACTGATTGGCTAAGCAGAAAGATCCTTGTGTTGACACCACCACAAGGAAGCAGGGACCAATAAAGTGACAGCGGCAGTGGTGGGGGAGCAAAGAGGGTAAGTATAGAATTATTTTTCTTTTGAAAGAGACTCAGGTTGGAGAAAACTGTTTTGTAGAAAGTTTTTTTTTTAACTAAACTAGTCCGGGCTCAGACATTTTATTGCAGTGCTAGACAACCCTTTTAAGCACTTTCACTTACTAAATGAGTTCTAAATATCTTGGGACTATATCATTTGGACAACTGCTATTCTGACTTTGCATTAGTTTTCTACCTCTTGAGGCTCTAAACATATTTGGAATTGATTCATAAATAAGGAATAAACTTACATGAGTGACAGATTTATTGGACACAGTTTTGTGCAATCCACAAACCAGTGAAAGTTGCAATTTCTTGCATCAGGAAACCGTGAAATAAAAGTTTAGCTAAAGAGTCTGCAAAAACCTGATCTATCATCCTACCAGAACTGTCTACAGTGGCTGCCTTTAAATCTCATTTACAGGTTAAATCTATAATTGTATATATAGCAGGAATATACACAGCGTGTCCTGTGACCTGACCATATGCTAGGATTATTTCTTTGTTTCTGACAGTCATCCCTAGGTAAATGACAGTCTTCTTGATGTTACTTCCAAACTACACAAACTCACCTGTTCAAATATCCCGCACCAGTCAGATGTCGGAGCTGGCAGCTTTTATTTAATTGTTTTAGAATTATCCTTGTTGCCAAGGTTTGTCTAGTTAAACTGATCTTTTCTACTTTTAAGTCTGATCCTTTCAGGTGTGTAGACAGTGGGGTGGAGGTATGATGGGTGACAGGGACAAGAGTGTATCACGAACAAGTCACTCTAGCTGAGATCCAAACAACACTGCAAAAGGAAATGATTAGGAAAAAAAGGCCATAACTTTTACAAGAAAACTAAATACTCCTCCATCTAATACATGTACAAACCACTAGATACCTATAGAGGTGCCCCTTCTGTTATATTTATATGTCTTTATAGTATACAAGTCTGTTTTTCCAGAATCTCTGGAAGACTCATAGACAAGAATGCAAATGTGCCTAAAAGGGCATGTGGACTGAAAAAATTATAACAGAACAACTACTCTAACCCCCATAAATCACCATGTACCTGACATTGCTGCCTCCTTTAAGATAAAATGTAACCTCCCTGCAACTACTACTCAAAACTGCATAGTAAATGGCTCTTATAGAAGGGGGTTCCTTTCTAAGTAGATTCCCAGTATGGAAAATATAAGATGAAAATGGAAATCAGTTAAAGGAAATTTGGTCTAGATAAAGGGGTGGACGTCTGGAGAGGATGCACTGTAAATAACAGTGGTCTGGCTGATGACCAGTACCCTCCTCGTAGTCTCTCAGCGACAAACATCTCAGATAACTTTTCCCTTCACTCCCTGTTTTTCAAATATCAGATGCAGAATCGCTTTTAAGGATATTATGTGACAGGTCATCCTATCTAATCTTACAGCTGCAAAGACCAAAATAAGAGTTATGACTAAAAGGGATTTCCTCCTGGCCTGTGGTTAAGGCTTCCTAACATGTGTCATGAGGAGAGCAGAGCAACTGAGGTCATTCCACTTCACAGCATTGTTCTCTGTGAGGCTACGTGAAGTACATGGGTGCGAGGGGGAGCCCTCAGAGTTCCTGAAGTTCCTATTTCTCACCATTGAAATATGTTTGTATTCATATAATAATAAACACTAAAGGTATCAACGGAGACCTCCATCATTGTTCTGCATTGTCAACTCTATAGTCAGGTTAAACTTTGTGTTATGGGGCTGTACATAACCACAGCTACTTAATATTCTTAAAGGGAATCAGTCACTAGGTCTATGCTGCTTTAAATGAGGGCAGCATAAACTAGTGACATAAATGCTGAATAAAGTGGTGTATTACTTACATCATTCTGTTCATCTGTTCTCCTGATATGCAGGAGAATGACCTTCATGCCACACCACTCCCTTCGCCCACTGGCTGCTTATAGACAACTGTCTGCCTATACACAGTACATATGCAAAATATAGACAGACAACTGCCAATCAGCGGCCAGTGGGCAGAGGGATCTGGTACTCATGAATATCAAGGAATACTGAGCACATACACATAATGGAGAGGACTAGTGTGTGGTGCTGAGAGTCCTCTTGTTCAGAAGGATAACTCCAAATCAACTGCACAGAACAATGTGATACATCATTCTTCTCTTTCATTCATCTTCTCTCTAAAATAAAGAGAACATTTGCAAATAGACTATCAAATATTTCCTATCGTGCTCAGCCTGAGGCTCCTTAGTAGATTTACTGAAATTTTGCGGGAATGGACAACCATTTAAAATACAAATACATTAAAAGTTATATAGATGTGTCTATATAATTTATTACCATATCTGTGCGGTTCTGCCACACTGGTAGCTGATTGCCATCTAGGAAGTGAAGAAAACTGGCCTCTGTGCAAATCCACATTGTCTCCTGTTCCCACTGCCCCCCTTCCCCCCCCGAGGAGACAAAGATTACATGCCTTTGCTGAACACAGGCTGATGATGCAGACAGGGGGCAGGGTGTGATGTCACATGAGGCTTGGCTGGATCTTGTCTCCCAGTGAGTGATTCACCATCTCTGACCATCCTCTCCAGCCTACACCTGAGCAGGCAAGGAGTGATAGAGGCAGCTGCTGCAACTTCACTGACTTTAAATGATGCAGTAACACAATTAAATGATGTTAAACAGGAAAGAGGATCCGGCACTGCCATTCCCACCTGGACAAAAAAACAAGTATATCCCATGTAACATAATATCGGATAAAGTCCTTACTGTGGAGCTCAACTTTAAAGATAAAAGATGCTTGATCATAATACGTGCGTGGAGATTTTTTTCTTAAATTAAATTCAAAAAGTTTTTTTTTTACTTTATTCCAATATCGGTGTTACAGGTAGAGAATACAGGTAGCAGCCTAGATGTTCTGCAACAGTGTTAGGTGGGAAATATGCAGGGTGGAGGACTGTGATGCACTGCATTCTGGAGCCTGTAGTACTGCGCACAACTGCTCAACCAGGAAGTACAGCCACACAATACAGAACGAAGACCCCAAAATCAAATAGATTTTTGGTAGTTTCGAAACTGGGTTAGATAGGTAGGCAATGCTATTTGCTTCTGCAGCAGGTTTATTTATTTTTTTTACCTTTACCTGGAGTTGCCCTTTAAAAAAACAGACCTCGTAGTACAGTATTAGCTCCAGTGTCTGTCCCAAATCGGGTTCTTGGTGCCATTATTGTTCACTGGAGGATCCTCTGGAACTATGGTAGATTTGTCCAATCCCAGTCATATACATAAAATAACTGTCAATAGAAGGCTTATTCCAAAGCTATCTCTCCCGACTCCTCTATTCACATGAACCTACTCCTGGACAATTCTGGTGGCAGGTTATCTTCCTGAAAACAAAATAATTCTTTTCTCCCTTAACATAGATAGAAAAGGTGGCCATACACCTTCAATAACTGACAGCCGAACGATTGTTCAGTCAACAGTTATCTCTCCCATCTGGCCCTGTCTTTCCCAAAAAAGGGAACGTTTGGCATGGCCAAACGTTGCTTTGTTCTCTCTGGGGAGAGGAGAGTTAAGCTGCAGTCAGAGAGCTCTGGCTGCAGCTTATCTCTCCTAGAGCAAAGGGGTCTGGCGGTGTTTTTTCCATCATGCCTGACCCCTATCTCCACTGACATCCTCTGTCGGTGGTCAGTCGGGAGAACCCCATACCACACACCCTATACTGATGCCAAACCCGCCGCAAGGTGTATGGGGACCTTTAGGAGGCCCCCATATAATTTAGATGATAACTTTCTCTGTGAATTTTGGTATATCTACTTAGGAGCTGCAGACTGGGCAGAATAAGATATATTAATTAGAGTCTATTTCCAAATGTTATATTTATTTTGGAAATGTTGAAATAAGAAAAAGATCAAATTGATAAATCTAAAAACAAATCCTGTAGAAATATCAGAAACATATACTATAACTCTTTTCCTATTGGATCCTGTCTGACCCCTTTTTCTGCTGTCCTCTACTAATTAAATGCTTGTGAAAACAACAGAAGACCACAGAAGAACTTGGATCATCGCCCTGTGCAAGAAAACAAAACCCTAATTTTGGCTCCTTTACTAAAATAACTTCCTTGTTGTCGTATATTAGGAACATTGCATTTCACTTAGCAAACATAACATATGAAATGAGTCTGAGAATAGATGTTATTAATTCTTTGATCTTTTATGCCAGTGATGACATTTGCTTTTTTCATGCACTTAGAAAATGACACATAATGTAAGTATATATATACAGTATTTTGTTTAGATTATTAGATATTATATTATTTAGATTTATTTCAGGGAAGATTTTACATGCTCTTATGTAGTGTCCCAGTACAGGTATCACTAAGTCTTTTTCCACCTGTCAAGGTGTCACACTCCGGGATGATGGGTGCCTTTCCGCACCATCACCACTTGGTGTCTCACTCTCCCCTGTCTGTTGGCACAGCTGAAGGTATGCTAGGGATTATCTTCTATGTTCCACTGTTATCCAATCACTAGCTTGAGTGCCACACACTGTTCTCATCCTATCACACTCTTACACCTCACTCTTTCTAGCACTTTTCCCACCAATAGGAGGTTAGTCCAGGTCACCCCTATTTAGGAGTTAGTCCCTGGTAGGAGGGGTCTTTTTCAGTTGTCTGCAGTGAAGGAGATACAGAGAGAGAGTTGCTGCTGCAGGTTACAGCCACGTCTGGGTCATTTTCTGATAGTTCGAGAGAGAGAAAACTACTTAGGTGGGGTAATGGTCACCTGGGTTCTACCTTGCCTACACCTACGATTTGTCCATTGAGAAGAAAATAGCATAAGCTGAAGTACTCCATTGGTTCTTGCTTGGTCTACTCGGTTAATCTTGAGAGGTTAGCTTCACTCAGTTGTTCAAGTCTGAGACTTGTTTGGCAAAAGGCGGTCTTCTTCTTTACTACTTAGACAGTCCCTGAATCTATTTAGCTCAGCTACACTTCTCAACTCAGCTACACTTCCTTACTTACTATCTTCATCACAAGCACTCAAAGTAGAAGTTCTGTGTTGTTCATCACATTGTCAGTTGTGATTATTTTTGGAACACTTTCATATACAACAAAACTTACGACTGTAAAACACGAACTGGAGAGGAAGGAACGGCTGCACACCCCATCTATGGCTGATACTATTGCCGCTAGGCCTATATTAAAAATCAACACCAGAGTGTCTGTATATGATTTGATCAAGCCATAATAGCCCCGTGTACCACGTGCAGGTCCTCTGGTTCACTAGGGTCCCTACGCTAACTCCACACCGTGTCGGACAGTGACCGCCAACCCCCGCAAAGCGTGCACGTGCAGGGAAGGGAGGCCATGGAACGGCCCTGCAACCCCCATGTCACAGGACCAGACCCAAAAAGCCACACCAGAACCCGGCCAGCACCACCGGCGGGGAAGGCTGCCCCAAAACGACACAAGTATGGATATGGTATTACACTTACCATTGCTGCTCTCACAGAATGGGGAAGACATAAGGTCCAGACATGTGAGCACAGGCATATCCTGCTGATTATGGTCATGTGGGTCTTATAAAGGAGTGCAAGCTGTTCAGAGAGGGAGAACTGTAAAGAACGAACTAGAGAGGAAGGAATGGCTGCACATCCCATCTATGGCTGATACTATTGCCGCTAGGCCTATGTTAAAAATCAACACCAGAGTGTCTGTATATAATTTGATCAAGCCATAATAGCCCCATGTACCACGTGCAGGTCCTCTGGTTCACACGGGTCCCTACGCTAACTCCACACCGTGTCGGTCAGTGACCGCCACCCCCGCAAAGCGTGCACGTGCAGGGAAGGGAGGCCATGGAACGGCCCTGCAACCCCCATGTCACAGGACCAGACCCAAAAAGCCACACCAGAACCCGGCCAGCACCACCAGCGGGGAAGGCTGCCCCCAAACGACACAAGTATGGATATGGTATTATACTTACCACTGCTGATCTCACAGAGTGGGGCAGACATAAGGTACTGACATGTGAGCACAGGCATTTCCTGCTGATTATGGTCATGTGGGTCTTATAAAGGAGTGCGAGCTGTTCAGAGAGGGAGAACTGTAAAACACGAACTGGAGAGGAAGGAACGGCTGCACATCCCATCTATGGCTGATACTATTGCCGCTAGGCCTATATTAAAAATCAACACCAGAGTGTCTGTATATGATTTGATCAAGCCATAATAGCCCCGTGTACCACGTGCAGGTCCTCTGGTTCACACGGGTCCCTACACTAACTCCACACACTTCCTTACTTACTATCTTTATCACAAGCACTCAAACTAGAAGTTCTGTGTTGTCCATCACATTGTCAGTTGTGATTATTTTTGGAACACTTTCATATACAACAAAACTTATGACTGTATTGCACTGAAGAGTATCCAAGTAAAGTGTTATCCGTATTTAAAGTGTCACTGTCGTGAATTTTTTTTTTGCAGAAATCAATAGTCCAGGCGATTTTAAGAAACTTTGTAATTGGGTTTATTATCCGAAAAATACATTTTTATCATGAAAAAGCAGTTTGCAGCTCTCCCCCCTGTCTTCATTGTTCTCCTATGGAGAGAGCTAAAGTAAAGACCAAAACAGGACAACAAAGAGTTAATCTACAAATCCCTCACGGGATATCTCTACTGACCATCACCAGTGACCTGTCTGAGCTCGGATTACAGCTGTCACCCAGCTCCGTGCCTGTAATCCTCTGTTATCTGCTTTCTGCTGCCGGCTAACTCCCTCCTTCCTCCTCCCCCCTCCCCTCTCCCTAGAACAGACAGGGTACGTCTCCTGCAACAAGTCACAATTTTCTGATTTTTCAGAGTGGATGAAAAAGAGGAAGGAGGGGGGGACCTGGGAAAAGGCTTTTTACATGCAGATAATGGCAGATTTGGCTAATAAACCCAATTACAAAGTTTCTTAAAATCGCCTGGACTATTGATTTCTGCAAAAAAAAAAAATACGACAGTGACTCTTTAAGAGCTGGACTCTGTGTTCTTTAGTCTCAGTCACACCTGAACCCACACATTGGGGGAGATTTATCAAAGGGTGTAAAATTTAGACTGGTGCAAGCTGCCCACAGCAACCAATCACAGCTCAGCTTCCAGCACTGGTGAAAGGAAAGAGGAGCTGTGATTGGTTGCTCTGGCCAGTTTGCACCAGTCTAAATCTTACACCCTTTGATAAATCTCCCCTATTGTGTTAACTTTACAGAGCCCAGTGCCAGTGTATCCGGAGTGGGTATCACCACCACAGCTTCTCACAGGAGCTAGCAATCTGTCAAGAAATGGTCTGGTGGTAAAAGTACTTAGTTCCGCCACCTTTTATACACACAAATCTGTGTAGGGTGCCTGTTTAAGTTGATGTGTATTATTACTGTGGCAAAAAAGCTGTTACTCTGCGGAGGGGTGGTTGGCCAATGGCCTTGACCCTGAGAAGGCCACATGCTGGCCCAAGGCCTTACTATAGTTCATGCCGGGTTTTGACGACAGAATTAACCTCTGTGTTGCAGAATCAGCATGCAATGGTTGATCATGTTTCTGATTTATCCGTGTAAAGGAAACACGTGTGTAGCTGTGACATTTACAGTGAGAGTATTAGTCACCCACCCCCACCACAGACAGCTATGTGTCTAGCAATAACTTGCCTACTGGATTACTTTTAGTTAGCAAGGTTTCAGTACTCTGAATAAGGAGAATAGGGCTTTTAGTATGACCTATTACATCAAACAATTATTGTCCAAGTAATCGTTTGGTTTAATAGGGCCCTTAGTAAGTGTAAACTAGACCTGCTGCCTGACGCATCTAAAGTTTGGCTCTCATGACAGCTGCTCGCACCCCACAATCCTGTTATGGGGGTAAAGGCAGAAGGAAAGAGTGATAAGATGATAGTGATGATAGTGGGCCTTCCTTCTGTTACCTTAGATGCCATGGTCAATAGAGATCTAAGCAACTGGGGTTATGTAGGACGCACATGTACATTATATGTCGGGATGAGGTTAATACCGCCCAGTCACCCCTTACCACTATTCTGCATAGTTTGGTCATTGATATGATTATACACTGATAGGACCATTTATGTTGTAGCAACGTTCTTGAAGACTGGAAGATGAGCCGTCCACGCTTGTTATTGCTATCATGCTGCAAAGCAAATCACTTTGACTGTAGTGACCTAGAGGAACACACCCCTTCTCAGGCAGATCATGGTTATACAAAAGGTGAGCAAAGCATCCTGCTTTCTCTGTGCCCCATGCAAACATCTGTCAGATGCAGTTTCACCTTCTGTATACCTAATGTTAATCTCTCCATTACATCTAAGTAATATGAGTCATACAAAAGGTGGTTAACCCACTCCTGCCCTCTGTTGTGAAACACAAAAACATCAGTATATATATATATATATATATATATATATATATATATATCTCAACATGTCCGACTTTGCAGCATAGCTACAACCTTCATAGCTGCACCAGATCTAAAAGCTGAGGGTCATTTGGATCATTGGACCATTTCAGCCTATGGGGCACTGGATGAATCACCAGGTGCAACAGGTCCAGCTTGTTGCTTCTGACATTCCTATCCAGGATGGCTTAGTATCACCAGACATGTAAACTTGTTTCTTTTGCTGGACCATGACTACCTTCAGAACCTGCTAGTCCTTCTTTGGACAGATCTGTTATCTATCGGGTTTACTATGATCGGCATGGCCTGTGCAGGGTGGTATACAGCACTGTACTCTGACTCTGGAAATCTCTCACCTTCCAAATCATAGCAGATCCACTTCATGCTGGGGCTTGCATCAGGGGACAGGACTTTGGATGTAGTCTCTTCACAGCTGTAACCTCTCTCTCCCCCAGACAGTGAGGCTAAACTGTCCCACATATGTCCTGCTCATTTCTTCATGCTCCCTGCAGTCTCTGTTAGCCCTTGCGTTTCCCATCCTCTGCATTCCTGCTATAATGTGCCTACACTCACACTCAGCTATACATACTGCTGCTATAATGTGCCTACACTTACACTCAGTCATTCACACTGTTGTATAAAAAAGTTTCTGTCTCTGTCCCCCTTCACAGCTCTGTGATTCTCACTTCCTGATTAGTCACTGATTAGAACACACACACCTTCCCCATTGCTGTCATATGACCACACAGACCTCTGATATCAGTCCTGCTTCTCTTTTCTAGCCTGTTGTACTACACTACTGCATTATGGGGATCTGTAGTTCAATCTTGTATCTACAAACTGCTGCTGTGTTTTTCCAGGTTTATGCACTTAATATACATTATACTCCACATGCTGATTGCTATATTGTACAGTAACTTATAATATAACATATTAATCTCTTTCTAAATGTTTGTTTCATTTGTTTTACATGTTATTCATAATTTTAAAAAATATATATTATTTTGGGGGTGTGGAACCAATTGTCTGCATTTCAATGATTAAACATTTGTGATTTGCCTTGAGGGTGACTTTCTTTTATGGAGCTGTTGTACATTAACTTCTTACAGGACAATGAAAGTAGACTATGGATACACAGTCCTGCATTTACACTATTGTCCTATGTGTGCAAAAACATCTCTATATGTAGTTGTACAAAGGGTTAATTCCCTTACTAGCTCATTCTTATTTCTGATGGCAGAACATCAGTGTATAGTCTATACGATACAGACATAGTTGTGGTTCTTGATACGTGCGGTAAGTGTTGATGCCAGTGTTTCCATACAGAAGAGAATCACACTGTGTATCTCCAATGAATGACTTGAAAAGCTTTGTGAGTAGAACACTTGATGTGAAATAGCTTTGTCGATTGAGAACATTTCTGTTCCATGGCTATATTAAGCTTTGCTTGGGCACCGTGGAAATACGTCAGAGCAGAGCATTTTGTTTTGTGTCTGGCAAGGTCAGTGGCGATATCTCTTAGTGAGTATTGAAAATCATAATGACATATTAAATAGCGTTACTGTCCAAGAACATAGTCATATAATGAGAAGGCAATTTGTTTCTTTCTGTCTCTTCTGTATAATTGCCTCAGCCCTGGATGTGAGATGTTAGAAAAGAGAAGATTAAGTGGTGGCCAAGGGAGCAGTGACATCATGTTTTATCTGTCCTGGAACTGATGGAGAATCAGTTTGTTGAATTATATGTTTTCTTTGTCTTTTCCAAAGAGAAAGGTGCAAGAAGACAAATGAATGACGTGAGCTCGCCCTGAGCACACCAGGCCACTTTATTTTAGTATTTTCTTACATAAATAAGCTTCTTTAAAGAGACTCCAGCACACTCTGGCAATTGTGTATCTATGCTGCACATCTGTCAATCAGCAGCTGGGGGCCCGGATAGTAATACAGTGTTGTTTATACTGCCTTCATTTAAGGCAGCATAAACCTACTAACAGATTTACCTTAAAGGGAACCATTCACCCCGTGGCCCCCGTTAGAAACAGACAAACAGTTACATAAAGGTCAATATACTTACCATATCGCTCCCGGTCCCGTCCCGGATCTCGTTGTTGACACAGAGAAATCGCCGATTCTTCTTCTCCCGCCCATTATGGTAATGAGCTGAGATGAGTCCAACGTCCATAGGAAACGACGGACGAGTCCAACTTATTCATGAGGTCCTCTTCTCGTCGCCGCCCATCCACGCCTCCTGGAACTTGATTGACGTCTTCAGTCTTCAGTCTCCTCACGAATTCCCGCGCAGGCGCCGTTGCGAAGGTCTCGTCATCTCTTCTGCGCCTGCGCGGTAAACAGGATACGTGCTCGTGACGTTCCTGTGTACCGCGCATGCGCGAAGTCCAACACGTCACTTCAGCTCTGACAATCGGCGCACGCGCAGTAAACATTGAAGCTGTGGAGCGGCTTCAATTGTGAACTGCGCATGCGCCGAAAACGACCGTCACGGCGCCTGCGCGGGATCCGGCGAGAAGAAAGAAGACGAGGAGGAAGAAGACCCGGCGTCAATCAAGTGTCGGAGGCGGGGAGAAGGCTGGACTTCGGGCCGGCGGCGCTCATTACCATAATGGGCGCGAGAAGAAGAATCGGCGATTTCTCCGTGTCAACAACGAGATCCGGGACGGGACCGGGAGCGATATGGTAAGTATATTGACCTTTATGTAACTGTTTGTCTGTTTCTAACGGGGGCCACGGGGTGAATGGTTCCCTTTAACTACTTTCTGCTTTAGTCATAGCCAATGTTACTAAAGGCTTAGAAGGTCTTATACTAAATAAGGTGTTTTACGTTGACCGGGGGCTGCACAATGATGAGTGTTGATGTTGTTGCTTAATTATGAGTCTTTAGATTTACACAGAAAGATTATCTGACAGATTATCTGCCAAAGATTTGAAGCCAAAGCCAGGAATGGATTTGAAAAGAGGAGAAATCTCAGGCTTTCCTTTATCACCTGATCTCTGTTTATAGTCTGTTCCTGGTTTTGGCTTCAAATCTTTGGCAGATAATGTTTTAGATAATCTTTCTGTGTAAACGGACCCTTATGCTATGTTAACACGAGGCGATTATTGGCCCGATAGTACGATTAACGATTTTAAAGTAACGATTTTTTTTTATAACGATCAGCGTTTAGATGGAACAATATATCGTACAGAAAATTCGTTTTGCGATCGCTTAAGCCTATCTCACACATAGGTAAAATCACTGAACGACTGTTTACACGGAACGATCGGCGAATTTTTTGCGAACGACGAACGATGATTTAAGAACATGTTAAAAGATCAAAATGAACGATTTATCGATCGTTCGCCACGTTTACACGTACGATTATCGTTCGAATTCGATAGTTATCGCGAAAATTCGCCCGATAATCGCTCCGTGTAAACTTTGCATTAATCATCTCAATCCAACTGTACGCTGGGCCACACCAATTATCTTTGGGTCATTCATACAAGCCTTTTATTTTATCATTGTCAGAAGCATATCACTGGTTAACACTGAGGGATGTGCGACTAATAACAATGATTAAAAGGGGTTATCCAGTGCTACAAAAACATGGCCACTTTTTTTCAGAGACAACATGACTCTTGTTTTCAGTTCAGGTGCGGTTTGCAATTAAGCTGCATTCACTTTAATGGAACTGAGCAGCAAAACCCCCATCTGTGCAATATCATCTACAAACGGCAACTATAATGACTCCAGTTATGGATTGCTGTTATTGCTGTGGAAAGTGAAGTGAAGATTTTCCCTGCAGAAATCACACGCCACTTGCAATATAGTTTCACACATGTGTCTTGCACCTTAAATAGGGCTATATAGAGAAACCACAACTTTTCCTGCAGAAGTGTTAGGCTGCATTCACACGTACAGTGATTTTCCCGGTCCGTGATTGTGGTCCGGCAGCAACCTCCGTGATCCGTGCAAAACAGTCCGTTTTGCATCCGTTTTGTATCCGTGTCCGTTTTTTTCACGGATCTGTCTTACAGCATTTTAAATGACATTGATTACATCACATCCGTGTTTTTCACGGATGAACACGGATTTCACATCCGTGTACATCCGTGAAAAACATGGATCTCATTGATTTCTATGGGGAATCCTTTCCGTGCATCCGTTCCGAGTAATGACTTGTCCTATTTTTTAACGGAACGGATCACGGATCCGTGAAATCACGGAACATCTGAATAGCCCCATAGAAAGCAATGGGCTGTAAAATTGTCCGTGCGCACGGATCGGTGAGCACGGACAACTTCCCGGAACGTGTGAATGCTGCCTTACTGCACTCACACGTTTATCTGAAGCCTGCCAGATTTATAAAGTATCATATGAGCCTTCTAAATGTGCGTGCATCCGTATATATGAGTATTTTTAGCTTGTTGTCTGACATAACGCAGCAGGATTTGTTAGATGTATACTGCTCCACTGAGAACACTATAAGGAAATGATATCATGGCTTTGATGGTGTCACTGACACACTGTGATCTCAGCAGGGGACTACAATGATATCGTACAAGAAATAACAATATAACAACCTCTTTTCCTAATCTCCTTTGTGATCTTCATGTAAACCGGTAACTTCCCATAAGTTGAGGAATATTTGAATATGAGAAATATGTCCGCTTACCAGTAAAGTCATAAGGTGTTCAGCCCCTTTTTCTAGGGTGTGATCCAAATGTACAGCCAGTAATGAAGACTATTATGATCCAGAGTAGACGCCCCTTCTTATAATCAATTTGGTTCTCATCAATCAGCTATATATTCCCTATTCTCTGGATAGGATTTTTTTTTAAATCTTGGGCTTTAAGCACACAACAGTTAGAGATGAGAGAACCTGCCAAGGTTCGGGTTCGTATGAACCTAAACTCTCGGCTTCTGACTGCCACTGTCTGCTGGCTCAGTGGAGAGGGTGTATACAGCCGGAGGACCGCCTGGAAAACTGGGATACAGCCTAGCTGGGTTCACACTATGTATATTTCAGTCAGTATTGTGGTCCTCATATTGCAACCAAAACCAGGAGTGGATTAAAAACACAGAAAGGCTCTGTTCACACAATGTTGAAATTGAGTGGATGGCCGCCATTTAATGGCAAATATTTGCTGTTATTTTAAAACAACGGCTGTTATATTGAAATAATGGCAGTTATTTACTGTTATATGGCGGCCATCCACTCAATTTCACCATTGTGTGAACAGAGCCTTTCTGTGTTTTTAATCCACTCCTGGTTTTGGTTGCAATATGAGGACCACAATACTGACTGAAATATACGTAGTGTGAACCCAGCTAGCTGTATCCCAGTTTTCCAGGCGGTCCTCCGGCTGTATCTACCCTCTCCACTGAGCGGGCAGACAGCGGGAATCAGAAGCCGAGAGTTCAGGTTCATACGAACCCAAACCTCGGCAGGTTCGCTCATCTCTAACAACAGTGTGACACAGAAGGAGAGGGGGGCTTAGCTTAAATTAGCTTTCATACTAAAGGGGAAACCAATAGATACAGTGGAGATTTACTGCGCAAAATGTTGGCATGAATGCGCCAAATTTTGTGTATTATAATGTGACTTAACCCCTTAACGACATAGGGCGTATATTTACGCCCTGATGCCGTTAGGGACGTTCAGAGCGGGGCCGCGCGGCGGCCGCGCTCTAAACCGAGGCGGTCCCGGGTGCCCGGACGCAGCGTCATCCCTGGTGTCTAGTGGGGAGATCGCTCTTCCGGGATGTTATCCCCGAGGAGCGATCTCCGTTTCTGAAGCCGGCCGGGGACCGCTCCAAGATGGCGCCGTCCCCGACTCGGCACTCGTTTACTTCTGGCTGCAGCAGCCGGAAGTAAACGAGTGCCTATCTCATGGATCTCTGCAGCATATCTATGCTGCAGAGATCTCTATGAGAGATTGAAGTGTATATACTAGAAGTCCCCCAGGGGGGCTTCTAGTATAAGTGTAAAAGAAAAAAAAAAAAGTGTTGTTAATAGTAAAAAGCCCCCTCCCCTAATAAAAGTCTGAATCACCCCCCTTTTCCCAGGTTATTAATAAAAGTAAACAAACAAATAAATAAATAAATAAGCATGTTTGCTATCGCCGCGTGCGTAATTGCCCGAACTATTAATTAATCACATTCCTGATCTCGCACGGTAAACGGCGTCAGCGCAAAAAAATCCCAAAAACCAAAATTGCGCATTTTTGGTCGCATCAAATCCAGAAAAATTGTAATAAAAAGCGATCAAAAAGTCGTATATGCGCAATCAAGGTACCAATAGAAAGAACACATCATGGCGCAAAAAATGACACCTGACACAGCCCCATAGACCAAAGGATAAAAGCACTATAAGCCTGGGAATGGAGCGATTTTAAGTGACGTATATTTGTTGACAATGGTTTGAATTTTTTACAGGCCATCAGATACAATATAAGTTATACATGTTATATATCGTTTTAATCGTAACGACTTGAGGAACATGCATAACAAGTCAGTTTTACCCCAGGGCGAATGGCGTAAAAGTGAGTGAGTAAAAAAAGAAAAAAGGAGTACATACTCACCTGCCCTGATTTCCTGCTGCTGTTTTTTTTTGTGTTTTTTTTTTTTTTTTGGGGGGGGGGGGGCAGAATTTCCCCTTTGAAATGTTTTTCTGGAGATTCACATTCCCAAAATGGTTTTTGGGGATTTGATTCCTTGGACTCTCATTGATAAGCAGTTTGAGGGAGCCCAAGTTCTTTTTAATTTTTTATTTTCCCTGCAGTGACAGTGGCACATCCTTGCCAAGTCTATGCTTAGCACTGCCCATTCCCATTTCAGAAGAGCTTCATTCACACATACCATACATATAACATTTGATTTTAGTAGATGACTGTCATATAATGATGCAGTTTTTGCAGTTATAAAAATTATAACATAAGACATGATTTTGTAGACCCTCTCTCATAATTTACACATCTGAAAGAAAATTGCTTATTAAGCAAATAGATTATAATGATGAACATTGAGAGATAAGAAAAAGTCACTGACCACTAAGAGCCTCTATAGAAACTGCAATGCTGGGAAAAAGGAAACTGAGGATGCGTTCAGCAAGACTGATTTCCTTACAGGAAACTGACAACTAATGAAAGCAACAAGACCTTCATTGCTATTTCTGTGAGCAGAGTGTTTCCCCTGTGCATGGGAATGCTCAGCTGCGAATCTCTCCATGGTTCAGTCTATCCACAATAGCTGGAGATTCAGAGATTATACCAAACACTCGGGGGTTACAAATCATCACAGTGTATAATAGCAATTGTTGTCCTATCGTACAGGAGAAATGATTTCAATAGTGGAAAAGAGGAGTGTGCCCTGTTCTTTCTCCTCCACACAATGGACGAGAGAATAAAGCACGTTTGTAGACAGAAGTAACAAAAGAAATTTAGTGATAATGCATTTATATTTGGAATGATAACAAGCTCTTAATATTGCAGGATTTTGATACATTTAGTTTTTCAATATATTAAAGAGATGCTGATCAAAGTCTATGGGACTTCCAGGGTTCTCTAATTACAGCAGCGGTCTCTGGCAGTCCCATAGAGCTTAAATGGAGTCAGCTCTCTCGTCGTTCAACAGGGTGTGCATGGGATTAGTGCCCATGTTATTGTTGGGGGATCCCAGCAGCCAAAATCCACTGATCAGACACATAGCAGCTCTCCTGTGGTGCTCAATTTTGATTATGGGAAAACCAGGGTAAATTTTAAGAAGGTGGAAGACCCAGATAAAAATGTGTGGAGGCTTCAAATGATTTGTCTATCTGCTGCCGCAGAATGGGTTTGCGATCCATGTGTAAATGCTATCTCCGGTCAGTGCACTGTCTAGTGTACACACTGACCCTGGTCAGTTCATAGCTTCGTATAACCGCTGTTCTTAGTAATTCCACAGCCTAGTTTAAACATTGGCCCTAGTCAGTCCATAGTTTAGTGTAAATGTCGTGAGCCCCCGTGGTGCTATGGTGGAGGAATGGCCGGTCAATTGCTAGAGGGTGAGATGTGACGCCACTTCTGTGGTGGTTGGCCGAGATGTAGCCGGACCCTGAGATGTTGTGTCGTGACGCCAGTGCGGGTTGGGCACACAGGTATGGTGGCACACCTGCTTTTATTAGGGATGAGCGAACATTTGAAAAGTTCTGTTGGGTTCAATCTGGGAACTTTCGTGAAGTTCGGATTTGTACGAACCGAACCTAAAACGAACCTTGCTATAACGGCTGAATAATTGCAGCTATAATAGTGGGAGTCTGATAGGGTATAGTTTCGTTTAGTTGCAGTTGCTATTACAATGAAAAAAGTGGAAAAAAAATCAAAATCAAAATAGTGAAAAAAAATTAAGGTGTAAGTGATTACACGGGACATAGGCCACAAAGTTCCTTTGACCCAGAAGGGTGGAAAGCAGACATTTGACAGTGGAACCAGCAGCAGTAATAGTACTGTATTGGACCCAGTATGGTTGAGAACAGACAACTGACGGAGGAGGAGGAGGCAGCAGCACTTGATTGCACCCAGCTCAGTATGGTTGAAAAGAGACTATTGGAGGAGGCGGCACCACTTAATTGCACCCAGGCCAGTATGGTTGAGAACAGACTATTTGAGGAGGAGGAGGCAGTACCTGATTGTACCCAGGCCAGTATGGTTCAGAACAGACAATTGACAGAGGAGGAGGATGTTCAGCCTTGGAGTGGTGGCCTGGGAATCCTCGCTGATGATGTTGTTCAGCGCACTTTCCAGAACACGGACAAGTGGGATGATTTTGTTGATCCTATAGTCATGCCTGCTCACAAACAGAGTCGTTTCCTCAAAAGGGATCAACAATTGGCAGGACATGTTCGAAGAAACCTGTGCACTATGAGGTTTATCACATGTGCCATACAAGGTGTATGACTTAGTCCTCCCCGCTGCACTGCAGAGACAATGTTGCTCCCTTTGTGGGCTACAACACTTCTCATCGTTAGTTGACCTGGGGTCAGCCATTCATATATCTCCTCCCTGATGGTCCGGAGGAGCTCCTGCCCACTGTGGTTCTGTTCACCCAGGCTCACAAAATGGAGGAAAGCCTGAGCGCGCTGGTCAAAGTGGCGGATGGTTGCAAGGTGGTGAAGGCAGAACTGGCCCCCCTAAAGCACCGGGGAGGTGACAGTGGCAAGAATGGGCTAACTTTCTGATGGTCTTCTGGGAGGATGTTGACCCAATGGGCAGTAACAGACATGTACTGCCCTTGCCCATAGCTAAAGGACCAGACATCAGCACTGGGGTGCACGGTCTTGGACACCAAGAATCCCAATGAGTCGCCAACATTTTTCTAAACAACTGTGCAGTGATGGGACAGTGATGAGACTTTTTTTGGACTGTCTTTTTTTAACTTTTATGGTTGCGGCCAAACAGGGTTTCTTCTATTATTTTTTGAAGCTTTATTGTAAAGATATAAACTGAGATTTTCATTTAATAAAGTAGATCAGCTTGAACACTGAAGTTGCTTTTATGTGTCTTGGTTGATACTCACAGACAGCTGTCACATTACATTTTTGATTAGGCAGCACCCAGGTATATCTGAGGAGACTAATTTAAGGTCTCACCCTAACAGGGATGGTAGATGAAGTGTCGGATCCTCGGGGTAGGCGGGGACCACAGGAGCCAGAATGACGGCGCTTCACGGCTTCAGGTTTAATTAAGTAAAACGATGAATTTTAATGGTCTCATAAACAACGCGTTTCGAGGCATAAATTGCCCCTTTGTCAAGTAGAGATGTCTCTCCTACTACATGTTCGAAGAAACCTGTGCACTATGAGGTTTATCACATGTGCCATACAAGGTGTATGACTTAGTCCTCCCCGCTGCACTGCAGAGACAATGTTGCTCCCTTTGTGGGCTACAACACTTCTCATCGTTAGTTGACCTGGGGTCAGCCATTCATATATCTCCTCCCTGATGGTCCGGAGGAGCTCCTGCCCACTGTGGTTCTGTTCACCCAGGCTCACAAAATGGAGGAAAGCCTGAGCGCGCTGGTCAAAGTGGCGGATGGTTGCAAGGTGGTGAAGGCAGAACTGGCCCCCCTAAAGCACCGGGGAGGTGACAGTGGCAAGAATGGGCTAACTTTCTGATGGTCTTCTGGGAGGATGTTGACCCAATGGGCAGTAACAGACATGTACTGCCCTTGCCCATAGCTAAAGGACCAGACATCAGCACTGGGGTGCACGGTCTTGGACACCAAGAATCCCAATGAGTCGCCAACATTTTTCTAAACAACTGTGTAGTGATGGGACAGTGATGAGACTTTTTTTGGACTGTCTTTTTTTAACTTTTATGGTTGCGGCCAAACAGGGTTTCTTCTATTATTTTTTGAAGCTTTATTGTAAAGATATAAACTGAGATTTTCATTTAATAAAGTAGATCAGCTTGAACACTGAAGTTGCTTTTATGTGTCTTGGTTGATACTCACAGACAGCTGTCGCATTACATTTTTGATTAGGCAGCACCCAGGTATATCTGAGGAGACTAATTTAAGGTCTCACCCTAACAGGGATGGTAGATGAAGTGTCGGATCCTCGGGGTAGGCGGGGACCACAGGAGCCAGAATGACGGCGCTTCACGGCTTCAGGTTTAATTAAGTAAAACGATGAATTTTAATGGTCTCATAAACAACGCGTTTCGAGGCATAAATTGCCCCTTTGTCAAGTAGAGATGTCTCTCCTACTTGACAAAGGGGCAATTTATGCCTCGAAACGCGTTGTTTATGAGACCATTAAAATTCATTGTTTTACTTCATTAAACCTGAAGCTGTGAAGCGCCGTCATTCTGGCTCCTGTGGTCCCCCCCTACCCCGAGGATCCGACACTTCATCTACCATTCTCCATTCCCTGATCTCCTGGCTTGGGATCTCGGCATCTACCCTTGGAGCCTGGCTGCTACGGCTACTACCTCTCTCTTCACTGATACATACAGGTGTTGTGTTCTTAGCACAACACCATCAGGTGAGCAGTTTTATTATCAGCTTGTTCGACCTACAATCTGTCGTTTACGTTATCACCCTATGGCGCCCTTTCCACTTTTTTAGCCCTACCCTAACAGGGATGACGTCACACATCTTGATATTCACAGAAAACCAGGATACAGGGTAATAATCCGTTGTATCCTGGTCTATTCTGTGATTTTAGTTGTTGTTGTTTTAACTAGATTAGTCACAAACTCTGGTTCTTTACAGTTCGGTTCGCTCATCCCTAGCTTTTATTTTAAAGGGCCAGTTACACCTTGTTCCCCTGTGGTCAGTGACCTGCCGGGTTGCTGTGGGGTCCCTTGGGTTGTTATCACAGTGGGCCGTAGTGGTGTAGTGACCCTCCCGGACTATTGGTACCGCTACCCACAGAAAGTGGAAATGTCCCAAGGATGTAGTGTACACTGTGTGGGTGTGAGGCGAAGAATCACAGAGTCTCTTTATCATAAATAAGCTCTTGTTTACTTTGAAGGTTCTGGTGTACAGCAGAATATACAGCTGTGCCTTGACAGTATACGTTTCTCTTGAGAAACCCCTTGATAATACACTTGATAATACACTGGGTAATACAGGATCCTGTTCTGTGATAGGAGTATAGTGAAGAGTACAGTCATGCTGACTGAGTAGCGTGTTGAGAGGTACAAAAAATCAGAGGAGCAGAGAGGAGGATGTCGTGAGAGTCACAACCCAAGTAGTACTGTGCTCTGCCGGGATGTTGGAGGATGAAGTAGAAGAATACTTTAGAAGAAGAAGAGAATACTTGTGCCTGTGTTTTGACCTTTGGGACTTCGCACGATCTTATGTCCACCAGTGTCGGGTGACCTGTCCTATGAGGGTGATACAAGCCCCAGACCCTGTTACCTGGGATGAGCGGAATGCTGAGAATTTCATGCTGACAACCGTGCTGCGAGATAGAGTTCCTAGGCTCCTAGCAACTTTGCTCTATCTGGATCAGTTCCTAGCTTATTGCTGTCTGTAGATACTGCCCTGCTGTGTGACTCTTCTAGTCCACGGCGTGGGTTGATATGATCTCTGACTTGTCCTCTCCTGTAGGAGTTTAACACTGCATGATGTTGTGTAGAGTAAACCAAGGAGAAACTGTCAGCTGTGTCTTGTCTTGCTTCCTACCCATACGAGGACCTGACTAAGACTGACCTTTTAGGGTGAGGGGACCTGGCAGAGGGCCAGGTCCCAGAGGGACCACTATAGAGAGCTTTCTAACTTGCGTCCTTCCCCTACAACATCCAACACAAAAGACTTTTACACTTCCTCTACCCATGTGGCTTCCTATTTCCAGCGTATCTAAGGGGCACTGTGAATGGGTGAAGAGTGCGTAAGAATAAGTAAAGAGAGAGATGATAGGACGGAAGAAGAAGAGACTCCTATAGGTTCACAGATCCATGTGATATACAAATAAACAATAACCCTTTCCATACTTCGGCTGTGCAGCATCTGTGTACATACATCTATAATAGCGACATCTAGTGGCGAAACTCTATTACTACTTCATCACCATTTGCTCACAATAAGTACAGGCTTTTACGAAGGGTGTAACCAATAGCAACACTATATTAGTACGTAGACGTTGGCATAACGTCATCACGCAGCCTAGACGAAGTGCCGAGAGGCAGGAAACAGCTGTCGCTTTGAGCGCGTATGGCGTCCTCTCACTGTTTGTAACCCGTCTGTATTCCTATCTTGGATGAAATAAAGTGTATGCTATATGAAGACATCTATTGGTGAGTGCCATATCTCTTTATACCTCTCTTGGACAAGGTAACTACCCGCTGAGCCAGTCAGTGACTGCAGAGATGTCCCACCTCAGTCACTGATTGACTGAGCGTGCATTTCTGAGCTGGGCTGTTACGTTACACGATCGGGGGCAGGTGACCATGAGCATTGGTGCTGTGGGGGGCTCTAGGACAGGTAAGTATCACTTTATTATAATGTTCCCACCATCCCCTTCCCTCCCTGTTATTTTAACTTTTGCCCCCAATAGCCCTGTAATAAAAATTGTGTCTGGCTCCATCATTGTGCTAACATTCACCATGTTACAGGGTTAAAGGGTGTGGTCCAGCATCGTGCACCCCATTTTCTACTACTGTGTCAATCTGGAAAGTATACTAAGGCCAGAGGTGTCACTCCTGTTGTTGTGACAATGGGCGACGACAAGCACTACAACTGCCAGAATACTGCCACCAACCACTGACTCCAGGTTCACCACACTGCACAAGTATCCACCATAATACATATGTAACCTCACCTAAACCTATGCTGTGGTATTATTTTTCCAAAACTATAAAGTTAATTTTAAAACATTAAATCAGTTTCAAGGTGTGTAGCTTTACTGCTCTCTCAGGTGTTATATAACGTATGCATATTACAACCTTGGTCCAAAACTGTGTTAGTAAATTTTATTGGATATCATTAAATTGCTTTTATTATTTTATACAATCACTTTCTCATAATACAAACAGATTGGACTCCCACAATAAATATCTTACAACAGGAGTTCACAAATTGACATAAATCACAGAACATTGTAATCATTTACAGTAACAGCCGCCCACAGACAATGTGTAGTGTGTTGTTTTCCCTCTGAGTCTTTATTGGTATTATCACGGTCATAATGTGTGAGAGCAGATATTGCATGTACATTGGATTCATGTAGACAACAGTCACAGTGAAAAAGATTAAAGATTTAAAAGTCATGGATTTATGTGCAGCAAGCAACCAGGAACAGGTAGATGTTAGGTGTGGGGTCAGCTAGACTTTGAGATCCTGGGGTACCTGATTAGCTAATGTAATAGTAGCTAGAGAGGACCACCAGCCCCAGGGGCAGACATAGACTGCAAAGGGCCCCTGTGCAAAAAATGTGTTTGGGCCCCCATAACCAAATCGTTCCTTCTCGGGAGGGCCCTACAGCGCAGCACAGATTCCAGGGTCCACTAAAGGACTGTATTGCAGTCTGTGCAGGCCCCAGTGTGGGACTGGGGTACCTGTGGCCACTAATAGAACTGATAATGGGGGGCACCCAATTAAAAAAACAGTCAGAAGTGACATGCTGACCTTTTCCCATCCTGTACTGATGTATCTGTGAACACAACTCCCAGAATAACAATAACTACAACTCTCAGAATGCCTTACACTTATAAAGCTCTCAGAGAATGCTGGGAGTTGTAGTTTCTGGGGGACAACCCCTTGAGTTTTCTGCTCATTTGTACTTCAAAACCCAGCATATCCAAAGGACTTCAGACTGCAGTAAATGCTGGGAGTTGTAGTGTTTGCAGCTTTTGTACTTGGAGGGTCCTAGGTGCATTGTACACTGGATGCTGTGTGGATGATGAGAGTATATAGCTCAGAGTGTGGACGTGACCCCAGAACAGCACTAGGGGATAGATCCAATGGGCCCTTAATCACTGTGGGGGCACAGGTGGGAGACATGTACTTTATGTTGCTGCACAGGTGGGATACATGTACTGTTTGTGGCTGCACAGGTGGGATACATGTACTGTATGTGGCTGCACAGGTGGGATACATGTACTGTATGTGGCTGCACAGGGGGGAGACATGTATTGTATTTGGCTGCACAGGTGGGATACATGTACTGTATGTGGCGGCACAGGTGGAATACATGTACTTTATGTGGCTGCTTAGCTGGGATACATGTACTTTATATGGCTGCACAGGTGGGATACATGTACTGTATGTGGCTGCACAGGTAGGAGACATGTACTGTATGTGGCTGCACAAGTGGGATGCATGTACTGTATGTGGCTGCTTAGCTGGGATACATGTACTTTATATGGCTGCACAGGTGGGATACATGTACTGTATGTGGATGCACAGGTGGGAGACATGTACTGTGTAGGGCTGCACAGGTGGGATACATGTACTGTATGTGGCTGCACAGGTGGGATACATGTACTGTATGTGGCTGCACAGGTGGGATACACTAACTGTATGTGGCTACACAGGTGGGATACATGTACTGTATGTGGCTGCTTGGTGGAGATGAAAGAGAAATACAACCATGATGCAGGGGGAGAGGGTGGCAAAGATATTGGCAAAAAAGGCATAAACTTACAATCAAACATCAACATCAGTTCCCCCTCTATCTTACAACTTCCAGCAGCCTGACAGACACACTGACAATAATCCCTCGCTGTCAGAGCTGCTGCTGTTGCTCTTCTACACAGTCCTGTCCCTGGCAGCAATAACCCTGCAGGATCCCTCCAGCCCCTGTCATCACACACTCTTTCCTCTTCTCCTCACATCAAGGTATGCCGGACAGTGGAGTTCAGGAGGGGGAGGAGCTGTCAGCAGCAGTGTGCAGGAGGAGAGAGGAGAACCAGCCCCGGCCAGGCACAGCATCCAGTCACTAAGTGGGCCCCACAGGAGCAGGGGGCCCGCACTTCCCAGGTGCTGATACCACCTGGGGGGCCCACTACAGACATGTGCCATGCTGAGCTGACACTTTAGAGTCTGAGCCAGGTGGGCCCCTCTACTGGCCTGGGCCCCTGTGCAGCTGAACAGGCTGCACAAGTGATAGGTCTGCCTCTGACCAGCCCTGAAACACCCTTCATATGGCAGTATTACTAGTGTAGCAGCCCAGGGAGGTATAGCACTAGCTTGGATGAGAGTGACAAGCTGGGACGGACATGCACCTGCCTGGGACTTGTGGTGCTCCACAGGCAGAGGTCATGGTCACTGTCAGGCACAGGGGGCTCCCATGGCCGGTACAGAGGTTAGGATGACTGCACCAATGTTGGTGGACATTTTTCTCCAGGCACATCCCTATACTGTATCTGGCCGGTATATTGGGGGGGAACGCCCAAGATGTATAGGCATACCTCCCAACCGTCCCGGATCTAGCGGGACAGTCCCGATTTCAGGGTCATGTCCCGCTGTCCCGGAACGGGCCCCAAGTGTCCCGCTTCCCAAAATGTACCTGGCCCTTTAATTGCGAGCGCTCCTGATGAGCGCTCCCAGATGCGGGGCTGTGCACAGCTTCCTCTAGTGGCCGGAAGCTGCATTCTGCCTCCGGTCACTAGAGGCCTCTCTCATCCCCTGCTTTCCCGCGCGGAGCAGAGGAGTGACGTCACCGGCAGAGTGGTGAGAAGAAGGAGAAGCTGGAGCCGGCTGTAACACAGAGTGAGTATGTGCTTATTCTTTTTTTTAATCAAAGGAGGGATGGTGGGGGGAGGCTAGCTGACAGGGAAGGTGTTCATCATGGCAGTGCTGGGGGGGGGTTCTTCATCACGCTGTCTGACTGCTCTGCATTCCGGCTGGGGTCAGAGGGGGAGGGGGGGGGGGGGTGCAGTCAGACAGCAATGTGATCAGCAGTGACGAGGACCGCTGCCAGACTGGAGGGGTAGGGGGCCGCAGTTACAAGCAGGGGGGGAGGGGGGGTGCCGCTGCTGCCACACACTGACCACTGACTGACACTGAAGGCCCATGACACTCAGCAGCTGCGGCCTTCAGTATCAGTCAGTGGCCGCTGACAGAGTGAGATGCTCTGTCCCTTTCAAAGCCCTGAGCTCACATACCGCACAGCTACCAGCCCCCGAAGCTCTTATCTCCAGCCCAGCGGCACTTGCATTCATCTTCTCCCCTGCTTATCTTCCCCACTGCTGCTGATGACGTCACAGGAGTGAAGAGAGTGCAGGGGCCTCGGGACTGGAGATATGAGCTGCAGGGGCTGGGAGCTGTGTGTGAGGTGTACAAATAGCCACTACTGGGGAGAAAGCCACTGCTGTGCAGCCATGTGAGTATCTTTTTTATTTTTCTGGTACACATCTATCTATCTATCTATCTATCTATCTATCTCCTATCTATCTATCTATCTATCTATCTATCTCCTATCTATCTATCTATCTCCTATCTATCTATCTATCTATCTATCTATCTATCTATCTCCTATCTATCTATCTATCTATCTATCTATCTATCTATCTATCTATATATCTATCATCTATCTATCTATCTATCATCTATCTATCTATCTCCTATCTATCTATCTATCTATCTATCTATCTATCTATCTATCATCTATCTATCTATCTATCTATCTATCTATCTATCTCCTATCTATCTATCTATCTATCTATCTATCTATCTTTCTCCTATCTATATATCTATCATCTATCTATCTATCTCCTATCTATCTATCTGTCTATCTATCTTCTATCTATCTATCTATCTATCTATCTATCTAATAGATAGATAGATTGATAGATAGATAGATAGATAGATAGATAGATAGATAGATAGGCAGGCAGATAGATAGATAGATGATAGATAGGAGATAGATATGGTGCGTTTACACACAGAGATTTATCTGACAGATTTTGGAAGCCAAAGCCAGGAATGGATTTGAAAAGAGGATAGATCCCAGTCTTTCCTTTATGACCTGATCCCTATTTATAGTCTGTTCCTGGTTTGGGCTTCAAAGATCTGTCAGATAAATCTGTCTGTGTAAACGCACCATTAGATAGATAGATAGGAGATAGATAGATAGATAGATAGATAATAGATAGGAGAGAGATAGATAGATAGATAGATAGATGATAGATAAGGATAGATAGATAGATAGGAGATAGATAATAGATAGATAGGAGATAGATAGATAGGAGAGAGATAGATAGGTAGATAGATAGGAGATAGATAGATAGATAGATAGATAGATAGATAGATAGATAGATAGGAGATAGATAGGAGAGAGAGAGAGAGAGAGATACATAACAAATGTCAGCAGCACAAGCCATGATGTTGGTGCCAGCAAATTAAATCTTGACCAGAGATAGATGTCTATACCATACGGATACTTCACGGCACTCCAACTTCTATGTTGCAAAAGAAGTGTTTATTCCATCAACGTGCAAAGCATTAACAAATAGTGCAGCACAGCAAACAGTCACAAACGCGAGGTTTCGGTGAGTCAATCACCATTTTAAAGCGTGAAAATGGTGATCGACTCGCTAAAACAGTGCGTTTATGACCGATTTAGGGCCGTGTCTTAGGGTTTAGGGGCGTGTCTTTGGGTGGGGTTAGGGGCGTGTCCATGTCCCTTTTTCCTCTCAGCCAAAGTTGGGAGGTATGGGTATAGGTGCAATCGAAACCAGACACAGGATGACGCGGAGGTGGTGCAACTGTCCTGGTGGCATTAAAAGGGTTAGCTGTGTGGAGAGGTTTTGCTGGAGAAAGTGTGTAACTAGTCCTGGTGTTCTGCTCTGAGGTGGCTAAGATCCCTCCCTTGGATCCCAAAGGGTTTTTTCATTACTTCTGATGGAAGTCCCTGTTTCCCCTTCCCTGAGGCACCTACCTTAACTAAATGCAGTGCCCAGCCAAGGGTATGTTGGGGTTTTCTTGATGTCATGCAAGTGCAAATGCAGCTGGAGCAGTAGGAGTAGGAAGATTGAGTGCAGTGTGATGGGAAACTTTGTCCAGCAGCAGTTCAGCCACATACATGGAGGCACAGTTCTTAAAGGACAACTCCCGCGGGACCCCAAAAAAAAAAAAAACAGACACACACAGACACCATACTCACCATCTCTCCGGTGACGATCGCCACTCGATTCGCCCGCCGTCCGCCTCTCCGTCGCCGCCGTCCGCCATCCAGCGATGTCTCCGACTTCCGGGTCCTGGGGATGGAAAAGGCTGCCAGTGCGCTTGCGCACCGGCAGCCTTTTCATTGGCTAGAGCGCATCACATGGCTTCCAGCAAGCTCAGCCAATCAGGGCTGAGCAAGCTGGAAGCCATGTGATGCGCTCCAGCCAATGAAAAGGCTGCTGGTGCGCATGTGCACCAGCAGCCTTTTCATCCCCATTCACTTTGCATGAAGACGCCGAGGAGGAAGAAGACCCGGACCGCCCCTCGGCTCTGACGTCGTCGTCACCAGATGCCGCCCCGGAGAAGAGGACCGTGACGATCGTAATAGGTAATGTATACATTCTTTAACTTCCGGGGTGGGGGGTCGGGGGTCCGAAAGTGGGGGAAGGGGGCCAGGCCGGGTATTTAACCACATTACAAAGTTATATAACTTTGTAATGTGTGTTAAATGAGCAAAAAAAAATTTTTGTGGGAGTTGTCCTTTAAACCAGGTACCACAACTGCAGATTGTCCCTCTCAGCAGTCTGGTCCTTTGTTACCCTCTCAGGCCATGTTTTTTGCATGGCCACTAGCGATCCTGGCCGTGATTTCATAGGCAGCAGCATATTGTAAGTTTCATATTTATCATTGCCGTTGTTGCAAATTGGCAACAACGGCCGTGATTAATATGGAACTTAAATATTGAGAACATGGCCTCAGACTGTAAGGAATGTGATGATGGTCTTCTTCTTGAAGCAAAAAGGTTTATGAAATGGGACCCTTCAATCTTGGGTGCCAAAACCTGGTAACATGAGCGGGTCCATTATGATTTGTGCATGGGGCCAGGGACCTGTTTTACACTATATTCACTTACATCATGCTAGATAAGGATAATTTAAAGGATTTTATTAATTTAAAAAAATTAAAGCTTAACTTTAAATCCAATGTTCCTGGAAATTAGCCGCTGGGACCTGACTTTTATGAAAAGTGACTGAAAATTTTGATTGCCGACTTCACATCCCTGCCGCTGCATTTGAGTCTATTAGAAGTGAATTTGCAGAACACAACGTTAAGGCATATCTTTTTATCTCCAGAGAACTAATCTTTTACAATCCCCTAGTGGAAGATGTGGAACCAAAAACAAAGGGACATTGTTATGTTAGTGTGAAACCACTGACTACTGCTGGTGACAGCATTATATGGAGAAGTGCTGATACAGAATCACAATGTGACAATTACACCGCTCATTCACAAGACACATGGGTTCTCTGAGCCAGCTGCTGTAATATTTATAGCATGAGCAGTATATGAGCATGTCCCTCATGATATCAATTGTAATCATTCATAGATTATTCCTGAAAGACTTAATTCATACCTTCCAGAATCATCAGCATTTATGGTGCATTTGTAGAATGTACTGTATGGGGGAACCTGTGGCTGGTCCACTGCAGGGGCACCTGTAGCAATGTTTGTATTGTGGCATGTGCATGAGGCGCACTAAACCATAGCTCATACACAATTATGGATGCACAAAGTACATTAATGAACATGTATGCAGACAGGCACATTTCCAAATACCTTCTATGGACGAGATTTGTAATATTGTAAAGATGAGCGAGCTACTCGATCAAGTAGCTATTCCATTGAACACTACACTATTCAAAATACTTGTTTTCGATGGAGCATACGACCAAAAACGCAGTGAGGCTATGTTCACACTGCGTATATGTCCGGCCGCATATGTCCGGCTACGTACGGACCGTACTTACGCCTGTAGTCTACTTACGCTTCCCGAGCGCCCTACGTAGCGATCTGACAGCGGTCTTTTACTTGGAAATCTTCGGCTAACCCCGGACACCCCACAGAACCTTTTGGATTGGCACAAAAAGCTGCAAAAATGAAGAAATCACCACTATGTACCGGACCGCATGTAACTCTACGGGCGTAAGTTACGGCATTTTCGTCCTCAAACAATGGTCTGGTTCATTTTTTACGGCGCCGCGTACGATCCGGGCGTAAGTTCGTACGTAGTGTGAACTGTGCAGCCGTACATCGTATACTTTCCATTGTACGCAAACTACGTAAGTCTCTGGCCGCTTATTCACGGAACGCGCTACGGCTGGAAACTTACGTAGTGTGAACATAGCCTAAAAATGTATTTCTCCTTCCACCTTGCCTGGCACCTTTTTTTTAGCCGATAACTATGCAGGGGTGTGTGACAGGCCCTTGGAGTACGCTGACATTGTGAGAACAGTATTTACATTCATTGGCTGGCTTACTCATGTGACCTCCAGAGTATAAGAACTTGGCTTTTTCTTGTCATCAGATGCTTTCTTGAAGGTAGTGAGGGAGAGAGGCTGGAGCAGGAAGAGTGAGGATTTAGCTGATTGTACACAGGAAAAACCCAAAAGCCCATTTTAGGGCTACAATTTTAGGCTATGTTCACACTGCATATGAATCCGTCCATAGTGCGAACTGCGAATATACGCACGTAGTTTTGAGGTTGATGCGTTCGCTTGAAAGTATACGATATACGCCCGCACAGTGCACACTACGTATGAGCTTACGGCCGGATCGTATACGGCGTCGTGAAAAATGAACAAGACCATTGTTTGAGGACGGAAATGTTGAAACTCACAGCCGTGGATTTCCATGCGGTCCCGTAGGAAGTACTTATTTCAGCCAAATTGAACTTGATTTTTCGATCCAAAAGGTTCTGTGTGGTTTACGGGGCTGGGCGAAGATTTCCAAGTAAATGACCTGCCTCAGATCGCTTCGAAACAGGCTAGGGAAGCATAACTGTACTACGGGCGTATGTTCGCGGTTCGTACGCATCAGGCCGCATGTCTATTTTTCCCACGCCCGTAGTTTCAGCCGCACATGTACGGCGGCGTACGATCTACTGACGGATTCATACGCAGTGTGAACATAGCCTTACATAGTACAGCATATATCTGCAGATAATCAGCGAATAAACCAGCTACCAGCACATCAGCTTATTCTCACAGACAGGCAAGCAGCTGCTGTTCGCTGTGAAGAATAGGCTGTAGTGCATCTACTTCCTCCTTCAGTGTACGTGTTGCAGGTAGTTGAATGGATAGATTCTGGAGTAGGGACAGTGAGGATTTTAGAAGATTGTAGGCAGGAGAGTCCAAAAAAGCCCTTATCATTGCTACTACACAGCACAAACAGCATATAGCTGTGCATAGACTGTTTAGCAGCATATTAGATAGTGGCAGACAGGAAGTAACAAAGCTTACAATAATCTTGCACAGACTTAGGTCTGACTATTTTGTCCTAGTTAGTAATTGTTACAGTAGTTTATTTCCCTCTGCGCCTCATTGAAAGCAATAAAACACCTGGCACCTGTTGGCACACATAAATGTTGAGATATAGTATATACGCCTGTGTAGGAATAATTGAACCAAAAAAATAAATAATAAATAAATAAAGTGTCACAGTCTTTTTTTCCTCTCTGCACCTCACTGTTAAGAGGCTGTGATAGTGGTGTGATGCTTCCCCTGCTGTCCCAATTGCATTCCAAAGGTAAATGCATTAATTTGTAAGGTGTGATTGTGGACTTAGAAACCTAAATTTGACCACTTGGAGGTCACAAAAAAATGAGCATTTTTCCCCCCATAGAGTTAATGGGGTTTGCTATTTAATCAAATAGTGGAACGTCATAGTCTGGTTGAATCGAATTTCGAGCTTTCAAAATCACAACTCACTCATCTGTAGTAATATTCAATGTAATCCTCTATCTAAGTATTGTTTCCAGTGGTAAGCAATAAGCAAAAGTTAAATACATGGTTAAATACATAGGTTTAGGAGCAGACTGCCTTCTGCTTAACCACTTATGTACTGAAGTGTGTGACACAATCCTCACGTGCTTCAGCACAAAAAAGGGTTAAAAGCAGAAGACAAGAAGATCTCTGCTTCATGGCTCATGCACGGATAACCCTTGACCTCTGCAGGAGATCCACGAACAGAAGTCCAGGGTTATCAAAGCAGTAAAGCAGAGATCTCATTCTCTCCAGCTTTTTATCCCTTTTTTTGGGTTGCAGCATGTAAATGAACTTTGGGTCACTTGCACACAGCAGTACATAAGGGTTTAAACAGAAGGACACAGGTTGGCTCTTCCCTGTGCACCCCTGAGCTTTTCTGTGGCACGGGCCCCATAGCAGCTGTCTGGCCTGCCTCTATGGTAGCTACGCCGCTGTAAACCGGTACTACTGCCTTCCTATATATTACCAGCCAAGTCTATAGTTTGCTTGTAATGTCGGTTATTATGTAAGCATCATGATCCTTAATAATGACCGTTGTTTTGCAATAACGGACGTTATTTGGCCTTATTTTTACATCGTGGGAACATAGCTTGTGTCTCTAATACAACAAGATAGAAGGAATGGGATACTTGGCCTCACAGAACTCTCCAACTACAGACTTTTAGTCTCTGCCACAACAGATGTGACAGCCTTCACTCTTTTGGCATCACTAAGCTATCATTGCCACCCATATGCCTAACCATCAAAGACCCAGTTGCAGCAATAATCCAATGGCTCCCAGTTCATGCTTGTCACAGCTTTTTCCTGATTTTATCACTTAAAAAAAAATAATACCACCCAAACCCATATATAAAAACATAAAAAGTATAAATAAATATATATATATATATATATATATATATATATATATATATATATATACATAGTAGGAAGAAGGCTTGATCTTTGGTGCCACCTATTGGAAGTAGTGCCCATGCCAATAAACACATACATTATGTCATCATCGTAAAACAGGGACCATCTATACATAGATAACCCCTACACTGTTACAGCCTCCTAAAACCAGCCCTGTATAAATAGTCTCTTTTCTTTCAGTCGCATCCTTTGAATATTGCTCTGTGAAGATCTCATTCATGCTTCTAATCAAATCGAATACCTCCATGGAGCCACTAGGTTCTTTTGTGGGCATAATGCCTACACTCTATATTGCTATATGGTTTAATGCTGTATGATATATCTGATGTATCTATTCACTCAAGTTGGGGCCTTGTGTAGGTTTCTTCCTCTTTTACAGCAGCTATATCCTTCACATGTCTTTTGTTACGGGTATTCCTGTCACCACTAACTTTTTACGAGTTTCTTTCTCGGTGTAATTTATCCTCTATATTACAGTACAAAGTTTGCTTATAGCTTCCTTCCCTGCGGAGCCTTGCTTGCAACATAACTACTATCATCTTGTTGGTTGGTTTCTTTCCTTTCTTTGAGTGTTTTACTAAGATAGGCAGTAAATCTGCATTACTCATCATATAAAATCACTTGACTAGCGCCACATGCTACTAGGTAGAATGTATGAATACAATAGGGAACAGAAAATAAAAAATCTATTTGTCTGGCTTTACGTATCATTAATGAGGTCTTTTTTTGCAGCTTTTATGTGTCTTAAAAATTTCTTCTAGGAAACTTGCAGACAGTTTTAAAGGGTCTTGAAAGGGAGGTTGTCTCCAACATCTTGCAGAACTAACCACAGATATTCTGTGGTAGTAGGCTTACTGAAATCCTTCTCCATTTCTATCTCTTCATGTAATCGTAGACAGACCTGATGATGAGAAGATCAAGGCTCTCAGGGCATATCATCACATCCAGGACTCCTTGTTCTTCTTGAATGCTGAAGTTAGTTCTTATAGGCAATCTGTCAGCTCTATTTGCTGCTAAGTACTGCAGACATAGTTGGATTGCTGTTAGGGTATAAAACAAACTCCAGCTCCAGGAAAGGTACAGTCTGTTTTACTACATTAACAGCAATCTAATTGTGTTTTCAGCTCTAAGCAGCAAATACAGCTGATAGATTACCTCTAATGACATTTGCTATATGTTTGGGGTCATTGTCCGTCTCCAGAATAAAAATTTATAGCCAATTGTGTCTTCCTGATTAAAGACAGCAGAGTTTTCTGCCTCTCTTAGTGTATTATAGGGTAATAATGCCATCACTAAAGGCCCAACTGTGCCACCCACTCACTAATATTACCCCATTTGAAGGGCCGAACTGGCCATCTTGTATTGCCAGTGCCACATGGGCTGTTCCCATCTGTGGTCCAGTCTTGTCTGTCTCCTGGTGATGTGAAGGGAAATAGCGGACTGGTTGGGTGCCTTTACATATACACGCTCCTAATGAGTGAGTATAGTTAAAAAGAGTGCACTGGAATACCCCTTTAAAGGGAATCTGTCCTTGTATCATTCGTGCAGCCTGGGAAACCGACAGCACAGATATGCATATACCTATGCTGTCAGTTTCCATATCACAGAGCAGTACATATATATGTATATCTGTGCTGTCAGTTCTGCATTATCATCCTTATCTCTGTTTACAGAGGAAGATGTTTGGCCGATGGCAATAAATTTTAAAGCTTGCTCTAATCAAAAGATCAGCCGAGGATCAGACGTGTTGGCCGCTAATCGCTGTCACTGTAACACAGGCCTATTATTGTCTGAAGGAGCTTTTCTTATAACCCTCCTGCCCGATAATCGGCCTGTGTAAAAGGCTCTTAAAATACAGGCAAATGTATTATTCTCATAGGTCTATGTGGCATAAAAAGCTAAAGGGTATTAATTTTTTTCAAAAACAGAGTCATAGTATTGTAGCATGGCAAACACCCTCTACTTGTGAAGGATCTCTATAGCAATGTTATTTTTCTAGATACTGTTAACAGTTAACCCCACTAATAGCTCCGGTACAGCTCCATACAGTGGCGTTATCTATCAGACAGACAGTGGCACAGAAACAAATATAAGCTTTTTTAATAATTTGATTTTGAGCATTTTATGTAGTGTCACGTGAACCGAGGAGCATGGTTTCTTTTCACCTGCCTCAGATTGCTGAGATGCTTGTTATAGAGAAAACGAGGAAAGCTTGACATACTGTATGCAGAGCTTTCACGTTTCTTCTGCATTTTCAATAACGTGAATTGGAATCACAGTAACCAAGAACATGATGTTCACGTGGCGTCTACGCGTGTGTGATACATGAGTCAAGTGTCTGCTGAAGCTGTGATTCCAGCAGTAGGAAACAGATGTCAGGTGAAATGTATAGGCATATTGCAATAACAGCCCGTAGAACACTGCATGCGCTTATCTAGAGTGTCACATGTCAGAATGCACCATTCCTCATAATCACATGAAATTATGATGTCGTTTTAACAAAATATAATCTCTTGATTGTTAAAGGGGTTTTCTTGGCTTCTGAAAAGGCAGAGAATAGGAGGTAAATTTAATTGACAACTTGCTTTGATAGCTCTCTTGACTAGTATCCTATAACCCGGTGGACCTGCAGTCTGGGACACCCTAAAAATGAGAAACATGAATTATGACCAACAGCATTATGATTTCAATAAGAAATGAATTAAAATTTTAATGTCATATCCAAATATTCCTCGTTTTTTTCCTCACATCTATGCTTTATGCAAATCTCATCTATTTTATATAATCAACAGAAGCCGAGTGTTCACAGACAAATAAGCATGACAAACCGAAGGATACATATATTCTTGCACATTGCTTGATAAATATACAAAGATTTTCTATTTAAAATGTTGACAAATGTTTTATAGATTGCACATGAAATTAAAATTTCCAAAGTCATGATGATGTAAGTTGAGTACAGACATAGGGGAAGGAAGGAAGTGTAAATCTTTGATTTTGTTTGTTATTGTTATTTTAACCAGATTCGTTACGAACTTTCTCAAAGTTCGGTTCGGTGACGAACCAAACTTTTTGCAAAGTTCGTAACGAATCTGGTTTGTTACGGTTTGGTTCGCTCATCCCTAATCAGGGGGTTGTTGTTCATGGTGTATCTTCTGAGCAGAGACTAGTTACAAGTAGTGTACCACAAGGGTCTGTTCTGGATCCTGTTCTTTTTAAATATGTGTGTAAGTGACATAGGAGAAGGTTTGGTAGGTAAAGTTTGTCTGTTTGTTGATGACATGAAAGTGTGCAATAGGGTTGATATTCCTGGAGGTGTCAGTAATATGGAAAATGATTTAGTTTTGCTAGATAAGTGGAATCTGCAGTTCAATGTTTCTAAATGTAAAATAATGCACTTTGGGAGGAGGAATCCTCTATCCGAATATCATATCTGCAGTTCTGTGTTGGCAAAAACTTCAGAAGAGAAGGATTTAGGAGTAGTGATTTTTGACAGCCTTGAAATGAGTCACCAGTGCAACCAGGGGGTGGGGAAAGCAAATTGTATGCTGAGCTGTATAGCTAGAGGCATAACCAGTAAGAAGAGGGAAATTGTAAACCCATTGTATAGAGCTCTAGTGAGATCACATCTGGAATAATGTGTCCGGTTCTTGAAACCTAAAAAAGGATATTGATAAAATAGAACTTTTAAAATATGTTAAAGGCCTAAACAAGGTTCAGGAGGGAAGTGTGTTTAGAAAAAACTGAACTCGAGAAAAAGGGGACACAGTAAGAAGTTAGATGTGGCAAAATAGTAGTTTCGTAGTGTGCTGGTAGTGTGCTCGGTGCTCTGCTGCTGTGCTTACAACATGCAGCCGGGCTCATTGATGACAGGTCAGGCTGCTGAGCTACTAACTGCTTTTTCTTCCCTGCGGCCCTGATAGCGGTTACCAGGACTCAACAGGCAATCGTTACAGCTTGTCCTGTCATCCGATCTCTCTCCCCCAGCTCACATAGGAAGGGGACATTACCTGGCTCTAGTATATGAGGGGCCTCCATGTGACTCCCGTCTTCTGTCAAAAGACGGTGGCTGTGGTGGAGGAGGAGCTACCCTCACCAGTGAGAGGCGCTGGTTTAAAGGGGCAGAGCAGCCCATCAGCAGTGCGGTGGGACCGGCTGGGGAGAGGTGCGCGGCAGCGGGACACATGGGGGCTGTACCGGGACGGCGGGACATGACCCCAAAATCGGGACCGTCTCACCGGATCCGGGACAGTTGGGAGGTATGCCTTTGTAAGCCTCTATGTTAAATGTTGTTCTTAAAGCATAAACAAATAAAGTTATTTATATCAAAAAGGTATTAAAAAAACACACCACATCAGCTCAGGGATGAGCTACTGCCCTTGGTTTGTTTAGAACCTCTTCATAATCCAACATAGCAGGAACCACAAACCCCGGCAGAATTTTTGCTTTCTTGTTTGTTTGTTTGTTTTTTTCAGAGAATATAAATGATAACCCCCCCAAAATTTTCCACTCTTGGTTAGTGGTTGGGTGAAGCCATTTATTGTCAAACTACTGTTTTCTCTTTTTAAATTATAAAGATAACCAAAAACATCCGAATGACCCTGATCAAAAGTTTACATACTGTACCTCAGTTCTTAATACCATGTTTTGTCCCCTCTATCATCAATGACAGATTGAAGTCTTTTGTGGTAGTTGTAGATGAGGCTCTTTATATTCTCAAATGGTAAAGCTGCCCATTCTTTTTGTCAAAAAAGCCTCCAGTTCCTTTAAATTCCTGGGCTTTACTATATGCTTTAGATCTCCCCAGAGTGGCTCAATGATATTGAGGTCAGGAGACTGAGATGGCCACTCCAGAACTTTCACTTTGTTCTGATTAGAGATGAGCGAATTTGCAGAAGTTTGGGTTCGTATGAACCTGAAATATTGGCTTCTGATTCCCGCTGTCTGCAGTCTCCGTGAACAGGGTGGATACAGCCTAAGGACCGCTTGGAAAACTGGGATACAGCCTATGCCAATGTCTGTATCCCAGTTTTCCAGGCGGTCTGTAAGGCTGTATCCACCCTGTTCACAGAGGCTGCAGACAGCAGCAATCAGAAGCCAATAGTTCAGGTTCATACGAACCCAAACTTCGGCAAATTCTCTCATCTCTAGTTCTGATATGCAAGAAATTAATAATGCCAGTCAACAGTGTTTAAAGAGAACCAATCATGGGCGAAAATGATTTTTTTTTTAATTCCCTAATAAGATGTAAATCCTGATTTTAACAATATTTGTAAATATAATTAATTAATTTTACAGCTGCATTTCTTAAGTATTCTCGTTTTACTTTCCTGCCTCTGTGCCGGTGCAGCAGGGCCGGCGCCGCCATCTTGATTATGTCCTTGCGTTCCACCGCTGGAACGCAAGTTACGTCATCAAGATGGCGTGGCCGGCCTTGCTGCACAGAACAGAGGATTAGGTAAAGTAGAAGATACAGACTGTAAAGGCAGTCTGTATCTTCATAAATAGACTTTATGAAGATACAGACTGACTTTACAGTCTGTGTCTTCTACTTTACTTACTCTGTTCTGTGCAGCAAGGCCGGCGCCGCCATCTTGATGACGTAACTTGCGTTCCAGCGGTGGAACGCAATGACGTAATCAAGATGGCGGCGCCGGCCCTGCTGCACCGGCACAGAGTAGTAGGTAAGGCATAAGATACAGACTGCAAAGGCAGTCTGTATCTTCATAAATAGGCTTCATGAAGATACAGACTGCCTTTACAGTCTGTATCTTCTACTTTACCTAATCCTCTGTTTCTGTGCAAGCAAGGCCGAGCGCCGCCATCTTGATGACGTAACTTGCGTTCCAACGGTGGAACGCAAATGACGTCATCAAGATGGCGGCGCCCGGCCTTGCTTACACAGAAATGAAAGAGTAGGTAAGGAAAAAGATACAGACTGCAAAGGCAGTCTGTATCTTCATAGATAGACTTAGGGAAAGATATACTTATTAGGGACAGTGAAATTTAGATGATAGGTTCTCTTTAGGGTATAAACCCACACACCGTATACACAGCGTATTTACTGCTGCGATACGCAGCAAATACGCAGCAAAACGCAACAAATACGCAACAAAAACGCAGCAGATTAGATCTAAATAACTGAACTCAGCATTAAATCTTCACCATCAAACTGCTGCGTATTTGCTGCGTATTTGTTGCGTATTTGCTGCGTATACGGTGTGTGGGTTTGTACCCTTAAACTGTAATTAACAAAATGAAAATCTGGGACTCTGTAAAAATCAAACCACAGTCAGGTAGACCAACAACTGCCAGAAAAATTGTTCAGGATTCAAAGAAAAATCCACAAATAGCATCAGCTAAAATCCAGGACTCTCTGAAAAATAGGGGTGTGGCTGTTTCAAGATGCACATTAAGGAGGCAATTGAAGAGAAATTAGCTGCATAATCGAGTAGCCAGAAGAAAGCCATTACTGCACAAATGCCACAAAGTATCTGACTTACAATATGCCAAACAGCACAGAGACAAGCCTCAAAACTTCTAGAACAAGGTAATTTGGAGTGATGAGACCAAAATCAAACTTTTTGGCCACAACTATTAAAGTTACATTTGGAGAGTTGTCAACAAGGCCTATGATGAAAGGAATACCATTTCCACTGTAAAGCACGGAGGTAAATTGGAGATGTTTTGGGGATGTGTGGGCTACAAAGGCACAGGAAACTTGGTCAAAGTTGAAGGAAAGATAAATGCAGAATGTTATCAGCAAATATTGGAGGCAAATTTGTACTCAACAACCTAGAGGCTGCACATGGGACGTACATGGATGTTCACGCATAACAACAATCTAAAACACAAGGTCAAGTCAACCTGTCATTGGTTATAGCAAAGCAAAGTGAAGGTTCTGGAGTGGCCATCTGAGTCTCCTGACCTCTTTACTTTTGGAAGATCTCAAGCATGGAGTTCATGCAAGACAGCCCAGTAATTTAAAGAAACTGGAGGCCTTTTTGCCAAGAAGAATGGGCAGCTTTACATCTAAAAAAAAGAGCCTTATCCACAACTACCACAAAAGACTTCAAGCTGTCATTGATGTTAGAGGGGGCAATACAAAATATTAAGTGGGGTATATACACTTTCGATAAGGTTTTCGTTGACAATAAATGCTTCACCCAACAACTAACCACGAATGGGAAAAAAAAATTTCACTGATATATATATACACCCTTTGCAAAAGTCTGTACTTATTGTGTTATTATAGTGATGAAAGTAGTACTAAAGTTTGCCATTAGATGTCGCTATATTATGTATGTGTTTATGGAAGCTGCACAGCTGAAGGATTGCAAAGGGTTATTGTTTTCTATGTGTCACCTGAATCTGTAGACCAGTAGGAGTCTAGCTTTCTTCTTTCTTATCATCTCCTCTCTTTCTTCTTCTATTGCACTCTTTGAACCATTCACTGCGCACCTAGCATGCTGGGGAGGAAGTAAGCTACATGGGTGAAGGAAGAGATAGGTTCTTTTCGTTCTGGATGTTGGGGAGGAAGGAAACATGCTAGATAGCTCTCCACAGTGTTCCTGTCTGGTCCTGGCCCTCTGCCATGTCCCTGTACCTAAAGTCAGTCTTAGCTAGTACCCCGCATGGAAAGGACGCAAGACAGCACACTGCTACGAACTTCTTCACTTGTTACACACCAAAGCATTGTTAAACTCCTCTTAGGAGAGAACAAGCTAGAGATAGCCTCAACCCACGCCATGGACAAGGGGAAGTGACAGAGCAGGACAGTATCTACAATAGAGAAAAAGAGCTAGGAACTGATACGGACAGAGCAAAATTGCAGTAAGCCTAGGAACTCGGTCTTGCAGCGGTGTCAGCAGGGAACCCTCAGCATTCCACTCATCCCAGGTAACAAGGTCTGTGGCCTGTGTCACCCATTAGGAAGGTTCAGCCGAGTCTAGTGGGCATAAAGTGGTGTAAAGTCTAAAGTCAAAGGTCAATACACGGACACAGGTGTTCTTCTTATTCTTCTGATACGTCTTCTTCTAAGTATTCTACATCATCCACCAACATCCCGGCAGATCACAGTACTACATGGGTTGAGACTCTCACTGCATTTTCCTCTCTGCTACTCTATCTCTTGTATCGCTCAATACAACTAAACCAATCTCCTACACTGCACTTCAACTTCAGATCTGGTCGTTCGATTGTCAAGTGTTTATTGGAACTTTGTCAAGCGTGTTTCAGAGACTTTATCTAAAGGAACCTTATACTGTTTAACCTGTATTACCTGCTGCACATTTACAAATATTGACATTAACATTACACCCGTGTGCCTACCAGGCACTGGCGTCACTTTACAACATCCCAAGGTCCGTCTGTATCTCAGCCATCCCCCACAGAAGTGGCATCACATCACAACACCTAGCAAGTGACCAGCCGCTCCTCTGTTATAACACCTACGGGAGTACACTACATTGACATCTATTTATCATTGCCCGCAACATGTTGCCGCACCCCCCCCCCGCTCATCTAGAAAGTTATCACCGGAGAAGGTCAGAGGGAGGAAGTGGAGCACTGGAGAGGACCTCTTCTCCTCTCTGGATAATCCCTTTAAGTGCAAATTGTGTGCCTAAATCTACTAGCATTTCACTTAATTTGTTAGCATGCTTTTGTATAAGATATTTTACAGAGGATTTGCTTAGTGAAAATCTTGATCTTGTGAACATAACCTGGGTCCACATTCCAGGTTGACATCCAGTAGCCATATAATCACTGTAACGTTTCTGTTTTGGCCACACATGCATTATACTAACTTCAATAAAGATGAATTGTTGACACACGCATGTGTTCACTTGTGAGTTTGCTGCAGAAGTTTATTTAGCATAAGATTTGCAAATGTTATCTTTATTGTTCCTATAAAAGATAATGGATGCAAATACCCCGGCTGAAGGAAGCCAATGTTTAGTTGGATGTTATTAGCGGGGCTTTTATTCATAACTGAGGAATGCCATGTACCACTATTTAAGCCAACCTGTTGCCAACACAGCTGAAAGTTCTTCTGCGTTCTGTAGTGACTCAGCAGCAGGTGGCATCTGTTGACAGACAACTACCTAAATACCAAGGAGCCATTTGGCTAAATTAACATTAAAACCAACAAGGTCATAGAAAAGAAGACATATGTAGTGATGATAGCGTGATCACAATACTATCACCTACATAAAGGTGTCTTCTTTAACTAATATTAAGTATATAATAAGTAATATAGTATCATAATGAAGAATGAAATTACCCAGCAGAAAAGTAAATGAACTGCAATGTGCAATGTGAGAAAACTCTCTGACTCAAACTAATCCAACCTTTAAAGGGGTACTCCAGCAAAAAAAACAACAAAAACAACAACAAACCTTAAAATCAACTGGTGTCAGAAAGTAGTAAACATTTTTAATTTTTAAAACATTTTTAATATTTAAAAATCTTAAACCTTCCAGTACTTAGCTGCTGTATGTCCTGCAGGAAGCGGTGTATTTTTTCCAGTCTGACACAGTGCTTTCTGCTGCCACCTCCGTTTGTGACAGGAACTGTCCAAAGCAGTAGCAAATCTCCACAGAAAGCCTTTACTACTTTGTACTGTTCCTGACATGGAAAAAGGTGGCAGCAGAGAGCACTGTGTCAGACTGGAAAGAAAACACCCCTTCCTGTAGAGAAAACTGCAGTTGATAAGTACTAGAAGACTTAAAATTAAATAGAAATACTTTACAAATCTGTATTACATTTGGACACAAGTGGATTTGAAAGGAGGGCCCCTTTAAGTCAAGTAATTAACATGTTATTTAAATAGTGCTATACATTGCCTGATTATATTGACCATAATGTTCTGTGTGCCATACAATGACCATTATCCCACAACATAATCAGTAGGGGGAATAAATTGCACTTTTCCCGTAACCTTTTTTGTTTTCCTTCAGTCCTTTGGTGTAGTGCACTTTGTGCCAAAATTTGTGGCAAATAAAAAAATCTGAACATTTGCCTAAAAAACCTCAATACAAAATTGAATTACATGAGGACCATGTACATTTGATACCATAAGGGTGCCTTCATACACACCAGATCCGCAGCGGATTTCCCTATGAGAATACTTACTCGCAGCAGGATTGACATCCCGCTGCGAGTATGTAAGTTAACCCCCTGCCGGACGGAGCATACACCACCTGTTCCCAGCTTCAGCTTGCTTTGAGGGTTCAAGGATGGACGTCCCGCTTAGACAATCAGTGGCTGCAGCGGGGCAGCGCGCTAATTGGCTGAGCGGGACAAGCAAACGCCCAGAACCCCAAAGCAAGCCGGAGCGGGGAACAGGTGATCTATGCTCTGGCCGGCAGGGGTTAACTAACATACTCGCAGTGGGATGTCAATCCCCCTGCAAGTATGTATTCTCATAGGGATGAACAGGCACTGGATCCACAGCGGATTTCACTGCGAATTTGCAGCGTGAAATCCGCTGTGGATCCGGTGTGTGTGGAGGCATCCTAAGTTTAAAGTGCTAAGCAAAGTTTTCCTCAGCCACACTACAACCTTGTAAATAAAGCAGCTGGAATTCAGGTACTGGGACATTGCACCTGTACTTGGTATTGCAGACTGTTAGGTTAGCAGCCAGCAAGTAGTCACTGGTAATGTGGTAACATGCCTCTTGTAAATACAGCTGACATAATACATACAGTATGTACTGTATCTGATATATTCATTATAGGTTGATAAAAAAAAAGGCCACAATGTGCACACTTTTGTCGCTTTTTTGTTGAAGTGTAGTTCTCCTGGTGCTCACAATGACCTTAGCTGTTTACAGATCCTTCTTCTAAATCTGCAGAGCTTCAGCTTGTGTTTAACATGGAGCGTAGCCTACTGTCATTTCCTTTGTAATGTCTCCAGTTATAATCAGAACTGGCAGGAACAGCCGTATTTATTTATATAGCATCACATGAAAGTAATTACATTCTTCAGAACAGATAAGATTTCTAGCGCTGCTGATGGAGACATACTGTATGGCTGCTCATCCCTTTGTTGCTGAATACTGTTAATATGAGTGTTTGGTATAAGAAATGGTATAAAAGTCATTACTGTGTATTTATAATGCTATCAAGGCTATTATGTCCAAACATCCCTATGTATTAAGTATCTGTATTAAACATTATCAAGTAATCATTACTGAACAAGTCAGGGCTATTAGTTATAAAGTATTTACCGCTCTCTAACACTTCGTAATTTATATATCTTACTAGAAAATGTACCCGGCGCTGCCCGGGTATAAAGTGTCAGTGTGTTAATTAGAATTAGATTTGTTCTAAGGTGCCCAGGAGGCCAAGCTAAAGGTATTGTTTCATCTGAGTTAATCAGTGGAATTAGTGTATACCTGTAGTGCATAGTTGGAGGGGTTCTGTATACCCACAATGTATAGTTTTTAGGGGTCTCGCATATCTGTAGTGCATAGTTGGGGGGCTGGATACCTATAGTGTATAGTTGGGGGGGGGGTCCTGTATACCTGTAGTGTGTAGTTGGGGGGGGGGCTGTATACCTGTAGTATATAGTTGAGGGAGGTCCTGTATACCTGCAGTGTACAGTTGGTGAAGGTCCTGTATACCTGTAGTATATAGTTGGTGCTGTATACCTGTAATGTATAGTTGGTGGAGGTCTTGTATATCTGTAGTTTATAGTTTGAGGGCCCTGGATACCTGTAGTGTATAATTGGTGGAGGTCTTGTATACCTGTAGTATATAGTTCGGCGGTCCTGTATACCTGTAGTGAATAGTTTGAGGGTCCTGTATAACTATAGTATAGAGTTGGTGGAGGTCCTGTATACATGTAGTGTATAGTTTGGGGTCCTATATACCTGTAGTATATAAAGCTGGTGGAGTTCCTGTATACCTGTAGTATATAGCTTTGGGGTCCTGTATACTTGTAGTATAGAGTTGGTGAAGGTGCTATATACCTGTATTATAGAGTTGGTGTAGGTCCTGTATACCTGTAGTGTATAGTTTTGAGGTCCTGTATACCTGTAGTGTATAGTTAGGGGTCCTATATACCTGTAGTATTTAGTTGGTGGAGTTCCTGTATACCTGTAGTGTATAGTTTTGGGGTCCTGTATACCTGTAGTGTATAGTTTGGGGTCCTGTATACCTGTAGTATATAGTTGGTGGAGGTCCTGTATACCTGAAGTATATAGTTGGTGGAGGTCCTGTATACCTGTAGTGTATAGTTTTGGGGTCCTTTATACCTGTAGTGTAAAGTTTGGGGTCCTGTTACCTGTAGTATATAGTTTTGTGGAGGTCCTGTGCACCTGTAGTGTATAGTTTTGGGGTCCTGTATACCTGTAGTGTCCTCTATACCTGCAGGGTTGTATTTAGCCGTATGGCAGTGTTATTCAGTCACAGTGTGTCGGTATTGGTCATGTCTGGTATGGGGGTGTTATCCAGTCACAGTATGGCGGTATTGATCAGGTCTGGTGTGGCGGTGTTATCCAGTCACGGTATGGTGGTATTGGTCAGGTCTGGTATAGCGGTGTTATCCAGTCACAGTATGGCAGTATTGGTCAGGTCTGATATGATGGTGTTATCCAGTCACAGTATGGCGGTATTGGTCAGGCCTGGTGTGGCGGTGTTACCCAGTCACAGTTTGCCGGTATTGGTCAGGTCTGGTATGACAGTGTTATCCAGTCACAGTATGGCAGTATTGGTCAGGTCTGGTATGACAGTGTTATCCAGCACAGTATGGCGGTATTGGTCAGGTCTGGTATGGCAGTGTTATCCAGTCACAGTATGGCGGTATTGGTCAGGTGTGTTATGACAGTGTTACCCAGTCACAGTATAGCGGTATTGGTCAGGTCTGGTGTGGCAGTTTTATCCATTCACAGTATGGTGGTATTAGTCAGGTCTGATATAACAGTGTTATCCAGACACAGTATGGCGGTATTGGTCAGGTCTGGTATGACAGTGTTATCCAGTCACAGTATGGCAGTATTGGTCAGGTCTGGTATGACAGTGTTATCCAGCACAGTATGGCGGTATTGGTCAGGTCTGGTATGGCAGTGTTATCCAGTCACAGAATGGCGGTATTGGTCAGGTGTGTTATGACAGTGTTACCCAGTCACAGTATAGCGGTATTGGTCAGGTCTGGTATGACAGTGTTATCCAGCACAGTATGGCGGCATTGGTCAGGTCTGGTGTGGCAGTGTTATCCAGTCACAGTATGGCGGTATTGGTCAGGTCTGGTGTGGCAGTGTTATCCAGTCACAGTATGGCGGTATTGGTCAGGTCTGGTGTGGCAGTTTTACCCAGTCACAGTTTGCTATACCTGTAGTGCCCTGTATATACATTTTCTGTATAGATGGAGTAGGGGGTCCTGTATATACATGTGCTGTATAGATGGAGTAGGGGGCCCTGTATATACATGTACTGTATAGATGGAGTAGGGGGTTCTGTATATACATGTACTGTATAGATGGAGTAGGGGGTCCTGTATATACATGTACTGTATAGATGAAGTAGGGGGTCCTGTATATACATGTACTGTATAGATGGAGTAGGGGGTCCTGTATATACATGTACTGTATAGATGGAGCAGGGGGTCCTGTATACATGTACTGTATAGATGGAGTAGGGGGCCCTGTATATACATGTACTGTATAGATGGAGTAGGGGGTCCTGTATATACCTGTACTGTATAGTTGGAGTAGGGGTCTACCAGTTATTACTGTGGATGTTGTGAGGCAGCTTCCCTAGCAACCATTGCTCCCTGTGAAAATGAAAGCAGTAATCCTATTGGTTGCTAAGGCTCCAACTGCCGTGTCTGCTGCAGCTAATTATATCACCTGTGTTTGCAGTGAGGAGATTTTCCCATTCATCTCTATGGGGCGCCTCTCTTTCCCCTCCCCCTCCCCTCCTGTACATCTGGCGGGGACGGGACCTTCGCAATAACCTTCCCGGGCACCCTATGTATCTGTGTGCCGAATTTGGGGTCAAACGGTTCAGGCGTTTGGAAGCCTATTTGGGACAGACAGACAGAAGGACAGACAGACAGACTTTCATTTTTATTATATAGATATATCTTGTATACCTAGTTAGGGGCTGCCACAGAAAAGCCTGGGGTCAGCAGTCATTAGATAAGAATGAGTTTACTTCACTTCCTGGTGGAAGTATGATTTTTTTTTTAAATATATTACAAATGGGGGATACTTCCAGTGGGGAGGAGGAATACCCACATGAGGAGGAATACTCACAGGGTGGAAGTGGATTTCTACAGGGGAGGGTGCTTACTACAGTGGGTTTGCTACACAGTATTACTATATGGGGAAGGATCACCTACAGTTATTGCCGACAAGTGTGTGTGTGTGTGGGGGGGGCTATATGGGACACAGCTATATGGATACACAGAGAGGGCTTAACTACTATCTTGGGCTACCACTATATCACTAGGCTTTTGGCTGCCATGACAAGCACGTTGTAATAAGGAATCAGAGGGGCAGAACACAGAGGGAGCCCCCCTGTTACCTTATCACAATGTGTTTATCATGGCAGAATACCGATAGCGGCGCTTGGTTGGAGGGGGGGGGGGGGCAAGTTGACCTCTTGCACCAGGGCCCAAGAAACATTAGCTACGCCCCAGCACAGCCTGAAGTAGGGGAGTCTGATTTTAGCTCTATGAGGCACACAGGGAGCTGCTGTCAGTATATACAGTGAGTACAGTTACTTATACTGTACACTGACCTATTTTACTATTAAGTGGCCAACCCCTTTAAATATAACTTATAAATGTAACGTTAAAAGACCTTCTCTGAGAACAGGAACTGCCTTGAAATTAATGAAACTAAATCCATACAAATAAGTAGCTGGTGAATAAGAGAATATCAGCGCAACAATACTGATTAGTGGAGAGCACTAGAAAATCAAGCCGGGTTATAATTATATTTTTCCTTATGCAAATTGCTTTCTCTGTATGTGTAATTTCACCTGACATTTATCAAGACACATTTAATATTCCCATCTAATATGCACATCTTCAGCCAAGCAGGAGCCTTTTCATATCCCCTTCATTTATTAATTCACGCTTTTGTTATGTCCTTACTGGCCATGTGCTTGGTGGGTCCTGGAACCAGAGCCTATCAATTATATTGTGTCACATTTTGCATTTGCATGTACAGTAGATTAAACTTGTAAGTATACAGGGGCTACTTGTAAATCGGACTTTTACTTTTTACTTTTGCTTTACTTTCCCTTTGGTGATGCTATAATGAGAATATTATCTACAGGATTTCTTTACAGTTACAACTATCACTATGGTTATAAACAGAAGACAGGTTGGGGTAGATTTACTGTGTAATTTAGATTTTACCAAACCACTCCACTTTGCCAAGCTTAGTGTATTTTGGTGCAGATTGTGCCAAAAGTTTGCCACATTGCAATGGTAAGGTTGACTTTTCTGTTTAACTTATTGTCAAAGACCCTTCAAATAGAATGGTGTTGTCCATATTAGACACAGCTTTTCTAGGACTAGTGTTGAGTGGACTTGCCAAACTGTTCAGACTTCACAACGTTCTACAAACATGAATGCTCAGCATTTGACTCCAAGTGGCTGGTGAAGTTGAATGTCACCCTAGGGCTGCCAAGGAAACATGGATGCAGTCTATGAATGTGTCCATGTTGTTCAGGATCTCACCAGCCACTGGGAGTCAAATGCAGAGGAACTTCAAATCTGAAAATCCGAATGGTTCGGCAAGTTTGCTTAACACTGGTGGGTGCAATTACAACATCTGTACCCTATATAGTTACGCCACTGATTATGGAAGTTCAACCGCTTGGACTCCCACCAGTCAAGACACACTGGAGTCATCCATACAAGCATCTTTGTCTGATATAAAAGCTTATTCTATCCCATTCTATTTGCATTGAATTTTACTATTTGAAGGATTATAAAATAATAAGAAAGGTTCTATTCATTACAAAGGGCCAGACCTTACATGGCGGAGGCTGGGTTCACACTACGTATATTTCAGTCAGTATTGTGGTCCTCATATTGCAACCAAAACCATTAGTGGATTAAAAACACAGAAAGGATCTCTTCACACAATGTTGAAATTGAGTGGATGGCCGCAATTTAATGGCAAATATTTGCTGTTATTTTAAAACAACGGCTGCTGTATTAAAATAATGGCCGTTATTTACTGTTATATGGCGGCCATCCACTCAATTTTACCATTGTGTGAACAGATCCTTTCTGTGTTTTTAATCCACTCCTGGTTTTGGTTACAATATGAGGACCACAATACTGACTGAAATATATGTAGTGTGAACCCACTATAGTGGATTGTTACATGAACCTGCTGCTCACTCCATTCACTTTTTTGTACTGGATTATAGATTTATTCTACAGCTTAGAGATCCACTTTAACATTGACCTAAGACCAGATATAGAATTCTGCGCCCATGTACATGCCCTGGCTAATATAGTATAATGCAGGCAGTAAAATTAGCAGTTGCTCTTCTATAAGGATTTAGCTTACAGCTGCAGAGCTTATTTGCAATACAGTAGGGAAGTAAATTTCATTTCTCTTGCCTTCCTTAGGAGAAAGATAAATGGGATATGTAGGAGTTGTGACAGATGTATCACTAATAATTGATCGGCTTCAGACTACGTTCTGTTCCAGCAGATGCTGAGCTGGTGATCAGCTATAAGTAGCTTTCATCTTATGCATCACTAAGCTTACTGCTATAAGCCAGATCAGTATTTGGGTCCCAAACAGCTAGAACAGGATTTCCCCCATTAATTTCCACTAGTGTTTCTTAGGCTAAGATTAATGAGCTTTTTACATGAAGTGAAATTAGAAATAATCCATGAAAGCTTCATAAAACTATTCAATGGTGGGACAGTGTCTAACCTTGAACTGGCAGGCCAGGTTGTCTTTCATAGCCCCAGGTCTAGAGTGGTAGAGATGCATGTTTTTATTGATTTTTTGCATTCCATGTTATTACTGCATCTTTATAGCTGTAAATGAACATTGCTGATGGTACAGTACAACTATAGTGGTGTCACCTTACATCATGCTTACTGGCTCTACCCTGTAAATACTTTGGAAAGGGGTACTCCAGAGAATAAAAAATATAATCAAATGGGGTCAGAAAGTTAGATACTGTATATTTGTAAATGACTTCTATTTAAAAATCTCAAGTCTCCTAGTACTTATCAGCTGCTGTAAAGCCTACAGGAAGTGGTGTATTCTTTCCAGTCTGACACAGTGCTCTCTGCTGCCACCTCTGTTCCTGTCAGAAACTGTCCAGAGCAGGAAAGGTTTTCTATGGGGATTTGCTACTGCTCTGGGCAGTTCCTGTCACAGACAGAGATGGTAGCAAAGTGCACTGTGTCAGACTGAAATGAATACACCACTTTCTGCAGGACATACAGAAACTAAGAAGTACTGGAAGGCTTGACATTTTTAAATAGAAGTCATTTACTAATCTATATAATTTTCTGACACCAGTTGATTAAAAATAAATTCTCCTTTAACCCTTAGGAGACATAGCCAGTTTTCATTTTTGCACTTTCCTTTTTCCTCCTCGTGTATATAAGGCCATAGCGCGTGCATTTTTCCACCCAGAGAGCAAAAATGAGCCCTTATTATAAAATATATATGTTCCTTGAAATTTGATCCATTCCATTTCCTAGCTATTGTGGCCTCTGTAGTGCAGTCACTACATGGGCAAACACAATAACTAAACAAAGCTTTTCACTGTGCTGTTGTTATATATTCAGAGACAATGGTCAGGTGCCCAATTTCAACAGATCTGTCTTCACATGCACACATAACGGAGCTCATACAGCCAGCAGTCCTGCTATTAGCTACCAATATTTCAATGGATCAAAGATTATGATTGTGCCTCTAGATCACAGACCAGAAGCATTGTTGTGTTCCTCGTGTCAAGGAGGTTGAAAAGGCTCTGGCTGAATTGACTTTTTAAGGTTTTTAGTGTAATGTGTGTGGTCTACAAGCTCTTCATTCTTTATTCAGCCATGACATTCTTTATTTAATACCATGACATGAGAACACACATTATGAACATCAAAATAATTTTAATTGACAGATATAAATCATTTGTAAAATTGATTTGTTCCTTAATTTTTTTTTGAACACATGGAGTCCCGGAGGGTCCTGTTATGTTATGTTATCTTACCACCCAAGTGCTTGTTATCTCCCTGCAAATATAATGTAGTTATTTTTCTCATCATAAACTCAATAGAAGGACATGGAGAGAAAAGAGCTGCTGCTCCTCACACCTATGGCTGACACTAATGCCTCTCGGCTACATTTAAAAACCAACGCCAGGATGTTGGTATATAATTTTATCAAACTATATTGCCTAATGTACCACATGCAGGTCCCCTGGCCCACATGAGTCCCAACATTTAATTAACACTGTGTCAGTCAGCGACCGCCAACCCCGCAAGGCAAGCGACAACAGGGGAGGGCGGCTCCAGAATAGCCCTGTAACCCCAATGTCACAGGACCAAACCCACTGGGCCAACCCACACCCCGCAGGCACCGCTGGCGGAGAAGGCGGCTGGCAAGCAACATGAGTGTGAACAAGGTGTTACTACTCAACACTGCACCGAAATGTAGAATGGGAGAAAGAGGTGGTACTTACAATGTGTGCACAGGGGTTGGCGATCACTGACCAACACAGTGTTGATTTATTGTAGGGACTCATGTGGGCCAGAGGACCTTCACGTGGTACATGGGGAAATATGGTTTGATCAAATTATATACCAACATCCTGGCGTTGGTTTTTAAACGTACCCGAGTATCATTAGTGTCAGCCATAGGTGTGAAGTGCAGCAGCTCCTTTCTCTCCATGTCCGTGATAAACTCAATAGACATGGATAAAAAAAAAAACATGAAAAGAAAAAGAGTGTTGTGGGCCTGGAATTTAGATATATTGATATAAGGAATGCAAAAGTACCTAGACCCTGGTACTTTAGGGTCCACAATCAACCATTTCACTCCATAAATCCCATGGTTATTAGAGACCATTTGTGGGGCTGGGGGTGGAGTAAAAATAGAAAAGTGATACTTACTTTCCCCAATCCCTTGCTGCTGTTGTTGTTCTGATGGCTGCTGATTTTTACTCATTATGATATCTTCCTGGTTTCTGTGATGTGACCCCTAACAGAAAATTCCATACGTAGTCACTGATTGACTTAGTGTGTAGTTCTTGTGAGAGCAATATGTCACTAGAACCAGGAGGAAGTAATAATGGGCTGCTGCCGATCAGGAAAGGTATCACTTTTTTTTTTATACATCACCGTTAACCATATACGATAGATAAATAGGTAGATAGTAGAGATAAGCGAGTAGTGAAATATTCAATTTTTGAGAATTCGAATCGAATAGGCACCGATATTCGACTAATCGAACGAGTATTCGTTTCTATTCTAGCCTATGGGAAAAAAATTTGCGGCACTTGGAAATCAAAATTTGACCACTTGGAGGTCACCAAGTCCCCCATGAAACCTGCCTAAACGATGCAAACACCTCCGGAATGACACTGGGACATTAGGGGGAGCATGCCTGGGTGCACCCAACACCCCAAAATCGCAGTATAATGCCACGCTCTGCAGTTGCAAAGGAAAAATATTTGCGAACGCTTTACGAACATTTATGGCAATGTTCACACATTTCCTTCGCATTTCTTGCGCAGTGTTACATACATGATTCCAATGTGCATCCGCAGAGCGTCATGTTATTGGCGCGTATCACGCGTAATGCTGTACGAACGTTGCTGGAACAAGATGTATGACGTGCCTTTTTCTGGGCTACTGGAACAATATGTATCACTTGCCTTTTACTGGGCTACTGAAACAGTATATATCAGGTGCCCTTAGTGGGCTACTGGAACAGTATGTACGTAGTATGTAGGGACACTATAAGTCACTTGTACACACAGGGTACTGGAATGAATACAGCTGCTGCTGCTGTTATATCATCTATGTCTTAGCACTGAGAAGTGCTTTTGATTCAGAGATGACTTTTCTGCTTGATCTTAGCCCTGAAAAGGACTTTTGGGTTCTGTAGTAAGCCTGCCTAACCAAAACGCTACTAAAACCTCTCTCTCCCTGCTGCGAGATCTTTCCCTGGCTAGGTTGAAAGCTCATCTGCGGTTCAGAGGTGGGAGCCAAGTATTTAAGATTCAAGGTCATGTGGTTCAGCTATTCAATAAGGGTAGACGCCGTTTTCGCACTGTGTGCGTACTCCCAGGGTCCCTCATGGCCTCCCTGCATGGTCATTGGTTTAAAAAAAAGCGCCAACTGCGATGGGAGGGCTTTCGAATGTTTCCCGCGTATTCGCCTCACTACTCAATTGAATTTGAATCTTTCGAATACCGCAATATTCGATCGAATACCGCAATGTTCGATCGAATACCTACTTGATTAATTCATTGGGACTCATGACTCCACTACGGTGAACCGCTATTGTCTATCTACAACTACCACACAGCTCATCTGCTGGACACGTCCATAGAGACCAGGATTTCACATGGCACTCAGGATCTATCTTAATACCCCTTGTCCCATTATTACTCCCCTGGTCACCTGTTAAACAGTGAGCATGTGTATTTATATAGATAACTCGATGACAAGAGCAGTCCACCACCTTCCATCCCCTATAGGGAGACTTCCAGCCTTGGAAAATACTCCTTAAATCGTCATTTTAAAAGAAACAGACAACCACAAAAAAGAAAAAAAAGAGAAAAACATAATTAAAAAAACATATACTAATAAAAAAAGAAAAAAGAGATTAAAAAAAGAAAAAGAAAAAAAAGAAAAAGGTCTCTCTCAATTCTTGTGGGTCCCAACAATAACAAACCAGTCCGATAGCACCCTATCGACACAACACGATAAACTCATCAACCCATCTCCCGTCTACTAAATCACGAATGACTATATTAACTCCTAACTTCACCCCTAACTCCTCTCGGACAGAGGTCCCTCCGATCGGCCCACAGATCACAGAGTTTAAACGAAAATTAAACCCCACACCACAGCTCAGAGAATATCAAATATCACATAAATACTCTCCACGTACTGTATAATGTACAATAAAAAATCGAACCAACACCCCCCATCCCAGTAACGCCACCCCCCCCCCAAAAAAAAAATTAAAACCCAAAAACAAAAAAAACAAACAAATTGAAATAATAATGAGTCTCTCACTCCTCACCTCCTCCCCTCCTACGTACACCTAGAACCTACTAACTAATAATTCTCATACTCCCCGATCTAACCACGTCCCCCATATCTCGTTAAACATCTCGGATTCCCCTCTCTTCTTTGATTCAAACTGCTCAAACATAGCTCATTTCCCTTTTCCAATCCCCGAAAGTTGTTTCACAGGGAATTTTCCATTTCTTTAATATACAATTCCTGGCAGCAAACAAGGCCCTATGTAAGACTCTTTTTTTTAACTGGTGGGCAGGGGCGTAGCTAATGTCTCCTGGGCCCTGGTGCGAGAGGCCAACTTGGGCCCCCCCCCTCCTTTCACGACCAAGTGATGCTATTGGTGTGTGTGTATATATATATATATATATACACACACACCAAGACAGATATTACCACTAACACCAGCATATTGGAAGAGAAAGTATTATCACCGTACATATTACCGCCATACTGTTACCGACCAAATCCTGTATACTGAGACCTATATTACCAGTAATACCAGTATATAGGAAGGAAACATTACTGCCACACCACAACCACTACCATCACCACCATATTGTTACTGACCAAATCCAGTACACTAAATCACCTCATCCAGTCATATAGAGGTGGCCCCAGCTCTACACAGGCTCTATACACCATATACATTACAGTGCAGATATATCAGGTGACTCACAGGGGGACGTCTTCTCTGATCGGAGTTCTTCCCTTTTCATCTTCTTCTCCATTTGCCCTGGGCCGTTATGAGAACTTCTCCGAGCCACGAATCCACAGAATCTGCCAGACAGACATATTAGTCTCCTCACTCTGGCACCATCCTCATCTATATACACACTGCACATCTGTATTGTCCCCTTTACACACTCCTTTAGTGGGTAGCCTGACTCTATGTGACCCCCTAATAATATATGCCCCCCTCTGTGTATTCCCTCTCCCCCTATGTTGCCCCCCCCCAAATGGATGGCCCCTCTCCCCCCATGTTGCCCTCCTTATAGATGGCCCCCTCTCCCCCCACCCTCCCTTATAGATGGCCTCCTCTCCCCCCTCCATATAGATGGCCCCCTTTACCCCCTCCCTTATAGATGGCCCCCTCTCTCCTCACCCTCCCTTATGGATGGCCCCCTCTCCCCCCACCCTCCCTTATAGATGGCCCCCTCTCCCCCCCTCCCTTATAGATGGTCCCCTTCCCCCCCCTCCCTTATAGATGGTCCCCTTCCCCCCCTCCCTTATAGATGGTCCCCTTCACCCCCCTCCCTTATAGATGGTCCCCTTCGCCCCCCCTCCCTTATAGATGGTCCCCTTCGCCCCCCCTCCCTTATAGATGGTCCCCTTCGCCCCCCCTCCCTTATAGATGGTCCCCTTCACCCCCCCTGCCTTATAGATGGTCCCCTTCACCCCCCCTGCCTTATAGATGGTCCCCTTCACCCCCCCTCCCTTATAGATGGTCCCCTTCACCCTCCCCTCCCTTATAGATGGCCCCCTCTCCCCCCCTCCCTTATAGATGGTCCCCTTCACCCCCCCTCCCTTATAGATGGCCCCCTCTCCCCCCCCTCCCTTATAGATGGTCCCCTTCACCCCCCCCCTTATAGATGGTCCCCTTCACCCCCCCCTCCCTTATAGATGGTCCCCTTCACCCCCCCTCCCTTATAGATGGCCCCTTCACCCCCCCTCCCTTATAGATGGCCCCCTTCACCCCCCCTCCCTTATAGATGGTCCCCTTCACCCCCCCTCCCTTATAGATGGCCCCCTTCACCCCCCCTCCCTTATAGATGGCCCCCTTCACCCCCCTCCCTTATAGATGGTCCCCTTCACCCCCCCTCCCTTATAGATGGTCCCCTTCACCCCCCCCTCCCTTATAGATGGTCCCCTTCACCCCCCCTTATAGATGGTCCCCTTCACCCCCCCTCCTCCCTTATAGATGGTCCCTTTCACCCCCCCCCCCTCCTCCCTTATAGATGGTCCCCTTTTCCCCCCACCCTCATAGATGCCCCCCTCTTTCCCCCCACCCGTACAGGCTGATAAAAAACAAAACTTAACTCACTTAACCACGTTGATCCTCACTCCTTGGGTCTGTCCCCGGCTGCTGCGCGGCTGCCGGAGGTGTCGCGTCTTATCCCCGGCAGCGCGCGCATCCCAGAGCTCCCTGCGCGCCGGAACCGGAAGTCAGGGCCCAAGGCGCGCAGGGAGCTCTGGGATGCGTGCGCTGACGGGGATAAGACGCGACATCCCCGGCAGCTGCGCAGCAGCCGGGAGAAAACAGAGTCGGACTCTTGTGACCGCAAGCAAAACAATGCTTGCGGTCACAAGAGTGATTGAAAGGGAGGGCCTTGCGGGGCCCTGAGGACCCCGCGGGCCCCCCTTTGTGGCGGGCCCAGGCGCGGCGGCGACCCCCGCGACCACGGTGGCTACGCCACTGCTGGCGGGCAAGCCACATCCGAAAGATCTCCCAGGAGACACAGCTTAGTATTCCCACATATTTTAACTCCAGTTACCTTAGTTATTTGTTGTATAATATCCCCCCAATACCGATGGAGTTTGGGACATTGCCATAGAAGATGGATTAGGTCTCCCCCCTCACTCTTACATCTATTACATTTATTTGACTGGACTAATTTCATTCTAAATAATTTCACCAGTGTATAGTGCACCCTATAAATAATAAATAGTTGAGATATCCTATGACTGGATCTTAAACTAGTGCAACAAACAGATTCAAACACATAATCCCAATCAACATCCGACCCAACGTTGTATTTCCATTTATCCTTAAATGTAGTGTCGTTAACAACTTTATCATATTGTGATAGTTTTTTTTTATAGATTCTGGATATAAGACCCTTCTTTACTCTTGTGACTTTCTCATCAAATAAATCATGTGCTGTAACCAACAATTTGCTGTGATCAACTGTGCTTTTAGTTGCATGTGCCACTTGCCAGTACCAGAATTGTGAAGTGCTAGGAATATCAAACTCTGTGACCAACATATCTAGCGATTTAAGAACCCCACACTCATCAAACATGTGATTAACTTTTGTGACCCCATATTTACCCCAAAAATTATAGTCAGAAATTTTATAAAAGTGAACAAGCGAGGGATTACCCCATAATGGGGTGAATTCATTACTATTGTGCATATTCAATTTTTTCTTTACCACCTGCCATACTTGTCCCATCATATACCAAATGGGTTCTGTAAATCTATCGAATTTTTCACTGGACTCAAGTATAGAAGGAAGATCAGGTCGTATTCGCCCACTTATTGGTAAAATCAAAGTCCTTCCACCTAATTATATAGGACATTTGTGCTGCCAGGAAGTATCTCTCAAACTCGGGCAATCTCAATCCTCCTTCTTTCCTCCCATATGTGAGGGTTGCGTATTTTATTCTTCCCATCTTGTTCTTCCAAATTAAAGCATTACACATTTTAGTAATTATTTTAAAATAGCGTCTACCTATCCATACAGGATAATTATAGAGCACGTATAGAATTTTGTGCAAAATCACCATCTTCACTATACCAACCCTAGAAGCCATCCCCGCTGGGAGTTTATTCCAGACCTTAATTTTCCTATATATATCATCAATTATGGGCAACAAGTTGGTATCCAAATATAACTTTAGATCAGAAGAGATTTCGATACCAAGGTATTTAAATGTCCCCCCAGGAGGAACAGCGCTCAGCTGACCACAGTCTGCTCTATCTCCCTCAGAAAGAATTTGCCAATTGATAGAGAATCCTGAGTATAAACCAAAATTGTTAATAACCTCAATAAGTAAACCTAGGGAGGAATGGACGTTGGAGAGAAAAAGTAACATGTCGTCCGCAAACATGGACGTCTTCTCTTCCTTATCACCATATTTAAAACCCTCCACACCAACAAAATTTCTCAAACCAATAGCAAGGGGCTCCAAAGCAATATCGAACAGTAAGGGCGAAAGGGGACAACCTTGCCGTGTACCCCTAGTTAACATAAATGAAGCTGATAAGCAAGAATTAACCAATACCCTAGCCAACGGCTTATTGTACAACAATTGAATCCATCGTATAAAAGTAGCACCAAAACCCATTCTCTTAAGTACTATCCAAAGATATTCCCACTCAATGCGATCGAAAGCTTTGCTGGCATTGAGAGCAATAATCGCCTTACCCCCTGGGGCATTACCAGACTCTTGTATATTAACAAATGCCCTTCGGATATTATAATACACCCCCCTAGCAGCCAAAAAACAGGACTGATCTTTATGAATCAGCTTATCAACTACCGTCAGGAGCCGATTAGACAATAATTTTGCCAAAATTTTGACGTCAGCATTGATCAGGGAGATGGGACGGTATGACTCGGGGCTCAACGCATCCTTCCCCTCTTTAAGAATTAGGGCAATTGATGCTTCTCTCATAGACTCGGGGAGGACACCCTCTAAATATGCGTTATTAAAGACCTCCAAGAGTTCCTTAATTAGCCTACCCCCTGTTCTATAGGAATGCCGTCAGAGCCCGAAGCCCTACCGTCGCAAATCTCCCCCACCACCTTCAGACATTCGCCCTTAGTAAAAGGAGCCTCTAAAGCCTCTCTCTCCTCGCGAGATATAGACGGTATTTGAATCTTTTCCAAATAAGCTTCAATTTCAACATTACTACAGGTACACTCCGAGGTATAAAGATCTCTATAGTATCTCTCAAAAACCTTTAGGATAACATCTGTGGATGTACTAACCACCTCTCCGTCTTTAATTGCCACAATCCTACGCTTCCTTTCCTGTACACGAATAATTCTCGAATACAGAAATCATGTCAGCTTTACTTCATGGTGAATAGCGTAAAAACAACCCAATTTATTAATTGAGTCATTGAATTTACAAACCCATAATGCTAATCTTGATACCTCTGGTATGTCTCCCAAAAATGAATTCAATATTAAGAGGGTGCCATGTGGAGGAGGTAAATATAGACATGCCAAAACACATTTAGAATAATTTACATCACAGGACCAAAACTACAAATCTGCTTTCCTTATCTACTCTACTACTAATTACATTACAGCTAATAGCTTGGTGAAGCAGAACACCGACACCACGAATGTAATGAGAAAACGGGGAGTGATATTGCTGCTTAATCCATCATTTATTAAACCTCTCTAGTCTGTTCCATGTCATATCATGGAGTCCCCACAATGTTGGCTATGCACATTCAAAAGAGAGAGTGTAACTCTTTATCATAAATTTCCCTTGATCCACCTGGATTAACTCATGTGATAATAAAGAGACAAAGTATAATAAAATACAACTAACAGACAGTTATTTATAACACACTCATATTTGTTGTCTAATACAGTGGAGGCCATCAACCTCTATAAGGGTCCTTTTAGCGGGGCCAAGTGCCAAGCTGGCAGAACAGTGCTTGTTTAATGGCTCAATCATTGCAAGATCATTTATGTAGCCCTTCACTTGCATCACTGTTGGCTGCACATAGCCTGTTTATATAAGGTAAATGCATGGGACATCAAAAATTATTGTAAGGGTCACACAATTCCATTAATCAGTCAAATGACTGTATGTTTACTAGGTCTTTTATACTAAGCGATAATCGGCCTCTTCTGCCAATAAATACTGCCTCCCCCCACACACACACCTGTATAAAACAGCATTCAACACCATTATTCTTTACAGCTAGACACCCTTTTTTTTTAGATTTACCTATCTAAAAAGTAATATTGGTCATACAGTTAGTTATTTGATGATTGATGATTTCACAAATGCAACCATTTGAGCCTATATTGCCCATACATGATGAATCAATTTTTCTGGGAATGTTCAGAGAACTTTAATTCCTGAAAGTTTTTATGGACAAATATTTTACACACAACCAACATCATTCTGGGCAAAGACTAGAGATGAGCGCAACCAATCGTATGGCATTTGAATCCTGTATCCATGTTTGCCTGGACTCCCTAGGGCTGCATCCAACCTCTTCAGCTGCCAGTATTCAAATGTGGAACGATCAGACTCGAGCATTTTTGAGAACACTCATCTGTAGCAATGACCAATCAGTTAAAACCACAGTTCATTCTTATAGTTCACCCAAAAAATGATTGATTTGCATTGAAGTCAATGGAAAGACGGACGTCCAATGCACACAATGTGTTGAATAACGGATGATATCGATGCGGACGTCGAAATAATGATCATGACAATTATTTTCGGACGTCTTTTGGAAACAGCGGACGTTTTTTATTAGTTCACACACAGTTTCTTTTGTCACCATTCTTTCTCTGTTTTTAAATTCAATGGACTTTTCAATTAAGACACACCCAAAGGCCAATTAGTAACCCCAAACTAGAATAATGTACCAGCAGTGGTCATTGCACTGAGGGAAGGCCAGACAGCTAAATGACGTCCATTATTTTAGACTCAAACTAACGGACGTCATTTTAAACAGAGCAGAAAAAAAACGTTGTGTGAACATAGCCTTGATCTGCTTTCTTATAATTAAAGTTAATTATAAAGAAAGTGGATTCATTTTCTTCTTACAAAGCAAAACTGATCTGCGCTCATATCCCTCAGGCTGCTGGCTCCATGCAGAGGGAGAACACTGCCCGGGGACTGCCTTGAAAGCATGGATACAGCCATGGCGGTAGGGAACCTTAAATTTGACTTCTCTTGTAAAACGTAAAGCTTCAACTATATGATCTTACTAGGCCTTAATATAACATCCATGGCAAGGGCCAGGTCAAAGTCTAGATAAATAATAAAAGTGATTGTGTTCTTCTGTGCTTTGTGTGATTTTGGCCAGCAGCGGTTTTGGCATGGTTGCAGAACAGACACTCCTAAATTGTCTATTTGAAGACAGCTAACAAAGAAATTGAAATTACAGCACTGTGTGTTCTCCTAAGCAAACAAACATTTTAGGATTGTCCTGAAATAAAATATAAAGCCAAAACGCTCTTAACCACTGTCAGGGCCTAGGGGAACAAATAGATAGGACAAGGACTCTGCTCTTTCCTGGTTTTTCCTCCTATCTCTCCGACCGCTCCTTTAGCGTATCACTGTCTGGCTCCACCTCATCTTCCCTCCCCCTACAGTCAGGGTTCCTCAGGGATCAGTCCTGGGTCCTCTCCTTTTCTCACTTTACACTTTACCCATCGGACAAATCATCAGCAAGTTTGGTTTTCAGTACCATCTCTATGCTGATGATTCCCAGCTGTATACCTCCTCCCGTGATATCACCCCTGCTCTTCTACAGAACACCAGTAACTGTCTGTCTGCCGTCTCTAATGCTATGTCCTCCCTATTCCTAAAACTAAACCTTTCTAAGACTGAGCTTCTTGTCTTCCCTCCCTCTGCTGAACACCCTCCACCTGACATCTCCATCTCTGTCTGTAATGCAACCATAACCCCTACACAACAAGCCCGCTGCCTTGGGGTTATATTTGACTCGGATCTGTCCTTCACTCCTCATATTAAATCTCTTTCACGTTCCTGTAATCTGCATCTAAAAAACATCTCTAAAATCTGTCCCTTCCTTACTGTCGAATCTGCTAAAACTCTTATTGTCGCTCTGAACCATTCTCGTCTTGGCTACTGCAATTCCTTACTTATCGGCCTTCCTTCCTTTAAACTTTCCTCTCTCCAGTCCATTCTCAATGCAGCTGCCAGGCTCATCTCCATGTACAGCCGCTATACCAATGCCTCCCCCTGTGCCAGTCACTACACTGGCTCCCTATTAAACACAGGATACAATACAAAGTCCTCCTGCTAACCCACAAGGCTCTCCACAGTGCTGCACCTCCCTATATCTCCTCCCTCATCTCTGTCTACCACCCTACCCGTGCCTTACGCTCCTCTAATGACTTAAGACTAACATCCACCTTAATCCGCACCTCTCACTTCCGTCTCCAGGACTTCACCCGAGCTGCACCAGTTCTATGGAATGCATTACCCAAGACTGTCAGACTCACCACCAATACACAAAGTTTCAAACCTGCCCTCAAAACACATCTGTTCAAGCAGGCTTACCAGGTTCCCTAATTTTGACTGCTACCCTCAACCTCCCCCCTCCCCCCCCCACACACCTACCTCCGCCACACACACACACCAAGCATTTAAGCACTTAGAACTGTGCATGCAGGCATTGGCTGGTGACAGGTTCATCCACCCTTACCTGCACTGCCTTATTTATAATGATGGCCGGACCATAAGAACAAGGAAGCACTTTGCCCCTCTGCCATTCTGTCTCGCACCCCCTCCTGATAGTGTGTAAGCTCATGCATGCGAGCAGGGACCTCACTCCTCATGTATGGATAATTATATGTATCTCTCTGTAAAGTCTATTTTTGTATGTACCCCAGAATTGTAAAGTGCTGCGGAATCTGTTGGTGCTATATAAATAAAAATTAATATTATTATTAAGTGGGCCCTAAAGCTAATACCTTCAATGCTGTCCCTGCTTACCAAACTGGATGACCCTGCTCGGAAATAAGTTCAAGAACACAAGACAAAACACAGACAGACAAAAGATAGACAAAAAGACAGGACGTGGAATAAAATGGTGAGTCAGTCCAGGTCACCAACAGAGAGGACGAGCAAGGAACAGTGACAGCAGATAAAGGCAAAATCCCAAAAATGGGCAGAAATGGGAACTGAGAAGGCAGAAAAAACATAATCTCTGCCACAGAGGTCGTAACTTCACCCTTCATATCAGCACTAATGTCTTATTAGGCATGGACATGACACCGCATAAATCATCATATTGGGCTAAAAGGAATTAAAGGAATTGTTATTATTCCAGAAAATTAATACTATGAAATAGGAAATTATGATTTGTTACAAGCCAAAAATAAAATGTATCTGCTTAGTCCAGAAATATCCTGAATTAATGTTATTTTATTATATTAAGAGATGATACTGCTAATTGCCCATTTATAATGTTGGCTGGCATTATCGCCAATGTCTACAGCTAACTCCTCCATCTGACACAGGTAACTCAATTTGATTTCCACAGATGACAGGGATGACAGAGCTAGCTGCCTGAAGCAAAAATCGTATGAGACCCTTGGACAAAACCTTAAGTTTACCTGGTATCGTAGACAACAGAAGGGGGACTGGGTTATTTTCAAAAAAGATCATCTGTGTAAAAATGTGGCTGATCGCGCTCCTGTGTGAGTGCATCAACTAGAGGAATAGATTACTTGGCTAGATGGATACCCTGTCTAGCCAGATGAAACAAACAGTTGTATTAGTATACACTAATATCTCTCTATGTTTGCTGGCCCTCTTCCTATGTTATGTGATGGTATATGTGCAAGTGGACTGTCAAGCAGTCCAAAAACGTTCCTCTGCCCTGTTTGTTTCCACGCGGTGATGGTCAGTGTTTAAAAATAATACGATATACAGTATGGGTATCACTCACCCAGCAGTGTGGTTTGTCTTAATGTTCTCCACATTGGGTGAAATCAGCTCCCGGATATCCGAGTAGTATTCGGCTGTCTGAGTCCTCGAAAATATAGTATAAGGGGGGGGAGGGTCGCGTTCCGGCTCTTCTTGACAAAGAGGGGCGTATCCCTCGAAACATGTCGAAGGTTGTTTGACCATTCCAGGCTTCCTTAGGAGACGTGACGTCACGTTGGAATCTGAAGGACTCTGTTCAAAGTTCTGCAGTGGGAGAGAGGAGCGTTACCGGCCGGAACGCGACCCCCCCCCCCCCCCCCCCCTTATACTATATTTTCGAGGACTCAGACAGCCGAATGCTACTCGGATATCCGGGAGCTGATTTCACCCAATGTGGAGAACATTAAGACAAACCATAACTGTTTGTTTCATCCGGCTAGACAGGGTATCCATCTAGCAGAGTAATCTATTCCTCTACTTGCTGCACTCACACAGGAGCGCTATCAGCCACATTTTTACACAGATTATCTCCAATTTACTGATTACAGGTAACAGTAATCTGACACGCAGCTCCAACAACCTAAATTAACATCTATATTGGGTTGTGCAAACAATATAATATAGGCAGCACTTTTTAAGTACAAAAAAAAACTATTTTCAAAAAAGACCCCTGTAATAGAACGAATGAGTGGGATCACCTCTTTCCATATAGGCTGAAACTTAGGACCATCAGTTTTTCTAATAGCAACCTTTAGACCATTAAAGGAACCTGTGAAATGAAAAACATGAGTGTAGGTGAGTCCTTGGCTAGATATGGCTTGTCCTGAGTTATAAGCCTTTTTACTATGAAATTAGGGCTCAAGTGCCCAAGGGGAGTTCCCCAACATAGCAGGAGCCCTAACTAGTCCTTACAGTTTAATATAGTCATAGTACATGGTACCTCTATATATGCAGTACTCAAGCAGGATGTCCCATATTTCCAAAAGAATGCTTTCACAAAATGCTTAGATAATTTTTTCCCCCCATTTGTCAGAAGTTGCTGCCATGCACTGCTCAGGTAATACACTGTTCCAGAATATAATAATGTTGTGTCAGTTTGTGTCAGAGGGCACTTGAAAATTAAGAGTCAATATATTTTGGGAGGAAATAGTTAATAATTTATATATGACTAAATAATGTAAATTTTGTGTGGCACAATAGCATATATGAATAAGAAATAGGATTCTTGTGAATAAGCAGTTCAGCAGAGCAGCCCACACTAACATTCCCCTTCAGTTCTTGGTGCATTAAAGGATTCCCTGACTCTCTCACAGACAGGCACTGATTCCCCCTCCTACACACATATGCTGGGTATTAGGACTGAATGTATTAGACACAGAAAACAGCAATTCTCTTGTTGAATGACTTCAAACCGTTTGGATGATACAAAGCAACCAGAAGAATAAAAAAAAGAAGAAGAAAAAAATCAGTTTATCTAAATTATCACTTTGTTTCTGAAATGTTCACCCAACTTTTAATGATCCCATAGAACTGATTGAATGTGGGTCGGATTAGATTGTGAGCTTTGCTTGCACAAAGGTTGTCAGGAGTATTTCCAACCTGTGCATAGTATAAAAATTTGTTAATGCTTCTCTAAATCAATCAACCAGTCAATAAATAATTGGGATGTCTTGGGACTCCATTGTATTGTTATAAAATAGAAAAAAGGGTACTGGAGCAAATTGTTGAATTTGGCTGCCTTAGGGTTTGTTCACACTTAATGTGCAAGCCTTTTTTTTTTTTTCTGCAAATCCAGTGTATCAGTAGCCCATTCTGCTCCCACAAACTATATAAAGTACTTAGAGATGAGAGAACTTCAAGTGAACCTGAATGGAATTGAACCTGATAACTTGGCCATCGATTGCATTAGTCTGCAGCCTGGAAAAGTTCAGGATGACAGTCATAAGTCTCCTAGGGCTGTGTCCATTTTTTCCAGACAGTGTTAATTAACAACTGATCCATCTCCATGGGGCCGCAGTAGACAAACAATTTAGCAGATGCTGAAGTTTTTTTTATACCAGTAGTGTATTTTTTTATTATTCTATAGACGTTCAGAATTACAGAAGCTTCGCCACTCAGATAAATGCACTACTATGTTTCTGGGTACATTCCAGGATCCCTTAAGTCAGGGCATGTTAAAATTTCTTCCTAAACTTGCTGACTAGCAAGTCTATGGTACAGAAGGATATGCATGCAGTGCCAATAAAAACATATTCCTAAATCAGCACATTCCAGTAACAGCGCTGCAAGGTATCTTCCAGTAGCATCATGCACAGTATCCAAATCCACATTTATCAGGTTTGTGTAGCAACCACATAATTTATACATAAGGGAGAAGGAAGAACATAATGTAATTGGGACCCATATGACCTATCTAGACTTTAGCAATATTATTGCAGGAATGTGGAATCTTCTAATGAGTAGATTCATTTTGAGAAATATGCAAAGTAACATTACCTGGAGATTACTTATACTCCACATCTATGGATAGAAAAGCCCTCTGGTAAGGTATGGATTGCAGTGCTGTAATTTATTTATTTCTTAAGGAAGCAGCCAATTTTTGTTTTTACATTTACATTTTTTCCTCCACCCCTTCTAAGGACAAGAAGTCTTTTATTTGATGGGACTTCAATCTTGCTTTCCCGTAAAACTATATCAACCATAGATTCTGAAATAAATGCACAAAAAGGCTATATTCTAAAATACATACACAAAAAGGCTATGTCCATGTTACGTTTAACAGCGTCCGTTGCTATGCAATGGACGCTGTTGAACTGCAGGCCGCCGAGCTGCATTTAGCCCGTTCCTGCAGCTGATACCTCTGTTTTGGCTGCAGGAATGTTCTTTTTTTACTATTGACTTGCGGGCACCGTTGGGTGTGCCCGCAAATCAATTAGCCATTCACTTCAAGGTCATATGCATGTAACTAGAAATGGCTGGGCCCCATAGCAAGCTTTTGATTGCCCCCCCCCCCCCCCCCCCGACTGACGACTAAACGGTCAAGTGAATTCATAACTACATAACTGCTAGCTCTGGTCAGGAGTGCTTGCAGTTAAAGGGACATTTGCAAAACCCAGGAGACCAGCAGGTGCTGCAAATGATGACGGCTCAGGGGGCCCAGTGTATTGCAGGAGCAGGCCATGGGGCCCCCTGATGCAGCGGGCCCCATAGCAGCCGCTATGGCTGCTATAGTGGTAGTTACGCCCCTGGTCGCCACACTCTACATTGTGTGGACAGTTATTATTTCCGGACGCTGTTCACTATGTACATTATGTTAACGTCCGTTCTAAAGAATGGCCAAACACATATAATGTATAATGCTATGCCATTTAGATTAATGAATACTGTAAGATTTCCAGATGTGTGTCAAATAATGCTTGCACCAGACAGCAATAGGGGAAGCATACTCTAGCTTGCCATTCTAGTAGACACAGTGTACTTTAGAGGACCAATGAGTCTACTGAAGATCTTCACTCTTAGGCTGGGTTCACACTACATCTATTTCAGTCAGTATTGTGGTCCTCATATTGCAACCAAAACCAGGAGTGGATTAAAAACACAGAAAGGATCTGTTCACACAATGGTGAAATTGAGTGGATGGCCGCCATATAACAGTAAATAACTGCCATTATTTCAACATAACAGCCGTTGTTTTACAATAACAGCAAATATTTGCCATTAAATGGCGGCCATCCACTCAATTTCAACATTGTGTGAACAGATCCTTTCTGTGTTTTCAATCCACTCCTGGTTTTGGTTGCTATATGAGGACCACAATACTGACTAAAATATACGTAGTGTGAACCCAGCCTTAACCACTATATCCGCTCTTGGATGATGTTACCATTATGACATCACAATGATGCATTTGTAACTTTTTAACGGTTTATGCTAGTCACAGACCTTGATGCATCTCTATCCATCCATCCATCCATTAATCATCTAATGTTACCTTACTGTTAGATATTGTTTAAAGCCGCTTAGATTTGCTTGTACGCTGCCTTGGATTAGTTTCTTCAGCCTACTGAAAGACAATATGATTATTTGTCAGTTCATTTGGGCTAATGATCTATTAGCTCTAATGTAGAGATCTCTTCTTGGTGTGCATGCTCTTCCTTCTGCACAGCAGGCATGCCTCAATTAATGGGAGTAATTTAATTTTACAGTTCATCATTTTGGCTTTTCAGCATGTTAAGCAGTTAAATTTTTATAACACGCTGCACTAATAAGAACACAAAGTGCTGAAAAGCTAGATCTTTGCCAACATTTCGGGTGACATACGCCCACTTTGTAAATGGATCGTTGTCATTTAACAGACAACTCAGATTCTTTCTAATAATAATGAAATGAATAAAATTAAACCTTTCTTTTGAGCTCCTTAATAAAGCTGGTATAAAAGGCTGAGCTGTTGGTAGGCCCTGCTTAACAACAAGGCACAAATTCATTGTGCACAGTCCCATGCTTATATTAAAAGGGATGAGAAAAACATGGCTGCTTTCTTCTGAATACACTGGTACACTTGTTCATTGGTTCTATGTAATGTGTCAGCTCTACCCACTCACTTCAAAGGAGTACAGCTGCAAACTCATAGACAAGACATAGACATTTTTCTGATTGTGGGCAACCTGTATAAATTTATTAGTTTGTAAAAAGAAGATGCTGGTTGGTTCTGCCGTGTCTCGGGGCGCTGGATGTTGGTGTTGCTCTAACTGGTAGGCTTTGGTGTTTTGGGGCAATTTTGTCATGGTGGTCAAGTTTGGTAGTACCCATCCCTGGAAACACGGACACAGAACCTTGGTCTAAAGTGCAGGTGCAAGGTGCAGTGTAAGTGATAACAGAGTCCTGACTTAAACAGTGGCTTAACTTTACTTGGAAAAACTTCAGTGCAATACACAGCAAGAGAAACACTGCTCACAGGTGCTAGCTCAAAAATACCATACAATTTCGATACTTGAGGTAGGCTTGAGAAAGTGAAGATTTGTGTGCGAGGGTAGTGTAGGGGCCTGAAAGGAGCCCTTGTTTAAGTAGTAACAACACTCTGGCGGGATGTAGGTTAAATAGTATACTTGAAGAACTTCTCATACTCACATTTAGATATCTTTTTTTTTAAATCTGACCGCCTTCTGTCTGCACTAAATCGGAGACCGCCAAGTGAGGTAGTACGAGTCCCAGGCCACTGTCTCTAGGTTCAGCTTCCTTTGCAGTTATCCCTAAATGGACGAGCATCTGTCAGTAAGGTGCCTTGGCTTGTAGCAACTTTGCCTTACTGGGAATCAGTCCCTCTGCCTTGCCTTTTATGGGGTGATTGCCTTGACTGAAGAAATCCACAGCATAGACATGGTCCTAATATTACCCCGGTTACCCCACCTTTAGAGTTCAGCACTGCATATTGGCTGATAGGCTCTCACTAGAACTGAACTCACTCCTGTCTGGAACAAAACTCCCCTTACCACACTGCACTGAACCAAAAGCTCCTACCTTATATAAGGGTGGTGTGACAGGAAGTAAAGGTGAGAAAGAAAATGGTGTAGAGAGAGAAGGCACCTGTTATTGGTCAAACACATAAACAGGGCTAAATCTTTCACATATACTGCAGCTGTGCTTAAGAATAGGCCATCAACGCCTGACAGATGCTGTTCCCTCTCCAAAGACCCACATTTATCTTGAGAACAATGGCCCCCTGGCCTGCAGCAACCAGAATAGACAGGGAAGTTGAAATAACTGCACACGCTGCCGATCAAAGATGGATACAATTGGATGGACCACTTTGCAAGCTCTTAATAAAACAGTGGAGTATGTCTGATCCATGACATTGGCCAAAGTTTTCTTTATTTGATTGTTTTATGGAGCACATTGTTATTCATTTTAAAACTATAGAGGAGGTTTACTTGATCCACCACAGTGTTAGCAGTCTACAGTTCATTCTGTCTTTCTAGAACAGTCATGTCAAACTCTGGCCCGCGGTGCTATTATTTTTGGCCCGCCTGGCAATTCAGGATTTGAATTACATCTGGCCCGCCATCACATTAGATTATGATATGGTTGGTCCGGACAGTTGCTCGGACATATTATAATCTTGTAGGCCACATGCAGTTTTTAGCCTGTGGTCTAAGAGTATGAGAGCTGTGTCCCCATGCCTGCAGCGCAGTAATGTCATCGCAAATGTCCTGCATGCCTCTGGGGCCACAGAAAAGGGTGAGTCCAAGCTAATGGGACAACCTGTTTCTCTGGATGGCCCCACCATACTTACATGAGAAGATGAGTGGGCGACCATATTTCTGCGGCGGGATCGGCATCAGAAGTGGGACCGGCAGGATGGGGTAAGTATGGGGGGGCTATATATAAGAGACTATGGGGAGGACAGGCTACTATTTAAGAGACTATGGGGAGGGCTGGCTACTATATAAGAGACTATGGGGGAGGGAGGGCTACTATATGATACTATGGGGGAGGGCTACTATATGAGACTACAGGAAAGGGCTGGCTACTATATGAGACTATTGGGGAGGGCTGGCTACAATATGAGAGACTACAGGGGGAGGGCTGGCTACTATATGAGATTAGTGGGGAGGACTGGCTACTATATTTGACTACAGGGGAGGGTTGGCTACTATATAAGAGACTATGGGGGAGGGCTGACTACTATACAAAAGACTATGGGGGAGGTCTGGCTACTATATGAGACTACAGAGGAAGGCTGGCTAGTGGCTACTATATGGGACTATTGACTACGACTGGCTACTACAGTATATGGGACACTTATGGGGCTGGCTATTATTTGGGCACTATTGGGAGGGCTGGCTAATATGTGGGTCAATTTTGGTTAGCTTGGCTACTACATGGGACAATATTGGGGGTTAGCTATTACATGGGTTGGGGTTTCATCATATCATAGCAATTTAGATGTACACCACTGACAGTGACAGGAACACTGCATGCTAGTCTGACAGTGCCGCATTCACACTTCAATAAATATCAAGGTTGGCCCGTGACTTTGTCCAATTTTTAAATTTTGGCCCACTGTGTATTTGAGTTTGACACCCCTGTTCTAGAACTTGCCATTTCCACAAATTAAGTCAAGTCAGAATAAGGAAAAAAAAAACACCTACTGTATATTACCTACTTGCAGCCAATGTCACTGGCAAAACTCATCAGATCTCTGCCGCTGAGAACAACATATTTGGTATATTAGGACATAATAAATCTAAGGCCAATGTGTCCAAACTCTAGATTGGCCCAAGAGATACAGCCCCATGATGTAGAATGTCCCATTTGTGGATACTGGCAGATGATCAGTTGGCAGACACACGTCCGTATGCCCATATTTGTGGCTTTCATTAGTTTCCTGGAATGTATTTGACATTGCATTTTGGTACCATAAAATTTTACTTCCTATATAGGGACAAACGTGGTTATTTGAAGATCTTATCTATTGGCATGGAGTTCCTTTGATCTTGTAGCCAGCCTTAGGATGAACATATTACCATTTCCTAATTAAAAATCCCAGTTCCTCAGTGATTCCTTAGCAGGGAACCATCATGTTATTTTCATATGTATGCTCACGCTCCATCTGTCACACACATTTCAACACAGACCAAAATGTCATCCAACCAATTCTTTGCTTTATTTTAACATAAATGGTAAAACTATTCTACCGCTCAAGTTGAAAAATAGTGCCAAGAAACCGGAAAAAAAAGACATCTGATCAGAAGCACCCCACTTATCGCACGTGGGTGGATGAGACATCTCTGAGTTGCCAAAAGTCTGTTTTACAAGAAAAGGAGAATTTATACTTCCGGCAATCCTTTTGTAATTGGTATGAGTTTCCTTAAAGGTTCCAACCACCATCACATTCTTCGAGGTGTACTCTTCTCGGACCTTGATACAACTTGTTTTAAAAGGAATGTAAAGAAAAGGGTGTGTAATATTTCATAGACATAGCATGCCAGTAAGATGATATTGTATAAACACTGGTATAAGGAAGTATTTGCATAATCTTTAGCATTATGCGGAAATTGATTGTCCTATAATACAATACATTTTAAGCATAAAAGTATCAATATTAGCTAACATACATTTTAAGGATTATAAGGATTATATAAGGATTGGCTTTATAAGGGTTTGTCTTTCAGCACTGAGCCCTGTACATCAGTCATGCAGTGAGGGGTGGGGGAGGAGAAATGTATGCTGCAGCTCAGCCCAGCTGAGCTCGAAAGACAAAGTTCATTTTATAACTTTGTAAAAAAGCTATCAGCTAAGAGACTGGTATAACTTTATCTACCTGTGTCTGAAGCTCTGAGCATGATACAGATTCCGATTAAGTTTATTACAGTCTGAGCATGTACTGTACATTGGATGCATCTGCTGTTTTTTCATATGTGCAATGCCACATTTCCCCTGTAGTTTAGTGTCACTGCATATTTAAGTGGTTGAGTACTGTAGGACAATGATATGTACTGATACAATAGAGACTGTTACTTGATAACTTTCTACATATGATATTGGAAAACTAAGACCATCTCTTAAAGAGGTTGTCAAACAAAAAAAAAGCTGCAAAAATATTTCTATTTATAAGAAAAACTATACTTATCTCCCTGTTTCCCCCTCATTTGCTTTTACCATTGAGCCCCAATCCCAAAGCACGGGACTTCTGTTCATCAAAAGACATTGCCCATTCAACCAATCAGCAGCTGAGTTAGAACGCCACTGTGGATGTTTATTGGCTGAGCAAGCATTTTGTGCGGACTCCAGAAGTGCTGTGCAGTGAGACTGGGGCTACATGACACCAACAGTGGCAGAAAAACAAGAAGGTAACAATAGGATATTTTTATGTTACCACCTGCCTGTGCATATTTTTTGAAAAAAAAAATAAAAATAAATTCCCAGACAACCCCTTTAACTTGTGGAATCACACAAAGTCATGTTTGTTTGAGGCTTTACATTGTACAGTAGCTTGGGCCTCCAATAATTTTTTGTTTTGCATTTTCAAAAACTTCTCATCAATTGGACAAACCCATACATCTAAGTTTATTTACATTTTATCATAAGAACAGAATGCAGTTTAACACAGAAGCCCCCGAGTGCTGTTCCCTTTCCTCCTTTTGCAGTATATTGCATGCTTCAAGCTATTTTTCACCCAGACGTCTCCATTAATTTTACTCACAGCATCTGGAAATTAATGTACAAAGTTTCAATAAACCCTTCAGTGAAATAGCCCATTGGATAATAATAGTGCATCCTGCTGCTTTCAGAGTAAAACATGGAGCAATTATTCTTTTTCATTCTTCAAAGCTTTCATATGAAAAAACGCTTTAGGAGCCCAGTAGGATGGCACATTACCTACAAAACAAGACGTAGCCACTTCATATCCACAGACAATTGAGGGTCTCTCTGCCCGCTGAGACGTCTGCTTTAATACATGAGTTGACTATGATGAGGTTACTTTGCTGGCTACCAAGGGAAGGACAATTTTACAACTCTGCTTCCTCCTGTTCCAGGAGTGACAGCACATATTGATTGGATGTTAGTCATGCACCAAAAACAAAGAAAAAAAAAGCTGTACATGGCTCCAGGGTATGGCTCCAGCACAGACAAGACATGTTATAAAAGACAGGACTTTATCAAATCTCCAGTGGCTTGAATCTTCTGTTGCCTCACATATGCATTTAATGTATTCCCATTAGGTGACTAGAATATCTATTATGGCTAGGTACAGCTATAGCCTTAGGTACTGCTCATACTAGAAGATATAAAGGCTATTTATTGGTGAAGTGTGTAATACATGGTAACCGTGCAATAATGCAGCTGCTCTGCCCATGATAGTGCTCTAATAATATAATCTTCTATATTTCCTGCATGAAATAGCATTCAGGAAATTTAGCTTGTTAAAGTGGTTAATTAAATTTTAGATTTTCTTTCCGTTAAATATAAATTTCTACCATAAAGGGAAAAATGCATATGAAAAAATTAATAGGAAGGTTTGTGTTTTCCTCCACTAATCCACTAAGGAAAGGGGGTATCAATTCTACTTTACTGGCAATGTAAAGTAGCAGTATACAACACAAATAATTATTATGCAGTATCTGTAAACCAACAACTAATATACAATATTTGTAAATTGTATGTTAACAGTTCTCCTGACATATATCTTTTAGTAAATATTTGTACATAAAGGCTATGTTCCCACATAGTATTTTGGTCAGTATTTTTCAACCAAAAACAGGAGTGGATTGAAAACACAGAAAGGCTATGTTCACTGTTGATATTGAGCAGATGGCCGCCATTTTATGGCAAATAATGTCTGTTGTTTTAAAAATACTGTTGGTTGAAAAATACTGACTAAAATACTGAGCAAAAATACTGTATGTGAACATAGCCTACAATATATAAAAATTTTGGACCCTGGACATGGGAGTGGTAAGAAGTAGAATAGTGGTGGGAGCTAAACAAAAGCCTAAAGCAACTCTGTACCCACAATCTGACCCCCGCAAACCGCTTGTACCATTGCTTTCAATAGCTGCTTTCAATTCAAGATCTGTCCTGGGGTCCGTTCGGCAGGTGATGCAGTTATTGTGCTAAAAAACTACTTTTAAACTTGCAGCCCTTTGTCAAATTGGTGTGGTCTTGAACAGTGCTTCTCAATTCCAGTCCTCAGGCCTCACCAACAGGTCATGTTTTGAGGCTATCCCATACAAAGGACACCTGTGATAATACCTGATGCACTGAGTATAATTAAATCACCTGTGAAATACTAAGGAAATCTTCAAAACATGACCTGTTGGTGGACCTGAGGACCGGAATTGAGAAGCACTGGTCTAGAATACCCATGCCCTAGGGTTGCGACACCCCTCTGTCCCTCCTCCCCGCCCTCTTCATTCTTAGGAATGCCCCTAGAACAAATTCTTCTATTCATCACCTGTCTGAACACTGCACATGTGCTGGATCGTTAAGGCACCTGTGCAGTGCTCAGACAGGTGAGGAATAGGAAAAATCCTTCCTGGGGCATTCCTAATGGTGAGGAGGTCAGGGAGGAGGGACGGAGGGACTTTGCAGGCCTAGGGCACACACACTCTAGGCCATGCCAATGTGACACAGGGCTGCAAGTTTAAAAGTAGTTTTTTAGGACAATAACTGCATCACCTGCTGAACGGACCCCAGGACAGATCTTGGATTAAAAGCAGCTATCTGATGGTACAAGTGGTTGGGGGGGGGGGGGGGGCGCAGATTGTGGGTACAAAGTTGCTTTAACACAGTATACTGCACAAGGTATACAACAATTTCCCCACAGCAGGAGCACAGAATGCAACCTGATGGACAAAGCAGACAACAGGAGGATTGTACTAGTGTCTACTATGTTGAGATATTTATCAAAAACAAATTTCAAAAGTTTTGGATTTTTGAGAAATTCTGAATGAATTTGTTTCCAATCAATTTACTCATCTCTAGTCTATATTTGTAGTTTGCTGTTTTATAATCTCTATTTGCAAAGTTTTTCATTACACTCTATAATTACCTTTTTTTTTTAATTTAGGGACATCTAGGGACAAATTTGTAAAGACTGGAATATTAGTTCATAGGAGGGACCTTCTGTACCAGGAAAATGACTCCTTGTATTAAAAATTTGTTTTAATTGTTCTCTGCCACATGGCTGCTGGAAGGGAATTAACAATAGAATGACCTCAGTGATAAAAGCACCAGACATTATCTAAAATGGCTGCTCTGTTAATAGAATATGGTGCTGATGCCATGTCCATACTATAGAGAGGCAGGAGATCACCACTGGGAAAATATATTAATGGGCTTACAATTGATTAACAGGTAATTGAAAACCTGCTGTTCTGGTTGTTAATTAAAAATGACTTAGATTCTTACTGTACATTGCTTCCTTACACCACAGAAGGCAGACAAGTGGACAACTCTACATTAAATTTTGTTCTTGTTCATTTGTTTCTTGAATGCAAATGAAGCAGATTACTAAATAGTCTTTATTAAAGGGGAACTCCGGATAAGAAAAACTTGTTTTCTATTAAAAGTACATTAAAAGTTATATAGATGTGTCTATACAATGTATGGCTGGGTTCACACTACATATATTTCAGTCAGTATTGTGGTCCTCATATTGCAACCAAAACCAGGAGTGGATTAAAAACACAGAAAGACTCTGTTCACATAAGGTTGAAATTGAGTGGATGGCCGCCATTTAATGGCAAATATTTGCTGTTATTTTAAAACAACGGCTGTTGTATTGAAATAATGGGCGTTATTTACGGCGGCCATCCACTCAATTCCAAAATTGTGTGAACAGATCATTTCTGTGTTTTTAATCCACTCCTGGTTTTGGTTGCAATATGAGGACCACAATACTGACTGAAATATACATAGTGTGAACCCAGCCTATTACTGTATCTGTACAGTTCTGTCACACTGGTAGTTGATAGAAATCCAGGAAGTGAAAAAGAAATGGCCTCTGTGCCAATTCACATTGTCTCCTGCTCCTGCTGCTATCCCCCCCCCCCCCCTAGGAGACAAATCTTACATGCCTCTGTCTCACATTGTGTGTGTTTGCTGATGATACAGACAGGTGGCAGGGTGTGATGTCACAGGAGGCTTGGCTGGCTAACCCAATCCCCTGAGTGATTCACCATCTCAGACCAGCCAGAAGCAGGTGCAGCACTAATTTTCTGATTGTAATGGGTGGGGGCTGTGATGGTCAGCTGAGGGAAAGCATTGCATTCTGGGAAATGCTAAACCAGGAAAGACAAACACAATACAGAGCAAAAAAAAAACAAACAAATGGATTTTTGGTAGTTTCAAAACTGGGATAGACAGGTAAGTAATGTGTTATGCTTCTGCAGAAGTTTCGTTTTTATCCGGAGTTCCTCTTTAAAACTTTCCTACCATTTAGCTGCTATTCAGAGAAACATAAAATAAATTAATGAGACAGGCTGCTTACTCACTAGATATTAGAAGTAGTAGCAGTAGAGGATAGTAGTTAAACACAAGCTCACAAGGTTGATATAAAGAAGAGAATTCATGGAGGGTAGACAACAAAGGCTGTAAAAAGAGGTAAACAGATAAAAGGTAGTTTGTAGAGGAAATGGCATGGGCTATGTACATGTATATAGAGAAAATAGAGGTGACACAGCAAAATACAGAGATTGTAGAGGCAAAACAAAGCAACATTTTAATAAAGAAAAAAAAAATTAACCATAGTGCAAAACAAGAGTTAAAAATGGTGCCTGTATCCTTTAGCTTGACTTTTTCCAAAAATACTCACTTTCTTTAGATTTTTTTTTTCTATTTCTATCACTCAGTTTTGTTTTTATTCTATTATGCTCCTCTTTTAGCTTAAATATAGGTTCAGGTAGTGGGGTAGTAACACATGTCATTTTCAACATAAAGGTTGGACCTATACTAGTAGAGATGGCATATCCTAGAGATAGGTTATTGTTTTATGAGGTTAATATAAATGATTTATATTTATGAACATTTAGAAAAAGTGTTTAGTACCATACACATTAATTTTCCAACATCCAGGAGAGGATACAGTGGCATAGGTAGGGATAAAACAGTATTATAAATTATATTAATTAAATAATTATAAGATAGGATTAAAGGCAACCGCACTAGATTTTGCATTCGCTCCCAGGAATTTCATGCTTCTTCATATAAAGACAAGAACATCATTAACCTTCTCTTACCATCGTCTTCCATTTACCAACATGTTTCTAATAGTAGGTTCCATATTTAATATGTGCACGGAATTCAATTACCTAAGATCCTCATTGAACTGAGCACCTGTATATGAGTTCATATGCAAATAACTGTCAGCAAATCATTGCTGTAAGATACATTTGTGTGATGTATGCCATTTACATGCCAAAGCAATTATACAGTACATCTAGTAAATGTATGTGACTAATATCTTGTAAGCAGGAAAAACAGCTGGGTCCAAAATGAAAAAAGTCCCAGAAGGCTGATCGAGCACCAATTCCTTTATAATTGAATAAAATACATTTAGATTTCATTCTTGATTATTGCTATGCTATGCTAGTGAATAAAATGGGCAATAATTAAAACTCTATTGTAACATCAAAATTTCCTATCAATGGACCTGCCACATGATCTCGAACGCAACGTGTGTTCTCAGTCTACACAGTTCTGCAGTTGATGTCCCTCAAGTTCAACCAAGGAACAGATGCAGAACAGATGATTAGTTGGAATGCCGTCTGTCAGCACTAGGGATGGTACGAACCTGCCGAACGCTCGGCAGCAGATTCCCGCCCTGGCTATGGCTGTATCCCAGTTTTCCTGGCAGTCCTCCCTCTGGATCCGCCAGCTCCACGGAGCGGGCAGACAGCGGGAATCATTACCGAAGGTTCAAGTTTGTACGAACCCGAACCAAACTCGGTTCGGACCATCCCTAGTCAGCACCAAACCTACCGCATAATGCTCCCTATACAGAGGGCAGGACATCAATCCATGGGCCAGAAAACAGAGTGTCTATGATCTAACCACTCCAATAAATGAAGCATTGAATGTAACATGGCCCACTTAGAGAGTGAAGGGCTCCTATTATATGGTAGGTGGACCACCACTGTATACTACCGCATTCCTCGGATGTACTGGATATATCAAAGGAAGCATTTTATGACACAATTAAAATATGCTCAACTTCAGTGTGAGAAAATAGAAACACAAAAAGCTAATAATAGGAAAGGAACCGTTGTCATTTTAGTGACAATTGTAGGTGTGTAATCTGATTGTCACTTTTCTTTATCCTGACTTGGAGCAATGTGCCAAGTTCCCATGAAACATCTGACAGTCTCAAACCACCTAGAACATTGTGCCTGATAATCATTGTATCAATCACAATATATATTAGGTGATCCTTTTTATATAACATTTTATTAATTAAAAAAAAAATAAATAAATTCTGGACATATGGCATGGAACATGCCAATAACAAGAGCTATACAAACCCAAAGAAAGCCACACAGTGCAAGAACGACCCCCCCCCCCCCCCAACCCAGGACTTTGCATAGCTAATACATTATTCTAATAAATTATGCTGCAATATGTATTATATCAAGGCTTAATCGCATGCAGTGAATTTTTTACATAACTTATTCACATTTTATGTTGAGGATGCCAAAGAAAAGTCATTGTGAAAGACAAGTCATAACATAATGCCTTCGTCAGAATTGTCTCTTTCAGAGGGAACACTCCCAATCTTCAGGCATTTCAGCGCCCGCAGTTCACGTTATGTCCTTATTAATTAGATGTTTATGAAGGAAATTCAATTGTTCTACATCCTGCTGACACCTCAGAAGGAGTTACACGTACTGTATATCCCCTTTAGCAAATGTTAACTGCACAAATGGTGATAAAAGCCAATGTAACGCTACATCCAATGTATACCATGTCCTTATAAAGTTTTATGTAGAGGAAATAAATGCAGAATTTATAGGTTTTGCAATAAAGATAATGCTGATGGGATAAGGTCATTGGGTTACTTGCCAATAAACTGAGTTTCTATACAGTTAAGCCTGGGATCATCGCTGAAGAGAAACTGCACTGATCTAGTAGAGGACCTAAGGGACATTGGCAGGCTCAGACCACTTTTTACTAAAGTGTATAGGAACCTTTAAAATTAGATGTATAGCGATATTATTTATTGCAGTACATAGTTCTGTTCATTGTTTATTGGTCATTGTTTATGCATGTCAACATTAATATTTACATTGCTCAGGATAGTCCATCATTATTGCGACGGCCACTATGAGAGTGCTGTACCTTCTTTACTATTTACCTTTGCTCATAATGTACCTGCAATGGCAAGCAGTTAGTAGTGCCTGTTAGAGATGAGTGAACCGGGTTCGGATCGACTCGAGCATGCTCGAGGTTCGCTCATCTCTAGCGCCTTGCAAAGTAAAGAATGAATGTCCCAATTCAAGTGAGTAGGACAAAGCGGCATTACTTAGCACTACTGCTACCAATAGTACAGCTATTGCAGGTATTAATAGTAACCTAAAAGAGGCTGCAGTACTTGCAAGAGTGCTATGATCCCTTTAATCAACTTATCAGCCTATGTGGCAGGAGTCGGACCCCCACCACTCTAATATTGATAGTCTATCAATTTTGCAAGGCTTGGTAGCCCCTTTGAAGGAACCTTGTCACCATGAAAATGCTACCTAAGCTGACGGCATCATGCAATACAACAGGAGTAACTAAGCAGATTGATGTATGTCTTTATGGGAAAAGTTTCAGTATAACTTGTAATTTATTGATTGAAATCTCTGATATTTCCATGCTAAGGAGTCCAGTCCATTGAGTGACACCGCCCGCTGGACTCCTTCGCCCGTATTGATCAGGGATTACAATCAACAAGTTACAAGTTACACTGAATATTTTCCTACAAATATATATCTCAATCTGCTCACTTCTTCCTGCTCTAGAACATGATAGTGATATATTACATAGCATTGTCTTGGTGATAGGTTTTCTTTAAAAAAAACAAGTCTATGTTGGTCAATCCTCTGTGCCGATCTGTGCAGATGTTTGTTGTTTGCTATTTTGGATATGACTCAAACTGTTTGCTGTTCCTTTCATTTGGATGACTGACTGTCATGACCTGTATTTGTCTTACTATGTTTTGTGAACTGTGTCAGCTCTGACCTCAGATTATTACTACCATGTTTTGGTGTAGCTGGCCTCAGAAATACCTTCTGCGAGCCATCAGTGCTTAATATTGAATAGTCCTGCAATGCACCTGGTCATTCCACAAATATGTTCATTCCCCCATGACCCTTTTTCTGCAATAAGCCATTGGCTACATGTTCCCTATTACATTGGTTGATGTGCAACAAGTCTGAACTGTCCAATCAGTGTTCATCGGCTGCTTACTAGCCCTATTACACAAGGCAATATCTACCATTTTAACCAATAATCGCCCCATGTGTTTTACAGTTTATTTCAGTATATAGTCATGAGAGAGGACTGAAGGTCATATTACACAACTCGATTGTTGGGACACGGGCCGTGCGTTCAGCTCAGTGTCAATTTCGGCCATAATGCTTCTCTTTTTTTTTCACATACTCTGCTCTGCTATTCTTTGATGTAGCAGAGGCCAGGGTTTCACTCCCCTGGCTGATCAGCATAGGTGTTTTGAGTGTTCACTGATTGTTGACTGACAGCAGACTTACGAGTTAGCTGTCTGTATCTGGACAGGACCTTGAGCCTCAGCCCCAATCAAGTCTGGGGCTGGGACTCCAGGCTCCATAAGTATCAGGCTTGTGGTCTCATTTCTTGCCTGCGATAGAATCTGGTTCCTCCTGTGTATCTTGACCTAGCGTTACTCTGACTTTGTACTTCTGATACCTGACCTTTTGGCTTGGACCTTGACTATTCTTTGGATCACGATTTTTTACCTATACTGACCGGCTGTTACCGACTCTTTCACTTCCCCTCACTCGTTTCTTAGTCTTGTCTCTGTTTTTCGTGTATTCACTTGTGCCAGGTTAGGGAACGCTGCCCAGTTGTCCGCAGCTACTGTACTTAGGGCTGTTGTGGCAAGTAGGTAGGGCCAGCTAAGGCGGGTGCCAGTTATAGGGCTGCACTCATCTTGTTTTCCCAGACCCCCACCTGACAATGATATAGAGGAGCAAGCGAGCGCCGACCTGTCAGATCAGCGCTCACTTCCTCCTTGTTCCCTGCTTGCTGGTTGTGGTATTAAACGTTCAGACAGCACGCAGGGAGCAGCGTGAGGGGCTGCCTGGACAATCCTTAGATCATCCGGCTAGCTGATTCAAGTCTGATGCCTGTTGTTGCCTCTCCTGTTGCGTGATGCAATGTGCTGTAGACCGTCGCTATCGTGATTATGATTTTTTAATATGTTGAAAGACCGCTATAAGCCGACATTGTGCATGTGGGCTGATCGTGGTCTTTTAATATAACAAACGATTATTGGAAGTACGTTCGATAATCACTTGGTGTAATAGGGCCCTAACAGTCGTAGCTCAAAATGTTTTGGTGTGTTATGTCCTTTTTTATGCTTTTGTATGGATATTAAATAATATAATAAAAACTGAACATTTTATTCCATGACACTGGACCTTTTTCCCTTTTTTTGTACAGTTTATTCTTAGCCAAATCCGAAAATGGCACACTGAATCCATGCTCCTATCCTAGTGTTTGACCATGGGAATATGTGAGTGAAGTAGATGCTAAAAACTACAAGCCAATCAATGTGGAAAAAACTAGTACAATGCAACTGGAAGAATAATATTAATTTATATGAAAACCACACGCTCCATTTCAGACTCTGCCAGCAATCCAAATAAGCACAGTCAGCAGTTTGGAAATGTGCTCTAGCGTCTCATGTTTATCCTCGGATGTATTCAGTAAGGAGCAGCAGATGTCTGATTGCAGCGCAGTCCATTAATTGCTTTACAAGTGAAGGAGAACTAAGATGAGAATAGGGAGGGAGACTTCCTGACACTTGTTTTGGAAGCTCTGAGAAAGTTTTCTTGCAGGAATTCCTACTTTTTTTCTAGGGCTTAGTACAAAACAGGAACAATAGTGTGAACACAAGGTCGGGCACACCCAGGTACAATGCTGAGAGATCCAGTCTTTCAGTGAGCAATAATTTGCTACTACACATATCTAAACCGGTGATCAAAATGCTTGTTTTGTAAGCAAGTGTAAATATAACTTAAAACTATCAGATCCTCCCCTTACAATTACAGTGTATTTTTTGCATTTGTTGTTCAAAAATAATCTCATGGGCAGAGCTATTTAAACCAAAATGAACACCTTCTTTTGAATACTATGTTGTTGTTTTTTTATCTTAATAGGTTTAAAACCTTGTGCTGATATATTTCTGAATAAGCCAGCATGTTGCAACTCCCATGCCGTTTTGCAAAGTTTATGTAGAGCTGTGTACACATAGTTTCTGTGACACCTTACATGAAAGGCAAAGAGTGCCATGGAAAGTCTGTAAGTAAAGCAGGCATCATATCAAAATCTAACATGCGACCAGTAAGCCAGCACTGCTTTATGCATCACTAGCTTACTGTCTGGCCTTTTAGAAGTAATCAGGTCTTATGCATCACCAGATGAAAATTCGCTCTGCGGCCTTCTAAGTGAGCCATTTACATTGGCAGTGTACACAGTAGCAGGGGCTATTTCCATTGTTCCATGCACAAACATCATAAGTTGCCACAGAAAGTGTGCAAGTGGCACTTTGACTCCTGTCAATGACAAGCGCTCCTGCTCCTTGTAAAGCATGCGACACTGACAGCATAGTGCACTTGGAAACAGATGTAGTGTGCCAACTATAGTATAAAGTTTGAGCTGGGTACTTCTGCAAATCTGATAAAAACTTAGACTGTGATTTATCAGCCCCCTACATTTGCATTTTGATGTTAAAAAAAGACTTTACATCTTTTATGCAGCCACCACTGTGTAAAAAGAAACACCCACAGAATTTACTACAACTTACACCAGAGAGCTGACACAGATTGTAGCAGAAGAGCTCAGAGATTTCAGTGAAGCACACAGCACAACTACTGAAGATTTATTAAGACACAGATTCAAGCTGCCTATAGTCACCACCAGATGGAGCTTAGGAGTTTACTGTTAAATATTGAGTTCAGCAATAACTATAGCATGCGGTAAGCAACTAAAGCCTCTAGTGGCTGCTGCAGGCAACCATGGTGATAAAAGGTGGACATTTAGCTTGTACCCAAACCTCTAATCAGGGAACATATATTAGTGCTGTTTATATGTGAAGCAATATTTCCCTTTCGAATGATTGGTCAATACAGGTCATTTAATTGACTTCAAGGCACTGTTGCTTATTCAAGTTTGAATTTGCACGATAACGTTCGAATTCGAACGATAATCGTAAGTGTAAACGAACGATCGATCAAGCAACGAGCGAGAAATCGTTCATTTTGATCTTTCAAAAACTTCTCAAATCGTCAGTGATCGTTCGCAAAAAATCCGCAGATCGTTCCATGTCTTTCAACGATTTCACCTATGTATGAGATAGGCTTAAGCGATCGCAAAACGATTTTTCCATACGATGTATCGTTCTGTGTAAACGCTGATGGTTATGAAAAAAGCATACTTCATTCTTAATCGTTAATCGTGCGATCGGGCGAATTATCGCTCCGTGTAAAAGTACCATTACATACTCATCAAATATACATTATATTTACTGGGAGTGGCACTATTATATATCCACTAATTTATCCTTAAAGCGAATGTACCATCAGGGGGGGGAGCAGACCGTCTGCCTCCAGCGCTTAACCCCCGGGTGAATCAAACGTTACTGTATGCCGGAAACGGGCCGTGGTTCAAAGAAAGGACCGCAGCGCCATTCTATACATAGGCAATACTTAAAGCGAATGTACCTGATTGTACGTTCGCTTTAAATCCAATTTAGTTCTTTAAAACTTTCTAAGCATGCATAATTATCATTATCGCCTATTGTCTATTCTGGAACTGAAATAGATAACCACCATATCAGTAGTGATCCCATTTCCTCAGCCACCACCACTATTCCAACCTTATGATGTTGCAATATCCTATAGTTAATAAACCCCTATGGTTTTAGTTAAGAAAAAAAAGCTGAACAAGTTTGCGGGGTCTGTTATCTTCCTATTGTCATTGAGTTAAACACCATCTGGAAAAATAGCGATTATACACTTTATCATTTTTCTCTTCTAACTTAAGTAAACTAGAGCTATCATCCGGTACATGAGAAGTGTTGACACATAATGATACAATGTATTGTTTGTCGGGACTGACTGAACATCACAACAGGACACAGTGTGTAGGAGAAGAGGTTATAATAATATCAATATGTTATGAACAACACATCTCCAAGAAGCAGAAAGTTAGTGAAATCCGAGCTGTGACCTGCAATGCTTCTCAACCTCTTTAAGCTGTGAGTTGGTGGCTCAGCTGTTGGGATTAAGAACAGATAGCTGGCGGAAATTCACTACAAACATGTTGTCTTGTGCCATGAAAAAGGCTAAACTAATGCTGCGTTTACACGAAACGATAATTGGCCCAATCGTACGATTAACGATGTCGAAGTAACAATTTTTTTTCCATAACAATGAGCGTTTAGACGGTACGATATATCGTACGGAAATTTGTTTTGCGATCGCTTAAGCCTATCTCACACATTGGTTAAATCGGCGAACGACTGTTTACACGGAACGATCTGCGAATTTTTTGCGAACAACGATTTTAGAACATTTTGTAAGATCAAAATGAACGATTTCTCGTTCGTCGTTTGATCGTTCGCAGTGTTTACACGTACGATTATCGTTCGAATTTGATCGTTATCGTGCGAATTTGCACGATAATCGTTGCATGTAAACTCAGCATAACTCTAGTCTTTAATTCCTACCTGTTTGCACAATCTTTCTCCAAGTGTAAAGTTTGTATATTAGTGATTTCAGAGTCAAAAAGCTCAATTTATAACACTTGCTGATGACTGTTGGCACCTGTTTGGGACATGAATGAGAATATACAAGAGAATGTGACAGATATGGGCCTAAAGGTCCCCCATAAACTTTATAGCTATGCTGGCCAAACCTTCTTCCTGTTGTTCAGGGAGTTGTATGGCTACCATTAGGCAGATACCTATGAAAATGCAATCTGGTGTTTGTTTGTTTTTCAGTTAAAGCAATACTGTATCCACCCCCAACCCAAACCGCTGGTACCGTCCATTTAATGAGAGTAAGTCCTTCCCGGCCATGTTTTTTAAAATGCGCCAGGTGCCTTGGTTAAAAAATGATATTTTAATCTGCAGCAGCTGAGTCAATGTGGCATGACCTAGAGCAGTGGGTCAAACTTAAATTCAAAGTGGGCAAAAATGAAAAAATTGGACAAAGTCGCAAACCAAAATTGATAATTATTGAAGCGTGCATGTGGTAGTCCTGGCACTGTCAGAGCAGCATGCGGTGTTCATGGCACTGTCACTGGCGTGTGTCTCCCAGCCATCCCTCCCCAATAGTCTCATATAGTAGCCATCCTTCCCTCCCCAATAGTCTCATATAGTAGCCATCCCTCTCCAATAGTCTCTTATAGTAGCCAGCCCTCCCCCTTAGTCTCATATAGTAGGCAGCCCTCCCCCATAGTCTCATATAGTAGCCAGCCCTCCTAATAGTCTCTTATAGTAGCCAGCTCTCCCCTGTAGTCTCATATAGTAGCCAGCCCTCCCCCATAGTCTCATATAGTAGCCAGCCCTCCCCAATAGTCTCATATAGAAGCCAAACCTTCCTAATAGTTTCATACATATATATTTTAATAAATATATAGTCTCCTGCCAAGTGAAAGTACTGTAACTAAACATGTGCATCCGCCATTACGGCTGCCATGTTTAGCAAATTTGTTGACAAATCACGGATAATTCTCTTCACAGAATGAGGCAAATTGACAGGGCACTGACACATGGCATTTTGCATGTACAGCAAATCACCCAATTGCTCTGAATGTAGCATCAATCTGTGCAGTGCCCAAGCAAGTGCAATTGTCCTGAATTGTCCTGGGCAAGTATTACAATCTCACAGTGATGCCAATGCAGGGAAATAACAGTAAGCTGATTCTCATTTGTTCCAACTTGCTCCATGGTGCCATCTGTAGTCTTGTTTAGCACATTACACCTATGCAAGCCAAACAGCTCCCCCAGTATGTCCTCTGCAAGTGAATCTACTGTGAATCATTATTACAGTCATGTGTCACCTTCTCTACAGTTTCTCTATGAATGATTTTACATTACTGCAGAAATAGATTTTGCTTACAGAATAGGCATATTGCTATTTTTATGTGAACCAACTACAATAGGTCAATAGGGAATCATTTACTGACATTGAGCATGTGGCTACTGCGGTAAGATTCTGGAATGAAGACCCAAAAGTGTCCTCAAAAGCATAAAACTTATGTTACTGCAACGCAATGCTGTCACATTAAAATTTCTTGTTTTAGAAATGTGATAACAAAATGTTGACCTGAGCACGAGACGTTCTGTTCATAAATCTGGTCTTTACTGACCTCTAGAGGTTTATTGTGTTATGAATGTTGTGAAACCAAAGGCTTCACAAGCAGGAACACCACACTTCATCATACTTTTTGCATTTGCAACTGCTATCTTGCATCGTTCTGTTGACTTGCAGGTCCAACCTGTAATTGAAACAAGATAAATGTTCTGATTGTTTTGGTGTCTGAATACAGTTGCATCTCTACACCCAATACTAAAGGCCCTATTCCACGGGTCGTTTAGAGGAGCAATATCGTTCGTATTCGGCCGATATCGGCCGCTACGAACGATATTCGACCCGTGGAATAGAGTGCAATGATCAGCCGACATCGTTCATGTCGGCTGATCGTTGCAGTCGCTTGTTTTTCAACATGTTGAAAAACAAACGACTGATATAGCAGCGATCTGCTGCCGTCGCTCCGTTGAATAGGAGCATCGGCAGCAGACTTGCGCTTTGAATAGCGGCGGCAGCGAGCGGGGAACGAGGAGCAAACGAGCACTAATAGCGCTCGTTTGCTCCTCCAAACGACTCGTGTAATAGGGGCATAAGATGGGTTAGCTGTACACAAATATATGCTAAAGTCAGGTCCAGAAGTATTTGGGCAGTGACATCATTTCCTTCATTTCTGCTCTTCTTCACCACCAAAGTAATCAGTATGTGATTGGAGAGTAGACATTTAGCTTAAATTCAAGGGGTTTAACATAAAACATTTAACTAACCGTTTAGTCAAAAAAATATATAATTATTAGAAATTATCATGACTCGAGCATGCTTGAATATGCTCACTCTCCATTTGAATACCAGTGGCTAAAAAAGTTGATGCAGCACTAGGGAGACCTAGAAAACATGTGTGGTGTCCCTAGTGGTGTTGCTAGTTTGTACACCCTTCGCAAAAGCCTGTACTCCAAGTTTTGCCACTAGATGTCGCTACTATTTATCTATATACTTGTATATTGCACAGCTGTGGTAAGTAACAAGTTACTGTTTATTTGTGATTGGTGCACCAATGAGAGCTCTTCCTTTTCTCCACTTATCTCTAATCTTTTCTTTGCACTTTCTTCTTCACCACTCACAGGAGTTATTACATACCCTGTAGCAAGTTGTCACATGGGGAGAGGAAGTACACACCCACACTTAAGGAGTCTTATCCAAGTTATGGTAGAGAGAGGATGCAAGACAAGGCGGTCCCTGCTGTAGTTCAGCTGGGCCCTGTCTCGGCCAGGTCCCCTTTCAGGGACAAGAGAACAAGTCCAGTGTAGTGTAGTCTGGAGTGTGGTAGAAGGACACACATGGGAGACACAAAGACCTTCTTCTTAAAAGCTACCTGTATCCCAACTATGTAGTGCTAAACCACTCGAGAGAGCACAAGTCAGGGATCATCCCAACCCATGCCGTGAACATCTCTTAAGGTGCGGGACAGTATCCTGAAACAAGAGGAACTGATCCAGACAGAGCAAAGTTGCTACAAGCCTATGTACTGTATCTCGCAGCGCAGGTGTAACCAGGTAATTTTGGCTACCTTACTCAACTCAGGTTACAAGGACTGAGGCTTGTGTCACCTTGTTAGGACAGGTCACCCGACACTGCAAGGCAATAGGTGGTATCACAACAGAGGTCAAAACACAGGCACAATTATTCTTTTACTCTCAAGTACTTTCAAGTATTCTACTTCTTCTAAAGTTCTGGCAGAGCACAGTACTAAATTGGGTTGGGACTCTTGAAACAAACTCTTATCCACTACTCTAAACTCTTATGATCTACTCTACTCCGCTATTCCGAGCTTACTCTACTTGTCTGCATGCAACCAAGTCAGCACTATTGGTCTACCTCTTAAGCTCTCAGCACAGATTCTGTCCAGTCAAGTCAGAAGTCTATTGTCAGCTGATGTATTAAGTGTTCCTTCAGTAAACAGTTTATTTATGCTAAGATGACTCGGTGGTTATTGCTCAAGCACCTACACCGTCCTTGGGTCATCTCTGTGGGTGGCAGTACCGACAGTCCGAATGGGTCAAAACTCCGCTCCGGACCACCGTCATAAGTACCCAAGGGACCCCCTCACAGCCCAGCAGGTCACCGACGACAGGGAAAGGGTATTGCCAGCCATCCTAAAATAAAAGCAGGTGTGCCTCCATACCTGTGTGCCCAACCGGCACTGGCGTCACGACAACCTACCATCCGACTGAGCTATACTCCGAGCAACCACCACAGTAGTGGCGTCACACAGCACCATCTGGCAAGTGACCGGTCAACCATACATGGATAGAGCCATAGGCCCAGACTCCCTAGGGCTGCAGGCAAGTTCATCAGCCATCAGTATGCAAATGCCGAAAGGGCAGACTCAAGCATGCTAATCTCCAATCATTATAGAAATCAGGAATACTGGGATGCAAAGTCTGTCAAAAACACACACACACACACACACTTATTTCTTTAGGCTTTGTCATTCCACTTAAGAGTATATTACTTTTACAGTCCCTTACCCTTCGTAACCCATTCTCTAACCCTTAGGGCCATATTATACGGCCTAATAAGCAAGACTGGTGCTCTTTTACAAGTCTTGAGGATTGTGCAGGGCTGCACAGACATTGTTAGTGATGTCCATGCAGCCCTTGCTGCATATATAAAATAATATAGAAAATAATAACATAATAACAAACTCCCAAAACTTTACTAAGCATCCTAAAGATTGTATTACTGCTTAATCTAATCATATTCAAAATGCAAATGCAGGTTATATTATGCACCTTTTCTTGATTGGGATACATAACAACCTGTGCAGCGGGATGACATCTTTCATTTTAGAACAGTTGTTTCATGATTTTTTTTTCTTCTTTCATGATTTTTTTTTCTATTTCTCCCTCAACAACCATGAGAACTGAGATCCCTTTTCCACTGGGTAAATGGAGCAGCAGCAAACATGGTCCAATCTGCTGTATGCACTGTCTATAACACAGATGTCAAACGTGCAGCGCTCCAGCTGTTGCAAAACTAGAATACAAATCATGCCTGGACAGCCAAAGCTGGTTTAACACCTGTGGTCTATAGGATTTCCCACAATAACCAAGGACATCACTTAGGTACTTTTTGGAGTCCCGTGGAGTGTAACCCTCTTTGAAGTGTATCTGTCTCTTTAAAAATAACTTATGATATTGTAATGATTTGATTGGTCAGGGTCCCAATTGTCAGAATGATTCGGATGAGAAGTACATGGTAAACACTTCTCTTTGTGTCCTCTTTGCGTAAAAACGAGATGATCCAATAGACTTACTTTAAAGGGGTAGTGCGGCGGTAAAGAATTATTGACAGAATAACACACATTACAAAGTTATACAACTTTGTAATGTATGTTATGTCTGTGAATGGCCCCCTTCCCCGTGTCCCACCCCCCCCCCACCCGTGTACCCGGAAGTGTGGTGCGCTATACATACCTGTCACGTGCCAAATCGTCTCCGATCTTCAGTCTGCGATGTCATCTTCGGGCGGCCGGGCCGAATCCCTCCGAGCATCCTGAGTGCCGGCCGCCCTCATTAGCGTCATCGGCTGCTCAGCCGGGATTGGCTGAGCATAACTGTGCTCAGCCAATCGCGGCTGAGCATCTGATGACGCTGAAGAGGGCGGACGGCACTCAGGACGCTCGAAGGGATTCGGCCCGGCCTCCCGAAGACGACATCGCAGACTGAAGATCGGAGACGAGTCGGCACGTGACAGGTATGTATAGCGCACCACACTTCAGGGTACACGGGGGAGGGTGGTGGGACACGGGGAAAGGGGCCATTCACAGACATAACATACATTACAAAGTTGTATAACTTTGTAATGTGTGTTATTCTGTCAATAATTCTTTACCGCCGCACTACCCCTTTAAGGTTCTGTCTTGGTCATGTGACAAAGCTGGGAGAGAACACGCTTAATGTACACTTCTCCCGACTAATTATAGCGAACTAGAGATTATTGGGGGGAGGAGGGGGGTTGTCGCACCTCTGTGCCCCCTCACCCAAGAAATCTCTAGATTGGCTCCTCGACTCCTTGGCTCCTTGTTATGAATGTGACCCGCAGCTCCATTCATTCTCTATGAAGCTGGGGGAAAGAGCTGAGTTCTGTACGCCGATCTAGAGATCACTTAGGCCAAGAAGGTTGGAAACCCTACGATCTCATATCCTGTGCATAGGGAAGAGTAAGGTTAAATTGAGAAATATGAAAACCCTTTAAGGGTTTGTCTTGGACACAGATGTCCTTAGAGATGTGTACAATAGGGACACAAATTGGTGCAGAGCTTTAAACGTAATGTATCATTTAGATTTAAAAGAGCATTGCTATACGATTTTATTTATGTATGGTGGCTACCTTTTAGTGTCTGTAAAGTAACATTAATTTTGCAGCAGACAACAAATGACACTGTATCATCCATTATGACCCTAACAAATCACCATGACATAGTATGGCTTACACCTTTTTAGGCCCCTATACTATACTTAATGTACCAGCAGGTATAACAAATAGATCTACTGTAGCTAGCTTAACCCTGGCCTTGGATGTAAAGTTTTTAGCGATGCACCAAATTATCAATCTCCATCTAATTCTTAAAGACAGAAGTCATTTTTTTGCCACTAACACAAAATAAACAAGACCTTTAAAAGCTGAGAAGTCAATAATGTAATTTGATACAACGGAATGGCTTGTCCATAGATTTTTCATGTCTTTATCAGTTTAGTAATGTTTTTTGTCACACAGATAGATCAGTTGGGTGATGCTGTAGCAGCATGAACGTTTGATTTCCGCTCACTGTCAGTGTGATGTGTGCGGTGATATCAGTATCTTGGCCTGCATTATACAGGAGAGCACAAGACAAATTGTTTTTTGTGAATAAGTCTACAAGAGGCCTATCCAAGTCCTCCTTTCCACATGATATCATAAAACATGCTTCAACGATAGAAGCAAGTGAGATATGCCACGGAGATATGGAATCATTGCCTTCCAAGTCACAGAATTATATTACTCATGGTACGATTAACACGATTCATTAATGCTTTCCATAAAATGTTGGCTTTAACTGTGGTTTGTTATAACACATAATATTTGCTGACATTTGCAATGCTAATATTCTATTTTATGATAAAGCATGGAGTTTGGGTTGTCTTAAAGGGAACCTGTCACTCCGGCCAGCAAACCAACCCCCCCCCCCATCCCACCTGAACCCACCCCACTCCTGGACTGGGAGCAGCATACATACCCGCTCCTGTGTGTCCTGCTCCCAGTGCCCATCCCACCTGCTCCAGTGATTTCCTATAGCTATCGGACTGATCTCTGTTCATTTGTATTTTGAGCGCACAAATGAGCCGCAGCCAGATCGAGAGCGGCACACGCAGGAGCGGGTAATGTATGTGGAGGGGGTTCAGGGGTAGGGTGGGTTCGGGGGAGCTGCCCGGGGGTGACAGGTTAACTTTAGTAAGGGATGCTTGGGCATATGACAGTTATAAAGGGGTTTCAGTACTTAGGGCCCTTCTATAAGCCACAGGAAAGACTCACTTAGTAAGGATTTGATCCCATACAGTGGTACAGATAGAAATCCATATAATGTTCAATCATGTTTATTTTGGTGGTGAATTTTCTCCTGCAGAAAACAACAAAAAAGTGTTGTAATTGTGCTGGTGAGAATACTTCCCATAGACAGCTGTGCTCTCATTCTGTTTGAACCAAGAAATTCCTTTGATAGTTACAATGCCAAATGTGATAAATGTCTGTAATTTGTCTTTAAAGGGTTAAGGAAGATGATCAGTATACATAATACATGAAGGAACTTAAAATCTGAGAAAATATGGTCTAAAATAGATCACAGGTGTCAAACTGCGGCCTTCAAGGGAATGCAGAGGTGATCTTATCTAGGTCACAGGGGTCAATACAAATGGGGAGTTTGTATAGAGATGAGGATGGTGCTGGAGCGAGGAGCCTAAAATATTTGTTTGCCAGATCCTGTGAAGACGAGTCATGGTCGGAGTAGTCTTCGTGATGGCTGGAGCCAGATAAAGAAGAAAAGAAAAAGTGAATTACTTTGATTAGCAAAAACATCCCCTGCAATTCATACAGAGAAGAGGCCTCCTGTGAGCCACTGGATGTAACTGCACTATAATCACTTCTAAGGTCTGCAGAACCTGTTTACAACTAGATCTACATCTATATGGTCACTGCTGAGGAAGAATACTGCTCTTTATAAAGTAGATTTTATTTTGTAACAATATAATGGTATGATCCAGTCACTCTATAGTGAAGATAGTGGTCATGGTGTTTATTTTATTCAGTGACCATATAAAGCTTTAGCTTGGGCTGTCCAGGCATGATGAGAATTGTAGTTTTCCAGCTGGAGGACATGAGTTTGACACCCCTGTTCTAGATGAAAGGGTAATCTTCTTTAAGGGGTTGAGGCCACTACATTAATTATAATCAATGCAGGAGAAGATATTCCTGCAAATTATTGGAGGCATATCGGAGGCATCCAATTCTTAACAGAGTTCATTATAGAGTTCACCACCCTGTAATTCCCTATTGTTTACCTAACATCACCACATTGTAATTAAGTTGCATCACAGAGACAAAAAAAAAATCGAAACTGTGTGAGGCGAGGTGTTGAGCGTTTCTTCAGACATGGACATTACGCAACAAGAGTCTCATCTCTTATATCATTAAAACTTTCCTCATGTTAATGAATTATTTTAATTTGGAATATTAGACAATGTTATGAAGCCCATTATCTAGATGCTCGTCTTAGGGCAGTATTACACGGCATGATATTAAGGAGAAAGGTGGCGCTGACCTGTCAGCTCCATGTTTCCCGCACGCATAGGCAGCAAGCAGGGGGTTTTGGGAGCTGCAAGTGGGGCTGCCCGGATGATCGTCCTGGTGGCCCATTAAAGAAATCAGCAGTGACTCCGCTCCTATTACACGCAGCGACATGCAGCAGACCGGGGCTATACTTATTTTGTTAGAACATGAAACACGAAATGATTATTTTTTTTTTACAGTTTTGTTTGTCTTAGGCTGTGTTCACACACTGCATTTATTTAGCTATTTTGACACTATTTTGCCACAAACTGCCCAATCGCAGTAAATAGCGCTATTTTCTCATAAAAACAATAACCATATCAAAATATGAAATATCAGATCAGAACACTCAAAAGGCTTAAATGGGTACTCCGAAGAAAAATATTGTGTATAAATAAACTGGTGTAAGAAAGTTATAGAAATTTGTATAAATGTAAAAAAAACTTAAGCCTTATCAGCTGCTGTATGCCCTGCAGGAAGTGGTGTATTTTTTCCAGTCTGACATAGTGCTCTCTGCTGCCACCTCTGCCCATGACAGGGACTGTCAGGAGAAGCTTTCTGTTGGGGATTTGCTACTACTTTGGACAGTTCCTGGTACAGACAGAGGTGGCAGCACTGTCAGGCTGGTAAGAATACAGTCCATTTATATGATTTGACCAAATCACGTTGCTGTGAAAAGCATGTTATCTCACCTTGTACATCGCAGGATTTGTTGAGTATAGAAATAAGTTAAAGAAGCACTTCAAGTTTTCTTTTTAGTCCATATAATGCACACTCGCCATCAGTATTCCTGTAGTGCCATGTTTTACCTCTGCATCCATTGGTATTGAATTATCTCAATTTTTTGTTAAAAAAAAAAAAACAATTCTGCCAACCAATACCACATATAATCTCCATACTGCTACTAAAGAAAAAAGGATACACACAGACTGATATACCCCTAAACAGTGCAGTCTCCAAAGACCCTATAAGTGACCACATAATGTTAATAAGATGCCAGCAGTTACCAGCCTTATAGCTGGCATTTACGAAACCATAAAATGCAGCCTCTGTACATTGAAATGAAATATGAATTTGTTTTTACTGCATTCATTTTTTATGTTTATGTTAAATTTGATTACCGCTATGGGATTAGATTGAAAACCATCATGTGATAACACGTTAAGAGTTTGTAATTGTTTAATTGTTACAGGGTGATTCTGGCTTTATAGCATTTACTACAGAATGACAATATAAACACTGGTCGTGGTTTCAAAAACCTTAAAGTGTTTATGGTTTTTTTAGTTTTGGATAAAATGACTAACCTAAGCCTATGTAGCTGGAGGGATCAATAAAAAAACAGTACATATACATTACACATTATCAGGTGCCTAACAAAGCGCCTATGTACATTGTCTTAAAATGATACTGTCACCACAGTTTTCCTTGGTGCTTTTATCATTGTAGGATAGCCTCACTAAGATGGGGCTTAGCTTCCATTGAACAGTCTCTTTCTGCCATAACCTAGGCGACATGTGGCTATCAACACTGGCCCGAAGCAGGGGGAGAGGGGGCTCAATGGATTCTAAGCCTAGGTGACACTGTGCACCCATGAACTAAGGCATATTTAGAGCATGAAGAAGACAAAGACAAGTTTAATATAGGTATATATGGATTGTGCAGCTGGTAAGCTTGTGGATGGTGCGGAGAACCGCAAAGTATTACTTTAAGAGTAGCTTCACACGTACCCAATCCGCAGCAGATTTTAACGCTGCGAGTTTGCAGCGAAATCCGCTGCAAATCCTGGTAGTGTGAAGGTCTATGGGGTTACATATCCGAAGCCGAATTTTCATTCCACTGCGGATATGTAACCCGGCCCCTTCAACCCCTGTCGCCCGCAGCCCCCTGCTCTGTGCTGCAGCTGTGTGTGAGGCTCCCGGCTCCTGTTGGTCCCCATCAGCCAATCAGTGCTGCCGTCATGGGGAGCGAGGGGAGCCGGGTGCCTCACACACAGCTGCGGCGCCGAGCAGGTGATGTATGCTCTGGGGGCTGCAGGGGGGGGGGGGTGTTTAAAGGGGTTACATATCCGCAGTGGAATAAAAAATTCCTCTGTGGGTATGTGACTCTTTCAACTTCACACTACCAGGATCCGCGTGAAATCCACTGCGGATCCGGTACGTGTGAAGACACCCTAAAAAGTTATATAGCACTCATAGAATTCTTTGGGGTGAGCATGCCAGTCACGCTCACACTATAACTACGATAATTACTATAATTACACTGCATGTAAGGAGTCCATGTGTGGTGTTCACCCTATTGGGCTTCTGGCTACACAATTGTTGGTGCCAGTGGGTAACCATGGTAACCTTGGGCCTGCCTGAGGCCCCTGGGCCTGCAATAGGTACCTGAGCACCCAGCAGTACCTGCATTATGTTTGCAGGCAGAATACAAATCTCTTGAGTACTAGTGCAGTGCACTATATTAGCAATTAGGGCATTACATCTCAGTCCCCTTGTTGGCCTACTAAGAATAAATAAAAAAAATATATTTTTCTTTTAAATTCTCCTTTTGTTCACATAAAACACAATGACTGATATCAACAATCAACAAAAACTAGCTCTGTTATTAAGAAGCTATAACATAAAATAAATTTAGTATTGCTATTATTCAAATTCTTGTTAACAGCCATAACATGAAAGCTACAAAGTTCCAAGTTCCCATAGACAAGAAGCTCTCATATGGCTATGTTACTCGAAAAAATAAATAAAGGGGTAGAACAGCAAAAATGTTCTTCTTTCATATCAACTGATGCCAGAAAGTTCTAGAGATTTGTAATTTACTTCTAATAAAAAAAAAAAAAAAAAAAAAAAAATTTCCAGTACTTATCAGCTGCTGTACATTCTGCAGGAAGTGGTGTGTTATTTTCAGTCTCGCTTCTGCCACCTTATGTCTCGAACTGTCCAGAGCAAGAGAGGTTTTCTGTTTGAATCTTTTTATTAGAATTTTATAAAAAAAAAAAAAAAAAAAGTTTTTATAACTGTATACATATAAAACTGTATACTATATAACTGTAACTTATAAACAAGGCACAATGAATATACATATAGAAGTTTGCATTGTATATAATAAGCATATAAACATAGCTAGCAGGAAAAGTTTTCTGGTTCAATGTTTTTTCTTAGTTTTTTTAGAACATATTACAAAAGAGGAAGTCTATAAGCACTGACTTAAGTGCTAACAGTAATGCTACGTTTACACGGAACGATAATTCGCCCGATCGTACGATTAACGATGTTGGAGAAACCTTTTTTTTTTCATAACGATCAGCGTTTAGACGGTACGATATATCGTTCAGAAATTAGTTTTGCAATCGTTTTGCGATTGCTTAAAGCCTATCTCACACATTGGTTAAATCGGCGAACAACTGTTCACACGGAACGATCTGCAAATTTTTTGCGAACCTTCAACGACGATTTGAGAACCTGTTGAAAGATCAATCGTTCGCTGCATTTACACGTACGATTATCGTTCGAATTCGACCGTTATCGTGCGAATTTGCACGATAATCGTTCCGTGTAAACTCAGCATAAAGTTAACATGTTTGTACAAAGTTTTCCAAGAGGATTTGCTACTGATCTGGACAGTTCCTGTAACGAACAGAGGTGGCAACAGAGAGCACTGTGTCAGACTGGAAAGAATACCCCACTCCCTTCAGGACATACAGCAGCTGATGAGTACTGGAAGACTTGAGATTTTTAAATAGAAGAAATTGACAAATCTGTCACCAGTTTTCCTCTGGAGTACTCCTTTAAATTTATCTTACCACATTGAACCAATTTAATCAGAGAGTTACTGCAAGATGACTTTTATATATTCCAACATGGTTCACAGTGCACCAAAGGAGAATTGTAGTTTCCCCAAAATTATGCAATATACTTACAACCGCTTCTACGGATTTCAGCACAAATTTGTTCAGTCTATCCAATTACATTTTATATGTAGCTTGTCTCTGAAATCTAGCAACATGTTAACACTGGTGTAATAAGTTCACTCTACATTTCTGGGATTAAAGGCAGGAATGTAAATAACTTGCTTGGTGTGAATGCAGAAGCAAAGAAGCAGAGGATCGCTGAAATGTGGGTGGAAAATTGTGTAAATGTTATGACACCTTAATTTACATAGCGTTGTACGTGAATGTTTATATTTTGATCTTCTGGGAAATGTTTACAAGGAAAATGTGGAAGAAGTTAATGCATCAAGAGAAGAAATATTTTACATCTTTTAATTTTAGTTATAAATGTAACAGGGTTAAAATTTAAAAGGATCTAGAATCCTAGTCTTATGGTTACAAAAATAGTGCTGCAGTAGCATGAAATAGAATCCATATACAGTATAACTTTCTAATATATAATCCATGTCACTTGTGAATAAATTGCAAAGAAATTACATATTCAGCCTGACTTAAATGGTGACCTTTGTTTCAAACAATATCCATCTGTTTGGTTGCCTACATGATCCCTAACATTTCTGTGTATCACTTAATTTACCAAAAAAATCAATCCTTAAAGAAAGCTTTAAAGCCTTGGCCACTAGGTGCCGCCTTTCCCTGCCGTCTGCTGTCCACTGCCTGTTGTTAGGGGAATTCTGTCTCTAGTCTCTGTTTATAGTCTGAAGGAAAAAAGGGAAAGTGAGGACATGATTTAAACCTTTAAATGTGTTAAAGCCTAAATAAGTAAACCTTTGTTCAGCTGCAGGTTGGAGTGCAGAAAGATGCCTTTGGCCCAGTATGCAGAGACTTAAGAGTACCCACTTACTCACTTAAAATACAGCAGTGGACCATCCACTCTGGGACACTGATCTCTTGACTCCTGTTTTTGAGATTGCATAGGGATTGTGGATAGAGATAAGTGTTAATGGTAGAGAGACCCCTTTAAGGGATACACTGAGTAGAAAAGCGAACAAACTTTAAAGGGGTTGACAGGGGAGCAGAAGACGGTTGCAACTAATGCCATCGACGTTACAGAAATATAGTGCTGCCATTACACATCACATGTGGGTGTGGTTTCACCCACACACAATGATCAGGATATACATCTGCCCTTTCCACTTCTTGAAGGTGTACTTCTGAGACATTGAATCACAGAAAGTGAGCGTCAGGGAGCAGAAAGGCTTCCGGCATCTTTTCCTCCCTTGACCATCCCTTTTAATACATTCCTTAAAAAGGCAGCTATTATTGACATTCAGGAAAAAGGTGAAAGTTACTAACATAACATAGTCTACATAATCCATATGTTAGTCACAGTCAGCTGCATGACCAGAAATGACATGTGACAATAGCCCACAGTACTCTTAACTGCAGTCACTAAAGACAAGTCTTAGAAGTAACCCAGCCATAAAGCCTTCAAATACCATTGTAATTTAAGGTTTCTATTTATACCCTATAGTCACTCAAGGCAATTTCAATATAGCAAAAAAAAAAAAAAAAAAAAATCACACATTTATGTAATTTACTTAGTTTAGCCTTTGTATCTTAATGTGTGTAAGAGAAATATAGCTAGGCACTGCCTCTCCGTCTGCGTATAGCGGGTACCGGGTGAGTGCGTAGTGAGGCACTAAAGGGTGGTGCTCTGCCCAAAAACAGTCCAATGCAAACAAACAGAATAACGAGAAGGCGGCCACTCACCATGCAAGTGCTGGGTTTATTGTCTCATCACCATAATAGGTTACAGGCAGTCATGCTTTGTGCGTCCCACTAAGGCTACGATCGTTTCGCGTTTGCACGCTTCCACTGGCCTCGTAGTACGTAATGACGTGGGCACGTCTAGGTTATATGCCCTGCGTGCCTCACAAGTATAAACATGGCGAGATATTTAAAGTGATAGTAACAACTGAAATGTATATGCATAAAAACCTTATCACCAAACTCACATAAACACACTCAGATCATTACGATCGTTCAATCCAAGGGGGCACAAGGCGCCGGCTTTTAAAATCCACATTGCTTCCCGTTGCAGCAATAATTTTTGACGGTTGCCGCCTCTCTTCGGGGTGTGGACAATCTCTAGACCTGCAAACCGTAATACACTAGGGTCACTATTATGTTGTTGGATGACATGCGAACCTACACCTGTTCTCACAGATTTGTAGTGTTCCCTGAACCTCCCATATAGATGCCTAATGGTTTTCCCCACATAGAAGAAACCGCAAGGACACATCACTGCATACACGACATATTTACTTCTGCATGTAATCATTTGGTTCACGCAGTGTTCATACCCTCCTAAATAGAGGATCCTTGTGCTCATGTTGAACTGGCAAAACCTGCAATGTCTACACTTAAAATTTCCTTTGGGTGCACTGTCCTGTAGCCAATTAGTCCGGGAGCATGCTGCTAGTCAGATTATCCCCTAGAGTCCTGCCCCTTCGGTAAGCTATAACTGGTTTCTGACATGTGATGTCTGCAAGATCGGAGTCTGTCTGTAGTATGTGCCAATGTCGCATGATCGCGGCTCTAATGCGATTATCCATGCTGGTGTGTTTGAAGGAGAAACAGAATCTATCCTCCTCTTCTCTTATTTTGCCTCTATCATTCCCTCCTTCTACTCTCTGGAATGCTTCTTCTATGATGTCCTTGGGGTATTCCCTACTACCCAATCTGACCTTTAATTCGTCTGCCTGACGTAGGTATGACTCTTGACTGGTGTTGATACGCTTTAACCTGGTGAACTGACCTATGGGGATAGCTCTCTTCACATGCTCCGGGTGGTAGCTCTTATAGTGGAGGAGGGCATTTGTGGCAGTAGTTTTTCTGTGGCCCTCAATGAGTAAATAACCCTCCTTCACTTTGACTAATGTGTCCACAAATTCCAGCTGATCTCCACCATAATTAGAGGTAAGTACCAAATTGTAAGTGTTAATGTTATTAAGATACTGTATAAACTCTGAATAGATCTCTGGGGTCCCCATCCACACAATAAAAACGTCATCCACATATCTGTGGAGCGTTTTTATATATTTTATGTATGGATTTTTGGGTGTGAACATGTACTGTTTTTCAAAAGCAGTCAGGAATATATTAGCATATGTACACGATACAGGGGTGCCCATCGCGGTGCCGGTTATCTGGAGGTACCATTCGTTACTGAACATAAAAGTGTTGTTAGTAAAAATTAGCTCCAAGGCCTCGCAAACAAATTGGATGTACCTCTCAGATTTCCCGGCATCTATGAGGGCACGCCTGATGGCATAGATGCCTGCATCGTGCGGTATCCGCGTGTATAAACTTTCCACATCTGCGGATGCGAGAGCATCTCCTTCCTGCCAAACTACATTTTTGATGATTTCAAGAAACTCGCTCGTATCCTTTATATAGGAAGGGGACGCTACAAGTAGGGGTCTCAGAATCCAGTCCAAGTATCTTGACAAAGGTTCTAGCACTGAGCCGATCCCCGCCACGATGGGACGGCCGGGGGGTCGGGTCAGTGTTTTATGGACCTTTGGCAGAAAGTACCACGTCATTTTTTTAGGAAATTCAACAAAAAGTTTTTTGGCTGTACCTTCTGACAATACTTTGTTTTCAATGTTTTTTCTTAGGAGGGATCTGAGTTTGTTCTGGATTTTAACTGTGGGATCAGAAGTAAGTTTTTTGTATACCTTTTCGTCTTTCAACTGCCTCTCTGCCTCTGCAATGTAATATTCACGTGTCATTACAACGGTATTCCCACCTTTATCCTCCCTTTTAATTACCAGGTCCTTTCGGGACCTCAGCCATTTTAGGGCTCTTGTTTCTCTGGTGGTTAGATTCTGAGGATCACGTGGATACACTAGGGACTTAACTTCTTGGAGGACTGCTTTTTAGAACATATCTAGTGGGGTACCGGTTTGTAAAGGAGGGGTGAAGGAGGACTTGACCCCCCTTTAAATTCTGTTATGGGGGTGCTGTCTGTCCCCTCCATTCCCGTATTCATGGGGCTATCTAGTAGTGCTTCTAAGACTACACAATCCGATGAGCTGGCATCTATAAAGGCTGAAAAACCCAGATTACCTATTGTACACGGTATCTCGCCTTCTTTTCTATCTGGTACTAGTGTAGTATTTTTGTTAGAAAACCATTTTTTGAGATTAAGCCTCCTAACAGATTTATACAACTTCAAAGTCCATTTGGTTAAAGTCCTCTGTAACACAGAAATTAAGTCCCTTGCTAAGAAGGGTAATGCAGTCATTGCTCAGGTGGACATCAGACAGGTTAATGACATGGTTATCAGACATGTTACCTGTCTCCATCATTGTCTCCACGACACATGTTTCCTTTTCTGACCCCTCCATTGACCTCTTCCTCTTCTTCCTCCGTCCCCTTCTGTTGTGTTTCCTAAAGGGCCGGCAGTTGTCACTGTATTGATTTGTCCTCTTGTTGCCGCTTGTCCTCTTTCCTCTGATGTACTTGAATCCGAGTCTGTTGTCCAAAAGTCAGATGCTCTCTTGTTCCTCCTTTGTCTGAATTTCTTTAGTTTTTTCGGTGCCCAGTTGAAAACTTTCCCTTTGTCATAATCCATCCGATCTCTCAGGTATTTATCTCTTCTTTTGTCTCCTGTATTGGCATGTTCGGATTGCACTTACTCTTAATTAATGTTTGGCTCTACATAGTTCTCCTGTTACTTTCTCATACTCCTCGTTGTTTCTTTCTAAGACCAGTCGCATGAGGGTTAATGCATGATCGTGATGCGCTTTTTTCCACGCTTGCGTGAACACCTCGTCATCTTGGTACATAGCAGGCTCTTTATAAGTGCGCAAGCCTCTGGGTGCTCTTTCATTGGCATTATACGATTTAAGTGAGTTAATAGTCCAAAAGAGCCGTATTTCCTTTTCCGCTAGGGTAGTGATTCTGTGCTCTAGAGATTTTATGCTGAGCACCTGGAGCTCCTCCTTATCATTGCATAACGAAAAGAACGCACTAGCATTCTGTCTGCCTGTATTCACATTCACGTCCATGGTATCAGGTACTTCTTCATGCTCCATACTGGAGTTCCTCCCCCCGCTCTCTATCGGCAAGCGTGCTCTTAGCTCAAGAGACAAGATCCAATTACAGTGTGTAAGAGAAATATAGCTAGGCACTGCCTCTCCGTCTGCGTATAGCGGGTATCGGGTGAGTGCGATCAAGCCCGGGCGGAGAGAAGGACTCATTGGCTGCAGGACAGTGCACCCAAAGGAAATTTTAAGTGTAGACATTGCAGGTTTTGCCAGTTCAACATGAGCACAAGGGTCCTCTATTTAGGAGGGTATGAACACTGTGTGAATCAAATGATTACATGCAGAAGTAAATATGTCGTGTATGCAGTGATGTGTCCTTGCGGTTTCTTCTATGTGGGGAAAACCATTAGGCATCTATATGTGAGGTTCAGGGAACACTACAAATCTGTGAGAACAGGTGTAGGTTCGCCCAAATTGATAGAGCATGTCATCCAACAACATAATAGTGACCCTAGTGTATTACGGTTTGCAGGTCTAGAGATTGTCCACACCCCGAAGAGAGGCGGTAACCGTCAAAAATTATTGCTGCAACGGGAAGCAATGTGGATTTTAAAAACCGGCGCCTTGTGCCCCCTTGGATTGAACGATCGTAATGATCTGAGTGTGTTTATATGAGTTTGGTGATAAGGTTTTTATGCATATACATTTCAGTTGTTACTGTCACTTTAAATATCTCGCCATGTTTATACTTGTGAGGCACGCAGGGCATATAACCTAGACGTGCCCACGTCATTACGTACTACGAGGCCAGTGGAAGCGTGCAAACGCGAAACGATCGTAGCCTTAGTGGGACGCACAAAGCATGACTGCCTGTAACCTATTATGGTGATGAGACAATAAACCCAGCACTTGCATGGTGAGTGGCCGCCTTCTCGTTATTCTGTTTGTTTCCTTTGTATCTTAGAAATTTAGGCCATGTTCACATGGCGTATTGTACCTCTTTGGTCTCTGCAAAGATCATCCCGGCCGGTACTGCAGGATGATCTTTATGGCCGTAGAGTTTTGATGCAGGCACATCGGCGTGCGCCCGCATCAGAGCTTCCCATAGCACACTGTGAAGCAAGCGTCCGCAGCAGCTCGCTCCACAGTGTACACTGACATGGTTTCCTACGGCCGCTATTCACTGAACTGACATGTCAGTTCTTTGCGGCGCCACTTGGGATCCCGGCCGGAGCGTATACTATACTGTGTATATGCTCCGGCCGGGATCCTATAGAAGAACATGGAGTGTAGCTATGAGTACAAAGTATGGCATTTGTTGCCGATTGCAACAATAGGCGTACTTTTACACTGTGTGAACATAGCCTTAATGTTGCTGGCGGATGGATAAATTCTAATTACTAATTCTTGGGAACCACTCGTGGGATGTTGATGTCCAGCATCATGTGTATCATGAAGTTATGAGGAAAAGGCTTCTTATTTTAATAGGTCTCTGTTTTTATTTATATTATGGTTTTCATTATACAGTAAATCCAAAATAAAATATACGTTCAAATTCATTTCATTACACAACAAACTTTGGCTTCTAATAAGATTTGTTGCCCAAATATTGCCCCAATCACAAGGGCCCCACAGCTGAAATCACTAACCAGTCATCTTTAAACCCTATGGGGGCCTGTAATCAAATGTTCATATCTCCTTCAGCACCACCAAAAGAGAAATGAAGCATTCGAGAGTACTCAGTGAGCTGTACAGTATGTGCATGAAGCGGCATTTAAGGGGTTAATGGTGGGCTGCTGCGAGATTGCGGCCACCCGCCATTAACGGTGAGGGCCTGGCTGCAGATAGCAGCCGGTCCTCACCTGCTATGGAGCAAGCTCAGCTCCATAGCCCGCTCCATAACCCGGGACCCCTGCAGGGAGTACATTTACATCCTTCTGCGTCAAGGCCCAGGCTGCAGGGGAGTAAATGTACCCCCATGGTCATGAAGGGGTTAAACAATGACAAGCTATGAAATGTACTGCAATGCAGAATTAGGCTGTGTTTACATTATGTAAAAACAGTGGCCGTTCTTTGCCGAGTCAAAAAACGGCCGCTATTTGACATGTTTTTGCGGTTGAGATTACCCTATCGGCTGCTGGAACATCATTTTATTTTATTTGGATTGTGGGCACATTTGGGTGTGTCTGCAATCCAATTAACCTTTGAAGTCCAGAACGGCATACATTGTGTGAACCAAGTGGAAACAACTAATGTTCCTGCATTAGCGACCGCAAATAATTAACAAGTCAATTATTTGTACAGCTGTAGGGGAACAACGGACGTTGTTCAATACAGTGTGTAAACACCATAAGTTATTTCCATAGAGTTCAATACTGTGCATTATTTAACCCGTTAACGACCGCGGGCGTATATTTACGCCCTGCGACTGCCTCGGGGAGTTCAGAGCAGGGCCACGCGGTGACCCCGCTCTGAACCGCCACAGTCACGGGTGCCACATGTAGCCCAGGACTGTGGATATTAGCGGGCACAGTCCGATCGCGTGCCCGCTAGTTAAGGATTCAGATGCAGCTGTCAAAGTTGACAGATGCATCTGAATCCTTTATGCAGCCTCATCCCTGGTGTCTAGTGGGGTCAATCCCCCCCCGGGACGTTATCCTGCTCAGGCCAGGGTCTGTGCCGTAATGGGGCTGATCCCTGCTCAGCACTCGATTGCTTCAAGCAATCGAGTGCCTATCTGATTGATCTATGCTGTATAACTATACAGCATAGATCCCAATGAGAGATCAGTGTGCATATACTAGAAGTCCCCTAGGGGGGCTTCTAGTATATGTGTAAAATAAATAAATAAAGTGTTGTTATAAATAAGCATGTTTGGCATCGCCGTGTGTATAATTGCCCAAATTATTAATTTATTTCATTCCTAATCTCGTATGGTAAACAGCGTAAACGTAAAAAAATCCCAAAGTGGAAAATTGTGTATTTTTGGTCGCATCAAATCCAGAAATTTTGTAATAAAAAGCAATCAAAAAGTTGCATATGCGCAAACAAGGTATAGATAGAAAGAACACATCATGGTGCAAAAAATGACACCTCACACAGCCCCATAGACCAAAGGATAAAAGAGCTAAAAGGCTATGTTCACACTTTGTAAAAGACCGGCCGTTCCGCGACCCCGGCTGGGTCACGGAGCGACCGGTCTCTGCCCGGATCATGTGTATACGCTCCGTCCGGGATCCCATAGATCAATAGGCAGTGTCGATGGCAAGAACGGCCATACTTATACGTAATGTGAACATAGCCTAAGCCTGGGAATGGAGCGATTTTAAGGAACATATATTTGTTAACAATGGTTTGAATTTTTTACAGGCCATCACATAAAAGAAAAGTTATACATATTACATATCATTGTAATCGTAACGACTTGAGGAACATACATAAGTCAGTTTTACCTCAGGGGAATCGCGTAAAAACAAATACCCCCCAAATAAACAGAATGCGTTTTTTTGTTTTGTTTTTTCAATTTCACCACCCATTTATTTTTTTTCTGGTTTTGCAGTGTAGTTTATGAAAAAGTTCAGTGTGTCATTGCAAAGTACAATTAGTGGCGCAAAAAATAAGGGCTCATGTGGGTTTCTAGGTGAAAAAATGCAAGTGCTATGGCCTTTTAAGCACAAGGAGTAAGTCTTTAAGGGGTTAAGGGCAAGAAGGCCGTTCTTGTCTTTAAAAAAAAACACACTGTGTGAACATGCCCAAATAATAATAATAATAATAATAATAATAATTATTATTATTATTATTATTATTATTATTATTATTATTATTCACGCTGTACAAGGAAAATGCAGAGCCTGGTAGTTGCTCCAGACTATTTCAATATTCAACTATTAATAATCATACAAATAGTTTGGTGACTTTCACAAAAAAGTTCTCTGCTACAAGCATCATGGAAAATAGGTCAGCCTGAGACGTGAGGTTCTGTGGATTACTACCATGGTGGAATAACATAGAGGTCAGATATTTGCCTGTTGCTTCTCCTATCTAGGCCAGAATGTTTCACATTGAGCTGAATACATAAATACACTTCATGTCATTAGCTTTGCTGTGTTTTGGAGCCGGTGACATGGCCCTGATTCTTGCTCTCTTGCATAAAACATAATGTATGAGAGGGAAATAATGATGTGGCTCCTGACAGTATGTGGGAATGAGGGCATCGGCTGCCATATAATCGTCACTGGTTTGATGAGAAAATGCCACCTGCTACAATCTGCCCTGGTTCACATCTTTTAATCTGTGACCTTTCATCTGATTTTAATTTCTATTTATGTTTTGTTGTGCAAACACTTTAATTAACATTCCTGTGTGATTAGGGAGATGCTACATACAGAATGTATATACCAATCGTATGAAAATATGCTAGAGCTATATATGGCTGATAGTCTACAAGTACAGACATTGTGCTAGTTCCAAAACCATATCTGAATCCATACTTGGCATTCTTGGCTCATGTAGTAAAATGCATTTTAATTTTGTGTTATGTATGCATAATTTACCAGTGTTATATAAAGGGTGTTATAAAGGGTTACGGGCACCTTCACACTTTTTTAAAGTGATGCTTTATTTAATAAATGCCGAAGTAAGCAACTAAGGCATTGACATTTTTGGTAAGGTTATATCCAATACGATTGTTGGCCTTTGTTGCCATTAATTGTTTGAGTCTAATGAGTCACTGTTATTATATATAATTTTTGACATGTCATCAAGTATACCAAAAGTTAGTGATTGCAGTGGGTCTCACTGCTGAGACATGCTATGATATGAAAATAAAGCCAGGGAGAGAGCGCGGCAGCAATGCTATAAAATCCCCGGCCACCAGCTAGTTCGACATTTTAGCCTCATAGACTATAATAGGGCTAAGGCTATGTTCATACTACGTAAGCTACATAGTAATCACGGCTGTTGTTGCATATTTGCAACAACGGCTGTGATTGCTATGTAGCTTACGTAGTGCTGCCTTCTATGGAATCCTGGCCAGAGTGTATACACATAGTATACACTCTGGCCGGGATCCCTAGTGGCACCGCAAGAAACTGACATTTCCTGTCAGTTCACACAATGGAGTGTGCGGCTTCGGCTGCACACTCCATTGTGTGCAGTGGGGAATTCTAGAGTGCTGGTCGGGATGATATTCTTAGACACCAGCTGTTTCACGGAACGGCTGGTGTCTTACCACGTGTGAACATGGCATAAAGGGTCGGAATTAGCAACCAGTCACAGAGTGGATCACACTGTTTTCATGCTCTCTCCTGGCTGTATCTTGGTATTGCTGCAATAAACAGCTGATGACATGTCAAAAGTTATTTATAATTGACATGTATTCTATAAATGTCCTACTTTCATTATATAACATCATTGTAGCATTCACTTTTTATGCTTTCCATAAATTTCAACAGCAAGCCAAATAACCCTAACTTTTTGTGAGTAGTGTATAAACTTATGATGCTGTCCATTCTCTGCTACAAGAGTATTGCACCAGGGAATGAAACAGAAAGTTGAATCACATAGGCTGCTTCTTTGTGGAGAGAGCACCAACACAGACTGTGCAGGGAAAGGTGGAGAATCACACAATTCTCAAAATCATAGAAAATTCCCCATATAACTAGTGATTTACAAATGTCATCTGCACTGATACAAGAGACTTACTTATGAGGGAGAACCCTGGACAGTAAAGTCACATCCAGCAGGTATTAATGAGAGGTAGACCAACCGTGTGCAAAGCTGTGATTATAGTGCCCCTCTACCTTTATACCATGACCAAAGTGTGCTAGGCTTCCCTCTTAATCACTGTCACATTTCTAGCAACAAACATCTGCAAATGGGGCCGGAGATATGTAGGCATATGGGTACATTCCAGGTGTTTATTCTAAGGCTCAGAGATGTGGACATATGGGTACATTCCAGGTGTTTATTCTAAGGCCCAGCCTTAAAGGGGTACTCGGAGGATAAAATGTTGGCTAATACATTGCTTTAATAAAGTTATATTACTGTATATAGCTTTAATAAAAATAAATGTAAGGTTTATATATTCACTTCTGTTGACTGGCAGCAATAAGGGGTGACACCCCCTCTCTGCTTCCACCCCTGTTTGAATCAGGAACTGCAGGGCTGTCTTTTCTGCACAGCTTTATACAGAGCAAGGTCCCATTCCTCCTGTCTACTGTATATTCTCATATACAGTACCTGCAGGGATGCTGCCTGATACTATCATGGTGTCGGAAAGTCTCTGAACAATGAGCAGTGATTATTAGTAACTCTAGTACAGTGAGCAGTGATAGAGCGAGAAGTCAGAGCAATCACCACTCCCTGTGTAGAGGCTGACACACACAGCCATTGTGCCTGTGTGGGGGCGCTTGAGCAGAGCAGTGGATCAAGAAGTACAGGGCTTAGACAGTCCTGCAGTTCCTGAGACAAATGTTGGTGGAAGCAGAGGGGGTCATGTCGCCCTTACTGCTGCCAGTCAACAGAAGGATCTGTATAAATAAAAACTATACATTTATTTTAATGAAATTATTTATTAAAAGAAAAAAGTAATATAACTTTATTAAAGCTATGTATTAGCAAACATTTTTTCTTTGGAGTACCCCTTTAAGCACTTTTCCCCTATTAGGCTACGTTGACACAATGCATTTTTTGAATAAATCACAGCCGTTGTTGCAATTTGCAACAACGATTGTGATTAATTCAAAAGATACTTTGCATAGAAAATGAATGGATTCCCATCCGCAGTGTATACACATACAGTAGTATGTACTCTGGCCTGGATTGCAAGTGGTCACACGGAAAACTGACATGTCAGTTTTGTGCGGCTGTTATTTATTGAATAGCGGCTGCACAGAACTGTAAGTTCTCACGCTCCATTGTGTGCAGCGGTGTATCGGCCAAGATGATCTTCACTGACACAGGTAAGTCTGTGACACGGTCAGGTCACAGAACGGCCGGTGTCATACAGCGTGTGAACCCGGCCTTAAAGTGATAGACATCATGACAGAAACTGATGGATCACATCAGGGGCGTAAGTAGAAATGGCTGGGCCCAGGGGCGTAACTAGAAATGGCTGGGCCCCATAGCAAACTTTTGATTGGGGCCCCCCCCTCCTCGACCAACCACTATGCCATCAACACACCCAGCTCTACACAGGTTCTATACACCATATAAATTACACTGCAGTTATATTAAGTGACTCACAGGGGACGCCTTCTCTCATTAGAGTTGTTTCCTTTTCATTTTCTTCTCCATCTGTCCTGGGCCATTATAAGAACTCCGAGCCACGAATCCACAGAATCTGCCAGACAGACAAATTAGGCTCTGTGTAGACAGCTTATAGATTGCCCCTTGTTCAGTCCTCCATATAGATGGCCCCATGTGCATCTACTATAGTAGAGATCCCGCTCTGTGTAATCCATTTATAGTAGATGACACCCTCTGTGCATCACCTATATCAGAGGTAGGGAATCTCTGCTCTCCAGCTTCTGCAAAACTACAACTCCCATCATGTATGGACAGTCAAAAATAAAGCTGTAGTTTTGCAATAGCTGGAGAGCCAAGGTTCCCTATCCCTGCCCTACAGTATATGGTCCCCTCTGTGTAGTCCTCTTAGATGACCCCTCTGTGTCAACCCCCCCAGTGTAGTTCCCCTTATAGATGCCCCCTAGTCCCCTTCATAAATGGCCCCTCTGTGTAGTTCCCCTTTTAGATGGCCCACATTCCCCATAAAGGTAGCCCCCAGTGTTGTCCATCCCCGTCCCGCATATAGGTAGCCCCCAGTGTTGTCCATCCCGGTCCCGCATATAGGTAGCCCCCAGTGTTGTCCATCCCCGTCCCGCATATAGGTAGCCCCCAGTGTTGTCCATCCCCGTCCCGCATATAGGTAGCCCCCAGTGTTGTCCATCCCCCATATAGGTAGCCCCCAGTGTTGTGCATTCCCATCCCCCATATAGCCCCCAGTATTGTGCATCCCCCCCATATAGTCCCCAGTATTGTGCATCCCCCATATAGCCCCCAGTATTGTGCATCCCCCATATAGCCCCCAGTATTGTGCATCCCCCATATAGCCCCCAGTATTGTGCATCCCCCCATATAGCCCCCAGTATTGTGCATCCCCCATATAGCCCCCAGTATTGTGCATCCCCCATATAGCCCCCAGTATTGTGCATCCCCCATATAGCCCCCAGTGTTGTCCATCCTTAGCCCCCAGTATTGTGCATCCCCATCCCCACATAGCCCCCAGTATTGTGCATCCCCTTCCCCACATAGCCCCCAGTATTGTGCATCCCCTTCCCCACATAGCCCCCAGTATTGTGCATCCCCTTCCCCACATAGCCCCCAGTATTGTGCATCCCCTTCCCCACATAGCCCCCAGTATTGTGCATCCCCTTCCCCACATAGCCCCCAGTATTGTGCATCCCCTTCCCCACATAGCCCCAGTGTTGTGCATCCCCTTCCCCACATAGCCCCCAGTATTGTGCATCCCCTTCCCCACATAGCCCCCAGTATTGTGCATCCCCTTCCCCACATAGCCCCCAGTATTGTGCATCCCCTTCCCCACATAGCCCCCGGTATTGTGCATCCCCTTCCCCACATAGCCCCCAGTATTGTGCATCCCCTTCCCCACATAGCCCCCAGTATTGTGCATCCCCTTCCCCACATAGCCCCCAGTATTGTGCATCCCCTTCCCCACATAGCCCCCAGTATTGTGCATCCCCTTCCCCACATAGCCCGCAGTGTTGCTCCTCTGATTAAAAAAACAAACAAACAAACACATAACTTACCTAACCCCACGCTCCCCCGTCGGTCGCCGGTCTCCTCTTCTCTCTGCCTCCGCCCGATGAGCAGCCCTCTGGTGAAGTCCTGGCAGCGTCATCGCTGAGCACTCAGTGTGCGCCGCGGCGGCTGGGACTTCCGGTTTGTGTTCTTAGTACCGGAAGTCCCAGCCGCGGCGGCGCACACTGAGTGCTCAGCGATGACGCTGCCAGGACTTCACCAAAGAGCTGCTCATTGGGTGGGACACTCTTGTGATCGCAAGCGGAATGCTTGCTTGCGGTCACAAGAATGATTGACAGGGCGGGAAGCCTATGGCTTCTCGCGCTGTCAGTCAGAACACTGAACACCCGGGAGGCCCGCTCGGCCGCCGGGTGTTGCAAGCGGTCATCTTCGGGGGGCCGAGGCCACGGGCCCCCTGATGTTAGGGGCCCCGTAGCAGCCGCTACGGCTGCTACGGCGGTAGTTCCGCCCCTGGCTGGGCCCCACAGCAAACTTTTGAGTGGGCCCCCCTCCTTTCCGGACTGACCACTAAGCCATCAAGTCAAAACTGCATAACTTCTAGCAATCGTCAGGGACATCTGCAGAACCCGGGAGACTCGTTTGGCCACCTGGTGCTGCAAATGACAGCTTAGAAGGCCCAGTGTATTATCTATTAGCTATAGCTGCTACAGTGGTAGTTACGCCCCTGGATCACATTGTAAGTCATTGGGGTCCATCATGTGACCAAGCTGTAGCTTATGGTTTGCTATTTCTATGAATGAACAGAAAAGCCAAAAAAAGGTGTGAGACTTAGATCTCTTATGAACTACACCTCAACAGATGAACTTTATGAATATTTTTTTTATTATTCACACACACCATTGGGAGTAAAAACTCAGTAAAAACTCCAATGCTGCTCTACTTTTTCTGGCCAAGATCACAGAAGCACTGCAGCTGAGGACACCATTATGTTTCTCTATACACAGCTACTTTCTTATCCTCATATATCCTTCTCTGTTTGATATTCATACAATCAGGTTTCGGAGATGAAATAAGTTTCACCATCTGGAGATATTTGGATTGTCTGCTGTCCTTTATGCTGATAAATACTACTAAAATAGAGAGGTCAGCGGGTTTCCTAGCAACCAGTATTCCGTCGCTGTTACTAATTAGCAATTTAGTTACGGGAATTACATTTTGATTCAGTAAACAGGTTCTGCTATATACCAGGTGATTCACTGAGAACTGTGAACTAATGCAAGAATATCATATAGATCACAAATTAACCATCTATTAGCAAACACATTGCTGCATGTTTCATTGCATACATGTTTGTGTGTATTGATACATATATCATTACTTGACATAAATCAGGAGAGAGGGGTCAGTCCTAACATTTTTGCAATTAGATAAAGGATCTTTTGTACAGAAATGAATTGTTACAAAACAAAGGGCCATGGAGTTGGCCCAATGACCATTAAAGAGTACCTGTCATGAAAAATAAGTTTTTTTTTTTTACAACCAATTTTTTATTGAAATTTTCACATTTTTTCAAAATACACTAACAGAGGACGAGAACACGTCCCAAATCACATAGAACGACAAAACAAAAGAACAAGGAAAACACAAACACAAAATGGCAGTGCAAATCAATTCCTATCCACAGAAACAGAAAAGAACAAAAGAAAAAGGCGTACAGCATAAAAGTAAAGTTACATACAGGTAATAATATAGGTAATTCTTAATCTCTTAGTCTAGAGAGTTAACTGTAGTCGCAAGACATCCGACTTACGTAGGTCGTTGAGAATAATTGGCAGTATAATAATTATCCCATTTATCCCAATACTGGTTGGATATAGCCCTCCGGCCTAGTGAGGTTCCTATCGTTTTCTCCATGGAAGAATTAAGCTGAACTGTATGGACAATCTCCGCCAATACTGGAAGGAGAGTATTTTTCCACTTTTGGGCCAGTTTAGTCTTGGCCACTGTCAGTAAATGAATTGTGATAGACAGATCACATGCTCTCATTTCTTCTAAGTTTAGGTGCAAGAGAGCCACCCCTGGACCCCATGGCGGGCTAAAGCCCAACACAGAGCTAAGTAATGTATATACGTGTTCCCAGAATGGGATAACTCTCGGACAAGTCCACCATATATGAAATAGGGTACCGACATCCGCATTACATCGCCAGCAGAGATTAGTACAAGAGGGAAATATTTTGGCAAGTCTGTGTGGGGTGAGATACCACCTATATAGTAATTTCCTTGAAGCTTCAATGTGACTAGCACAGCGCGAGAATCTGTGATTATAGGTGTATACAGCTGCCCACTGTGAATCAGTAATGGATGTTTGTAAATCTGTTTCCCATTTATCCTGAAAAGGGTAATGGCTGGTTACAGGGGTAAGGGCCGTATATGCAATCGAGATACCATGTCGCAACTGTGAAGCACTATTAAAGAATATTTCATATTTGCTTATCGGTAGATTCTGGTTAGAAGGAAGGGTAGCCAGAAAATGGCGAAATTGGAGATATTTAAAGAAATCTCTGTCAGCGATGCCATACTGCCGGACTAGTTGGTGGAAAGGAAGTAGACTATCACCGTCTAGTGCATCTCTAACAGTTTTTATCCCGCTCCCCACCCAATTACTAAAGTTAGTGTTAGGAATGCAATACTGAACCACTTCCAAGGGAAGGTCATAAATGCGAATAGGAAGGAGTTCAGGCCTATGCGCCACTGCAGTCCAGATCTGAATGGCGGCCTTAACCGTAGGATAAATGGGGGGAGATTGCTTATATGGAAGTCTGGCTTGCCAAAACAGGACCTTAAAATTTGGTGGATTCACCAGTATTCTTTCCATTTCCACCCATTGTTTAGAAGAATCAGCTATCCACATGCTTTTGGCTTGGTCTAAAATAGTGGCATGGTAATATTTCAGTAGATTAGGGCATCCAATACCCCCTAGTTTCAGAGGAGCGCAGAGAACTCTCTCTGACACCCTAGCTTTTTGCCCATTCCACACATAGGACATTAGGAGTCTCTGCAGATGACGTATACGTGCTTTAGGCCAGAGAACAGGTAGGTTTCTAAAGTGGTATAAGACCTTCGGGAGTAATATCATTTTTGTTATCGCAACCCTCCCCAGCCATGATATGGGCATAATGGAGAAGGATTGGATATCTTTGCGAAGGGAAGAGGAAAGACTGCTGAAATTTGTGGGGATTAGTTTAGAGGTAAGGTAAGTAAGGGTAACCCCTAAATAAGGCAATGTACCTTCAGACCAGGGGAATGGAAACCGCTGTTGGAGAAGTTGTTGGGAGTCCGGGGGGATATTCATATTCAGAATAAGCGATTTTGAATTATTAACTTTATAATAACTTTGACGCCCGAATTCCTCTAGAATATGCATAATACCTTCCAAAGAAGTGGTAGGTGCTGAGAGGCATAGTATAACGTCATCTGCAAAAAGCCCAATGCGGTGTTCCTTATCCCCAATTCTGATACCCTGGATAGTGGGCGTCTCCCTAATTTTTTGGGCCAGCGGTTCCATGACCAGAGCAAATATAAGTGGGGACAAGGGGCACCCTTGGCGCGTGCCATTGGTTATATAGAATTGGTCAGATAAAGTTCCAGAGGTATAAACCCTCGCAGAGGGTGAGGAGTACAAAGCCATGATTGCTTTGTGTATGTCCCCACTAATCCCAAATCTATCAAGAACTAAACTAAGGTAACCCCAATGCACGCGATCGAACGCCTTCTCCGCATCCAAAGTAAGGAGCAGAGAAGGCGTTCGCCGATGCTCAACAACAGAAAGTAAAGTAATAAAACGGCGTGTGCTGTCCAGGGTTTGGTGTCCCTTCACAAATCCCACTTGGTCATTGGAGATGAGTGTAGGAAGGATGTCCAGCATGCGTCTGGCCAAGATTGCAGCGTACAACTTCAGGTCGACATTGAGGAGCGAGATCGGCCTAAAGTTGGCCGGGGCATCTGGGGACTTGCCTGGCTTAGGTAGGGTCACTACCAGCGCCGCAAGCATTTCATTAGGAAAGGAGCCATCTTTCATTGCTTTATTGTACAGTCTGACTAGATAGGGAATTAATACAGATTTGTGGAGTTTGAAATATTCACTAGTAAGGCCATCAGGCCCAGGCGATTTATTGTTTTTGAGGAGTTTAATGGCAGTGGAGATCTCATCTAACGTTACAGGAGAGGATAGCTGGGCCAATTGTTCAGAAGAGATAGAGGGGAGTGAAAGAGAGTTAAGATAGCTACTAATTCCTACATGGTCAGGTTGTGGCGTGTTGGCGTCGTGACTCAAATTGTATAAGGATGCGTAATACGCAGCCAAGGTATTGGCAATGCCTTTAGGGTCTACTATTTTTTCCCGAGCACCATTGTAGATGTATGGAATACGGGATTTGAGAATCTTTCTATTAACTTGCCTCGCTAATTGGGCTCCCGTTTTGTTGCCATGCCAATAATGTGATAGTCTAAGCCTCTTCAAGGCTAACTCATACTTATGGGAATGTAATTCGTGAAGTTTGGCTGAGATGTTGGATATCTCTCGGGCCCTAGATTGGTCATAGGTGATTTTATTTAGTCTATGTAGATCTGAGAGTAAGAGTTGTAAGCGGGTCGTTTCCGCTGTGTGCTGTTTTTTAAAATGAGCAGCTTGCTTGATGAAGTGACCCCGTAAAGTGGCCTTATGCGCGCACCATAATGTGAAATCAGATACTGAGTTATTATCGTTGATTTCGAAATATTCCTGGAGTGCCAAGGAAGTGGCAGGGGAATATTTGGAATGGGATAAAATAAAATTGTTAAGTCTCCATACCGAGTCATAAGAATGGGCGACTCCATCAAGCAGGTCAAGAGTTATAGGGGAGTGATCCGACCATGTAATGGATCCAATAGATGTAGCCCGGATTTGCGGAAGAAGGCTTCTATCTGTTAGAAAGAAATCAAGACGGGTGTAAATTTTATGAGGATTAGAAAAAAAAGTAAAATCTTTCTCTTGTGGATGCTGAATCCTCCATGGATCGATCAGGTTATGTAAGGCAATCAGTTGAGCTAGAGGGGTGGGTTCCGGACTAGGTGAAGGGGAGGTGGAGTCTAGGGAGGGCCAAATAGTAAGGTTGTAATCGCCTACCATTAGGAGTCGTCCTTGTTTTATGTTAATGGCTTTCTGAATAGTTTTCCTAATGAAAGCATGCTGGCGCCTATTAGGCGCATATACGGACACTAGGGTGTATGGGGTATTATTTATAATGCACACCAGTATTACATAGCGCCCTCTTTCATCTATCAGATGTTGTTTTATGGTAAACGCAACAGTATTCCTAATCAATATGGAGACACCTCCCTTTTTGCGCACCGCTGGAGCCGAGTAAACATGTGGGAATTCTCTATAATTTAGTCTATGAAGATCTTCTAGGTTCAGGTGAGTCTCCTGAATACAACATAAATCAGCTTTCAATAACTTCATTTCCTTACCAAGGAGCGACCTCTTAAACGGGGAGTTGAGACCTTTAACGTTCAGTGAGACTATACGTACCCCCATGGGAAGGAAACAAAGCCAATGCTACTCATGCTGTTACATATCGCGCAAAAGGGAGATGTCGCCTGCAGCTTTACAAATGAACAAACAGAAAATGCTGTACCTTTTAGTGAGAGATGCTCTTCCATCGCAACTAAACACAAATAATCATAAAGAAGAAAGCATGCAATAAAAGAAAAAACAGAGTGTGTGATGGGTGGAAGAGGCCCATCCTCAGGGGTTAACTATCAGGCAGAAAGAAAAATAAGGTGCCTGAAGTTGAAATGCCTAACCGGCATATGGATAGCACCGTATCGTAACCCATATTGGCAAATGAAAGAGAAATAAAATGTGCTCATAACAAAATAAAGAGAAATAAAGATAAAAAGGAGATACATTGCAGGAGCAGGGGAGTCCCAGAACCTGGAAGAAAAGGGTTAGGATAAATTTCAACGTAGGCGCTTCCTATTATAGTTCACAGTGGACCATTCAGGTGAGAGAGGGCGATGTGGTGGACGTTTTCCCCCGCTTGGTCCATCCTCCTTAGAGGTCAGATCCCATTCAGAGCATAATCTGGTTGCGTCTTCTGGAGTGTTGGCGATGACGGTATTTCCATTTCTGGTGATGATCAATTTAACAGGGAAGCCCCATTTGTACAGGATTCCTTGATCCCTAAGGATCCTGGTACACGGTGCAAATTCTCGTCTGCGTGCTAAAGTAGATGCAGAAAGGTCAGCAAAGATGGTGATAGATGAGAACCGTTCTGGGATATCTGTAACCCTCCTTGCCGCTTCCATGATCTGTTCTTTTATATGGTAGAAGTGAATCCTTATTATCACATCCCTTGGTGTAGCTGCTGGCAGGTTCTTCGGTTTAGGGAGCCGGTGTGCTCTATCAATAAACAGATCCCTGTCCCCAGCATTAGGAAGTAGTAGCACAAAGTAGTCAGTTATGAATTCTTTCAGTTGGTCTGGCTTGACCGACTCTGGAATGCCTCTCAGGCGCACATTGTTGCGTCGAGATCTATCCTCGACATCCGCAAGCTTTAATTTCAAGGCCTCCACCTCCTCCTCTAGTGAATTGTGAGAGTCCACTAGGTCATTGTGCGACTTGGTGAGTTCAGCCATTTTAGATTCAATGTGGGAAGTCCGCTCCCCAACAGCATCAATGTCAGTGTGTACCTTGCAAATGGCGCAGTCAATTTTCCGCTCTATAGAAGTGTTCAGCTCCTGCAGCAAGAGCTTCATCACAGACTCAGTGATCGGTCTATCGGTGGTTGATGGGTTTGCAAATGTGCGTTGCATGGTGGGCCCCTCTCTAGTCAACGGGGTAGTCATATGTCCCTGGGAGTGGGTCACCTTCCATGAAAGCGGTGTGGGAGGAAGGGAGGGGGTATCCACCTCTAAGAAGGTACCGGAGCCAAATGCCGACGTGGCAGTGGCGTCCACGCACCTTTCCGCTGTGCGGTGTGGAGCTGGACTCACTGCAGAGGTGTTATCAGGTGACGAGTCCAACGCCAGCATAGGGGCCGGGGAATGTAATGTCCTGTTTACCTCCGAATTTGTTGTTGCAGGAGACTGGTTGGAGGCGGCCTGTTTGGTACGTCGCGGAGGAACATGCTGGGACGGACCTGCGGCGCTGCACTGACTGTGACCGGCGCCATCTTGGATCCTGTCGGTGGCGGATACAAAGTCAGGTATTTTCCTCAGCCCCTTCTTCTTTCTGGACCGGGTCATGTCTGAGCTCATAGAGTAGCCTGAGAGGAGTTCGGTGCAGTAATTTCGGGTCACGGGAGGTTGTTTGAGCCGTTGTACAGCCGGAGCTGGCGGGAGCTCAGGACTCACACGTCCGTCCTCATCGGCAGCTAGACACGCCCCTGATGAAAAATAAGTTTTGACATGCCATCAGACATGTCAGGGAACTGGGGAGAGGACGGGATCACCCCCCCCCCCCCAAACACACCCTCACACCCCTGGTAGTGTCATAGACTTACATTGATGGACTAACGGTATAACGAAGATATATGGCCAGGGAGTGATTGACACGTTCTCTCCCTGGCTATATCTCCAGATCGCACCAGGTGTCAGCAGTGAGACCCAGAGTGATCAATAACTTTTGCCGCGATTTAACTGACTGCAATGTAATGCATTGAAGTCAATTAAATGATGGACGTCCAATGCACACAGTGTATAAAATGACAGAAGTTATCTCTGCGGGCGCCAAAATAATGATCATGTAAATTATTTTTGGATGTCTTTTGCAAACAGCGGACTTTATTTATTAGTTGTTCAGACATAGTTTTACATTTTTTTCACCGCCCTTTCTCTGCTTTTTCTATTAAATTCAATGGATTTTTCAATTAAAGACACACCCAAAGGCCATTCAGGACATAATTAAAAAAATTATAAACGAACAAGAAAAAACATTGTAGGAACATAGCCTCAAGGAGCAAGAATGGGGAACCAAGTCTTTCTGTCCTGGGTGTTAAAACCTAGCACCATAATAGGGTTTCATTCTGATCTCCCGTTTTAGGTCCCTTTTTCTTCTGTGTACATCACTGACTTAAAATCACAATTAAAAAAAACAAACATGGCTGATAGCTCACAGTCTCAAAGGAATGGCTGGAAAACTTTAAATATTATTAGGTACAATCCACATTACTAGAGATGAGCAAACTTTCCGAAAGTTAGGTTTGTCAGGTACGTCATACTTTGGAGAAAAGTTTGGGTTCGGTTCAGACAAACCCGAAACTTCTCTTTATTAAATTTTCTTAAATTTTTATAGGGAATTAAGCAGTTGCATACAGTTTCCTGTATTCTAGCTTTGCATAGACACAATCCTCATGTATGCCGATTGCTTTCTCCCTGCCTGCTTGTTTCTTTGATATTTACTTGTTTTCATTTCAATTCTGTTGTCAGAAACAAAAATAGCAACATTGGACTAAAAACAAGCTGTACATAAGTAAATATGCACAAAACAAGTTGTCAGGGGATGCCAGAGTGTCATAGGAGGACACAGGGGGAGCTTGGACAGGTAAGCATAGGCTCTTTTTTTGTTTTTTTGCAGCCGCCATTTATTACTGGTCAAGTATAGTTAAATAACATAATAATAAAATGCTGGGACTTGATGACACCTCATAGACTGCTGCCTAAAAGTCCCTTTCCTCCACTGTGAAAAGGTAACACAGTTCAGCCTTACAGCACAAACATATTATGTATCCCACCTCCATATATATATATACTGTATATATATATATATATATATATATATATATATATATATATATATATATACAGATATAGCCTGTGTTAGCTTGATCACAGTGACGCATTTAACTCGATACTCTAATTGACTTAACATACCTCCATGACACAATTGTTGCGTCAGGGATCATGTTAACCCTGGCTACAATAAAATGAAAGAAAAATTCCAAAAAAGGGGATATAAACACAAACAAATAAATAAAGCACTAACCAAAAATAGTAAAGAGAGAGGAACATCTTCACAAGTACAAAATGAGCAGAGACAGATTTTTGTTACAACCTAATGTCATCATGTACCATTGATACGTTTAATACAGTTAATACAGTTCGGCCAATTATGCAGAAGGAACCCAAGTTTTGCCGATTGTTTCAAAACATCCCCATGTTAGTTCCTAAAAAAGGAAGAGCCATTGCCAATAAGGTGATTAACCCCTTTAGGACCTGACTAATTCATTTCATTTTTTTTGCGCTTTTGTTTTTTCCTCCTCGTGTTTAAAAGGCCATAGCGTTCGCATTTTTTAACCTACAGACCCACATGAGCCCTTATTTTTTGTGCCACTAATTGTACTTTGCAATGGCAGGCTTGAGTTTTGCATAAAGTACGCTGCAAAACCAGAAAAAAATTGTGTGATGAAATTGAAAAAAAAAAATGTAATTAAAACCCTTTTTAATAAACTAATGTTCCTTTAAAATTGCTCTATTTCCATGCTTATAATGCTTTTATCCCTTGGTCTATGGGTCTGTGTGAGGAGTCATTTTTTGCACCATGATCTGTACTGTACTATTGGTACCTTGATTGCGCATATGCAACTTTTTGATTGCTTTTTATTACAATTTCTCTGGATTTGATGTGACCAAATATGCACAATTTTGCACTTTGGAATATTTTTTGCGCTTGTGCCATTTACCCTGCGAGATTGGGAATGTGATAACTTAATAGTTCAGGCGATTACGTGTGCGGCGATACCAAACATGTTTATTTATTTATTTTTATTTATGAAATGGGGAAAGGGGGGTGATTCAAACTTTTATTAGGGGAGGGGATTTTCTACTCATAAAAAAACATTTACTTTTTTACACACACAAGTCCCTGGGGGACTTCTAGTATGCCTGCTCTGATCTCTCATAGAGATCTATGCAGTAAAGTAATACTGCATAGATCCATGAGATACTGTAGGCACTCTATTGCTTTCGGCTGCTGCAGCCGAAAACAATAGAATGCTGAGCCGGGATCAGACCCTGGTCCAGGTCAGATGCGGGGTTCACTCCTTTGTGACGACGTAGCGCGGGGGGCGCAATCCCCCCCAACTAGACACCAGGGAAGAGGAAATTGAGCATTTTAAATGCAGCTGTAAGCTCTGACAGCTGCATTTAAAAGCCTAATTAGCGGGTACGGCGATCTGACTGGTTCAGAGCGGGGTCACCGCGTAGCCCTCCTCTGAACTCCCCCACCCGCATGAGGACGTACAGTTACGCCCTTGTGCGGGAAGGGGTTAAGAGTGACATAAAAAAGATTAAAAGATTGTTCATCCATTATAAAATGAGAATATCTTCAACATCCAACACAAGGATATAAAATTCAGATAAAAGGGTTCCATACATGCAATACACAAAGCTAAGTACATAACATACAACACTCATTACTGTACCTAACTGCAACAACTACAACACCTAAGAAGTGATGGTGCCGACTCAGTGTCTGTGCAGCCGCCACAAGAGCACAGAATTGTTTGACATAAATCAATAAATATTTACTTTTGCAATTTACTCCGGTATTGGTGAGCTGACTCATATCTTCTGTTATAAAAGACTGTACAATGAAATTGGAGGTTAACTATGGTGGTCTTGTACCCAAAAACCTCTTGAACCAGTGTAGTGAGTACTACCTCACACCAGACAGCTCCTGTGGGTATGCCTGAAGGGAATATACCTTTTAAGGCTATGTTCATATAAATATAAAATATAAACAGAATACATCTGTAATTATCAGGTAAAAATACAGCCGTATTTCCAATAAAATAATGCACTCTTTTGAAGTCAACTGGAAATTGTAATTTTGCAACAGCTAGAGGGACGCAGGTTTCCCATCCCTGCTTAATAGAATAATGACCATAATTGAATACAACCGTCTAAATTGTCATGCTTGCAAAATACAAGTGACTGGACGGCACACTTTGGTGCATTTAGAGAGAAGTACAGACAAGAGGAGAGGGGACTGGCAGTATAGATTTACAGTTCAGTAAATTCATTTGTGTTTTTATTCATAAGTCTATAGTGTCCTGTGCTGGTAAATACAAGATTGTGGGATAACCCCTTTAGCAGGTAATTTCTGATATACTGTACCTCTATTGTATACCGCAAAAATGAATGCAATCATTAAAATGCAACTTTTGTATGAAGAAACAAAGCACATTAAGAGTGCACACTTATATATGTGCATATATTAGACCTAATGGTGGCTCGCTGATCTATGGATCTATCTAAACCAAGAAGATATGTATAATAATTAACCATATTAGGCCGCTAATTGCCTCTTGTCATTGCACTGATTGCCGCTGCACTAATGACATCTGATTAAACTAATTGGTTTCCTCATATTTTATGTTAAAATCCTGGAATGGGAGGAATTAAATGGATGTAAGGATTCGCATTTGAAGTCAAAGCACAATAATAGACCAGTGTTAATGTAAGAAAACATTACCATAAATGCAATATTGTTATATGGTAATCTCCTCTGCAATCAATTGAACTAGTCATAAATGATTGCAGGTCCAGGCCTATTTTGGCAATTGAAACCACAGAATTGTTTTCTGCTTTTGTTTCACACCATTCTGGTAGGTACAACTTTTTCATTATTCCTTTTTTGGGAACTTTTTTATACAGATTTTTTAATGGTATTATTTTGACCATTTTGGAGCACAGTACATACAACTTATTGAATCACTTTAATGTACTGATTTGAATGTGTTACCTTTATTCTATTAGTCGGTTGGTTCAATCATAGAGATTAGACTGTATCCATGTTTTCCTAGAATCTTATCTTCACTCAATTGCTACAAGCAATTGCTGAGTCTGGACAGGACCTGAAGCAAAGAAGAAGCAACGGGCTGTAAGTATAAAGGGTCAGTTTTCCGCCATCCCATTGCCCAATGAAGGTATTTACAGGCCAGTAAAATGCCCCTGTCAGTTGTCGCAGCGGGATCTAAATGCTTAATAAAGGCTGATTTACATAGAGAAAACTTTAAAAAAATTTAAGGTGTTGGCCATTTTATAGTAAAAAAGTTCAGTGTACAGTATTAGTAAGTGTACTCACTGTATATACAGAAGCTCCCTGTGTACAACTAAAATATGCTTCAACTTATTTTAGTTTTTAAATAGGAAATACAATTGCACAGGTATGTTCACCCAACACACATGCTTTTCAGAGTGCAGATGCTGTATGAAAAAATATAAGTCTTTTTCCTGCTCAATCAGAGCGCTGTCATCTTATAGAAGGTGAACGACGTTGCGGAGGCATCTGCAGACATCAACGCTTGCCTACGCAATGCCGTTCACCTTCGTATTACACACGTATGAGAGAACCTGTTGCAGCTAATTGTGCTTTATTTGGCCTCATACAACTAAAATCACAATCCCCTCCTCCAGACTGGGCTGCCCTGTTCTGTGGTGAGTCTGTCTTATAAGATGGCCAACATGGAGGAGCATGTGACTTTTCCCTGCCCCCCAGTGTCCACCATAGGAATATACAGGCTCAGTGGTGGACAGTGGGGGCAGGGCATGGTCACATGCTCCTCCATGTTGGCCATCTTATGGACAGACTCACCACAGAGCAGGGCAGCGGAGGGGATTGATTTTGGTTGTATGATGTGCACAGGGCGCTGCTATCAGTATACACAGTGACTACACTTACTAATACTGTACACTGAAATATTTAACTATAAAGTGGCCAGCCCCTTTAAATATGTTTATTACAAAGCTACTTGGATTAACCCCTATTGATTCATTTAAAACAAAATTGTGACAGTATCTCTTTAATCTTTAATAGAAGGATAAAGACTTATTGTCCCAGTAAGGGACACAACTTTTGTTGTTTTGTGCTTTTTTTATATTTATATAAAACTTATAGTTACTCTGATAAAACTTTGAATCAAAGATGAGTTGTAAAATTATAGATTGCTCTGAATGTTCCTTGCACACCCAGATGTGCTGCAGACAATGCAGATGCTCATGAGTCTGCCAGGCTGGAAACATTGCCTCAATAAATAAATGGACTCTATTAAATGGAAAACAACATGTTCCATACCACAATTTAATTATAGTTTTGTAAATTTTGCCCACTGATGTAAGTTATTAAAGTGCAGAAAGGTAATTAGTCTTTGTACAGTTGGCAGCTGTTGTCTCCCCGCTAGCAGGGAACATTCCGAATTTAGTACTTTCCTCAAATGCCAAGATGTTATGATTAATCCCCCCAAATATACACTCATAATTACATGTATATGCAAACATAGCATTGTCATTAAAGTAGTGGCTGTGAAATAATATGCATGAAATACTAAAAGGACTTCTCAGATCTATAATTACATCAATTTGTTTCTTATTCCTTTACTGTTAAAGGGGTTGTCCGGCGAAAAAAATTATTCACAGAATAACACACATTACAAAGTTATACAACTTTGTAATGTATGTTATGTCTGTGAATGGCCCCCTTCCCCGTGTCCCACCACCCCCACCCGTGTACCCGGAAGTGTGGTGCGCTATACATTACCTGTCACGTGCCGACCACGGTCTCCGATCTTCAGTAGTGACGTCTTCTTCGGGAGGCCAGCGGATCTTCCCGAGTGCTGGCCGCCCTCTGCAGCGTCATCCGAAGCTCAGCCGCGATTGGCTGAGCATAACTGTGCTCAGCCAATCGCGGCTGAGCAGCTGATGACGTGGCCGCGTCATCAGCCGCTCAGCCGCGATTGGCTGAGCATAACTGTGCTCAGCCAATCGCGGCTGAGCGGCTGATGACGCGGCCACGTCATCAGCTGCTCAGCCGCGATTGGCTGAGCACAGTTATGCTCAGCCAATCGCGGCTGAGCTTCGGATGACGCTGCAGAGGGCGGCCGGCACTCGGGAAGATCCGCCGAACTTACGAAGAAGACGTCACTGCTGACGATCGGAGACCGTGGACGACACGACATGCGGTGAGTATAATGCACCACACTTCCGGGTCTAGCGTGGGTGGGGGGAAACACGGGGAAGGGGGCCATTCACAGACATAACATACATTACAAAGTTGTATAACTTTTTAATGTGTGTTATTCTGTGAATAATTTTTTTCGCCGGACAACCCCTTTAATATGAGCATAAACTTGGGTGAAACATCGACAATGTGCCACCTCATTCCATTGCGTAAACTCCCAAGTGCTCGTTTACTAGCCACGCTCTTTGTCAATCATATTCTGTGCTTGCATGGTGTTGCGGAAAACATTGTTTCCGACAGAGGTGTCCAGTTTGTGGCTAGATTTTGGAGGGAGTTTTGTGGCAAGTTGTCTTTCTCATCTGCCTTCCATCCGCAGACGAATGGGCAAACTAAGAGGGTCAACCAGTCTTTGGAACAATTCCTGTTTCGTGGCTAATATTCAGGACAGATGGCGGGACTTCATTTCTCTAGCTGAATTTGCTATTAACAATCATGAGCAATGTTCTATTAAGATGTCACCATTTTTTTGCAATTATGGTTTTAATCCTAGGTACTCGTCCGTTCACTCCGCCGAATCTGTAAATCCCTCAGCTGAGGCTATATTTTCTAAACTGTGCACAGTTTGGGCCCAAGCTCATCAGAGCTTGGTTAAAGCCCAAGAGTCTTACCAAAAGCATGCTAACAAAAGACGCATATCTGGCCATCAATATGTATTAGGCGATAAGGTCTGTCTCTCAACTAGAAATCTGAAATTGAGGGTACAATCAGGAAAACTGGCTCCCAAATATATTGGGCCATATACTATTGTAGAGGTAAGTAATCCTGTTACCTTCAGGTTGAAACTACCTCGTCTCTTAGGATTCATTCAGTATTCCATAAGTCTCTGTTGAAAAAATATGAGCCGCCAGTATCCCCATCGCCTCCCCCTGCTCCACTTATCATCTAGGGTGAGTTGGAGTATGAGGTGGAGAAGATTCTGAACTCTCTTTGGGTACAAGGCTCTTTACAGTATCTGGTCCACTGGAAGAGCTTCAGACCAGAAGAACGTACATGGGTTGCGATTAGGGACATGCATGCTCCTCATTTGGTCCACAATACCATGCACTTAACCTGTCTAAGCCTGGTCCAGTAGATAAGGGTCCTGAGGCCCCTCTTAAGAGGGGGGGAAATGTCAGGAACTTACCTTGCCGGGATCCACGTGACTGTCAGCCGGACAGCCGGCACACAGCTGAGCGGCTTCATACTCAGGCTGAAAGACGGATCTCTCTGCCACTCAGCCTGCAATGCCGCAGCTGTTCCATAGCTGGATTCAGGAGGCCGGACCAATCAGCCTTTGGTCGGGGCTCCTGATCCAGTATAAATAAAAGTCAGAACCAGCTTCATATCGCTGGCTATTAGGTTAACTCCTGCTCCCAACTTCACCATGTCTATTCCTGCGTACCCCATCCTAATTCCTTCTGACTGCTCGACTCGTGATTCTGACCCCCCGCCTGACCTGTGACTATCTTTTGTATTACCGATTCTGTACTGCGTTGCCCGTGTGGTTTGACTTGGCCTGTTCACTACTCTCCATTGTGTTTTGTTTGTCTGTCTTGTTTAGTGTGTCATGTACTCAGTGTAGGGAACATCTTCGTGTCCACGGCCGCCTGGGGCCGGCTGAGACAAGTAGGCAGGGACAGTGGGTGGTTCAGACCTAGGGCCCACTGTCTGGTTGTGTTTCTACCTCTCTGCTCTGACAAATAGCTTTTATTTAATTAAGAGGATGCCAGGGGAATGTAGATGGGTAACTATTGTATACTTTACTAAATCAGCTAAATAATTTTTTAGCTGTTTTAGTAAAGCTTGCTTAGATTCAAATTTTCAATCGGATACTCGATAAAAAACGAATCTTTCGAGTACTGCAATACTTGATTGAATAGCTACTCAATTGAGTATTGCTCGCTCATCTCTATCTGCTACTAGTTTCTACTACGGAATATGCGGTGGACTCTGCATGAAGTTCCACCTGTCCCATAGATTCAAGTTCCACCTGTCCCATTCCTGACTGCCATCATCTTTTTTGTTAGTACTTATAAGAAATTTTGTTTCCTTGCTTGTGTCGTAATTAGAATTGATTGAACTTAACGTAAATTAGAGTAAGTTTGGGTTTGCCGAAAGCTGATTGCTTGCCATTTGAATCCCACAGTCTAAAGGTGAGGAATGTAGCTCTAGGGCTGTCTGGAAAAATGGATTCAGCCTATTCCTATAGTGCAGCAAAGGGAATGTGATTGAGCAGGAATGCTTAGACTATATTAGTACTATACACCTGCCAGAATAGACTATTATGCTGTCAGTGGCTGTTGTTTGAGGCATTCATATATGTAGACATAGCAACACTTCTGAGAAATTTTTATTATTTTTACCTTGTACAGAAATGATTTTAGCAAATCTCTTCTTAGTGTACATTTATCCTCAGCTTGTTGGACCATAACCACCAGTTTAAGTGATTGTTACTCGTCATCACAGTGAATTAGTTTTGTGTATTGTATGTATGTAGTGAAATGACTCATCTTTTTATATGCAGTGTTCCAAAATACGTCCTTGGATAGTGACTTACTGGCATCGCTCCCTTTGTGTTCCACTCAACAACGGCTATGTAAAAGCAAAGCCTTAATTGAATCAACGTTGCCGTCCTACGTATGCTGTGACATCAGCCGCATTTTAGAGCTGACCCACTTAATGGGGTTTACTTCACTCTGCACGTCACTTCCACTACGCTTGATAAAATAAAGTTTTGTCTCTGGGAAACCTTTAACAACAATTGCAGTGTCACAATCAATTAAAGGAGACACTTAAAAAATATTGTAATACTGAAAAGATTAAACCCATTAGATTGCGTAGATAATGATGACATTAGATCCCTGTTTAATTAAAGAAATACATAGAGATTCAAGGACAGGATGTATACTATAGCATCCAGTGAAACATTTTTGAAGGCATACACAGCAAGGACAAATGGAATTTTCAAGTGTGTTAACCTGAGCTGTGTTTTTTTTTTTCAATGTAGAATTAAAAATTATTTGTTTCAAAGCAACCATCCAGTTAATAAGTTACTATTGTTTATTAATATGTTGCTGTTGCTTAAAAAAAAAACTTTTGTCATGTCAAACAGACATGTCAAAAGTTTTGATTGGTTAGGGTCTGGTTAATCAAACCTCCAACCGCCGCCCCCCATCACAGCAAAGGAAGAGGTGAAACGCTTCTCCCTATGTCTCACTGCACTTTAAATCTGTAGGATGTAACCTCCATAGATTTACAGAGCCCATCATCTGCAGCGAGATTGGGGAGCACAACAAGCCATTACAACCAGTGCTCAGCCATGCGCTTCTCTCAGCTCTATATAATGATCACTGGGATGAAAGCTACACTTTAACCAACTTTAACCAAAAAGTTAACTTTAAAAAAAAAACTTTTGATGTGTCATAGTAAATTTTAATCAGTGTGGGTTGGATGCTGACATTTTTACCTATTACTAAAAGGAAGGAGCAGAAGTGATCTGCTGCAAACTGTGTCCCTTCATTCTTGAGAGACTATAAATGGATTCGCTTCCACAAAACATATCCTAATAAGCAGTGCTAACATACTAAGGTAGGATCCACATCCTTGTGACCTTCCTCTCCTCATAGTCTGTAAGCTCTTGCTAGCAGGGCCCTTATTCATCATTTATGGTTTAATATGATTTGATGACTTAATAATTACCGATTCCCATCATGAATCTCCTCTAAAGGCCACAATTCACAAAATGAATATTGGCCGTACTTGGCCGATTACCAGCAGTTTGGCCGATTATGGTTTGGTGTAATAGGACATGTTAAAAGACCATGATCATGCACAATGTTGACTGATCGTGGGCTTTTAACATTTTGAAACAACACTATCATGTCAGTAATGGTCTGCTGAGCGTCGCTTTGCAGTGGGAGAGTTGGCACTGACTTCAATAGGCAGCCTGTACGATCTAAGGATTCTTCAGGCAGCTCCCCCGCTGCTCCCTGCTCCTCCCTGGTCCTCCCCACTAGCTGTTTGTGAGTGTAATAGCACAGACAGCGAGCAGGGAATGAAGGGTAAGCGAGCACTGACCTGACAGAGCGGTGCTCGCTTCCCCCTCATAATCGGAACATGTAATATGGCCTTAATTCTTCTCTATTATATACTAAATCAGACATTGCCATTACGACAGCTGAGAATATATTCTTCTCTCCGCTTATGCATTATTACAGTCATTTGCTCATTTGTGTACATGAAATTTTGGAAACTTTTCTGCAGATTATGTAATAATGTCAAATTCGGCAACTCCTATGAAGAAAATCAAGTGGACTGTACAAACAGAATCTTACATAGTTACATAGTTACATAGTTAATATGGTTGAAAAAAGACACATGTCCATCAAGTTCAACCAAGGAGGGGATGGATACAGGGAAAATATTGTTTTTCATCAGCGTGCAAGTGACTCATTCACCCTTGTAGATAAATAAGCTCTGCGGTCCAGATAAACAAGAGTAAATAATGGCATTATTAGAAAAAATAAACTAACACTAGAGTCACAGGCGGCAACAATTACTGTACATATAAAGCAGAATTACTAAGTACCAGCATAAACGAAGGCCAAAAGCTGCATACGACGTATTTCTAATGAATCACAGGCAGATATTATAAACATATTGTATGTATCACCCTGTTATGCAATCACTATTGTACAAGTGTAATATACATCTGTATTAGGGTATTGCAGCACACTGGGGTCACTTTCTTATTATTAGTGAAAGGAACGTTAGTGAACAGGAATTTAAAAAAATCTGCAATACTGGTGTTTTTTTTTTTCTTTTCATGTTTTTTTCTTTTCGAGTTTTTTCAGTGTTATCGTGATCTATGCATAGAGCCTGCCTGAGAGCATACTCTATACATAGATTGCCCATCCGACAGGAGGAGGTAAGTGACTTACCCCCACCCCTCTGTACAAGCGATCGGGACCATGCTGCGGGGGTCTCGATCAGTCAGTTACAATAGCTTGCCCTGTCACTGAGTAGCTTAAACGCCACGATCGCTATAGATCACAGCATTTAAGGGGTTAATAACAAGTAGCTGCGGGATCGCAGCTGCCTGTCATTATCCTCGGCCCCCGGACACTGATGTTTCCGGGAGTGCTCTCACTGCAGTGGTCCCGCACACATCAAAAGCCCCTGAAGTCATGAACGTGCATATACATTCCTACTGCACAGGGTATGTGCAGCAGGAACGTATGTCTACGTGAAGGGGTTAAAGATGTCCTGGCTCCAATTCTGACATGGCTATTGTAGTAATTACAATTCTTAAAGTGCTTAAAGTGACACTGTCACCAGCTTTTTGCATTATGACTTCTCTACACAAGTGTAAATGGTAAATTTTGCAGTTTTCATACATTATTTTATATCGTATGTCATGGTGCTTGTTCCAGTTAAAAGTGATCTTTTATCATCTGTGCATTGTACCCCCTGGATGGGACTTCTCGCCCGTCCATAGATGATAAAAATCCCTTTTTACTGACATATAATGTTAGGATCAGGACAGAGAGACACAAGGACAGGTGAGCCCTGAAGCTGGCACCCGCCCCACTGCCCCTACCTGCTTGCCTCAGATGCTCTAATTAGCAAACGGACAACTGGACGGCAGTCCCTGATCTCACTACAGTGAATACACAAAACAAGACAATACATAACACAATAAAGGGAAGGTCAGAAGTCCGAGTCAAAACCAGCCAAGCAACAAAGTACCAAATCGTGTCCAAAAGAATAGTCAAGTAGTCAAAGCTCGAGTCAGGTAACCATAATATGAATGCAGGAACGCTAGATCAAGTAACACCAGGCAAGCCAGGGACTTTCCCAGGCGAAGCATAGTAGACTGGGGAGGATACTTATAGGTCCCAGACTCAAGATTACTGACAGCTGATTGGCAGAGTCAGCTGTCAATCTACAATCAGTTCAACACACAAAACAGCTATGCTGATCAGCCAGGGGAGTGAAACCCTGGCCTCTGCTACAACACGGAGTAGCAGAGCAGAGTAGGTAAAAAACATGAGAAGCAGTCCGGCTGCTATGGCCGCCGCCATCGTCGTGCCCCTAGCAATCGGCCTGAGCGGTTATGTATGCTTTGGCTGCACGCATCGGCGACGCCGGGAGCCGAATGCACGGTCCAAGTCCTAACATATAATATAAAATCAGGTATGAAAACGTCAAAATTTACCCTTTACACCTGTGTAGAGAAGTCATAATGTAAAAAGGGAGTGACAGTGTCACTTTAAGAACTCTATATTGTGCCATTCCTCTTTTATTCCTCTTGGAAATGTATGTTGACAACTGGGCGTTACCATTTCCTGTCAATAAGGTGTATCCCTGCCCAGAAGGACAATCCTAGCACTGTCTTGGACAATGTCTCACAGTGTTGGGGCACAACCAATTATCAAGGGTAATGGCAATGCCTAATTCTCCATTGATTGTCTACCTATCGAATATCATTGAATAAAATGGTTAAGGTATTTAAAAAGAAAAGCCATCTTTAAGGTAATTAGACTATATGTACAACAAATAACAAAAGGAAAATGAAAAAGTAATAAGCAATAGAGACAATACATTTATTAATGGAGATAAGGCTGTCGCTATTTGAATAGCTACTTCTGCTCAGCATTTTTTGGCAGGAGGCCTTCACAATCACAATATGGTTGGACATAGCATTGCTTCTAGTTGTATGGCTTCAGCTCCATTGTTTTCAGAGGAAATTGACCATTTAAAGTTGAATAAGGTCATGGGTTCAGATGGCGTCCACTCCAGGGTGGTACAACTCTGATCTGTGATTGCTGCCTCCCTGACGGATCTGTGCAACCAATCCCTCCTAACAGATGATTGAAAACTGGCCTCTGGTATACCCATTCCCAAGAAGGATAGAGCCCAGCCACTACAGGCCAGTTAGCTTGACATATGTAGTTTCTTAACTCTTTCACAACCTGGGGTCATTGATGCATCAATGCCCAGGTCGTTTTTGGACATCAGCTTATGGGATCATAATAATCCTATAAGCTGACGTCCCTATGTCTGCCCCCTCTCCTCTGTCCCCTGCCACTGTTACAACCCTCCTTCGCCCCGCTGGCCTCCGTAGCCAGGATCACTTCGCAGAGCCCTAATGGACAAAAGACACAAAAAATTCTTCCTCCGTAGAGGAACCCTATAGATGCTGCGGTAGTGCTGACCACAGTATATATAGGTTTAACTCTCAGTACTGGAGCGCTGCACCGGTGCTTAGAGTTGCGGCGGGTCCCCACCTATCACTGATAGCCGGGACCCACCACGGATGACATACTGTAGGCGCAGCTTCTGCGCTTGTGTTATCCTCAATCGTAAATTAACATCGCTGCAGCATCAGGCATAGGCTGATTTACATAGGTTAATTTACAGTGCAGCAGCGGGAAGAAGTTAAAAAAAGATATTTGATCACCTAAAAACAAAGAATTTAATGCATCCAAACCAGCATGGCTTGACTGTGGCAGATCATGTCAGAGTAATCTTAATGATTTTGTTCACAATGTCATAAAATGTCTCAAAAGTGGTGGTGTGGGTATTGCCATGGCAGATCTGGACTTCAGCAAAGCCTTTGATAAAGGTCCCCATGAAGAGCTGATAGAGAAGTTAGTGAAAACTCGTCTTAATCGCTTCATAGTTCAGTGGATTTATGGCTGGCTGAAGGATAGATATCAGAGGGTTGTTGGTAATGGTGTGTATGCTGAGCAGGGACTGGTTACAAGTGGTGTACCACAAGGGTCTGTTCTGGGTCCTGTTCTAATTAATCCTTTTAATACTGGTCTGATTTTGGTTTAGGACTACACAGGCAATTGTCTGCTGAATCAGGCGAGGAGCTAGCAATCATTCACTCATTGGCTGATAGGAGAGGTTTTCTATGGGGATTTGCTACTACTCTGGATAGTCGAGGAGTAAGCAGAGATACGGATTGTTCTTGTACTTTAAGTCAGTGTTTGTTTTTTAAATACATTTAAAGGGGTTTTCCAGCGCTACAAAAACATGGCCACTTTTCCCCCTACTGTTGTCTCCAGTTCAGGTGTGGTTTGCAATTAAGCTCCATTTACTTCAATGGAACTGAGTTTCAAAACCCCACCCAAACTGGAAACAACAGTAGGGGGAAAGGGGCCATGTTTTTGTAGTGCTAGATAACCCCTTTAACATTTTGGGGGAAATTTTGTGGCAAATTGGAAAAATTAAATTTTTCTACAATTAATATGTTTGTTAGAAGGATATTCATGCCACAAATATTAGTCACTAATTCACATTTACGGGTCACTACAATTACAGTGATACAAATTTGCATAGTTTTTATTTTAACTTTTACCACTTTGGAACAGTCAAAACTATTTTTTTGAAAAAAAAAAAAAACAACAAAAATTGTCGCCACATTGCAATATCCATGGTGTTTGTATTTTTCTTGTGACATAGCTGTTTGCAGGATCATGTTTTGTGGGAAGATGTATAGTTTTTATTGATACCAATTTTCACACATATACATGATCTCTTTTATGTTTTTCTGAGGGAGACCGACAAATTAAAGCAATTATAGCACTGTGCTTTTTTAAAATATATTTTTATAGCATGAATCATGTGGTATGAATGATAGTAGCATTTTATAGCTTGGGTCGTTACGGACGTGCCAATACCAAACATGTTTATTTTTTTATGTTTATGAAACTATTTATTTTGTATGGGGGATAAACTGCCATTTTATTATGGGGGGGGGGGGGGTTTACAGCGGCATTTAATGGGTTAAACTACCCAAAGGGGACTGTTCTCTGCTTTAGGTACTTACAGTGGGAGTCCAGCTGTCACACTGAGAGCTGATCTCCCTTGATGCGGTCACAGGAGTTCAGAATTTATTTATTCCAAAGGCGTTTGTATCAGAATAAGGCCTACTTCTTAAGTCAGTAAAAAGGCGTATTGGCAGTCACTAACAGGTTAAATCAATGTTATCTGAACCTGAAAACTCCGCTTATTATTCCCCATAGCTGCATTGTTAATGTACTATTAAAATCCTTATGTAAAGAGAGTGTTGCTGCCACCTAGTGGTTGTATCCTGTTAGAATAAGCAGGGAGGAATAAACTTCTACTAGCCTATAGACTTACATTTAAAAAAAAAAAAAAAACCTCCTCATAAGTAGGAGGTTACCAGTATAATTCCTGCCTTTCTCAAAGGGTTTATCTAGAAATGGGACTTTTTAGTTACATGGTAGGTGGTGATTGAAAACAATAACCTACACTGATCTCCCTGGCTCCGGCATGGCCACCAGTTTTGCACTATGCCATCCTCGCTGTGCGACTACTTCAGCCACTGGGGATGCTAACCAGGATATCCATTACCTTCTGGGACCTGTTTGGTTTAAGGCTAGGACTAGTCATCTACATCACTGGGAGAGTTACACCTCAAGCATCCTGCACTCGCAGATTGGGCATTGCATAGAAGAGACAGAAATCCAACCAGTTTGAATTAGTTTTAGTCGAGATTAATTTGTGAGCTGAATCTGTTACTCCTAGCCTAGATCCTACAACAGGACAGAGATTAACCCAACTGTCCACTACAGTGTATCTCAGGATAGCTGTTTAGCTGTTGGGATATATGTTAAGGCTATGTTCACACAACATATTTTATTGTATTTCTATAGTTAATACGAGAAAATACGTTGGGCGGGTGTCTATGGGATCCCGGCCGAAGCATATACACATAGTATACGCTTCCTCCGGGACCCCTAGCGGCGCCGCAGACATGTCAGTTTTTTGCGGCCGCGATTCAGTGAATAATGGTCGTAGAAAACCATGTCAGTGCACACTATGAAGTGAGCGGCTGTGGCCGCTAGCTTCATAGTGTGCAGTGAAGAGTTCTGATGCAGGAGTGCGCCGAAAGATCATCCGGCCGTACCGGGGAGGGGAGATGATCTTTTCAGAGACCGGCTGCTCTTACACCATATGAACATAGCCTAACACCGTATTTGCCTTTGCCTTTTTAAACCAAGTAAAGAGAAAATTAGTTTATATATTTACTGCATTGCATTCATCTGTGAAATTGGCGATCTACTAGTGCAGCCTGCCTGCCTCAGACCCCATTTGCAGCTATTTCAATTAACCTTCTAAAAGCCATATTCGCTATTGGCGACAAAATGTAAGGGGTTAAGTGAATAGCATTATCACTGGGGTCAGTCATTAAAGGTGAGTGTTGGATGCTGATAGCAGTAGGCTTCCACCGTGTATCAAGCAAGCCCAGCTCCTGAGCTCATCTCATACAGCCTCAACACATTTCTGCTACATGTATGGTGGATGTTGTCAAGGGATTGAATATTATTCCTCCTGTTCTTCTTATACTTCAACCTTGCAAGATGTTTGTCAATATGATCTCAACTAAACTAAAGAGAATACAAGAGGTCAAGCGAACCTCAGAGGCCTTAAGGTGCTTGTGAATGTCTTGTTTGATCTCATCATCAGATCAGCCACATCTCCAAGCCTCCAACATGTGAGAGTTCCCTTCCTCATGGCTTTAATACATTTGCTTTCATAAAAGGAAAAGCTCTTGGCATATTTAGACATTTCTCTCGGCTGATAACGTTCTCTCTCAGTAATTGTGCAGGGTATATTTACTTCCCAGATAAGAAAAAGAAAACATTAAAGCATCCTGTTTTTCATACCAAACATATAGTCATTAGAAATAATTTCATCAAATAAATCTGAAGAAGGTCTGACAGTAAAAAGCTGCAGGCAATTCAGATTTCCCATAGCTTCCAGAGTCCAGACTGGGAAAACCCATGTGGTCCATTGCTGCTGCACCATGGATTTTCCAACGTTGGTTCTGGCGCACATGTATCCATTCTTATAGATTTAAAGGGCCTACACAAGAGCTGATGATGATGTCACACTTATGTTACACAATCATTATTAACGGCCGTCATTATATAAAAAATTGCATTTTTTTACCTTAAAAAGACAGCCTTAAACTGCAATTTTGTACATATAGTTTATTATGAGAGTGTTCCTTTAACCTCTCCCCAATATTTCTACATACTTAAGTACACTGTAATAAGTTTAAAGGGCAGAGGACTGTACAAACAAGTCAAATTTCCATATTTTTTATCCCATACAGTGAGCACTAAAAATGAATTTAAAAAATACCCATGTCTGAAAAATAACAATAATAATCTTTATTTATATGGCAGCAACAGATTCCACAGCACTTTACAATTCTCTGAGTACATACATAGACAGATCAGACATACTCCGGTAGTCATGAAGTAAGAGAGGGCCCTGCTCATAAGAGCTTACAGATTATGAGGAGAGAGACAAAAGGAAGAGGGGCAAAAATGCTTTATTGTTATTTTGGGTCAACTCACATCCCATGGTGGTTCTTAGAACTAAGTCCCCTCTGCCCACCCTGGTCTGACGCTTGCTGCCTTATGATTGTTCACTTCTGGCAATGTCACAAGGGGGAGGTGGAGGTGGGGCGTGAGTTACAGCATCGGACTGAGGTCAGGAAAGAAGACTCAATGGCCAAGGAGCCTGTCCACCAATCATTAAAAGCCTTTTTTCACCTAATGGGGCACTTTTCTGAAAGGTACAGCAGGCAAAATATGTACAGCAGGCAAAGTATCTGATAGTGGCAAAAAAGCAACCTCCCCCCACCCCCCAAAAAGGGGGGGGCGATTATAGTATCATTATAACTTTTTTTTCTGACAGGTGCACTAAGAAGAAATGTACAGTATGCTACACAGATGTGCATTGCTTTTTGTCCCCCCCCCCCCCCCCAAAAAAAAAAAAAAAGTATCCCTGGTATCTCTATACATTAATGTATCCAGCAATAATACTGTATAAACCCTTATAAAACTAACAAAAGTACATCTTTTACTAAGATCTTTTAGGAACAGAAGTAAAACTTGAAAAAATAGGAATCACTATGGTGGAAGGGGTTAAGAGCAGGAAGATGACCATGGATGGAATATAACAATTTAAGAAATATACCAGACTGGATGAATCTCTGGGAAAAAACACAGGCTCAGCAATGGGGGTTTTATTTATATCTTAGCTGAGCTCTTGCTGACATTTGCCATTACAGCTGTAGATTTACATGCACAGAATTTATCTAAGGCTTCGGAGACCCAAGAACACGCATGTTATGTAAATATTTATCCATGATTTACAGTCGGAAGTGACATGCACACTCAGCTCTATAGTGTTCAGACCTCGAATTATGGAAATTCTATGGAAGAAATGTCACTTGTTAATAAGATGGGAGATTTACAAATCCCTTATGTGACTCTAAGGCTACAAACACAAGCGCCGGATCCGCAGTGGATTTCATGCTGCAAATTTGCAGCTAAATCGGCTGTGGATCCTTTGCTGGTCATTCTGAATGAGAAAACATACTCGCAGCGGGATTAACATCATGTAATGGGTTTCCGTGGCCACGCAGGTATACCACGTGATCGTGAAGTCCCATGGCGAGGTCCAGGTTTTACGATCGTGTCCATGTCAATCCCAAGGGCCTTCTGAAGGGTCCCGGGATTGCCATGTATATGCATCTACACAGTCATGCCAGAGGCTGTGTCAGCCTGAAAAGTAAACATTTCCTACAGGACATACAGCAGCTGATAAGTATGGGAATACTTATGAATTTTAAGTAGAAGTAAATTTAAAATCTATATAACTTTCTAAAACTAGTCGATTTGAAAGAAATCATTTAAATTCCAAGGTAATGGGAAATGCTGGAAAACTAGACATGTCCACAGATTTTACATATTCCCTTAATTTTGTGAGAGGTAGCATAGTATGTAAAGAAATGAAAGCAGGTTTTGTCACCACTCCCCATTTAATCAGCACTATCCTTTCTTGCATGACAGAATGCTGAACCTATAATCAGGCCCTTTCGTTACAGTGTGATGCCTTACAAAGAAGCACTCTGTAGAATCTGCAGGTGTCGACTTCTAAAAATAAAAGCAGACAAAAGAAATTATAAATGTCTTTCAGTTTCAGAGGCTTCTTAAAATAATAGCCGGGTACAGCAGAAGTAGACAGCAGTAAATTATAGTTTAACACTTGTCACAAATGGCAGCCCTGAATGCTAGCAAGACTGCAGCCATGGTGTCCTTCATCCTGTGAAGCTTCTAGCATGAAGGTACCAATTTAAATACGCTTACATCTATAGTGCTAATAGTGTTAAATGGCTATTACTAAGAGCAAGAGCAAAATACTAGTGGAACAATCACACTGACCTTGGAACCCAGGTTTACGAAGGCATTAAATTAGCTGAGTTTTTATTTACATTATACAGAGGCTAACCATATGTTTCTCTGTAAGGAATGCATTTCAAGGTATAAGAATCGGTAAATTTTGATATAATGAATTACATGTTTTAGAAGCCTATCTATCAAGAAGTTGCAGTTAAGTAGGAAGGTTTAGCCAGTTCTATACATACACACACCAGACACTTCTTGAAGTTAGGGAGTTGGAGCCTAGCTCTAGACCAGTGAGGAGGTGTTCTAGCCCAGCTCTAGGCCAGTCAAGTGTGTTCCTTTTCTTAGTGTCAGGGACTATGGCAGTCATGCACTGCTGAACTTAGCAGTGGGGACTTGAGATAAAGAAGCAACCCCCTTGCCTGTGGCGTGAATTTGTTTGTCTGGACAGCCCCCTAAAGAAGGAGAGGAAAGAACGGGTTATCCGCAGTAGAGCACAGTGCAAGATAGCCGCTCTCTACTGAACTTCGATCGACTAAGTAGGAAGGAAACTACTAGTTAGCTACCCTCAGAGACAGAGGCCCGGGACTCATACTACTGATCAGGGTTTTCACCAATCTGGGAGGCAAAAGGCAGTCAAATAAGACAACTAGGACTTATTTATACGAGTACGAGGAGTTCTTCAAGATATTTTACTCACTTCACCTACATCCCAGTGTACTTACTTATTAGGCAAGGGCCCTTCTATCTGGCCCCTAAACTTTATACATTACCTGTCCAGGCTGCTCTTCACAGATGCACAGGGCTCCTCTTGTTCTGTGCATCTCCCGCAGGTCCGCAGCCTGGATAGGTAATGGATAGGTAATGTAATCTTCTTTGCATATCGTCAGCGCCGGCCGCACACCACTATTACACTTAGCGATGCACAATCGGAGCCCGACAATTATAGGTCAGAGCCTATATCAACGATCAGCCGATGACAGTGATCATCGGCTGATAGTTGTCTTTATTACACAGAACGATAATCGGCCGGATAGGGCTGATTCGGCTGATTATTGTTCTGTGTAATAGTATCCTAAGCCTGGATAACCCATTTAACTGTTATATATTTAATAATTTGGGAAATATTCTATGCTATCCATATTTCAATGACTGAATGACACAAAACTTCTACTTCTTACTAAGTCAGCAGCAATATTGGAGAATCATCAATATAAAATTATAGATAGATATATAGATAGATTTCTGTATGTAGTACTATATGCTTTTGCAATAAATATGTTATATAAAAACTATTTACCATTAAACCTTTCAGAATATGTGAAATTGGAACACGAAAACCTGCAATGAGTGTGTAAGGTGACTTATATATAGACCTATTTATTTATTCAAATAGCTTGTTATGGTTCCCAACTGTAATTAAATTCAATCTAAATCGTAAGGAATTCCTTCTATTAACTCAACACTGCTCCACCTAGACAGAGCTCCATTCAAAGGATTCGACTGAGTTCATCCCGTCAAACCTTCAGCAGATTAGACTGAGTTCATCCATTAAAGGGGTACTCCGTCGCTGATAAAAAAAAAACAATCAATCAATCAATCAATCAATCATACACATAGTTTTCCCATTTACCATCCCTCCTGAATCTGTCTCCGTTTGAATTTCCTGCTGTTTGCAGGTCCCTGAAGCACCAGTTGGTGTCTTCATGTTTTCTTTGCTTCCTGGTTCGGGCTTTCCCATGATGCACTTTGTCTCCTGTGACGTCTAACTGACTCTGTAAAACTGTTAGATGGCTTACATCTTGCTCAGCCAATCAGAGCTGAGCAACCTTAGTCATCTGACAAAGGGAGGTTGGCCTAACAGGGCTTAGACCGGCTGCCACAGAAAAGCCTGGGGTCAGCAGTCATTAGATAAGAATGAGTTCACTTCACTTCCTGGTGGGAGGTTCAAGGGAGAAAAGATAGGGAAGGGGGGGCAGATAGGTGATTGAAGCATATTACAAAGTTATATAACTTTGTAATGTGTTTCAGTTACTGGGAAAAAGCTTTTCGCTGGAGTACCCCTTAAATCTCTCATTCTTCTCACCTCCTACATGAAAGTAAAAGGATAATTTCCAACATAACAGGCATGCTTCTCAGCCATAGAGTAATCGACACCCACGTTTTCATTGGAAGGACTTATATTTTTTCTGTGTTTTGTACATACGTTCTCAGGGTATTATCTTCCGGTGTCTGTGACAGGATGATGTACATGGTGAGGAATTTTCATAATTGTCTCCTTCACATTGAACACAGCAGGGAGGATGTTTACAGTATTTATGTGCATTGTTTACATAGGTCCTTTCTTATTTTATATCTGTCGGAAATAAGACTTTCTGTTATACATTCCAGGATTACACTTGTTATGTTCTTTAAAGTGTCACTGTCATTTCGCAAAACTTTTGATCGGTCCAGGTCTAAATGTTCAGACCCGTACCGATTGGTAGAATGAGCGTGGAGAGGACCTTCCTGCAGCTATGAACTATGTAATAAAGACAACAATCACTCAAATACAGATCATCGAATAAACGTTGTCTCTTGGCAGCCTGTCCCTTCAGAGACTAGACCAGAAGTGTGCTGCAGCTGATGGTGGGATGCCTTAGACAGAGCTAGAGGACATAAGTATATCTTTTATAATTTTACACCAAAGTACGGGCTACATGGACATCACTAACAAGATATATACAGCCTTTGATGTCTGAAAGCTATGTAATAAACTCTGCAAGCCAGTAGCAATCTAGCGGATCAGCGCTCACTTAGCTGCAACATTGGGTCATGTTATATGTCCCAACACTCCTACTGACTCAACACAAGTAGACTCCTTGTTATCATCTGACATCCCAGGTACCACTTATATGGAACTGTTTTGGCTGAATGCCTCTGCACGATGAAAGAAATTTAGATTTTTTTAGGTAAAGTTACCTTAAAAATCTTGGTTTTCATCTGCACATAAATTAGGTAGGTCACCCCAACTTGCACCAGGCATGACACTGTTAACCAGGAAGTACCCAATTGGACCAAAGCACCTAGGACCAAAGAGCCCACTGCAGTCACTGTAACATCTCAGCTGCTGATTTAGTGCAATGTACATCTCCAGTTGACCATAGAAGGACTGTATCTTTCAGTTCTATTGTTAGGTACACTTTAATGTCCAGTGCATACAGATTTAGGCTGGGTTCACACTACGTATATTTCAGTCAGTATTGTGGTATTTTTTATAAGAAAATGAAGAAAGAATAAAGTATTTAAAAAAAAGACGAACTTAAGTATCTTCCGCCTTTTCTAGCACCAAACACTTGCAATTAAAATTACAAGAGAACTGTCTATATTCATAGAAGGCCTGTCTGATACCATGTAACCTCCAAAAGGCAGGTGTTGCTTTATTAAACAGAACTAAAACTAAAGAAAGTTTCTAGCAGACATCTTGTTTTCACTTGTCTGCTGTTCCCTTACATCATGACTTAAAAACAAATGAGCAGATCTGTTTCTATAAATCTTCCAGCAGTGTCGTCCCTTGACAATTCTTTGATGTTTCTCAAAACAAAATGATGTAATTTCTCCTGCATAATAATCACTTAACCATCAAAGAAAAGGATGTGTCAGAGAGAGAGAGAGAGAGAGAGAGAGAGAGAGAGAGAGAGAGAGAGAGAGAGAGAGAAGCTCTATACAAATGTATAAATTTACAAGAACACTGAAGGAATTTACCCAAGCGCGGATTAAGGGAATGGTGATAGGGGGTGGGATAACCCCCATCTCCTGCAAGGGATCGCTGAACTATCTTAGATGGGTACTGTAAATACCAATAAATAATGTTAAAATAGCAGAGGATGTGATATACTACATTTTTGCAATTTACTTGCTTTATTGTTTTGCCTTGTTTCTATATAAAAACAATGCTATACATTTGCCCACTAGGTGTCTCCCTTACTAGGAACCAGAGTTTGAGTTTCGTCACTAAAGCCATTTGGTCTTTTGTAACATCAAAAAGAGACCAAATGCAGGAATGATGTCAGTTGTCCCTCTGCTCTGCACAGACTGGCCCAGTGACGATGAATGCTGATAGGCCAACAGCTGGATTCGCCCCTGTACACTGCTACAACTAAACTAACTAATATAAAGGCCCATCCATAGGTATAGAGTAAAATGTAGACATATCAGCCGCACAATGAGGCACTAATTTGACTACTGAAACTGCACACATTATGACAGGTACACTTTAATGCTTTGGCTGCTACTTCGAAGACAAACTTTTCTTGGTAATAAACTTTATAAGGAAAGCAGCACTATGATACCACAGCCTGGATGTAGATGAGTGCCAGCCTCATTGGACTAAACATACGTCCAGTTAAACCCCAAAAAAACAAAAAAAACACAGGAGACAGCACTTCAGTGATTAAACATGTCTTTTTACTCCCCACCGCTACTGCAACATTTTGGCTTTACAGGAAGCCTTTCTCAAACATGTATAAGTTACTGTCAGCTAAATAAGCGATATTTATGATTTGTTGTTGCTTCAGCTCACTATCTGTTTAATCAAAGATAAAGCAGTGTGTCTGGCCTGGATAGTAGATCATGAACGGGTCAGCTCTGCTACATCATGCCTAGGTCAGCTCTACTACATCACGTGTGTGTTGTACATCCATGTAATTTAACAGAGCTGATGTGCACTTAATTTAGCAGAGCTGATGTGCACTTAATGCATCACTTTGCTACGTAATATGTGTATCAGAGCTAGAATGGCACACTAGGGTGATGTGATGCAAAATCAGTAATAAAAAACAGAACTGTGTTTACTGTGCAATAGTAATGACAGCAGTGGCCAGGAAAGAAAGCTATGGGGGCAAGTATGCAAAAAGACCAATCAGGAAGAAGCACTGCATGATGGAAAATGTAGTTTCCTCGCTGGCGCCATCTTGGATATAGACCAGCTTTTAGAAAAACTTGTAACTTGTAAGCAGTTAGAAAGACGGTAGACGGCTCAAAATACTCAGGGGGATTTCAAGACCAGCTTGGGGTTTGGGAGCATTTCATTTTTCAGCTCTTAGGTGGATAACCCCTTAAACAATCAGAGCTATGTTGGCGACACAATATTAGGCAAATGGTTTATCCTTGTGACTGATCAGTGAGGACTCAACTAAACATAAATTCTATACTGAAACAGTATGGCCACCACAGCCACATAATAAGATGTCAGTAGGTTTGAGTTCCTTGTATAGGTTTTGTATTGGGGCCCATCAGCTTAACATGATGCCTATGAACAAGCTCTTTGCATCTATCTAGTACTGGGGATTCCTAGCTCCTGCAATCTCTCTGCGTTTAGAGGCTTCTCCATAAAATGGATTATTTATTTAAAGGATGAAAAACTGATGTTCTGCAACCAGCTAGGGGTTTAGAAGAATTACTCAGCATTCATGTAGAATGAGAAGTTACAGCGCGCTGCAGCAGATGGCTGACTTCCTTTATTTCCATTAATTTCCTATTGTACGTTCCACTCTTTGAACAGCTGTTGGAGACAAACCCTCATTACAGGGACAGGATGCTGCGCAGTATTTTAAGCACAAGGGACTCAAGACAAAGATGGTTCAGAAGATGGTGCATTGAATGCATTACCAATCAAAGTGGCAATCGTATTAGGAAATGCAAATACAATGGGGCACACGCATCACTACTTTATAATGTAAAAGCTGGTCAAAGAGTTTATTAATGCTAAATTTAACAAACAGCTGGGCCTTGGCTTCATGTACAGTTCCTAAAGGATTGCTGTACTTATTCTCATTGCTTAGTAGTGTTTTGCAGCCCACCAATGAATTTAAGCTTTGCAAATGCTCAGTTTCTGTCTGTAAGGCTTGTCACAGGAAGGAGGAAAAAGGGAAGTAGTCCAGGCACTTGGAAATACAGCAGCAGAAAGGGGAGCCCAGAAAACCCTTTTAAGTGTTACAACACTGGCTGGTCACTGGACTACAGAACTTGATTGTGCTTATAGCATTCACTTTTCCTAATAACAGTCCTAACACTCCAAGTACTCAGATACCCACAGGACTGGGTATCTGAGTACAAATAGGGCAGAATAGGGTGACCAACCAGTCACAAGGAATCATAAAAGCATGTTGTTAGCAGCTGCTATGCTGCTCACCTCCGTCATTCTTAGAAAGAACATGGGGAGTTAATGCCCATGCATTTTCTGGAATGAATTCTAGCAACATCTTAAAGGAGAAGTCCGGCCAAAATTATTTTTTTATATGTTATTACTGATGGAAAGTTATACAATTTTCTAATGTACATTAGTTATGGGAAATGCTCATATACTGCTATTTCCCTTAATTTAGTGTATCAGGAAGTGTTAGAATTATCTCAGAAGCAGTGATGTCACGACGAATGGTGTAATTCCTATGGAGTGTCAAGCAGGTGGCGCACTATATATAGAAGTCAATGAGTACCATTGACTACTATATATAGTGTGCCCCTGCTGGACACTCCATTGGAATTACAATGGATGTGTATGTAAATGTAATATACAGTGTTTTTGATTGAATACATTTATGAAATACTTTGGGGAGCAAGTGTCCTTGCTCCCCAAAGTATTCCATAAATGTAAGCAATCAGTACATCACAGTAAGCCCGCCGAACCGCCGCCGCCCGCCGCTACCGAACACCCGCCGCCGCTCAGGACTACACTCAACTACTACTCTCCCCACCTGCTCATAGCATGAGCAGGTGATGGGAGAGTAGTAGCTGGGTTATATCTCTAAAATCGCCACCGCCGCCACCGCTGATGCCGTGCAGGGGAGCCGCTCATCACTGCAGCCATTATCCCCCTCCTGCTGCTTCTTCCTTACACTATCTGATGGCTGACTCCCTGCCTGGCCGCCAGCACTTGTGATCGGAGAACGGCAGCCGGACGGGGAGTCCGCAGTGGCTGCAGTGATGAGCAGCTCCCCTGCGCGGCATCAGCGGCGGCGATCTCAACTACTACTCTCCCCATGCGCAGTATCTCTGAGATCGCCGCCGCTGATGCCGCTGATGCCGTGCAGGGAGCTGCTCATCACTGCAGTCATCATCCCCCTCCGCTCCCCCCCTCCTGCTGCTTCCTTACACTATCTGATGGCTGACTCCCTGCCCAGCCGCCGCTCTCCGATCACACGTGCCGGTGGCCGGGCGGGGAGTCAGCCATCAGATAGTGTAAGAAAGAAGCAGCAGGAGGGGCATGATGGCTGCAGTGATGAGCGGCTCCCCTGCGCGGCATCAGCGGCGGCGGCGATCTCAGAGATATAACCAAGCTACTACTCTCCCATCACCTGCTCATGCTATAAGCAGGTGGGGAGAGTAGTAGTTGAGTGTAGTCCAGAGTGGCGGGCGTTTGGTAGCGGCAGGCGGTGGGCTTACTGTGATTTACTGATTGCTTACATTTATGGAATACTTTGGGGAGCAAGGACACTTGCTCCCCAAAGTATTTCATAAATGTATTTAATCAAAAACACTGTATTTTACATTTACATACACATCCATTGTAATTCCAATGGAGTGTCCAGCAGGGGTGCACTATATATAGAAGTCAATAGTTCTCATTGACTTCTATATATAGTGCGCCACCTGCTTGACACTCCATAGGAATTACACCGTTCGTTGTGACGTCACTGCTTCTGAGATAATTCTAACACTTCCTGATAGACTAAATTAAGGGAAATAGCAGTATATGAGCATTTCCCATTACTAATGTACATTCGAAAATTGTATAACTCTCCATCAGTAATAACATATAAAAAAAATAATTTTGGCCGGACTTCTCCTTTAATGGTGCCATGGCAATGGATTTATGTATAGATACCAATTTTAGATTCTAACATTGCAATAATACCGTATAGTGTATGTGTTGAAACTTCACAGACATCTATTCACATAATCTATTAGTCTAACATTGTTTGTAAATACAATGAGGGTAATATATCAAAACTTAAAGGCCAGTATTATTATGTACAGAAGTTGGAATCTTTTGTGCTTGCCTCATTACAAGTTTACATAATTCAATAAGAGGCAGTTTGATAAAAAAAATTTGCAACTGAAGAACAAAATGAAAGCTTGAAAAAAGATGTAAAAAAGGTCAGAAATGATAAATTTCCCCCAGTATCTACTATTCAGGGATCCCATAACCATCTTAGAAACCCTTGGGGGGACATGTATCATCCGGCGTACGGATGATTTTCAGCGGAAAGTGCCGATTTGCGCATTATTTTATTCGCAAATGGCCAATTTGTGAATAAAATATTCGCAAATCGGCACTTTCCGCCGAGTACGCCGAGGGGCGGGGAGGGGGTGTGAAGTGGGCGGAACGGAGGGCTCGTACTCAGAGTCCACGCGATTCACCATCCGTTCCGCCAAAAGATATGCCGAAAACCTACTCCAGTCCTCAGCTGGCGTAGGTTTTCGGCGGTGCGCACCAGAGCACACAGGATTTATGTAGAGCCAGTCTGCCTCTACATAAATCCCTGTATCGCCGTAGATGCGGGGACATTTATAAGTCCAGCGTAAAAAACGCCAGACTTAATAATTGTCCCCCTTGGTGTCAGTCCAGTCCGGAAGATGTTTGCTTCTGATTTTTACAGACTAAAATACAACCCCATTGTTTTTATACACTGTAGGGCTATGTTCACACTGCGTACGAATCCGTACACAGGTCTTACGCTGCCGTACATGTGCGGCTGAAACTACGGGCGTGTGAAAAATCGACATGTGGCCGGATGCGTACCCACCGCGAACATATGCCCGCAGTACAGTTATGCTTCCCTGGCTTGTTTGAAAGCGATCTGAGGCAGGTCATTTACTTGGAAATCTTCGCCCAGCCCCGTAAACCACACAGAACCTTTTGGATAGAAAAATCAAGTTCAATTTGGCTGAAATAAGTACTTCGTACGGGACCGCATGGAAATCCACGGCCGTGAGTTTCAACATTTCCGTCCTCAAACAATGGTCTTGTTCATTTTTCACGGCGCCGTATACGATCCGGCCGTAAGCTCATACGTAGTGTGCACTGTGCGGACGTATATCGTATACTTTCAAGCGAACGCATCAACCTCAAAACTACGTGCGTATATTCGCGGTTCGCACTACGGATGGATTCATACGCAGTGTGAACATACAGTAGCCTAGGGCTGTGTTCACACACTGTATGTTTAGCATAATCCAGGACGTTGTTGCAATTTGCCGCATGCTCCATTGTGTGCAGCATTGAACTGGGATGCGGGCGCACCCATGTGCGCCCCCGCATCTGAATTCGCCAGAAATGAAGATCATCCGGCCGGTACTTCAGTACCGACCGGGATGATCTTCAGTAACACAAGCCATTCTGTGAACTGGCTGGGTCACAGAACGGCCGATGTTATACCATGTGTGAACATGGCCTAATATGTTATGGTTTCTAAAAATGTAGTGTCCCAGTACAGGTGTGCCACTAAGCTTTATTCCACCTGTAAAAAGGTATCTCTGTCAGGTGTCACAGAGAGGCCTTTCTGGGCTATCACCACTTGGTGTCTCACTCTCCCTTATCTCTGTTCACACCTAAAGGTTGAAGGGTTAACTTGTCCGTTCACTGCTGTTCTGTCCAACCACTGGTTCAAGTGCCTCACACTCTTTCCCCACCGATAGGAGGTTAATCTTAGTTCTTAGTTCTTGGGGGGAGGGTTCTACTTAGTTGGACTTAGAGAGAGAACAGTTCTATAAGAGTCTGTGAGAGAGAGGTGATGCAGTGCTAAGACCAAAGGTGGGGTAATTGTCACCTAGGTACACCTTGCCTATGCCTGGGATACCCTTTACAGTCAGCACAATCAACCAAGAATCAATTGATCTGTAGTGGAGCAAAAAGCACAAAGCTGAAGTAGTCCATTGAATCTTGCTTGACCTACTCGGGAAACCTTGAGGGTTAGCTTTGCCCAGTTGTGCAACCCTGGGACTTGCACTACCAAACCTGACATTCGCTGGACTTGTTTGACATAAGGTGGTCTAGATCTTTCTTCCTATCTTAACTGTGAGTTTGAGATTCTTCTTCTACACCAAACACTCTAAAACCATCCTGGCAGTGTACTATACTGTTAGGCAAGGCCCCAAGGCCGCCCCTGCACCTATCTAGTCTCAAGCAAAACACCTGCTACCTCAACACTTCAAGCACCTGAACCTAAACCTCCTGTGTTAACCATCAAGGGGAAAGGACACCGTTACATTCCAATTTTTGTGAATATCTTTTGCACCCATTTCATCTGTTGTTGAATTACACTGAAGATCTTAATTAAAGTTATACTTTGGTTAAGTCCTGGACTCTGTCCTTTTTCTGCACCTGCACCCACACAATTGTGCTACCATTACAAAGCCCAGTGCTAGCGTGTCCGGGGGTGGGTATAACAACTCCAGGCCACCGTGACAAGTGCCCATCAAAAACACCAATTATCCCACCGCTGTTACCAGCTAGCAACCCTATGGCAAAGGAACATACTGTATGAGCCGGCATCTTAATTTAATTAGAAAATTATTCTGTATAGTTACATTCTGGTGCAGCAGATTGTATTAAGAGAGGCGCACCAACAGCCCAGCCATCCAGAATAAATTCCTTTTTCCTGTTTTCCTCTTTCCATTCATTTTTCTTTTTGATTTGGCAAATGAATTGTATAGGCAGTGGTGCAGTAGCATTGGATGGCATGTCACTTGTTTGATACAGATTAGAGCCCAACTGTTAATGCTGATGAGGACTGTCACTGGGGCAGATGAGTGGCGATTGAGTGTTGCCAGCACTGTTTACTGTATTCTTGCAATACAGTGTGTGATCAGTAAAGGAGGAAGTCGGAAGGTGACTTAACACCAGGTATTAACCCCTCCACAACCCTAGACCACCTTGAAAATAGGAACTAACATCGTCTCTACTGTAGACCACCAGGAAAATGTGTATTAACCTCTCAACTGCTCTAGATCACCACAAATAGAGCCAATAAACTCTCCATTACCCCAGACCATCAGGAAAAGTATCCATTACCCCTCAATTACCCTATCATGAAAGAGCGTCAGCAAATAATCTTGCCACTACCCTAGGTCATTAGGGTAAACCAAGGAGGAAGGCATTAAAGGGGCACTAGAAGAAAGATTTTTTTTATATAGATCAACTGGTGCCAGAAAGCCGAAATAAATTGTTAGTAAATTATTTCTATTTAAAAAAAACCTCAAATAATCCAGTACTTATCAGCTTCTGTATGTCTGCAGGAAGTGGTATATTCTTTCCAGTCTGACATAGTGCTCTCTGCTGGGGGGTATTTGCTACTGCCCTGGACAGTTCTTGTCATGGACACAGGTGCCAGCAGAGAGCACCAAGTCAGATTATAAAGAATACACCACTTCCTGCAGGACCTACAGCAGCTCATAAGTGCTGGAAGGCTTGCATTTTTTTTCACCCTAGACTAGTGCACCCCCTAGTTGTTGGTGAGGCACAGCTGGGTAGGCAGTTTTCACAAAGGCTATAAGAGGTATACTCGCGCCGGCCAGCATCAGCACTCCCCATAGCACACTATGAAGCAAGCACCTGGAGCCTCTTGCTTCATAGTGTGCACAGACATGGTTTTCTACGGCCGCTATTTAATGAATAACGGCCGCAGAAAACTGACATGTCAGTTGTTTGCGGCGCCGCTTGCCATCTCATAGTATACCCTCCGGCCGGGATCCCATAGAAGAACATGCAATCGGCAACAACTGCCGTACTTTTACGCTGTGTGAACATAGCCTACATCTGTATATACTGTACACCAGCCAGACCACTGCTGGGAGGGAAAGAGCAGTATATTAGGAGAAGGCAAGTTTGCTAAATAAATGTATTTGCAAAACCTTTTATTTTTACGAGCCCTCCAAGTGTAACTATAGTTGAAATGGGAATCCTTTTAAGCAATTTAATTTAAACCTGCTCATTTGGAGATCAGGTATGTAGATCAAGCAAATCGGTGGGGGCCTGTCTACTGAGACAACTTAGTCTAGAGAACAAAGACATATTTGTCTCTGGAATTAAGGGTGCAGACTCCCTCATTGCAGCCACTGCTCTATTCATTCTTTATGGGGCTACTGACTGCTTGTTATCACCTTTTGCATTTATGCCATTTTAACAAAAATTTAAAGGATTTTTTTTTTTTAATCCTAGACAGAAGATTTTATAGTGGAAACCCAGGGCAGTCAGGTGGTGTTAGCTAGGGCAGGTGGTAGCATTCCTCTTCAGCCCTTGTCATGGGGAATGAGTGGAATGTGCCCTCCCCAGGTCCCAGACACACGCCCATTAAGGTTCTGTAGGTGCAAGTGTAGTACAGAGGAACTATCTACAGAGTCTAGAATAGGAACCGAAGTCCACTCAAACAATATAAATCCAATGCAAAATAATGTAAAATAAGTGTAACAAAGGAAAAGAGCATTTCTAAGGATTAAATGCGTTTATTCAACATAGTTTGCTGAAAACTTACAATGCACACGGCAAAAACAGATAAGACAAAACGTAAAAAATAAAAATGGGACCAGTACCGTACACACAGTAAAAGACTGGGGCTGGCATGATATATGTCTTCAATTCGGCCGTTGATGGAATAAAGACCAAATGGGAAATGTGCCAAAGCGAACCACTTAACAGACAACAGAATCAGACCTTAAACCTGTCAGGTAAATGGTTTGTATCCAAACAGAGGAACCACAACCACCATCAAGTCAAAACTACCAAAGAGAAATCAAATGTGTGTATAATGTAGAATCTGGAGCCCCGAGACCTGACGCATGTTTCGCTGCCATGTGCAACTTCTTCTGGGAACTCCAGAAGAACATATTAAAGCTCCAGCCTAGTGATAGCTTTGACTGTGTTCATGGTATTGTGGATTCCATTTTACATAATCCTTGAAAATATATATGGGTATCACCAATCCATTATAACCCTAGTATCCTAGTATTCTGTTATGATGTGTTTATTAGATCTGTTGTGCTTCGTTAGGCTCATTGTTATCTATTTCCCTCATATGAATTACAGTGGGTCTATGATACAATTTCTTATATTGGATTCATACACACAGAACATGTAGCATCTTTAAACAACGACACCTGTCCACTTCCAGAGGTAGAAAATGTATGTGTCTTGCATTCAAAGGACTGTGTCTGTCTATTCCTTACTATACCATCTCCACGTGCAAAGTAGTCAAGGGGAAACAAAACAGGAAACTTACTGTGCAGAACCTGTTTATTTCCATAATGGAAAGAAGTGTAGATGCTGCTGGCTGTAGAATGTAGCTGGATGTGTTATGTTTAGAATATCTGATAAAAACAAGTTAATGCCAAACTCACGATTCTTAAACTTATGAACTTCCTGCGCTATACAAACATATAGACCGTGCTCAGTAAAAATATTATTCTATGCAAACAATATTGGGCACCACTTACACTATCTGTTGGCTTTTACTGTGAGCCCGTGCCATAGTAGCATTTTTCACACAAAAGAATTGCAAAGATATTTAAATAACTATCAGAATTAAAAAAAAGGTTATTATTATTATTATTATTATTATTATTATTATTATTATTATCATTATCATCATCATCATTATTATGGCCACATTTAGTTAAAAAAATAAAAAGTTTTCTATAGGCCTTATTAAGTATAGGTAAACCTTAATTTTAAAAAATAAAAATAAAAAAAGTTAAAAAAGTCAAAATGAGGGAAAGAAAGATCCAAAATCAGAATCAGTAGTGTAGTGGACGTTAATATTTCCCTTGTACAATGGTTTGCAATAAATTAGAATATCAACAATTTTTCAGTAATTCAATTAAAAAAGTGACCTCATATATTCTATTCATTACATACAGAGTGAACCTTTCCAAGCGTTTATTTCTGGTAAAGTTAATGATTATGGATTATAGCCAAGAAAAACCCAAAAGTCAGTATTTCAGAAAATTAGAATATTATAAAAAACCAACTGAAAAAAAAAAAAAAAAAAATGTTTTTAACACATAAATGTTGACCAAATGAAAAGTCTGTACAGTAAATGTAAATGCCTTCAATACTTGGTCAGGGCACCTTTTGCATGAATGACGGCATCAATGCGGCAATGTGGCATGGAGGCGATCAGCTGATGGCACTGCAGAGGTGTTTTGATGCCCAGGTTGCTTTGATAGCGGCCTTCAGCTCATCTGCATTGTTGGGTCTGGTGTCTTTCATCTTCCTCTTGACAATACCTGGCGAGTTTGCTCGCCAATCAAGCACAGTGATGCTGTGGTTAATAAACCAGGTATTGGCACTTTTGGCAGTGTGGACAGGTGCCAAATCCTGCTGGAAGATGAAAATTCCATCTCCAAAGATCTTTTCAGCACAGGGAAGCATGAAGTGCTCTAAAATTTCCTCGTAGACGGCAGCGTTGACTTTAGTGTTGATGAAACACAGTGAGCCTACACCAGCAGATGACATGGCTCCCCAAACCATCACTGATTGTGGAAACTTCACACTAGACCTCAAGCAGCTTGGATTGTGTACAGCCTCTCCACTCTTCCTCCAGACTCTGGGACCTTGATTTCCAAATGAAATGCAAAATTTACTTTCATTTGAAAGCACCTTGGACCACTAATCAACAGTCCAGTTCTTCTTTTCCTTGGCCCAGATAAGACGCTTCTGGCTTGTTTATTGGTCAGGCGTGGCTTGACACATGGCATGCAACCCTTGTAGCCCATCTCCTGCAGGCGTCTGTATGTGGTGGCTTTTGAAGCACTGACTCCAGCAGCAGTCTACTCTTTGTGAATCTCTCCCAAATTTTTAAATGGCATTTTCGTTACAATCTTCTTAAGACTGGGGTTCTCCTGGTTGCTTGTGCACCTTTTTCTACCACACTTTTTCCTTCCACTCAACTGTCCATTAATATGCTTTGATACAGCATTCTGAGAACAGCCAGCTTCTTTAGCAATGAACTTTTGTGGCTTACCCTCCTTGTGGAGTGTGCGAATGACTGCCTTCTGGACATCTGCAAGTCAGCAGTTTTCCCCATGATTGTGTTGCATACTGAACCAGACTAAGGGACCTTTTATAACACTTAGGAAGCCACTGCAGGTGTTTTGGGTTAATCATTCTAATTTTCTGAAATACTGTCTTTTGACTTTTCTTGGCTGTAATCCATAATCATTAACTTTAACAGAAATAAATGCCTGAAAAAGTTCACTCTGTATGTAATGACTCTATAGAATATATGAGGTCACTTTTTGAATTGAAATATTGAAAAAAATTTTTTTTATTGATATTCTAATTTATTGCAAACCACTGTATATATATTGTATATTATCTTCTTTACCAATCTTATTTAGCTCTATAGGTTCTCCAAGGATCACAAATCATTTTGTACCTAGGATAACTTTTTTTTATTATACTCCTACGTTCCTCTAATCTGCTGATTTGATTAAGCTTCATCAACCATTGTTTCTTTGTGGGGATGGCTTCTCTTAACCAGAAGAGAGGAACTAGGAGTTTTGCTGCTGCTATCTGTTGTGCTATTAAAGAGAGGCTGTACTAGGGGCTTTAGCCTAAGGGGAAGCCGACATGACAGGGTTTGGAGGGACCAGTAGCTTGTGCAGTCATGCTTGTCATGCATGTGCTTGTCATGTCAAGGGCAGCAAGGGCAGACAGGTGACATGGGGGGGGGAGCTGAGCTGGGATTGGTTGGAGGGGTCTGAGGAGGTTGGGGGGAGGAGAAAAGTCATATAGGGGGCTGCAGGGAGGAAGTGGACAGCCACTTTTCAGTGAGCCAGTACTGGAGTGGAAACTGTGGTATCTTTGCTTACTGACTGTCTGCTATGGAAGCTGCCAGGATGCTAGAGCAGTTGAGGAGGATGGCAGAGGAGAGAAGGCATCAGTGGCTGCAGGAGCAAGTCCAGAGCCTGCAGCAGGGGTCGGGGGAGTCCGCAGCCAAGGCCTCTCCCAAAAGGAGACAGCCGAGGAGGACATGGCCTCCTGCGCGCTTGAGCCCGAGTGAGACCCCTCGGGCCTGGCGCCGATTGGGGAGCCCCTCCAGGGACCCTCCGAGCCTTCCTGCCAGGGGGTCACCTGGTCCTGGTGCGTGGAGGTGCGGGAGGAATCCCACTAGAAGGTGCGACCCGCATCGTGGGGAGGAATCGCCTCTTCTCCCTGCAGCACAGTTGGCGGTGGTGTCCAGACCAGGTTCGGCGGGCTTACCTCCAGATCCAGGGTGCGCACGGCGCGGTGAGCGGGGGAGTCCCAGCGAAGTGCGGAGCCGAGGGGGTTTGGTGTCTCAGACAGGTTCTGTGATGGGCCGTCAGGTGACGGGTTTGACAGGTTCCGCCTGCTTCCAGTGCATCCGGATAGTCAGCATCTGTTGGGCTGTCGTTGGGAGGGTTTGTTTTTTGTTGATCGGTGTCTCCCTATGGGCTGCTCGATCTCCTGTGCCTTTTTTAAGGCATCTAGCAGTTTTTTGGAGTCGGTGTTTCGGGGGGAATCGGGGTGGCTGTCCATCATCCATTATTTGGATGATTTTCTGTGCATTGGCCCACCAGGCTCAAACGGCTGTTCGGTCTGTTTGCACATTATTGAGCGGGTGGCGGAGAAGTTTGGGGTTCCGCTTGTGGCAGAAAAAACGGAAGGGACGGTTACGGTTTTGAGTTTTTTGGGAATTGTATTGGATACGGACAAGATGGAATGTAGGCTGCCGGTATATAAATTGGAGGACCTGAGGGTGGAGGTTGACAGGGCAGTCAAGAAGATCTTGTTGCGTGATTTGCAATCTCTGGTGGGCAAGTTGAATTTTGCCTGCCGCATTATGTCCATGGGCCGGGTGTTCTCTAGGCGGCTGGCGCAGGCGACGGCAGGAGTGCGGGCCCCGCATCACATGGTGTGGTTGAGGGAGGAGCTCAAGGATGACCTACGGGTTTTGGCGTCCTTCTTGTTGCAATACAATGGCAGGTCGCTGTTTATTGACTTGGTGGTGGAGGCGCCGGATTTTGAGCTGTATACCGACGCGGTGGGGAGCGGTGGTTGTGGGGGTTACTGTGGGGTAGTTGGTGGGCGGCTGAATGGCCAGCGACGTGGTGGGGTGCGGAATTGCTTGGGAATCTGGTGTTGCTCAAGCTGTTCCCCATTGTGGTGTCCATTTTATATGGGGGGACAGGTTCATGGATAAGAAGGTGCGGTTCCACTGTGACAAACTAGGGGTGGTGTCAGCAATTAATTGGCTGTCGGCCTCGTCGCCTCCGGTGGTTCAGTTGCTCCAGCATTTAGTGCTGATGTGTCTGTCGCTGAACGTTTGGGTGGTGGCTGTTCACGTACCTGGGATACAGAACAAAATTGCTGACGCTATCTCTCATTCACAGTGGGACCGGTTTCGTCGGTTAGCTCCAGAAGCTCAGATCCAGGGGGAGTCGGTGCCGGTGGACCTGCGGAATCTGCCATTCGGGCAGTTCGGGAAACTGTGGCTTGGAGAGGTGGGGGGTGGTGAAGAGGTGATGAAGTGGCAATGTTGCTGTGGTTGGGGCATGGGAAGGAGTTGGTTGGTAGCACGGCTTAATAGCTTGTTGGCGGTGGTGGCTTTTGGCTTTCGGGCACGGGCTTTGTCGGATGTGACTAAGTCTTTCTTGGTCAAGCAGGCTTTGAAGGGGTACAGGAGGGGTTGGAGGTGTGTTGATCGGAGGCCTGATTGGACGTGTTGTGCTATATCGGTGTATTTACTGTGGTTTTGTCTTTTAGATCGGCTGGCCTGTTTGGTGTGGATCATGGGCCACTCCTACGTTTGTTGGGGAGCGCTGAGGGTGTCGGTGCGGCCGGACAGATGCCAGCTGGGGTTAAAGAGGAGTGAAGCAGTGGTTCGCTGGCTAGGAAAGAGCGGCATGACCTGGGACAGGGTGCTTCCAGACTTCCACAAGTATGTGTTATATGTTAGACAGGGCCCCGGACATCGTGGTTTTGCATGTTGGGGGGAATGATTTGGGGGCTCTTCCCCTCCGGAACTTGGTGGCGGATATCAAGTTTGATGTCCTTCGACTTTGGTGGATGTATCCGCGCTTAGTGGTGGTGTGGTCGGATATTGTCCCGTGCAAGTGATGGATGGATGCCAGGTCAGCCGCAGGGATCAATAAGACCAAAATTAAAGTGAATCGGGCGGTGGGTGGTTTTTATGTCAAGAAATGGAGCTATTGCCATTCGCCACGTGGATTTGGAGTCAGGGGAGAGGGCCTTTTGGAGGAGGGATGGGGTTCACTTGAACGCCATCACCACGGATATGTGGCCACTAGGATTACGAGATGGCATTGAGCTGGCGCTGAAGGTGTGGGGGGACACAAACGTTTAAGGTTTCAAGCGTTTGTGTCGTGGCGGTCCTCGAGGTTGGAGTACATTACATAGGGATAAAGGTAGGGGGGGAACCAAGGAGGTTCTGGACTCCCTAGTTAATTTGAGCAACGTGACGGGCTGCAGATGTTACAGTCACTCCATTAATACCACCACAATGTGACCATGCAAGCTGGAGATCTAACAATGACCCCCAGGTCTGTCATGGTTATTTGCCTATAAGGTATTGCCAGATTCAGGGCCCAATAAGCCCCCTGCCAGTGTAAAACTGATGACTCCATAGCACTCTTTTAGATATTAGATATTTTACCTCCTACATGCTTACCCCATGGTTCTGGATCCTTAAAAGGGTACTTTTTTATTTTATTACATATGGAAAGTTATACAAATCACTAATATACACTATTTATGGGAAATGCCTCAGCGCTAATCCCGCCTCTCGGTCCCGTGCAGGAGCGCTCACCTTGACGGGACCGAGAGGCAGGATGAGCGCTGAGGCACAGCAGGGCACGGGGCTGCAGGGGCTGAATGACAAGATGGATAAGTAGAACAGAGGAGACAAGAGGAGGTGCTGGAGCGCTCACCCCGAACAGGACCAAGAAGGAGGTGCAGCGGAGTGAGCGGCAGATAAGCATCGTTTACCCCCCTGCACGGGACCGGGCGGGAGACAAGCAGAGAGAAGGGAGGGAGGGGGGACATTGCCAGCACGGGGAGGGAGGCAGGGACGGAGGGAGAGAGCACTGCACTTCTACATAGACGTTTATACTTCTACATGCGCCCCCTGCTTGACCCTGCCAGAAGACATGCACTTGAGACGTGACATCACTTTTTTTTGAGGAAGTGAGCCTGCCCGATCTACTCAATTGAGGGAAATAGCACTTTATGTGCATTTCCCATAAATAGTGTATATTAGTGATTTGTATAACTTTCCATATGTAATAAAATATAAAAAAATAAATTTTGCCCGGAGTACCCCTTTAAGATTACTTACCATAGATTCTGTCATAATACTGTTACAACAATTTTGCTAGGTGTCCATTACATGTATTATGCTTTACCTTAGGTACTAGGTTACTTTATCTACTAGGTTAATTGAAATTTTATCTTTTATTGTCACCAATTCATACCATGTACTCATATGCATATTCTTTCTTCACAGCGTCGTTGAAACGTCAATCAGTCGCCAAACAAAACTCAAAATTCTGTATTCACCAGTGTGGTGATAAATGTTGTATATATACCTGGCCTATTCTTATGCACGCTGTAAATAAACTGTTGAACACTTTTGCATGAAAAGAGTGCTACGGAGTCTTCTATTACTATATATTGGGGTGAAAAACCGTCCGTAAGAAGCACCTACAATCTACACCCGTTGTGCACCCCTGTCTCTACCTATCTAGTGTAACACTGATGGACATTATACATTGCAATGCAATATTGTAACATTCTGTGTTATTAAAGTGATTAAAGGCCTGGGAAACTGGGAGAAGTTTCCCAGGACTGGATCCAGCTTTTCCCAGCAGCCGGGAAGGAGTGGCATGGAGCAGGGCAGACTTCAAAGGCAGCAGCCCAATAAGCAGAATGCAGATAGGAATAACAGCAATTTGTTTTGTTCCTACTGAAGATTCAGTCATCTCTAGTACCTATGAATACAACAAAGAATCCTTGTAGGCTCCATCACAAGAAAAATGGTATCGGACCTGGAATGCGGTAACACAAAAAGGTATTATAAAATAGAATAGAGAATACAGAACACAGTTAACATAAAAAATCTATGGAAAAATAGATTTTTCCTACCCTTACCCCAAAACATAACAAAGAATTTAGAAAAAAGTTACACAATACAGAAAAAAATTAAAACTACTACTCTAGAAATGCAGAGGTGAAAAAACAAAACATGATCAGTTTATTCCTTATGCATTGTTTGGCTATGTTCACACAGCGTTTTTTCAGCTCTGTTTAAAATTACGTCTGTCATTTTGAGTCTAAAATAACAGATGTCATTTAGCAGCCTGGCCTCCCCTTAATGCAATGACTGGTGTTTGTAGATTATTCTAGTTTGGGTTACTAATTTCCCTTTGGGTGTGGCTTAATTGTAAAGCCATTGAATATAATAGTAAAAACAGAGAATGAACGGTGAAAAAATAAAAACTGTGTGTGAACAACTAATAAATAATGTCCACTGTTTGCATGTTCATTATTTTGAAGTCACGGTAAAAACGACCATTATTCAATACATTGTGTGCATTGGATGCCTGTCTTTCCAAAATCAGCTCTATTTCTCTATTTTTGAGGTTGTGTGATTATAGTCTTTAGGAACATTATCCTGTTTATCTGGCGTCTGCTTCAGCCACTGATTGAGCACATCCGTAAGTCAGAATAGAGTCCAGTAGTTATCAGTGGAATGGCAGCAGTAGAAACTTTTGGCTGGTAAGTACACTTACCAGCCAACTTACCACTTACCACTTTTAGGCTATGCTTCCACTTCAGGAACATTGCGGGGAATAGCGGCTGTCTTGTTATTATCACATTATAATCATTATTCATGGCTATGATTATAACAAGACAGCCACCTTTCCCCGCTAAGTTCCAGAAGTGGGAACATGGTCTTAGGCTAGGTTCATACACAATAAAATAAAAAGCTAAATATAACCGTTATTTTGAACAAATCAATATGTGAACAGATGAAATAATGGCCTTATTTTGAAAAGACAGTAAATAATGAGCATGTTCATTATTTGGACACACATAATCAGTTACGGTGTGTGCACCGCTGGCCAATTTGCTGTTGTCTCAAATGGAGCGCATTATTATATTGCATAGATTCAGGATGCATGTGAAGCAAGCGCAAATGTTGGCTGGTATGCTTCACATGTAATACCTGAGTTTTTTTCCTTTTAATAAACCCCCACAAAGGCTCCACCTAAGTGTACCTAATATGACTTTATAATGCTTCAGATAAGCGCATGCAATGTTTGAAAGGTTTATAAAAAAAAAAAAAAAAAAAAAAAAAAAAAGCGGTATGTGTTGGATTGTTTCCTATTGTCCTCTGACATTTTTGTTTTGAAAGGAAAGTTAAAACTTCCTGTTCAAACATATTTCTAAGCAAAACAAAATATGGGCAACGGTGCTAAACATAGAGCTGGTTTATAGCTTGTTCCATTATACAGTTCACAAACAGATTCAGGGTGAGCAGCAAGTTTTAAAGTGTAATTCAGTGTACTGTAAATCTTTATTTTGTAATCTTTTATCTTTTAGGCACTTGTCCCAAGAGAAATTATAGTCCTGGTGGCAGTACTGGCTGCAGCAAAAGGGCCAGAAAGGTAAGTGTATTTTATTATTTTTAATCAGGGCTGGCTCCAAGTTTTTGCAGACCCTCAGGCGCCAGAGCCTCAGCGGGCCCCTCATATATCCACTATGCACAATCACTTCTGACACCACTAACATACACATTATTGACACATTATTGACACATTGATACACTAAAAAACACATTATTGACACAGACACTGACTGATTGACTGACTGACTGACACTGACTGACTTTGACTAACTGACACTGACTGTATTACACTGACTGACTTTGATTAACTGACACACTAACATTAACTGACTGACACAGACACTGACTGACTGACTTACACACACACTGACAAGCATCTGATGAAGAGACCAGTCCGGTCTAGAAAAGCGTAATGCTGAGCCTTTCATACATGTTTTTATTATTTTAATAAAGTAGTTTTTATACTTTATCTGTTGGGAGTAGCTGTGCCTGTTTATCCTGCTGGGATTTGGAGAGGAGGTCTGCATGTTGTTACGGCCCCGGCGTGGGTTTGCAGGAAGGCTACTGGTTCCCTTCTTGAGTATACGCATGGAGAGTTGTGCCTCGATCTTGCACAACTTAGCCAGGTGAGAGGGGACCCGGTTATACTCCATTACTGGAATTCTATCCATCCCATTGCATCTGATCCTGCATATGGAGCGCTGTCTTTGATCTCTTTTACTCTAACACACACTGACTGACACTGGCACTGACTGACTGACACACTCAGGCGCTAACACACAGCACTTATGGCTCAGTCTTCTCCCTCTTCCTCTGTCATGGGCTACTCTCCACACTGAAAGGTTAGGACCTTGGAGTTGGGCGATCAGGTCCTTCACCCTTTTCTCTCTCTGTGCAGGTTCTGCTTTATCTTCTGTGCCTTCTGATGTTCAGCCCACTCACCCTGCACTACAGTCAGCAGACTGAACATTAGAACATGGGCCCCTTTCCCTCTCTGGGCCCCTAGAGGCACTTGCAGTAAGCTCTGTGCTGACGCCAGCCCTGCTTTTAATCATCCCCTCTCCAGGTATATAGCTAATTTGTCCTCTGACTGGACAAGCCCTTCCCTTTAAAAAGCAAAAGAACACAGATAACTAATACATATAACATAAGGCCTTATGAACAAATGTCCAAAAGAGCTGCTGGAGGCAGCGAATCAGTGTCTAAGTAAGGATAGGAGCTTCATAAGGGTCCTGTATATAGAGCACACAGTGCAAGGCTGCGGCTACATCTTTTTCACTATATTCACTACACTCACAGGAGCTTCCGACATAAAGGGATGTTGATAAAGTTGGCTGAATTCCCAGCTAGAGTGCACTGCAGGAATAAGAAGTCCATGACAGGTTGTACACTACATAGGAAGTTGTACTAATAAGTATAGGCTTGTTATGTCTTGGCAAGGGGCCTGATGGTGGCTACCTCACTGAAAGGGATGGTGCAGTAATAAATGAATAGACATGCTCTTTTGAATGCAGAAGCCACAATAATTTTGTTTGCTGTAGATACTGATGACTGGCAGTTTCAGGGACATATATACATATGCCTGATTGGTTCATGATGTAGCAGAACTGATATCTACAATATATAGCAGAGGTGAGGTAGTGACATTGCAGAGGTGAGGTAGATAGGTGGACAAGTTGAAGTAGGGAGGTGGCAGAGTTGAGTTAGTGAAGTAGAAGAGTTGAGGTAGTGAAACAGCAGAGTTAAGGTAGTGCGATAGAAGAGTTAAGGTAGTGACATAGCAGAGTTGAGGTAGTGACATAGCAGAGCTGAGTTAGTGAGATAGCAGAGTTGAGTTAGTGAAATAGCAGAGTTGAGTTCTACCTCACTACCTCAACTCTGCTATTTCACTAACTCAACTCTTCTACTTCACTAGTCTAAAGTAAAGTGGTATCCCAGCCAGATACGTATCCAAGATAGTTTTTGTCCCCACTAACTACGTAAGACAATGTAAAATTGGGTAGGAGTAGAGTAAGTGGTGGACTCAACACTGAAAATCTACAGTGTGAAAAAGATATTTATTAGGTGAAAGAATATTGTTTCATATATACAGTGAAATCCAATATACAAACATACAGATAGCTGGCGTACTGGCGTGTCTGGCCCGTACTCTATGTATACCTGTAAGTAACGCCGTATACCTCCACCATGAGGAATCACTAATAGAGTGCTATCCAGGCCAGTACTGAGACACTCCCGGGCACCTTCCGGAGTACAACACCAGTGCTCACTCACATACCCGTCAGCATCCTATCCCTATCCATCCTAGCTACCTCATCTCTACAGAGCAATCTAGGCACCAGGCTGAACAGTTTGAGAGACTCTTTGACGTTGTATCACATGGCTTAATATCCACGTACATCCCTGATGAACCCAGACATCCTTACCAGGAAGAAGGGGGAAACGCGTCGGATGACTTGTGGAATCACCCAGACTTTGTTCTAAATTAAACAGCCTTGTTACCAGTCAACACAAGAGTATATACTGCTCAACTCCGCAGACTCTAACTCATCAGCAACCAAGCATATTTTGTATGACATTCCCTATATCTCAGAGTGACGGCACAACCCACTTTACCTGACTGTCTCTCTCACCTAGCGATAGGGGAAGTTTTTCCGCTTGGCATTGGGGACGCTCAACCCAAGTGGCTCCCTAGAAGTGAGGCAGGGCGTAACAGTTTACCTACATGCACACCCCTCCTCACTAGGTATCACACATATGATCGCCAGCTATCTGTATGTTTGTATATTGGATTTCACTGTATATATGAAACAATATTCTTTCACCTAATAAATATCTTTTCCACACTGTAGATTTTCAGTGATGAGTCCACCACTTACTCTACTCCTACCCAATTTTACTTCTTCTACTTCACTAACTCAACTCTCCCCCCGGTGAGCGTCGGTGGGGGGATCTGTCGCGAGTGAGTGCCAGAAAGGGGCAAAGTCCAGGGGTGGGGTCTGGTGGGGGCCGCAGGTGAGCGCTCCTGTGCTGTGACACTTCCCTCTTCACACAGCCGATGGTGCCCGCTCCAGCTTCTGTGCCAGACTGATCCTGTGCTGTGATACCCATGCTTACATTGTGCAGCAGGGGCAAAGCACGGGATCGGGCTCTCACAGAAGCTGGAGCGGACACTGCAGGCTGTGGGTGTGGAGGGGAAAGAGTCACAGCACAGGAGCTGCTGGGGGGCTGACAGGAGCAGGCATGGTTGGATGTGTGTGTGAGAGGGGGTCACAGCAGCACCGGAGGAAGACTGTAGCTATCCTGCCTCTCTTCAGTGGGCAGGGCTATAATAGCTAACCCAACCCATTGAAAAGACAGAGAACACATGATCCCGACACGGAGGGTGTGGGCCAAGAGCAGGGAGCGGTGTCTGCGTGGACTGAGATTTGATGATTCTATGCGTTTAGCGGGGGTGAATGCATCTAGATAACAGCAAAGCTGTGCAGAATCCATAATACATTGATATTGGAAAGATGGAAAGGTCTGGGTGGGCAACATATTAATGCAAAAAGTTTTTTTTGGGGGGGAATACCCCTTTAAAGCCTTTTACATTGGCTACCTGCTTTACAGACTCACAATAAACACTGTATTATTACACAGTATTATCTTGCCACACTTGCCACCAGGACATATATACTAACACTAACTCTGTTACAAAGTCTAGTCACAAATTACTTGTCTTCCGACCTGTAATTTATCTTTTCTGCTCAGTCTCACTGGCTAAGGTATGCAAATTTCTCTACCCACAGCACACTGCTCATCACTCACATGAAGTGTGCTTGTACCCATATCCCAAGGTATGTTGTTGTGTGGTGAAATATCTTACTTAGCATGTTAAACTGTGTTTGGGTATGGTATATTTCTTGTATGTACTGCCACGCTGTTTATTGGTCACGCTGCTAAACAGCATATACTAAAGGTATGTTGCCAGTACAAAGAGGGCCACCTTTCAGGATGACAACCAATCCCTGCGAAGTCGAACCCATCACCCCTCCCTGTTCTTCAGTTTGTGTGCTAGACCTCGTACCAGGCCTTAGGCCTAGACAGTTTCCAATCCCTATCAAACTTGCTAACATAAGTAAAGTTGCGTCATTACTCTACATTTCCTATGTGAGAGTAGGTAAAGCCACAGAAAGAGACGTCCTTTCCTCTTCAGGCCTCAGAAATCAATCCACTTAAGGCTGCCATATGTGCAAGAAAGTTAAGCCCACAGTGAAGAGAAGGTTTTGCCTCTTGGGGCCTCTGAACCTAATTCAGTAACAGTCACCCTGCTGCTTGCATGTTACCTTACAACCTGTTCCAGTTGCTTCCAGATCCAGGCTGCATTCAAAGCAAAATCATGGCTCCATGTGGAGTCAGATGTGGTGCCTACAGTCTACACTAAAAGAAAATTTTAATCATACACCGAATTAAGAGAGGGAAATATGGCTACTTTAGAGAGATAACCATTTCTCAAGGACTCTCTTGCTTTACTTAACTTTTGCTGGCATAAACCAAATGTTAGCTTATAAATTACAGTGGGTCTACTTGTTATGTTGGATTCCATACACACAAAACATGTAGCATCTTCAAACAACTTCAATAGTCCTTGTCCATGTGCTCAACGGGGCTTTATTTCTCATGTTTAAGTAATGTGTTCTGTATTCAAAGGACTGTGTCCATTTATTTCTTGCTGTGCCACCTCCTCTAGCAGGATGGTCACCACTGAATCTCTTGCTTAACCATCACAAGCCCGGGGGAATGACCCTCATCTGTGGCATCTCCCTGAAACATATAACAAAGAGAGTGCCCAGGTTCATAAAAAAGGAAACTTACTGTACAGAACCTGTTTACTTCCATAATGGAGAGAATTGTAGATGCTGCTGGCTATAGAATGTAGCTGGATGTGTTATGTTTAGAAAATCTGATAAAAACAAGTACATTAATGCCAAACTCACTATTCATCAACTTGTGAACTTCCTGCGCTATACAAACAAATAGACCGTGCTCAGTAAAAATATTATTCTATGCAAACCATATTGTGCATCACATATGTACACTGTCTGATGGCTTTTATTGTGAGCCCGTGCCAAAAGCAGTCAGTGTCAGCTGTAACATACAGGGATAAGATTGGATGTGATCCCGGTTATTTAACCCCTCTGATGCTGCAGTCAAGAAGTTACGTAACTCCTTTAATATCACCGCAATGTGACCATGGTTCGCTAACAGATTACCTTTGGGGCTGGAAATCCTTACAATGGCACCCAGCTATATAATGTACATATGTTTATAAGGCATTACCAAAAGCATAGCCTGATAGGCTGCCTGCCAGTGTAACAACCTGGCAATATCCAAAGGCTACCTGGCAAGGTATCTGGCAAGGTCCAAAGGATAATACAGATGGCTGTCTGTCTTGGTACTGGGGCCCATACTACTACTGGACACGCCACTCAGTATCCTCACCCAGTGTTAGAAGAAACTTCATAACGCCCGGATCGTACGCGCCGGCGTAAAAAATTAACCAGACCATTGTTTGCGGACGAAAATGCCGTAACTTACGCCCGTAGCGTTACATGCGGTCCCGTACGTAGTGGTGATTTCTTCATTTTTGCAGCTTTTTGTGCCGATCCAAAAGGTTATGTGGGGTGTCTGGGGCTAGGCGAAGATTTCCAAGTAAAAGACCGCTGTCAGATCGCTACGTAGGGCGCTCGGGAAGCGTAAGTAGACTTCAGGCGTAAGTTCGCACTCCGTACGTAGCCGGCCACAAGTAGCTTAATTCCCGGCCGGAGTTTACCGCATATATGTCCGGCTGCGAAAATATGCGGCCGGACATATACGCAGTGTGAACATAGCCTAAAAGGGATTCGCCTAACTGACTAAGCACCCAAGCTAAATCCACACATCATGAACAAGGACTCTGTATTAGTTGCACTATATTCTTGAAATATATATATAGTTTGTGTCGCTTTAATTTTGAGCTTTTAATCTTCCAGCTGCAGGCAGTGAATCCCAAAAAGACGTCATTCATTTTAGCCGGCCTGATTACATCTACTGCAATATTTCCATGTGCAGAATCCATTTCATTCTCAGAACAAGTCCCCTATTACTGTAGGAAAGGCAATTAGCATCTGTAAGGCCTTCAGTCCCTCATATCCATAATGAAAATTAGACAGCCACCAATTACAAGCGCTTTGTTAATGGTGATGAAAGTCGTCTTTGATGTACACATCCTGTGATTGGGAATCCTATGTGATAATGTGATAGATTCTACTATGGATTGTTACCTGGATGCTGGGCAGCATTTGAAGGAGGTTACAGAAAATCTTTATCATATGAATGGTGTTGATGATTAGGACATGTAAACCGGTTCACTGGAATATCTAAATATCGGAATAAAAGAGTTTTGCTGATGGGGATTTTGGAGCAATTAAAAAAAAAAAAAAAAATCCTGAATAATAAAGAAAAAAAAATAATATTTTACTCCCATAACTATACACAGTATGGGCAGATTGTTAAAATACCACCCAGCATTTTACACTCATGAGTATAGTGTAGTATAAAAAAAATGAGATTCAGCCCCTCATTTATTCAATCATGAAGATCCCGAGTAGTTGGTGTTTAGAGATTACATAGGTAACATGACAAATCTCAAAGTCAGTGAGACTGTGAGTGTAACGACTGGTTGCACTGACAACTCCTTTACCTTTTCTATGATAATTTTTTACACATGAATTATCTGATGAATATTAAAAGAACATTGTTTAATTGAGTTACATGCTGTGCATGACGTTTATTTATTAAAGGACAAGTGCCATGAAAACCTTTTTCCCAGTAATTGAAGCACATTACAAAGTTATATAACTGTGTAATATGCTTCAATCACCTATCTGCCTCTCTTCCCTGTCTTTTCCCCCCTCCACCCCCCACCAGGAAGTGTCCTGACTCACACAGACCTGATTACTGTCGTCACTGTCACCAAGCTCTTCTCTCAGCTTCTTCCCCTGTTACAGCAGCCCTCCCCTGCCTTATCAGGTGACAGGCTTGCTCAGCTCCCATTGGCTGAACAACTGCAAGCCATCACTTGGACTGGGGAGGGGGAGGCTGGTGTAACAGGACCTAGAGCAGCCCTCCTGCTGATGACTCATCCTCACAAGAAGGAGCTGCCTGGTGACGGTGACGACAGTAATCAGGTCTGTGTGAGTTTCTTACACTTCCTGCTGGGGGGTGGAGGGGGGAAAGGACAGGGAAGGGAGGCAGATAGGTGATTGAAGCACATTACAGAGTTATATAACTTTGTAATGTGCTTCAATTACTGGGAAAAAGTGTTTCATGGCACTTGTCCTTTAAATATTAATATTACAGCATACAAACGGCTTGCACATTGTAATTCTACGGTAGGCACTAAATTGTCCTAACAGTGATTTTCCAAAGCTCTGCTTTATCTAAGCAAACAGGCACAGTTTGCTGACCTCTAGTGTTATCTTGTAGTATTGTTACTAGTCACCGAAACAGCAGATCATATGCTCAGCTGACATAATGTATGTCTTCTACATAATGTATGGCTTCCTTGTCCAATCTTAAGAATAATGTTAGACTAAGAAGGGGAAATGATCATGTGCCCCGCCTTTCTGACTTTTTTTTTCCATTTTACAGGATTTCTCCTTTCCTGCATTAGCAGCATTTATAATCAGTTTTGCCTCCTTCAGTCTAATTTTATACACCTCTCTGTCAGCTACACTTCCAGTCTCTTTATACCTCCTATAGGATGACTTTTTTCCTTCACTATAGCCTTAAAATCTCTAGTAAATCGTAGAGGGTTTTTTTTTTACCCCCACCCGTTCAATTTATTATATAAATACTCCCCCATTGGCTATGTTCCCATGACGTTTTTTCTTGTTTATTTAAATTTTTTGAAAATGATGTCCATCATTTGGCTGTTTTGCAATTAGTACAGTTCTAGTTTAGATGGACTAGTTGCCCTTTGGATGTGTCTTTAATTGAAAAGCCCATTAAATTTAATAGTAAAGACGGTGAAAGGACGGTGAAAAAAGAAAACTGTCTGTGAACAACTAAAATAATAACGTGATCTGCTTGCAAAAGATGTCCAAAAATAATTGTCATGATCATTATTTTAACGTCCGCTATTTAATACACTATGTGCATTGGACACCCATTATTCCATTGACTTCAATGCATTTCTTTGAGGTCAATTAAAATGCGACAATACTTACTGTGAACATAGACATATTCTTAAAATCTGTCTTTCTAAAATCCAGTGCTTTGGGTTTAGTATAGGATTGCACAAAGTCAGTTTGTATGTCAAGCCTTAAACACTGGAGTTCACTGGAACCTAATTTTCTTCCATGCTAGCGTCTAACTTCAGAAACCCAATCGCTATTAGTAAATACAGCTGATAAATTGGCCCCCTCTGTGTCCCCATATAGAAGATAGGCCCCCTGCTTTTTTATTATAATTTATTTCTAAAGCACCCTTGATTCCAGAGCACTATACACATATACATAAAAATTACAGTTGCTAATGTACAATAAGATATAGGAGAGGGAGGAAGAACTGATCAACTGTGTCAAAGGCAAGAAAGTTCAAGGAGAAGGAGCACAGGCTTGTGGCAGTTAACAGATCATTGGTCACTTTGGGTAAGGCAAATTAAATTGGATGAAAAGTGAGAGAACAGTTCAAAATAGACATGTTGTTGCACCTATATAGTATACAGGCCTTCTTTGTGCGATAATGTAGAATGTATTCCCCCACTGTGCCCATTATAGCATACAGGCCTCCTCTCTGCCCAATATGGTATACATAGATCCCCTATGCGCTCTCCTGATGTGCCCTCTTCTTTCTTGGCACAGATAGCATGGTGCAGAGACATTGCCTATGCTGAATGTCCTTGCCAGTCTGAATTATTTAGGCTATGTTCACATAACGTAAGTGTTTTAGAAATCACGGCTGTTGTTGCAAATTGCAATAACGGCAGGGATCTATACAGCACACACGTTGTATGTGAAAGCATAGGATCCCAGCCGGAGTGTATACACATGGTATACACTGCAGCCGAGAACCCCAGCGGCGTTGTAGAAAACTAACAAGTCAGTTTTCTACTGCCGCTATTTACTGAATAGAACCCAGAAAACCCTGTCAGTTCACACAATAGAGCGTGCGGCTGGAGCATTGTGAGCAGTGGGGTATTATGATGTGGCCACACACAGATGCGCCCTCATCAGAACTCAGGGGCGGTAAAGATCATAGGGCCGATACTGCGGTTTCTGACACTGGCCGTTCTGTGACCATGCCAGTTCACAGAACGGCCGGTGAAATACAAAGTGTGAACATAGCCTTATACTGCATGTGTGTCTTAAAGGCACACACAGATGAATGATATGTTAGCTTGGGAATCTGCGACATGTGTCCTGCATTTCCAAGAAGGCCTTGCAGCCCAGCACAGACATCAGAGCCCACTGGAACATTCTTTGGTTGGCCTCGACATCTATGCTGTGCTGCATTTTGAGAAGGCCCCCTTCCCTGTCCCAAGCAATATGTCTAATGCTGCTTTTCCCATCCAACATATGAAAAATAACAGCATCATTCAAATTATTTACATTTTGCATAGTATTGTCAGTCCGTGGAAACAGAACATGAGAACTGCTGTATACCCTACTATATCTATGTTTTGTGAACTCTTTTGTGCTGTTCATCTACTATACTTTGAGTAACATTTGTTTTGTAGTGTTACCTACTGTTATGTGTTTTTGATTAAGTCTTAGTTGTATGTTCAGCTTGCAAAGTATTAACACGAATCTTGTAAAATACTGAAAATCTTTTCATTAAGTTTTCACCTATTGAAATAAAGTTGACTTTTCATGTGTCATCATGTAAATGGATTTTATTTTTAGCAGTCCAATCTTTACTTTTCTTTCGCTCACTCCTTCCTGTTTTCTCTATGGAAAAGCTTGAAGCTAATGGAGAAAAGTTATCAACATCTCAGCAGATTGCAGCAAACAGGGATAAACTGTTTACCTTACTCAGCCTTTGTTGATATAGTTTTATGGCTTTGCAAAATTTCCCGGAATTGGGTTGTGACGCAGTTTTGATCTTCATTTGATGGTCATTTCATTTCTACTTTGCATGTCAGTGATCCGGATTAGTCACTTATTAAGTTAACCACACGTTACACAAACTCATCGTGTTGTCATCAAAAGATTTTAGCTTGTATAATTACATTAGATAAACAAAAGAGGTAAAATGAGGCCAAAGCAATGATTGGGCGACAAAATATATTTATACAACACAAAACCACACACAAAAAAAAAAATCACAGAAAAAAGATGGTTAGCTAAATGCCAAGTTCAAAGCAGTCATGTTAGGTGAATGCAGGTCGAGAGCTAGAATGGACAAATTGTTAAACTTTGAGGTAGGAAGAAGAATTCGGGCAAGATGATTGTCCATCTTCCTCGGTCTGTAGCTCCATGCAAAAAAAGGTCAGGCATGGTAGGACCTAGTCAATGACCTGAAGAGAGCTAGGAGCACAGTCTCAAAGATTATTGTTAACACACTACGCCGTCATGGATTAAAATCCTGCAGGGAACGCAAGGTCCGCCTGCTCAAACCAGCACACGTCCAGGCACATATGAAGTTCACCAATGATCAGTCTGGATGATCTAGAGGTGGCGGTCAGATGAGACCAAAATAGAACTGTGGTGTGGTGCACCTCTAGTGTAGAGGCGACACAGCCGGTCACTTGCTAGAGCCAGTTCTGTGGTGGTTGGCCGAGATATAGCCAGGCCCAGGGAAAATATGTTGTGACGGCAGTGCAGGTGGGGCACACAGGTATAGTGGCACACCTGCTTTTATTTTAAAGGGCTGGTTATATCTTGTTCCCCTGTGGACAGTGACCTGCCGGGTTGTTGCGGGGTCCCTTGAGCTGTTGTCACGGTGGTCCGGAGTGGAATGATGACCCACCTATTGGCTATTGGCACTGCCACCCACAGAAAGGGGAGATGACCCAAGGAGTGTATGTGTACTGTTTTGGTGCTTGACGAGGAATCACAGAGTCTCTTTATCATAAATAAAATCTTTTTTACTCTGAAGATACTTGTATGCAGCAGATCGTACACCTTTGCATTGATATAAAACGTTTCACTTCATAAGATCTTTAATGAGAGCATAGAGAGTGGTACAATCGTGCTGACTGGATTGCATGCTGAGAGATATATAGAAGAATCAGAATCAGAGTAGAGAGGAGGATGTCATGAGAGTCCCAACCCAAGTAGTACTGCGCTCTGCCAGGATGTCAGAGGTAGAAATAGAAGAATACTTGAGAAGAGAGAGAGAATACTTGTGCCTGTGTTTTGACTCTTTGGTCTTTGCACCACCCATTGCCCTACCAGTGTCGGGGTACCTGTCTTAGTGGGTGACACAATCCCCAGACCTTGTTACCTGGGATGAGCGGAATGCTGAGGGTTCTCTGCTTACACCCGCGCTGCAAAATAGAGTTCATAGGCTTCTAGTAACTTTACTCTATCCGGATCAGTTCCTTTACTTTTCTTTATGAATACTGTTCTGCACTGTGTCTTTCTTTGTCCATGGCGTGGGTTGGGATGATCTCTGACTTGACCTCTTTAATAAAGGGTTTAACACTGCATAGTGTTGAGTGGAGTTACTTAAGAAGAAACTGTATGTTGCATGTGCCTAGTGTGCTTCTAGACTGCACACTGAGACTGGGGACCTGGCAGAGGGCCAGATCTCAACTGGACCGCTGTAGAGCGCATTTTGGCTTGTGTCCTTCCTCTACAGAGTCTAACGACAAAAGACACTACACTTCCTCTACCCATGTGACTTCCTATCTACAGACCCTGTAAGGTGTGCTGTGAATGGGTGAAGAGTGCATATGTGAGAAGTAAAGAGAAAAATGATAGGAAGTACTCTCATTGGTCTACAGATCCATGTGACATACAAATAAACAATTACGCTTTTAATACTATAGCTGTGCAATAACTAACTACAGATATTTACAACAGCGGCATCTTGTGGCAAACCTTTAACACTAATATATCACCACTTACATCCAAAAAGTACAGGCTTTTATGAAGGGTGTAACTACTAGCAACACCTGTGGTGGGACACCTCAGCGTATTTAGAGGAAGAAGGATGAGTACAACCCTAAGAACACAGTCTCAAAGCATGGAGGTGGAAATATCATACTCTGGGTGTGCTTTTTCAAGGTGACAGGATGACTCCACCGAATTAAAGGGAGGTTGAGTGGGGATATTTATCGAGAGATGTTAGCCAACAACCTCATTCCTTTAGTAAGAGCATTGAACATCATGGCTGGGTGTTCCAGCATGACAATGACCTGAAACACACAGCCAGGGCAACTAAGAAGTGGCTCCATAAGAAGGATTTCAAGGTCCTGGAGCGGCCCGGTCTCTCTACACATGAACTCAATAGAAAATCTTAAGACAGAGCTTAAACTCAGTGACCCAGTGCCAGACCCGAAACCTAAAAGATCTGTAGAAGATGTTTATGGAGGAGTGGGACAAGTCCATACAGAAAACGTCCAACCTCAGTAACTGCAAACAAAAGTTTCTGAACAAAATATTAAGTTCTGTTTTTCTATTGTATCATATACTTATGTCATGCAATAAAATGCAAAATAATTATTTAAAAATCATACAGTGTGATTTTTTTTTATAGATTTTGTCTCTCACAATTGAAGTGTACCTATGATTAAAAAAAAAAAAACACTTGCAATATCGGCAGTGTACCAAATACTTATTTTCCCCACTGTGTGTGTTTATATATTATATTATTATTATTATTATTATTATTATTATTATTATTATTATTATTATTATTAATATATATTTATTTATTTTTTAGTGAACTCTAATTTGTTGTGTACTGGCATATATAACTTATATGCCTCATTTCACAAAGGGATATTTCTTTTTTTTTCCTACTTAATATGCTCAGCCAATGCGTGGATGTGTAGGGGTGATGACATACAGTACAAAAGCATATACTTACCTGCCGCACTCCCAGTGCTGTTCTCCTGGAGACTGTCCCTTTTAACAGTCAATCAGTGGCTGAAGCAGCTCCCCCACAGGCTACGCATATACATTTAAAATAAATTGGAAAAACCCTTTAAGTGTTGCTAAGATAGATAGATAGATAGATAGATAGATAGATAGATAGATAGATAGATCCAAGAATTTTGCGGCACATCCGTATAGTGAAAAAAGTTGTGGTATTTATTGGTACATCAAAAAGCAAGTGCACGTTTCAGTCTCATCTCGAGACCTTTCTCAAGCTCGAGATGAGACTGAAACGTGCACTTGCTTTTTGATGTACCAATAAATACCACAACTTTTTTCACTATACGGATGTGCCGCAAAATTCTTGGATTTATTTAGTTGGAGATTTAATCCAATCTCCGTTGCTAGGCACTCCAGCACTGAAACTGGGAGTGCGCTCTATTGTGGACATTAGATAGCTAGATAGATAGCTAGATAGATAGCTAGCTAGATAGATAGATAGATAGATAGATAGATAGATAGATAATGTTATACACTGTACATATAATACTTTGCATCTTTGTTTTTATTTATCCCTAAACTGAACATATCCAGAAATGTATGAGATTACCAGCTTTTTAAAACATGATTTGGCGACACTTATGGGATGTATATGATGTGTTTTATGTATGTACAGTCGTTACCTAAAGATTGTCATGTAAATGAAGAATTTTTGTGTGCTTATGTTTTGACATTGTGTCAGATTGATAGAAGTAACTGTGAACGATATAAATATAAAATGTCTTCTCATGGTGGCCTGGTGGCTGTTGCACATACAGTGGGCTCAGGAGCTAAGCCTACACTATATGAGGCAGATATGTTACAGCTGACACCTGCCTGTAACTTCAGTCTGATGCTAGCAGTTTAACCCTCTACATGATGCAGTCAATATTAATTACATCATGCAGAAAGTGACCTAACAGTTGGTCTGATTGTTACCCCCCACAACAAAAAAACTGGGTGCCGATCTGTTGCTGTGGCTGCCAGAGGTCTTTAGTAGACCTCGGTAGCAGCCATAGTGTCTCTTTCTGGGACCTGAGGCAGACCTTTACAGCAGTGCACAGATCTAACTGATCAATGCTATGTAGAAGTACATGCAATCCAATGAGGGATTATTATACCAAACACCAAAATTGCAGATTTTTTTGGTCATATCGTATATCAAATAATTATCAAATATTATAAATATCAAAAATTAAAATAAATGTCCTCATCTATCATAATGTGGCACCAATAAAAACTACATATCATAGAGCAAAAACATAGGCCATTATACCTCCATGACCAAGCGAACGCCAAACGCGCATTGGAGGCCACAGCGCGCAGGAAAACAGCAGTTTCCTAATTGTGTGTCATACTTGATATATGTATTTGAGTTACAGACCAGGTTGAGGGTGTTTTTCGTACTGACCATTATTGTATCATAGGTCAGAGGGGACTTGTGCTATACATTTTGCTACAAATTGTGGTCAGCGTATGGTATTACTTTATTTAAATCACTTGGACTTGTAAATTGTGTGTGTGAGCAGCTGCTCCATTTTCTAGACTCTGTTTCCCTCTTGTATACTCAGTCACAGTGATATTACAACTCTGTGTTTGTATTTTACTCCTGTCTGTGGTTTTAATTGTACAGTGATTTATTTATATATGAATTATTGAAGTATTGGAAATATGAATGGTGTTGTAGCCTGATTATAGGAAATACATTATACTTTTCTGTAGACTAAAAAATGACATGGTTATAGAAGTTAGAATATAGTAATTCAAAATAATAGTTCTTTTTTCTATTTTTTTTTTAAGTGAGTAAAACGTATATAAATTGGGTATCACTGTAATTGTATTGCCCTACAGACTTAAAGCGTAACTGTCATTTCAGGGCCATTTTTCTGAAAACATTAAATATCAATAGTACAAGCGATTTTAAGAAACTCTGTAATAGGTTTTATGTACTAAAAGAGTTTCCTTCTGTAGTGAAAAAGCAATCTCCCAGCCTCCCCCCTCACATCAAATGAAGCAGGGTTTCTGTGTCCATTATGTGGCTATGGAGAGGGGAGGGGCTGTTAGGAGTGACTGAGCACGGAGGATTTCTGCAAAGCACAACACCCTGCAATCTTCTCTCAGTAAGTTCATAGATAAGCACTGACCTTTCTGACACCTGAGTTTAGCGTTTTAGGTGCCCAGAGAGTCTACAAACAGCTGACCTTCATGTCACCTCTTCCTGCTCCCTCATCTCCCTCAGCCCCTCCCCCTTTCATAGGCTTACAATGAAGAGAGCAGAACCCGTCTTCACTGGCTTCTCTGTAATGAAGACGTGTTTGCCTGATAATGCACAGATAAGAAGTCAGGGGGGGAGGCTGGGAAATTGCTTCTTGAGTACAGAAGGAGGCTTTTTTGGCTGATGAAACCTATTACAGAGTTTATTAAAATCGCTTATCGCTGAGTGCAACGATCAGCCGACATCGTTCATGTATAGTAGCCATCTGCAGCCGTCGCTCAGTTGAATAGGGGCATTGTCAGCAGACGCTGCTATATCCTATGGGCTGGCCGGACGATCAGCGACCCCCCGAGCAGCCCCCCCCCCCGCAGCTCCCCGCCGCCCCTCCCGCACTCACCCGCTCGCTGCAGCTGCGTTGAATAGCGGCGGCAGCGAGCGGGGAACGAGGAGCAAACGAGCGCTGAGAGCGCTCGTTTGCTCCTCTGACGACCCGTGTAATAGGCCCTTAAGCCAAAATAAGTCCTCATATGGCTTTTAGAATGTAAATATCTCCTACAGGGGAGAGCATTTTAAGGGGCACTGCTTCCCATGTAAGAGTTGTGTACACTTACTCTGAGTAAATATGCTATCTGCTTCTGGATATTATTTATGAATAGTGGCTAATTGGCAGTCTACAACTATGTATAACAACAGTAGCAAATCATTTATCAAATGATTTATGGCACTGACTGGGAGCATGCATTGTGTGAGTAAAGTTTCACATAGAGGTGGGAGAGCACCACCTAGTGGTAAAAGTCAATTATGATTCATGCCAGAGCTTTATAGGGAGAATCTACAGTACTAGGCAAAGGTTATACTAACAGCTCTAGATAAGCCAAGTAAAATATCAGTAAGTGCTGCCTGTCTGTAGTGTTTTCACTGCACAGTATGTTATAGGGACCTGTCTTGATCTGTAGATGTTGAGTACACTTTTTTTGTTAACCATGTGTAGATACTAAGGCTCCTCTCAGACACAAATTTTGCATGTTTGAGTTTTTTTGGTCTGCCTTTTGGCCTTTTTTCTGGCTGTTTTTATTTTTAGTAAAAGCCATTTGCTCCATTATCATGTGATTCCTGGTTTTCTGTTACAGAGTTGGTTAAAAAAAAATGTTGTTTTTATTCCCTTATAAAAGTCTATGAAACCCCCCCCCCCCCAAATTTTCCATTGAATAAAAAATGCAGGCCCTGCTTGGATTTCACAAAAGAGAAAATGCCCTGTGGATGTTATGTTTTATTTCTCCCCAATGACTCTCAGCTAACACTTAGCAGCAGATTTTGTTTACCCAAAAAAAGCCATTTGCCAGGTCCAGCTTGTTCTATTTACAGACCTAATCCTCCCGCCTTGGGTCTGCTGCCCACCCTTATTCATGACCTGTTCTCCTGGCTCTGCCTTGTCCATGACTTGTTCTTCTGGCTCCGCCCTTGTTCATTACCTAATCTCCTGGCTATGGCCATGGTGAGTTCTGGTGGGTCTCTTCTCCCTTTTTCTCCCTGTCCAAATTCTTCCCATTCCCTACAGCCTTGCCATGCCAGCTCCAGGATTAGTGACTTTGTGGTGTGGTACTTTCTAGTATGGCACTCGGCCAGTGATAGTAGTGTTGTGACACCAGTGCTAGTCCAGCACCCAGGTGTGATGTTGGTACCTGCTTTAGTGTGGCCGGTCTGTAGTGTTCCCCAAATGGCCAATGACCTGACAGGTTGTAGTGGGTCCCTTGGGCTCTTGTCACAGTAGTCCAGAGTGGCAATTGACCCAGCCACCCACCACCCACAGAAAGGGGAAAAATGACCCAAGGGGTGTGGCTACTGTATATAGGTTCTGACACCTTCTGACCTACAGTGTCCAGTTTTCCGTCCTAATAGACGCCCCCGCCGTGGTTATCTGGGAGAAGCTAAGTGTCCGAGCCTAGTTCCTTTTGTGTATCAGGATACTGCCCTGCACCTTTTAGACTGGTTCATGGCGTGGGCCAGGATGATCCCTGACTTTTCTCCCTCAGTAGTGTCTAGCGCTGCATGATAGATATAGTAGAAATACTGAAAGAGCTGAGTGTCTCTAGTTGCTTCTGCATACACGTATCTTTATTAACTCACTAAACACACTATCTGAACTGACTTGTCCTGGACAAGGGTCCTGGCACAGTGAGGCCCTGACTTGGCTACAGCAGGGACGTCTGCTCTGTGTGTCCTTCTCCCACGAGAATCTGGGTAAGACTTAAGCTACACCTCCTCCCACCAAGTAACTTCCTACAGGGACTATGTAAGGAGCCCTGTGAGTGGTGCAAGAAAAGAAGAAGAGTGATGCTATTGGTTACACCCCTCGTAAAAGCCTGTACTTATTGTACACAAGTGGTGATGAAGATAGTGATTTCTCCACTAGATGTCCCTGTTATAAATGTATGTATTCAGATGCTGCACAGCTGAAGTATGTAAAGGGTTATTGTTTGTATGTCACATGGATCTGTGAACCCATAGGAAACTTTTCATCTTCTCTCCTATCATCTTTATCCTTTCTACTGCTATTGCACTCTTCACCCACTCACAGTGCACTTTAGATACACTGAGGAAGTAAGTCACGTGGGAGACAGGAAGAGTAAGTCAATCTTAGTCAGCTCACAGTCTTTTCTACACTCACGCTACACAACACTATGCAGTGTTAAACCCCTTTCAGGAGAGGACAAGTCAGAGGCAACCTCAACCCATGCCTTTGACTAGGAGAGTCACAGAGCAGGACAGTATCCACAGACAGCAGTAAGCTAGGAACTTATCCGGACAGAGCAAAGTTGCTAAGGCCTAGGAACCATATATCACAGCGTGGTTGTCAGCAGGGAACCCTCAGCATTCCGCTCATCCCAGGGCCTTGTGTCACCCTCATAGGACGGGTCACCCAAAACTGGTGGGCATTAGGTGGTGTGAAGACTAAAAGTCAATACACGTGCACAAGTATTCTTCTACCTCATCCTCTAACATCCCGGCAGAGCACAGTACTACTTGGGATAGGACTCTCACGTCATCCTCCTCTCTGCTACTCTGGTTCTTTGTATCTTTCGACATGCTACTCAGTCAGCACGACTGTACCCCTCCCTCCTGTCGCAGATCTGGTTATTGTACTGTCAAGTGTCTTATCAAGTGCTTTATCAAGGGAACTATCAAGTGTAACTTATTTTGTCAAAGCAAAGCTGTATACCTTGCTGCACACGAGTAACCTTCAAGTAAAAGCGAAACTATTTATGATAAGGAGACTCTGTGATTCTTCAACCCACACCGACACAGTGTTCACTACATCCTTGGGACATTTCCCCTTTCTGTGGGTAGCAGCTCCAATAGTCCGGGAGGGTCACTACACCAATCTGGCCATCATTGTCTACACTAACCCAAGGGACCCCATGTAGTGCATTATACATACCTGATTCGTGTCGACCCCCATCCGCATTTCTTCTGACAGTGATGTAATCTTCGGGAGGCCGGCCGACCTGCTCCTGACGTCCCTCATGCCGGCCCCCCTCTGCCGCTTTAAAACTGTGCTCAGCCAATCGCGGCTGAGCAGCTGATCACGCGACACACATCATCAGCTGCTCAGCCGCAATTGGCTGAGCACAGTTATGCTTAGCCAATCGCGGCTGAGCACAGTTATGACGCGGCAGAGGGGGGCTGGCATAAGGGACGGCAGGAGCGGGGCAGCCGGCCTCATGAAGATTACATCATTGTCAGAAGAAATGCGGACAGGGGTCGACACGAATCAGGTATGTATAATGCACTACACTTCCGGGTCCACTAGCGGGGGTCGGGGAACACGGGGAAGGGGGCCATTCACATACATAACATACATTACAAAGTTGTATAACTTTGTAATGTGTGTTATTTTGTGAATAATTTCTTAGCGCCGCACTACCCCTTTAAGGTCCGGCTGTATCTCAGCCAACCACCACCGGAGAGGTGTCACACTTACCCATCTAGCAAGTGACCAGCCGATCCTCCAACACATCATCACCGGGGGTTACCACAATAGGCTAGAAAGAAAGAACATCTCCCATATGTTGGCAAAAGCACATGGTATACACAAAACAGTAACCCTTTGGTGGCTTCAGCTGTGCAACACATAACAGCTTACATATAAAATACTGAAATCTTGTGGTGAAACTCTAAAATACCTTCATCACCACTTAACCTGGAGTAAGGAACTTTTGCGACAGTTATATGGAAAAGAACACCCGTGGTGGGATACCAAAACTTCACCAGTTCTAAGCCCCTTTAATTGTAAGTAGCAGCAAAAATTTCCAAAGCATAGAAATACAATATACATTTATTTAACAAATACGGTAGTAATAGCACAATCACCAGGGGCGTAGCTAAAGGCTGATGGGCCCTAGTGCAAAATTTTAGCTTGGGGCCCCCCCATCTCACCCGATCAGTCAAAGTCATATCTAACGTTATATCCAATTACTCTAATGTGCCACCATGTTCTAATGCACTGCTACTGCCTCCACCTCATGTACTACACTACTGCCCCCTATAATTAATGGACTGTACTGTGTCATTGTCTAATCATTGTATTAAAATCTTTGACTCTCCAGCTGAAAAACTACAACTCTCATCATGAACTGCCAGTTGGATATGATGGGGGTTGTAGTGCTGCAACCTGAAGAGCCACATGCTGCAAAACTCCCATAATAAACTATCAGCAGGGCTTCTGCAACCTGGAGAAGTCACCTGATGTCACCTGCAGTCCTATGTAACACCACAGATAACACAGTGATATCCCTCTGAGTACAGATAATTTAGTAGTCATCTGCAGTCCTATGTAACACCACAGATAACACAGCGATATCTCTGAGTACAGATAATGTAGTAGTCACCTGCAGTCCTATGTAACTCCACAGATAACACAGTGATATCTCTGAGTACAGATAATGTAGATGTCACCTGCAGTCCTATGTAACACCACAGATAACACAGTGATATCTCTGAGTACAGATAATTTAGTAGATGTCACATGCAGTCCTATGTAACAGCAGAGATAACACAGTGATATCTCTGAGTACAGATAATGTAGTAGTCACCTGCAGTCCTATGTAACAGCAGAGATAACACAGTGATATCTCTGAGTACAGATAATGTAGTAGCTGTCACCTGCAGTCCTATGTAACAGCAAAGATAACACTGATATATCCGAGTACAGATAATGTAGCTGTCACCTGCAGTCCTATGTAACACCACATATAACAAAGTGATATCTCTGAGTACAGATAATGTAGTAGTCACCTGCAGTCCTATGTAACATCACAGATAACACAGTGATATCTCTGAGTACAGATAATGTAGTAGATGTTACCTGCAGTCCTATGTAACCCCACAGATATCACAGTGATATCTCTGAGTACAGATAATGTAGTAGTCACCTGCAGTCCTATGTAACAGCACAGATAACACAGTGATATCTATGAGTACAGATAATCTATTAGTCACCTACAGTCCTATGTAACACCATGGATAACACAGTGATATCTCTGAGTACAGATAATGTAGTAGATGTCACCTACAGTCCTATGTAACAGCACAAATAACACAGTGATATCTCTGAGTACGGATAATGTAGTAGATGTCACCTGCAGTCCTATGTAACACCACAGATAACACAGTGGTATCTCTCTCAGTACAGATAATGTAGTAGATGTCACCTACAGTTCTACGTAGCACCACAGATAACACAGTGGTATCTGTGAGTACAGATATTGTAGTAGTCACCTGCAGTCCTAGGTAACACCACAGATAACACAGTGATATCTCTGAGTACAGATAATGTAGATGTCACCTGCAATCCACTTCTCCTCTCATCAGTGGTGTAAGTGGCTCCCGCAGGGATGAGGCTCCTTGAGCTGGGGCCTTCCGCTGAGGGTAGTAGTAGCTGGTAGTACTAGGTAGGACCCAGGTAGCCAGATGTTAGATCACGGTATTGGCACGAGGGGAGCTGACTAACCCACGGGAACCTGACCATGCGGGGCCCGGGCAATTCCTCGTTGTCAAGGCACCAATAACTAGACCAATGCCAGGGTTCAGAAACAATGGTAGTTGTGCGTTTATTGTAACGGTCGTAACTAATAGCAACAGTCTCTCTGGATGCAACCAGGATTGAGGCAGACTTGAATATAGCTGTGAAATGGGTGATGCTGCAATAGGCTGTGATGGTAGCGTTACTTTGAGCAAGGAGAAACTGAATGATGGGAGTAGTAGTGCCGGAGATATGATACTGGGCGGAATAAGCTGACTGAAATACTTGCTGTTGATGAGGACGAATGATGAGGAGAGTAGTAACTGAGAACGACACCCAGATCTTTGCTGAAGATGAGAATCTTGAGAATGAGGAAGGTCCCGACTGGACCGGAGTACTCTTGAGGTAATGCTGGAGCAGCAGAGAATAACTCCTCCCCTGAAGGTGGAGAGAAGGCACACACACTCTTCCTTCTTGAAGGTAGAGGAAAGAACTACACAACCTCCTCCCTTGAGGGTAGGGAGAAGACTACTGAGGTAGACAGGAAGTGACATAGCATCCCCAGCCAAAGCTCGACGGCTATTAGGGTTACTATGGCAGCAGGGGAAAGTCACGTGACACCAAGTCCATTGCATCATCACACCATTGAACCATAGGCAGATACATATGCATGAGAAATACTAGACTTGAACACTGGGGGGGCGACATATTACCAGCAGTTTGCAGTGGCCATTAGTTTCCAGAACAGGAACAATAGAATACAGACAAATCCTGACACCAATATACACTTTTAGGAGAAATTAGAGAAAACCTCTGTTCTGGGACACTGCATACCTCCCCACTAAGAATGAGCCAACCTCGGCGAATCTGAAGTTGAGGTATATGTGAAACATGGTTGACCAAGACAATAAGACAAAAGGAAGGAATGTGGGTGTGAGTATGTATGTGTTTCCCACGCTCAAGGCACAGGTGACGAGAAATGCGAGGAAAGAGAAAAACCCTAGTGGCAGGACTTCACCCAGGGGTGCCTAACATACTCTGGCGACCAGGTAGCTAGTGCGTGAACCATGTGACATGGAAGTCAGGACTACTCAACTGCTGGCGGGTGACCCTCAAATTCCATACAGTTTGGACAGTAGATTTTCAGTGGAAATAGGTTACCCTACTGGAAAAGAACACTTGAAGTCCTGTGTTGTACCTTGGGTACTTTTGCAAACTCGAGCAGATGTGTTGTGCATGTAGTGGTTTGGACATCTGGAAGAGAAAAAAGAAGAAAATAATAAAGGCAAGCATACATTTGGGGTACCCCATACATACCAGTCAATCATACGGTCCAATTGTTTAATAGGCAATGCACACGAACAGGTGCCAAAGGTGCAGTATGTATGAACAAATATGAGTGTTGGGTGTTACTGTGTGTAGCAACTACTGTGTGTTGAGACAAAACAGGGATGAACAAACAAGGGAAACACAAGGAAAGGAAACATGGAAGACAAAATACTTTGAGGTCTTGAAGAAAACTGGCTCAAAGAATCTTTTCAGTTGAAAATACAATAGTACAATATATGATGAGAAGTACAATACTCTTTCAGAAAATACACTTTCTCTGAGGCTATCTAGATAAACTTGCTTCTTACTCAGAGGAGGAGAAAAAATATAAGACTCTTATATGAGATTAAACTCTGGTTACTGAAGTGCAATACTAGAGTGCAATAATCAACTTTAGAACCATATACTTATAGAAGTGCTTTTGGAAGAACCGAACAAGTGTCTCTGTATTGTGGCAATTAAACCATCTTCCATGAAAAGGCTCTAAGAACAGGCACTGAAGAACTATGTAACTTAGTGTCCTTTCAGCTCATGGCTGGATAGTGCAAAGTTCTTGGTCAGAAGGACCAGGTACGAACCTTAACCCCTTAGTGACCGCCGATACGGCTTTTTACGGCGGTCACTAAGGGGCCTTATTCTGCTGCCGTCAGCTTTTTACGGCAATGGCAGAGAATAAGATAGCGGGGCCGGGAAGGCCCCCACCCCATCCCCCCAGCTACCGGAGGTAGCTGAAGGGTTGGGCAGTGTGTGGCGTCCCTCCCAGCACTTCTTATCCCCTGTCACCATAAATGATTGGTGACGGGATAAAAAGTGATGTGTCCGTCCCCCCAGTCGCCCCCCACCCCCCCAGTCACCCCCCGTCCCCCAGTCACCCCCCCTGCTCCATATACTCACCTGATCCAGGGAGGTCCTTCCTCCTCGGCGTCCAGGCTGGTTATGAAGTGCGCATGCGCTCCATAACCAGCCAACTCTGAAAATTTTAAGTGACAGAGACCAATTTGGTCTCTGTCACTGATCTATAATTACTGTGATAGAAAATATCACAGTAATCATAGTAATACAGTGAACATGATTGTGTAAAAGTACAAAAGGTGAAAAACATACAAAAAAATAAAACACACACTTTTTATTATAGTAATAATTGCAGTTTACTCCCAAATTACCCCTAACTCCCCCAGATTACCTGTAACCACCGCAGGTTGCCCGTAACCACCTCAGGTTGCCCATAACCACCCAGGTTGCCCGTACCCCCCCCCCCCCCAGATTACCCGTCACCACCGCAGGTTACCCGTAACCACCCCAGGTTGCCCGTAATCACCCCAGATTACACATAACCACCAGACGTTGACCGTAACCACTCTAAATTGCCAGTGACCCCCTCAGGTTGCCCGTGGTCACCCCAGATTACATGCAACCCCCCAGATTGCATGCAACCACCGCACATCGCCTCTGACCACCGCACGTCGCCTCTGACCACCGCACGCTGCCTCTGACCACCGCACGACGCCACTGACCACCGCACGTCGCCACTGACCACCGCACGTCGCCACTGACCACCGCACTTCGCCACTGACCACCGCACGTCGATACTGACCACCACACGTTGCCTCTGACCACAGCGCTTTGCCTCTAACCACCCCAAATTGCCAATGACCCCCTCCAGATTGCCGTAACCACACCAGATTACAGGTACCCACCCCAGATTACCTATAAGCACTTCAGTTTATCCGTAACCATCGCAGATTGTCCGTAACCACCCCAGATAGCCTGTAACCACCCCACATAGCCTGTAACCACCCCTTGTTGCCTGTAACCACCCCACGTTTCCCGTAACCACAGCAGGTTGCCTGTAACCACCCTAGATTGTCTGTAACCACAGAAGGTTGCCGGTATCCACCCCTGGTTGACCGTAACCACCCCAAGTTGCCCATAACCACCCCATGTTTCCCATAACCACAGCAGGTTGCCTGTAACCACCCTAGGTTGTCTGTAGCCACAGCAGGTTGCCCGTATCCACCCCACGTTGCCTGTAACCACCCCACGTTGCCCTTAACAACCTCACCTTGCCTGTAACCACCCCAGGTTGCCTCAACCACAGCAGGTTGCCTGTGACCACCCCATGTTGACCGTAACCACCCCAGGTTGCCCGTAACTACCTCCAGATTACCCGTAACCACCCCAGGTTGCCCGTAACCACCCCACATTACCTGTAATCTCATTTTTTTTATTGTATTTTAGTATTTGCGCTATTCTAATAACTATTACTAGCTGCTGTTTTGCTCCAGCAAATCGGCGCTCCCTTCCTTCTGAGCCCTGCTGTGTGCCCATACAGTGGTTTATGCCCACATATGGGGTACCGTTCTACTCAGGAGAACCTGCGTACAGATTTTGTGGTACATTTTTTCTCTTGTTCCTTGTAAAATTTAGAAATTTCAAACTAAACCAACATATTATTGGAAAAATGTGAGTTTTTCATTTTTACTGGCCAATTTTGAATACTTTCCTCTAATACCTGTGGGGTCAAAATGTTCACCACACCCCAAGATAAATTCTTTGAGGGGTGTACTTTCTAAAATGGGGTGACTTTGGGGGGGTTCACTCCACTGGCACTACAGGGGCGCTGCAAACACACCTGGCGCTCAGAAACTTCTTCAGCAAAATCTGCACTGAAAATGCTAATTGGCGCTCCTTTCCTTCTGAGCCCAGCTGTGTCCCCATACAGTGGTTTATGCCCACATTTGGGGTACCATTCTACTCAGGAGAACCTGCGTTAAAGATTTTGGGGTAAATTTTTTCTCTTGTTCCTCGTGAAATTTAGAAATTTCAAACTAAACGAACATATTGGAAAAATTCGAGTTATTCATTTTTACGGTCTAGTTTTGAATACTTTCCTCTAATACCTGTGGGGTCAAAATGCTCACCACACCCCAAAATGATTTCTTTGAGGGGTGTACTTTCCAAAATGGGGTGACTTATGGCGAGATTTTTCTCTGCTGACACTACAGGGGCTCTGCAAACGCACCTGGCGCTCAGAAACTTCTTCAGCAAAATCTGTATTGGAAAAGCTAATTGGCGCTCCTTCCCTTCTGAGCCTCGCTGTGTGCCCATACTCTGGTTTATGTCCACATATGGGGTACCTTTTTACTCAGGAGAACATGCGTTACAATTTTTGGGGTGCTTTTTCTCTCATGTTCCTTTTGAAAATGAGAAACTTTAATCTAAACGTATATATTATTGGAAAATTTTAATTTTCCATTTTTTTTTTGACCTAATGGTGAATACTTTCCTCCAGCCCCTGTAGGGTTAAAATGCTCATTATACCCCAAGTTGAATTCTTTGAGGTGTCTAGTTTCCAAAATAGGGTCACTTATGGGGGTTTTCAGGATACAAGCCTTCTAAATCCATAAAAAAAAAAAATGGTCCCTAAAAAAAAAAATCAGTTTTGGAAACTTTCACGAAAATCGGATAATTTGCTGATAAATTTCTAAGCCCCATAACACCCTAAAAAAATAAAATATGTTTACCAAATTATGCCAGAATAAAGAAGACATATTGGTAATGTGACTTAGTAACTAATTTATGTGCTACGACTTTTTTTTTTAGAAGCAGAGAATATCAAATGCAATTTTTTTTTTCATGATATTTTGATGTTTTTCACAAAAAACACTCAAAGTTATGACTAAATTTCGCCACTAACAAAGCGCCATATGTGACAAAAAATATCAGAATCGCTAGCATCCGTTAAAGCATTGTTACACCGTTACACTGAGCTGTAAGCGCTTAAAGTGAGACAGGTCAGATTTTGAAAAATGAGCCCGGTCATTAAGGCCCAAACTAGCTGCAGCCCGAAGGGGTTAAACAAAATATATAAACAAGATATAAACAAAATAGCAACAAAAGTTAGAATGGCCTTTTTACTCTCTGTAGCGAGCTAGGGGTGTCCCTCGGGTTGAGCGCTCAGACCGTCTCAGCGTAAGGACACCTTCATCAGCATCTTGCTCTGGTGCAGGTTGGTGATCATCCACGGTAGCTAGTTGAGGAATGATCGGGATGCTCACAGGGACCCCCTTATAGCCAATGGGCATGAAGAACGGCTCAGTTCGTAGCAATTTATCGAGAGAGGGCGGTTTAGACGGAGCCCCTGGGGCAGGCAGAGGTGCCTGAACAAGTTCCAGATAAGGTGCTGTGAGGCCTTGCAAATCCTCTCTCGTACAGCGTTTTATCCTATTTCGGTGCACAGTTTGAGAGGCTAGGCCCGGCTTTTTGACCTCGTACACATCAGTCTCTGGATAAGGGATTGAGGAGATGGTGTAGGGTTCAGGTTTCCAAAGACTTTCAAGTTTGTGAGAGCGGTGGTACTTTTTAAGCCAAACTTTATTCCCCACTTCTAGTGGTGTGGCATTCGCCCTTTGATTGTAGGCATTCTCCTGACGCTGGTAAGCTTCTCTCATTTTTTGATCAACAATCTCTCAGGCATCCTGAATTCTCCTCTGATGCTCCTCGACCCTGTCAGTGTCAGGCAGAGGGTTGAGAGTGTCAGAGAATTGAACTCCAAGGGCGCGGTCCTGAGGAAGCTGACCTTGGCGCCCAAACATCAGATAGAAAGGGGAATAGCCAGTAGAGCAATGTGTGGTGTTATTGTAGATTTCCACCAGCTCATCCAACAGGTGAGGCCATTCGGCCCGTTTTGTCGCCGAAGCTGTCCTTAGCATATTGATGAAGACCTGGTTAATCTTTTCGCAGAGGCCATTCCCCAGGGGGTGAAAGGCCGTGGTACAAAGCTTCTTGCATTAATGATAAGTGCATAGTTCATGGAAAAGTTGCGACTCGAAGGCCGGACCCCGGTCTGTCAACAGGGACTCTGGGCAGCCATAATGTTTCACGTACTCCCTGTAGAAGGTGATGGCGGTGGTTTTGGGGGTCAGATCCCTGACAGGCACTACGACTACCCACTTGGAATAGTGGTCGACCATGGTTAGGGCATAGGTGTACCCGCACCTCGTCGGGGCCAGCTTCACGTGATCTAGGGCGACAAGCTGATTCGGCCGGTGGGACACAATGGGATGCAGGGGCGCTCTAGCCTCTCTTCCCCCGGCCTTGGAGATATTGCACGCAGGGCACTCGGCACACCAGTTTTCGATGTCGGCCCTCATCCTAATCCAAAAGAAACATTGACGGATAGTCGCCTCAGTCTTGTGGACCAAGAAGTGACCGGACCGGTCATGGTAGGCGTCTAGCAGCATCTTGGCGTTCCGCCGGGGAATCAAGATTTGGTGGCAGCTTTCCCTGGAGTCTGGGTCTAGCGAATTCCTCAAGATTAGGCCCTTGTGTAGGAAAAGTCTCTTCCGTTGCCTCCAGAGTCATCTCAGCTCAACGTTGGGATAGGGCCTTTTGATTTGCATGGGGACTCGACCCGTGGAGAGGTAGTCATAGATCTCCCCCAGGACCCTGGACTCCTCCTGAAAGGTTTGCCACCTAGCCAGGTCTTGATGAGCACTCGGTGTAGAGGGAGGCCCCTCTGGCTTAGCCGCGCTCACGACACTCTGAGTGGCAAATCTTTGATAGAAGGGGGGCATCTCGACATCCTCCCAGTCACCATCCTCTGGTGGTTCTTCGCCTTTAGGCAGCCGAGACAAGAGATCTGCGTTGACATTGGCCTTGCCACTGCGGTACTTGATTTCAAAGTCGAAGTTAGCCAACCGTTGCTCTAAGGCACCAAGCTGGGCGGTATTGAGGTGAGCTAGCGGGCCCTTGTCCGTGTAGATGGTGGCCGCGAGGTAGTCCCTGAATTTCTCGGCGACGGCCCACACCAGAGCCAACAACTCCAGTCTGAATGACCTGCAGTTGTTATCATTCTTCTCGGCACCCCTGAGGCTTCGGCTGGCATAGGCAATAACTCTCTCCCGACCATCTTGGACTTCAGAAAGCACGGGCCGAGGCCCTAGAAGCTGGCATTGGTATAAAGCCGGAAAGAAAGATTACAATCGGGATAGGCCAAGATGGGGGGCAAGGTCAACAGGTGCCTCAAAGTTCGGAATGCAGTCTCTTGCTGCTCCCACCACTCGACAGGGAGTCGCTGGCTGCAACTCCCTCTAGGGCAACCCCGGAGCAACTCAACGAGCGGCTCGGCCACCTGTGCAAAGTGAGGCATGAAGCGGCGGCAGCAACTGGAAAACCCGAGGAAACCTCTCACCTCATTCACAGTCCCAGGGGTGTCCCAGTGCTCCACAGCTGAGATCCTCCCAGGACCAGGCCTCATTCCTTCAGCACCCACAACATGCCCCAAGTAGTTCACCTGGGGCCTGAGAAGGTGACACTTGGAGGGACCTGGAACACTTCAGCCAGATGATGAATATGATCTTCGTAGGTGCGTGAGTAAACAATCACATCATCAAGGTAGAGCAGGACACTCTGGAAATTGACATGGCCAAGACACCTTTCCATTAGCCGTTGGAAGGTAGTGGGGGCATTACATAGCCCAAAGGGCATACTTGTTAATTCAAAGAGTCCCATGGGGGTAGTGAAGTCCGTCCTCTCCCGGTCCTCGGGAGCCACGGGCACCTGCCAACACCTGCTGGTGAGATCCAACGTTGACTAATAGGCGGCTAACCACAGGGCAGCGACAGACTCCTCAATTCGGGGCAAGGGACATGCACCCTTGTGCGTGATAGTGTTCAGTTTCCTATAATCAACGCAGAACCGGACGTTGCCATCTTTCCTCTTGACGAGGACGATAGGGGCAGCCCACGGACTCCGGCCCTCCTGAATGACACTAGTGTCCTTCATCTCTTTGAGCAACTTCCCGACTCGCTGATAGCTGGCAGGGGTGTTTCTCCTTGATAGGCGGATGATCCCTTGTGCCGACTCAACGCTGGACCAGACTGCCCCCCCCCCCCCCAAAGCCAAGAGAGTGCTCACTGAAAGCTTCACGGTGCCGCCTGGCAACCTTGAGGACACCGCTGAGACACTCGACAGGAGTATTTGCATCGCCAATGTGGAGCTTGTCCCACCAGGGAGTAGGGGCCCAGTTAGAGTCTCTCGGGGCAGCGCGGATGGACCTCTGGTGAGCAATGGTCCCCCCACAAACAACATCTTCGGGGTCGAATTGATGCAGCATGGTTACCGTGGTGAACTTGTACAAGTCGGCTGGGAAGTCACCGAGGCTTACCAGGCGCACTGGGACTCGACCATCGGAGACAGCCACGAGGCTCCCAGCAGCTCCCACAAGGAGCCGCCCCCCAATTCAAGTGGAGTCCAGCAGAGCTTCATAATCGGCATTGTCAAGGCCTGGGCGAACCCTGCACCAGATGAGGGCCTCACCACTAGCCGATAATTGACAAACCCCCGCCGAGCAGCGAGCGCTCCGATGGTCTCTCGGACAGCCCGCCTGCAGGGGGAGAGGCACGAGACAAGGAAGCATGCAAGGCATCCAGTAGTTCAGCAAATATATGACGAATGACATTCATGCCCAGAACAGCAACACCACTATCTTCCTGAAACTCAGTGACAATGACACCCCGGCGACCAATACAGACAGCACTCATCAACCTGGCCCAATACCCTCAGGTCCCAACGTTCCCCGAAAATGTGTCCGGGAACAGCAGTGACCCAGGAACCCGTGTCCACAAGGGCCTCCAGGGGCACACCATGCATCCAGAGAGCCATGCATGGGCACCGCGAAAGGAACCCTGAGAACCACCGTGACTCCTGCAGGCAAGGGGCTCACCTACTGGGTGTTGGCTCCCGGACCCAGGAGCAGCCCGTCCAACCGAAAGCACTGGGAACGGGAGTGTCCACGTCGCCCACAATAGCAACAGCAAGACCGTCCATGGGCCACGAGTCCCTGGGGCGGAGGCCCACCAGGACCCAGGCGCTCAGGGCGAGAGTCCAGGGCCTGGCGGACAGACGACTCGTAGGACGATGCGGAGGTGGCCCCCTTGAGTCCCCTGACGGCCTGGCAGAGAGAGTCAACCACTTGGATGAGGAGATCAGGGGCAACTGGAGGGCTAGCAAATGCAGGAACCCCTGAAGCTTGAACAGCTTGGACAGGTGGAGCTGCAGGCGAGACTGGAGGAGCAGGCGTCACCCCAGCCATGTCTGAGTGACCTGGGGCCGGAATACAGCCAACACAGGGAGTGTCAATTCCAACCACCCGTAGGGCCAGGGTCTCAAAGTCAAGGAAGGACATGTTGGGGTTCTGGGCGGCTAACATACGTAGTTGGCTTTGGAGGAGCCTGGAGTCCACTCCCTCTATAAAGCGGTCAGTGACTATGCCTTCAGCGGCCAGAGCGGCGTGAGTAAAGTCTGTCTGGGGATGGTAGTACAGTTCTAGGGGTACTGAGAGTTGGCACAACGTAGATCTGATCCTGTTCGTGACACCAAATTTGCGCTGGGGCCTCCCACTGTGGGTAGTGGTAGGTGGTAGTACTGGGTAGGACCCAGGTAGCCAGTTGCCAGATGTTAGGTCACGGTATTGGCACAAGGGGAGCTGACTAACCCACGGGAACCTGACCATGCAGGGCCCAGGCAATTCCTCATTGTCCCTAGTCAAGGCACCAATAACTAGACCAATGCCAGGGTTCAGAAACAATGGTAGTTGTGCGTTTATTGTAACGGTCATAACTAATAGCAACAGTCTCTCTGGATGCAACCAGGATTGAGGCAGACTTGAATATAGCTGTGAAATGGGTGATGCTGCAATAGGCTGTGATGGTAGCGTTACTTTGAGCAAGGAGAAACTGAATGATGGGAGTAGTAGTTGCGGAGATATGATACTGGGCGGAATAAGCTGACTGAAATACTTGCTGTTGATAAGGACGAATGATGAGGAGAGTAGTAACTAAGAACGACACCCAGATCTTTGCTGAAGATGAGAATCTTGGAGAAACTTGAGAATGAGGAAGGTCCCGACTGGACCGGAATACTCTTGAGGTAACGCTGGAGCAGCAGAGAATAACTCCTTCTCCCCTGAAGGTGGAGAGAAGGCACACACACTTTTCCCTCTTGAAGGTAGAGGAAAGGACTACACAGCCTCCTCCCTTGAGGGTAGGGAGAAGACTACTGAGGTAGACAGGAAGTGACATAGCATCCCCAGCCAAAGCTCGACGGCTATTAGGGTTACTATGGCAGCAGGGGAAAGTCACGTGACACCAAGTCCATTGCATCATCACACCATTGAACCATAAGCAGATACATATGCATGAGAAATACTAGACTTAAACACTGGGGGGCGACATAATACCAGCAGTTTGCAGTGGCCAATTTCCAGAACAGAAACAATAGAATACAGACAAATCCTGACACCAATATACACTTTTAGGAGAAATTAGAGAATTAGTTTTTGTGGGCCCTTGGGCGACAGAACTTCAGTGGGCCCCTCATCCATCCAATATGCATCCATCATCCACACACTATGTACAATCACTTGAGACAGCACTAACATATACAAAACACACATAATTGACACACACACTGACTGACTTATTCTGACACTGACAGACTGACACTGACTGACTGACACTGACACACTCAGACACATACACACAGCACTTACAGTTTAGTCTTTTCCCTCTTACTCTCTGCCCGGCTGTTCTCCACACTGTAAAGTTCAGGACCTTTGGGTCATGTGATCAGGTCCTTCACCTTTTTCTCTCTGTGCAGGTCATGCTCCATCTCCTGTGCCTTCTGATGACCAGCCCTCTCACCCTCCACTACAGTCAGCAGGCTAAACATTAGAACACAGGGCTCTTCTTCCTTCCTGGGCCCCTAGAGGTGCTGTGGGCCCCGGAACTTGACTAGGTAAGCCCAGGGCTGCATCTGCCATGAGGCAGAATGAGCTTTCTGCCTCAGGCGGCAGATTCTTTGCTCCACTAGGGGGCGGCACAATCCCTTACTTTCACTTTGCAAGTGGCAAGATGTCGGGTAATCTTTCCACTTGCATCCTGCAGACACAGCACCAGGCACCCCTGCCTCCTCAGGCCCCTCTGCCTCTTCAGGCCCCTCTTCCTCCTCAGGCCCCTCTTCCTAGCTCAGTGACCAACAGCCCTGTCCCTGAGCGGCCTCTAGCTGCAGGGACAGTATGGTGGCAGAGGTCTGACTGATTATTACTGCTGCACAGTCACTGGGGGCAAAAATTGGTCTCTTAGCTGCTGTCTGTCTGTCTGTCTGTGTTGGAGCAGATAGGAAGGGGAGGGAGGCCCAGCACCACAGCAGCAGTGCCGACACAGCAGGTATGACTGGAAACTGTCCCCTCACATACATCCTTATGTCCTGACCCCTTCACTGCTGGCCTGGAATGTGACATCTACTACAGAGAAGACAGACAAAGGAGGCTAGTATGTGTGTGTGTATGTATGTATGTATGTGTATATATATATATATATATGAGTGTATATATATATATATATATATATATATATATATATATATGTGTGTGTGTGTGTGTGTGTGTGTATTTATGTATATATATGTGTGTGTGTGTGTATGTGTGTGTGTGAATCTAATCTGCCCTGTATGTACAGCAGATGTTCCCTGTATGAGTATGGAGTGATCTTAGTAGCTGAGCCCAGACTATACACAGGGTTGCCAGCTGCTATCTGTCACCGGTGACTGGTATTCTGTTGTGTTTTTTTTATTAGTGCCCCCACAGCCTGTACACATATTTACCTTGCTGGGGAAGAAATAGAAAATCCCTAGATGCCATAGGTATAGACATACACTGAAATAATACCATAAGAATTAGTATACACTACTTACATTATTAGTGCAGTGTACTGTAAAAAGATGTATAAAAAAATGAATCCATTGCATAAAATTAAAATCACTACTTTTCCCTATTTTTTAAATTAAAAAAATCTAAATAAAATATATATAACTATAAGTGTAACTATGGAAATTTCAAGCGGAGAGAGTGCGGCAGACTCCACTTGAAGTTCCAGCTGTCCCATTGACTCAATGATATTCTCAAACTCAATTCTTTGGGCGGACGGCGGATTGAGCTTGAGAATATTATTGAGTCAATGGGACAGATGGAACTTCAAGCAGATTTCGCCACGCGGCCTCCACTTGAAATTTTTGAGCGTATTCCATAGTGTGAACATACCCTGAAACTATATAAAACTATATATATATCTATAGAAATATCTAAACTAAACAAAAACAACATTACTTTTCCTGCATGGTGAACACTTTAAAAAGAATATATCTGTGCAATATATTCACTATTGGTATATATGTGTTGTATATTGCTGATAGTCAGTGGCGGTCTTTGGCGCCAAGCACCCCAAGCGATCGCTTGGGGCCCCCACGCCCCGCTCTTGTGCTCAAGACTGCTGGACAGGGCCGCTGCCCCGCTCGCTGCTGCCATCTCAACTGTAACTATGAGCACTCATAATGAGCGCTCATAGTTACATGCAGCAGCACTGACAGGGCGGGAGACATTGGCTCCCTTCCTGTCAGTCATTCTTGTGGCAGCAGGAAGGGTTTACCTGCGGTCACAAGGGGCAGCTTTGTCCTTGTGGTGCCGGCGCTCCAGTGACATCACTGGAGCATCGGCGCCAGGACAAGGGGAGTGCGGCCTCTTGTGATCACAGGGAAAACCCTTCCTGCGGCCACAAGAGTGAAGAAAAGAGGAGACGCCCGGACCCAGGTGAGTATAAGTGTTTGTTTGAGTGTTTTATACTATATGGGAGGGGGAGCACACAGGGGTCTGTTTAACTGGGGGAGCGCACATCGGGGGTCTATATAAATGGGGGGAGCACACAGGGGGGCTATATAACAGGGGGAACACACAGGGGGGCTATAGACTACTGGGGCTTCACAGAGGGGTCTATATACTACTGGGGGCAGCACACAGGGGGCCTATATACTACTTGGGGAAGCAGAATTCGGTCTTTATACAACTTGGAGAGCACACAGGAGGTCTATATCCAAGTGGGGGAGCACACAGGGGGGCTATATACTACTGAGGGAGCACACAGGGGTCTATATACTACTGGTGGGGCACACAGGGGGTCTATATACTACTGGGGGAACATACAGGGGGTCTATATACTACTTGTGAGGCACACAGGTGGTCTATATATAACTGGGGGAGCACACAGGGCTCTGTTTACTACTGGGGCAGCACACAAGGGGTCTATATAATACTGGTGGGGCACACAGGGGGTCTATATACTACTAAGGGAACCACACAGGGGGTTTATATACTACTGGAGGAGCACACAGGGGTCTATTTCCAAGTGGGGGAGCACACAGGAGGTCTATCTCCAAGTGGGGGAGCACACAGGGGGGCTAAATACCCCTGAGGGAGCACACAGGGGGCCTATATACTAGTGGCGGAGCACACAGGGGGAGTATACTACTGGGGGAAGCAAACAAGGGGTATATACTACTGGGGGCAGGACACAAGGGGTATATACTATTGGGGAAGCACACAAGGAGTATATATTACTGGCGGTAGCGCACAAGGGGTATATACTAATGGGGCAACACACAGAGGTCTATTGTTTTGGAACTTGTGTTGAGGGGGGGCCCCAGGCATAACTTCGCTTGGGGCCCCAGAAATGCCAAGACCACCCCTGCTGCTAGTATATATCTGTGTATGTATATATCTGTTTATGCAGGTGGCTACATAGATTTCTGAACTAATAATTGTTAATTTGTGGGGGCGGCATTTCAATTCTCGCCTCAGGCAGCAGAAAACCTAGAATCTGCCCTGGGTAAGCCCTGTGCCGACGACGGCCATGACCACTGAAAAACAAGTTCCATAAGTAACAAATAGTATCAGATAATGGCACATGTCACACCACTCAGATTTCCAAATGTACATAAGCCAAGATGTACTAAAGTCTATTCAGCTCACCTTCACCTATGAGCTCACCCAATCTGCTTATATCCTGTTGCTCTGTATAACGAGCAATAGATATGGACTTGCTGTCATGTGTTTCATCCACATCCAGTGACGTGCATATACATCACTGTCATGTGCCCCACAGCACTGGCAGCAACAACGGCCATACTTTGTACGCATAGCTACACTGCATGTTCTTCTATAGGATCTAGGCCGGAGCGTATACACATATTATACGCTCCAGCTGGGATGCCAAGCGGCGCCACAAAGAACTGACATTTTCTGCGGCCGCTATTCATTGAATAGCAGCCGTAGGAAACCATGTCAGTGCACACTGTGGAGCGAAAGGGCTGGTACAATATGCCATGTGAACATGGCCTAAGGCTGGGTTCACACACAGTATATTTCAGTCAGTATTGTGGTCCTCATGTTGCAACCAAAACACACACAATGTTGAAATTGAGTGGATGGCCGCCATTTAATGGCAAATATTTGCTGTTATTTTGAAACAACGGCTGTTGTATTGAAATAATGGCAGTTCTTTACCGTTATATGGCGGCCATCCACTTAATTATAGCATTGTGTGAACAGAGCCTTTTTGTGTTTTCAATCCACTCCTGGTTGAGGTTGCAAAATACTGACCAAATACTGACTGAAATATACTGTGTGTGAACCCAGCCTAACAATAATTTACAGTATGTGGGCCACATGTATCATCCTGCGAACGGATGATTTTCGGCGGAAAGTGCCGATTTGCGTATTTTTTTATACGCAAATGGCCGATCTGCGAATAATATATTCGCAAATCGGCACTTTCCGCCGAGTACGCCAGGGGGGCGGAAAGGGGGCGTGTAGTGGGCGGAACGGAGGGCGCGGACTCAGATTCCGCGCGATTTACCATCCGTTCTGCCCAAATATACGCCGAAAACCTACTCCAGTCCTCAGCTGGCGTAGGTTTTCGGCGGTGCGCACCGGCGCGCACGGGATTTATGTAGAGGCAGTCCGCCTCTACATAAATCTCCGTAGCGCCGGAGCTGCGGGGGCATTTTTAAGTCCGGCGTAAAATAAATGCCCCCCTGTATGTAAGGTGTAATAAAAAGCAAATGGTAAATTACTAGTTTTCTACAATCCCAGAATTTAGTCAATTTAAATTTATAGAATTATATTTTTGTAAATCTGACCTTTTTTCCATCTACTTTATGCACAACTTGATGGGGCTGCATATTTCATCCTCTGCTCAGTGACTGCCTATTGAGGTGTGAATAAGGCCCTTAATAAATATTTCAAAGGCACCTTGGGGAATCCATTCTGCTACAGAATTTTTTCCCTGTTGAGGCCTGCTTTGCTTCAGTTCAAACAATTTGCCTTATGTCACAAGTCCTTGAATTCAGAAGTAACAGTAACTTAAAGGGTCCTTTAAAGGGGTTGTTGGAGCAGGGGATTTTTTTATTACTTGGTTCTTGGACTGCATATAAAATAATAAAGTTGTATACTTTCCTGGCCCACTTCCCCACTGCTGCCCGTCCGTCACCAAGGTCATCTTCTAGTACTGCCATGAAGTGCCCAAATAATACAGCTATATAGCAAAATATACCTCTATACATTGTGGACTAAATATTATAAGAGCATCATTCACTGAGTGAAGGAGCTGAAGCGCTCAACACATTGGCTCAGTGGTTAGCACTGTAACCTTGCTACACTGGGGTCCTGGGTACCCTCTGGGTATTTCAGTTTCCTCCCAAAACATACAGATTGGTCAATTTAGATTGTGAGCCCTAAGGCAGACAGGGGCCAAAATTGACAAACCATATAAAGTGCTGTGAAATTAGTTGGTGTTATACAAATAAAAGCATTGTTATTATTTATTTTTAAGGAAACCAATCAGCCCCATTGGGTTGATTTGGTTCCCTGGAGCACAGTATAAAGCTCCTGTGCAGCTCTTGCCACATTTCAGCCACGGTTGCAGCAGAAGCTTTATACCCAAGAAAATAAAGTTTAATCCCCGAAAGCACGGCAGGAAGAGGCATGTCAGGTAGTCATCTGGATGGTTCCCTGCCTGTGTCTAGTCACCGCTCTCTGCCTGTTGAGTGACAGGCAGAGATTACTGGCACCTCTCCCTGTCAATCATCCCTGCTGAGCATGGTGACAGATGACTACCTGCCACGTGTAGAGGGATTAAACTTCATTTTCTCTGGTATAAAGCTGCTGCTGTAGCTGTGGCCCATACATGGTGCGAGCTGCACTGGAGCTTTATACTGTACTCCAGGGAATGAAAGTAGCCCAATTGGGCTGATTGGTTTCCTTAACCCTTTGAGGACCAGGCCCAAAATGACCCAGTGGACCGCGCAAATTTTGATCTTAGTGCTTTCGTTTTTCCCTCCTCCCCTTCTAAGAGCTCTAGCACTCTCAGTTTTCTATCTACAAGCCATGTAAGTGCTTGTTTTTTACAGGAATAGTTGTACTTTGTAATGGCGTCATTCATTTTACCATAACATGTATGATGGAATTCCAAATATATTATTTATGAAGATATAAATAGGTGAAATCGTAAGAAAGAATGCAATATGGTAACGTTTGGGGGGTTCCTGTGTCTACGTAATGCACTATATGGTAACAGCGACATGACACTATTACTCTATAGGTCAGTCCGAACACAACCATATGCAGGTTACACAGATTCTCTAATGTTATATATATTTTTTTTTATGAAATCCTTTTTTTTGGCAATTAAATATTAATAAAATGGGCCTATTGTGACGCTTATAACGGTTTTATTTTTTCACCTATGGGGCTGTATGGGGTGTCATTTTTTCCGCCATGATCTCTAGTTTTTATTAATACCATATTTGTGAAGATCGGACGTTTTGATCACTTTTTATTGATTTTTTTTAATATATAATGTAACATAAAATCGGTAATCTGCGCACTTTTTCCCCTCTTTTCGTGTACGCCGTTCACCGTTCGCAATGACGCTTGTTATATTTTAATAGATCGGACAATTACGCACGCTACGGTATATTATATGTTTATCTATTTATTTATTTTTATATGTTTTATTTATGTAATGGGAAAGGGGGGTGATTTAGACTTTTATTGGGGGAGGGGTTTTGGGGTTGTGTGTTAGTGTTTTTAACTTTTTTTTTTTACACTTTTGAAGTCCCTTTGGGGGACTTCTACATACACTACTTGGATTTTTACACTGATGAATGCTATGCCATAGGCATAGCATTGATCAGTGTTATCGGCGCTCTGCTCATTGAGCCTGCCTGTGCAGGCTCAGTGTAGCAGATCGCCGATCGGACCGCATGGAGGCAGGTAAGAGACCTCCAGCAGTCCGTTTCAACGATCGGGTGTGACTGCGGGGGTCCCGATCGGTAAGTGACAGGGGACTCCCCCTGTCACTTACACTTAAACGCTGCGGTCGCGCCGCGATCGCGGCGTTTAAGGGGTTAATGACACGCGGCAGAGCGATCGCTGCAGCGTGTCATTACCGGTGAGGTCCCGGCTGCTCACTGCAGCCGGCCCCCACCTCCTATGAAGCGCGCTCCGCTCCGGAGCGCGCTTCATAGCGGGAATACCACCCATGACGTAAGGTTACGTCATGGGTCGTCTGGGGACAGACTTCCATGACGTAACCCTACGTCCAGGGTCGTCTAGGGGTTAATGGTGCATTTACACAGACAGATTTATCTGACAGATCTATGAAGCTAAAACCAGGAGCAGACTATAAACAGGGATCAGGTCATAAAGGAAAGACTGGGATCTATCCTCTTTTTAAATCCATTCCTGGCTTTGGCTTCCAAAATCTGTCAGATAAATCTTTCTGTGTAAACGCACCCTAAGTGACTTTAATTCCAGAGATCTATACAAGTGATAAGGATTAACATGCAGAACGCAAGGTAAATGGCAAACTGGTACATAGGTACAGGGCTAACAAGCTATAAGGTAAGGGGATGGAGATAGTAGGTAAGGGGGGTGTGTGTCAAATTATAGTGCAGAGTTAATTTAGGTTTTAGCCTATTCTAAAGAGATGGGTTTTAAAGCAACTCTGTACTCACAATCTGCCCCCCCCCCCCCCCCCCCCCCGTACCATTGGATAGCTGCTTTTAATCCGAGATCTGCCCTGGGGTCTGTTTGGCAGGTGATGCAGTTATTGTTCTAAAAAAACAACTTTAAAAATTGCAGTCCTGTGTCAAATTGGCGTAGCCTAGAGTTTCTGTGCCCTAGGCACCATCTCTCCGTCCCTCCTCCCCGCCCTCCTCATCATTAAGAACACCCCTGGGTAGGATTTCTCCTAATAATCCCTTGTCTGAACACTGCACATTTGACTTAACAAGCACGGGGGTTATCACTATAGGGACAGCACAGGGGGGGGGGGGATTTTTACTATGGGGCAGAGCAGGGGGGGATTTTTACTATGGGGCAACAGAGGGGGGATTATCACTATGGGGGCAGCATGGGGGGGATTTTTACTATGGAGGCTGCACAGGGGGGATTATTATTATATGGGGGGAACAGCAGGGGGCATAATTACAATATGGGGGCAGAGAAGGGAACAATATTACTATATTGAGGGCACAGCAGGGGACATTATTACTATATAGGGGCACAGCAGGAGGCATTATGTCTATATGGGGGTACAGCAGGGGACATTATTACTATATGGGGGGCACAGCAGGAGACATTATTACTATATGGAGGAAACAGCAGGAGACATTATTACCATATGGGGACCCAGCATTGGATCCTGCATACAGGGGGCAACCCACATACCTACTGACTTTACTGCACATTAGCACATACTGCACAAAAAAGTGAAATTTGTAAAAATGCAAAGCCTAAAATGTTTGTCTGGCAGGTTCAGAAGAGAGAAATTGTAGCTGCAAGAAACCATCATGGTGGTCTGGGCCAGAAGGAGAGAGTAAAAGGAAAGTGACCCCTCAGAACAAAGATTACGTTGCCTGTGAGTCATTGAATTTTTTTTTGCCCCAAGTTGAAAAGGGTTGAATAACACTGCTTTGTGCCATAATACACACACTGCTTCTCCCTAGTAACAACACCCCCCCCCCAAACATCACTTGAAGAGGGGGGGGGGTTGCTTTTAGCAAGATTTGCCCTGTAGTTCAAATTGCCTAGAAACAGCACTAATTGTACTTAACGCCATGGGATTCTATGATGTCTCCCAAGCTAAAAGTATAGATGAAAAAGAGAAGAGGCACTAGGACGGAGTCTTGGGGGACACCAAGAGGTGGCGTGTGAGTTGGTAACAATGACTGTGTAGTTGGAGAGGTAAAAGGAGATCAAGTCGGTGACAAGGGAAGAGAGAGTTTGTTGGAGGAGGGAGTGGTCAACTGTCTGATAAAGTGCTGCCACTTCTATTATCCACAGTAGTATCAAAGAGCACTGTGTCAGACTAGAAATAATGCACCACTTCCTGCATGACATACAGCAGATGATAAGTACTGGAAGGCTTGAGATTTTTAAATAGAAGTAATTTACAAATCTATATAACTTTCTGATACCAGCTGATTTGAAAAACAATCTTTTTTTTTCTCCAGAGTCCCCCTGTAGAGTATTTGTCATTAGGAGAACTTTTGACATGTCTCAAAGACATGTCTTCTCAGCCCGCCACCACCCACATCTCTCATCTTAGCTGAGGACTTTGCCTCATTCTTGAAACAGAAAATTTATAACATCAGAAAAGTTTTGCTATACAGTCCCTTTAATTCACCCTTATGCCTCTTTAGTTTTCTTCCCCACTAACTAACCTCTCCACTACCTCTGAAGAACAGCTATCCAAACTCATGTTTTCAATCTATCACTAACTACTGCCATCTTTTCATCTTCATATAAGCATGTGTGGTGTCCCAGCACAGAGTGCTATCTATGACACCTTAGTAAGTCACTCACTCCCTCAGGTTCACACAAGTGGGAGATGGTGTGCTGTTGTGTTTTCCCCACTAGGTGTCACTACTGTCTTGTCTAAGGGTTTATTTACACAGAAAGATTATCTGCCAAAGATTTGAAGCCAAAGTCAGAAACAGACTATAAACAGAGATCAGGTCATAAAGGAAATCCCGAGATTTTCAGTTTTCCTTACTTCCCATTGGCATCACAACATATGGGGTAAATTTGCCCCTGCGAGCTTCTGGGACGAAGGAATATTTAATGAAATAACAACAATTACATTTTAATCCCCTCCTCCATGAGGTATAAATAGGCTCCACCTCCCCCTAGACCTCAGTCTTTTTTTTCTTGCTGTTAGCCCTAGGGGACTTTGTCCCTCCTCCATTTTATGCTTGTTTACCTGTTGCATTCAGGTTTTCTCTCCAGGTAATGATTGCTGGGATGCCGCTGGAGCCGGTGTCCAGGTAGTATCCTGATATTTGCTTCCGCAGGTCTTAGCTTTTAAGTTTTTCTTACCTAGTGCGTCTTGGAACGCACTCTGCGTGTCACCCGAGGCGCTGGCGTCTCTTCCGGTCGCGTTCGACTGTGGAACGCATCACCGCTGCGTGCGTCTCAGCACTGCAGCGTCGGCGTGATGTCACTTTCGGGGTCCGGCAACGTCGCGCGCTCTGCACGCCGGATTAGCTGTGTGTTCATTTATAAGGCAGAAGGTAAGCTTTGCTACCTCTAGGTCTGGCTGTCTTACTGTGGAAGGATTTTCTGTGGCTCATCCGGATCTAATAGAAATCATCTGTGCAAAGTGCTGTGATGTCTCTTCTATATACTTAAAAGTAAGTGTTGCTGCCACCTAGTGTCTCTTTCTGGTATCACTCTAGCCAGGCTAGTGGTTTATATGTATTGTAATACATTGATTATTTGCAGATGTCTGAAATGGAGACCAGTCCTGCTGCTGGCAAAAGACCTTCTAAGGAAGCACTTCATGTACCGAGTGTGAGACTCCTCTACCTGACGGCTATGGATACCGTAGGAGTATCATTTTTCCCCAGATAAGATTCATCCTTTCTTTCATAAAAATATTTATAATGCCTATGTTTCAGTACGCTGTCCTTCATGCAGACCTAAACCTATGAGGAGCCTGATGTTCAGGATGTAGTAGTATGGGTCAAGGACTATGTGCAAAAGACTTTAGCGGCTAATGAGAATCGCTGCCCGTGTCCTAAGATAAAGACCAAACGGAGTATTTCTCCCTCTACTCCCAGCCTGTGAGTATATTACTTTATGGTTGTAGGATTATGGTCATTTTCAGTTAAAATAAATAATTTTTTTAAATAATAATAATAATAAAGAAAATAAATAATATTAATAATAATAATAATAATAATAATAATAATAATAATAATAATAATAATATAAATAAATATATTATATTTCACCTTAGGGGTCTGAATTTATTGTGATTGATTAAGTTAAGTCATCCTCTTCTTCTAAAACCTCTTCTACTTCTGAAGATGAGAAAGAATTATTCAAGGGGTATTTCACAGCTGATAGAATCTACAAGCCCTGCAAAGCTGTGCAAACTGAAATACACCCTGAGGAAATAGAAGAGGATAAGGGTTCATCCTCCTCAAAAAAGCCTGGGGCTTTTTCTGTGGGAAAGACTTCATTGTCTATGTTACAGGCGGAATGGAAGGAAAAGGCTCCCGTTTTGAGCAAGAGGTTTAAGACCTTATATGTTCTCAAGAAAGAACAATGTAAGGACTGGATTGAGCCTCGGGTTATAAAGGTGGAAGCGGCCATAGCCAAACTGTCGAAACGTACTGTGACGCCTGTGGAGGACGGATCCAATCTTAAGGATCCGATGGATAGGAGGGTGGAGGTAGCCCTCAAGAGATCATATACGGCAGCGGTAGCCCAAGGGGCAGTCTCCATATCTTCTTTTGAGGTTTCTAGAAGCCTAAGAAGATGGCTGGCCAAGGTCCAGGAAAATTTGGAAGGTGGAGCGAGCAGGGACAAGGTCTTTTGCTCCTTAAAAAAGGTCAATATGGCCATTGACTTCCTCTGCTATGCTGCATCTGGGGGAACCAGGTTAGCGTAAAAACTAGTACGCTCTCAACCGCTGCCGAAGGGCGCTATGGTTAAAACCCTGGGTTGGAGATGCTAACTCCAAAATTCAGCTCTGTAATATTGATTTCCAGCCAGGTAGGCTGTTTGGCTCTGAGCTACATAAATTAATGGAGGAATTGTCTGACAAGGAGGGGAAGTCCCTACCATTGTCCTATAAAAGCTGCGATTCCTTTCGCAGAGCAAAATCTCCTCAGCAAAACAAAAGGAGATACCAGTACAGAGGTCAAGGAAGAAACTATTCCAGAAGAGGTTCCGGGAAGCAGCAGAATAAGGACACCAACAAGAAACCAGACTTCTGATGCCAGAAGCAGTCCAGTGGGGGACGTCTGAGTTTGTTTCTCCCTGCCTGGGAAGAATTAAGAAAAGATCACTGGGTGTTAAATATTATTCAAAATGATGATGTCCTTCATTTATTATTTCTTCCTCCTCCAAGATTCTTCTGTCAAGAAATCTTAAGCCAGAAAGACACTTAGTCCTAGAGACAGAAATTCGTCACCTCCTTTTTTATAGAGGCTCTAGAGGATGTTCCTCTATCCGAGATCGGTCAGGGAGTTTACTCCCCAGTGTTTCTAGTGCCAAAGCCATCCGGAAAGTGAAGGCTTATTATAGATTTGCGATATCTCAACAGGTGCATCGTAAAGAAGACGTTCCACATGGAGAACATAAGATCAGTAAAATCTATCCTCCAGGAGGGAGATTTTATGGTCACCATAGATCTACAGGATGCATATCTTCATGTACCGATTCTGAAGGCTCACAGGAGATTTTTAAGAATCTCCATCCAAATCCAGGGGAAGGTAAGGCACTTACAATTCAAAGTCCTTCCATTCGGAATACCTCCGCACCCTTTGTTTTCACAAAAGTAGTGTCACCATGATGGTTCGCTTTCGTTTACAGGCGATAAAGATTATCCCTTACCTGGACGATTGGTTGATTATGACTCAGACTCAGGATCTTCTGAGAGTTCAGTTGAACTATGTCCAGGACATACTTCAACAATTAGGTTGGCTCATCAACATAGAGAAATCAGACATAATTCCTAATTCCTCCTCGTCAGGTATCCATAAGAACATTAATGCGCTTTCTAGGGCTCCTTGCCTCAGCTGCGGACGCGGTGCCATGGGTGTTATGGCACATGAGATTTCTTCATAGAGAAGCACTAACAGTATGCGATGCATGTTCTATCGACTCAACAAGACATTCTCTAATGTGGTGGAGACAAGTCAAACATGGAGTTTTAATTTCAGAACCACACTGGGTAACCATCACAACAGATGCTGCAGGAACAGGTTGGGGAGCTCATCTCACATTCATCACGACTGCAGGATCTTGGAGTCAACAGGAATCCCCTCTGCCCTCCAACGTGAGGGAGCTCCGAGCGATTTACCTAGCTCTTCTTCATTTTTCTCCTCTTATTTTACAGAGAGCAGTCAGAATCCGGATGGACGACATGGCCTGCGTGGCGTACCTAAACAGGGAGGTACCAGATCCCTTCTCTCCTCAGAGAAGTAGAGAAGATTTTCTGTTGGGCAGAAACCAGAATAACCAGATTCTCTGCCATTCATATCAGGGGTGTCGACAATACATTGGCGGATCAACTGAGTCGAGGCCTGACATTTCCGGGGGAATGGTCTCTCTCAAGGAGAGTGTTCATTCAGTTAACCCAGAGGTGGGGGCTTCCTCAGAGAGACCTCATGGCATCAGCAAGCAATGCCAAACTGAGGAATTTCTGCTCCCTTTTCAGGGCAGACAATCCCACGGTAGTGGACTCAATGACAATACCATGGACATACCAGCTGGCGTATATCTTTCCTCCCATAGCCATGATTCCCAGAGTTTGATAAAGATCAGTCGTCAGTAATAATAATAACTTCCTTCTGGCCGAAGAGGGCATGGTTCACCCTGCCCATGAATATGAGCAGAGGGGAATTTTGGAGGTTACCTCTGCATCCTGATCTAATATTCCAGGGTCAACATCTGTGCAGGAATCTTTCCAGCCTCAGCTTGACAGCTTGGAGACTGAGAGGACCATATTAGACTCTAGTTTTTCTGAGAAGGTATAGTATACCCTTTCTCACGCTCGTAGTAGCACTACAAATAAATCTTATGCCTACTCCACAGTCACTGGAGTTTTTACAGGAAGGCTTCTATAAAGGATTAAAACCTAGTTCCATCAAGGTGCAGATAGCAGCCCTCTCTGCACACCTAAACTCACGTTTTTTTTTCTTCAGATTTTGGAGGTAAAGAATTTTGTTAAGGCTAGACTAGGCCTAACCTGGTAAAGCAGGTAGACCCATGGGACTTATCCTTTGTGTTGAGACGCCTGTGTCTTCCTCCCTTTGAGCCTTGGGAGGAAGTAGACTTCAGGTTAACATTGAAAGTTTCTCTTTTACTAGCCATTACCTTTGCTAAGAGAGTTGGAGAACTTCAAGCCCTTGGCTCCGCACCTCCATACGTGATTTTTTTCCAAGACAAGGTTCTCCTTAGGTTCCTTCCAGGATTCCTGCCTAAGGTGGCTTCATTTGCCAACATCAACCAGCCTATAGTATTGCCTGTATTTTTTTCTTGCTGGATCACCTGAAGAAGACTTGGATCTTTCTTTATTGGACGTATCCAGTGCTATCAAGATCTATCTACATAGAGTAGGTGATTTTCGTAAAGACGAGAATTTCTTTATCCATTTCCCAGGAAAGAATAAGGGGAGGAAGGCTTCAAAACCTTCAATATCCAGATGGATCTGTGACTCCATTGCCTTATGTTATTCCTCTGCAGATCTGGATCCACCAGAATTTACCAGGGCTCACTCTACTAGAGCTGTGGCCTCCACTTGGACAGAGCGTGCCGCTGTGCCACTTGAGGACATATGCCAGGCAGCTACCTGGTCTACTTTGACTACCTTTGTGAGATATTTCAGTCTGGATACTTCTTTCTTGTCAAGAAAAACCTTTGCAAGATCTGTTCTTAATGCGGATGTAATAAATAGCCCGCCCATTGGGGATAATGCTTGCTAATTCCCCATATGTTGTGATGCCAATGGGACGTAAGGGAAGCTAAAATTATTATGTTAATTTGTTTTCCCTGAGACCCATTGGCATCACAAGACTCCCTCCCTGTGTTTTATGTTTCTTTATAATTAGACTGAGGTCTAGGAGGAGGTGGAGCCTATTTATACCTCATGGAGGAGGGGATTAAAATTGTTAATTGTTGTTATTTCATTAAATATTCCTTCGTCCCAGGGACTCGCAGGGGAAAATTTACCCCATATGTTGTGATGCCAATGGGTCTCAGGGAAAACAAATTAACATAATTTTAGCTTTTCAAATGCATTCCTGGCTTTGGCTTCAAATCTTTGGTAGATAATGTGTCAGATAATCTTTCCGTGTAAATGGACCCTTATACTACTGTTACAGGATTATGAGTATCAAAATATTAATATTCCTATTAAATATTAATAATTAATATTCATAAATGAATCTTAATATCCTAAGGCGAATATTAATATTTCCTATTAATAAATACAGCACTGATAATCACTCTTGTGATTATGCATGTGGTATTATTAATATAACTCCTGTTTATGATTCCATTAAGGTGCAATATTGACCCTAAACATCTAATCAGACCGTTAACAATCAATATTACAATACAGTACAGTCTCAGCAATGCTAGACTGTATTGTATTGAGACACACCTTAATCGTACCTAACGTTTCCCTTATTCCTATACAGCTACTACACTACTATACCTGTGCTTGTATAACAGATTGAGACAATACCGTGTTAATAATAATCCAATATTTATTATACACACTCAATCTACTCTATACAAATCACATACAGTATAATTAAAACAATAACAATAATAATAATCTACAACACCTAACTATATTCCCACCCACGTATCTAATACACACACACACACAATACTGTACCAACCCACCCAGACCTATCACCAGACTATCCCTAAAAGGGGGGAAGCAAGTGGTAAACAAAGGGACAAGGAATGAAGGGGTTCAGTGGTACTGTTAGGGGGCAGGAGAGAGAGCGAGAGGCTGGGAAGCAGGGAGGATACTTAGACCACTTCTTGTGTAGTGATGATCCTGTGGAGCAGATGGTCTGTTGGTTTCAGTGGGGAAGATGGAACTCCCACTTGTTGGTCTTGATGGGCAAGATGGAACTGACCAGGGCTACCTCTGGTGGTCTATTTAAACTTCCTGGGGGGGGGGGGGCGTACCCAAAGCTACGTGCCCGAGCATTCACGCAGAGAGATGATGTCACCATGCTCATGCACGTACAGGTATTTGTGCCCGTGCACAGTTGTGCCCAAGGTTGTGGTGGGATACAGATGTCATGCAGGAATACAGCTATCTAGGAGACAAAGGATCAAAAACCCCTGTCTTCCTGTATTACAGGGTGTAGTAACAAAGATCAATGATCCCAGAGAGAGATATGGTCCTATAGATAACTCTACAACAAAAGGGTCTGTGTGATTACAGTAAACATACCTATGTTATTCAGGAGACGCCACTGTAATCAACAGTTGGCCTTATTGTCCCCCTCCCTAGCCCAGCAGACATATACATTCCTCTGGGAGAGGGCTTTTGAGTATCATTCTGGGCCCTCTCTCTCTTCAGGGATAAATGATTATATATATATATATATATATGCACCACCTTATAAATATCTGGGGGATACACTTCCCCTGCTACAACTACGCACGGCTAAAGGAGTAGAAGAGTTAATTGTTTTGTTTTTGTTAATTTGTGTTGTTGTGTGTTGACCAGTCATAGGTGCGAGTTCTTTTCTGTCCTATCCTATCTACTCTCCACGTCCACGTGAGTGAATGTGTGAGAGTCAGCTCAGTTACAAAGTTCGACTAAACCCTAAGACAGCTATGCAATACTAAGCTCTACAAAGTTTATACACGATAGTTCCAATGGACATTTAAATCATTATCTTGGTCTCTGCCTAGCAGAGTTAATTAACCACACCTTACTCTGTCCAGAAATATACCATATGATAGCCTTTCTATCAAACAAGTACACAATGCAAGGCTATGCCTTTAAAAATTACATGCGGTGGAACGCAGGCAGGCATGTGCACAGCGAACCTGCGTTCCACCGGCGGGCGTGCGTTCCAGTGACGTAGGCCGGGAGGAAGTAGCGTGATTCCTGGCCCCTCCTGTGACCTGCGTCGCTGCCCGGAAGGAATCCTCATCCACATCATAAATAGCGTGAGATACAGGAGTTAGACGCGCCCCCTTGAGAAAGCGTTCTTATGCAAAACGTGCGTCGGGGTTACAGACGCCAGACTCCACTATGGGTAAGCGATACTTGTATTCTTGGTAGACATTTTTCAGGTTACGCTAGTCTGTGTTTAGCAGCCCTGAGGCCATGTGGATACACTACATGTGCTGGTATTTATATTCTAAAGACGCTTAACTATACTTATTTATGTAATTATATGACTTTAATATCGTGGTTTCTGTCTGTCTTTACTGGATCCTTTTTGCACCAAAATATGTTCTGAGATTTTTTATCATGTTAATAAAAATGATGTAATTTTTAAAAGCATAGCCTTGCATTGTGTACTTCTTAAGCTCTACAAAGTGCAGACCAGCCAAACAGGGAACGCCTTGCTCACACCAGGAACCTCTCTGAAACGTGCAGGGCAGTTACCTAAAGTAACAGGAACTGACCCCAGTAAGAAAAAAATACTGTGAGATAGGTCTATGTATCCTACTGCGCAGTGCAGGAAAACTGGGAAACCCTGGCAGTCTGCTACACCCAGATAACCGATGACTGGGGCTCGTACTACCCACCTAGGACAGGTAACCCGCAACTAGGGGGCATAAGGCAGTCAGGACTCTTACTACATTGGGCAGGGCTCCTCTGGTAACTCCTCTCTCTCCACTACAAAGCTTCTACTACTACAAGTACTTGTTCTACCTCAACTGTCAGCACCTAAGTTCTCTGTAAAGATTTGTACTGTTGAATTACTTGTACTATTTGCAGTTATTAACTATCCAGTAAAGTATTCAATTTTTTATCAAACGCACGGGACTCTGGTCTACTCTTTAAGAACCTACACCTACACCTCTCTGTACACTTGGGCTAACACTACTCAAGGCTATCCTGACAAGTGCCCAAGTGACCCTAAACTCCCTCGAGGCTACCTACCACCACACATGAACCATCACTCCACAGAAACTGCCCTCGCCAAAGTGGCCAATGAGCTGTTAACCACCAACGCCTGCTTCGTGCCCATTCTCTCCTTGACCTATTAACTTTCTGACACCAGCTGATTTGAAAACAATCTTTTTTCAATAGAGAAAAAATAGTTCTGACTGCTGGGAAAATTCTTACCTTTTCTTGAAACTTACAGTAAATTAGGTCACTAAGAGGTTGAAATAGACTTATAGGGACTCACCTCCAACCCACCCTCCTTAAAACCCTAAACTAAAGTCATCTGTAGGTAGAATAAAGGATGCTGATTCCAAATCATTAATTTGCAGCTTTCTACTCCTTAGTATGTCACCGCTGTAAGCCTACAAACTGGGCATGTTGTTAACTGGGCATGCATAGAAAGGACTACTTAACTCAAGAATATAATGAAGAGGACTACTATTGGTGTGTTTACACAGAGAGATTTATCTTACAGATTTTTGAAGCCAGGAATGGATTTTAGAAGAGGAGAAATCTCAGTCTTTCCTTTATGACCTGTTCCCTGTTTACAGTCTGTTCCTGGCTTTGGCTTCAATGATCTATCAGATAAATCTTTCTGTGTAAACGCACCCTTAGACTCCTTCATTTATGGCCATGGATGTGTCAAGGGAGCCTTTATATGATGTGACCAAAATCTGACTAAATACCTGTTTAACCTCTTTTCTGGCAGTTGTGCTTATAAATGTTCTGTTGACCTTTGCCAGTTGACCACTCTTCTATACCCTTGCCATCCCCTTCCCCAGTTGGCTTGAAGCCTTTTGACTTCTTGATATCTGTAGTCCTATAACTACATCTGCAGAGGCAACCTGGGTCCATGACAGCCAACACCATACTGCCTTGCACCCTGTTCTGGTTTGGATTCCATTTTCAGGACAGTATTCTCATTGTCTGTGTAAGGTTGGGGGAATTAGTGGCAAGGCATGGCCCTATGGTCTCACGGCTTACTCCATGGGGCTGCTGCTTTACCTGTCAGAGCCAGGCTGTGTGGCATTTTAATTTTTTTTTTCTTTAACAGTTCAAGCATTATAATTTTGAACCCTCTCACTAGGTGGCAGTATTGTGCTGTACAATCTCCTAAGTATTTTTTTCTGTGTAATAAACCAGTAGAACATTCTGTGCTAAGTTGTATTTTGCACGTTAATGACCAAGCATCTTTTTTATATTGTTGCATTCCAAAAGCCATTCCCTTTTTCCATTTTCTGTCAACATAGCTAGTTGTATCTTTATAGAGCCATTGTGTATATGTATAATTTATTGATTAACTTATAGGGAGAAATAAGAAGAGTACTGTGGCTTCCTTTGGCAGTATAGAGAGAGTATGTCATTCTCTGGGTCAGCACAATTACAGTGACGCCAAATGTACAGAAATTTTAAGTTTTACAATTTTTTCATAATAAAACTAAATTATTTAGTATTTATAATATTATTATTATTATTATTATTATTATTATTATTATTATTATTATTATTATTATTATTTTCAGGAACCATAACTTTTTTATTTCTCTGTTGATGGAGCTGGATGGTTTTTATTTTTTACTGCAAGGGCCATCAATTTAAAAAGGCTGAAAACCCCTTTTAGAATATGTTCTAACATTGTCTTTTTTTTTTTTTTTTTTTTTTACCATTGGTAGTGGCATGTAGCATGGCTAGGATAAACCTACATAACATGATACACCTTTAGGTTATGTTCACACGCTGTAAGAGACTGGCCGTTCCGTGACCCAGCCGGTCTCTGCAAAGATCATCCCGGCTGGTACCGGCCAGATGATCTTTCCGGCCACAGCGTTCTGATGCAGGCGCATCAGCAAGCGTCCTCATCAGAACTCCTCACAGCACACAATGAAGCAAGCGGCCGGAGCCACTTGCTTCATTGTGTGAACTGACACGGGTTTCAACGGCCGCAATTCACTGAATTCATGCTCCGGCCGGGATCCCATTAAAGAACATGCGGCATGTTCACCCCGTACAAAGTACAGCCGTTGTTGCCAATGGCAACAACAGCCGTACTTTTACGTCGTGTGAACATAGCCTAAAGGTGCGTTCACACGTGCAGGATCTGCAACAGATTTTAAGGCGCAGAGTTGAAGCTGCATATTTGCTTTGAATCTGCAACTTCAAATCTGCGCTATCAAATCTGCTGCAGATCCTGTACGTGTGAATGCACCTCAAACATTTATTGAGTTACTTCATTGACATTTCTCAGAATGCACTATGAAAAAATTGTCTGGCTTTATTCTAAGAGAACCATACAGAATCTATGGGGGAAAAAATAGTGGAATGCTTCAATGCATTCCATCATAGAGATATTCAATGGGGAACAATGTGGCAGCACACAGTGTGTCTGTCTGTCCAGCTGTTGTAAACTTAATAACTCTGAAGCCCAAAGATCTGCTTTATAAAGAGAAGCACTGTGTAGTCTGGGAGAATGTTACAATGTAGTATTCGGCTTGTTTCACAAGTCCATAAAACACATCAGAGTGTCATTTGTATTTCATCAATATTGTTTCACTATTGTATCTGTAAATACTTTGTTTAGTAAATGCGTATGATCTGTCTTCTCGGCAGAGAAATAAACACTTTGTAAAACTATAAAACGAATGACATGCAGATGCAATTTTGATGTAATAAACATCAACTGCAAAACACATATAGATGCATATGTATTTTCTTTCCATAGATTTCAATAAGTGTTTTCCACTGCAAAACAGATGAAAGTAGCACATGAAAGTCCCAATGTGTTTTATACATCCATGTGAATATCCCCAGGCCCATAGATAGCAGTAAGGCCCAGATTGGCCACTGGGACACAAGGTAATATCCCTGTGGGCCTCAAGCTACAGGGGCCACCAGGTGCTGCTACTAACCATTTAACTGTAAGTGTTTGTAATGAGCGCTTACAGATAAATTTGGTGATCTGTCTGACAGAGCAAGGAGCACAAGAGGCCACTCTCAAGAAACCACTCTCTCCTCCAGTGCTTTGGCACCCAAGTGAAGTCATTTGTGTTCTCACAGAGCAGGGAGGAAGAGGAGACAGCAGTGGACTGTGCAGCTGCCAGGTGAGTATTGGTGTTTTGTTTTTGTTTTAAGTGGGCACTGTTACTGTAAATAACTTTTGACCTGTCATCAGTCATGTCACAAATTATTGATCACAGCAGGTCTCACTGCTGAGAGCCACTCTGATCAGAATATATAGCCAGGGATAGATCGCCGCAGCGTGATCCTTTTTCCGACCAGCCCCTCAATCTGTCAATATATTCTCATAGACATACATTGAGAATATTCAAAAGGGAATGCCAGAGACTGCATTGCATTGTCTCTTCCTAGCTATATCTTCTTGTTCAATTTTTTAAAATTAATTTTTGCATAAAAAAACAAAATAAGTAGAACTATAAAAACTGAGCTCCATACAGAGCTACACAAAACAATAAAGTACACCAATACCAAAAAAATCAGCATGTCTAGTAAAATGCCAAAAACAACTAACAAGTAAATGGTCATAGGACGGGTTGAGCATAAAGGGGGAAAGCAAAACTGTAATGCAAGTACATTTAAGACACAGCAATTTTTATATATTATTATTTATTTATAAAGCGCACTTAATTCCAGAGCACTATACAGGGGTAACAAACAAGAACATTACAAGATCAAAACACATTACATGAAGGCAGATGGCAGACTGATACATGGGGAAGAGGACAGTAGCGGAGTCTAAGACTCTATTCTCTCTTATCAGGGCATCATTAGGTTTTGGAACTCAAGCTATTTACCCCATTTTACTTTAAATTGTTTCTTACCGCCAATACTTGTCTCACTCCCCATATGTTCCATCGCGCAATTGTGCTGCACAGTTTGTTTGATTTCACTCAGTGTAGGAAGCTCAGTTGACTTCCACTTTTAGGCTATTTTGGTCCTGGTAGTCACCAGGATATGAAAGATAATTGTTTTATCTACTGCGGGTGACTCTGCTAAGTCCAGTGATTGAAGTACTAAGCCAGGTGACCACGGTGGGTCATACCCTATAACTTGTTTAATCAAGCACCTGATTGAAGACCGAAATTGGGCAACCTTATGGCACATCCACCATATATGCAGTAGGGAACCTGTGTGGGATTGACAACTCCACTAACCAGAGAAGCAACTGGGAAGATTCTAGATATCCTATATGGAGTAAAGTACCATCTGTATGTCAGCTTTCTAGAACCTTTCAAGTGGTTGACACATTTGGACAGAGCATTAGGGAGAGAGAATGAGCTAGCCCATTGTTCAGTTGTATATGTATGATTAAGATCCATTTCCCACTAATGTATAAATGAAAGAGGTGAACATGAGCAGTTCACCAGTGTTTTGTAGGCCATAGAAATAGCTTTAGTTAATTTTTGGGGGTCATAAAAATACCTTTCATAAAGTGTTAATGGGGAATTTTCGTCTGAGAGCAAGGTACTTGAAAAAGTCTTTTGTTGGTACCCAAAATGTATCTACTAAATATGAAAATTGGAACATGCATTTCCCATGATCAAATAAATGTCCCAAAGTTGTGATACCAGAGGCAATCTAACTAGAAAAATCTGTATTAGGAATCTGCTGCTGAACTACTGTCATAGGAAGATGCAGAAATCTGGGGGGTAATACTTTTAATTTAGAGGTGGCAGTTTTCAAGATGGTCAGAACTGCATGAATTGTGGGAGACCGTCTACTAATTTTATCCACCGAATCAGTATTGGGCAACATAGCTGACCATAGAACATGTGAAAGATGAGAAGCTTCGGTAATATGGGTCTCAATATTTATCAAGTACATGGTAGTGTCCCCCACTAACCATTGTTTGGTTTGATGTTGCAGAAATAATACAGGATTTTTGGCAAAATCATCATGTTAGCAGCCGCCACCCTTCCTACCCACGTATAGATCTACATCTTTTGATATGGTGAAGATAAGAAAATTGCTATTAACTGTCAGTATGGATTTTAGTGGGTATGTAAGAAGTAGGGAATTTATCCTGTGGACCACTGGTACGGGTAAGTTGATTACAACTCCATTTGTGTTTGAGCTGGAATGCCCAAATTTAATATTAAAGATTTGGTCGCATTGACTTTGTAGTAGCTAACTTTTCCAAAGTCCTTCAAGATATCATCCACTGCTTTCAGTGATTCTACCGGGGACGATAAGCTCAATATTACATCGTCTGCAAATAGACCTATGGGGTGATCAACAGAGGCTATTTGTATTCCTGCAATATCAGTAGAGCTATGTATTAAGTGAGCTAATGGCTCCATTACCATTGTAAAAATTAAAGGTGATAACGGTCACCCTTGATGGGTTCCGTTGGTTATATTAAATTCATCAGACATTGTTCCAGATGTGTATACCCTTGCCGAGGGAACAGTATACAAAGTCATAACAGCTGTCAGAAAGTCTCCCCGAATACCAAACCTCTCCATCACTTGTTGGAGAAAACCCCAATGCACCTTGTCGTACGACTTCTCCGCATCCAACGTAAGGAGCAGAGGGTTTCCACCACCGCAATGAGATCTATGAACCGACGGGTTCCATCTAGTGTTTGTCTACCTTTAGTAAACCCTACCTGGTCCATATGTATTATATTGGGTAAGAGATCCATAAGGCGCAAGGCTAGGATTTTGGAGTATAATTTCGAATCTGCATTTAGCAGTGAAATTGGCCTGAAATTTGCCGGGGCATCAGGGGGTTTACCAGGCTTCGGAAGTGTGATAATTAATGCTTGAAGCATTTCTTTAGATATCCGGCCCTTCTTCATGAATTCGATATATGATCTGGCTAAGTATGAGGCTAATAATGTATTATAAAGTTTATATAGTTAATTGGAGAGGCCATCTGGGCCCGGCGCCTTATTAGATCTCAAAACTTTAAGGACAGACAACACCTCAGACTCAATTATTGGTTTAGCTAAGTCTTCCCATTGTTCAACAGTGATTTGGGGTAGACTACACCTATCCAAGAACTGTTGTATCCCGAGGCATGAGGTATAAAGATTCATAGTATTTCGCCAGTACATTAGCTATTCCTTCTGGGTCAGAAATTCTCATGTTATCAGAAATAAATATACAGGGGATTCTACTCCTAGCACTTTGTTGCTTAAGCACTTTAGCTTAAATTGTTCCAGCTCTACTACTTTGCAAATAATATGTCATTTTCATCCGTTTTAAGGCCCGTTCATACTTATATATATGTTAAGTTCATGTAACTGGTTTGTGAGCAGGGAGATTTCTTTAGACGTTTCAAGGAAGTATTTTCCTTATTTTTTCTGTAAAGGTCCGCTAACGAAGACTGCAAGTTGAAGACCGATTGAGTTCTAATTTTTTTCTCATGGGAAGCCTGTTTAATGAAGTTGTCACGGCCACGGCGGCGTCCCGTGTTCCGGGCCACCGCCGCGACCTCCTCCTGCCCCATGCAGCCGCCGGGGTCCTTGTGCAGGGACCCGGCGCTGCTGCTAGTTCGGCCCCTGGGGGCGCCTCACCTCTCCTCCGCTCCTGTCTCCGTCTGTGCCGGCCGGCGCGCGCATCCCCGCCTCCTAGGGCGCGCGCGCGCCGGCTGTCTCAGATTTAAAGGGCCAGTCCGCCCTTAATTGGTTAATTGCACCAATCACTCCCTATAAATCCCAGCATGCCCTGTCCCTTGTGTTGGAGCCTCTACATGCTTCCCTTAGCGTTTGGCCCAGCTCCCTGTTGTTCCTGATTCCTGTCCGCTACCTGGTCCCTACTCCTTGTTCCTGGTTCCTGCTTCCCCGTTACACTTTAGTTCCTGTGTTCAGCCTGTCACCTGCGGTCACGCCTATAGACCTCTGCCAGTACCATCTCCTGCCTACTGCTCCTGCCACGCCTCGCCTGCCGTCACCAGCAACCAAGCCAGGGGTAGCGACCTGGGGGTCGCCTGCCGCAGCAAGTCCATCCCGCCTTGCGGCGGGCTCTGGTGAAAACTAGCGGCCCCTTAGACTCCGCTCCCTGGTGAGGTTAGTGCCATCGCTGGTGACGGTCCAGTGGATCCACTACTGTAGGCGTTACAGTAGGCTCCAACCATGGATCCCGGCGAGGTGCCTGATATCCGTGACATAGCCCGAGTGGTCGACCTACAGGCGCAACAAATCCAACAACAGTCGCAGCAGATCCAGCAACTCACTGCCGCCTTACAGCAGCATACTACAGCCCAACACACACCACCTCCTGCTGCTTTTTCTACACTTCGACTGGCTCTCCCAAGCAAATACGCTGGTGACTCCAAGTTGTGCAGAGGATTCCTGACTCAGTGCACCATGCATATTGAACTTTTAAGTAGTCAGTTTGCCACCGAGCGCTCTAAAGTGGCTTTCATCATCAGCCTATTGGAAGGAAGAGCTCTGGCCTGGGCCACACCACTGTGGGACCGTGATGATCCTGTGGCTGCTAATCTCCGAATTTTCCTGGCCGAGTTCCGCTCTGTCTTTGAGGAACCTGCCCGTGCCTCTTCAGCTGAAACTGCTCTCCTCAACCTCTCTCAAGGGAGCTCCTCTGTTGGTGACTACGCCATCCAGTTCCGCACCCTGGCGGCAGAATTAGACTGGAATGAGGCCGGTCTAATAGCCACCTTCAAGAGGGGTCTGTCCAGTCGGGTGAGAGACGTGCTTTCCGCCCGAGACCTACCTACCTCCCTGAACGAACTCATCCTACTGGCCACCAGGGTCGATACTCGTTTTTCTGAGAGGGAGGAGGATGTCTGGCATGAACGGCGACTAGGCCTGTCCCGTCGCCATTACCAGCTGGCGCCGGTCTTCCAGTATCCTGACGTTCCGGAGTCCCAGTCGACTCCTGAGATTCCTATGCAGGTGGAACGGGCTCACCTGACGCCTGATGAAAGACTTCGTCGTCTGGAGCTGAATCTCTGCCTCTACTGCGGTGGTTCGGATCACTTTCGGCTGAGATGTCCCCAACGTCCTCAAGCGTCCGGGAAACTCCAGCAACTAGGTCCGGTGGGAGAGGTCTCCCTGAGTGTGAATGCCACCTCTCCAAGTTTTTCTGTGCCAGTTTCCATCCAGACACCCTCAGGACAAACTCACCAAACTACTGCCTTTCTCGATTCTGGGTCAGCAGGCAATTTTATTGCAGCTACATTGGTCCAGAGATGGCGGCTACCCGTGACCCCACTACCCAGACCCCTGTCTATCTCCTCAGTCACGGGCGAGATTCTTACCGACCATGTGCACTACCAGACCGCACCTCTAGTCCTCCAGGTGGGCACTTCACATCTGGAAAAGATCTCCCTCTACGTCCTGCCCCATTCTTCTTCCACCATCCTCCTGGGACTCCCTTGGCTGCAATTACATGCCCCTAAACTGGACTGGAGAACCGGGAAGATTCTCAGTTGGGGTCAGGACTGTTCCAACCAGTGTCTGAGGTCACCTCAGTCCAAGCATTCTATGTTGTCACCCGAGCCCGCCAAGCCTTTGCCCGGCCTACCGGCGGAATACCAAGATTTGCCTGATGCCTCCTTCTGCAGGCAACAAAGAGGGGAAGGCCAAAGGGGGGGGGGGTACTGTCACGGCCGCGGCGGCGGCCCGTGTTCCGGGCCACCGCCGCAACCTCCTCCTGCCCCATGCAGCCGCCGGGGTCCTTGTGCAGGGACCCGGCGCTGCTGCTAGTTCGGCCCCTGGGGGCGCCTCACCTCTCCTCCGCTCTTGTCTCCGTCTGTGCCGGCCGGCGCACGCGCGCCGGCTGTCTCAGATTTAATGGGCCAGTCCGCGCTTAATTGGTTAATTGCACCAATCACTCCCTATAAATCCCAGCATGCCCTGTCCCTTGTGTTGGAGCCTCTACATGCTTCCCTTAGCGTTTGGCCCAGCTCCCTGTTGTTCCTGATTCCTGTCCGCTACCTGGTCCCTACTCCTTGTTCCTGGTTCCTGCTTCCCCGTTACACTTTAGTTCCTGTGTTCAGCCTGTCACCTGCGGTCACGCCTATAGACCTCTGCCAGTACCATCTCCTGCCTACTGCTCCTGCCACGCCTCGCCTGCCGTCACCAGCAACCAAGCCAGGGGTAGCGACCTGGGGGTCGCCTGCCGCAGCAAGTCCATCCCGCCTTGCGGCGGGCTCTGGTGAAAACTAGCGGCCCCTTAGACTCCGCTCCCTGGTGAGGTTAGTGCCATCGCTGGTGACGGTCCAGTGGATCCACTACTGTAGGCGTTACAGTAGGCTCCAACCATGGATCCCGGCGAGGTGCCTGATATCCGTGACATAGCCCGAGTGGTCGACCTACAGGCGCAACAAATCCAACAACAGTCGCAGCAGATCCAGCAACTCACTGCCGCCTTACAGCAGCATACTACAGCCCAACACACACCACCTCCTGCTGCTTTTTCTACACTTCGACTGGCTCTCCCAAGCAAATACGCTGGTGACTCCAAGTTGTGCAGAGGATTCCTGACTCAGTGCACCATGCATATTGAACTTTTAAGTAGTCAGTTTGCCACCGAGCGCTCTAAAGTGGCTTTCATCATCAGCCTATTGGAAGGAAGAGCTCTGGCCTGGGCCACACCACTGTGGGACCGTGATGATCCTGTGGCTGCTAATCTCCGAATTTTCCTGGCCGAGTTCCGCTCTGTCTTTGAGGAACCTGCCCGTGCCTCTTCAGCTGAAACTGCTCTCCTCAACCTCTCTCAAGGGAGCTCCTCTGTTGGTGACTACGCCATCCAGTTCCGCACCCTGGCGGCAGAATTAGACTGGAATGAGGCCGGTCTAATAGCCACCTTCAAGAGGGGTCTGTCCAGTCGGGTGAGAGACGTGCTTTCCGCCCGAGACCTACCTACCTCCCTGAACGAACTCATCCTACTGGCCACCAGGGTCGATACTCGTTTTTCTGAGAGGGAGGAGGATGTCTGGCATGAACGGCGACTAGGCCTGTCCCGTCGCCATTACCAGCTGGCGCCGGTCTTCCAGTATCCTGACGTTCCGGAGTCCCAGTCGACTCCTGAGATTCCTATGCAGGTGGAACGGGCTCACCTGACGCCTGATGAAAGACTTCGTCGTCTGGAGCTGAATCTCTGCCTCTACTGCGGTGGTTCGGATCACTTTCGGCTGAGATGTCCCCAACGTCCTCAAGCGTCCGGGAAACTCCAGCAACTAGGTCCGGTGGGAGAGGTCTCCCTGAGTGTGAATGCCACCTCTCCAAGTTTTTCTGTGCCAGTTTCCATCCAGACACCCTCAGGACAAACTCACCAAACTACTGCCTTTCTCGATTCTGGGTCAGCAGGCAATTTTATTGCAGCTACATTGGTCCAGAGATGGCGGCTACCCGTGACCCCACTACCCAGACCCCTGTCTATCTCCTCAGTCACGGGCGAGATTCTTACCGACCATGTGCACTACCAGACCGCACCTCTAGTCCTCCAGGTGGGCACTTCACATCTGGAAAAGATCTCCCTCTACGTCCTGCCCCATTCTTCTTCCACCATCCTCCTGGGACTCCCTTGGCTGCAATTACATGCCCCTAAACTGGACTGGAGAACCGGGAAGATTCTCAGTTGGGGTCAGGACTGTTCCAACCAGTGTCTGAGGTCACCTCAGTCCAAGCATTCTATGTTGTCACCCGAGCCCGCCAAGCCTTTGCCCGGCCTACCGGCGGAATACCAAGATTTGCCTGATGCCTCCTTCTGCAGGCAACAAAGAGGGGAAGGCCAAAGGGGGGGGGGTACTGTCACGGCCGCGGCGGCGGCCCGTGTTCCGGGCCACCGCCGCAACCTCCTCCTGCCCCATGCAGCCGCCGGGGTCCTTGTGCAGGGACCCGGCGCTGCTGCTAGTTCGGCCCCTGGGGGCGCCTCACCTCTCCTCCGCTCTTGTCTCCGTCTGTGCCGGCCGGCGCACGCGCGCCGGCTGTCTCAGATTTAATGGGCCAGTCCGCGCTTAATTGGTTAATTGCACCAATCACTCCCTATAAATCCCAGCATGCCCTGTCCCTTGTGTTGGAGCCTCTACATGCTTCCCTTAGCGTTTGGCCCAGCTCCCTGTTGTTCCTGATTCCTGTCCGCTACCTGGTCCCTACTCCTTGTTCATGGTTCCTGCTTCCCCGTTACACTTTAGTTCCTGTGTTCAGCCTGTCACCTGTGGTCCCTATAGACCTCTGCCAGTACCATCTCCTGCCTACTGCTCCTGCCACGCCTCGCCTGCCGTCACCAGCAACCAAGCCAGGGGTAGCGACCTGGGGGTCGCCTGCCGCAGCAAGTCCATCCCGCCTTGCGGCGGGCTCTGGTGAAAACCAGCGGCCCCTTAGACTCCGCTCCCTGGTGAGGTTAGTGCCATCGCTGGTGACGGTCCAGTGGATCCACTACTCCAGGCATTACAGAAGTGACCTCTAGCTGTTGCTTTAAAGGCACACCATAGTGTAGTGTCCTCTATTTGATCATTATCATTAAAAGAAAAATATTCCTGGATCATTCGTTTAGTACCGGACATATATCTGGGATGACGTAAAATAAAGTTATTTGGCCGCCAAGGCGTACGGCCCGTTGTGAGAAAATTTTCCTGAATCGTAATAGAGATAGGGGAGTGGTCGGACCATTACACCTATCTTGGAATCAGTAACTCTGGGAATCTTGTATAAATTTTGTGGGGGTGAGAATAATATATGAAGTCTTTTTCACTGGGGTAGTGAATCCTCCAAATATCATATAATGAATGCAAATGTAATGTCCTCGCTATTGGGGAATGTTGTGGGGGTGGGTTAGGGGCTGAAGAGTCAATTTGGGGCCATATGACTTTGTTAAAATCCCCTACTGTAATTAAAGAGCCTACTTTTGTGGCATTTACAACGCGGAGGACATGTTTAAGTAATTTGTGTTTACTGTTAACCCCTTCAGGACCAGGCTACTTTTCATTTTTGCATTTTTGTTTTTTCCTTCTTGTGCTTAAAATGCCATAGCAGTTGCATTTTTACACCTACAGACCCACATGAACCCTTATTTTTTGCGTCACTAATTGTACTTTGCAATGAAAGGCAAAATTTTTGCATAAAATATGCTGCGAAACCACAAAAAAATTATATGTGCGGTGAAATTGAAAAAAAAATGAAAAAATTCTTTTTCTTTAGGGGGGTTTCGTTTTTACGCTGTGTGTCCTATGCAAAAACTGATATGTTTCTTATGTTCCTCAAGTCGTTACGATTACAACGATATGTAACATGTATAACTTTTATTGTATCTGATGGCCTGTAAAAAATTCAAACCATTGTTAACAAATATATGTTCCTTAAAATCGCTCCATTCCCAGGCTTATAGCGCTTTTATCCTTTCGTCTATGGGGCTGTGTGGGGTGCCATTTTTTGCGCCATGATGTGTTCTTTCTATTGGTACCTTGATTGCGCATATGCGACTTTTTGATCGCTTTTTATTACAATTTTTCTGGATTTGATGCGCAATTTAGCACTTTGGGATTTTTTTGTGCTTATGCCGTTTACCGTACAAGATCTGGAATGTGATAAATTAATAATTAAATTATTTTGGGCGATTATGCACACAGCGATACCAAACAAGTTTATTTATTTATTTTTATTTATAACATGGGAAAAGGGGGGTGATTCTGACTCTTATTACGGGAGGGGGCATTTTATTAATAACAACACTGTTTTTTTTTTTTTACACTTATACTAGAAGCCCCCATGAGCATAGCTTGATGAGATAGGCACTCGATTGCTTCCGGCTGCTGCAGCCGGAAGCAACCGAATGCCAAGCCGGGATCTGCGCCATTACGGCGCAGACCCGGCCGGCACCAGTTACGAAGATCGCTCCTCAGTGACAACTTTCACAGGGGAGCTATCTCCCCACTGTTCTGAAGTCTTCAGATGCAGCTGTCAACTTTGACAGCTGCATCTGAAGACTTAAATAGCGGGCACGGTCCAATAGCTGCGCGGCCCCACTCTTAACGGCCCCACCGGAGCGAGGACGTACAGTTACGTCCTGGTGTGGGAAGGGGTTAAGCTAATTTACTGTGCCCTAACCTTGCACCACCCCTCCGTCCCTCTTCCCCACCCTCTTCATCATTAGGAATTCCACTGGCAGGATTTTTCCTATTCCTCTGCAGTGAAGATTGCATAGGTGCCGATCCAGCCCATGTGCCATGTTCCCACAGGTGATGAATAGTAGAAAATCTGCCTGGAGCATTCCTAATGAGGAAGAGGGTGGGGAGGAGGGACAGAGGTTGTGCCAGCCTAATGCACAGACACTCTAGGCCACGCCAGTTTGACACAGGGCTGCAGGTTTCAAAGTTGTTTTTTAGGACAATAACTGCATCACCTGCCGAACAGACCCCAGGATTGATCTTGCATTAAAAGCAGCTATCCGAAGGTACAAGTGGTTTGGAGTGGACAGATTGTGGATACAGAGTCACTTTAGGATGAGGCATACTATCCACTGGGGGGGGGGGGGGGAACTACAAGGGGGATTATCGAAAAGGGGATGTCTACATGGGAAATATTTAAAAAGCCCTTAGATGATAAATTATGGAGGAACTTAGATGACTTATGACCTTATTCAAAACAGAAGACAGGTTTGTGGCATTACCCTGGGGTAATGTAAACATTTCTGTGAATTTCAATAACTTTAAATCTGTAAGATTTAGAGCTTAGGATGTGAAACTATTTTGTTACTCATTTTCATACATAGAACATAGCAACCTTCTTAGCCTGTGTTACTTGCTGGCTTGATTTCTTGGGTCTCCTACCATCAAGCAAAGCCACAATTAGCCAGGAACCATGTAGCTTTGCAGCAGGAATACTGCAGGAGTGTACAGTAGCTATAGGGCCTGCAGAGGTAGCATTAAAACAAAGGCCCTGGCCTCATCTACTACATAATACACAGTATTGTATGGTATGGTATGTGAATATATGTAGGAGCAAAAATTGTACAAGGCCTATGGATTCTGCCGCAGTCCATGGGGAGGGTGCAGTCAGTGGCCTACCATTAAGGCAGACCACGCTTCGCCGGGCCCCCTTACTGCATGGCCCCATAGCAGTTGTGTGGTCTTCCTTCATGTTACCTACACAACTGAATATATGCATGGTATATTTGGGACCCTGGTTAAAGATTTTTGCGTGGATCCTAGGAACTTCAAGTTACGCCTCTAGAAGAGCTGTTTTAAAACTGAATGGTTGGCCCGTTGCAGTATTAGTCTATTACACTAGCATAGCATGTGTTACTAAAAGTATTGCATGGGAAAAGACGGGCGTTTTTAACTATAGATGCAGGTTTCATAAAAGGTATTGTAAAGGCTTAATACAGACAGTGCAACTATTATATCATTATAAATCTCCCCAGTGTTTCTAATTTTCTTCTCCCTAATTGACAGAGTTAAATGGAGGAGATGACAATTGCTGGCTGGGTGCACAGGTTTCTGTCAGGAGTACCGTGTTATACGGCAAGACAAAGTACCAGGTAATGAAAAAAACTGCAGATTGGTCAAATTAAAGGGAAATTGTGTCACCTGTGGGAGGAAATTATGGATTAAGAGGAAATTAAAAAATATTTAGAGAACAAAGCTTTTACCTCATTTATACCAAGTTAATGGTAAAACATAAAATGAGGAACAATTAGATAGTTACACTGTCAGAAATCCTTTACATGTAAACTGTGATCTACTGCTGTGCAGGTAATCTGACAGTACTACCTTACAATTAAAAAAAAAACAACATATATTTGTACTTTATTATTCTATGATGTCTTCTTTAGTTGTACAAGTCCACAAGAATTGTCGCCAGCACACCTGTAATCAGTGGTGACAACTTCAGATCACAGTTAGAGATGAGCGAACCTGGAGCATGCTCGAGTCCATCCAAACCCGAACGTTCAGCATGTGATTAGCGGTGGCTGCTGAACTTGGATAAAGCCCTAAGGCTATGTGGAAAACATGGATATAGTCATTGGCTGTATCCATGTTTTCCAGACAACCTTAGAGCTTTATCCAAGTTCAGCAGCCCTAGCTAATCAAATACCGAATGTTCGGGTTCGGATCTACTCGAACCCGAACCTGGTTCGCTCATCTCTAACCACAGTGCTCTGCTGACCAAGAAGAGATTCGGACATTCGGCAGTATAAGGAAGCAAGAGCAACGGCAACTCTCCAAAGGGTAAAACACCATGCTTTTCTGGAATCAAGACACATGTGTTCCACAGGATAAATGCAACAGCGCTTCTTCTGGCTTCTTCTTGTTTTCTGTAGTATTAGGTTTTGTACAATGCAACTGGGCCAGGGAGTTTACATTTAGTTATTTATTTAGGTGTATTGTATATAGTGGTGTATATAGTTTATTAATATGTCAGTGTTTGTTTAAGTTAAAAAAAAAATCTATATATTACTGTATGCATATGAATTGTATATAGGTTGTTGTTTTTTTTGTGTGGAAGAATGGGTGTGGGTTTGGACTGGTTTTACACTAATTTATTAATTTTTCTTATTTTGTTGTGGTTAGATATGGTATGTTTATTTCTGGATTTATTATATAAGGTTAAAAAAACTAAACTTCTGCAGAAGCTTATAGCATTACTTACCTATTTATCCCAATTTTTAAACTACCAAAAATCCATTTGTTTGGGGGGGGGGGGGTTTGTTCTGTATTGTGTTTCTGTGCTTCCTGGTTGAGCAGTTCCCAGAATGCAATGCTTTCCATCAGCTAATCATCACAGTCCCCACCCATCACAATCAGTAAAATAAGTGCTGCACCTGCTTCTGGCCATTCAGAGATGGTGGATCACTCAGGGGATTGGGGTATACAGCCAAGCCTCATTGTGACATCACACCCTGCCCCCTGTCTGCATCATCAGCCTGATCTCAGCAAACACACACAATGTGAGACAGAGGCATGGAATATTTGTCTCCTAAGGGGGGATAGCAGAAGGAGCAGAAGTCAATGTGAATTGGTACAGAGGCCAGTTTTCTTCACTTCCTGGATTTCTATCAGCTACCAGTGTGGCAGAACCGTACAGATATGGTAATACATTGTATTGACACATCTATATAACTTTTAATAGATAAAAAATTTCCCCTTTAAGTTTCCCTTTAAGGTTGTTGGAAACTTTTGCAACTCTTTCATTTAGTATAATCAATATAAAGCCTTCTTGATTCTGGACTTTTTCTATATCCCAATTGACTAGGTGTTCATTTCCATTTCTTGCCAGTTGGATGGCCCATTCAGCTATTTTGTCAAATTACAGTAATTTTACTTGACATTAAAAGAAAATTAGATTCTGTGGGGAAAATTTGTCAAACATGGTGTAAAGTGAAACTGGCTCAGTTGCCCCTAGCAACCAATCAGATTCCACTTTTCATTCCTCACAGCCTCTTTGGAAAATGAAAGGTGGAATCTGATTGGTTGCAACTGAGCCAGGTTCACTTTACAACATGTTTGATAGATCTCCCCTTGTGTGTGTATATTCATGGGGACTTTATTTATTTGTGGTTGCGCACTTGGTGACCAGAGAGCACGGTGGGTGCAGACAGTGTTACAGACCTACCTCTGTGACAATGTCAGTGTCAAATAAAGGGAAAACAGGACAAAATCTTATCTGCAGATTTTAGCCAGCGTTCTGGCCCGTTGTAGTCTTTTTCTATTCACAGATAGTTTAGATCTTTGCTGAGGGTATTGACGGCACGTACATCGGAATGACATAGGCAGAGGAAGACCATATTAGAGACTGAGAACCACTGAAAATGGAGACTTGCCCAAAGATGAAATTAAGTGGTTATATGGGCAAGTTCAAGGACTGATTAATTCCATTCCATTTCCCCATTGGTCAGTTTTGAATAAATTTCTACATTAACTCATTGTATTCTATTTGGGCCCTTTTGGGTTCTATACCAAAAATGCAGCAACATGGTGCTAGCTATATCTAAATATAGAAACATCCAGATAGAAAGGCAAGAAGCATCTACTTACACTGGAGTTTACTGGTCTGCAATATATTGATTTGCAGGGCAGTATAAGTGCATTCAGAATTCAGAAGTGTACTGTACTCCTAGCTCATTTTTTTTATTCTCCATATTTGAAGTGTCTGGTAAAGTGAATCCTGTGTGAGGTTAAAAGACTTGTAGCCGGATTGACATTATTGACATTTCTGTAATAGTCAGACAGGAAGCAATCACTGCACTTTCTGCATCATTCCATAGAGAAGCAATCATGTATCATTTTATGTCATTTATGGTTAAAATTACAATCAATTCTCAGCTCCCTGTTGATAAAGTTTTACCTGAATTAGAAAACTTATTTTTTCATTTGATATGTGTATATAATAACCCGGGGGTGCTAGACAGTACTTGCAAGGCCAGGGGTTGTGGTTCCTCTGCAGCGCTTATCACAGGGCTGTGAGTGATATATATCCCCTTCCTGGATCCCAACACATGTTGGTTACAGGTATAAGTGCAGGTGTAGCCCCTGCTGTGTGGTGATGAAGTGCAGAGGAAACACAGAGTCCAAGATAACTTAAACAGTTGGTAAGTTTTACTGAACTTTTTTTTTAAATGTATATATTTTTAATTGATTTATACTACAAAAAATCTAGTCATAATCAACCCCTCCCCCAGAACAAAGACATTCCAGGACAATACATCAAGGCTACCTCCCCATAACAGAGAAAAAGGAAGAGAAAACATTGAAACTTATTACTATACCATGGAATTATTCACAAGGGGCACCCCAGATAAAGCCCTTTTAATGCAGGATGTGGGTGTATTTCGGTGTGCCCGCATTCCAATTACCCATAGCACACAAAGTAAAGTGCAGCCGAAGCCACACTTTACATTGTCTGCTCTGCCAGTCTTGTGTGGTAGCCATTCAATGAATAGAGGCTGTACAAAACTGACACGTCACTTTTTCATGTGGCCGCAAGGATTCCATAGACTTAAAGCGACCCTGTACCCACAATCTGACCCCCCCAAACCACTTGTACCTTCGGATAGCTGCTTTTAATCCAAGATCTGTCCTGGCGTCCGTTTGGCAGGGGATGCAGTTATTGTCCTAAAAACAACTTTTAATCCTACAGCGCTGTGTCTAACGGCCGGGGCTTACATTTGTATATGCATTGGGCTGGCACCACCTCTCCTTCCCTCCTCCCCGCCCTCCTCAGCATTAGGAATGATCCAGGAACATTTACTGCTGTTTGAGCTTTGCACAGGTGTCTTAACGATCCAGCCCATGTTCATTATGCACACAGAAGGGGAATAGGAGGCAATCTGCTTGGAGCATTCCTAATCATGAGGAGGACGGGGAGGAGGGACAGAGAGGTGGTGCCAACCTAATGCATATACTAATGTAAGCCCCGGCCGTTAGACTTTTTGCCAGATTAAAAGTCGTTTTTAAAACAATAACTGCATCACCTGCCGAACGGACCCCAGGACAGATCTTGGATTAAAAGCAGCTATTCGAAGGTACAAGTGGTTTGGGGGGGACAGATTGTGGGTACAGAGTCGCTTTAAATGCAATGTATATTTTCAATTAATATTTTCAATGCAATTTGTCACAACGGCCATGATTAACTGAAAATATACAGTAAGGGTGCCTTCACACCTACCATATCGCAGCAGAAAATCTGCTGCGGATCTGCAGCGTATCCGCAGCAGATTTAACTAAATGAATGAACACAGCATCAAATCCGCACTGTTAAATCCGCTGCGGATCTGCATCAGATCCGCAGCGGATTTGACAGTGCGTATTCATTTAGCTAAATCTGCTGCGGATCCGCAGCGGATTTTCTGCTGCGATACGGTAGGTGTGAAGCTACCCTAAATATAGTAATATGAGTAAAGTTAGCCAAAAGCATATGTTGATCCAGTTGACCAATTTTATTCCCATTATAGTTTATAGAAGCTGCCTCTAAAAAAACAGACCACCCCCATATCTGACCAAAACACTTTTTGAACATATTTTTCAGTTGGACCCCCTTTAAAAAGACCACACATTTTACATATGTGTGATACACACTCTGTTACATCACCAAACTGGAGCCAGAAAGATGAAGAAACTTGCAACAATATTTGCACTGCTAATGTTATGGTGCGTTATTACTCACTGGTGCTGGAAATGCTCCTCCCCCTGTTTTATCAGCTGTAACTGAATAAGAGGCAGAATGAGATGTGGAGCTGAATTTAAAGTGTCACTGTCGTGGCATTCATTATTTTTGTTGTTATTTTTATGCTGTAAAACAAAGCTGAACTTACCAGAAATCCAGGTCCAGTCTCCTGAAGGCAGATTTTAAGTCTTGTGCTGATTGAAAAAAAGAGACTAAATACACTAAGTCCCGGCCAGTACAGAGTTTCACAGATCAATGTGTCCATCAATCACATGACTGCCTTCTCTAAGAGCACAGATGACCTGGGGAAACACTAGATTTCCTGTGTTTAGACTCTTTGGGGAAAAAAAGAGACTAAACTCAGGAAGTGCCGTGTTTTCCATGATAACTAAAAAAAAAAAAAAGTAAAATGCAAACTTGCTTTATATCACATCCCCTGCTGATTTAGGTTTTGAAAGTTATAACGACAGGTACACTTTAAGATCAGGATTGAGATGGTGAACCATACATTGGACAAGTAATAAGATGAGGAGTCATGCTGGGGACTAGGAATAAGAAAAGGAGCCATGCTAGGTGATAGGATTTAGAAAGAAACCATGCTCTGGACTAATAACGAAATGGGCTAGGAATAAGTTGTGGAGCCATGTTAAGGACTAGGAGTAAGATAAGAAGCCAGGTGTAGGGTTAGGGTGAAAGGGATGAGATTGAGTGCCATGCTGCGTACTAGAAATAAGGTGGGGGGCCATACTGGGGATTAAGAATAATATAGGGAGTCATGATAGGGACTAGGTATAAGATGGGGTACCATACTGGTGAGTAGGAATCATATTGGGGAAAAAAATGGGGAGCCATGCCATAATTAAGAAAGAGATAGCGAGTCATGCTGGGGACTAGGAATGAGAAAAGGGGCGCCATGCTGGTGACTAGGAATGAGAAAAGGGTTGTCATGCTGGGGACTAGGAATGAAAAAAGGGGTGCCATGCTGGGGACAAGAATGAGAAAAGGGGTTCCATGCTGGGGACTAGGAATAAGAAAAGAGGTGCCATGCTGGTAAATAGGAAAGAGAAAAGGCGTCCCGTGCTGGGGACTAGGAATAAGATAGAGTACCATACTGTGGATTAGGAATGAGATGGGGTGCCATACTGTGGATTAGGAAAAGATGGGGAGCCATTCCGTCTTTATTCACATATAGATGTGGGTAACCTCCTGTGGATATGTCATACATTTTTGAGATACCACTTTAAGGGTGCGGACAGGGGATCCTGTAGGCTTCTCACCTAGTCAAGTCAGCCCTTAGAAAATTCACTTCTCTGGTATGTGACAATGACAGCTATAGATAAATATGTATTTATCTCTGTTAACCTGTCACCTTATGAATTCGAACAGAGACATCTGAATAATTAGTCTACAACTAAAGTTTGGAAAACTTACTTTCCCCCAGGCATTTCACAGACTGGTTTTACATGGTCATAAAATACATCACAAAGTTTTAGTTCTTGCTAGTAGCAGAAAGTAACATGCTACAATGAACATTAATTGCAGCAGCTGGTCATTATTCGCTGCATATCAAGATGTAAAAGCTTTTTAATGAATATACTTCTCATCTAAATTGAGTTTGCCTTGGCTTTCTTTTCATTAGGGAGCAATGATGCAATGTGTCTGCACTTCAGAATGTTTTCCATGTCTTCCTGATTTTCGCCATGGTAAATACATATTATCCTCCTAAGCTAAAATTATTTCACATAATTGAACATTTGTCTTTAACGCACCACCCTCCCCCAATGCGCTGGTACCAGTGGATAGCTACCTTTATTCCATGTCCTGTCCTGGGGTCTGCTCTGCTGCTGATGCTATTTTCTTTAAAAACATATTCTAATCCAGTGGCACAGTGTGAAGGGGGCAGAGCCTAAAGCCTCCATGCCCTAGGCCAACAGTGCCTCGCCAGTCTCCCTCCATGCCCCCTCCTCTACAGCAATGCCTTCTGAACTCTTTCTTCGCATGTAATGTCCCATCAGGCTGCCAGCCAGATCCCGCTCACGTGTTATGCAGATGCATCGTAAGTGATGTATGGTTTATCTATCCTTGGGCTAAGAGTATATGGAGTAGAAGGTTACCTAAGGATTCTATGGGGTGGGGGGGATGCGCAATTTATAGATTTCAGGGGGGAAAAAGCAGTGTTAACTTTCCCTGTGCTGAGCGGGGAAAGAGAGGGATATCTTCTAAAGTCACCTCTATGGTTACCACAAGATCTTATCATATCCCTGGCTGTCCTGATTATTATCCTGATTACTGGAAATACCCCCATAAAGATCCAGCCAAAATCCAACTTTATAATTTCTCTAGTTAATTGTTTTCCTACCTATAACATACATACAGTAATAATGCCGGGAGATTTTCTATCGATTGTCTGTCCTCTACTGACTTAGCACAAGGAATATGGTTAATTGTCTAAGCTTGGCACAACATAAATAAAAAAAATTGGTATTTCCCAAAGTTAAAAGAAAGATGAAAATGAAATCTACAGCTATATATCCGCATTGATGATATTCACATCACACAGCAAGAAAACCCTTTTATCCCTGTGTAATAGACTCAGAATTGGTTACCAGTATTATAGCTTGTCCCATTGAAACATCATCTCAATTCTTTATTTTTTTCTTCTTTTCATTTATAGCCTGAATAAATGAATGGGAAAAAATACATTACAGCCTCTTTAGATGACTCTTCTGTGGCCTCCAGAGAGATTGGATGCTGCATACAGCTAACTCTTCTATAAAATTACCTAAATAACATTGCTATAATGTTCCAAAAAAGTGATTTACTATAGCGTCTAAGTATACACTATCCATACAGCAACCCCATACATGAAGAAATCAATACAATATCTAAATTATAATATTAGACATTTACTCCCTGTGCGTCCAATGTCCAATGACTTCAGGGGGTATTTGGGGCAGTGTCAGGAGCTGAGCCACATCCTGCTATTTTCCAGGGTCCGATTCTCACTCGCTTTTGTCACACAAATGCAAGGTGCCGATCAGTTTTTATAACTTAGGTGGCTGCCATGATTCTCTTATAGGCTGGCTGTAATAAGAAAACTGTAAAATGACATTACAATTGCTAAATATTGGAGTGTACTGTATAAGGAATCAAGTAATCGCATGGTAGAAAGGGGGGAAAAAAATAAAAAAATTGAGGCTCCACAGACTCTAGTTTTGCATATTTAAATTTTGGTGGGCATCAGTGGAGACTCTTGATTGAGTACTTCATTGGAATTTTTTCACTGATCTCCTTGAGTTCAGTGATTACTGTGTTTTGTTGGTTGATTTGTCATTGCCCCAACCAGCCAGAATGCTGCTCCACACTGACGAGGGGCAAATACCCCAAAACAGCTGTCTGTGGATGGATGCCTGCCTTGGCAAGCCCTTGTCAGGATCGCAATACTCGAACCTTGAGTTAGACATTGACAAAAAGGGGCCACCCTGTTGTTTCCATATTTATTTTCCAATACTCGCAACTGAGTGGGACTTAAGGGGCTACCTATCAGGGTGGTGTGGTGCTCTCCCCATTATGGAGGCACCCCGTGGCAACAGGCTAGAGATATGTGGCTATCCCATGTTTTCAGACTCGCAACCAAGGCTCAACGGACTCTTGTTTTGCATATTTAATTTTTTGGGGGCATCAGTGAAGACTCTTGATTGAGTACTTCATTGGAATTCAGTTCAGTGAATGCTGTGTTTTGTTGGATGATTCTCTTATAGGCTGGCTGTAATAAGAAAACTGTAAAATGACATTGCAATTGCTAAATATTGTAGTGTACTGTATAAGGAATCAAGTAATTGCATGGTAGAAAGGGAAAAAAAAGAATAAAAAAAATGAAAAAATAATTTTACCATTTTTCAACTTAAAAAGAAAAATCTTAATAAAGGATGAAATGGAATAAACCCTGTGTCCCCAGAATTGTATCAATAATACTGTACTTCAATATGAAAACAAATATTTTTTTAATATTTTTAATAAACGTTAACTAAAACTAAATATTTTATCCTGGTAATTGTGGTGGAGGTCCCCGAAAAAGCCCTTTTTAGGAAAGCAGTTATGGTTTTTTAATCCTAGATAACAACTTTAATGCTGTACATTGATGCTAAAAGGTATCCAAGAATATAGATCTTAATTAGAGATGAGCGAACCGGGTTCGGGTTCGAGTAGATCCGAACCCAAACGATCGGTATTTGATTAGCGGTGGCTGCTGACCTTGGATAAAGCTCTAAGGTTGTCTGGAAAACATGGATACAGCCAATGACTATATCCATGATTTCCACATAGCCTTAGGGCTTTATCCAAGTTCAGCAGCCACCGCTAATCAAATGCAGAAAGTTCGGGTTCGGATGGACTCGAGCATGCTCCAGGTTCGCTCATCTCTAATCTTAATATTAAGCATGATTGAACTATATGATCTATTTGTCAATCTCATTTTTACATTGTTACTACTTTGTTATATGGCACATGGTTAATAAAAAAAAAAAAAAAAAAAAGTAAAGTGACAATGTATACAATTGTGGATTTTTATTGAAGCAGCATTGGCAGGGGTCCCATAGGCTTCCCTAACTACCTTTACCATATACAGTACCCTTATATTGTGTCACAAATGAGCAGTTTGTTGCCTAAATACAATTGTAATTTTCACTAATTTCTTCTGGTTCAGTATACAGAGCACCATGATAACATAGTATAGATCTTACTATTGTTCATTAACAGACCTCTTATTAGCCGGTTGCATCCTACATTATTAAGTTAATGATTACCCACAGGTGTTGTCATGACAACCTGACTTTTTCCTATATTGTATCAGCTTCATTATTTGCATTAAAGGCAAAGCAAATCTAAGTGCCTCTCAACATAAAGATCTATGTGATACATTTGGATCCATACCTCTTTCTTTTAAATCAAAGCATCTTCACCCAGAAATATTTAAGACTATGGAGTAGATGTTTCAGAAAAGATTGATACATTGTGATGTGCTTAATGCAGGGCTTGATGGGATGATAGTCAAGCATCACTCTATTGGGCATTGCATTAAAGGGGCTGTTATATTTGTGATTTACTTTTATTAAAAAATCTCCAGTCTTCCCATACTTATTAGCTGCTGTATGTCCTGCAGGAAATGTTGTTTTATTTTCAGTCTGACATAGTGCTCTCTGCTGACATCTCTGGCGCGACAGAAACTCTGTCTCAGTTTTCTATGATCCCCCATAGAAAACCTCTCCTGCTCTAGACAGTTCTTGTCTCGGCCAGAGATGTCAGCAAAGAGCACTGTGTCAGACAGATAATAACACAACATTTCCTACATGACATAGCTGTAGCTGATAAGTACTGGAAGACTTGAGATTTTTTAATAGAAGTAAATTACAAATCTATATAACTTTCTGACACCAGTTGATTTGAAAAAAATATATATATTCGCTGGACAACCCCTTTAACCCCTTAGCGACCCATGACGTATCTGATACGTCATGGTGCCGCAGGGGGTGTTCAGAGCGGGGTCCCGCCGGGACTTCGCTCTCAACGGCAGCGATGCCGGCTGCAATCTGCAGCCGGGCAGTGCCTCTATTAGCCGGCGCGGGTCCCGTTGCCGCGCCGGCTAATTAAGCCCTTCAATGCAGCTTTCAAACCTGACAGCTGCATTGAAGTGCTTTCCTCCGTGCATCCCTGGTGTCTAGTGGCACGGATCTCCCCCGCTGATCCCGGCTGATCCCGACGCTGATCCCGGCTCGGCAATAGATTGCTGTGGCCTGCAGCAGGCCATAGCAATCTATGACCGATCTAATGGATCTTTGCTGTGTATATACACAGCATTGATCTCTATGAGAGATCAGTGCTATGTATATACAAGCCCCCCAGGGGGGCTTCTAGTGTATGTAAAAAAAAAAAGTAAAAAAGTGTTTTTATTAATAAAAAATCCCCTCCCCTAATAAAAGTCCAAATCACCCCCCTTTTCCCATTTTATAAATATAAATTATTAAATAAATTAATTAATAAACATATTTAGTATCACCGCACACGTAATCGCCCGAACTATTAATTAATCACATTCCTGATCTCACACGGTAAACGGCGTAAGCGCAAAAAAATCCCAAAGTGCAAAATTGCGCATTTTTGGTCGCATGAAATCCAGAAAAAATGTAATAAAAAGCGATCAAAAAGTCGTATAAGCGCAATCAAGGTACCGGTAGAAAGAACGCATCATGGCGCAAAAACTGACACCTCACAGCCCCATAGACCAAAGGATAAAAGCGCTATAAGCCTGGGAATGGAGCGATTTTAAGTGACATATATTTGTTAACAATGGTTTGAATTTTTTACAGGCCATCAGATACAATATAAGTTATACATGTTATATATCGTTGTAATCGTAACGACTTGAGGAACATGCATAACAAGTCAGTTTTACCATAGAGCGAACGGCGTAAATGCAAAACTCCCCGAAATCAAAACAAATTCGTTTTTTTTTCAATTTGACAGCGCAAATGATTTTTTTCCGGTTTCACAACATATTTTATGGAAAAATTATGCCTGTAATTGCAAAGTACAATTGGTTTCGCAAAAAATAAGCGCTCATATACGTCTCTAGGTGAAAAAATGCAAGCGCTATGGACTTTTAAACATAAAATGGAAAAAGCAAAAGCGCAAAAACGAAAATTGGCTTTGACCTTAAGGGGTTAAGCATAAAACAGTATATTAGCTCTTCCAGAAGTGTTCCTTTAAATACAAATTTTAAATACAAAATTTAAATACAGATTTTATCATAATTATCAAATAATTATCATTATTTAAATAGTTTTTACAATTTATTAAACTTTTTTCATGTCCCTTATTACCCATAAATTTTAATTGTAAGTGCCAGGGATCTCTTTAGGACAATTTACATCAGATGCTGTGGCACTATCCCATCTCAGTCAGTGACAGGCTGAGCAGGCTGTCATTGCCAGACGAGTCTGTTTCAGAAGTGGAGGTGGGATCGTTCAGTCGGGACCTGAAGATGACATAGGAGGACACTCAGGGAGGTAAAAATAGGCTGTTTGTTATGTTCTTCCCAAGGATAGAAACATATTAAAAGTTTAGTCTGAGCAGAATACTCCTTTAAGCCCCAGTAAGTCACCTTTAGGGTGCATAACTATTTCACATTCTCCCCATTTCTGGCCACTGGACCATAACTACAGTAGGTGGCATATCAGTAGAACTCATGCAGATACTTTTATTGCCAATTACACCACAACACAGCACTTCATTCATGACATAATGCTGGTAAAAGTGCCCTGAATTGAACAGGCTGGTATGAACTCGGGTAACATTATGGAAGATAGCATGCCAATCAAGAAGGTGTAACTGATGCATTGGCTTTGCCAGGTGTTATGTGAGCAGAAAGCAAAGAAACAGCAGTGGCAAAGCAAGGAAGCGGTTACATTGAGTTTTGAACTGTTGCCTCTACCAAGATGAGAAGGAAGCCTTGATCTTTTTGGACAGACTAGCAGCAGCACAGCAGGAAAGGGGTTACACTAAGGACTGACCTGCAGCATAGACGAGAAGAAAGCCTTAATTTTTTACCTTTCATGAACAGTGCAGATCCTCTGGAGGATGGAAAAAGCTTCAGCTTGGGCCATGGTTGCTCTCTTTCTCACCCACTCGCCTACACATAGCACATGTTAAGCCATTCCCCCACTTCCTGTGTTCCTTCTTGCTGTTTCTGTTACTAAAGATGGATTTCCCTTAACAACAGGTGGTGAACAGCACATTGCAGAGAAGTCAGATACCTAGTGTTCAAGGCAATTTTTGGCAAATTATGTGATTAATAAATCACAAAAGTTATCAAATGGAAAACATTTGTTTTAAACAGTGACCATTTTAAGGATCTATTGCTGACATCTTGGTACCAGATGCACTCCTTAAGAGGTCTTTCATGCCTCAACTGGTCTGAGCTGTAGTGGCAGCATAAAAATTCTGGACAGGCTGATCAGTGGAGGGCAGCTTGGTGGTTTTGAGGATCTGAGTTCAGATCCAACCATCTTTGAATAAATAAGATCTACTTTGACCATATGACAGCACTCTTGGAGTGCATCAAAATCGGAGCAACATTTGCATGGACTTTGTACGCTATGTTTGTTTAGTTTTCCCCAACAATCAGAAAATCAACACATTTTGCTGATTTTGACTTAAAGGGATACTCTAGTGAAAAAATGTTTCAGGTGACTTCCAACACATTGTTAATATTAGCTTGGCAATTGTTACTATCTTACATAGCAATATACAATGTATTGGATAAAATTTGATGGATAGCAGGAGAGTTTTCTTTTATGGGAATTTACTACTGCTCTGGAAATTTCCTGTCTCGGACAGAGGTGGCAGTAGAGAGCACTGTGTCAGGCTCAAAAGAATACACCACTTCCTGCAGGACATACAGCAGCTGACAAGTTCTGGGAGACTTGAAAGTATGAATGGTGCTGTTTCTGTGAGCCTGGATAACTACTTTAAGACAATGAACCCCAGAGGGAACAGTGAATGATTACAATCTGAACAGGGATGCAGAATATCAGTAAAATGAAATTAAAATTAGGTGTTTTAATTTACAACATCTCTAATGAATGTTATTACCCAATCCTCACTGCCGAACTTAACATAGATAGAGGTAAGAGAAGTGAATTAATAGTATACGTAATGCTTCTTCCATGAGGCTCCTGTACTATTAATGCAGGGCTGAAATGTTGGGCCCCATTGGCAAACATGGAACCTATGCTAAAAATAGCAGTGGCTTTAGATTTGCTAAAATGTGCAAATACAGATCACTGAATTCTAAATAAACACGTCTCCTGTGAATAGTGAGAACACTGTTAAACTTTAACATTTCCAGCTTCCCGTGTGTGCACTTAAATTGTTGAGGCCCACAGCTTGTTTTCTTACACATTTTGAGAAAAAAAGATTATTTTCCATTTACCGCCACAGGCAGGTTGATGAGTATCATAATCTCTTACTGAACGGCTTACAAATCCTTGCTCTTCATCAAGACTGTTTTCTGCTTTCAAATCGCAGATGTTCTTTCCCTTATTCTGTAAATAGCTTTAAATGCACAAAACCCTATTGTTCATAAGCCTACTTAGGGAGTGTGGGACTACAAATACCAGCCGCTGGACCCTGAATTACTTGGCTGTATGCATTTAAAATGCTGCTATGTCTATATGCAAGCCAGAAAGAGTAATGCACATGCAGGGGCAAGAATTTTGGAGAATATATTGTGGCAAACACTGTATTTACTCCTACTGTTTATTTTTGATTATCGTCTCTGATTCTCTGCAAAACAGGATGTTTGAATAACAAAGATAATACTATCTTAAAGGGAAAATAAAAGTATATTTAAAAAAAAATGTAAAAGTGAAAAAATAAGAACTAAATTCCATGCTTACAAAAACATGTCCGTTTTCTTCCAGAAACAACACCACCCTTGTCCTTAGATTGGGTGTGGGAGCTCAGTGCTATTGAAGTGAATGGAGCTGGTGGGGTGGTGCCGTTTTTGGTGCTGGTGCTGTTTTTGCAAGAAAGTAGCTATGGAAAAAAAAACTCAACCTATATATGTTCCATATCATTTTTTTTTTATCAAATGTGTTTTCTTCCCTAGTCTAGCCCCTAACAGCTCTTAAATGTACCTAAAAAAAAAATTGTCTGTACGTTTACAGAATGTTTACAGAATCCACATTAAACCTGAACAGGAGCCACTTTTACATAGATGACAAAGGTTTGGCAAAATAGGCATATACATGGGAAAGTGTGCTGATTATTTTGTGGCATAAACTTGTCTGTTTAAAGAGGTTGTTCAAGATTAGAAAAACATAGCCTTCTTTTTTTTCTAAAACACTGGCACACCTGTCCCCAGGTTGTGTATGATATTGCAGTTCAGGTCAATTCACCACAATGGAGCTGTGCTGACGTTGCAGACAAACCCCAGGGATAGGCATGGCAGCTTGTATGACCAATATAGTTCCCAGTTGACACTGCAATCACCCAGAAGCAGTATCTAGGTGTTATGTGCCCAGAGCTCTTTGCATCTATGGCCCCTCCTCTTAGTTATGACTGACAGCTATAGTATCCAATGATGAGACCACTAAGGCTAGCGCCCCCTGAGAGGAGGGGCCAAGAACACTGTCAGTAGAGCTCTGGGCACCTAAAAAGAAAACACCACTTCCTGGGCACTTGAGGAAACTGGGAGCCTCAACAATATTGAAGTCACAAGGCTGAGACATCAAGTACGTTTGGAACTCCTCCCTGACCTTTATATAGACATGATTGCTGAAAACTGCTGACAAATACCCTTTGACTGTCACAAGGAATAAATCATATTACATTATTTTCTAAATAAAATATGAAAAAATTATGCCACATTAAAGCCTCAAGAGAAACCAAATTAAAAAAAACCCTCTTGTCTTGGTCATGAAGGCTTTCCCTATATTCAACATATTTCTAGAAATTCTATCTGTAGCTGCCAGTTATCGACAGAGTGTTCAGAAGTATAGGTCACATCTGATGAGGACTTCTGGGAATAATTTCCTCTGTCCTTGTACTCTAAACATACTAGCTGCTTCATTCAATTTTGCAGAATGTGTCATCTCCAAAGAAGAGAAAAGTTTCATTTTAATACATTGTAGAATCAATAAATAACTGTGGCAACAATGCGTTTTAGACACTATGGAGGAGATTTATCAAACATGGTGTAAAGTGAAACTGGCTCAGTTGCTCCGAGCAACCAATCAGATTCCACCTTTCATTTTCTAAAGAGTCTGTGAGGAATGAAAAGTGGAATCTGATTGGTTGCTAGGGGCAACTGAGCCAGTTTCACTTTACACCATGTTTGATAAATCTCCCCCTATGTTCATTCAAATGAATGGCTCCTTAGTCTATCTACAATTGCAGACAGAAATTCTGGACGTCTGAATGTGGTCAAAGGCAGTGCGATGCTCTGGGCAGAGTTCTGGTGGCAAACCTTGGTTCTTAGATATTACCTTGCTGTGTACCATCTTGCTAAATATTGCTGAATAGGGATGGTCCAAACCTGCAGAGGTTCGGGTTTGTACGTTCCTGAGCTCTCGGCAATGATTCCCGCTGTCTTCCACCTCCGTGGAGAGGGTGGATACAGCCGGAGGACCGCCTGGAAAACTGTGATACAGCCTATGGCTATGGCGGTCCTCCAGCTCTATCCATCCGCTGCACGGAGCAGGCAGACAGCGGGAATCATTGCCGAGAGTTCAGGTTCGTACGAACCCGAACCTCAGCAGGTTCGGACCATCCCTATTGCTGAAGACTAAGTCAACCCCCCCCTTCATTGCAGTGGTACCCCCTAAATTTAATGGTCTTATTCGGCAGGATAATGCACCCTATTAAATATAGAGCAAATTATATATATATATATATATATATATATATATATATATACATATATATATATGTCTTTCTGCTTAGTATGCACCTGACCATTTTAAGTTGTTCTCTTCCCAGAATCTGTATGTTTGTTTTTTTCTATTAGAACATTCTGAAATTTATTAAGGGCCATAATTTAAAATCCCCATAAAATGTTCTGCTTTGCCCAGAATTGGCTCGGTTGAAATGAACAAACTGATTGACTGTAAATGTGTTTACTTGGTACCTGCGCTTTTCCTTAAAATAAAATGTAATTTTGTTTCTTGATTAGATACGCTGCAGCTAATGAAATCCAGTCTGACAAATCCAGCTCAGAGATTGAATTAGTATCTTCAGGGTCAGTGCTTAATATATAAAACTTTTTACCAAACAAAATGCTTTTAAAGCTACTTTATGAAAAGCTGCTCCCGGAGATCTGGGCAACAAGCTAGCCACAGAAGGGGCCATGCGAGGTGCTCAATCTTTACAGAATGCTCATTTAGTAAGATGTTGCGTTAAGATTTTTTTCTGCCAGAAACATAGCGCTGCTAATAATTTCCTTTGTTTTTCCTTCTTTGTTTGGGGAGAAGAAATTTGCATTACCCCTGTCCTTAGGTTGTGTGTACTTTTCTAATACAGCTCTATTCTCTTCAATGGAACTTGTGATGTAGCCCCGGTCGGGGCCTCACCGGCCGATTGACAAAGGTGTTATGCATACAATTGATTTCTACTGAGGGCTCACACCACCAGTCAGCTGTGAGTGTGTGGGCCAGTCCTGGAGTCTCAGCCCCAATCTCGCCTGGGGCTTGGACTCCAGGCTCCATAAGTATCTTCACCTGTGTCCCATTGCTTGCCTGCAATAGAGCCTAGTTTACTAGTGTGTCTTGACCTAGCGTTTCCTGCATTTTGGTATATCTGGTATCCTGACTTTGGGCTTTTTTGGACTGCTCTCTCTAATCTGGTTATTGTACTGACCTTCTGTTATTGACTTAGACCCCTGACTTGGATTTATTGTGTTTTGTTTGTCTTGTCTGTTCACATTATATAGGATAGGGACTGACAAACAGTTGTCCGCTGCCATTTGTGGCAAATAGGCAGGGACACCGGGGCGGGTGCCAGTGTTAAGGCTGCACCCAGGGCAGTTTTTAGGTCATTTTGGCAACAAGGCGAATCTTGATAAAAGCGCCCCCCCACACCACCCCACCCGCCCACACACACACACTCAGTTCAGCCCTGGGGAGGGAAGGGGGGCTTTTATCAAGATTCGGGTTATTAGGAAGAAGCAGCATGTGCAGTGCAGTGCTCTTACCAAATAATGTTCTACTGAATACAAAATCATTATACAGTGACTCACAGGTGACGTCTTCTTTGATCTGAGGCATCACTTTCCTTTTCCTCTCCATCCAGCCCCGGCCTCCATGACGGTTTCTTGCAGCTACAATTCATCTCTTTAGGACCTGCCAGACAAACATCTTAGGCTCTGCACATTTCCAGCAACTTTCTTCCCTTTTCCCACCTACAATGTCCCAAACTGTATGCTGGGAGAGCTGTGTGACCTCCATTACACTGACATACAGGTTGCTAGGAAAGCTGTGTGACCTCTATTATACACTGACATACAGGATGCTGGGAGAGCTGGGTGACCTCCATTATACACTGACATACAGGATGCTGGGAAAGCTGGGTGACCTCCATTACACTGACATACAGAATGCTGGGAGAGCTGACTGACCTCCATAATACACTGACATACAGGATGCTGGGAGAACTGTGTGACCTCCATTACACTGACATACAGAATGCTGGGAAATCTGGGTTACCTCCATTATACACTGCCATACAGGATGCTGGGAAAGCTGTGTGACCTCTATTACACTGACATACAGGATGCTAAAAGCTGTGTAACTTCCATTATACACTGCCATACAGGATGCTGGGAAAGCTGGGTGACCTCCATTACACTGCCATAAAGAATGCTGGGAGAGCTGGGTGACCTCCATCACACTGACATACAGGATGCTGGGAAAGCTGGGTGACCTGTAAACTTTAGCGCAGGGCTTATCGAGGGGGGGCGAAGGCTTATCTGAACATATCTGGGCCTCCCTCTGTGCAGGATTCCCCCCACCAGATACTCACCTGTCACCCTGCAGCCTCCTGCTCCTCTTCGTGGTAAGTCCTTCTTTTCTGGCTTCCGGTGCAGGCAGCCACCTGTCATACAGAGGCCGCCTGCACAGGAAGCCTCTGTGTCTCTGCCCAGTGCTGTTTCCTTTAGCTGTGCGTGCGTACGCACAGCTAAATGTTGGTCTGGCCAGGGGATCTGGAACTTAGATTCCAGATCCCTGGGCAAGATCTGAGCATGCGGGAAGTGCAGGCCGGGTACTGTCAGGTGCCGCAGGGCGTCCCCTAGCTGTGGGCGCCCGTACGTGGGCCTGGCTCGCCCGGCCTTAGAAACGGCCCTGGCTGCATCTGTCCTTACTGGTCCCATATATCCTGACACGTGGTTGTGTCTGTTATCTTCTACCTGCTGCAGGTCGTGCTGTCCTTTGCTCATCTGTACACTCTTTTGCTCTGAGCTTGCTTTCTTGAGGATTGCGCTCCCTCTAGTGGTAGGTGTGTGCCTCTTCACCTGTATTTATATCTCAGCCCACAGGTTCTGGAGAATTCTAGCCTGTTCACCTGAGGGTATTTATAGCCACCACCTCCACACCTCTGTGCTCAGTTGTTGGTGTGTTTCAATCAGAAAACCACGTCTGTGATCCCTGGCTATATGCCACTTCATGTCTTCCTAGAGTCCTTCTGACTGTTTTAATCTTGTTCCATTTCTCATTCTCAGCTCAGCTTCAGTGTGAACAGAGCCTTCTCATCATATTGTGAAGTGTGACTGGGGGCTCCTTAGACTCCTGTCCTTGGAGAGGGCACGTCAGCACTCCTCTGTGTCAGGTCCATCTGTTACAGTGGTGCAGTTTCTGAAAGAAATTTGCCATGTTTTTAAAGCTTGGGTAACCCATTTAATTAAGTGTTTTTATTTGGGTACTACAATAGTGTTTTTTAATTTTAAATATTTTTAATGAATGTTATTCTTGAATCTTGCCACACAAGAAAAAAACTCTCCAAATATGCAAATAATGTCACCGAAAAATGTGTTAATGATCTTCTGATGAACTTCTACAAAAAGCTGTGTGTGGGACTATGGAAAAAATCCCAAGAAAAAAACACTATACCTGTTCCCAAGGCTTCCCAGGATAGATGTACAAAACCAGAAAGATATGTTGGCTTGCCGCGCATTGACTTACTGAGGATCAGCTCCTTGACTCTGGTAACTGTCCTAACTTGTAACAAAGGATTCCTGGTGTGGACAAGGTGGTCCCTAGAGGACATTTAGCTCTCCTTTGGGTTTATAACGGCTTCATCAGAAATATTTCCTTCATAGCTCCTTCCTTCAATAACTGTTGCTTAGCCTTTACTTCCCTGACAAGGGCTTTGGCCTGGGCCAGGTCCGTGTTTCACTGCAGCAAGATTTCTTTGCCTTTTGCCTCTCTCTTTCCACCATCCACTAACAAAAGACCTTCCACCAGGAACTAGGTAAATGGACGTACAGTACATAGCTGTGACTGGGTCTAACCTCCTATTGGTGGCGCTTTGTAAGATAGAGGAGAAGGAAGTGTAATTGGTTGAAAGCTGTGTGTGATACCCACACCTGTGATTGGTCAGAAAAAGTGAACAAACAATGTACAGTTAACCTTTTATACTGCAGCTGTGCCAAAACAAACAGACAGTCTAGGGGAAGTGAGACACCAAGTGGTGAAAGTACTAACAGCAGCTTTATCCCCTTACCTTTTACCTAGGTGACAGAATACTTAGTGGACCACCCGTACCAGGATACTACAGCAGGAGATCCAACTATGTGCAACAGCTATATACACATCGGAGCTTGGGGGGAGGCTGCCTGGCGTATGACGCAATATTTAACATGACTTGGAACATACTTTTGACATTTCCTGTCTGCTTTCTATGTTAATGGGTAAAGACTGTAAGGTAGGACTTGCAAACACCAGTTTACACCTGTTTAACCAAATGCTTACATTTTCAAAAAATTTCAGATAACTACCAAAAGCTACAAGCTGCAAAACATGCACATAGTGATGGTAAGAGGTCCCCGTGTGACAGGACCTCATGCTTCCTTTGGTGTCTTTCTGCTGTATAATTTATTTACTTTTTATTTAAAAAAAGATCATGTAGAGTTTGGCATATATACTTTATCCATTTACTATCTGAAGCCTAAGCACTGGCCAGTGGCTGTGTACTAACCCTCTTCTTTTCAGGGCTATTAACAATTTTCTGGGAACGTGGTAAGTAAAACAGCTGGACACTCGTCCTGATTCACAGCCTCAGCTTCTGGACACATTGTAAAACTGCAAATCTCATTTTAGCTTGAAGCGTCCCAGTGGATTTCAGCTCTGAACTATGATACAGAAATTATCTAGATATGTGTCATTATTAGAACATTGTGTGCAGTATTTCTCTCCGTTTCCAATATTTTGGATGGGCTGTGTTGTTTACGCTGGCATAATTTTATTGTAATTTAGTAGAGATGAGCTGATTCATCCATTGTTGAACTTTGCTTGGATATCAATAACTGAGGAAAAGTAAATGACTTTACAAATCAATGCTGATGAGCATGAAAAACAGTAATTCTATAATAAGAGCAGTCACACTGGGAACCATTATAGGATATATGATACTGTAAGTTCTCACTATTAGGCCATGTTCACACAACGTATATTTAGCATAAATCATGGCCGTTGTTGCAATTTGCAACAGCGGCCGTGATTTATGCTAAACATACTGTACGTTATATAAGAATTACTGGAATCCCGACCGGAGTGTATACACATAGCATACGATCCAGCCGGGATTCCATCCGGCCACACAAAAAACTGACATGTCAGTTTTCTGCAGCCGCTATTCATTGAATAGCGGCCGCAGAGACATTTCAGTTCACACAATGTAGTGTGTGGTTCCAGCCGCATGCTCCATTGTGTGCAGCAGTGAATGAGGATGCGCCCGCATCCGAATTCACCAGAAATGAAGATCATCTATCCGGTACTGCAGTCACTGTGGGTCACAGAACGGCCAGTGTTATACGTAATGTGAACTTAGACTCAGACTAGACTGGGGTTGTGACTATAATATTACAATCACGTGAAGCTAGTCTGGAGGAAATTCTATAGAAAGGATGCATCCCATAGGCTATGGTTATCCACATATTCTCTTGCGGGGTTCTCTTTAGAGGGATGCATACTTAAAGTAGATAGACAGCCCAAATCCAGCATATTATAATAATCAGTTCTTGTATTTGTTCTAGCTCATAGAGGAGGGTCCTGAGTGGGGTTTTAATCAGGTATACAAAAGTGAATTGTTTTAATTAATTTACCATGCTGACTTCCTCCAACACAAATCTATAGCGTCTTAAAGGAGAACTCCAGCTGAAACTTAAAAATCCATTGCTGGCAGGGTGGGTTGAGAATATAATAAAGAAGTTTTCTTTTCCATCCCTCTGCTTGTGCAGCCTCCGGTTCCTATTTTTCTCCACTTCCATTGCCAGTCAGTTTTTGCAGCGGTGTCCCCCTAAGCTAAGCTGAATTGTGATGTCACCACCCTGGGATATCTCACTGGGTAAAGCAGGAAGTTCCTGCAACCTGCTGTTCCTGCCTCCCCCGCTGTCCCTAGCGACGATCGAGCAGCAGGAAGAGGCTGTCTCAAACAGCCTCCTCCCGCTGCCACTGCCCAGAGGGGGGCTGTGTTCCCTGCCGGGCAGTTAACCCCATAGGCCCCGTGGTCCGCAGACCGCAGCGTCTATGTGGAACCTGGAGTGAGATCCGCTCCCTCAGACCCCACTTTCACCCCACACTGCTCGGGGGGGGGGGGGGGGTCGGTGCCGGGGGGGACCATAGCAACCCAGATGCTGCCCAGTGCATCTGGGCTGCTACGGTTGTGACGATCAGGCTCATTTACTGTATAATACATTACAGCATATAATGTATTATAGATGTACCTGAAAAAGTAAGTTTAAAGGACACACACACAAATACTTGATAAAATAAATAAATTAAATTATTAATTAATTAATTAAATAAATAAATATAAATATAATATATAATAATATTTAATATATCATAAATATAAATGAATAAATATATACATTCCCCATCCCCCCTTTATAAATGGTCCCCTATAAATAAAATATGACCCCATCTATCAACATCAATTATCTTGCCTGAATTGCGCTGTAAAAAACTAACCAAAATGATATTCTTTTGTTACCCCCCCCCCCCCAAAAAAAAAAGAAAAGAAAATACAGAAAAAAATCAAAACATCACATGTAGCCAAAAGGTGTTCCACTAAAAGTGTCAGCTTATGCCTCAAAAAAAAAGCCCTAACATAACTCAATTGGGGATAAATTGGAAATATTACTGCTCTTACAATATGCAAGACACAAACAGTTTTTGCAGTTTTTGTAGTATAAATGCCATAAACTATAACGAAAGCTACTGTATATAAAATAGATATCACTGTAATCATAGTGACCTGACAAATAACGATAACATGTCATATGTGACATATAGTAAACAGCGTATAATAAAAATGGTGAAAGACAGATGCTAAATTGTGTTTTTTAGTCTTACCACTTAATAAAAAAATGTTATAAAAAATTATCAGGGTGTCACATGTCCCCCTGAATGGTAAAGATGGAAACGTCAACTTGTCTTACACAAATATTTTGGCACCGCAAGGCCTCTGTGACATGGAATAATGGCTAAAAAAAAATTACTAGGTCTCTGTCATGTTTGCGGCCTGTGGTTGAGTCAGGTGACGCACTGCGGCCACATATGGGGGATTTCTAGAAATAAGGGCAATAACCAGTAAAGGGTATTTCGCAGTTAGCATTTGCTGAGTTAGAGGTAAAAAATGGGTCAAAATAGAATATCTGCCAAAAAAATGAAAATTTTATATTTCCCCTCCAATCTGCTTAAATTTCTGCGAAACACCTAAAGGGTTAATAAGCTTATGAAATGCTAATTTGAATACTTTGAGGGGTGCAGTTTTTACAGTGGAGAGATTTATGGGGGTAACTAACATACAGGCCCTAAAATCCACTTCAAAACTGAACTGGTCCCTAATAAAATCAAAATTTGAAATTTTCCAGAAAATTTGAAAAATCGCTTCAAAATTTCAAAGCCCTCTAACATCCTAAAAAGTAAAAGTAAAAGAACGTTCACCAAATGATGTCACCATAAAGTAGACATGTTGTAGATGTTGCAGTAATATTTAGTCTATGTGGCATTGCTCTCTTTCTTAGGAAAAGAGAATTTTAAATATAAAGGACATTCATTTTTCTAATTTTTGCGTAAATGTGTTGTTTACAAAAAACTACTGAATGTGTCAACCAAAGTATACCACAAACATAAAAAGGAATATGTAACGAAAAAACGAACTCAGAATAGTTAAAAGCATCGCAGAGTTATAACTACATAAAAGGAGACGGGTCAGATTTGAAAAATAGGTCCTGGGCATTAAGGCTAAAACAGGATGCGGAGGCAAGGGGTTAAACCCTCTCCAGCTATATTATGTCTTTCTTGCACACAATATTCCATGTGCAAGCTAATGATTTTACAATGGTGAAATTATTCCCTCATTGTGTCCATCGACAGTATGCTCTTTTTCATGGACTCCAAGATCTTATTCACTTTGGCAGCAGCTGCTTGACACAAATAAATTTACTGTCAACTAAAACTCCTAAGTCCTTTTCCATGTAAATTTTTCCCCTGTGTTTTCATATTTTGTATATAATCTTTGCATGGATTTTTCTTTCCTGTGTGCATAACTTAACATTTATCATTGCTCAACCTCATCTGTCACTTCACAGCCCAAGCCTCCTACTTCCAGATCTATTTATAACAGTGCACAGTTCTCCATTGTGGTAACCACTTTACACAGTTTAGAATCGATCACAAAAACACCACTGATCACGAGACTAGACAACTGTGACCAAAGTGGATACTCAGCCATTGTTCCATTCACCATCTATAAGAGTTCAGGAATCCGCAATGTTCAGAAGCCTAATAGAGAATGAATGCAGAAGCGGTCGAGAATGCACGCTGTCAGAATTAATGATGAGCGAACATATTTTTGGTTCGGATCCCGAAAAAGAACATTAAAAAAAATTATTGTGATCGGTTCGTGTTCGCCGAACATTCATGAACAAATAACAAAGATACAGTAAAAGCGTAAATTTTGATCTATGCACATGCGTACAGATTATCAGGTGCAAAACGTAAATTACACATTTTCCCACGCATTTGCTGACATACAGGTTGCATACGTTTCGGTCTATGCACATGCGTACAGATTATCAGATGCAAGGTGTAAATTGCGAAGTTGCGTACATTTGCAAGTCCGAATATGTTTGAAAATGATCATTATAACCATTCTGATCATCGAACAAATTGTTCGTGATCGGCAAACACAAACTATTAGCGTCATATTGGTACGAACATTTCCGAACATGTTCGCTCATAACAAGTCAGGATAAATAACCTCCATTCTCGTGATTAGCGAACAAGACCCCTACCAATAATGGTGATCTTATGATGCATTTTGGGAAATATTTGGCCGTGAGGAATTGTTAGGCAGATTACATCTGTGCCTAAATAATTTCCTGAAATGATCTTAGTGCTATGTCCTAATCTACCCTACATTAAAATCATTTCCAAGAAGACTGTCCTTTAACCCAACATTATGTTTTTTATCCCCATCTCAATTAACGTGTTATGTCAGATAGGGCTGTTTAGAAAATTGTTCAATGTTCCCTTGAAAAAGAGAATTACTGTTTTCCACATAAATTAACCACTTATAAAAAAGACTCTTAATGCAGTTTATAAAAATGAAAATATGCCATATATGCAGAGCAGGTCATTTCATAGCAAAGGTGACACTAAGGATTCTAGCTATTTACAATTCACAGTAATATATATATTATTTTTTTATTTCTTATATCCTCTTTATTTAACATAATCATATATATATATATATATATATATATATATATATATATATATATAAACAAAGCTCCACAATTCTTAAAATACAGAGATTAGAGTTTCCCATCATTTGTGAAAGAAAATGTCTTTGTTTCTTATGCTTATCTATAGTTCCCGAGCAATACATTAATTCTTTACCATGGGATGCTCCTCCCCGAGTTCCGACCCATATACCTCTAGATAGTTCTTTTATGATTATATCTATATTCTATTCTCATATCTCTCCTTACTAAGGAATGGTTTGGAGGGCTCTGGCTAAGAACCTGGTTAAGGCCCCCCGATCTCTCTCCACATCCCCCTATGGGGCACCTCCAACAACCAGTAGCCCAATACCCGCCCAGAGGGAAAATACCTATTTAATTTTAATAACATTATTACATATACTTTGTTATATATTTGTACAAAAAAAATGAAATAAATTATTCAATCTTAATAGACTGCTCCATATATTACAACTTCCATGTATACAGGAGTCTTTGAGCGATCCAGACCTTATAAAGGGGCCTCTCTCTATTCCCGACTCCTCTTCATTCACTCCGATACTCCAGACCACATTTATAATGTAGCCTAGGGGCATCTTCCTGGGGTGGCTATGAGTCAACAGTATTTGTACACCATGTCTTCACCACCTATCCCAAAAACCATCCATCCACCTCTCCCAAGGTACAGTCATGTGTTATATTTCATTTGTTATTGTTTTTACTCAATATTTAATTCCTTCCATCTCTAGTATTTACCCCTTCCAGATGAGATCAGTCCCCTTGGTTGGTAAGCGCCCCACAGTAGGAAGAATCGACACCGGGAGCCTGCCCCAGTTCCCAGAGTCACCCCCGCCCCCTCCATACTATTATCCCCTTTTCTTTGTTATTATGTAATATCCTCTGTTTTTCGGGGAGTGCATCCCACATTTACAATCACATACATTTTATTATATATATTAATCTTCTATCTCCTTTTTGAGTGCTACATAGTATCTTTTGCACTCATCTCAGGTAATCACTAATCTCCACTCTACTACCTTTCTCCCTACCCCCTCTCCTCCCTGTCCAACCATCCCAAAAAAAAAACAAAAAAAAACACACAAAACAACAAAACAAACAAAAAAAAACCCACAATAAATATAAAGATTCTCCCTCTCTACCTTCTCCCTCCCCCACTTCTCTATACTCAGTTCTTATGTCATCAGATCTTGGCTTTGCGGCCATTTTGCCCATGCTTTGCGGAACTTTTCGATCTTATCGTTTTTTTGTGCCCTAAAATACTCCATTATCATTATTCTCTTCATTTCTCTCTCCCAATCTTCAATATCCGGTGGAATTACTGAAATCCATTTCTTTAAGATACAATTCTTAGCCACTAACATTTCTTTAAGAACAATGTTTTTTTTCCTCCCCTCTTATGTGTAAACTCTTTCCTTCTCCTAAGACACATACCTTTGGGTCTTTCTCTATCTTGATATCTAAACGATTTTCCAATCTCAATATCACCTCCCCCCAATATCTATATAGCTTGGGGCATCTCCATAATAAGTGAATTAAGTCCCCCCCCCCCCCCCCCCCCTTCGTGTTTACACTTTACACACCTATCAGTCTCTCTTAGTTTCATTAAATACAACTTACGAGGGGTATAGTGAACCCTATATATAATGAAAAACTGTGTCACCTTGTGATTAAGCCTACTGCACCCTTTATCTATATCAGAAAATATTTTATCCCAATCTATATCTTCATCCTCTCAATCTCTCCTCCATTTTTCCCTAAAATTATTCTTCACCTCTTTCTGTGAGTGCCCTCTAATTATTTTATATAATTTCCCTATCAACCCTCTTTTCATCCTTCTTACTTTGTCCAACATAACTTTATATTCCTGTGTTTTAAATAGCCTCTTATTTTGTGTCATCCCTATTGTGTGATTAATTTGTATATATGTACAATAATCTTTCTATCTCCAAATTCCATTCTCAGTGTCTCTAGTGATTTAATATTACCTTGTACATTAAATAAATGTTCTACTTTAATAATCCCCTTTTGTACCCAAAAATTAAACTCTTGAATTTTTTGAAACTGTGGGAGATGCATATTTTCCCAAAGGGGGTAGCTAGTCGTGATTGCCATTTTGGCTTTAGTGGCTTTCCATGTTTTATGTGCCAAGAAATTTAAAGGATTTTTTTTTGTCTCTTAATATTCCAGTCTCCAAGATGGTAGGAAGATCTTGAAGCCATTTTGTTTTTTTAGATTCCCAATAGTCTGTAAAATCAAAAATATCCCCTTGGATTATATAAACCATCTGGTAGGCCAGAAAGTAGAGCTCAAAATCAGGTAGATTCATCCCCCCCTTATCACTAGGTAAGCACCATATATCATATGGGATTCGTATAGATTTTTCTCTCCATGTTATTTTATTACATATCTCTTTTAACTGGGACCAACAATCTCTACTTAACCATACTGGACTATTGGCTAAGATGTATAACACCTGGGGTAAGATGATCATTTTTATAATCCCTAGTCTAGCAGCAATACTCAGGGGGAGACCCCGCTATACTTTCAGTTTACCTTGGAGTTTTTCCAACAGTGGTAACAAATTTAGTTTAGAATACTGATCCACTTGTGCCGACATCACAATTCCCATATACTTAAACTCACTACATACAGTAAACATAGGAATAATTTTGTGTCTTCTTCTATCTACCTCATCAAAAAACATAATTGCAGACTTTGACCAGTTTACTCCAAATCCGCTTAACCTCCCAAAAAGCTCAAGTACTGTTCTAACTCTCAATACCAAACTGTGTACATTAGATAGAAATAGCAAAATATCATCGGCAAATAACTATAGCTTTTCAGTTTTACTCTTAAATTCGAACCCTTGGATGGTCATATCTCTTCTAATGATTTCTCCTAGAGGTTCGACTGCTATCGCAAATAGGTGAGGAGAAAGTGGGCATTCCTGTCTAGTCCCTCTCAACAGCTCAAATGAGTCGGATAATGGTTACTAAAGACAACCTGTTTGCCAGCACTTTGGCTATTATTTTGATGTCATTATTAATCAAAGAGATGGGGCGGTAGGACTCCGGGCTCGTCGGATCCTTTCCTGGCTTCGGGATCAACAGTAATATTTTTAGTATGAGTAAAATTTGCTATTGACTATTAAATGAACTTATAATTTTTTTTACACCAGTGTTACACCATGTTTAAAACACCACTAGGGGACACAAAATACTTAAAGGGGAACTCCAGGTAGAGGTTAAAAAAAGAAACATCTGCAGAAGCATAACGCAATACTTACCTATCTATCCCAGTTTTGAAACTACAAAAAATCCATATGTTTTGTGTTTTTTTGTTCTGTATTGTGTTTCTGTACTTCCTGGTTGAGCAGTTCCCAGAATGCAGTACTGGTTCTAGAATGCAATGCTTTCACTGAGCTGTTCATTAGAGATGAGCGAACCGGTTTGGCCGGTATGGGATCCGGTATGGATTTTTCCAAAAATCCGAGTTCGATCGGATTCGGATTTTTGGAAATCCGCTCCGATTTTTTTTCCCCTTGCTTTAAAAAATGGCAGTCGCCATTCTCGAAAGCAGGAAGTGTTCCGGGCGGGAAATGCGCTTTCCCATTATGCCCAGACTAACACAACAAATTGGTGAGGTGGGCACCGCATATCACAAATCAAAATATATGTATGAAGACATAGCTAGCCGAAAAGGACATGAATGAACCGAAACGAAAAAAAGCAACTAGACTAACAAAAAGCAATGCACACCCAATAATTCAGAGAAATAACAATAGTTTATTGACAACCAACAAGAACAGTATTGTTAAAACCACTTAAAAAGGCCTCAAAGGCCAAGACAATAAACAAGTGCCCTAGACAATAAACAGGGCAACAAGTAATGTGCCAGGTGGGGTAAAACCCTCACAATGAATGTCCTGCCAATATTGCACTATACATAGATGAAAAACATAGATGAACAAAGGACAAAATTAAAGCATGTACAACAAATACTCATAATCCAGAAAATACAAATGTAACATAATCCATCATGTAAATAAATGACTGCAATGGCAGGGCTCCCTGGCACACAGCACCTACACCCCACGCCTTCCGTTATGCCACCATAACTTCTTCAGGAGTTGTCATGATGCCCGGAACACATCCAATCAACAGGGATCTTGCACTAGCCCACCCCCTGTGTGACGTCGGTATTGCTTTAAAAGGAGCGGTTACATGACCGCGCCACGCAGTCTGCACAGAGAGAGGAAGGAGGTTGTTACTGGCTGCAGTGCACACAGCTCGTGATTATAAAAACGCTGCTGGTGCTGCTGCTGCTGTTGTGTACTACAGACTACTGAGAAGATATTGTAGCAAAGGAAAGGAAAGATTAGGAAAGTGGAGAGGAGAAACATCTAGTGATTGAGAGAGAAATATAGAGAGGGGGCGAAAAATAGATAGATTAGGCATAGGACAGTAAAGGTTGCACGGAATAAAAACGTGCTGTACAGATATACAAGTCCTATACTTCTGATAGTGTGTACTGTATATCACATCCGTTTTATTCTGAGAGACAAAAATACCTGGTGCAGGTGTATGGCATAATATCTTTAGAAAAGTGCTATATATATATATATATATATATATATATATATATATATATAGACAATTTCTATACGTGGACCCTTCTGATAGTGTGTATATCACATCCGTCTTATCCTGAGAGACAAAAATACCTGGTGCAGGTGCATAGCACAAAAGTCTTTGAAAAAGTGCTATATATATAGGCAATTTCTATACTTGTCCTACATATTACAAGTCATATATATATATATATATATATATATATATATATACACACACAAGTCCTATATATTACAGAAAATACTGTTCTCATCTACCAAGTGTAGAAATCAGAATTTGAATATAAAGTCATGGCACAACGGCAGCAGGAAACCTCAAAGCGTTTCAGGCAGAGGGCAGGGCAGAGAGTCTGGCTCAAGGGGCAGAAGAGGAAGTAGCACAGGTAGAGGGTGCAGTGGCAGGCCTGAGCTTCCTTTGTCACACCAGGGTCTTGTCCACATGTCTAATTCTACAGTCCTGGAGTGGCTGGCTCACACTTCGACGACCACAAGGATGAGTAGTGAGACAGTCAGCCAGGTATCTGTGGGTACCTTGGACACGACCCTGACTTGGCACGGGCACGCAGAAATTCCCCCATGTCCTCCATCTGACATCCTCAGCAACATCCTGCTAACTTTTGACCCGCCGCCTGCAAGGGAACTGTTGGCATCTATGAGTAGCGAACTGCTCTTTGATGATGTTGAGCACGTGGGGGAAGAGACAGGGGACAATCAAGTGCAGGACATAGCTGTGTCGGAGGCAATATCAGAGCAGCCAATGTTAGGCCTGGCAGGAGAGCAGTAGGCAGTAGACAAGAGAGGTCTGGGCAGGAGCCTGATGAGGATGATAGCATCATTCTGGAACAGGATGATGCTACATCGGATGTTACATGGGATCCATGGCAGGATTTGGTTTATTTTACGGATGTCAACCGGGAATCCGTCCGCCAGCAGGCCCGCCACAACTAAGAAGCAGACAGGCAGCAGTAGTCAACTAACAAGTCGGAAGCGTAGCCCGGAAAAGCAGATGACCACTGGGGAAACCTCTACCACTGCAGGTCCTAGTATCGTCAGCGCCCGCCCATCCTCGCAGTCTGTCGGTACTAGACTCTACAACACGCTTGTGTGGCAGTTTTTCTAAAAGTGCCCGGAGGATACCTATGTGGTCATCTGTCGCCTGTGCGACAGGCGCATTAAAAGAGGCCAGAGTTGCTATCCTGGCACCAGCGCCATGGCTGCCCATATGAAGCGCCACTACCTTTCCGCCTGGGGGAAATGGGGTAATAGTGGGTCACATCAGGCCCAGGCAGAGCCGCGGTCAACAGCAGCAGGAAGCAGCAGTAGTCAGGGGGGCCTTTCACAGAGTCAGACCTCCTCTGTGGAAGGGAGTGTGGCTTCACTCTCTTCTTCGCTGGTGGCCCCTGTGTTGCTAGCAGTAGGCACCCTGGCATTGTGGAGTCCCTATACCAAAGGCAGACATATGCACCCAGCAATCCCGCAGCAGTCAAGCTGAACGCCCACCTGGCCAAGTTGCTGGTGCTCCAGGCTCTGCCATTTAAAGTTGTTGAGTTGACACTACTTTTCCAACACAGCTATCCGGGCCATGTATAGCTATGTTCGCGAAAAGGTTGCTGACTCACTGAGCCATTCAGTGAGCAAACATGTACATTTAACCACAGATCTGGAGCTGTAATTACGGGCAAGGGCAGTATATGTCCATTACTGCTCAGTGGGTAAATGTAATATGGCCGGCGGACCCCCAGCAACTTGGCCAGGGAAGGGCGATGACACCACCCCGTTGTCACAGCAGGGTTCCTGTGTCGCGGTCCTCTTCCACCTCCTTCAGTAGGTCCAAAACCTCCTCAACCGCCAGTGTTCCTCCCTTGTACCACTTGGGTGTAGCATGGAGTTGTCATGCTGTGCTGCATCTAGCCTGCCTCGGTGAAAAGAGACACACAGAGCAAGAGCTGCACTGCCTGCTCGAGACAGAAATCCTCTTGTGGTTGACTCCACGCCATCTTAAAGTTGGGATGGTGGTGAGTGACAATGGAAGCAACATTCTCTCTGCGCTGCGTTGAGGAGGTATGAGGCACGCCCCATGTATGGCACATGTTTTAAACCTAATTCACTGGCATCCATGTTGCCTACTGCTGTGCCTGCCCTTGCCTCCTTATTGACTACTGCTGGGCCTTAACTGGCATCCAGGTTGACTACTGGTGTGCCTGCCCTTGCCTCCATGTTGGCTACTGCTGGGCCTTGGGAGACAATGTGGATTGGCACAGAGGTCATTTGTCTTCACTTCCTGGATTTCAAACAGCTACCAGTGTGGCAGAACCATACAGATATGGTTATACATTATATAGACACATCTATATAACTTTTAATGTACTTTTAATAGAAAAAAGTTTTCCTTATGTGGAGTCTCCTTTATTGGTTATAACCAAGCTTAAGAGCATGTTCCAAGTAACACTGGGGCCACACTCTCCTATCCTGCTTCCCTGCTGGTCATCCTCCCTGCAGCTCCGCACCCGCCTTGGTGCTGCATAGAGGATAAGCGACTGTAGCAGTGTCCCACCTTAGAAGCTGAGTAGTTGATGGGCTAGCCTCAAGCTAAAAACCATGCCGAAGTGCAGCAGGGAACTCCAATGAAGACACAGGGGAGTGAAAAGGTACCATGTTTCTCCAAAAAGAAGACAGTGACTGGCAGCGGCATGCGTAAAGCGGCAGGAAGTGTGCGTCATCGCTTGGCGGGACGTGTGGAGAATGAGGGGACAGATGGAACAGGCTGCCTGCGGCACCGGCTGTGGAGGTCCACAAGAGGATTAGGTGAGTCCTGTGTGGCAGCAGGTGGCAGTGGGTGGCCTTACTTTCAGGGGGGGGGGGCTAGTTTAGAGTAGGGGTGCCTTATCTTTGGGGGGATGCCTTACTTTTTTAGGAGGGTGTCTTATTTTCGGGGAAACACGGTAAATGCAGTATTAGCTCCCCGATCGCTTTCACCACCTGTCTGAGCATTTTATGTTACTAAGGCATACAGGGTGGAAAACCCAATTATTAAAATATCTTTTAGGGGTTATCCCAGGATTTTAAGGAAACCTGTCAGCAGTTTTACTACACTAACACTAAACAGCCATTTCATACAAGGCAGTTTTCTGACTGGATGTGGTTTTTAGAGACACTGCCATTATAGAGGGCAAGATCATGTCTGAGGTCAGGACACTGTTTTCTTGGTCCCCAGTTCCCAATAGATTTTTTTTAGTAATTGTCTTAAAGGGGTACTCTGTTGTAAAACTTTTTATATAGTACTGCAGTTATATAGAAAATAATAAAGATGCTATTCTTACCTCACTGCACTCCCTGGTGTCTTCCTGTGGTGTGCCCAGGTCCCTTGTTAAACAATCAAACCCCCACTTCCGAGATGGACTCGTCCTCTCAGCCATTCACTGGCCGCGGTGCTGTTCCATTTCAGTCAGTGATTGACTGGGCAGGCTGTCACTGCTAAAACAAATCTATCTCAGTAGTGGTAGCAGGATCGTTCAGTAGGGACCCGGAGACACCACAGGAGGACATTGGGAGAGCGCTGTGAGGTAAGAATAGCATCTTTGTCATTCTCTATATAATTGCTGCACAATATTTTGCAATGCCAGTGTACCCCTTTAACCCCTTAAGGTCAAAGCCAATTTTCGTTTTTGCTCCGTTGCTTTTTACATTTTATGTTTAAAAGTCCATAGCACTTGCATTTTCACCTAGAGACTTTTATGAGCGCTTATTTTTTGCGAAACCAATTGTACTTTGCAATGACAGGCATTATTTTTCCATAAAATATGCTGCAAAACCGGAAAAAAATAATTTGTGCTGTCAAATTGAAAAAAACAAATTTGTTTTGATTTTGGGGAGTTTTGCATTTATTCCGTTCGCCCTATGGTAAAACTGACTTTTTATGCATGTTCCTCAAGTTGTTACAATTACAATGATATGTAACATGTCTAACTTTTCTTTTATCTGATGGCTTTTAAAAAATTCAAACCATTGTTAACAAATATATGTTCCTTAAAATCGCTCCATTCCCAGGCTTATAGCGCTTTTATACTTTGGTCTATGGGGCTGTGTGAGGTGTCATTTTTTGCGCCATGATGTGTTCTTTCTATCAGTACCTTAATTGCGCACATACGACTTTTTGATCACTTTTTATTACATTTTTTCTGGATTTGATGTGACCAAAAATGCGCAATTTAGCACTTTGGAATTTTTTTGCACTGACGCAATTTACCGTGCAAGATCAGAAATGTGATAATTTAATAGCTCGGGCGATTACGTGCGCGGCGATAGCAAATATGTTTATTTATTTGTTTATTTATTAATTTATATTTGTAAAATGGGAAAAGGGGGGTGATTTGGACTTTTATTAGGGGAGGGGATTTTTTATTAATAAAAACACTTTTTTACTTTTTTTTTTACATTAACAAGAAGTCCCTCTGGGGGACTTGTATATAAACAGCACTGATCTCTCATAGAGATCAATGCTGTGTATATACACAGCAAAGATCGATTAGATCGGTCATAGATTGCTTTGGCCTGCTGCAGGCTACAGCAATCTATTGCCGAGCCGGGATCAGCGTCATTGCAACGCTGAGCCCCGGCACGGGCAGAACAACGGATCCCCCCCTCGCGGGGGGGAGATCCGTCCCACTAAACACCAGGGATGTGCAATACAAAGCACTGCAATGCAGCTGGCAGGTTTGACAGCTGCATTGAAGTGCTTAATTACGTCATGGTGCCGTCATGGGTCCCGTTGCCATGCCGGCTAATAGATGCACTGCCCGGCTGCAGATTGCAGCCGGGAGCGGTGCCATTCAGAGCGGGGACCCCGCTCTGAACACCCCCGCGGCACCATGCCGTACAAGGTACGTCATGGGTTGCTAAGGGGTTAAGTGACATTACTACTATACACAATGAACACCTACAATGGTTTGCAATAAATTAGAATATCAACAAAAAGTTTTTAGTTTTTTTTTCAAGTTATTCAATTCAAAAAGTGAGCTTATATATTTTATAGAGTCATTACATACAGAGTGAACTTTTTCAAGCGTTTATTTCTGGTAAAGTTAATAATTGTGGAGTATAGCCAAGAAAAAACAGTCAGTATTTCAGAAAATTAAAATATTATATAAAACCAACAGAACAAAAAAGGTTTTTAACACATAAATGTTGACCAAATGAAAAGTCTGAACAGTAAATGCCCTGCATACTTGGTCGAGGCACCTTTTGCATGAATGACGGCATCAATGCAGTGTGGCATCGAGGTGATCAGCTGATGGCACTGCAGAGGGGTTATTGAAGCCCAGGTTGGTTTGATAGCGGCCTTCAGCTCGTCTGCATTGCTGGGTCTGGTGTCTTTCATCTTCATCTTGACAATACCCCATAACTTCTCTATGGGGTTAAGGTCTGGCGAGTTTGCTGGCCAATTAAGCACATTGATGCTGTGGTTAGTAAACCAGGTATTGGTACTTTTGGCAGTGTGGACAGGTGCCAAATCCTGCTGGAAGATGAAAATTCCATCTCCAAAGATCTTTTCAGCACGGGGAAGCATGAAGTGCTCTGAAATTTCCTAGTAGTCGGCAGCATTGACTTTGGTGTTGAGGAAACACATTAAACCTACACCAGCAGATAACGTGGCTGCCCAAACCATCACTGATTGAGGAAACTTCATACTAGACCTCAAGCAGCTTGGATTGTGTGCCTCTCCACTCTTCCTCCAGACTCTGGGACCTTGATTTCCAAATGAAATGCAAAATTGACTTTCATCTAAAATCAGCACCTTAGACCACCAACAGTCCAGTTCTTCTTTTCTTTGGCCCAGATAAGACGCTTCTGGCGTTGTTTATTGGTCAGGAGTGGCTTGACACATGGGATGCAACACTTGTAGCCCATGTCCTGCAGATGTCTGTATGTGGTGGCTTTTGAAGCACTGACTCCAGCAGCAGTCCACTTTTTGTGAATCTCTCCCAAATTTTTGAATGGCATTTTCTTTACAATCCTGTTGTCAGCAACTTACCTGACCGCGATCCAGCGGCATCTGCCCCGGCTGGAGGGCAGCGCCTCCCTCCTCGCCGAGGCCGGGTGACGTCACGGAGACCCGACGGAGTCCCTAGCAACCAAGGGAGCCGTGGGTCTCGCGTCAGTCAGATCCGCCCGGCCAAGCAGCTGAGTGCTGTAACACTCAGGCTGAGTGACAGATCCCCCTGCCGCTCAGCCTGCAGTGCACCAGCTGCAGTGTATTTGGATTCAGGAGGCCGGACCAATCAGCCTTTGGTCCGGGCTCCTGATCCAGTATAAAGTTTAGTCAGTATCACCTTCCAGTGCTGGTTATTAGGTCCTCTCCTGATCCCAGCTCCCCCTTGTCTACTCCTGCGAACCCCGTCCTAATTCCTTCCTGCCTGACTTACTCGTTTTCCTGACCTCCGCCTGACCTTTTGACTATCCGTTGTCTCACTGATTTTGTACCGCGTTGCACGTGTGATTTGACCCGGCTTGTTCCACTATTCTAATTGTGTTTTGTCTGTCTGTATTGTTCTGTGTGTTCACATACGTAGTGAAGGGAAAGTCTTTGTGGTTGTCCGCAACCACCAAGGGGTGATTGAGGCAAATAGGTAGGGTCAGTGGGAGGGATTCAGATCCAGGGCCCACTGTCTCTTGTCTGTTTGTGCCCACCTGCCCTGACACCTGTTAAGACTGCGGTTTTCCCGGTTGCTTGTGCACCTGTTTCTACCACACTTTTTCCGTCCATTCAACTTTCCATTAATATGCTTTGATACAGCACTTTGAGAACAGCCAGCTTTTTTAGCAATGAACTTTTGTGGCTTACCCTCCTTGTGGAGTGTGTGAATGACTGCCTTCTGGACATCTGTCAAGTCAGCAGTCTTCCTCATGATTGTGTTGCATACTGAACCAGACTAAGGGACCTTTTATACCACTTAGGAAGCCACTGCATGTGGTTTGGGTTAATTATTCTAATTTTATGAAATACTGACTTTTGGGTTTTTCTTGGCTGTAATCCATAATCATCAACTTTAACAGAAATAAACGCTTGAAAAAGTTCACTCTGTATGCAATGAATATATGAGGTCACTTTTTGAATTGAAATACTGAAAAAAAAAAACTTTTTGTTGATATTCTAATTTATTGCAAACCACTGTAGCTGTAAACTAAGACATAACCATACTGGAAGCAAAGGGCAAAATGGTAATTTTACATAAACTATGATAATGGCGTAATAAAAGGTCAACATGCAAATTAGCCTGTCTCCCTGACATAGATTTCATTGTCCAACTATTGTTCTGCTAACATCTCTGTGGTCTCTGTTGCTGCAGCGCTTACCTGTATGAGGAAACAGAAGGAACATTTTGTACTTATTTAAACAGCGATATGTAAACTGCTCAAGTGCTGAGATTTCTCAATAATATCACATGGTCAAACCTGGTCAGTAATCTCAGCAATGTCACAATATTGTAAATACATAAATATATTTGTCCAATATAAAATAAATGTTTCCAATTCTAAGGAAATTGGTCAAATAAATAAATTGCTCACAGTCTGGGTTATCCATTAAACTAAAATACCCAAGAATCTCATGGTAGGACATCTTCATTTCTTTTAATTTCTTTAAAGCTCCCTCTTCTGATACAGCATCCAAAACCAATGTATATTTATAGATTTAGGCTATGTTCACACTACGTATGAGACCGCCGTTCCGTGACTCCGGCCGGGCGTATATCGTATACTTTCAAGCAAACGCATCAACCTCAAAACTATGTGCGTATATTCGCGGTTCGCACTTCGGCCAGAAACATACGCAGTGTGAACATAGCCTCAAAGGGGTGAGCTGGTTGTGATCATACATGTACAATCCAAGATATGTGATGAGCTGCTAGATATCCATTATCTATCTATCTATCTATCTATCTATCTATCTATCTATCTATCTATCTCATTACAGGAGGAGATATAAGAGGACAATAATCACATGTCCTTCATGCACCAGCATCTTCTGCCGTTCTCAGCCCCACCCCCTCATGACATCACCACAGGTCCTTCATCCACAAGTATCCTCTCCAGTTCTCAGCCCCGCCCCCTTATGACGTCACCACAGGTCCTTCCTCATCGCTCTGCAGGCTGTCTGCAAAAGAAATAGCTTTTGCAGACAGCATTAAAGGGGTTATCCAGTGCTACAAAAACATGGCCAGTTTCTTTCAGAGACAACACGACTCTTGTCTCCAGTTCAGGTGCGGTTTGCAATTAAGCTCCATTCACTTCAATGGAAATGAGCAGCAAAACCCCGCCCAAGCTGGAGACAAGAGTACTGCTGTCTCTGGAGGAAAGTGGCCATGTTTTTGCAGCGCTGGATAACCCCTTTAAGCCTCTGAGACCTCAGTGGGCCCCTGCCAGTGTGGGCCCAGGAGCCACTGCCCCCATGCCCCCCCCTAATTTCGCTTATGATTATATAGTATGAGACCTAATATTAAAAAAAAAAAAGTTGGACAAAATCTGGCTGAGCCATTGGACATTGTGAGATCATATGAGAGATCGCGCAGGTGCATGTTATCATCAGCAAACTCATGCTAATTCACATACAATAGACTTCTGGATAATCAACAAGCTGTATGTGGGGCAAGATGGTTTGCTTTGGATTTGGATCATAAACTCAGCCCCTGCTGTGCACTTTAGAAGACTCAAGGAGTGTGATGTATTCTTGTCTGCTTGGAGGGCAAATGGAGTGGCCAACTGATATATATCCCAGGTTAACAGTGGCTGCCTCAGGCCCAGTGGGTATCCAGAAGCAGAAGGATACCACCTGCAGGTGATTGAGGAATATCGCTACAAACTGGTGAAACGACCCCTATCGTATTGCCAATAACCTGATTGGATGGACTGTTGTAAGGAAGGTCGGAATTTACCTGAGTGAGGGGTGGAATTGGGAGTGTCTGTGGGTGTGAATGTGATAGTACTTTGTATATATACAGGGCCATATAGGCAAGAGTTAGTTAGGTATTAGTTATCTATATAGTTAAATATTAGTCATGTATATTAGATATTAATATAATTATATAATAATATATAGATATTAATTAGGTATATAGGTTAGTCATATTTGTATATAGTATATGTTACTTGTTTTATTGCATGTTTAGTTCAGGTAAAGGACATATAAAGAGGGTTTTGCCTTTTATTCTTTTCTTTATTCTTTATTTTTATTAAACTTATAATTTCCTTAAGGCTTTGACATCTGGTCAATAGAAATAGTGCTAGGGAGAATAGGTAGCAGATATAGGATTCTACAATATGTTTTTTAAATTAAAGCAGTAAATGGGGAGGTGGCCATGAAAGTGTACTACTACTCCATTTAAATCAGCACTCAAGGACTTTTTCTTTATGGAAACTGATATAACACATTTTATTGTAGGATATAAAATATACACATGGAAATATATCTGAGCGGGTATATAGTTGATGATGGACTTTGTACGTTCTTCCATTGTAAGGCAGCAAGTTGTAGCCTTAAGACTGCTCTCTTATGTTCATCTTTTCTTTCCGCTTTTTTTTCCCCCAGTCTTGTATTGCTCTCAGATTAAAGCTTCCTTGATATTTTACTAAGAGAAATCACTGCTACGGTGAAGTAGAAATGTTCATGTGACGTACTCTAGGATCTAGAAAATGCAAGCATTTACATTAAGGGGCTCTTTTCATTTCAGGGAAAGGCATGGCCTTGGAGAAAAATAACCATAAAGTCCTAGGAATTGATTTTTATGAACAAAAATAACATTTTGATTGTGCTATATTTACTTATGTATTACTTATGGAAAGAAAAATAAATAAATGTAGATATAAATGTGTTGCCTAGATTTTCTTTACTGATTAGAGCCGGATACTGAAACATTTTTTTTTATCTGATTGATTGGTTTATATATTCTGATTGTAATTTTTTTTTTATATAATCATTATTATATTATTATGGATGCAGTCATCTTGCCTGATGAGCTTCTTGAACAGCATTTAGAGATGTGATTTACAGCAAGCCCTATGGAACTAGGCACCATAGACTGTTCCAGGCCCTATTTATATAAAAGGGAGAGGTTTGTTTTGGCTATGCTCTGCGACTTGTGCAGTGGCCATTCAACAGGATGGGGGGGGAGGGGTTTGCAATGATCACGGCCCAATTAAATGTATAGATGTATGAAAGGGGCTATTCAAACTAATCGGTCCATAGTGATCATGTGTGCGGACAGAACTATCAGCCGCAAAGCTCCTGTTTAAATAGAGAGATCACTTTCTTACCTTGTTTATTATGCCTCTTTGGCTTTGGGGAAAATGTGATCCATTCCTCTTTAAATAAGACTGCTTCTTTAAGCAGAAGATGCATCCTGTACCGACAATTCATGTCCACATTGATTGAACCACTTATTCCTTACACACGGCTGACACTTCAAGCTCTCTATTTCTTAGCAGTGGGAACAGATACCTTGTTTACAAGAAATATCAATCCTGTTGTCTCACAGATAGTGAAATGGAGCTTTGGACTAAAAAATAAAGATAAGTAGAAATACAGAATATTGCCATTCATATGAGAATTTAATTTTCTATACTGAATATGCAGCAAGCTCATGTCCGATATCAATGTCCGTGCAGCCATTGTTGCACAATCGTCAAGCAGTGTTATAGGCTCAATAAGAATATCAGGCCATGTTATATGGCCTTAAGGCTGGCTTTCCACATATGGATTCAAAATGTATTCTGAATGTGTATACTTTCAGTACATAATTATTAAGAGCTTGAAAAAAGACAACACTACATCAAGTTTAAAGGACAACTCCGGCGGGACCCCCCCAAAAAAAAAAAACACAGACACACACAGACACCATACTCACCATCCCTCCGGTGACGATCGCCACTCCATTCGGCCGCCGGCCGCCTCACCGTCACCTGCGTCCGCCGTCCAGCGATGTCTCCTTCTTCCGGGTCCATGAGAGAGAAAAGGCTGCCAGCGCGCTTGCGCACCGGCAGCCTTTTCATTGGCTGGAGCGCATCACATGGCTTCCAGCAAGCTCAGCCAATCAGGGCTGAGCAAGCTGGAAGCCATGTGATGCGCTCCAGCCAATGAAAAGGCTGCTGGTGCGCATGTGCACCAGCAGCCTTTTCTCTCCCATTCACTCTCAATGAAGACGCCGAGGAGGAAGAAGACCCGGACCGCCCCCAGCTCTGACATCACCCGACACCAGAGAAGAGGACCGTGACGACCGTAATAGGTAATGTATATATTCTTTAACTTCCGGGGTGGGGGGTCGGGGGTCGGAAAGTGGGGGAAGGGGGCCAGACCGGGTATTTAACCACATTACAAAGTTATATAACTTTGTAATGTGTGTTAAATAAGCCAAAAAAAATTTTCGCCGGAGTTGTCCTTTAACCATAATGTGTTGATCCAGAGGAAGGCAAAAACCCTAATGAGGCAGATTACAATTGCCCCATCACAGAAAGAAAATTCCTTCCCAACTCCAATATGACAGTCAAAATAAATCCTTAGATCAACGTCCTATCACATGAAATCTAGAGCCCATAACTTGCAATGTTATGTTTTTCAAGAAAAGCCTCCTGGCCTCCCTTAAACTTCTCCACCAATTAGCTGTACAATGTTGCTGATAGTCCCGGCACAGGAAGAAAGAAATGTGGCCATTATGATTAATAGAGTCACTCACCTGCTTAATTGCATCCTAACTAATGAATGACTTTATTATATATATACATATACATATACATTATTATAGACCTTCTTAAGCTATGACAGGAATGATTAGGTCTGGTAGCAAGGAATCCAACAGCATCCAAGTGGAATATTAAGTCCTAATTGAAGGATCCAGTTTACAAAACAAGGTTTTGACTTCACAATGAGCCTTTGTCAAGTATATTACATACTTAAACGGGTACTCCGGCGCTGATAAAAAAAAAAGGCAGCCTTAAAAATGTTGTACTACATGGCACCCCTCCACATGAATGAGGAACCAAGTAAAACATGATTTGAGAGAATCCTGAAATGTATGGGCCTCTATATTATGTCCATATGTTTTTTTTAACTCTTTTTAACTCTACTGTTGTCATTTAGTGTCTGATATGAACCCTGTAAAGCACTCAGTACTAGATTTGCATGCCTTATGGAAAATCCAGCTCTGATGGCATTATTTCCTGTTTCTTATATGGTGCCAGCACATTCCACAGTGCAGAAATCACCACCATTCACATCAGTCCCTGCCCCCAGTGAGGATAACAATCTCGTTTCCATCATCCTCTCCAGCAGCCACAGCCAGCACAGCTCTGGGAGTCGAGTCGTGACATCACCATTTTATCTAGGAAGTGAAGCCTTGATACAGTAGTAAGTGCAAGGGAAAAAAAAGCACTTTATAAGCATTTCCCATAATAAGTGTATATTGGTGATTTGTGTAACTTTTGGGGGGCAATACAATACCTTAATAAAAATTTTCGCCGGACTTCTCCTTCAATTCCAGAGTGCTATACCAGCCATAGGGGTAACAAACAGGAACAATACAAGATCAAAACACAATACATGAAGGCAAATGGCCGACTGGTGTATTAACTATTTTTGTTAGAGAAAGCTATAGGCAGCCTTAAAAAATGTTGTACTACATGGCACCCCTCCATATGAATGAGCAACCAAGTAATACATGATTTGAGGGAATCCTGCAATGTATGGGACTCTATATTATGTCCATATGTTTTTTTTAACTGTTTTTAACTCTGCTGTTGTCATTTAGTGTCTGATATGAACCCTGTAAAGCACTCAGTACTAGATTTGCATGCCTTATGGAAAATCCAGCTCTGATGGCATTATTTCCTGTTTCTTATATGGTGCCAGCACATTCCACAGTGCAGAAATCACCACCATTCACATCAGTCCCTGCCCCCAGTGAGGATAACAATCTCGTTTCCATCATCCTCTCCAGCAGCCACAGCCAGCACAGCTCTGGGAGTCGAGTCGTGACATCACCATTTTATCTAGGAAGTGAAGCCTTGATACAGTAGTAAGTGCAAGGGAAAAAAAAGCACTTTATAAGCATTTCCCATAATAAGTGTATATTGGTGATTTGTGTAACTTTTGGGGGGCAATACAATACCTTAATAAAAATTTTCGCCGGACTTCTCCTTCAATTCCAGAGTGCTATACCAGCCATAGGGGTAACAAACAGGAACAATACAAGATCAAAACACAATACATGAAGGCAAATGGCCGACTGGTGTATTAACTATTTTTGTTAGAGAAAGCTATAGGCAGCCTTAAAAAATGTTGTACTACATGGCACCCCTCCATATGAATGAGCAACCAAGTAATACATGATTTGAGGGAATCCTGCAATGTATGGGACTCTATATTATGTCCATATGTTTTTTTTAACTGTTTTTAACTCTGCTGTTGTCATTTAGTGTCTGATATGAACCCTGTATAGCATTCAGTACTAGATTTGCATGCCTTATGGAAAATCCAGCTCTGATGGCATTATTTCCTGTTTATTATATAGTGCCAGCACATTCCACAGTGCAGAAATCACCACCATTCACATCAGTCCCTGCCCCCAGTGAGGATCACAATCTCATTTCCATAACTCAGGAACGGTCCATTTCTAGCTGATTTTAATGAATACTTTTTTTAAATTCTATTTTACATAACAGAAGCTCTGAAAAGAAAGCAATATAGAAAATGTGTCAAACAAAATCAAAAGTGCAACCAGTGACATATAATGCATACTATTATCATTTTATAATTTCCTGGTAAACCAGTCACAATCTCTGCTTCTTGCTTATTCTTATTCACTTGTTTCTTGTTTAAACCCTTCAGGACCGTTTAAATTTTCGTACTTTTGTTTTTTCCCTCCTTGCATTTAAAAGGCCGTAGCTTTTCCTTTTTTCATCTACAGACCCACACAAAACCCTTTTTTGTGCCACTAATTGTACTTTGCAATGACTGACTTAATTTTTCCATAAAATATGCAGCAAAACTGGAAAAAAAAAATAAATTTGTGCAGTGAATTTAAAAATAAAACACAATTTTTTTATTGGGGGGGGGGTTGTTTACAGCATTTACCCTATGGTAAAAATTACATGTTATCTATGTTCCTCAAGTCAGTACTATTACAACGATATGTAACTTGTATGACTTATTTTATTTGACGGCTTTTAAAAAAGTAAAACTTTTTTAAAAATCTAAATGCTCCTTAAAATTGCTCTATTTCCATGCTTATAATTCTTTTATTTTTGTGCCATGATAAGAACTTTCTATCGAAACCTTGACTGCGTATATGGGACTTTTTGATCGCTTTTTATTACAATTTTTCTGGATTTGATGCGACCAAGAATGCACAATTTTGCACTTTGGCTGGTGCGAAACCAGGAATGTGATAATTTATTAGTTTGGGAGATTACGCACGCGTCGATACCAAATATGTTTATTTATTTATTTTATTTATAGAATGGGAATATGGGGGTGATTTAAATTTTTATTATTAGAGGAGGGGATTTTTTATTAATGAAAAAACTTTTTTTTTAAACATAGTAATTAGAAGTCCCTGTGGAACTTCTATATACACAGCATTGATCTCCCATTGAGATCAATGCTGCGTATATAACAGAGCACTGATCCATGCACCGATGCAGACCAGATCAGCAGAATACCGTGGCGGGATCAGCATCATTTCGATGGCCGGGTAAGTTAAACGGATCGCCTCTCCGCGATTGCATCACCGGGGGGGGGGGGGGGGGGGGTTGCATCCGCCCACTACACCACCAATGATGGGGACAAATAGCCATTTAGATCCAGCTGTCAGCTATGAGCTATGCTCATTAGGCGCAGCGATCGGACCGCGCCCGCTAATTAGAGATGAGCAGAACTTTTTAGACTTTCAGTCCGAAAGCCGCTCACTCCAGTGCGATGCCTGCGATCCCGGGAGCGTAGTTGTGCTCCCAGGAATCTGCGGGCAGGACCTTCCAGGGAATTCAAGATACATTCCCAGGAAATCCAGGGAATGTATCTGAATTCCCTGGAAGATCCTGCCCGCAGATTCCCGGGAGCACAACTACGCTCCCGGGATTGCAGGCATCCTAGGCATTGTAATTGAGCGAAGATGCCGTTGGACCAAAAGTCAGACGGTTTGCTCATCTCTGCCACTAATGGCCGCGGTTCCGGGCTATTATTAGCACCCGGGACTGTGGCGGTTCAGAGCGTGGTCGTTGCACGGCCCCGCTCTGAACTCCCATACCCGACTGAGGACGTACAGTTACGTCCTTTTTCGTGAAAGGGTTAATCTGAGAAAATAACATTGTAGCAAAGCACAGCTGTATGAGCAGCTCAGGACCAGAATGTTTCTATCCACTGACAAAAAAAAGATTTTAGGAATAGCAAAACAGAGTTTATAAGAAAGTTTTGATGCAATAAATAGAATTTATTTCTACATAAATCTCCTTGCATTAATCCCTAGACGACCCATGCCCTACCCGATTGCCATTATTTGCCACAGGGCTCATAACGGGTAAGGAGTGGCTGCTATCAGCGGTCGCACAGCAGCCCGCCATTAACCACTTAAATGATTCGCGATCAGTGTTTGGCTATGCTCACACAATGTAAAAAAAAGAGAAAAGCTGCCTGCTTTTTCTATTTAAAAAGACGTTCATTATTGCCGCGATGTAACTGACTGCAATGCATCCAAGTCAATGGGATGACGGACGTCCAGTGCATACAATGTATAAAATGACGTTATCTGCGTGGAAGTCAAAATAATGATCATGTCAATTATTTTCGGACAACTTTTGCAAACAACAGACTTCATTTTTTAGTTGTTCACACAATTTTTCCTTTTTCACTGTCCTTTCACCGTTTTTACTATTAAATTCAATGGACTTTTCAATAAAGACACATCCAATTATTCATTATTATTATTATTTTTAATGTATAATGCGCCCTTAAAGGAGAAGACCGGCGAAAATTTTTGTTAAAGTATTGTATTGCTCCCCAATACTGCATCAAGGCTTCACTTCCTGGATAACATGGTGATGTCACGACCCGACTCCCAGAGCTGTGCGGGCTGTGGCTGCTGGAGAGGATAATGGCACTGGGGGACACTGAGGGACACAGGGCACTGGAGGGACACTGAGCATCCCCCTGCCATCATCTTCTCCAGCAGCCACAGCCTGCACAGCTCTGGGAGTCGGGTCGGGTCGTGACATCACCATTTTATCCAGGAAGTGAAGCCTTGATACAGTAGTAAGTTCAGGGGGAAAAAAAGCACTTCCCGTATTAAGTGTATAGTGGTGATTTGTGTAACTTTTGGGGGGCAATACAATACCTTAATAAAAAATTTCATCTGACTTCTCCTTCAATTCCAGAACGCTATACAAGCGATAGGGATAACAAACAGAAGCAATACAAGATCAAAACACATTACATGAAGGCAAATAGCAGACTGGCACACGGGGAAAGAGGACCCACCCAAAGGCCAATTAGGCCACCTGAGCTAGAATTATGTACCAACAGCTGTCATTGCGCTGACAGGCGGACAAATCTCAAAATAACGGTTGTCATTTTAAAAATTATAAACAAACAAGAAAAAACATTGTGGGAACATAGCGTTACAGTGTAAGTGACAGGAACAGCTTCTATCACTTTCTGTTAGGGTACCCACAGTGTTAGGCTCCATTTACACAGAAAGATTATCTAACAGATTATCTGCCAAAGATTTGAAGCCAAAGCCAGAAACAGACTATAAACAGATCAGGTTGTAAAGGAAAGCCTGAGATTTCTTCTCTTATCAAATCCATTCCTGGCTTTGGCTTCAAATCTTTGGCACATAATCTGTCAGATAATCTTTCTGTGTAAATGGACCCTAACTGTTCCCAAACATTTTCCCTGACTGCTAGAGGAAGAATTGTTACCTCTCTGCGGTCCAATTTGCAATCTCCTCATGAAGCCTGGCTCATGCAAGCTCTAGGAGAAAAGCACTGATAATACTAATCAATGCTATGCAATACAATAGTTTTAACCAGTATATGCAATTCAATGATTGCATTTAATAGTCCCCCAGGGGGACATAAAAAGTATAAAAAAATATATGTTTTTAAAAAATATGACAACGACCCTCCCCCAATAGACGTTTTAATAAACCCCTTTACCATTATACAAATAAAACATGCAAAAATAATAAAATAAGTAAACATATTATATATCGTACTATGCAGATCGAATAAAACAAGAATTTTTTTTCCGCACAGTGAGTGGTGTAAACGTAAAGAGGGAGAAAACCACCAGGATTGCAGATTTTTTGTTACATTATGTATTTAAAAAAAATCAACAAAAAGTGATCAAAATTTTCAACCTAAATAAATATGGTACTAATAAAAACTAAAGATATTGGTGCAAAAAATGATGCCCCAAACAGCACGGCAGATGAAAAACTACCCTGTGTAGATGATAAGAGTTATGGTTTTTAGAATACACAACAACATATGTGATTAATATAAAATATACCTTGTATCAACGTGGCCTTAACCCCTAGATGCACCAGAACATTACTGTACGCCCTGATGTCGCTAGGGGAGTTCAGAGGGGGGTCGCACGACGACCCCGCTCTCAACTGCCGCGATCCCGGGTGCTATTTAGGGCCCGGGACCGGGACTATTAGCGGGGTTCCCCATAATTGGTGGTCTAGTGGGAGGGATTGCCCCCCACCCCGCGACTTGGTTGTGGAGGAGCGATCCCGGCATCTGTATCGGCCGGGGTCTGCGCCGTAATGGCGCTGATCCCAGCTCAGCATTCTATTGCTCTCAGCTGCAGCAGCCGAGGGCAATAGAACACAGATCTTATTGATCTATGTAGTATATCCCTCAGAGGGTGATGTGTGGGAAAAAAAATTATTTATATATAAAAAAAAAAAAAATAACCCCCCTTTTCCCATTTTATAAATAAAAATAAATAAACAAATATGTTTGATATCGCCGCATGCGTATTCGCCTGAACTATTAAATTCTCATATTCCTGATTTTGCACAGTAAATGGCGTAAGCGAAAAATTGTAATAAAAAGCAATTAAAAAGTCACATAAACGCAAACAAGGTACCGATAGAAAGAGCACATTATGGAGCAAAAAATGACACCTCACATAGCCCCATAGACCAAAGGATAAAAGTGTTATAAGCATGGTAATAAAGCTTATAGTTATACAAGTTACATATCGTCATAATCATACTGACTTGAGGAACATTGATAGGAAGTCAGTTTTACCCAAGGACGAATGGCATAACCCCCTCCCTCAATTTAAAAAGAATGTGTTATTTTTTATTTTTTCAATTTCACCTCACAAATAATTTTTTTCTGGTTTCAAGGAATATTTTAGGCAAAAATTACTAGTCTTATGGCCTTATATACACAAGGAGGAAACAATGAAAGTGCAAAAAATGAAAACTGGCTGTGTCCCCTAAGGGTTAAGGTGTTAAAGGGGTAATCCAGCGAAAATCTATTGCTTTCAAATCAACTGGTGGCAGAAAGGTATACCGATTTGTAAATGATTTCTGTATAAAAATTTTAAGTCTTCCAGTACTTAGCTGCTGTATACAGCTGTATCCTACAGCAAGTAAAAGCGGAATGTATATTTTACATTTATTTTGCACTTGCATTTATTCTGCATTAACAGTATACACTGCATACAGTGTTTATTATTAGTCAGTCACCCTGACATATTATTGCTTATAACACTTAAGACTGAAGGACAGAGCGTATTTTACTATGAAAACACCTTAAAGGATCGAGTGAAAGGGATTTTAAATGTCATTCTGCGTAAATAGAAGCGGCACATTACATTCGGTGGCATTAACTATTCAAACCAACAAGTACTAGCTCTGAATTATGGATGACTGCAATTTAAATCTTAATATGTTTCTTACTATTTTCTCACCAGCTCCTTAAAGTAATCATCTTGATGAAACAGTAACAAATCTGACTCACTACAAGCTATTTCAATGTAAGTGGGTATAATCATAGGTCGGAGTCTTACATTTACAGTACAGCTCTATATGGGGGCTTTCACAGTACAACCTTAAAGGGGTTATCCACCTAAGAGCAAAAAAATGAAATGCTAGTTGGTCTTAAGCCCCTATTACACGTGGTGACTTTAGGAGCAAACAAGCACGTGGCGGCAGCAAGCTGGTAAATGTAGGGGGGGGGGGCGCGGTGAGGTGCGGGGGGATTGTCTGGGTGATCGCTTGATCGTCCGGGCAGCCCGGAGAGGATAGCGGCAGTCTGCTGCCGCCACTACTATTCCACGGTGCGACGGCACCATATCACTGCTATACGAGTCATTTGTCTTTCAACATGTTGAAAGACAAACGACTGCTATGATCAGCCGACATCGTTAATGTCGGCTGATCGTTGGCTTCTATTACACGGTACGATTTTCGGCTGTAAAGGCCTAATGCCCGATAACCGTTCCGTGTAATAGGGCCTTTACTCACCCCTGAATATTTGGAGCAATTTCCTGTCTTTCTAGTTGCTGCCATTCCTGGGCTACACGTTTTTCTAAAAGCTGATCTACTGTATATCCAAGAAAGGAAACTACATTTCCCATCATGCATCTCCCTGATTGGCCCCTTAGCTTTTTTTCCTGCCCACTGCTGTCATTACTATTGCACAGTACACACAGGACTGTGTTTAGGACAGCTAACCCAGCCCCAAGAAAGGAGATCACATGTCCGTCCTGTGACTACAAAGGGAGGGGGGAAGAGGGAGATAAGCGTGTAGTCAGAGTGGACTCAAAGTAGAGTATTTTACACTTCCAGAGCAGATATGAATGAGAAAAAAACAAAAAAGGCAAAGGGTGCAAGATAGGTTATACATGTATATTAGACATAGGATGGTATTGGGAAGGTGGATTGTTTAGAACATTGTTTTTGTTACCCAGACAATCCCATTAAGTAAGAGCCAGGTCATCAGAAGGTGTATCAGAGACCTATGCAATACTACTGCTATAGGAATGTTGACAAAAGAAAAACTGTGTGTGAAAAACTAATAAACATCCACTGTTTGTAAAAGATGTCTGAAAATAATTGTCATGATCATTATTTTGACGTCCACAGTGATAACATCTGTTATTCAAAACATTTTGTCCATTGGATGTCCATCATCCCATTGACTTCAATGCACTGCAGTCAGTTAAATCGCAGCAATGACAGACGTTTTTTAAATAGCAAAAGCGACCGCCTTTTCTCTACTTTTGACGTTGTATGAACATAGCCTATGGTTGCAGGACAGACTGCACAGATTAACCCTTTCAAACCACAGCTGTAGTAAAGATGACAGGAGTTAACCCCTCAGCAATCACAGGGTAATAGCTGCTTAGAACACATAAAGGAGAAGTAAGGTGAGACCTCTTTTTTTCTCAAGTGCTGGGGAGGATAATAGAAATAGCATGCTCTCACCTTGCCAGCTCCAACGCTGGTTCCAAGTAGGAGGTCCTTCCAAGCCGGGACCTCCGCCGGAAAACTTCAACCCCTGAGAGACTATCGAGGGGGTCTCTCGGGCGCACAGGTAACCTTCATCCACAAAAATAAATTACTTTTGCCCATTTCTTTGGTGTTGGGGAATAAATGTGTTTCAGGGTACGGCCAGATCGACTCTGGGTCCTCAGCAAATTTTATTAACCCTATGTTTTTTTCATGTTTAGAGGTCCCCTGCGGCTCAGGTGCTTAGTAAATGTTACTACAGCTGACTCTACTCCCTTCGCCCAAGGGGACGTACGGTATATAACCCCCCACCTAGAAGTCAAGGTGGGGTCTGTTTATGTTGAAAATATGGATTTCCTTCTTATGCTTAATTTGTGTTCTGATGTGATTCTGGGATTACCCTGGCTGGAGTTACATAACCCTGTTTTTGATTGGTCCGGCATGGAGCTTGTTCGGTGGGGTCCTGAGTGTGCCTCCCATTGTATTAATGTGTCTCTTGCCAAGTGCTCCCCTGGGGAGGGGAAGATTCCAGAATTTCTGTTGGATTATGCGGATGTATTTGATGAGAAGGCAGTGGAGGTATTACCTCCCCACAGACCGTATGGTTGTTCAATTGATTTACTTCCTGGTGTCAAATATCCTAGGGGATGTATTTTCAACCTGTCCTGTCCTGAGACGGAGGCTATGCAGGAATATATAAAAGATAGTCTACGTAAGGGTCATATTCGTCCTTCCTCCTCTCCTTTGGGGGTGGGTTTCTTTTTTGTGAGCAAAAAAGACGAAGGGCTTCGGCCCTGTATTGACTACAGGGAATTAAACAAAAGAACCAGCACCCGCTATCCCTTATCCTAGATTTGTTTAACCAGATAGTGGGAGCTAAATGGTTTTCCAAGGTGGATGTCACAAACTCGCCGGACGTAGGTGGGGAACAGAACAAGACAGTGAGCCCTAACCACTAGAACCCACCTTCTGACCCTACCTACTTGCCTCAACGGCCCTAAACGGCCGTGGACAACCACGGTGTCAGTCCCTGTCCTACACCAGGTGATACACAAAACAAGACAGACGAAACAAACACAATAATGCAAAGTCTACGGTCCGGGTCAGCAACGGCGGTCAGCGAGGTACAAAAACGTAAGGCAGAAGAAGAGTCAGAGACAGACAAGAAGGTCAGGGCAGGCAGCAGACAAAGCAGGTTGGAAGATCAAGCAATAGGTCAGGCAACAGAAGTAACAGAACCAGGAGAGCTGAAGCGCTTAGCTGAGTAACACTCAATAGCCAGCAGGGAAATGAAGAGCCTGCTGCCCTTCCATCTGGAATCAGGGACTGGGTCCAGCACCCGATTGGATCAGCCCTGAACCCAGCACCCAGCTCAGCTGGACAGGTCTACAAGGAGTAACCCCCGCACTGCCAGAGTGTAACAGGCAATGCGGGTGTGGCTGGGAAACCAAGACAGCATCCAGACAGGACTGCAAACAAAAAACAACCAGAGGCTCAGCGCTTCCTCGGTCGCCCAGTACGGACCGAGGAACGCAAAGTCACATTCCTGACAGTACCCCTCCTCTTATGAGGGGCCTCAGGACCCTTATTTAAAGGACCCGGTTTAGAGGGGTTATGGTCATGAAACTTCCGGATGAGACGTGGGGCATGTATATCCTTACTGGCAACCCACGTATTTTCTTCAGGACCATATCCCTTCCACTGGACAAGATATTGGATGGAATTTTGAATTTGACGAGAGTCCAATATCCTGTCCACTTCAAACTCCAGCTCCCCCTGGATGACCAGAGGAGCAGGGAGGACTGAAGGAAGCACAGGATTAACATATTTTTGAGAAGAGACTTATGAAATACATTGTGAATTCTCATAGACCCAGGTAATCGTAATCTGAATGAAACAGGATTAATGATCTCTGTGATAACGTACGGACCAATGTACTTGGGTGCTAGTTTACCAGAGGGAACCTTCAATTTCAAGTTTTTAGTTGAGAGCCATACCTTTTCTCCTATACCGTAATCTGGGCCAGATATGCGTCTTTTGTTCGCCTGTTTCTTAGCTGTCTCTTGGGCTTTGACCAAGTTCTGAAGAGCTTGGGCCCAAACTGTGCACAGTTTAGAATAAATACCTTCGGCCGAAGGGTTTACGGACTCTGACGCATGTACAGAAGAATATCTGGGATTAAAGCCATAATTACAATAAAATGGCGACATCTTGAGTGACTGATTTTCACGATTATTTAGAGCAAATTCCGCTAAGGATAGAAACTCTCTCCATTTATCTTGGCTCCCTGCAACAAAACACCTCAAAAATTGTTCCAGAGATTGGTTCACCCTTTCTGTCTGGCCATTAGATTGTGGGTGAAAAGCCGACGAAAAGGATAATGAGATGCCCAGCCGACCACAAAATTCTCTCCAAAATCTGGAGACAAATTGTACCCCCCTGTCAGAAACTACATTTTCTGGAACACCATGCAAACGTAAGATATGGTTTATGAACAATGTAGCCAAGGTACGAGCATTAGGGAGCTTACGCAGGGGAATAAGGTGACACATCTTAGAAAATCTGTCAACAACCACCCAAATGACTGTTTTTCCCTTAGAGGGTGGCAAATCGGTAATAAAATCCATAGAAATATGAGTCCAAGGTCTGGTAGGCACCGGAAGGGGATGGAGGAGACCTTCAGGTAGTCTACGCAGAACCTTGGATCTGGCGCAAGTTTCACAGGCGTCGACAAATGATTTGACATCTCTTGCCCATGAAGGCCACCAATAATGCCGTGAGAGTAAGTACTTAGTACCTGCAATTCCCGGGTGACCAGCCAACACAGAATTATGAATCTCCTCCAAAACCTTAAGGCGAAGGTTTGGAGGAACAAACAGTTTAGACTCAGGAGTGTTCTGGGGAGCCAGAGACTGAGACTCCGCAATCCGAGCTGCCAGATCGGGTTGCAAAGTGGCCACCACCACCCCGGGTGACAGGATGGTCTCTGGTTGCTCCCTGGGAACTGTGTCGATGTCAAAGCTGCGCGATAAGGCGTCAGCTTTAACATTTTTAGACCCAGGTCGAAAAGAAATTTCAAAATTAAATCGTGTAAAGAACAAAGCCCATCTGGCCTGACGAGGAGTGAGACGTTTGGCTTTATCCAAATATATCAGATTCTTATGATCTGTTAACACCTTAATTCTATGTTTAGCCCCTTCCAGAAAATGTCTCCATTCATCAAAGGCTAATTTAATGGCCAGAAGTTCTCTGTTACCTATGTCATAGTTGCTTTCGGCTTTGGAGAACTTCCTAGAAAAGTAGGCTATGGGTCTGAGGTTGGTGAGGGTCTCTGAACCTTGTGAGAGAACTGCTCCTACCCCAACCTCAGATGCGTCAACTTCAATGACAAAGGGTTGTTCAAAGTCAGGCTGAGTTAACACAGGAGCTTCAGCAAAACACCTCTTAAGCTTGTCAAATGCCAGGATAGCCTCAGGACTCCAATTAACCAGGTCTGCCCCCTTTTTGGTTAGATCAGTTAATGGTTTAGCAATAACAGAAAAACCCTTGATGAACTTTCTATAGTAATTGGCGAATCCCAGGAACCTTTGTAGGGCCTTAAGGCTACTGGGTCGCTCCCAATTTTCAATGGCTGTCACTTTAAGGGGGTCCATACAAAATGAGTTGGAGGTGATCTTATACCCTAAGAATGAGACCTCCTGTATCCCAAACTGGCATTTTGACAGCTTGGCGCAGAGGTGATTTTGCCTTAGCAATTCTAACACAGTACGAACATGCTGAACATGAGAGCACCAATCAGGAGAAAATATCAAAATATCATCTAGATATACCACCAAAAAACGACCCAGATGTTCACGGAACACGTCATTAACAAAATGTTGGAAGACTGCCGGAGCATTACATAATCCAAAGGGCATAACGAGGTATTCGAAATGTCCCTCAGGAGTATTAAAGGCAGTCTTCCACTCGTCTCCCTCCTTTACTCTTATTAGGTTGTATGCTCCCCGCAAATCAATCTTAGAGAACCATTTGGCTCCCACAATTTGGTTAAACAAGTCTGGAATGAGAGGCAGAGGGTGTTGATTTTTCACAGTGATCTTATTCAATTCTCGATAATCAATACAGGGGCGTAGACCACCATCTTTTTTACCCACAAAAAAGAATCCCGCCCCCATGGGAGAAGAGGAGGGACGGATGTGACCTTTACGCAAGCTATCCTTGATATAATCTCGCATAGCCTCTCTTTCTGGACAGGACAAATTAAATATTCTACCCTTAGGGTACTTAGACCCTGGTATCAAGTCAATAGTGCAATCATAGGGACGATGGGGAGGTAATCCATCCACCGATCTCTCATCAAACACATCAGCATAATCAAGCAGAAACTCCGGAATCTCCCCATCATCAGAAGAACATTCAGCAAGCGACAAAGAAATACAATGAGGAGCACACTCTGGTCCCCATCGAACCAGTTCCCTGTTGGGCCAGTCAAACACGGGGTTATGCTGGTCCAACCAGGGTAACCCCAGAATGATATCAGCAGACAAATTTTCCATAAGCAAAAAGTCAAGCTTTTCAAAATGAACTGATCCCACCTTTACCTCAAGATGGGGGGTAATGTAGCGTATATTACCCTGAGCAAAAGGGGCAGAGTCCGCTCCAGTCACATTCAACGGACATTTAAGCTGAAGTGGACATGCCCCCAGACCAGACCAGAAAACAGTATTAATAAAGTTAGCAGAAGCCCCAGAGTCAACCTGGGCATATCCCGAGATAAATTTATCTCCCAAAGTCAAAGAAATAGGCAACAACAACTTCTTTTTCTTGTCGAAGGTTACCTGTGCACCTGAATGACCCCCTCGATAATCATTCAGGCGCTGAAGTTTTTCCGGCGGTGAACCAGGTCTAGCGGTACATTGTCGTACTTGATGCCCCGCTTTGCCACAGTAGAGACACAGATGGTTCTGGAGGCGATATGCACGTCTGGCCTTGGCGTCAGTTGACCCGATCTGCATAGGTTCGTCTTGCGGAGGGGACACAGGAGAGGAAGAAGAAGGTTTAGGAGGTAAGGTCAAAGGACATAAACCAGAAGGGAATTTAGACGTTTCTCTCTCTTTGCGTCTGTCCCGCATACGCCTATCTACCCGTATGGCTAAGGTCATAGTTTCCTCCAGAGTCTCAGGATTAGGATAGGCTACTAACAAGTCCTTCAGTTGGTCAGACAAGCCCGCACGAAACTGGAAACGCAGAGCTGGGTCATTCCAAGTAGAGGGTACACACCACTGCCTAAAGTCAGCACAGTATTCTTCCACTGGTCTCTTACCCTGTCTGAGTGTCGTCAATTGGCGCTCTGCCTCTGCTGCTCGGTCTGGGTCATCATACAGAAGGCCCAAGGCTGAAAAAAATCTGTCAACGGTCATTAAATCAGGGGAGTCAGAAGGTAGTGAGAATGCCCATTCTTGGGGTGGGCCCTGCAGGAGGGACATAATAATGCCCACCCTCTGGGTCTCATCTCCGGAGGAGCGGGGACGTAGCCGAAAAAATAATCTGCACCCCTCCCGAAAGGTCCGGAAATTTTTCCTGTCCCCCTTAAATTTCTCAGGGAGCTGCACTGGGGGTTCAGGAGCCTGCGGGGGGGTCAGACACATCTGCCTGGGCAAGGACTCTTGTTCCTGCACACGCTCAGCAAGGGTCTGAACCAACGTATTCAGACCCTGCATCTGGGTCACCAGGGTGTTCATAGGGTCCATGATGCAGGTGACCCAAAAATCTTCTTTCTGGCTGGCTTTTCTGTCACAAACTCGCCGGACGTAGGTGGGGAACAGAACAAGACAGTGAGCCCTAACCACTAGAACCCACCTTCTGACCCTACCTACTTGCCTCAACGGCCCTAAACGGCCGTGGACAACCACGGTGTCAGTCCCTGTCCTACACCAGGTGATACACAAAACAAGACAGACGAAACAAACACAATAATGCAAAGTCTACGGTCCGGGTCAGCAACGGCGGTCAGCGAGGTACAAAAACGTAAGGCAGAAGAAGAGTCAGAGACAGACAAGAAGGTCAGGGCAGGCAGCAGACAAAGCAGGTTGGAAGATCAAGCAATAGGTCAGGCAACAGAAGTAACAGAACCAGGAGAGCTGAAGCGCTTAGCTGAGTAACACTCAATAGCCAGCAGGGAAATGAAGAGCCTGCTGCCCTTCCATCTGGAATCAGGGACTGGGTCCAGCACCCGATTGGATCAGCCCTGAACCCAGCACCCAGCTCAGCTGGACAGGTCTACAAGGAGTAACCCCCGCACTGCCAGAGTGTAACAGGCAATGCGGGTGTGGCTGGGAAACCAAGACAGCATCCAGACAGGACTGCAAACAAAAAACAACCAGAGGCTCAGCGCTTCCTCGGTCGCCCAGTACGGACCGAGGAACGCAAAGTCACATTCCTGACAGTGGATTTACGGGGAGCATATAACTTAATCAGAATGAGATGAGTGGAAGACCGCCTTCAATACCCCAGAGGGCCATTTTGATTATCTTGTTATGCCCTTTGGGTTATGTAATGCCCTGGCGGTTTTCCAACACTTTGTAAATTATATTTTTCGTGACCATCTAGGATGTTTTCTTGTTGTATATCTAGATGACATTTTGATTTTTTCCCGATTGGGCTTCTCATATTAAGCATGTCCATACAGTCATGAAGCTTCTGAAACAGAATAATCTTTATGCCAAGTTGTCGAAATACCAGTTCGGGATCCAGGAGGTTTCATTTCTGGGGTATCGTATAACCCCAAACTCGGTCCTCTTTATGAACCCCAGCCCGATTCCCGCGCACAGAAATGTTCTATCCCCAGGCACTGGCCCAGGGTGAAGCACTGGAGGCGGGTTGGCCCGCCCCCAGTGAGAGGAAACCCTCGCCCCTCAATGATGCGGCTCCATTAGAATCAATGGAGCTACAGCATTGGAACCGCGGCACCCGCTTTCCCGCGCCGTTCTATTGATATGCTACACTTAAAGGGGTAGTGCGGCGCTCAGAAATTATTCACAGAATAACACACATTACAAAGTTATACAACTTTGTAATGTATGTTATGTCTTTGAATGGCCCCCTTCCCTGTGTCCCCCCCCCCCCACCCGTGTACCCGGAAGTGTGGTGCGCTATACATACCTGTCACTTGCCGACACCAGTCTTCTATCTTTATTCAGCGACGTCTTCTTCGGGCGGACTGCGAACAGCTCCGACTGTTCCGAATGCCGTCCGCCCTCTGCAGCGTCATCCGATGCTCAGCCGCGATTGGCTGAGCATAACTGTGCTCAGCCAATCGCGGCTGAGCACAGTTGTGACGCGGCGGAGGGGGGATGGGCGGCAGGGACTCTGCCATCCGTCCGAAGATGACGTTTGCCACAAGATGGCGGACGGCCCTCGACACGGATCATGTAATGTATAATGCACCACACTTCCGGGTACACGGGTGTGGGTGGTGGTACACGGGGAAGGGGGCGATTCACAGACATAACATACATTACAAAGTTGTATAACTTTGTAATGTGTGTTATTCTGTGAATAATTTCTGAGTGCCGCACTATCCCTTTAAAGCGAATGTACCTGATGGTACATTTGCTTTAATACTTAAATAAAGCTCAAAAACCCAAGGGGTGTTCCCAGAATGCACTGGGAAGCTTATAATGAGAAGCTCCATCTAGCCATGCGTTTATTTACACCCCTGTTTTCCTGCTGACAGGTCCACTTTAACATTTTTATTATAATATTTCTAATAACATAAAGAAGTCACAACAGTCACACTCTCACGGTCAGCTTGACTTTGCAAAATACAAATAAACACTATAAATTTGAAAACACGAACACAACATGGTGCCTTCTCTAGTTCTGCTAAAAATAAAAAGGCTAAATTAATTCTGACAGCACAGATGCTTAAAGAAGCAATATAAATCTCTGGAAAAGAACACTGTATTGTTAGCAGATGGGTTCATTTACATTATTTTAAACATTCATAGTAAAACTGTGTAATTTGGGAACCTTTGTCATAGCTGCAGCGGCATCCCTTGCTTCGCGCCTTCGCTGCACCCATTCTCCTTGCTGGCGGTTCTCAGCAAATGCTGGAGCCCACATGTTGTTGCTTTGCCGCGCCCTCCTCCCCCCAGGGACCTCACCTATCAGTGCTCCTGCTCCGTCCTGCTCTGACCAGTGCATGCATCCCCATCTCCTAGGGCACATGCGCCGACTCTTGAAGATTTAAAGGGCCAGTGCACCCTTAATTGGTTAACATTTAACACCTCCGTACTATAAATATGTGCACCTGCCCTGATCTTCTTTGTTGGAGCCTCTATATGCTAACCCTTAACGTGTGATGCCAGCTTTCCTGCCCATTTATGCTGTTCTATCTAAGAGTAGCATAAACTAGTGACAGAGAATTTGAACAGAGTGATTTATCACTTACATTGTTCTGTGCAGCTGATTCAGAGATATCCTCCTGAATAACAAAGACTCTGAGCACCGCACACTAGTCCTCTGCGTTATGTGTGTGTGCTCGGTAGTCCTTAATATTCATGAGCACCAGTTCTATGTATGTCTGTATACTATGTACATATAACTGTGTATTGGCAGACAGCTGTCAATCATCAGTCAGTGGGCAGAGGAAGTTTAATGAAAATAACACAGACAGAGATAACCATGGTATGTTCTGAATGCTTTTATTTCTATCTATACAGCTAAGTAGGTGGTCAAGAAGTGACAGATTCTCTTTAACATCATTGCCTGAGATTAAATGCTCATAAATGCTGCCTCTTTAGTGCAGAAACTATGAAATTAGGGAATATGTACAAAACTGTTCTTGATCTGAAAATTTCCCTTACATTAGTAAACATTTCCCTTCAGGTTATAAACACACGTGCCATATTTTTTATGTATTTGATGTGCAGAGTTTCTGTGCAGAATGTTATATTTTACAGCAGGAAAAAGATTTCAGCACACACTGCAAAAAAAAAAATGCTTGCAAAAATGTGTAAACATTGACCTGCAATTCACTTTATAAATATACTGCTCTTTCCCTCCCATTGTTGACAGCTTGTTGTCTAGGTTACTGACCACCACTGCTTTTAAAGCAGAGATCTGGGTGGTGTATATATAGCTATAGTATGTAGGTCAGTAACCAAGGTATATAGTATAGGTTGGTACCCTAGACAACAAGCTGTCAACAATGGGAGGGAAAGAGCAGCATATCAGGTGGAGTTGAGTGTACCTATTGTTATAACTTTCAGGCTATGTTCCCACACAGTATTTTTGTTCAGTATTTTAGTCACTATTTTTCAACCAAAACCAAGAGTGGATTGAAACACAGAAAGGCTATGTTCACAGGCTGTTAAAAATTGAGTGGATGACCGTCATTTATTGGGAAATAATTACCGTTATTTTAAAACAACATCCATTGTTTTAAAATGACAGTAATTGTTTACCATTTAATGGCGTGCCGTGTTTTCCATGATAACTAAAAAAATGAATGTAAACTGCAAACTTTCTTTATATCACATCTACTTTTGATCTGAGTTTTGAGATTTATAACAACAATGAGACTTGACGAGTTCAAATTGCCGAGTCCTACAAGTACAGTATAACTATAACTTTAAGGCAGAAATTGCTGTTAATTACAGTAGAGCTTAGCAAATTTACAGTAAGAGTCACCAAATCTAAATCTAAAGAATCAGCAATCGATTAATTTGATCTTTCTGGGAAATTGGAAATTAGGAAAGCTGACTTTTATAAGACTAAATCAATCGACTGCAGATTCATTAGCTTCGGATTTGATGAATTTTACTGTATGTTCATTGAATGCTAGTCTGCAGCTGTAGTTTGATGGAAAAAGATCAGTAAGCCTAATGGTGTGTTTGCGTTTACACAGAAAGATTTATCTGACAGATCTTGGAAGTCAAAGCCAGGAACAGACTATAAACAGGGATCAGGTCAAAAAGGAAAGACTGAGATCTATCTTCTTTTCAAATCCATTCCTGGCTTTGGCTACCAAAATCTGTCAGATAAATCTTTCTGTGTAAACGCACCTATATATATATATGTATATATATATATATATATATATATATATATATATATATATATACATGTAACTAATAAAAGCCACTTGTAGGTAATGTGCACATAGTGAACAGATGGAGATGTCCTTATAAGTATAGAATACTTAACACTGTGCTTTAAAGCATTTAATCATAGCTGGCCCAGAGGAAAACAATATCATTTGTGACGTTCCATTGCATTCATAGATGAGGGAATAGAAACAGCTCACTTTGACAAGTAAGGGATATAGCATGTGCTATATGCTTTTATAATCACTCACAGGACCACAAGCTGCTAAGTATATTAAGGGTGAATAATCTGGGTCCATTACCTGTCAACACGGCTATTCTGGATGTTTGCATTGAAACTATGGAAAAAATGGCAGCATCAACCTGTAATTAATGGACCGGAAAGAAGTGACCTCCCACATAACCCCTGCTGGTTCCTATCACCACTATGTATTTACAGTATGACACCTACACCACATCAAGGCTTATGGAATGAAAGGGATGTCAGGGCAAGGGCGTTTTCTGCTTTAAAAAAAAAGCGAATAATCTGTCTAATGCAGAAAGTTAGAGATTGGATATCTCTGAGCCTTAAGTAAGCTGACAAGAGAATGTGATGTGAATTGCCTTACTTATTCTTAAAGGGGTTATCCAGGCTTAGAAAAACTTCCCACTGCAGCCAGTAATATAGCGGCAGTATCCAATAATATACCCCTCTGTAATCAGTAATATACCGCAGTAGCCAGCAATATGCCCTTTTGTTGCCAGTAATATGTTCCCCCATAGGCATTAACACCGCCCCTCAACCCTGCAGCCAGTAATATACCCCTCGCCATCCAGTAATATGACTCTGCCATTAAGGGGCATGACACATATGAAGAAACTGTAAAAAGCTGTATAATTAGGGCACTCTAACCCATTTAAAGGGGAACTCAGGCTACTTCATGAAAGAATAAAATGCACAAAAAGCATATAGGTGCACTCACCAATCGGCCACTGATTGTTTGATACCTTGCCACTTGTCTATGATGCTCCTAGCCCCAGATTTAAACTTTTACATGTGATCCGATTTTACGTCATGGCACCTGGCAGGGAAACTACATCTCCCAGCATTCATTGCATAACTAACTTTCGGGTACCGGCCCCTGTCTTGTAGTATCTGCCCACCACTGACTCAACCTGCTTCTGCATTGCACAGTAAACACAGTTTCTATCTATCTATCTATCTATCTATCTATCTATCTATCTATCTATTCATCAACAGAGATAGATTAGAGAAAGAGATGTGAAACAACAGTGTTTCCTTTCCACTATACTACTCAGGAGAGGCTGTTGTTTTCTCATTCTTGACAAGGTGATTACTGTGTGATGTCAGTGGTGGATGGGGTTACAGATTGGTGGATAGGTGCTACATCTTGTCTGGCAACAGAAGAGACAGAGCCAGGATTGGCTGCAGACAAGCGGACCAATTCATGTAATAGAAACCTATTACAAACAAGCTTAGATTATGGGTAGGGATTGAACATGGTTAAATCTTTCTTAACCGGAGTTCCCTTTTAACAACAGTAACATCTCATTTGTTTCATGGCAGATCCTATTTAAGTCTTAATGCAGTTCATGGCATTTGTGACTTTTTACTGCAAAACCAAAATTACAGATACTTTTTGTTACCTGTTTCCTCGAATACATCTGGCAGTGTATTGCAATTTTCATTTACCTGAATTAGAGACAATTCTGTAAATTATCTGTAATGCTGGACCTACATCCTGTGTTTGCAGTCTCATCTTTTGTCCCATCCTAGAATGAGAAAATAAAAATGGTAGAGTTCTAGGTCCATTACATGATGATCACCAATGGTGCCCAACAGACCGCAGGCTTATTATAGGTCCTATCAGGTTCCATGTAGTGTCCATCACTTTGACAGGAAGAATGTTTTTTTATGTCTCTCATATTTTTACATTAAATATAATGCAATCTATAGCCTCCAATGCGGGAGGTAGTATAAATAAGGAAAAAGAGTTAACATATTTTTCACTTTATGGGATGCACCCCTGATTTAGATAACTAAAAACAGGAAAAAAATGTTTCATATTAATAAACTTGTGGTCTAAGGCAGTGCAGGGGTTAATGCAATGAAGGGGTGAAAGTTTATTGAAATGATAGGGCCACTTTAACAGTCTTCATGACAGTACATTATACCCACACATACTTAGCTCTACTGCATGCACAATACGCACACAGCTCTTCTGCATCTGCTTCTGTATTGTACCTTGTTGACATCACAATAAAACCCTAGATTATTCACCCATTCGGTGGTCAAAATAGAACATGCCCTGTATTATCCCTTGGCTCATTGGCATTTATTTTCAATCTTACACAGTGCTCTCTGCTGACATCTCTGGCTGAGTCAGGAACTGTCCAGAGCAGGAGAGGCTTTCTATGGGGATTCATATAAAACCAAGACAGAGTTCCTGTCTCAGCCAGAGATGTCAGCAGAGAGCACTGTGTCAGACTGAAAATAAAACATTTCCTGCAGGACATACAGCAGCTAATAAGTATGGGAAGACTGGAGATTTTTTAATAGAAGTAAATTACAAATCTATATAAATTTCTGAAATCAGTTGATTTGAAAGAAAAAGATTTTCGCTGGACAACTCCTTTAATACAAAAGGTCTACCCTCAGATTAGCAGCAAACCTATCTTGTTAGGTACAGGTATATCTGTTGCTATCATATGGCTGCATATTTAGAAAGATGTGCCCATCAGGAGTATAGGAAAGCAGGATGCTTTGTTAAGAACTCTGAACTCATATTTTTCATACACGACTGCAATACACAGCCACCCAATGTGTTGCATAGACTTTTGGAACTTTAACGCATCTACCTTGCGGCTATTCTCTTCTGTGTGGAATTTGTGTGTCCACTTCTAGGACATGTGCTTTCAGGCAGATCACTTGAAGGTTGAAAGAATGAATGATCTAGGGCAAGACCAGGCTATGATTTTTGTAAGAATCAGCATTTCAATATTTTTTAACAAGAGATGTTCTCCTGTAGACAGGTGTTATAAAGAGGAGCACACTGTACTGTACCAATATACCTCCCGGCTAATCTGATTTGAAATGTGGCTGATCAGTCAGAATTGTATGTCAGACTGCAAGGACCTACTCATATTGAGACACATAGGTAAGGATGACATTACTATATAATAAATGTAATCATTGTTGAAGCTTATCTCCACTGCCTGATCTTCCTACACATAATACACACTAATTGGCCATTATTACAGACACCCAACATGCAAAACCTCCTTTGGCCTTCAGCAATTTGTCATAGCATAAGGCCTCTTACATATATCAGGTGAAAGCAGTCAGAGAAATCCTCCTAATAAACACCAGGTTTTTGCGGGCCCTGGGCGTCAGAGCTTCAACGGGCCCCTCATCCATCCACTATGCACCCGTCATCCACACACTATGCACAATGACTTGAAACAACACTAACGTACACCAACACACATTATTGACACAGACCCTGACTGACTGACACTTACTAACACTAACTGGTACTGATTGACTGACACTGCCTGACACTGACTGACTGATGGACATTGACTGACTGACTGACACAGACACTTTTGGCTGGGTCCTTCCCGGAGGGATATCTGGCTAGTCCTGTGTTTTGAGACTCTTCAATGAGGCTCCACGGGCTCCTCTTTTGCATATTCATGTTTCCCAGGGGGCAATGCACCTAGGACTTCACTGCATTGAGCGCTTTCATTAGCAGCCGGCAGTGTAGTCATTTGGCTGGTCTCCCTGAGTTCAGCAATCTGTTTCTCTTATGGCTCTACTAGGCATTGCTCCCACCTAGCGAGAATCCTGCTCCACACTGATGAGGGGCAACACCCCGAAACAGCTGTATGTGGATGGTTACCTAGCCTTGGTTTATCCCTTGTCATTACACTGACTTATAGGGCCACTTAATATGGTGGATTTGGGGGTTTCCTAACAGGAGTTGCCCCTTTGCTGGGTCCTTCCCGAAGGGATATCTGGCTAGTCCTGTGTTTTGAGACTCTTTGATGAGGCTCCACGGGCTCTTCTTTTGCATATTCATGTTTCCCAGGGGGCAATGCACCTAGGACTTCACTGCATTGAGCGCTTTCATTAGCAGCCGGCAGTGTTGTCGTTTGGCTGGTCTCCCTGAGTTCAGCAATCTTTTTCTCTTATGACACAGACACTGACAGACACTGACACACTCGGACACTGACAGGCAACACTTACAGCTACAACTTAGAACTTCAGCTCCCTTCCTCTGTCAGGCTGCTCTCCTTACTGGAGGCTTGAGGACCTTCGTGTCGGGTGATCAGGTCCTTTACCCTTTTCTTAATCCGGGCTGAACAGGGCTGACTTACCCGGGCAAGTGCCTGGGCCCACGGCAACTCACAGAGAGATAGGGGCCCAGTGTTCTAATGTTCAGCCTGCTTACTGTAGTGCAAGGTGAGCAGGCTGAACATCAGAAGACATAGGAGAGGAGCCGGACCTGTACAGAGTGTGACAAGAGTGAACGACCTGATCAGATGACCCGAAGGTCCTCAACAGTGTGGAGAGCAGCCCAACAGAATGGAATAGGCAGAAGACGGGGCTGTAAGTGCTGCATATTCGTGTCAATGAGTGTCAATAATGTGTGTTTGTGTATGTTAGTGATGTCACCCAAGGGTCCGCAAAAACCTGGTGCTGGCCCTGGGCCTGAACACCAGTCCCTCTCCCTCCCTAGGCCCCTAGAGGTGCTTTGGACCCCGGCTCTTGCCCGGGTTAGCCCTGTGCTGACACCCGCACTGTGTGCATCCAACAATGATGAATTTTAACGACCATACGATTAATTCAGTGAGGGTTAATGTGGCCTGGCTGAATGAATAATTGATCTTTTTGAAGCTCAGTAAAAGAGTGTTGATCACAAATAACATAACATTATAGGAGTCTAGTTAGCCCTATAGGGCCTATAGACTCCTTTAGATGAACATTGGATGGAGGAACTGACATGCTGTAAACAGTATGTTCTAACCTGTCTAAGGGATGTCCTATAGGAATAGGGATAGGGATAGGGAACTTTTAGCCCTCCAGCTATTGCAAAACTACAATTCCCATGATGCCCAAAGAGTCAAAGCTTAGCTTTGGCTGTCCATGCATACTGGGAATTATAGTTCTTCAACAGTTGAAGAGCCACAGGATCCCCATCCCTATTCTATAGGATTAAGATCAGAGCACTGTGACGGTCAGAGAAACAAGGAAAACTCGCTGTTCCTGAAAGCGACCCATGACTATGCTACAAAAGTCTATAGAGATTGCATGGCTTTTTGCAATAGCTTAGCCTGAAACACCTAAACTCAATGGGGTTTCCATATGTCCATATAGTGTAGCTGCTTAAAGCATTATAGTTTTCAAATAAGTTGTCACCCTTGCCTCCTAATTGACAATCTTAGTGTGTTGCCCCACTGCCTTGTTGTCATATATCTAAACCAATTCTGGGGAAAGATGGATGTTCAGGGGGAGCTGAGCAGATTGCTTTATAGTTTTGTGAGAAAAGTTCAAATTTATTCAAGTACATCTCTGCTGAATCTGGATTAAATAGTCATGTGGGCAGTCCTACTCAATAACTGACAGCTATCTGTAAAACTGTGCATATAGAGAGCTGTCAATCACTAAGTAGGACCACCCACATGACTACTTAATCCAGATTGAGCATAGATGTACATGAATAAATGACAAGTTATCTTGAAACTTTTCCCACAATATATACTAATCTGCTGAGCCCCTCCTGTTGCCGGCAGATTAGACTGCATTTTCAATGTGACAGGTTCCCTTTAATATTTACTGCTACAATCATAGCCTAAAGCTACACTGTAACCCTTGTTAATGATTGCTCTTTGAATATTCAGTCCTGTCTGCATGTCACTGTATATTGCGCATTATACACATCAATAACTGGCAGTCAGATAGCTTTACATATACTGTACATGTACATTGTATTTCTCTTCTTCTATCTAATTGTTCTACAAATCCATATAGAATTACTGGCAAATATAATACATAAATGACTTTGTAATAGAGGTCACAGTCTTGCAGATGGATGAGCATTTTGGTAATATACTTTACTCTTGATTGACACCATCCTATTTATCTTCTGGGTGAATTATTGAAGATTATGTTGGCCCTTGCACTAACAGGCCCATTGTCAGTTCATTAAGGATACATCATAGTCTTCGGGGACATTGAGGATGAAGTTATTTTGTTTGGAAACCCAAAGTGTTTAACTTGTTAAAATGCCATAGCCTTTTACTATGATTCACAAATTGGCCCTAGTAGACGTCCTAGCTGAACTAGATGTAGCCTCAGCCACCGCCGTTTCAGCCGTCAGTAGATGAAAGGTCAGTCTGGGTCTCCAATGCCTTTTCCTGAAAATATATTCAGAGGCATTAGACAGTTTTGACATTTTAGATTATTAAAATTATAGATAACTATATTGATTCTGAGCATGGATTATGATTAACAAAGTTACCCATCAGTTTTTTTAACACTAATATACTGTGTGTAAGTATTTATCATTTAAGCTCTTGATATTAGTTAAACTATGTGAATTTCACATAATGTGATTTCATGATTAGGAAAGGGTTTGTCCAACAAAATCAAAATTAAAAATGGAGGACACATGATCTCCACTCCATACTCCTATAGAGAATAAATAGGGCCCGCCGCTCTGTTCTCAAGGGAGACTCAACGGCCCATTCTCAATATCATGAGGGCTCCCAGGGGTTGGACCCCTTCCACAGTTAGGTATATCTTATAACCTGATTTTGTGGGAACATGTAAGGTGCTTCATGCTGCCTAAACCACAGGGACCATAAAGCAGACACAAGCTCCTGCTCCATTGGGCATTACTGATCTGGAGCACATTTGAGTCATTTGCAATCCTATATTGCCTTTAGTAGGGGTTAACTACACATATACCTGTGTTATTTTCATATGATATTAGTTGGACGCTGACTTTTATTTCTTAGATATTCCATACTGCCCACCGTCACTATGATTCTGCTGGAGACATTTATGAACAAGTAAGCGTGCGCACAGCACAACACATACTGTTACAATGTCCCCCTTTGCTCCTTTTTAGCATGCAGCACTGAGCTACCATTCTCTGGTTGCAACTAGGCTCCTTCACATAACTTAATGTCTAGAGGTTAATTTTTTTTCATACACTGTATGTCATTCTTATAAAGAAATGCTGTGTGGACGAGTCTGAAATTCATTAGGCTGCCTCGCAGTACTTTTCCTTCTTGGCGTATTCCTATACCGATCCATTAATTCTGTGGCTGGCTTGGGTAATTATAAGATCTGTTTACTCTCTGGCTTGGTTAAGGGAAGCATTTATATCACTGCAATGTAGCTTGTATTAAAGAGTTTTTATCACTAATAAAAATAAAAAAATGGAATTCTGCTTAGTACCAATGACAATTTTGATCATTGATCATGTAATTCTAGATTTCCCCTCTAGTGGCCGCTGCAAGGAAAATGTAAAGTCAGACAACATTTCAGCAGGATGAGAGTTGATCTTTTTCAAATGGGAAAAATCTTCATGAGGCTATCTTCCTACGTCTTTTTTACGTTAAAAAGTCTGTCTTTTTTTATAAAGAGTGACGTTTTTAAAGATCATGATCATTCAAACTGTCCATTTTTAAAGATCATGATCACCAAAACAGTCCGTCTTTATAAAAAGGCGGACAATCCATTGAAAGAGGCCTGTATTCATTATAAAGTAAAACAACTGTTACATAATTCTGTAACCTCACATGCCCTGATTCCAATACAGTTTTTTTGCATTTTTTATCACTTTTAAAAACCTGGACAACCCCTTTAAGCTATTCCTGATCAGATCCTAATATTTGTCCCTTTTTTTCTGCTTCCAACATACAGTATCAGCTTCAATTGTTCATTTGCTGGTACCCCTTGACAGATGCAAGTGGATCAATGTAAGTAATGATATACTATGTTCATGTACAGTATCAACTTCAACTGTTCATTTGCTGATACCCTTTGACAGATGAAAGTGGCCGGAGCCCCACGTTCCATTGTGTGAACGGACAGGTTCTCTGTTTCCGGTATTCAATGAATAGCAGACGCAGAAAACTGACATGTCAAAAAAACATCAAAAAATTGTGCAGAAGCATAACCTTACCCAGAACCCTTGTCATGATGTGACAGCAAACAGAGTATGATGAGCATTAAAAAAAAGAAGAACGTTGCAGAACTCAGCATCATACAATGATTAATTTACATAAAACTGGAAAACCCCTTAAAATTAAAGTTAAAAAACAATCCACCCACATACCTGTAATTCCCAGCACAACACCAGCACTGTATTGGCTATTCATGGAAAAAATAACTGCAATGATCTGATATTTTTTTAATGTGTCTTTTCTATATTTTGTAAATATTAACACATCAATCTATAAAAGATGATAATATAGGATGTTATGTAACATACTATAACAATAATAAAACTACCAGAGGGATGAATACATATTTACTGCATATTCCTACAAACATGATTCTATTTCCAACAGCTGCTAAAAATTTCTCATCTCAGTGACATGCTCACACATAGGTTGAAACTGATCTAGAGCTATCCAGTGTCTACACTCACATCTATACATTGGAATATACTAGGGACCATAAGTGACTGACATACACTAATCACCAACGCATTCCTACCCACAGTGCAAAGTCAGGTTATGTACTCCAACCGCTGACCACTCAGTGTTAGTGTCAGAGGGGTATCTCAATATAAAGTCTTTAGTTAGTTATTCACATGAAGTGTATCTTTAAAGCCCAATGCCACATTTGGGGGCCTCATTGGCAATGTCATAGAGATACCTTCACAAGGGAATATCACACCGGTCTTCATTACATGATTAGGCCATGTTCATACAACGTATCTTTTAAATAAATCACGACCGTTGTTGCAATTTGAGCAATGTTCATACTATGTAAAAACAACGGCCATATTTCATAACAGCCATTGTTGTGCAAACAACAGCCGTTATTTTACAAACTACAGGTATTGTTTTTACATAGTGTGAACATAGCCTCAATGTTAAAGGGACTCTTTCACTAGGTTTATGCCGCCTTTATTGAAAGCAGCTTAATTGAAAGCAGCTAAAGACCGGTATATTACTTCCATCATTCTGTTCTCCTAATATGCAGGAGAATAGGATTCTTGCTACAACCTCCCCCCACCCCCCAGCTGCTGATTGACAGTTGGATGCCTATACACAGCATGGATAGATAACTGCCAATCAGCAGCTGGTGGGTGGTATTTTTTTGCTTCTCATGAATATTGAGGACTACTGGGCTCACGCACATAATGGAGAGGACTACTTATTGTCTATTTTATTCAGGAGGATCTCTCTGAATCCTATGTACAGAACAATGTAAGTCATACATCATTCTGTTCAGCTTCTCTGTCACTAGTTTATGCTACTCCTAGATAGGACAGCATATACCTGCTGACAGAATCTCTTTAAGGAGCGTATATATATCCACTTCTGGTTCTGGTTGAAAAAAACTGACAGAAATATTATGTGTGAACATAGCCATAAGATGCAAACAGAAGAAATCACAATGAAAAATGCAAACAGATCCAGAGTGTACCAGGTGTGTATATGTAAAAAGTGTCAAAATGGGCAAGACATATGGATGGAGATATGTGATATTTGTTTCGCTATTAACACTTCATATGCTCTCCATTTTACTGTATTATAATATAGCTCTTAGGATATACATGGATTTCCTGATTGCAATGTGATACATTGCAGTCGTTATATTAGAAATATACATATGTATATATACGCTTTGCACTTTGCCTCTGTGCAGTATGTACTATATTTCATGCTGGAGCACTTTAGGTACACATACATACATGTAAAATTCAGGGTCTTTAGTAGATATATTTTTGACACACTGGGTAACCAATCAAGTCGTCTATCTTTCCTCTGTGTTGACTGTGCAATCGTGATGTTTGTATGTTTGTTTGGATCTGTGTATGTTTGTATGTATGAATTTTTGGTATCTCTTCCTTCTTTGCTGAGCTGTTTCAAGGCACTGGGATTGGTTACTAAGGGCTCAGCCACACTAGCGTTTTTCTTTGTTTCTAACGGATCCGTCTATATTAATTAAATGGATGCAGGGCCGCCATCAGGAATTTCGGGGCCCCATACAACCAAAGTGTCTGGGCCCCCCACATTAATTTAAAAAAAAAATTGTGTGTTCGACCCACGCCTTGCTGGGAGGTATAATTTGGTTCAGATCAATTCTAGAGAACTGGCTCATATACCCCATTTTCCCCAGTGGCTTAAAATGTAACCTCTGTTATACAGTTATAAAATTGTAGAAACTAAATGTGAACAAGGTGCAATTTAAATGTCACCATACAGACACTTACTTGTATAGCTGTCTCTTGTGCTCTGTATGCAATGTATTATATTCACCCTTGCAACGTACAATTTATAGCGTGTCTACAAGCCCAGCGGGGCTCATTATGATGGAGACTAAAACTTATACAAGTATTCTTGCATGGGGTAGGGGTTCCCCTGTATTCAGAATGCTGTTGAGTACTAGGCAATGCCCCAGGTTATTGAATTTCGTGGGTCTGGGGGGCTGTTTGATTTGTATATGTTCACCAATATCCCCCCCCCTGTATGCTCACTAACATAGAATATATTGATAAGGCTAATATAATGAGGCTGTTCCATGTCAGTGAACATATACAAATCACACACACCCCCAGGCAGACTAGTTTAGCTCACCCAAGCCAGTGATAGCGAATACGTGGCGGTGAGAACGCTTTCTAGGAGATCCTGTTTGTGCAGCAGATGTGTCTGTATCCTGCTCTGCACCTTTTGTACCTTTTGTACAGACATACAGACACCAGCACACATGTATACACACATACAGACACCAGCACACATGTATACACACATACAGACACCAGCACACATGTATACACACATACAGACACCAGCACACATGTATACAGACACCAGCACACATGTAAACAGACACCAGCACACATGTATACAGACACCAGCACACATGTATACACACATACAGACACTAGCACACATGTATACACGCATACAGACACCAGCACACATGTATACAGACACCAGCACACATGTATACAGACACCAGCACACATGTATATATAAACACACAGACACACACTTACTCTGACCAGGAAAGCTCCAGGTCCCAGGTGCTGCAGTCCCTCTCCTCACACAGCGGCTCCCCGTCCCTCCCTCTCCTTCTCCGACATCCCAGCACAAGTGAAAGCAGGAAGAGGAGATAGTGAGGGGCGGGGGAGGGGGCCCTGTGTCTCTACTGCTTCCTGCCTGTGCGGTACAGTTGTCAGGAGCCTGTATGCAGGGAGGCTGGATGGCTGGGCCCCCCTGGATCCTTGTTTGAGCTCGGGCCCCTGACGGCTGTACCCAGGGGCGTAGCTAAAGGCTGATGGGCCCTGGTGCAAAATGTTAACTTGGGCCCCCCCCCATCTTACCCGATTAGGCAAAGTCATATCTAATGTTATATACAATTACTCTAATGTGCCACCATGTTCTAATGCACTGCCACTGCCTCCACCTCATGTACTGCACTACTGCCCCCTATAATTAATGGACTGTACTGTGTCATTGTCTAATTATTGTATTCCAATCTTTGACTCTCCAGCTGAAAAACTACAACTCTCATCATAAACTGCCAGTTGGAAACGATGGGGGTTGTAGTGCTGCAACCTGAAGAGCCACATGCTGCAAAACTATAACTCCCATAATAAACTGTCAGCAGGGCACAATGAAGTTTGAACTTCTGCAACATGGAGAAATCACCTGATATCCATACCTCCCAACTTTTGCAAAGAGCAAAGAGGGACATGTGCGCCGCGGTCCCCATAGCCACGCCCCATAGCAACCCTCCATAGCCACGCCCCCATAGCAACCCTCCATAGCCACTCCCCTACAGTCACCACATGCTGCTGACTGAATAGTGCCCTATACAGTATCCATTCCCCCCCAAAATGCCCTATATAGTTTCCAATCCCCCATTATAGTGCCCCACATAGTATCCAATCCCCCACATAGTGCCCCACATAGTATCCAATCCCCAAATAGTATCCAATGCCCCATATAGTGCCTCACATAGTAGGCAATGCCCCCATATAGAGCCCCACATAGTAGCCTATGCCCCCATATAGTGCCCCACATAGTAGCCAATCCCCTTATAGTGCCCCACATAGTAGCCAATCCCCATATAGTGCCCCACATAGTAGCCAATCCCCATATAGTGCCCCACATAGTAGCCAATCCCCATATAGTGCCCCACATAGTAGCCAATCCCCCATAGAGTGCCCCACATAGTAGCCAATCCCCATAGAGTGCCCCACATAGTAGCCAATCCCCCATATAGTGTCCACATAGTAGCCAATGCCCCCAAATATGCCCCACATAGTAGCCAATGCCCCATATAGTGCCCCACATAGTAGCCAATGCCCCCCAAATAGTGCCCCACATAGTATCCAATGCCCCAATATATGCCCCACATAGTAGCCAATGCCCCCATATAGTGCCCACATAGTAGCCAATGCCCCCATATATGCCCCACATAGTAGCCAATCCCCCATATAGTGCCTCCCATAGTAGCCAATGCCCCCATATATGCCCCACATAGTAGCCAATGCCCCCATATAGCGCCCCACAGAGTAGCCAATCCTCCCATTAGTGTGGCCCCAGCGAAAAAAACAATAAACCAGTAACTCACCTGTCCTCCGGTCCCAGCAGCTCCTCTCCCGGTAGAGCATGCACTCCCGTCATCCTCCGGGGCGGGCAGCGGGGTAAAGAGTCACTGACTGTACGGGAAGTGATTCACGATGAAGGCTTCAGGTCACTTCCGGCACAGTCAGTGTCTCTGTACCCCGCTGCCCGCCCCGGAGGATGACGGGAGTGCGCGCTCTGCCGGGAGAGAAGCTGCTGGGACCGGCGGACAGGTGAGTTACTGGTTTATTGTTTTTTTGGTCGGGCCACATATAATACGGGACACTGGGTGCCGTTCCGGGACCGCGGGACAGCACCCCGAAAACGGGACTGTCCCGCGGAATCCGAGACAGTTGGGAGGTATGGATATCACCTGCAGTCTTATGTAACACCACATAACACAGTGGTATCTCTGAGTACAGATAATGTAGTAGATTTCACCTGCAGTCCTATGTAACAGCACAGATAACACAGTTTTATCTCTGAGTATAGATCATGTAGTAGATGTCACCTGCAGTCCTATGTAACACCACAGATAACACAGTGATATCCCTCTGAGTACAGATAATGTAGTAGTCACCTGCAGTCCTATGTAACAGCACAGATAACACAGTGATATCTCTGAGTACAGATAATGTAGATGTCACTTGCAGTCCTATGTAACAGCACAGATAACACAGTGATATCTCTGAGTACAGATAATGTAGTAGTCACCTGCAGTCCTATGTAACAGCACAGATAACACAGTGATATCTCTGAGTACAAATAATGTAGTAGCTGTCACCTCGGGGCGCCCCTACTAAATAATGTTCTACAAAATAAGAAAACTGTCATACAGTGACTCACAGGTGACGTCTTCTTTGATCTGAGGTGTCACTTTCCCTTTTCCTCTCCATCCAGCCCAGACCTCCATGATGATTCCTTCCAGATATGTTTCATCTTTTCAGAACCTGCGAGACAAACAATTTAGGCTCCGCACATTTCTAGCAACTTCCTTTCCTTTCTCCCTCCTGTAGGCTCCCATAGTAACTGCGCTGTTTGTTGTTATATGCAGTAAAGTGGGTAGGAATGTGGGATGCCCCCTGTATGTAGGATCCCCTACTGTGCCCCCTGTATGTAGGATTCCCTGCTGTGCCCCCATGAGCTAATAATGCCCCCAGAGTTGGCCCCCATGAACTAATAATGCCCCCAGAGGTACCCCCATGAGCTAATAATGCCCCCAGAGGTGCCCCCATGAACTAATAATGCCCCCAGAGATGGCCCCCATGAACTAATAATGCCTCCAGAGGTACCCCCATTAGCTAATAATGCCCCCAGAGATGCCCCCATGAGCTAATAATGCCCCCAGAGGTGCCCCCATATACTAATAATGCCCCCAGAGGTACCCCCATGAGCTAATAATGCCCCCAAAGGTGCCCCCATATACTAATAATGCCCCCAGAGGTGCCCCCATACACTAGTAATGCCCCCAGAGGTGCCCCCATATACTAATAATGCCCCCTAACCCACGCTGTGCAGGCAGCAGATCTTCCTCCTCTTCTGGCTCCATCTTGCGTGCCGCGGGGACGGGACTTACGGCAGGCGTGATGACGTCACATCATCACGCCTGCCGGAGAGGTCACGTCCCGGCGTCCCATAGGCTGCTGGTATGAAGTGCCGGCAGCCTATGGGAGGGAATACAGGAGGAGGACGCTGACAGGTCCTGCTCCTGTATTCTGATCGCTTTAATGCACAGTGAGCGGGCGGAACATCGAAGCAATCAGTGCATCCCGAGAAGCTGCGGCCGCAGCTTCTCGGGATGCTCAGAGACAAGTGGCAAGGGGGGCCGTGCGAGCCCCCGTAGCGTAGGAGCCCGGTCGCCATGGCGACCGCTGCGACCCCTATAGCTACGCCACTGTTAATGCCCTGATGGCGGCCCTGACTGTAGCTGTTAGGTAGCCGGCAGGGGGGGTGGGTGCTAGCAGAAGGGGGGCGGCGGCCGACGCCCCCCCCCCCCCCCCTACGTCTCTTAGGGTCCGGGCTTCATACGGCAGTACCAGTTGCACTGCCCTATCGGCGGCCCTGAACGGATGAGCATAAACTGATGAGCAGACTGATGCAATCTGATTGCAAAATGTTCATTTTTTTTTAATGATCTGTTTGTATTTTGGCTAAAAAAATGGACTTTTGCACATCAGTTTGCATCCGTTTGCATCAATCAGCATCCGTTTTTCTATCCGTTTATTTTTTTATGGTTTCTTGCTGCTTCTGCGCATGCTCAGTGCAAAAACGGATGAAAAAAAACGGATTTGAACGGAAATACCTTCTGTTTTAGATCCGTCCTCATTGACTACAATTTAAAAAAAAACGGAAGTGCACTTTCCACTCGTGATCCGTTTTTTTAAGCGGAAATAAAAATACTGCAAACACTATTTTTTCTTCCGTTCAAAAAAACGGATCTTGAACGGATTGCATGCAAACGGAGCACAATTAGGGCAAACGGAGCACACTAAAATATCATGGAAATCTATGGGGATTTTAACAGATACGACAGATTCTGTTTTGCTTACTCTAAAACGGAAAAGGTAGACGGAATGGTGCCGGATGGTCAAACGCTGATGTGAACGTAGCCTAACTCTTTTGCAGTGTTTCCCAATTGTGAGTAATGGAGAAAGGGGACAGAATAAAAAGTTATTTTACTATCAAAAGTTCTGAAACTTTTTACCATAGCTTGTGTTTTAATTTCACCTTCAATTTCACAATTTCACAGTGTATTTTGGTTAGTATTTCTGTCAGTCTTCTGATCGGTATTTGCAGCTTAAGGCTTGGTTCACACACACACACACACACACACTATATTTCAGTCAGTATTTGCTCAGTATTTTTTAACCTCAACCAGGAGTGGATTGAAAACACAGAAAGGCTCTGTTCACACAATGTTGAAACTGAGTGGATGGCCGCCATTTAATGGCAAATATTTGCTGTTATTTTAAAACAATGGCTGTTGTATGGAAATAATGGCATTTACTGTTATATGGCGGCCATCCACTCAATTTCACCATTGTGTGAACAGATCCTTTCTGTATTTTTAATCCACTCCTGGTTTTGGTTGCAATATGAGGACCACAATACTGACTGAAATATACGTAGTGTGAACCCAGCCTAAGGCTATGTTCACCCTGGGTATGAATCCGTCCGTAGATCGTACGTCGCTGTACATGTGCGGCTAAAACTACGGGCGTGGGAAAAATAGACATGCAGCTGGATGCGTACGAACCGCGAACATACACCTGTAGTACAGTTATGCTTCCCTAGCTTGTTTCGAAGCGATCTGAGGCAGGTCATTTACTTGGAAATCTTCGCCCAGCCCAAACCACACAGAACCTTTTGGATCGAAAAATCAAGTTCAATTTGGCTGGAATAAGTACTTCGTACGGGACCGCATGGACATCCACGGCCGTAAGTTTCAACATTTCCGTCCTCAAACAATGTTCTTGTTCATTTTTCACGGCGCCTTATACGATCCGGCCATAAGCTCATACGTAATGTGCACTGTGCGGGCGTATATCGTATACTTTCAAGCGAACGCATCAACCTCAAAACTACGTGCGTATATTCGCGGTTCGCACTACGGACGGATTCATACGCAGTGTGAACATAGCCTTAAGCTGCAGATACCGATCAGAAGACTGACAGAAATACTAACCAAAATACAATGTGAAATTGGAGGTGAAATTAAAACACAAGCTATGGTAGTGGTATGGTAGCATGGATAGTGCCGGTCAGCGGAGAGCTAACTGTGGGGATATACAAGATAATAACCTGCTTGTTTCAAAGATGTTAGATGTATAGAAAACTGTGGCCTTGTAAATTGTATTTTAGTTGTTATACTGTGTATATACAGTATCTTAGCGAATCATGCTGGGGGATACGCTAGAAGTGGTGCAGTGGTTTTTACTAGCTTGTGTTATAAAAATTGGCAGACGAAGTCTGCTTGGTGCTTGAGAAAGACTATGGTGTATTAGAGAGTTAAAACGCGGTGCTGCATGTTAAATAAATAATTTATGAATATTCAGCTCGTTGGACGCGTGGTCTGTATAATGCTGTACACAATCCAAAAAACGATTTTCAGCAGCACTAGAAAAAACAGTATGTGGGTGCTCGTCTCACCAAACCGGACCCAGGTTTGTATGTAGTATCCAAGAAGAAGGAGACCGCACTTCCAAAAAAGTTCACACTTTTTAATCACACCACTGCTTGAGAAAGGCTACACATAGAGCCGAAAGGTTGCATTGGTGTGATTAAAAAGTGTGAACTTTTTTGGAAGTGCGGTCTCAATTTTCTTCTTGGATAATACTTTACACATATAGCAATTCCTACGCAATATACTTTGGCTACTTCATCTGCACTTACTGGAAAAGAGGATATTGTTCCTCCACTGGGCCTCGAAATGGGCTTTGTGTATGTATGTCCACATCTACACCTGTTGTTGGTGTCCTTCTTTGAGCTGCGGTGGTATATGAAAGCTTTGTCATAGAGTTGTGCCTATAATCTGCACAACTCTAGAAGGTGAGTGTGAGTGACTACCTGCGCTCCGCAACCCCTCCCATGGTTAGTTTTTAATACTGCACCAAGAAGTGCCCTTCTCCTCAGCTTTTTCCTATAAATATACTTTATATGACACCTCTGCATTTACAACCATCCATTTACAGTGTATTTGAGTTCAGTACACTGTGCATCTCCATCTTTAGTTTCCTCCCTCCCTCTTAATCTGTTAAACCCCTCTAGATTACAGTCAGAGGACTGGTCTTCTTCTCGCAGATTACAGATAATCTCTTTGCCAGGTGTATGCAGCTTTACAACATGTCCAAACATAGAGGACTTTTCATGATAAATTCAGGCTAAATTTGCAAGGTAAACAATATTTGTTTAAGGCCTGGCTAACACAGGAGACGAGAAACTCACTGGTTGTCAAATCCTAGAAAAACATTTGAGGCCCATTATTATTCTCTGGTGGCCAAGCTCGACACTTGCAAGAGTAGGCCATAAAAACCTATCAATTAACCTAACAATAAAGAGAACAAGAAAATCCTGGGTTCCATGGACATAGTATGGGACCGAATGAGGAATGATATATCTCTTCAAATAATTGTTAGTTATACTCACTGTTATCAGAGACTGCATGTTTAAGGCTGATATTACCCTGGGGTGTCTGTCAGAGATTTACACACACACACACACACACACACACACACACACACATAGGCAGTAGTATAAAGGTAGTGTCGCAGCGTGGTTGTCCACTGGTTCTTTATAGTATAGGTTTGTACTGTAGGTTGTATATGTTATGAGACTTAGGACTGCAGTATGCTACTCCCGCCATCTGGTGTCGCCGTCTAACGGTGCACTATTCAGGTATAGCTGAAGCTAAACTACACAAGGGTTTACTGTTTTTAATTGATTATGTGTTTTGGCCTATCAAAAGGTTTATTTGTAAGCTATCTTAGATCCATTTAAGGGTGGAACTACCACCGTAGCAGCCATAGCAGCTGCTACGGAGACCGCCACATCAGGGGGCCCAGTGACCTGCTCAGCCCTGGATTATTCCTGCTTAGCCAATAAGGGCCTTTGACCTGAAACTGGGCAATCAGGGATATGGTGTATGCTATAGCCGGGGCCCCCTTTACACTAGGGGCTCGCGACTTCAGGCTCCCCTCCTCCCGGCTCCTGGTTCATGCTGGGTTCTGATTTTAATGCTTTGTTCATCTACCACATGATCTCTGTGCTGAAAGGTGTTTCCCTCCATCCTGTCCATCTGCTGTATAATTCCACATAAAGTCCACTTCCAAAGATGTTCTGCAGCAGCTGCTATTGTTGCTGTATTCATTATTAATTACAGGGGTCCTCACCACAAATTAAAGACACCATAAATATTGTCCTCTCATCTTACACTTTACCTTATTTCAGCAAGGTGATTGGCAGTTTTGCTTCTAAAGATTTTCTGCAGCAGCTGCTCTTAATGTTAGCCTTTAACCCCTTCTGGACCGGGCTAATTTTCGTTTTTTCGTTTTCGTTTTTTCCTCCTTGAGCTTAAAAGGCCACAGCAGTTGCATTTTTACACCTACAGACCCACATGAGCCCTTATTTTTTGCGTCACTATTTGTACTTTGCAATGACAGGCTGAATTTTTGCATAAAATATGCTGCAAAACCAGAAAAAAATTATATGCGCGGTGAAATTGAAAAAAAAAACTCAATTCTTTTTCTTTGGAGGGGCTCTGTTTTTACGCTGTGTGTCCTATGGAAAAACTGACATGTTATATATGTATACGATTACAATGATATGTAACATGCATAACTTTTATTTTATTTGATGGCTTGTAAATAATTCAAACCATTGTCAAATATATGTTCCTTAAAATCGCTCCATTCCCAGGGTTATAGCGCTTTTATCCTTTGGTCTATGGGGCTGTATGAGGTGCCATATTTTGAGCCATGATGTGTTCTTTCTATCGGTACCTTGATTGCGCAAATGAGACTTTTTTATCCCTTTTTTTCTGGATTTGATGCCACCAAAAATGCTCAATTTTGCACTTTGGGATTTTTTTGCACTTACGCCGTTTACCGTGTGAGATCAGGAATGTGCTAAATTAATAGTTCGGTCAATTACGTACGTGGCGATAACAAACATGTTTATTTATTTATTTATTTTTATATATAAAATGGGAAAAGGGGCATGATTCAAACTTTTATTAGGGGATGGGATTATTTATTAATAATACAACTTTTTTTTTTTTTTACACATATACTAGAAGCCCCCCTGGGGGACTTCTAGTATATGCACACTGATCTCTCATTGAGATCTATGCTGTATAGTTATAGAGCATAGATCGATGAGATCAGTGTTCTATGGCTTTTGGCTGCTGCAGCCAAAAGCAATAGAATGCCGAGCCGTGATCAGCGCCATTACGGCGCAGACCCCAGCCGGCACCAGAAGCAGGGATCGCCTCTCCGTGACAACGTCACGGGGGCGATCTCCCCACTAGACCACCAGGTATGGGCTGTAGTAAGGCTTCAGATGCAGCTGTCAACTTCTTGCCCGCTTAATTAGCGGGCATGGCGATCGGACCATGCCCGCTAATAGCTGCGGTCCTGGGCTACATGCCGCACCCGGGACGGCGGCGGTTCAGAGCGGGGTCGCCGCGCGGCCCCGCTCTGATCTCCTCCACCCGCGCGAGGACGTAAAGTTACGTCCTCGTGCAGGAAGGGGTTAGTCTTTAATTAAATAATTGTGTAATATAGTATAAAATGTATTTAAATAAATCCCAAGTGTATATAAAATGAGCAGTGCAATGTGCCAATGATTGAGTATGTGAAAAAATGCACAGAAATGGATAACGTCTTGAAAAGAGTGATAGATACTAATATGCCCTGGATTGTCACACACTGTTGTCTGGACACACGTTTTGGAGTCTGACTTTGTCAAGGGGTTGACAAAGGGGCAGGGGCGTGTGGTGATAAGGGCCGGGGAGAGCGCAGCTGTGTCTTTTTCTGTATGCCAATCAAATCCCACTTATTCACTTCATACGTCTGGACAGAAAGTGGGCCTTTTACTAAGATTAGTGTATAAGTACGCTAGTCTTAACCCCTTCGTGCTGCAGCTAGTTTGGGCCTTAATGACCAGGCTAATTTTTCAAAATCTGACCTGTCTCACTTTATGCTCTTATAGCTCAGTGATGCTTTAACGTATGCTAGCGATTCTGAGATTTGTTTTTTCGTCACATATGGCACTTTATGTAAGTGGCAAAATTTGATCACTACTTTGTGTGTTTTTTGTGAAAAACATCAAAATATCATGAAAAATAAAAAAAAAATGCATTTTATGAACTTTGAAATTCTCTGCTTCTAAAAAAAGAACATTGTAGCACATAAATTAGTTACTAAGTCACATTACCAATATGTCTTCTTTATTCTGGCATAATTTGGTAAACATATTTTACTTTTTTAGGGTGTTATGGGGCTTAGAAATTTATCAGCAAATTATCACATTTTCGTGAAAGTTTCCAAAACTGATTTTTTTAGGGACCAGTTCTTTTTTTAAATGGATTTAGAAGTCTGGTATCCTGAAAACCCCCATAAGTGACCCCATTTTGGAAACTACACACCTTAAAGAATTAATCTAGGGGTATAATGAGCATTTTAACCCTACAGGGGCTGGAGGAAAGTATTCACAATTAGGCAGTAAAAAAATGGAAAATTAAAATTTTCCAATAATATATACGTTTAGATTAAAGTTTCTCATTTTCATAAGGAATATGAGAGAAAAAGCACCCCAAAATTTGTAATGCAGGTTCTCTTGAGTACAACGGTACCCCATATGTGGGCGTAAACCACTGTATGGGCACACAGCAGGGCTCAGAAGGAAGGGAGCGCCAATTAGCTTTTCCAATGCAAATTTTGCTGAAGAAGTTTCTGAGCGCCAGGTGCGTTTGCAGTGCCCCTGTAGTGTCAGCAGAGAGAAAAAACCCCATAAGTCACCCCATTTTGGAAAGTGCACCCCTCAAAGAATTCATCTTGGTGTGTGGTGACCATTTTGACCCCACAGGTATTACAGGAAAGTATTCAAAAGAAGACAGTAAAAATGAGAAACTCGAATTCTTCCAGTAATATGTTCGTTTAGTTTGAAATTTCTCAATTTCACGAGGAACAAGAGGAAAAAAGTACCCCAAAATTTGTAAGGCAGGTTCTCCTGAGTACAATGGTACCCCATATGTGGGCATAAACCACTGTATGGGCACACAGGAGGGCTCAGAAGGGAAGGAGCGCCAATTAGCTTTTTCAATGCAGATTTTGCTGCAGAAGTTTCCGAGCGACAGGTGCGTTTGCAGTGCCCCTGTAGTGCCATCAGAGTAAAATCTTGCCATAAGTCACCCCATTTTGGAAAGTGCACCCCTCAAAGTATTCATCTTGGTGTGTGGTGACCATTTTGACCCCACAGGTATTAGAGGAAAGTATTCAAAATAGACAGTAAAAATGAAAAACTCAAATTTTTCCAATAATATGTTCTTTTAGTTTGAAATTTCTCAATTTTATGAGGAACAAGAGGAAAAAAGTACCCCAAAATTTGTAACGCAGGTTCTCCTAAGTGAAAAGGTACCTCATATGTGGGCATAAACCACTGCATGGGCACACAGGAGGGCTCAGAAGGAAAGGAGCGCCAATTAGCTTTTTCAATGCAGATTTTGCTGAAGAAGTTTCCGAGCGCCAGGTGCGTTTACAGAGCCCCTGTAGTGTCCGCAGAGTAAAATCTCCCAATAAGTCACTCCATTTTGGAAAGTGCACGCCTCAAAGAATTCATTTTGGGGTGTGGTGAGCATTTTGACCCCACAGGTATTAGAGGAAAGTATTCAAAAGTAGACAGTAACAATGAAAAACTCGAATTTTTCCAATAATATGTTTCTTTAGTTTGAAATTTCTCAATTTCACAAGGAACAGGAGAGAAATGTTACCCCAATATATGTAAAACAGGTTCTCTTGAGTAGAACGGTACCCCATATGTGGGCATAAACCACTGCATGGGCACACAGCCGGGCTCAGAAGGGAAGGAGCGCCAATTAGCATTTTCAGTGCAGATTTTTCTGAAGAAGTTTCTGAGCGCCAGGTGCGTTTGCAGAGCCACTGTAGTGTCAGCAGAATAGATTCCCCCCAAAAGTCACCCCATTTTGGAAAGTGCACCCCTCAACGAATTCATCTTGGGGTGTGGTGACCATTTTGACCCCACAGCTATTAGAGGAAAGTATTCAAAATTGGCCAGTAAAAATGAAAAACTCGAATTTTTCCAATAATATGTTGGTTTAGTTTGAAATTTCTCAATTTGACGAGGAACAGGAGAGAAAACGTACCCCAAAATCTGGTACGCAGGTTTTCCTGAGTACAACGGTACCCCATATGTGGGCATAAACCACTGTATGGGCACACAGCAGGGCTGAGAAAGGAAAGGAGCGCCAATTTACAGGAGCAAAACAGCAGCTAGTAATGGTTATTAGAATAGTGCAGTTACTAAAATAAAATAAAAAAAATGAGATTACAGGTAATGTGGGGTGGTTACGGACAGCCTGGAGTGGTTACGGGTAATCTAGAGGTGGTTACAGGTAATCTGGGGTGGTTACGGACAACATGGGGTGTCACGGGCAACCTGCTGTGGTTACGGCAACCTGGGGTGGTTACAGGCAACGTGGGGTGGTTACAGGCAACATGGGGTGGTTACGGGCAACGTGTGGTGGTTATGGGCAACGTGTGGTGGTCACAGGCAACCTGCTGTGGTTACGGCAACGTGGGGTGGTTACAGGCAACGTGGGCTGGTTACGGGCAACGTGGGCTGGTTACGGGCAACCTGCTGTGCTTACAGACAATCTGGGATGGTTACGGGAAACGAGGGGTGGTTACGGGGAACCTGCAGTGCTTACAGACAATCTGGGGTGGATACGGGCAACGTGGGGTGGTTACGGGCAACCTGCAGTGCTTACAGACAATCTGGGGTGGTTACGGGCAACGTGGGGTGGTTACGGGCAACCTGCAGTGCTTACAGACAATCTGGGGTGGATACGGGCAACGTGGGGTGGTTACGGGCAACCTGAAGTGCTTACAGACAATCTGGGGTGGTTACGGGCAACGTGGGGTGGTTACAGGCAATGTGGGGTGGTTACGGATAAACTGAAGTTCTTATAGGCAATCTGGGGTGGGTACCTGTAATCTGACATGGGCACCGCAATCTGGAGGGGGTCATTGGCAATTTGGGGTGGTCAGAGGCGCCATGGCGTGGTCAGAGGTGACGTGTGGTGGTCAGAGTCGACGTGTGGTGGTCAGAGGCGATGTGTGGTGGTCAGAGGCGACGTGTGGTGGTCAGAGGGGACGTGCGGTGGTCAGAGGCAACGTGCGGTGGTCAGAGGCATCGTGGCGTGGTCAGAGGCATCATGGCGTGGTCAGAGGCAACGCGCGGTGGTTACGTGCAATCTGGGGGGGTTACATGTAATCTGGCATGATTACGGGGAACCTGGGGGGGTTATGTGCAACCTGGAAGGGTTACAGACAATCTGGGATTGTAACTGATAAACTGAAGTGCTTATAGGTAATCTGGGGTGGGTACATGTAATTTGGGGTGGTTACGGGCAATCTGGAGGGGGTCACTGGCAATTTGGGGTGGTTACGGGCAATGTGCCGTGGTTACGGGCAACGTGCGGTGGTTACGGGCAACGTGCGGTGGTTACGGGTAATCTGGGGGGGGTTAGGGGTAATTTGGGAGTAAACTGCAATTATTACTATAATAAAAAGTGTGTGTTTTATTTTTTTGTATGTTTGTCACTTTTTGTACTTTACATATTCATTTTCACTGTATTACTATGATTACTGTGATATTTTCTATCTCAGTAATCATAGTTCAGTGACAGAGACCAAATTGGTCTCTGTCACTTTAAATTTTCAGAGTTGGCTGGTTGTGAAGCGCATGCGCACTTCATAACCAGCCAGGACGTCGAGGAGGACGGAGCTCCAGGATCAGGTGAGTATATGGGGAAGGGGGTGATGACTGGGGGACGGGGGTGACAGGGGGGGCGACTTGGGGGGTGGGGGGACATCACTTTTTTATATACTATATACCGCTGATCGCTTGTACCATGTGCACCCGGCACTTTTTATCCCCTGTCACCATGAATGATTGGTGACAGGGGATAAAAAGTGCCTGGAGCACATGGTACAAGCGATCAGCGGTATATAGTATATACCGCTGATCGCTTGTACCGGGACCCCACAGGGGGGTCCCCGATCACTGCCCCATGCTCTCCGCTACCTTCGGTGGCGGAGAGCATGGGGCTTTCATTCATTTTAACTTTTCCATCGCTGTGAACAGACATTAGTCGGTTCACAGCGATGGCGGCGGCCATCTTGGAAATGATGGCCGCCGGGGGAGGGGGGTTAGTGATCGCCCTACTAGGGGGGGCTGATCTGAGGTCTGGGTGACACTTATTTCATCTCCCCCCGCCGTAAATTCACGGCGGGGGGAGATGAAAGGCGGCGGCAGCACCGGTAATCCCCTTTACCGACGGCCGCCGCTATAACGTTAATAGCGGCGATCGTCGGTTAGGGGGGGGGGGCGGGACGGACCCCACACACTGCCCCAACCCCTCAGCTACCTCCGGTAGCCGGGGGGATGGGGTCCCGGCCCCGCAGCCTTATTCTCTGCCATCGCCGTAAAAAGCTGATGGCAGCAGAATAAGGACCCTTAGTGACCGCCGTAAAAAGCCGTATCGGCGGTCACTAAGGGGTTAAGTATAGCTCCACCCCAAGTTTCCTGGTTTGATTTACTAGGAGGCAGGCATTGCACAACAAATTTACACCTGTTCAGGAGTAGGTGTACATTATGGCATGATTTATACCACACCTCCTCTTAACTGCCCATCAGGTGAGCCGGGGATACAGCTGGTGTACACCACAGAAAAGGGGCAAATCTGCCTCTTTTTCATGGCGTACACCTGGGACGCATTTTGATAAATGTCCTCTAAAGTGTTGGCCAAAGTTTGTTATGGGTCCGTTTCTAGTTACACCCTGGTTCCAATCCCTGTTGAGGGTCCGTCACACAACACCCTCACCTCACACCCAAGCCAAGCCAACCAGAGGCTCCAGATTCAGTCACAAGGTGTGTTTCCCCCAATTCTAGAGCTCCCTGGGGATATGGGGTAAAGTAAGTTTCTGTTTTAGTTACCGGGTTTCCCCGAAAATAAAACACCCTTCTAAAATAAAACACCCCAAAAACAACCCCGAAAATAAGGCACCCCCTACTCTAAACTAGGGTACCCCCCCTGAAAGTAAGGCTTTCCATTGCCACCTGCCACCAGACAGGACTCACCTAATGAACCTCTGAAGAAAGCACCGCAGGCATACTGGTCCATGGCCCCCACGTCTTCCGCACGTCCCAATGCATGCTGCCGCACGTCACACCGCACAGCAACGCATGTCACGCCGCACGCCTGACCAACTTCACCGCCGCTGATGCGCTCTTGGTCACGGGGTGGGTATTCTGGGGAGGTTTAGGAAGGATGTCTTATTTCTCTCTCCCCGAGCGGGGCGCAGGGAAGAGAAAAATAAGTCAACTTCAAAAATTAGAGCATAGTGCCTGTTTTTGAGGGAAAAAAAATATAAGGCACTGTCTTATTTTCGGCTTAACACAGTAGTCAGAACTGCCTAGTCTGGGGAGAAAGTATAGACTAGTTAGGTTTCAATGAGTGAGTTATCTAGTATTACAAAAAGAGTTCCAGGGCTATTAATGTCTGGCTAGAACCACTTTAGTGGAGTGAAAGAGACATGGGATGACTTTATCCACACGGAGGGACAATCAGAGTTTACAAGAGGTTTTGTCTTCAGTCAGGTCAATTTAAAGTGTCACTGTCGAGAAAAAAAAATTTTTGTTTGCAGAAATCAATAGTCCAGGTGATTTTAAGAAACTTTGTAATTGGGTTTATTAGCCGAAAAATGCATCTTTATCATGAAAAAGCAGTTTGAAGCTCTCCCCCTGTCTTCATTGTTCTCCTATGGAGAGAGCTAAATAAAAGACCAAAACAGGACAACAAAGAGTTAATCTACAAATACATCACCCTTTATCTCCTCTGACAGTCAGCACTGACCTCTCTGAGCTCTGATTACAGCTGTCACCAAGCTCTGTGCCTGTAATCCTCTGTTATCTGCTTTCTGCTGTCGGCTAACTCCTTCCTTCTCCCCACTCCCATCTCCCTAGAACAGACTGGGTACGTCTGATGCAACAAGTCACAATTTCCTGATTTTTTTTGCAGTGGATGGAAAAGAAGAGGGAGGGGGGGACCTGGGAAAAGGCTTTTTAAATGCAGATAATGGCATATTTGGCTGATAAACCCAATTACAAAGTTTCTTAAAAAATAAAAATAAAAAATACTACAGTGACTCTTTAAGGCAGCAGTAGTGCCCTGTTTAAGCCGAGACTATGCTGCAGGTCGCTAGTATTCCTGAAGGATCACCCCGATGGCTAACTTATATATATATATCATATATACTGCACGGTAGGCCAGAATATACTAAATGGAGGCCAGAATGACAATTTTTGGTCTCCATTGGTTAATGGGGCTCTATGCATACATTTAATGCATATACCAGGACCTATCCAGGTGCATAGAATAAATGTGCACTGATAAACATAGTGTGAAATGAACAGAACTTCTAACTATCTTTGTGGTTGATGCCCAAGTGATTTGTGGCAGAAAACTGAAGCTGACACTAAAGGCCATATTACACGGCCTGACATGTGAGGTAAGCGAGTGTTCTGCTATATTAGTGCTTGGGCTGGCAAGGGCTGCATAAACATCACCTGTCACTTCAATGCGGTTAAAGAGGTCCTTTGACATCAAGTACAAAAATAGACATACTGCATAAACGGATAGAATTGTTCTGAAACTACCAAAAATCCATTCCTTTGGGGGCTTAGTTTTGTACTTCTTGGTTGAGCAGTTGATCAGTATTACAATTCTCAGAATGCATTGCTTTCCCTCAGATCTCCATCACAGTCCTCCCACCCAGCCTACTCTCCTCCCCTAGCACTTCTGCTAGCCCCCTACCCCAAACTGTGGCAGAATATCTAATTTTATTGCAGACTAAAATGGTGACAGGGCAGGAGGCAGGAGTAGACCTCAGAGACAAGATCCAGCCAAGCCTCCTGATGATGTGTTGTCTACAAAGTGAGAGGGGAGCCGGGGAGCTGAAGCCAACAGACATTTTGTAATTCTTTTTAGCAAAGGACAGCTAGGAAAAACAGCCATTTTTGTGGGTGAAAAGTACCACAAAGTATGTGTGAACGCGGCCTAAACCTGAAATAATATCCATAAAGGTTCACTCAGCCTTCCCAGGAGCAGGTATAACTAAAGGACCAGTAAGCATAATGTTAAACAGAGAAGAGGACGTCACTGGTTGATCCGATTAGAACCTTAATAATCTATTTATTTTATCTTCAATGTGAATCTGTTCTCATTATAAATCGCTAGAGATTTTTCTTCTGCATAAATTTCCAGCTTCCTGAGAATATCTTTAGGGGCCCAGTGTGTAAATTGCATATGATGTAACAAAGGGCATGAGAATAACTATATTTGCAGTAACCATTTACATTCCACAGACATATGGGAACCAGACAAGAGGATCTTACACCAAAAATTGTTTATATTCTATGACAAGACAGCTCATCTGTCAAATAATATGCTGTACAGTATATCTGCATATACACTACCCAATGATAGTCAGTGACTAACATTTACAGCAACATCTTATAGAGCTGTATTAGTCAGAGCTATATTTAGCACATATCTCAAGAAATGTTTTTTTAAGTATAGTAATAAAAACATTAAACAATATAAATAAAGCTGCATGTACTTGTGACCTCCAGGGTGGTCAAAGAACAGCATAAAGTTGAAATCTATTGTGTGTGACTGTCTCATCTCAAATAATATAGTTAATCTCATATGGCTCAGCAAGTTAAATATTTTCGCAAATATATTATTTTCCCTCCCATTGTGGACCTCTAGATTATAGACCATCACTCTACTCTAAGAGCAGTGGCTGATGTATATACGAATAATATAAATCTTCCTTAGCTGTATGTACATCAGTCAGACCACTGATTTTAGAGAAAAGTGGCAACACTACTAAGACCATTGGCTGCCACAGTCACATGCCCATACAGTATGTCACTTCCCCCAGGATGTATATGAAGATCAGCAGGGGATCACAGGAACAACAGCAATGGAGCACCAGTTGGGAGACATTTAAAGTGAGCGTATCGCCTAGATTATTATTATTATATATATTTTTTTTTTTTACTAATTTGAGTCATATTTAGAATTACATTCTTTTTTTCTAATCTGTCTCTATTTTCTGATTGTCATTTTTTTTTAGTTTTTTTTTTTTAAATAAATTATGCGGGCGGTCATTTTGCCTGAGTTGTTTTTAAAAACCATTTAGTGATATGCTTACAGCAATTCATATGGACAATAGACCCGTTCCCATGGGATATTTTAGTGGGCACACTCTGTGACTTGAAAATATTGTAGGTCATTCCACAGGAAGGGGGAGGTTGAACTATGAGTTTCATCTATTCTTTTCTCTATCTGCTGCTATGACCTCTCACTGTAAGGTCATGTTCACACAACATTAGTAAAGTATTAATCACGGCCGTTGCTGCTGATTTGCAACATGGCCGTGATTAATACTGAACTTACATTTTGCTGCAGCTAGAGGGAATCAGGCTGTCAGTTTTTTGCGGCCACTATTCATTGAATAGCGGCTGTAGAAGACATGTCAATGCACACAATGGAAAGTGTGACTCCGGCCGCACGCTCCATTGTGAACAGCTGTGAATTTAGCAAAAGTGAAGATCATCCGGCTGGTACTGCAGTAGCGGCCAGGATGATCTTCTTTGACACAGGCCGTTCTGTGACCCTGCTGGGTCACAGAACGGTCGGTGTCTTACTCCATGTGAACATGGCCTAATGCTGTACAGATCACTTTACAGCAGCCTCCGACTCATCATCACATACACAATAGCAAGTCTCAGTTTAGCGTAAGGGATAGTGCTGAGAATGAAATCTGCAGGATTTTAAGATTACTTTATAATATAAACTTCACTATTTTAATTTAATTCAATTTGCTGCTTTTATTTTTTAAACTCTGATGGACAACCCCTTTAAATAAAATAGCTCTAGTGCTCAACTTCCCCCATAAGTGAATGTGTTGTCAGGATTTCCTTCCAAACGAACTGCAACTGTGAGGAATAAGAAGAGTAAAGCATTTCCTTCCTTTGTCTGATAATTCTGTACTTATATCACAAAGAAGACAATGAATTTAAAAAATCAAAGTTTTCTTTCAAATGGAAATCCATTAAAGCTTTATCAGAGATGTCCTTTTTGTATTTATTCTAAGGCTACGTAATTATTCCTTTGTCTTGAAATGTAAGGAGCTTTCGTAAAGTGTATCTTACCATTAAACAAGGTCAGCCCCTTGCTGCTTAGCTATAATGATCCCTTGATCTGTGTACCAGTGGTGACTGTTTTCCTTGGATTCACTTTAATATGTCAGCAGTTTACCTTCAGATTTGGAAGATCACCAAGTGATGTTTATAGAGGACACCTGGCTTGATGTTTCTGTCAACTTTGTATCTGACAGTTTTCTGCTGCTCTGATCTATAGCTAAGCATTAAAGAGCAAAAAATCGTGCATCATGGTGGTCTCGTGTATATTCATACCAAGGAGTTTTAGGGTACAAACAATATGGTTGTCATCACAGCTCCATTGGGCTACAATGGTACAACCCTCACCCCTGTATTGTAGCATAACCATAACCTTAACTCAAGAGTTTATTGATAAAATAAAAGTAAAAAAAAAGTTTAACTCTGGAGAAAAAAAAGATATATATATTTTTTTTTATCAATTGGTGTCAGAAAGTTATAGAGATATGTAAATAACTTTCATTTAAAAATCTCAAGTCTTCCAGTACTTATTAGCTGTTGTATGTCCTGCAGGAAGGGGTGAAGTCTTTTGAGTTTGACTCCGTGCTCTCTATTGCAACGTCTGTCCAGGTGTGTAGCTACACAATAAAAAGATACTGTACGGGGCCCCTATGAATCCTGATCAGGTTCTGTCCAGGTCTCTTTATGAGGCCGCACAGCAGACATGGGTCACACAACAGCTGCTAATACAAAAATATCTACAGGCCAGACAGCAACATTTCTGCAACATGGTGCCTGTACCTGTCGCAGGTTGCATAACCACAGTAGGTCGCAGTTTATAGGGGGGATTGTGCCAGTGTAGGTACAGCTTGAAGAGGCGCTCAACTCTGACACGGAGCAGAGGATCAAGCCAGCGGGTGCTGCACTGAAACGCTGTCTCTGTCCCACGGCCAGGGTGGGAGTTGCTACTTGTGAGCTGTCAGTGCCAGTGCTGAAGGGGGAGCCCCAGGGCCGATTTAACCAGAGGGCAAATGGGGCATCTGCAACGGGCCCACTGGTAAATTATCTAATTGATATTGCTGTGTCTATAACAATCTAAACCATGAAATATCACTTTATATTATATATTTTTTGCATGATGAATACCTTAGAATAAAAAAGGAACTTACTTTTTTGGTCACCTTGCAGCCAAAAGGTGATCTAAAATCATATATAAAACATAACAAAACTATATCAATTTAATATGCCCATAATTGCTTTCTCCTGGAAAATACTTAACAGTACTTCACAGTAAACCATATACACAAGGACTGTGAGTCTAGAGACCTGAACTGAAAGCGTCATAAATCCCTGTGATGCTGTCAGCTCAAGTCATTAGCCCCGTGGTCAGGCCAGGACTTGCGGATGTCTGAATCTGGCCTGCACTGACAGCAAAGCTGCTATCTGGCACTGAGTGTAAAGGTACTTTTACACAAAGCGATTTTTCGTCGATCAACAATTAAGGATAAACAAACTCAAACGACCGCTGAACCTGAAATAGTTCACCCAATTACATGGAACAATGATCGTTATTGCGTTCGCCCTGTCGTCGCTACTACATTCGCCGCTACTACGAACAACTGAACGCCGTCTTATTACATGTGAACGATTCGCAAACGATCAACGATGAAAATAGGTCCAAATTTTATTAAACAAACAATTTCTGGTTGGTCGTTTAATCATTGTCTGCTATTACACTAAACATTATCGTTCAAATCCGATCAATTTAACGATTTTTCGAACAATAATCATTCAGTGTAATACCACCCGAAGTTTACAGTATTATTGCTCTATACAAGTTTTTCTATTACAGCCCAGTACAATCTCCATATTGTATAGAACAGTAACACTATGTTAATAGATCTTACAGAAAATCAATTCATGCCATGTTCCATTGGTTGGAGCATCACATTGATATTCTCCCCTAAAAACTGCTGGGAACATAATATCCCCAGTTGGGGGTGTAACTAGAAAAGGTTAAGCCCTGTAAAAATTTTTTGCTTGGGTCTCCTCTCCCCTATATTAAACTGCTCAGATGCAGCCACAGAATACAGAATAATTGCATGCAGTTTACTCATAAGCAATGTCTTTTATTTATCCCAGCCCAGATCTATATGACGACCACATGCTATACTAAGGCATCTGTGGTCCTGCAGCCATTTGTAGCCCCTAAAGTAACACAACCACCATCCTTTGCTACCACCAATACTATTCCTGTGTCTGTCCCAATACTGTACCTACAGTCAGGGTCATTTCTAGGTAATTTGGACTACAGGGCGAATCATCGAATCATGATAAAAGCACCGCCCCCACCAAGTGATGTCGCGGGTGTGTGTGTGTGGGGGGGGTTGTTGCTAGGAAGCAGTGTGTGTATTATGGCATAGAGCATTTTTACCCAACCCTTTTCAACTTGAGGCACCACTACAATATACAAAAAAGTCATTCAGTGACTCACAAGTGACGTTTTTTTTTATCTGAGGCATCACTTTCCTTTTCCCCTCCATCCGGCCCAGACCACTATGAGGATTTCTTGCAGTTACAATTCACCTGCCATCATATAGTTATAACGTTTCCTGCTATTTCCCCCATATAGTAATAATGCCTCCTACTATTTCCCTCCATATAGAAATAATGTCTCCTGCTGTGTCCACATATAGTAATAATGTCTCCTGCTGTGTTATCATATAGTAATAATGTTTCCTGCTGTGTCCACATATAGTAATAATGCTTCCTGCTGTGTCCACATATACTAATAATGCTTCCTGCTGTGTCTACATATAGTAATAATGCTATCTGCTGTTTCCCTCCATATAGTAATGATGCTCCCTGCCCTGCTGAGTCCCCATAGTAATAATGCCCCCTTCCTTGCTGTGCCACCATAGTCAATGCACTCTTCCCTGTTGTGCCCCTACAGTTACTTCCCCTATGCATCTTTGTTCCTATAGTAATAATGCCACCTTCCCTGCTTCCCAGTGGCGGACCTATCGCTTGTTCAGCCGGTACCACTGCACTGGGGCCCTGGGCAGCTGGGGGACCCTCAGGCTCAGGCTCCAGTAAGCTGCAGTTCTGTAGCTGAGCTGTTAGCAGAGCAACAGTGGCTTCCGGATGAGCCCCGGCTGCTCTGATAACTTTCTCCTGCCCTGCACACATATCCAGCAGCACCGGAGCCACAGCGTCTCCTCCCCCGACTAGGCCTGATGGAAGAGAGCGTCTGTGTAAGTCCTGCTCTCTGCTATCTCCCTATGGCTGAGCTAAAGGGGAGAAGGGAGGTGGTCACAATAAAACCAGGGCCAATAGTTCCCAGTGCCTGGTCCACCTTAAATGACGTTCCTCCTTAAGAAATCCCCCCCCCCCTCTGTTCTCTCCCCTCCCACTCTGACAGACCATCTGCTTTCTGGGTTTTCAAGCAGATGTCGGGACAGGACGGTAAGGGCCCTATTCCACAGTAACGATAATCGGCCGGATCGGACCCATTTGGCCCGATTCGGCCGATTATCGTTCGGTGAAATAGAGAGAACGATCAGCCGATGATCGTGTCATCGGCTGATCATTCATTTAGGGCCAGACCTAAAATCATTGTTCCCCCACCGCACATCGCTACGGTTGAATAGCGGTGCACGGCGGGCGACCGACGATTTGACAGCAGCAGCATCATCATCATACATTACCTGTCCAGGCTTCTCCGCGCTGTCTTCATCCCCGGGTCCCCCGCGCTCTATCTTCAGAATGGCCGGTCAGATGACGGGAGCGCTCAGCCAATCACAGGCTGGGACTGCCGCAGCCTGTGATTGGCTGAGTGTGGCCTGTCAGCTGACCGGCCATTCAGAAGATAGAGCGTGCGGGACCCGGGGATGAAGACAGCGCGGAGAAGCCTGGACACGTAAGGTATTACTGCTGCTGCAAGGGCTGCAAGGACATCGGTAACGATGTCCCTGCAGCCCTCACTCAATGATCATCGGGCCGTGGAATAGGCCCAGTAAATGAGCGGCGATCTAGCAGATTGGCGCTCTTTTACATCGTTGATCGGGGCCCTCCTCGGCCCGTGGAATAGGACCCTAAGGGAGGACAGGAATGTCTGTATATACAGTGCAGCTCCCTGCCTGCCATATATCTCCCCATAACCTATATACCTGCTCCCTGCCTGCCATATACCTTCCCCTAACCTATATACCTGCTCCCTGCCTGCAATATACCTCCCCTAACCTATATACCTGCTCCCTACACCCTGCCTGCCATATACCACCCCCTAACCTATATTCCTGCTCCCTGCCTGCAATATACCTGCCCTAACCTATATACCTGCTCCCTGTCTGCCATATACCTCCCCCTAACCTATATACCTGCTCCCTGCCTGCCCATTACCTCCCCCTAACCTATATACCTGATCCTGCCTGTCATATGACTTGAAGGGACACCACTTTGCCTTAGAGGTGTGAGAGCTATTTTGCATATCTTTTCTTCCCAAAATACATATATAATGCCCAAGGACAGAGATAAACATCACAGCCAGGGAAAAATTACAAAATAATGGTCCCCAATCAGACCTTGAAATTAATTCAGACCCCAAATCAGACCAAAAGACACCCTCTTACATTTATAGTTATGGCGCCCATCTCTAACATAGCTCATGGCCTCATAGGAGCAGCTATGGCAGCTAAAGCAGTAGTTTTGCCTCTGACAAAAGTATTGGAACACCTACATAAGCTTGTAGGACATCCCATTCTAAATCCATTGGCATTAATATAGAGTCGGTCTCCCTTTTACAGTTATAATCTATATTTTAGCTCATCCCAAAGTTTTTGGATAGGGTTGAGGTCAGGGCATTGGAAGATTTGATAGTAACAGCATGGGAGCTAGGAAGAAGAGTATAGCCTTTTTTTCATTGTGCTGGGAGTCAGATTTCATGAAAATAAAAATACTAGCCTAAACGACTCCCTTTAAGTAGCTGCTTGCTTACTGGAGACCAATGTGCAGAAGACACATTGGTGTCTCGGTTTAATTTAATACCTTCCCAAGAATCCCCATAGAATCCCTATGAGCTGCATGTCACATTTTACAGGATAAATACTATAATCATCATCATAATCATAAACATTTAAGAATCCCTCCAAGAGCCCCTTTTAGTCATCTCAGTGAAATATCACATCAGACATCATTAGAAAAAAAAAAAAAAGCCCTGGCTCATCTAGCCTGCCTTTATATTATTTATCTTAGGATAGATATATGTTTATCCTGAATATGTTTACATTCACTTACTATGGATTTTACATTTACTTACTATGGATTTACCAACATCTCCTTGAAGTTTATTCCAAGCATATACTACTTTTTCTGTAAAACAATATTTTCTTGTCATTGACATGTACATAATACACTAGGTTGCTTATTTAGGTGTTTACATACTACTAATTATTTTTACTAAAGTTTTACTGTTTTTTTACCTTACAGTTATCAGGGAGGATTTCAATCTTTACATAGCCCCACACCACATATGTTACTTAGTTGTATATTCATTTTTAGCAATAAGTCCAGTGAATCTGCCTATGCTGTAAGCCCTTACACAGTATATATTTTTTCTAAAGAGAATGCCAGAAGTACAAAGTTATCTTCTGCTCATAAATCTATTGGTAAAAGTCAATAGCTCTATTATTGTAGTGACTGCGCAGCTGGGTGTAGTACCCAATACTTTCCTCTAGAGGGAGCCTGGAAGTTCCCAGCGAAGTGACACGCACCAGGCTCCAGCTTCCCCACTAGTACAGGGCAGCAGCCAGCGCTGGCAAGAAGGATCTGAGCCTTGTAGCCTCACCCTGATCCCGGAGCCTGCGTGACAAAAGTGACCTGGAACTGATCTCTGCCATTGCCAGCCCCAGAGAGTGTGGAGTGGATCCCCAGCTGCAAGGAGAAGTCCCATCTGACAGCTGACACCAGGGGGAGAGGAGCTTGTTGATCGGAGCAGAGCTGCCCTGCATATGGACTAAGTCCTGCTGTATACATGGTATGTAGGTCCTGCTGTATACATGGTATGGGGGCATGCGGTAGGTGGGCACAGGGCTGTGCACTGATCCTTGTATGTGTAGAGCTGCTGGGATGTTATGTGAGTGTATTTATAGGGGGCTGTGCTGCACTCTGGGATGTCCATGGACTTTCCCTCTCTTCTATTATTATTTCTTGCTAGATCCTCAACCTGCAAAACTTTCCTTGTGGCATCAGGAGAGCTTGTAAGTGCAGTGGGCATGCAGGCATCAGTGCCCAAAGTTCTCAAGCAGTCAGCAAACTTTTCTCCATGTTATGTGGCTTGTTCCAGTATCTCTGCCTAGAATTCTCTGTTTATCTATTAAGTAACAAATGTATCAAGGTGACATGGTTTGTTTTTATTAGTTATTATTATGTATATAGCACTGTGTTATTCTGCAGCTCAACAGGCAGAGAGTAGTTACTCTCATCTGCATATATGTATATTACAGCCAATGATATTAGAAAGTGTGAGGGAAACTGCAGAACCTGGCCAAATCCACGCAAACACCGGAGAACATAAATCATGACGTTTTTTACACTGTAATTTTGAGCAATATTTTGTTTGTTAAAGATTTTACGGTTTGTTGAGATTTCGTTCACACACAGTATTAGGGTCAGTAGTTTCAGCCAAAACTAGGAGTGGGGCAAACATAGAAGAACTAGAATAGGTGGAAAATGTGCACTTTTTCTATGGTTTTCCCACCGTGTGTGTGTGTGTGTGTGTGTGTGTGAACCCAACAGTATACAGCTTTGACTTCGATTGTACAAATGTTATTACTTTACCAAACCATATGTCATCCTGTCTCATTCATTTGAGTCGGAGTTGCATTGAATTCCATGGTTTGTATATCTTGCCATGCACTCACATTTGTTGCAGTGTCTATGATGTTTTTAGTCACAGCAGAGGGAAAAGAGTAAAAAAGAAAAAAAAAAAAATTTTTTTTTATTGTTTTCATCACAGAGGCAATTTAATGTTAAAAACATGAATTCATTTGGAAAGAAAACCTTACGAATGTTGAGTGTACTGTATATTACATCAATTGTCACACAACCTCATGGATATGGAAGCCAGCCAAGTGTTTGTGGACATGAGCTGGGGCCATACATACAAGTGCTCTGCAGAATGGCTGACCTGGTAATTCAGCATTGTCCCAAGTGGAGTACCCCACCTAAGACATGCTTTATTATGGTTGTCTCTACAAGGACAGTATGTTGTTAACCAGCATGACAACCATTACCGCTCCCATCCCCCATTAGAGTCCATTGTGCCTTATAACTATATAGAATTGCCATTAAAGAGTTTGGGAAAGTTGAATGAGAACCCAGCAGCTGACATCATTATTATTATATACAGTAGATGGGCAAAACTTTGGACAACTGTATGGAAGACGACGATAAAAGATACAATTCTGCCTTCCGCCAAAAGAATCGGCATGTCAGTTCTTTCAGCAGATGGCGATAAAATGGTATCTATGGCAGGGACGGAGATGCGCGCTGCCGATAACCCAACCCGTAAAACCAGACTTCTCTGGAGGTGACATATCTCCCTATAGAGCAGAAGGATCAGGCATCTCTCTCTCTCCTGACATCTGCCATCAGGGAAGAGTCAGGAGTAGGGATGGTCCGAACCTGCCGAGGTTCGGGTTCGTACGAACCTGAACCCTCGGTAATGATTCCCGCTGTCTGCCTGCTCCGTGCAGCGGGTGGATACAGCTGGAGGACCGCCTGAAAAACTGGGATATAGCCATAGGCTGTATCCCAGTTTTCCAGGCGGTCCTCCGGCTGTATCCACCCTCTCCACGGAGGTGGAAGACAGCGGGAATCATTGCCGAGAGTTCAGGTTCGTATGAACCCGAACCTCGGCAGGTTCGGACCATCCCTAGTCAGAAGTCTCCCATACACATTACAGAGCTGGGTGATCCTGATGGAACTTGTGCATCCAGCCAACATTAATCTAATGTGTACAGCCAGCTTAAAGGGGTTGTCCAGCGAAAAACCTTTTCTTTCAAATCAACTGGTGTCAGAAAGTTATACAGATTTGTAATTTACTTCTATTAAAAATTCTCAAGTCTTCCCATACTTATCAGCTCTCTGTGCTCTCTGCTGACATCTCTGGCCGAGACAGGAACTGTCCAAAGCAGGAGATGCTTTCTATGGGGATTCATAGAAAACCAAGACAGAGTTCCTGTTTTGCCAGAGATGTCAGCAGAGAGCATTATGTCAGACTGAAAATAAAACATTTCCTTTATGACATACAGCAGCTAATAAGTATGTGAAGACTTAAGATTTTTTAATAGAAGTAAATTACAAATCTATATAACTTTCTGACACCAGTTGATTTGAAAGAAAAAGATTTTCGCTGGACAACCCCTTTAAGGGTATCTCCACATGTCAAGTTCAGTCCAACAAGAAATTCGAGTATGAGGCATCTTACACGAATTGTTATAGATATTAGTCTCCATTGTTTCCCATATTTACAGATTGGATGATACAGTAAAGACATCCCAGTGTAACTGGCTAATAACGTTTGGCGTCTGCTGGGTCAAGTATCATATGTATCTGTGCAGCAGAGATAGACGCTGGGTCACGTTAATACCATGTGTACTTTCATGGGTGCACTCTGTTCTTGGCTGTTACCCTGAATTGCCCAGGCATCTGATAATTCCCATCAACCTTCATGGTGAGAGAAAATTAAAGTGAGATATTATACAAAATATGTACCGTGCCGTGCCAGAGCCAAGCTTATCATGTAACTGTGGAGATACAGATGTACTTCTGTCTACACTCAGATTGAATAGAACAGATAGCATTGTAAGTGATTTCATGGTTAGTTGTGCTTATTAGCACAGTGATACAGGGTGATATACTGTATACAGCTGCGTAACTTGCATTTACACACACACACATCCATGCATGATTCAGGAGGCTTTCCTGCACATTTATCTGAAACCTCACATTACCATTTGCCTCTTCTAAATGACAAACTCCGCTCTACTACATCTGACAATCCGGCAGTTTTCTGGTAGTTTCGGCCTGAAGCTGACATATCAGCCTCAAAGCTAAACAATGTAAACCAGGCAGATCATCAGTGTCTGGTTTTATCATCTAAAAAATGAGCACACAAGTTACAAGACAGCTAGTCAGACATTATACAGCATACATTTAACCCTTAGAGGACAGAGCCAATTTCAATTTTTGTGTTTTTTTTCCTCCTGGTGCTTAAAAGGCCATAGCACTTGCATTTTTTCACCTAGAGACCCACATGGGCCCTTATTTTTCTCGCCACTAATAGTACTTTGCAATGACAGGCTGAATTTGTTCATAAAGTACACTGCAAAAGCAGGAAAAAATGTCATGTGTGGGGAAATTGAAAAAAAAAAATCTTTTATTTGGGGGGGGATTTGCTTTTACGCCGTTTGCCCTGGGTAAAACTGACTTGTTATATATGTTCCTCAAATCGTTACGATTACAATGATATGTAACATGTTTAACTTTTATTTTATGTGATGGCTTTTAAAAAATTTAAACCATTGTTAACAAATATATGTTCCCTAAAATTGCTCTATTCCCAGGCTTATAGCGCTTTTATCCTTTGGTTTATGGGGCTGTGTCAGGTGTCATTTATTGCGCCATGATGTGTTCTATTGTTACCTTGATTGCGCATATGCAACTTTTTGATCACTTTATATTACAATTATTCTGAATTTGATGTGACCAAAAATGCGCAATTTTGCACTTTGGGATTTTTTGGGGGATTTTTTTTTATTTATAACATTTGAAAAGGGGGGGGGGGGGTGATTCGAACTTTTATTAGAGGAGGGGGCTTTTTATTAGTATATATTTTTTTTTTACACCCCCTGGGGGACTTCTAGTATATGCACACTGATCTCTCATTGAGATCTATACAGTATAGTTATACTGCATAGATCAATGAGATAGCTGATGCAGCCGAAAGCAATCGAGTGCAGAGCCAGAATAAGCGCCATTACGGCGCAGACCCCTGCCGGTGCCGGATGTGTGGATCGCTCCTCAGGGACAATTTCCCGGGGGGGGGGGATGGCTGACAGCAAGCAATAAGATGCAGCTGTCAACTTTGACAGCTGCATCTGATTACTCGATTAGCCGCGATCCCGGGCTACATGCAAGCTACATGCGGTGGTTCAGAGCTCTGACCACCCATAGACGATCCTGGACGTACCTGTACGCCCAGGGTTTTCTAGGGGTTAAAGGGGTAGTTCACGGGAAAAAAAGAATGTTCTTTTAACCACTTCCCGTCAGTAATATGCATATATACGTTCCTATTGCACATACCCCGTGAAGCAGGAATGTATGTATATATATATATATATATATATATATATATATATATATATATATATATACGTTCCTGACTGAGGGGCTGCAATGAGAGCGGTCCCGCACACATCAGTGTGTCCGGGGACGGAGGTAATGAGAGGCAGCTGCGATTCCACAGCTGCATCTCATTAACCCCTTAAACGCTACGATCTATAGCGATCGCGGTGTTTAAGGTACTCAGTGACAGAACAAGCTTCAAAACCTTAATCAACAGTAGATATGATATAAATCAAGTTTGCAATTACATTCATTATTTTCTTTTTAGTTTTTTTAGTTCTCATTGAAAACACGGCACTTCCTGTGTTTAGACTTTTTTTTCCCAAAGAGCCTAAACACAAGAAGTCCTGTATATCCCAGGCCATCAGAGCGCTCACAGAGAGGAGGCAGTCATGTGACTGATAGACACATTGAGCTCTCTGTGACTCTCTGTACTGGCCGGAATTCCTGGGTTTAGTCTCTTTTTATCAACCAGCACAAGTCCAGTCTCCTTCAGGAGACTGGATCTGGATTTCTGGCAAGTACAACTTTGTTTTATAGCATGTTAGCAACATAAAGTAATGAATGTATATTGCAGACTTGCTTTATATCACATCAACTGCTGATTTAGATTTTGAAAGTTATAACAACAGTGACACTTAGGCCAAGGAGACTCATGGTACCTATCATATATCCTTCTGTGTTTCCAGGAGATAGACAAATGCTTTTATTTTCCAGTGCAAAGTGTCAGAGAGGCTTTCCCAAGCTCCTCATTGGCTGCAAGCTGGAAAGCCTCCTCGCTTCCCCTCCCATACCTGATCTTGCTTGATTGACAGTCAACTGCAGCTAAGCTCCGAGCAGGAGAATAAAAGCATCTTTCTATATTCTGGAAGCACCGATGAATATATGAAAGGCACCATGTCTCGGGGCAGCACACTGATTGGCTGAGCGGGACGTGCACCCGGGAACCCCCGAAGCAAGCAAGATCACGGAGCAGGTAATGTATATACTCAGGCCGTCCGGGGGTTGATGGGGTAATGTCCCGACATACTGGCAGCAGGATGTCAACCTCGCTGCGAGTATGTCTACCCATAGACTATACAGGGCAGGGATCCTCTGCGGATCCGTCATCTGTGAAGGCACCCTAAGACTGGTGTTGGCTTTTTCTTAGACACACTGGCTTGGCTGGTGGTTCACCAACCTTGTGGTAGCCCTAATCCAAAGTATGTATGGGTGCCGGTCTGTATCTCAGGTACTTATCAGTGCACTCCTGTGGCTGAGGCACTTATGGGGCACATCTGTAACTGAGAATGTTATGAGGTATTTATGGTGGTATTATGAGGTATTTATGGAGGTATTATGAGATATTTCCCATGGGGGGGGGGGCGATCCACCCCACTAGACACCAGGGATGGCTGACAGCAAGCAATCAGATGCAGCTGTCAACTGACCAAAGCTGCAGGTATGTATCCAAAAGTACCAGAGCTACAGATGGGCTCCCATAAGAACCAGGGCTACAGGTGTGCACCCATAAATACCTCAGCCACAAGTGCGTATCCATAAACGTTTGTCTAGGCTACAGATGGTCTCCATAAATACCTCATAATACCTGTAGTTCTAGCACTTATGGATGCATACCCGTAGCTTTGGTACTTATAGGTGCACACCTGTAGTTCTGGTACTTATGGATACACACCTGTAGTTCTGGTAATTATGTGTACATACCTGAAGCTTTGGTACTTATGGATACATACCTGCAGCTTTGGTACTTATAGGTGCACACCTGTTGTTCTGGTACTTATGGATTCATACCTGAAGCATTGGTACTTATAGGTTGCCACCTGTAGTTCTGTTACTTATCGATACACACCTGTAGTTCTGGTACTTAGAGATACATACCTGAAGCTTTGGTGCTTATGGATACACACCTGTATTCCTGGTACTTTTGGGTGCACACCTGTAATTTTGTTCTGCTATTGATGTGAAAGTGGAGGAGATTGAGTAAATATCTTTTCTGTCATTATGGGTGGAGGTTTAGTGTTTAAAAGCCTCACGTAGGAAGGGAATCAATGGTACTTCTTTATTTTACATCTGTATTGCAGATTATATTGTACAGATCTATAGCACAGTGCAATGGGTCCATGCCGCCCAGCAGTGTACAGCATGCGGCGTCCCATGCTGTACTAGGAGGGCTTCTTCCCTGGAATACTAAAGGCACCACATCACAGTACCTAGAAGCCTGTGAGTCTTTAATATGGACCCATAGGGACTCATTTTGCCTTTATACAGGGCTGTGTACATAATCCCTATACTGTAGTATAACATGCATTGATTTTTCTTTCGATAACTGATATCAGAAAATGGTTTGTTGCGGCTTATTACTTAACAATTATTGCCATAGAAATCTAAATGAATGTGACATGTAAATTGTACATTAGGTCTATCATCGCTGTGAAAGGTGCTGTTTACTTCTCCAATCTATGGCAGACACTGATCAATGTACAAAACAGGAATTGCTCTCATTGTATATAAAAAAATCACTACATGTAGACATCATTTCCAAAATCAAATGCAAATCATCTTAATATGGAGACCATTGTATCCAGACGCTCATGCACTGTAATTTTAACAAGGAAAATCTAACTATCCAGTCTGTTGTGTACACCTCTTTATCTTTCATCAATCGATATAACTATTATGCAGTGAATATAAAGGAGACATGGCCATAGCAGGAACCTATTGGATTCATGTTTGTGCATATGTTGTATAGATGTAGCAGAACTGAATCTGACACCTGAGCTTTATGCACTTATGTCTGACACTATATGGAGACAGTAATCGGTATGGGAGGAGAGGGTCAGACTGACAACCAGGGAGAAAACATTTCTGTGTGACCATATGATGGGCCCCTAGTTACCATACTCCATGTGCTGCTGTATTGTGCCTTCAGGAGGGGCTATATTCTACCCTATTAGTTTTATATTGCTTATAGGAGCAGCATAAAGCAGCATAAAGCAGCATGCAGTTCTTATTCGTTTTGGGTGAAGTTGTAGGCATGTGGCGGTATAGTATGAGCCTATGTAGGCACTAGTGATGGGTTGGCCATGGATTATAATAGATACAAAACTTTCCAGCCATAACCTCTTGCTCAACCAGCCTCTAGTTCTGTGATAGGGAACCTTCAGCCCTCCAACTGTTTCAACACTACAGTACCCATCATGCCTTGCTTTGGATGGCCAGGCTTGATGGAAAATGTAATTTAGGAACAGCTGGAGGGTAAAAGGTTCCCATCCATGCTCTAGTCCATCCTGTCCATAAGATGTAGATGAAGAGGCATGTAACCATACACTTCATCCAGCATCCTCCCCTGGTCGTACACTTGTCTCCTGTGCTTAGTGTTACTATGGAGTAGGAAGTTGTCATTGCTGCTTGTGCCATCTCTCTCTATCTATTCCCCACAGAACGGCGGGATATGTGACTCCATCAGCTGCCACTAGGAACACTAACTCTGTGTTCTTTCTAACCTCACTATCCTTTCTCTATTAAGAGGTACAAACAACACCTTAGGGCTATGTTCACACAACGTAAAACAACGTCCGTAGTCTTCGCCGCAAAACTACGGCCGTTGTTTTGAGGTTCCCTAAAATGAATGTAATTCAATGGAACTACGGCCGTTGTATGCACACTACGTATCAAAAAAACGGCCGTTGTTTATACGTCCCCGTGAAAAATGAACATGTCAATTTTTTCCCGGCCTGTAATGCTCCAACAACGGCCGTGGATTTCAATGCGGCCGATCGCGTAAAACTTAAATCTGCCAAATAAAAAATTTTGATGTAAAAATATTTTTGAGTGGTTTCTCGGGCTGGGCGCAGTATTTAAAGTAAATGACCTGTTTCAGCCCGCTTGTAGTTTTACGACCAGCCCGTGCAATCGTAATTGTACGGACGTAGTTTCAGTCGCAAAAGTCCGGCCGGTGAAAACAATGGCCGTTAATTTACGTTGTGTGAACATAGCCTAGAAATGCATTTGTACTATTTCATATATCACATGCCCCATCCTCCACCCTCAACCCCTGACATTGTGTAAAAGCAGCTGATAGTGGGAGTAAATAATAAAAGCCGGAAATGGTATTAGGGGGTGAATTTATTTTTTTATTATTATTTATTTAGTTTGTTCAAATGAACTGTTGCCAGAAAGTTATACAGATTTGTAAATTACTTCTACTTAATATTTAAAGGGGTAATCCAGAGAAAATCTCTTTTCTTTTAAATCAACTGATATCAGAAAGTTATATAGATTTGTAATTTACTTGTATTATAAAATCTGAAGTCTTCCCATACTTATCAGCTACTATATGTCCTGCGGGAAATGCTCTCTGGTGTAATCTCTGGCTGAGACAGGAACTCTGTCTCATTTTTCTATGAATCACCATAGAAAACTTCTCCTGCTCTGGACAGTTCCTGTCTCGGCCAGAGATGTCAGCAGAGAGCACTGTGTCAGACAACATTTCCTGCATGACATACAGCAGCTTATAAGAATGGGAAGACTTTTTTAATAGTAAGTTACAAATCTATACAACTTTCCAATATCACTTGATTTGAAAGAAAAAGATTTTTGCTGGACAACCCCTTTAAGTCTTCCAGTACTGATCAGCTGCGGTTTGTCCTGCAGGAAGTGGTGTTTTCCTTCCAGTCTGACGCAGTGCTCACTGCTGCCACCTCTGTCTGTTTCAGAAACTGTCCAGAGCACCAAAAATCCCCCAGAGCAAACCTCTCCTGCTCTGGATAGTTGCTTACACAGACAGGAGGCCGCATGAGCACAGTGTCAGATTGTATCTACACAGAGCATTTGATAAGTGCTTTAAGACTTAAATTTTTTGGCCAGGTTCACACTTAGTAAAACAGTTCAACCCGGACGGTACTGCAGTATTGGAGCTGCACTTTACATTGTCTGCACTGTCAATTTTGTGGGGCCGCTATTCAGTGAATAGCAGCCGCACAACATTGACATGTCAGTTTTTCATGCGGCCGCATGGAATCCTGGCCAGAGTGTATTTAGAGTGTATACACTCCAGCCGGGATTCCTTAGTAATTAAAGCGATCAGCCGCTGTAATTAAACAATGGCCGTTGTTTAATGAAATTATACGTTGTGTAAACGTGGGCATTAAATAGAGGTAACTTGTATAACAGTCTGGCAGCAGTTGATGTGGAAGTATTTTTCTTCTCTGGAATACCGCTTTAAATGAGGGGTTGTATTTAAAAATGAAAATGGTGGATTTTGTTGCTGAGCTAAACCAAATGACCTGATTCACTTAAAAAAAAAACCTGTAATTCCCACTGCAGTAAAGATTCACAGTAGTATGGATGAAACCTAAGTTGTTCTATAGATCATAATATAGGCTGATTTGCCATTCCAGCTGCACAATAACTCCTCTGGGAGCTGTAATGGCAACCTTTTCAGTTGTCACCCAGATTTTCCATGGAGGACTGTTTCTCCATGCAGGGACTGCCAGCTGTTGTAAAGAGTCTTATACAACAAGAAGTGCTCCCTGGGGAACACTATGCAAATTAGCCCTGCTCAACATAAAGGAAACTGTCTCCCTAGTGCCACTTACTGGAAATAGCTACTCTTTAAGTCAGGGATGGGGAACCTTTGGCCCTCCAGCTGTTGCAAAACTACAATTCCCATCATGCCTGGACAGTCAAAGCGAAAGCTGGTCGGCAACAGCTGGAGGATCAATGGTTCCCTATCTCTGCTTTAAGTTAATTACCAATCAATAAAAGAGCCTTGAAACATTACTAGGGATTGTTGGCCAAATCAGAATCTCATCCACCCATTTTTTCTAATATATGACCAAGGAAAAGTAGGAAAACAGAATACAGTATACTTACAGTGAGGAAAGTGGCAATTTCCTCACCTTCCAGCAGCGTACAGTCCCATTTTTCTATTAAATTGGACTCTGAAGGGAAAATGATCTACTGGTGCCAGAATGTTTTATGGATTTGTGAATTATCTCTATTTAGAAAACTCAAGTCTTCTATTACTTATCAGCTTTTGTATGTCCTGCAGGAAGTGGTGTATTCTTTCCAGTCTGACATGGTGCTCTTTGCTGCCACTTCTGTCCATGGCAGGAACTGTCCAGAGTAGTAGCAAATGCCCATAGAAAACCTCTCCTACTTTGGACAGTTCCTGACACGGACAGAAGTGGCAGCAGAGAGCACTGTGTCAGACTGGAAAATATAGACCACTTCCTGCAAAACGGTTGTTTGCATAAATGCTTAAACAAACTGATACCATTTTATGTAACTTCCTATGATCTCTCTGCTTTAGATGTTTAAAGAAAAAAATAATGCATAAAAGGGAAGAACATAAGAAATAGATAAATAATATTTCTGCCAGCTGGAAAAATTATATATGTAGGAAATCTGAGTCTCATGTAAAGAGCTTTAAAATGGCCATCTGAGTAGGATGCGTGCTTGTATCTCACCTGAGAATAAACACGTGAACATCATATAATGTATATGTAATGAGTCCCCCGGGGGCCTTTCCTGTAATCTCCGCTGTCTATCTTCCTGCTTCTATATTCTGTGTACTTTCACCTTGCCTGTAAGTGGTGACAGCTGCACAAAGAATCTCTTTTTCCTATATGAATTTAGTATGTGTTGGGTACTAGAAAATTGGGTAGTAAAAAATGTCTTCCTTATACCTTTACCAGGAACCCATAGATTGCTGTAGGCCCAAACTTTACTGTGTTTGTACAGAGGCAAATGGAGTTTCCATAACTCCCAAGGACTTTGCTAGGCCAATGCCGCACAGAATTATTAGACATGGATCATGGCACCCTTATTCTCAGGATAGATGTTTGTCAGTGGTAGAACTTTCACTCATCATGCATTTATGGCGTATCTTATGAAAGATGGTCATACCACTTTCTTATTGAGGTATGTTGACATCATTGAGCTGGTCACCAGTTTGAAACCCCCTACATAATCCAGATCAGGTATCAGTGATGATAGTCCAGGCCATCATTCGTGGCTCTTGGGTTTCCCTGTTTTTTTATAGATTTTTTTCCAAATAGAAGTCAATAATATGATAAAAATTCTGCATGTCCATGTTGCTAATATTGAAGTGTACTTACTAAAGGTTCTGATTGGGCTCTCTGACCCAGGATAATAGGAGCTCTTGTGCTGGTAGTAAGATGCATAATGTACATTCTTGGCTTAGACTTTCCATAATATCTTGCTAACAGAATTTTTTTTATTAAATTCTTTGAGCGAGCTAACTTTGTAGAGTTCTCTATCTTCCAGCCTACGTCTCTTAGAGGAATGTTTTTTTCTGAAGTTTAACACTGTGGAGTTTGAGGGTCTGTATTTTCCAGCTGCACTTATCTTGAAAGCTATCTGACAGATTGCAGACTTTTTCCTAAGATGTCTTGTATTTCATGTAAGCACAAAGCTTTTCTGTTTGCATTGACCTATGTGTGCTTTGGCTGTGCTAGTGCTGAAGATCTAGGGAGTTAAAAGTTTTCCTTACCCAGAAACCGAAGACACGGAGCTGGTGTGGAACTGAGTCTAGTTATTGACTGTCAGTGACATATTCTTTACATCTCACTGTTTATGTTTTTGGAGACCACGGCCTAAAGTCCCTGGGGAAAGTAATGCACTTTACTGGGGTTATGCAGATTGATAGGTGAGTATTTGAGTCTTCACAGGAAAAAGTTCATTGTCATTCATTTCTCGCCTCTCCCGTTGCTGGTCAATAACTTTAACAAAAAATGTTAGTTGTAAAAACATAGCAGTGTTTTTTCATTGCTGCTTTTCTTTTCTTTTCTTTTTTTTTTTCCTTTTTTTTTTTTTAACAATTATTTATTTATTTTAATCTTCTTTCACCTAAATGTAAAAAGTATTTACAGTTATCAGTTCAGAAGCATACTATTCTGTCAACAATTTCTATAACAATATATTTAGCATACACATATAGCATAGCATATTAAAGTAAAGTAAATTTAGCAGTTGTATGAGTATCTTCCAACTTTTACATAATTCGAAAAGAAGAGAGCCACTTATGGCCCACACAAAATTTCCCAAAGAGCTTAAATTTTGAAACACACACACACACACGCGCACACACACACACACACACACACACACACACACACACACACACACACACACACACAGTAGACAAATCAGAATAAAAAAACAAAAGAAGGATTGCTGCCGGGCGGGTTGCTGCCCTCACTACTGCCGTGTGAGACGCAGGGGGGGGGGAGCTCTGGGCTGGGGGATTGACGATGGAGGGTGGCCGCGGCCTGTACTGAGGTGGGGGCCTCCGGGAGATCGCATGGGGGGGGGCTGCACTCACAGGAGTGGCCACCGGGTGAACTACGAGGGGGATACAGGGGGCGGGTGAGCTCCGGGGCAAGGGAGTGCACACAGAGGGGGGAGGAGGGGGCTACTGCCAGAGAGGGAGACAGTGAACAACAGAAGCTGTCACTGTCTGTGTCCTCCTTCACTTCAGTGGACTGGGTTAGAAGCGTTAACCCGGCCCATTAAAGAGACGGAGGACTTGTGATGCCAACTCGGAGGGTGGGGGCCAGAAGCAGGGAGCGTGTCGGGTTGGACTGAGAGTTGAGGATTCTTTGCATTCGGTGGGGGTGAATGTATCTAGATAACAGCAAAACTGTGCAGAAGCCATAGTAACTTTATATTGGAAAGATGGAAAGCTACAGGTGGGCAACCTATTAACCCCTTAGTGACCGCCATGCTGCCTTTTCACGGCGGCCACTAATGGGCTTTATTCCGATGCGTACGCCTTTTAACAGCGGGCGCATCGGAATAAATTACCGTCCGGCGGCGGCTGCAGGACGGGTGATCAGCGGTCAGTGTGACCGCTGACACCCTCCTGTAACTGTAACTCCTGTCAAACCATGAAAGCGGCATCTAACGGGTTCCGGTGGATCCCGGACGGCGCCGTGGGTCACTTACGCGATCACGATGTCCCGCGGCGCCGGCCGGGGTCCCGATGTCTCCATGGTGATCCCGGGGTCCTAATGAAGGTCCCCGGGGTCACCATGGAGATGCCTCATGCTGACAGGGGTGGCTGTGGCTATTGCCTGTCAGCATGAGGCATGATACAATACATTGCAGTACATCAGGTACTGCAATGTATTGTATCAGTGATCAAAGTATTTTACATTAGTGTACAGTAATGTACACTAGTGTAAAAGTAAAAAAAAGTGAAAAAAAGTGTGCACCAAACACAACACAGCCCCCCCAGCCCCACCCCCAATAATAAAGATGCATTACATTCCCTATACCCAATAAAACATGACATAAAAGTGATCAAAAACACAAATCCTATACATATTTGGTATTGCCACGTCCGTAACGATCTATAAAACTATATCAATAATTATATCGCACGACACACGCTGTAAAAAAAAATTAAAAAAAAACAGTACCAGAATAGCTGTATTTTATCAATCCACTGTAGAAAATACGTCATAAAAGAGATCAAAAAGTCATATACATATAAAACTTGGTATCAATAGAAACTACAGATCTTCCCGCAAAAAATAAGCCCAAAACCAGCTCTGTCGCGCAAAAGATGAGAACGCTATGGATCTTGCAATGTGGCGACAGTTTTTGTGGGTTTTTGCTAGGAAGATAGTTTCTATGGCGCCAAAGTGATAATAGTTAAAAAAAAACTAAACAAATGTGGTATCGCCGTAACCGTAGTGACCCAGAGAATACATGTATTATGTTATTAGTGACCGCCGATACGGATTTTTACGGCGATCACTAATGGGCTCTATTCTGCTGCCATCAGCTCTTTATGGCGATGGTGCAGAATAGTGCAGCGGCGCCGCTAATGCCCGCAGCCCCCTCCTCTCAGCTACCAGAAGTAGCTGAGGGGTTGGGGCAGAGTGTGGGGTCAGTCCCGGCAAGTCCCCTCACTGGCGATCGCCGTTATTACCAGTATAACGGCGGCCACCGGTAACAGACATTGCCAGCGCAGCTGAACGCTTTCATCTCTACTCACCGTGAATCCACAGTGAGAGGAGATGAGAACATGTCCCCCCCTGCACCCAGAATTAACCCTAGTGACCTGGTCACTGACCCTCCCCTCCCTGGGCGGCCATCTGATCCAAGATGGCCCCCGCCATCTCTGTGAACAGACTCTTTTCACAGTGATGGATTCCTAAAAATGATCAAAGCTTCATTCTCTCCACCACCGGAGGTGGCGGAGAGCATGGGGCAATGATCGGTGACCACCCGGTGTGGTCCCAGTACAAGTGATCAGCGGTATATACTATATACCACTGATCGCTTGTTCCAAATGGTGTCGGCACTTTTTTACGCCTGTCACCAAAGTCAAGTGCCCTGGATTACCCGTAACCACCCTGGATTATTTGTAACCACCCCAGATTACCTGTAACCACCCCAGATTACCTGTAACCACCCCAGATTGCCCGTCACCACCCCAGATTGCCCGTCACCACCCCAGATTGCCTGTAACCATCCTAGATTGCCTGTAATCTCCCCAGATTGTCCTTAATCTCCCCAGATTGCCCGTATCCACCCCAGATTGCCCGTATCCCCCCCAGATAGCCCATAACCACTCCAGACAGCCCGTAACCACCACAGATTGCCCGTAACCACCCCAGATTGCCACAGACTGCCTGTAACTACCCCAAATTGCCTGTAACCACCCCAGATTGACCGCAACCACCCCAGATTGCTCGCAACCACCCCAGATTGCTCGCAACCAGCCCAAATTGCCCGTCACCACCCCAGATTTCCCGTCACCACCCCAGATTGCCCGTTGCAACCCCAGATAGTCAGTGAACACCACCAGATTGCCCGTCACCACCCCAGATAGCCAGTGAACACCCCCAGATTGCCCATCACCACCCCAGATAGCCAGTAACCACCCCTAGATAGCCAGTAAACACCCCAAGATTGCCCATAACCACCCAATATAGCCAGTAAACACCCCATAACCACCCCATACAGCCGGTAAACACCCCCAGATTGCCCGTAACCACCCCAGATTGCCCATGACCACCCCAGATTGACCGTAACCACCCCAGATTGGCACAGACTGCTCGTAACCACCCCAGATTGCCCATAACCCCACCAGATTGCCTGTTGCCACCTCAGATAGCCAGTAAACACCCTGAGATTGTCCATTACCACCCCAGATAACCAGTAAACACCATGTAAACATGTTATTGGAAAAATTAAATTTTTTTCATTTTTCATTTCATTTCATCTAGTTTTGAATACTTTCCTCCAATACCTGTGGGTTCAAAATGCTCACCACACCCCAAGATGAATTCCATGAGGGGTGTACTTTCCAAAATGGGGTGACTTTTGGGGGGGTTCTATTCTGTAGACATTACAGGGGCACTGCAAACGCACCTGGCTCTCAGAAACTTCTTCAGAAAAATCATGCACTGAAAATGCTAATTGGCGCTCCCTTCCTTCTGAGGCCCGCTGTGTGCCCACACAGTGGTTTATGCCCACATATGGGGTACCGTTCTACTCAGGAGTACCTGCGTTACATATATTGGGGTGAGTTTTCTCCCCTGTTCCTCGTGAAACTGAGAAATTTCAAACTAAACAAACATGTTATTGGAAAAATTTAATTTTTTCACTTTTACTGTCTTTTTTTGAATACTTTCCTCTAATATCTGTAGGGTCAAAATGGTCACCACACCCCAAGATGTATTCTTTGAGGGGTGCACTTTCCTAAATGGGGTGACTTTTGGAGGGGGTTATTCTGCTGACACTACAGGGGCACTGCAAACGCACCTGGCTCTCAGAAAAATCTTCAGCAAAATCTGAACTGGAAATGCTAATTGGCGCTCCTTCCCTTCGGTTTATGCCCACATATGGGGTACCGTTCTACTCAGGAGAACCTGCGTTACATATATTGGGGTGAGTTTTCTCCCCTGTTCCTCTTGAAATTGAAAAATTTTAAACTAAACAAACATATTATTGGAAAAATTAAATTTTTTCATTTTTACTGTCTTCTTTTGAATACTTTCCTCTAATACCTGTGAGGTAAAAATGGTCACCACACCCCAAGATGTATTCTTTGAAGGGTTTACTTTCCAAAATGGGGTGACTTTTGGGGGGGTTCTTTTCTGCTGACACTACAGGGGCTCTGCAAACGCACCTGGCGCTCCAAAACTTCTTCAGCAAAATCTGAACTGGAAATGCTAATTGGCACTCCTTCCCTTCTGAGCCCCGCTGTGTGCCCACACAGTGGTTTATGCGCACATATGGGGTACTGTTCTACTCAGGAGAACCTGCGTTACAAAATTTGGGGTGCATTTTTTCTCATGTTTATTATGAAAATGAGATACTTTAATCTTAACAAATATATTATTGGAAAATTTCTATTTTCCATTTTTTTCCGGCCTAATTGTGAATACTTTCCTCCAGCCCCTGTACGGTTAAAATGCTCATTATACCCCTAGATTAATTCTTTAAGGTGTCTAGTTTCCAAAATGGGGTCACTTATGGGGGTTTCCAGTATACAAGCCTCCTAAATCAACTTAAAAAAAGAACTGGTCCCTAAAAAAAATTAGTTTGTTAATTTCATGAAAATTTGATAATTTGCTGATACATTTCTAAGCCGTGTAACACCCTAAAAAAGTGAAATATGTTTACGAAATGAAGCCAGAATAAAGAGGACATATTGATAATGGGACTTACTAACTAATTTTTGTCATGTGCCTTTTGTTTTTTAGAAGCAAAGAATTTCAAAGTTCGTAAAGTGCAAAATTTTCTAATTTTTCATTATATTTTGATGTTTTTCACAAAAAACACACAAGACAGTGACCAAATTTTGCCACTAACATAAAGTACCATATGTTATGAAAAAACAATCTCAGAATCGCTAGCATACGTTAAAGCATCATTGAGCTATAAGCGCATAAAGTGAGACAGGTCAGATTTTGAAAAATGAGCCTGGTCATTAAGGCCCAAACAGGCTTGGTCCCTAAGGGGTTAATGCAAAAATAATTTTGTGGGGAAGAGAGAGTTATATCAGTCAGCTTATCCCAAATTGGGTCATGTACTTTTGTCATGGGATGTTATTGCTATTCAAGACACCAAATGTTTTTAATTTCCTGTTTATGTAGTTATACAAGGGTTTTTTTTGAGGAATGAGTTGAGATTTTTATTTGTTCACTGAGGGTAAAAATAGAAACAGAAAAAGCATTGTCAGAAAAAACACCTGCTCATCTAGACCGCCCTTATATTATTTTCTTTATTATTATCTTATCATAGATATATGTTATCCCAGACAGGTTTACATGCATCTACTAATCTTTCAGTAAAGTAATATTTTTTAATGTTGCTTCAGATCTTTTCCACAACTAATCTCAGATTGTGCCCTAAGTTTCTTAATAAAAACACTTCCCTCCTGAGGCCTTATTTAGGCCTCTAACATATTTAAAGGTCTTGATAATTTCCCCCTTTCCATTCTTTCCTCCAGACTATACAGTTTTAGATTCTTAGGTCTTTTAAAATGCTTCACACCCTCCACCATTTTTGTAGCCCGTCTTTGGACCGGTTTTATTTTATCAATATCCTTTTTAGGTGAGGTCTCCAGAACTGGACACAGTATTCCAGATGTGGTCTCACCAGAGCGCTATACAGCGGGATCACAATCTCCCTCTTCCTACTGGTTATACCTCTAGCTATAAAGCCCAGCATACGATTTGCTTTCCACACCGCCTGGTTGCATTGGTGACTCATTTTAAGGCTGTCAGAAATCACTACCCCTGAATTCTTCTCTTCTGAAGTCTTTGCCAACAAAGAACTGCCAATGTGATACTCGGATAGAGGATTCCTCCTACCCAAGTGCATTATTTTACATTTAAAAACATTAAACTGCAGTTTCCATTGATTTAACCTTTTGTCTAATAAAGCTAAATCATTTTCCATATTACTCACACCTCCAGGAATATCAACCCTATTGCACACTTTTGTGTCATCAGCAAACAGACAAACTTTACCTACCAAACCTTCTCCTATGTCACCTACACACATATTAAAAAGAATAGGAGCCAGAACAGACCCTACTTGTAACCTGTCTCTGCTCAGAATATACACCATTAACAACAACCCTCTGATATCTATCCTTCAGCCAACCACAAATCCACTGAACTATCCAGGGATTAAGTCCTATTTTCACTAACTTCTCTATTAGCCCAGTATTAAGGGCTTTGCTGAAGTCCATATAGGTACTATCCATGTAGATATGTAGGCAGTAAAGCCATGCTGGTTTGGATTCATCAAACAGTTTAGGTGATCAAATATCTTCATTTTTTAGAAGAGTTTCTATAATTTTTTACTACTACATTTGGACAAGGACAAGGTATATACATGTCACAGAAGTGATGTAAACACTAGATATACAGTGGAAAAGCACAAAACACATAGGAATAAGACTTGGAAGAGCACACAGTGTGGGTTGCAGCATATATACTGTATAGGAAATTATTTTGGACATTCTCTTGCAACTGATATATGTATCTATTAGGGATGAGCAGGCTGTCACTCTCATCTCTGGATTGACGGTCTACTCAGCCAATCAGTGACTGACTGAGATGGGAAAGTGCTGCAGCCTGTGATTGAATGAACAGGCTGTCACTCTTGTCTGGAGAGTGACAGCCCGCTCAGCTACTGGCTGTGGTGCTCTCCCATCTCAAGAAGTTATTGGCTGGAGGCAAAGAAACACAGAATAGGACACCAGGGAAGCACGAACAGGTAAATTGTACCAAAACAGCTAAACAGTTATTTAGCTGTTTTAGTGCCGTTCATTAAGGTTCGGTTCTCAAGTTCAAAATTTTACAACAAAAATTTGCAAACCTGGTAGACTGAATTTTGTAAAACTTCCCTCATCTCTAGTATCTATGTACAGTATTTTAATACATACCGTGCATTGGTGTCCATATAATCCCAGTTTAGGTGTGAAATCTCAGGTTTACATGTAAGATACACATCAGCTGATGTCAGCACCCTCGAAAAAAATAATATAGCCAGTGTATAAACTTTTCTTTGGCAACATTGCAAAAATCTGCTGTAATGTGATAAAATGCTTTCCCGTTGCTATAGCTTCCTGTCTGCCACTATAGGATGGATAGCCTAGACTTAAACAAGAGGCTGGAATGCTTAAACACAGCTTTTAGAAAGTGCAAAAGTTTCGTTTTCAGAGTACACAGTCACCCAGCTTTCTTAGACGCCTGATTTACATACTGTATGAGTGCAGTTATGGAGCGATATGGCTGTGAATAATACCATGTAAATCTACTTTAATGAAATGTTTGGGTACAGGGTTCCTACTGTACCTTCTGTATTCCAGTTAGAGAAGGCTTTTTCCTGGATTACTGGTGGTGGCAGCAGTAGTAGTAGTAGTGTGTAGAAACTGAATACAACTGAACTATTGTCAACTCTTTCATTACTTCCCCCAACATGTCCAGATATCACAATGTAACTGTATATGGCACAGATAGGTTACCACTGCAGCCAAGACTCATTTAACCATCTGAAGGGCTTGTTACACAAAACTATTTTTCAACCATACTTGACCCATAAACATCCGTTCTGGTTGATAATCGTTTGGTGTAATAGGACATGTTAAAAGTCCTCGATCAGCTGACTTGCACAATGTTGGCTGATCGTGGTATTTTAACATGATGAAGCTGCACAATCATGACTGTGATGGTCTGCTGCTCGTTGCTCTGTGTCTTCACTGACTTCAATGGGCAGCCCAAACAATCTAAGGATCGTCTGGGCAGCCCCTCCCCGTGGCCCCTCCAGCTGCTCCCCACTCGCTTTCTTTGTGTGTAATAACACAGCAGGGAATGAGGGGGAAGCTAGCACTGATCTGACAGGTTGGTGCTCACTTTCCCCTCATTATCGTGCAATGTAATACAGCCTTTAGGCATGTGGCAGGACCTAATAGCTTTCCTTTCAGTAAAGCACTGGCAGGCAGTAAAATACCATCATACAAAAGTATACTGCAGAGTAGGACCAAAAACGTAAAGTAAAAAAAGTTTTTCCATTTAAAATCCACAATTACACTAAAAAATTACTATTTAAAAAATATATGGACTTTAAAATGTATGTAATAAAATGGTTTTCATAACTTTTTTCTGATTTTATTGTCTGACCAGCATTTGCTTAACAATTGTGTTTAACTATAAAACTTAACAGGATGCTATATATAAAATACAAAGCAGCTAAGTAACACTGCTCAAAACTTCTGGAAGGTTTTATTTAAAATGTCTCAGAGTTTAGGATAACTAGCTGGAACCGCCTGTTTTCAACACTAATGTAGATGTGGTTAACCTCAATAAGAATATATATATATATATATATATATATATATATATATATATATATATATATTACTTAGAGATAGCTAAATTTCTCTTTTCGCCTTAACCATTCAGAAGTTGTACAATTTTGTTGATTACATAATCATCCTTTTGAGTTTTATATGAAGATGTGTGGAATACAGTTAATGCCCTTGGGAAGATGTAAAAGTATGATCTCAAATTGGGCTTAGTCTATGCAGATAAAACTAAAGTTCAGAGAGCAAACCAGAGAGTGATCAGATGGATAAGTGATGTAAGCTTCTTTACTAAAAACAGCACATTTGTTCTCCTTTACATATACATTATATGGCCATGTTCACACAACGTATGTGTTGTATAAATCAAGGCCGTTGTTGCAATTTGCTACAACGGCCGTGATTTATACAGCACATACGTTGTGTGGGAATTAATGGAATCCCGGCCGGAGCGTATACACATAGGGGGACACTTATTAAGTCCGGCGTTTTCTGCGCCAGACTTAAAAATGTCCCCGCAGCCCCAGCACTACGGAGATTTATGTAGAGGCGGACTGCCTCTACAAAAATCCTGTGCGCGCCGGTGCGCACGGCAGGAAACCTACGCCAGCTCAGAGCAGGAGTATGTTTTCTGCGTATCTTTAAGACTAAACCATAATGAATTGCGCAGACTCTGAGTCCCTGTTCCGCCCCCTTCACACCCCATCCCCACCCCCCTGGCGTACCGGGCATAAAGTGCCGATTTGCGAATAAAATTATTCCAAAATGGGCACTTTACGCCAAAAAAAAAAAAATTGCCCCTTGATACATATCCCTCATAGTATACGCTCTGGTTGGGATTCCATCCGGAAGCATGTAAAACTGACATGTCAGTTTTCTGCTTCCGCTATTCATTAATGAGCGGCCAAAGAAGGCATGTCAGTTCACACAATAGAGCATGGCTTATAGGTGGTACACATCTTATTTTGCCTTTTTAGCTTTGTCACACCACACTTTTATTATCAATCTCTTCCATACTGGTTCCTCCATTGTAGGAAAATCTGCAGGGATGTTTTGACAGATGAATACCTAAGTCTGTATTACATGTGATGTCTATGTTAAAGCTGCGTTCACACTACGTATATTTCAGTCAGTATATGTATATTTCAGTCAGTATATTTCAGTCAGTATTGCAACCATTTTGTTATTTTAGAACAACGGCTGTTATATTGAAATAATGGCAGTTATTTACTGTTATATGGCGGCCATCCACTCAATTTCATCATTGTGTGAACAGATCCTTTCTGTGTTTTTAATCCACTCCTGGTTTTGGTTGCAATACTGACTGAAATATACGTAGTGTGAACCCAGCCTAAAGGGGTATTCCAAGTTAAAGCACTTATTCCGTCTCCACTGTGATATTGATAATAGGGGCCCGAGTCTTGTTTAAGCACGCTGTCTGGAAGCGTGAACTTACGATCATGATAAAGATTTGAGGTTCTTGGTACTAAAAGTAAAAAGTACATTCAGTGGCTTTTGGTTCACATGAGAAATACTTTAAATAGAATGAAACCTATACTCGGGATATAAGATTCTGCCAGTTAATAAGCATGTATTAATATGACTAAGCAATGCTATTTTATTCTTCACTGTTGGTAATAACTGACATTACACTGATTGGCTTAATGAGCCATTATATGGTTCACCCCATAGGATTACTGTCCGTATAATATACTGTCCATATAGGATACAGGCTTAGCAGCAGTGTGATCTAAAAAATAGAAAAAAAAGTCCTCATCTTATTACATGGCACAATATTCCAGGGTGAGCAAGCGCTGACCAGGTAGAGGTTTAAAAAAATGAAACTTCTGCAGAAGCATAACGCATTACTAACCTATCTATCCCAGTTTTAAAACTACCAAAAATCCATTTGTTTTGGGGGGCTTTGTTCTGTATAGTGTTTCTATACTTCCTGGTTCAGCAGTTCCCAGAATGCAGTACTGGTTCCAGAATGCAATGCTTTCCCTCAGCTGTTCATCACAGTCTATAGTCCTTGCACCTGCACCCACGCGTTCCACCGTCGACCTTAGTATAGCAATAAGGGATAAAAACGACTATTAATACAGGAGAGTCAGAGCTATCACCCTTTATACCTGTATTTAGCCCTGTTAACAATATACTAAGCTAATCCCTTCCCAACATGTTTTATCGGTGTAGGTAGACACATCAGGGGATGGAAATACATATAAAAGCAATAGTGCTAATTGGCATTCTAGGCATGGTGATAACACACATATTAGCTTAGAGCAAATGGAGTGAAATGTCAGAAGGGTGCCCATACAAGGGTGCCCATGTACAATCATCCTTTCTAATCTGTTGTGATCTGTTTCACTTAACCTTTGGCTCCTATAGCTGTTTCAAACTCACTAGCCATTTATAGTGTAACCATGGCTCCCGGGAGTAAGGACGATGTATCACTGCTTCATGCTGTCTACATAACCAAAGATATTATGACCTTAGAACCTGCACTTATCAGAGAATTAGATTATATTGTTTATGCATAAATCTCTACTGTAGTCTGATGGGTTCTAAGCGGCTACAGAAAAGATAAAGGGAAAAAAAGAATTATCAGTACAGAAATAGAATGCATTATAATCCTGGAAACTAGTGATGCAGATCACAAATTATCATTGAGACAAGGGTCAATTAGCATTTCATCAAGACTGTTTATTTTAGAAATAAATCTATTCATTGCCTCTATTCACTTTGCAGAATTGATATAAAGCGCACATTGCATAATAATCTTTGTGTGATTGCTTAGAAACCTCATCAGGCCCCAAACTCTAAAGCAGATCAGTAGATAGAGCTACAGTAGTGCTGGGTAGACTGTAAGGAGGGGATGTAGCTGCATTTTCTCAACCTGTGAAACGCAGAAGAAAGGTGGAACAGGGAGTCTGCCCACCCACTACCGCATGATAGCTATAGTAGTGTACTATGTAAATTATTCCATAGTGCCAGCTTGTTCAGTTCTGTGCATTTTCATCAACGCTATGTCAAGGCTTAGCAGAAAGAAGGAAGTACAGCCAAACAAGTAAGGGAAAGGAAGTCCCTATGTAGGTACTGCTGACAAACAGCCCGGTTAAACCCAACCCTGAAATAAAGAGAGGAATAGCTGTGTACCATGTTGTGGATTCATGGGGGCTCAATAACAGCTTGTCACCACTCTAAGGGCCCTATTACACCAAAAGACATCTGACAGATTATCTGACAGATTTTTTCAGCCAAAATAAGGAATGGACTATAAACAGAGAACAGGTCGTAAAGATAAGACTGAGATTTCTCTTCTTTTCAAATCCATTCAAGGCTTTGGCTAAAAAAAAATCTGTAAGATAATCTGTCAGACATCTTTTGGTGTAATAGTCTCCAAAAAGCTTAGAGTAACAAAACCGTGAGGGTTTTTAAGTAAATGTACTCTTTTATTATTTAATAGTGTAACAAGACCCCCTAACTCTATGGACATTGTCCCAGTCTCATACAAAGGAAACTTACACTGTTTTCAGATTCTGAAAGAGTTAAGTCATGACAGTGAGAGTACAACCACCTTTTCTCGTGCACAGGTCCATTACACAAGCGTCTTTACTGGGCTTATGTTTGCTTGATCCTTTTGTCCAGGCTGGAAATTCCCCTTTGAAATTAATGGATATATTTTAATCCTTAATAATAGTGTATCTTAACTTCTAAAGTTGATACTTTATCTTTCTTAAACAGAAATAGATGTTGTCATTGAAGAAGATGTCATTGGTAGATATAACAGTGATGTATAAAGGGTAACGTTCCATTTTCACCCAGTCGTATAGCAAATAATGTCATAGGGATGAGGCACTTTGTACTCCTTTAGCTGCTAGTAGTGATTTCACTTATATTTAAGCATCAAAATAAGTTTCCAAGATAAGTAAAAACAAATACAGCTTTCTAGGGGGTTAAAATAACAAAACCCAAGCTGTTTTCTGCTTGCTGAGTCCAGGGGTGCTGCTTCGGTGCTCCCTGCTGCCTCCGTGCACTTGTCTTGATGACACGTCTCCCTCTTCTTGCGCTGGTCTTCCCAACACACTAAAAACAATCACTGGCTTCAGTTGTAGTCTGCAGGTTCAGTTTGTATATAGTGTTTTCAGGAGAATAGGGAGAGCGTGTAATCCAGGGGAGTACACAGGGGCAGCAGGGAGCACTGGAGCAGCATTTTTGGACTCAGCAAGCAGAAGACAGATGAGTATAGTGTATTTTTTTTTTTAAACCCTAGCAGGCTGTAATTTTTATAATATATTTAATATATTGACTGACCCCTTTAAAAGAGAATCATGGGCAGGGGGCTTCTTTGCCAAAGGTAGCATGTTGCAGGCATTGCGTGCAGGCAAAACCACATCCACTTGCAGTGCCCAATATCTGTTCAATGTGGCTGCAACATTACTAACCATGGGCAGCTATTGATCATTGCCTGCAACATGTTCCCCTCCCCCCTCTCATCTGCAGAAGTTATCACCAGGGACGGTCAGAGGTGGACCGCCGGAGAGCAGAAGAGGTGGGACCTTTTCTGCTCTCTGGATTACCCCTTTAAGCGCCATCTCCTCAATCATTTCACCCAACATCCGCAATTGGTTGGGGCAAGTCAGGATACTCAAGACACTTACAGACAATGTCTCTAAAATCATTCAGCCAACATTTTTTTAGTATGTGTACACCTTTAGAAAATAATACTTACTCATCTTCATAGAAGGTAAAGCTTAATTTTTATATTGGCGGAGGCTGACATATTACAATGTATATGAGAAGCCTCAATGTGTCGTTATCCATACATCTAAGAACTACAGGTCCCAACATGTTATATTTTTACAACATCATAACTGGCGGTGAAGGCTAAGCCTTCAATGTAACAAGAAAGCTTTAAACAGTCATATAAAATAAGCACCAGTAATATCTCACGCCTTAGCTCTGACGCTAAGGAGAATGTGACATCATTGCGAGGAAATGTAATTCATATCCACCTTCTAGGTTGATAAATGCTAGAAAAACTCATGGGAAATCTTTATTCTAAAGCCATTTAAAATATTATAGAATAACTTAATATAGGTTAACTCTTCCTGTATCACATGAGTGCAGGGGGTTAAGTGCATTGATAAGTCCTGTATACTGGAGCCAGTGCATGCCTTGACCCTTATACAGGGCAAATGAAAACATTATGAACCTTTTTACTAGGGGTTAATAAGGTGATTGCTGTTGTAGTCTCTGAAGACATTTTTTCTATTCAGGTGCCTCATCTTTTATTACAGAGTAGATTAAATGACATAGCGTGACCGTGAACCAAATCCACCCACCTCAGAAGGTTATTACACTTGTGTTTTCTATGAATTAATATAAAGAAAGACGGTACATATGAAAACATATGATGAAATCAATACCTGCCCCCATCTGACATTATCAAACATCCTGCCTGGCTAGCTATATATATATATATATATATATAATGAAACTGCCAGTAAACCTGAAGTATGGAAATATATTGCACGTTATTAACTGATATAATGTAATGTAATGTGTAACCTGTCGTCATATCAGCAGAATTACTGTGATTTTTGCACATCTAGATGTTCTTGGACAAATTTACCAATTGTAACATTTCTGTTGCTCCATTTCATCAAAATAAATTGCAAATAGTCTTCATTAACAAGATCCAACTATTAAATGCATCTCCTATACAAATTTAGGCCCCTTCACATGTCAAAAAAATCTATCCGGATTTCTCCGGATAGATTTCCAGACTCATAGGGTTCTATTGGGCACGGACACCCTTCATGATTTTTCATGAAGGGTGTCTATTCCAGAAAATACAGTAAGTATTCAGTGACATCATTGCGAAGAAATGTAAATCATATCCACCTTCTAGGTTGATAAATGCTTGGAAAACTCATGGGAAATCTTTATTCTAAAGCCATTTAAAATATTATAGAATAACTTAATCCAATTAAAACCAATCCCTGTCCAGGCTACCTCACAGTAGTACCTTCTCTATTCTCCTAATCTATCAGAGGTTAGATGCAATGTCCTTTAATGAGTTTTCCCCCAATCGGTCACTCCCTGAGTGATATATATTGTGAGATAGAGCAACTAGGGAAGAGTCTCCCTACTGAGAGACTGTCCAGGGTCTGGCCTAGAGGCCAGGACCCATCTCTAAGGTCTATGCTGCTTCTGATTAGTATTTCTAAAAGAGTTCCTGTATTAGCCATGCTAGGCTAGTAACACCTGCAATGAGGCTACTAGAGATGTGGGAGTAAGCCTTATCCATGCTGAGGGGCTATCGTTTTTGCTACTTCATACATCCTGATAACTTAGACAGGAGCCAAGAAGTCAGTGGTCAGGAAAGTGCAAGTAAAGCCGAGAACGCTGATGCAAACGTGTTAGGTCTCCTTATGGGTCACCCCGACGGCTAGCTTTACTCACTAGTTCGGGCCTGTGTTCCTGGATTTTACGTCACTCTGTGCCCTCGACAAGCAATAGGCAGATCTTCATAGTTGTGGATACAGGTACTGTTTTATTGTCACTGACTCAAGGTGTTTTAAGCCCCTTCAGCTGAAAGGGTCTGGATAGGTCTGGATAGCCTATTGTCTGAAAAGTCAGGTCTCCACTTAAAGTAACCAGAGACTCTATTCAAACTTCCTAAAAGTAGTCTATACAGTATACCTGCGTGTGGCATGGCTTAAAGTATTTCAAGCACCCAGTGTATTACAAGGGATCTCAGATCTCTGGCAAAATGTAATGTTCAGCTGGCATTCACCAATCCCAGACTCATCCATTAGACTAACAGAGAATCATTATCTGTCACGTCACAAAACACATTTACACTGCTCCAGAGTCTACTTGAGGTGGCTTTACACCACTTCGTCTCATGCCTGGCATTATGGGTAGTGGTGTAAGGCTTGCATGCAGCTACCTAGCTATAGGAACTCATTTCCTGAAGCTCCCAATAAAGTCTTGGTTTTAATTTTAATTCCAGATAAGGTTTGAATTGGTGATTTTTATGAACTTATGCAACTTTATGTGATCTCCACAACTGAAATACCTAGAAGAAAATAACTGATTTGTTGTGATGGTGCCATCCTATGACAGTACCACTTTGGAATTCAGAAAACTCTTAAGACCAGCTTATTCTTTCACACATGTTTGTAATGGCAGACTTTGGTAGGTGCTTGGTTTTATATACCTGTGGCAATGGGACTAAATGAAACTGAATTCAATGATTAGAAGGTTGTGCCCAGTACTTTCCACCTTTTCCTGTGTCTGTGTGGGAGGTATATGCATGTGTATTTGCAAAGTTACCTTATGTTATAATTGAGAGGTACAGACTAAGAAATACTAATAGACACAAAGGCAGTGACATTTGTAGTTATTGCCAAGTCGGCATGACTTAATGGGAGAGTTTAATGGCTGGGACTTTGTAATGAAGAACAATAATTCAGTGTTTGAGTGACATTAATGGAACATTGGTTGATGCCTTTAATTCTCCTGATAAAGTCCTTGAACTTAAAAGCCTCATGGGGGAACCTAAGTTTTGAAATGAATAAAGAATCAGTTTATAAATATATATAATATTCAGTTTAAAATAATACAGATTACAGTGCAGTAACACTGATAATATGGGCTGAGGGCACTGACATCATAATGGGGTGCTTCAGAGAAATAAAATTGTTTTAAAATCAAGTGGTGTCAGAAAGTTATATAGATTTGTAAATTTTATTTTAAAAAACTGTTAGCCCTCCAGAACTTCTCAGCTGCTGTATGCCCTGCAGGAAGTGCTGATTTCTTTCATGTGTGACACAGTACTCTCTGCTGACACCTCTTTCCATGCAGAAACTGTCCAGAGTAGTTATAAATCCCTATAAAAAACCTCTCCTGCTCTGGATATTACATATCATAGACCGAAGTGGCAGCAGAGAGCACTGTGCCGAACTGGAAAGAATACACCACTTTCTGCAGGACATACAGCAGCTAATAAGTACCAGAAAGTAAAACCGATTTTTGACACCAATTGATTTGAAAACCATTTTCTTTTCAACAAGGTACCCCTTTAACCACCATGTAGTTAGCCTATGTGGTTTTAACTTCTGAGTATATTTGCTCTTTTAGAGCAACTGTTTCTAGAGGCGCCGAAACACACACACACACACACAGAAAAATCAAACAAACTAAAAAAAATGCATCCTGATTGAACAGGATGTGACATAAAGCCTGATTTTTCACAACTCACAGGATTTGTGAAAAACAGGCTATCTTGATAAAATAAAATGTAAGGTATTCTTGTCAATGGAGGTGGCAAGTTTATGAAAGGTCTTTATTGTGAGGAGCAAAACCTTGAGACAGTACAGTTACATCACTCAGACATGCAATTCATAACCTCTGCAGTTGTGTAGCCTAGTGAAGTGTGTGGGATGAAAAATCTCTGCTATTTGTAAAGATCTGTAAATCATTTTAACTTTAGAGAGAAGCATCTGTATAGGTAAACTTTTATAATCAAATTATATTCCTCCAGTGAATGAAAGATCAAAAAAACACATTAGTCATGATTATAGTTAAGCAGACCTGTTGAAATTGGGGTTTGCCAGGTTCGCCTGAACATGGGGGGGGGCATGGGGGGGTGCACTAAGAAATAAAGCAGCCCCGCAGTATTAAATTCATCCTACTCCATGTCTTTGTCTCTGTACAATGAACTGTGAATATTTTTTATCTTTCTTGCTAGACTTTTCAAAGCTGAGATATCATGCAAATAACCACTAAACGTTAAGCCTAATCTCAATGACAAACACTGTGATTGTACGGGTCTAAATTTGCATTGAATCAATTTACGCAGCACATCTAAAAACAATCTAGAGCTGAGTTAACATCATACAACTAAATACAATATAGATCTGAATAAACAGCTCATCAGCTCGTCATACTAAGAAAAATGTAAAAGGCAAACTGACAAGTACAGTGTGCCATACAGACATATCCCAGTGCACTCCATAGGCTCTGCTTACCGGCATTGCTGCTTGTACACGCATTGTAGTGATAAGCCATAGACTTTGGAGTTTACTTGCTCAGCGCTGGAGGTTACCTGCCAGTAGTTCTTGGCAGCCGTACAGGAATCCTTACATGATCATACGTGAGATATATCAGGGTAATTAGTGTAAATGTCTAAGGAGCCCTGTGATCATGCGGAAATAGCTCCGTCATTATGGTAAGTAGCCCTATACCACATTTGTTTCCATTTGATACTGTATTCTCTACTAACTGTGCACTTTATTTGCTATCTTACACCTAAATATAATACATTGCTAAGTGTGTGTGAGTGGGAGATGTCACCACTGGGTTTACCACCAAGCACTTTAAGATGGTTAATGGTACCAGTGTTTCTTACTAGAAACAGCAAAGCATTGTTCTATCTGTAATCTCTAAGCTTGAAGGTGTGTTTATTCACCAGTACTGAGAAAAGGGATTGTGATGAACAGCGGCCCTTGTGGAAGTTATATGTCACCTTTGTTAAGATGATCTTCCATCACAGTGCCATCCCCACTGCATAGATCCATCATATCTGCTGTTCTTTATACAGTACTGTAGGCCATCTGTGTATTATTAATGAGGTTACATACCAATTATACGAATAAATATACTTTCTGCATCCAAATATTCTTTGTCTCCATGATCTGTGCTCACAGAAACCTTTACAGCTTACTGTACCTCCAGTAGATCAAAAAATCTTTTGTCTTGAGTCACACAGACAGACACACAATTGTCCAATCAACAGATGTTTTGAAATCGCTTGCGGTGACAGAAATTGGACAGTCCAGGACCTGATAATGGTAACGGCATTGGACAAGTATGTAAATGTCCCTGACATCTCCCATGCAATCCAGGCAGCATAGTAAAGTACAATTTTATACCCGAACATCCCATTCAAGTCTTGTAGCAGATACAAAAAAATAGCATATGTTTCATAAATTTTAGTTGATCTGTGCGTGCATTTTAAATCACAGCATGTCAATTGCTGTTGCGGAAAAGTCCCAGGTTTGTTGCACATTTTCCCAATTGACTGCAATGGGGAAATTACATAATTGCAATGAAATGCATTGTTATAGATTGTGCTGCAGATTATTGCAGATCTGAATCTAAAACTGCATTTGAAAACTTTGAACTTATTGGGCCATATTTACTAAGAATGGCCCAGATTATTGCTTTATAAGTGACACTGCTTTGGCTGTGTGCCTACATTCATTAAATCTAGTAAAGACGCTATCCCCCCCCCCCCCCCCCAGAACTATGATCACTGCCATTTGCTGGTCAGTTCTGATTAGCCAGTTGCAGGGTTGTAGGTGGAATCTGGGTCGGGTTAATGGCCAAATATTAAGGAGGCTTCAAAATTTACTAGATGCTGCTTCATGTCTGAGGCTTGTGGAGTCAATTATGTAGCCATAGGGCTACATATGGGATATTTCTGTAAACTGGTATATAAGGGCAATAACTATAGCAGAGAATTCCTTTTTTATAGGTTTTCTGTTATAAAAATATTGGATGACAATAGAATTTCTGTACAGAAAATGCAGATTTTTAATTTTCTCACACATTTTGCTTTTATTTCTGTAAATCACCCAAAGGCTTTAAAAAATCTGGATATGATTTTGAACAGTTTGGATGAAATGGGGTAATTTATGGTGCTTACATAATTATTTTTTCTTACATACAACCCCTCAAATCCACTTCAAACCTGAACTGGTCCCTAAAGAATCTGATTTAAAAATTTCTGGGAAAAGATGGAAAATTGCGGCCAAATTTTTAAGCTTTCTATCATCTTAAAAAATTTAAAGCAAGTTTAACAAATTCTGCCAACATAAAGCAAACATATGTTATTTAGTATCTTATTTATGTGGCATAACTTTTTCCCTTATAAGCAGAAAAATTTTAAGTTAGAAAAATGTAATTTTTTCTGATAATTTTGGGGGTTTTCATAAACATATACGCTAAAAGGTAAAATCATCCCCACATTCTTCATTCACATTCATACTTTTCATATTGATAAAGTTTGGCTGGGTCCTTAAGAGGTTAAATATGAAGTGTTTTTTGATCAGCCCGTGGACATGCCTGTTTGGTTGATTCATATGGAAAATTGCAAAGAAATTTCTTCTTCTTTTTATTCACAGTGGTTTATTGTCTCCAGGAAGGGATTAGTTTTGTTGGTGTTTTGAAAGACTAGACTCCAAGTTTTTATCTTTCTGTATCCAAAGCATAGTTTTTAACAAACTTGATTAAACTGGTCACATGTAGAGTATGTAGGTTTTTTTCCTACTGGAAGTTGGAATTTTTGATGTGTTACCTAGATGTAAAGAGAATGATTAATACTCAACGTTTGCAGATCAAAGACCATTCTCTATGTTGTGCCTGCTGCTTGTAGCCAACCCCCACGTCCACATGGCAGGTGGACATGTGGGGGGAGACTTTTCAAAGGGTGTAAAATTTAGTCTGGTGCAAACTACCCACAGCAACCAATCACAGCTCAGCTTTAGGCAGTGCTGAAAGGAAAGCTGAGCTGTGATTGGTTGCTGTGGGCAGTTTGCACCAGTCTAAATTTTACACACTTTGATAAATCTCCCCCGTGATGTTGCCCTGCAACTTTACCCATTGACCACCACATGTGAGTGTGATTTTGGACTGTTGGGTCAGTTGCAAAATGTGAGCACATTGAGAGTTAATAAGAGGCAAATTATATAGGAATAGAAGAAATGATACTTTCCCAGAAAGACCTATTAAAGGGGTTATCTAGGAAGCAGAAGACAACTGAAGCCTTCACTTTCTGTGAATCCATATCTTGAAGTAAGCCTTCCGAAACATGGAGGGGGCGGGTGTTGGGCAGCTATTAGACATCACATGTGGGAATGGGCTTGCCCACACTTCGAGACACGCGCCCTCCCGATAATCGGGACACACGCCCACCCTCTTCATATCTCAGAAGGATTACTTCCAAGATGATAATCCAAAGGAAGTGAGGTGAACCCCTTTAACCCTCTTAACTACCCAAGTCGAACCCATACATTCTGGCACTTTTAGGGGGTTCAGAGAGGGGCCACATCATGACCCTACTCTGAACTGCGCTGCTGATAGCAGCTGGGGACCATGGCTATTAGCCTGCACAGCTCGGCCATTTAAATGCAGCTGTCTAAACTGAAGCCGGGTTATCCCTGTGTCCATCCCAGACAGGGCTCTGCGCCACAATGACACTGATGCCGGCTCAGCACTCGATCACTATGGGCTCCAGTATAATAATAATAATTATAATAATAACAACTAGATATTATTTTAGAGTTTAAAGCAGTTATCCAGGCTTAGAAACATGGCTACTTTCTTGCAGAAACAGCACCTCTCTTATTTTCAGTTTGAGAGTGGGGTTTGCAGCTCAGTTCCATTGAAGTGAGTGCAGCTGACTTACAATAACACACACAACCTGAGAACAGGGGTGGCGCTGTTGCAAGACAGCAGCTTTGCTTATAGAGTATGTTCACACTAGTGGATTTGCTGCAAATATCAATGTAACTAAATGATTGAACATAGTATGAAATGTGCAGCTTCAGGTGAGCTGCAGTTCCTGTACATGTGAATAGACTCTCCTAGTGAATATAATAAACAGCTCTGGTTATTGTTTGCTCAGTAAAGCCTGTGGTCATGAGTGGACAGGCATAGGGCTGATGCTTATGTAATATGGGATATTTCAGAATGATTTGCGGTATTTTTTCCTCCAGCTGATTGGTGTCACATTTCTTCAGTCTGGACATCTTTATCTTTAGGCTGTGTGAGTTGCCTATAAATAATGTAAAACATTGTTTCTAAACGTTGCTCAGATCCACTGTAAACTATTATGTCTGGAAGTGGAAAAATCTGTTACCATGTAACATGTCTCATCACTTACATCTCGGCCATGTGAAGTATGTGAACGACTGTAACTCCAGTTATTCCTGTTTTACAGAAAACCCACTGGTTCAGTGTTGGTTCAGAAGGAGCACTTACATAAATGACAACGACAAGAGAGTGTGACACTTCGCCCTGTTGCGGTATGTACTGTCATGTTGTACTTTTTCAGTGGGTTACTAAAGACACTAAAAAATATGACATTTGTGAATTTGCTTTATGCTGATACAAGATAAGGGCTGGTTCTCTCCTCCCGTCACTTGGTGCTTTGCTCTATCCATGGACATGTGTGACAACTGCGGCACAAATGCTCTGAGGCTGTTTTGTACGACATCATTAACTCTTTCCATAAATATTTGCTCAGTGATAGATCCCTGTGACAATGACTATAATAACGTTCTCTAGGTTCTTGTTATTTCATTTATTACTGAGCAGGTAAGGCATAAGCAATCAACCTTAACGTGGGATGGAGCATCTCTGGGACGTTCCTGAGTTATAGACCCAGTACCAGCTGGGACCATTGCGACCCTTATAGCTATGTCACTGCCTATTCATGGAGGAGGAGGAGGTGGAGGAGGGAGCAGGCACGCATGCTGCAGCTTGGCAACACCTCCTTGACACTTGAGCTCTGAAAGTGATATATAGCTAACAGCTTCCCTTTAAATCAGTCATGTCAAACTCTGACCCGCGGGCCAAATCTGGCCCGTGGTGCCATTATTTTCGGCCTGCCAGGCAATTAAGAGTTTTAATTACATCTGGTCCACCATGGCTTCTATATAAGAGACTATGGGGGAGGGCTGGCTACTATATAAGAGACTATGGGGGAGGGCTGGCTACTATATAAGAGACTATGGGGGAGGGCTGACCTATATGAGAGAACTGGGGAGAGCTGGCTACTATATAAGAGACTATGGGGGAGGGCTGGCTACTATATAAGAGACTATGGAGGAGGGCTGGCTACTATATAAGAGACTATGGGGGAGGGCTGGCAACTATATAAAAGACTATGGGGGATGGCTGGCTACTATATAAGAGGATATGGGAGAGGGCTGGCTACTATATAAGAGACTATAGGGAGGGCTGGCTACTATATAAGAGACTATTTGGGAGGGCTGGCTACTATATAAGAGGATATGGGAGAGGGCTGGCTACTATATAAGAGACTATAGGGAGGGCTGGCTACTATATAAGAGACTATTTGGGAGGGCTGGCTACTATATAAGAGACTATGGGGAGGGCTGGCTACTATATGAGACTATTGGGGAGGGCTGGCTACTATATAAGAGACTATGGGGAGGGCTGGCTACTATATAAGAGACTATTGGGGAGGGCTGGCTACTATATAAGAGACTATGGGGAGGGCTGGCTATTATATAAGAGACTTTTGGGTAGGGCTGACTACTATATGAGACTACTGGGGAGGGCTGGCTACTATATAAGGGACTATTGGGGAGGGCTGGCTACTATATAAGAGACTATGGGGGGGGGGCTGGCTATTAAATAAGGGACTTTTTGGTAGGGCTGGCTACTATATAAGACTACTGGGGAGGGCTGGCTATTACATAAGGGACTATTAGGGAGGGCTGGCTACTATATGAGACTACTGGGGAGGGCTGGCTATTATATAAGGGACTATTGGGGAGGGCTGGCTACTATATGAGACTACTGGGGAGGGCTGGCTATTATATAAGGGACTATTGGGGAGAGCTGGCTACTATATAAGAGGCTATGGGGGAGGGCTGGATATTATATAAGACTATTAGGGAGGGCTGGCTACTGTATAAGAGAGTATTGGGGAGGGCTGACTACTATATGAGACTATTGGGGAGGGCTGGATACTATATGAGATTATTGGGAGGGCTGGCTACTATATGAGACTAAGGGGGAGGGCTGGCTACTATATGGAACACTTAGGGGCTGGGTACTATTTGGGCACTATTGGAAGGGCTGGCTAATATGTGGGGAAATATTGGGAGAGGTTGGCTATTACATGGATTTGGGTTTAATCATGTGATAGCAATTTATCATGTCATTTATCATAGTGCAGGGGGCTGTGAGACGCACACCACTGACAGTGCCAGCACCGTGGCATTTGCACTTCAATAATTATCAAGGTCGGCCCGCGACTCCAATTTTTAAATTTTGGCCCACTGTGTATTTGAGTTTGACACCCCTGCTTCAAATTATCATGTCCTCACAACATTTATCTTATGTGTATGGCTTTACAAATACAAAATCATTAGAAATACTGCATAAGCTGTTTACATAGTACAGAAAGACAAGACAGTAAATCATAAGATTGCTGGAGGTAGAACATTAAAACTGAGCTACAAAATCACAACCAGACTGAGGATGAGAGTGGTACTGTTTCTGGAAGAAATCGGCCATGTATTTCCAAGCCTGGAAAACCCCTTTAACACTGAGTTACTAATCTGTTATGTGACTAGTATAAGGAGATCTATAGCTGGCCATACAGCTTTGGATGTTAATTGACCGATCCTTTATTTTTCAGGAGGATAATCCACAGTTAGAGGCGTCTAGCAGCCACTATTGCCTCTCCCCCCCATGGATAGGACATATTCACATCCAGCTAATTTATACATGCATGTGTATGGGCAATAGGGCAAGGTGGCTATCAGCCAATCTGAAGTATACGACTGGCATAAGAGACGTCCTGGGCACTGAGCTTTGTACCTTTTAGGGTACAGCCACATGTGTTGGAAACTTATATAGGAAACAGGGTATAAATTAAAAGTTTACCAGCTTTTCAAAGCCATCTTTCAGTTCCAATTTCAGGATATCTGTTTGCTATATTGAAATGAGAAAACTCTTGTTTACCTAGGGAGGTCAAGTGATAAGGGCAGCAGGATATAAGGCAGTACTTAGGGGTTCTTACTATAGGGACATATAAAACAGACTACATGCAAGGGTGTCCATTTCATTTTTAGGCAAGATATTTTCCTTGCATTTTTTTTTCCATGGGTTTTGTTATCAGACTTAAAATATACCAAGAAAGACTCCAAATGCACAAGATGAGACTAAATAAAATACTTTATAATAAAAGGTATTACAATTATAAAATGCAGTGTTTTTACATGTAGTTTAAAACGCCAGAAAATGACATATGAGTGAAGTAAAGCCTTATAGCTGAAAGCAAAATTGCATGGTTTGACAAATAATTGGCTATGAAGGATTAATTCACGAGAACAAGACCTCTGCATTTCACAATCTTCACAGCATCTCTTTGGAACTGACAGCTTTGTTTCTGTGTCAAGGTGTCTCCGGCAGCCCATGGAGTGGTAAAATGAAGAATGCCTTCACAATACAAAGACCATTGTCATTGTCTATAGTGTTTAGGCTCCTTTCACACAGAGTAAAACTGGCGGAATTCCGCAGCAGAGAATCCCACCAGCCTTTGTGTCATACTGGTAGTCTATGGGAGGCTCACACGCCTCCTCTCTCAGTGTTGAAGAATTGACATGTCCATTCCACCAGTTTTACTGTGTGTGAACAGAGTCTTACAGTGAGAAGATAAAGCAAAGCTACCTATTAAGCAAGTATAATGGGTATTCAGTGGAGATAATAAAGTAAATCAGCTGCAATTCACATTCCAAACTGCTGACACTGTTTTATTGCTGTTAAAGCAAGGAGACACAAGGTATCTTTAACCCCTTGCCTCTGCAGCCTGTTTTGGCCTTAATGACCAGGGCCTATTTTTTAAATCTGATGTTAGGATCCGGACAGCAGGACAAGACAAGACAGTGAGCCCTAAGCTCAGCCCCGCCCACTGTCCTCTACCTACTTGCCACAATCCGCCCTAAGATGGCGGCGAGCAACTTGGCGGCGGTCCCTGCACTGGCTAGGTGGGACACAAAGACAAGACAAACAGACAGACAGACAGACAAACACAATGAAGAATAGACAACAGTCCGGGTCACAACAATCGGGCAGCAAAAGTAAAAAATCACAATCCAATAAACGTAGTCAAAGTCCAGGCAATATGGTCAAGGGCAGGCGGCAAGCAAGGGAAGTCAAGGAATAAGGCAAAGAGCAGGAATAGCAAATACACAGAAGATACAAGCAGGCAGAGACTAAGTCAATAACCAGCAATGATATCCCAGACTGAGGAAGTTATATAGGAGGCCAGGGTTCTGATCCAGAACATCATTGGACCATCCCCCTGATCTCCAAGCACAGACACCTGAGAACAAAACAGATCCACTGGCAGGAAGACCTGTCAGTCACAGCAGAACCAAAACACAGATTAACCCAGATATGGCCAGACAGAACTCAGCAGGTGAAGTCGGGTGTGTCTCTCAAGGTGAGCAAATAACCAGAGTTTACACACTACAAAACAAAACACAGAAACAGAATGCAAGAAAATCAGCGCCTTCTCGGCCGCACAGCACGAGCCGAGGGGCGCATAATGCTCCGCAAAGATACAGTCCTGACATCTGACCTGTCTCTCTTTATGTAGTGATTACTCTGCAGTTCTTTTAACTATCACGGTTATTACGAGACTGGTTTTTCGTGACATATTCCCCTTTATGTTTGTGGTATACTTTGGTTGATACACTCAGTAGTTTTTTGTTAAAAACACAACATTTGCGCAAAAATTTGAAAAATGTACATTTCTTTATATTCAAAATTCTCTTTTTCTAAGAAAGATAGTCATATTACATAAACTAATTATTACTGCAACATTTACAACATGTTTGCTTTATGGTGACGTCATTTGGTGAACGTCCTTTTACTTGTTAGGATGTTAGAGGACTTCAAAATTTTGCAGCAATTTTTCACATTTTCAGGAAAATTTCTAATTCTCATTTTTTGGGGGACTAGTTCAGTTCTGAAGTGGATTTGTGGGCCCGTATGTTAGTTACCCCCATAAATCCCTCCACTGTAAAAACTGCACCCCTCAAAGTATTCAAAGTAACATTTCATAAGTTTATTAACCCTTTAGGTGTTTCACAGAAATTTAAGCAAGTTGCAGGGAAAATTTAAAATCTTAATTTTTTTTCACAGATATTCTATTTTAATTCATTTTTTCCACTAACACAGCAAATACTAACTAACAAATGCAACTCAATATTTATTCCCCTTATTCCAATGTTTCTAGAAATCCCCCATATGGGGCCGCAGTGCGTCACCTGACTAAACCATAGGCCGCAGACATGACAGAGACCTGGGGAATTTTGGGGCCTTTTTTTATTTCAGGGATTTTTTAGCCATTATACCATGTCACAGAGGCCTTTGGGTGCCAAAATATTTGTATAAGACAAGTTGATGTTTCCATCTGTACCATTCTGGGGGCCATGTGACACCCTGATAATTTTTTATGATTTTTTTTTATGAGGTGGTACGATTAAAAAACACAATTTAGCAGCTGTTTTTCATAATTTTTTTGTTCGTCGTTTATTATACGTTGCATATGACATGTTATTGTTATTCGTCAGGTCAGTACGATTACAGTGATACTCATTTTATATAACTTTTGTTATAGTTTATGGCATTTGTACTATAAAAACTGTTCATGTCTTGTATATTGCAAGAGCAGCAATATTTTAATTTTTTCGCCAATGGAGTTATGTGAGGACTTTTTTTTGCTGCACAAGCTGACATTTTTAGTGATTCACCTTTTGAGTATATGTGATGTTTTGATAGCTTTTTTTCTATATTTTTTAGGAAGCGGGATTAACAAATAATTGTCATTTTGGTTAGTTTTTCATTTATTTTTTTTATGGCGTTAATCGGGCGGAATAATTAATGTAATCGGTTAATAGACAGGGTCATTACAGACACGGCGATACCAAATATGTGTACTTTATTTATAGGGGATCATTTATAAAGGGGGATGGGGAATGTGTATATTAATTTAATTTATTTATTTATTTATGTATTTCTTTGTGTGTGTGTGTTTTTACTTTTACAGGTACTTATATAATGCAGTACAGCACCTGATCTGTGCTGTACTGCATTTTAAAGTGAACGGGCTGTCAGTGTTACACACTGACAGCTCATTCTAACGATCCGGTCCCTGCCCTACGGGCAGTGGCAGCAGGAGGAGGCCTGCTGCCAGATCTCATCTAGGGACAGAGGGGGGAGGCAGAGAAGGCAGGAAGTCCAGGGACTTCATGATGCGTTCTGACACTGCTTTTCATGACGTCCCTGGACGTCATATTGGGGGAAGGGGTTAATATATCTGTCTGTGCTTCCAGAATTTAGAAAGATGCTTTTACGCTTCAGTGCAAAGTGTCAAAGAGGTGCTACCAGGCTTCTAAAGTGCCAAGAGCTTCTTTAAAGGGGAACTCTGGATAAGAAAAACTTGTTTTCTATTAAAAGTACATTAAAAGTTATATAGATGTGTCTATACAATGTATTACCATATCTGTGCGGTTCTGCCACACTGGTAGCTAATAGAAATCCAGGAAGTGAAAAAAAATGGCCCCTGTGCCAATACACATTGTCTTCTGCTCCCATTGCTCCCCCCCCCCCCAGACAAACATTCCATGCCTCTGTCTCACATTGTGTGTGTTTGCTGAGCACATGCTGATGATGCAGACAGGTGGCAGGGCGTGATCCCATCGGAGGCTTGGCTGTATCCCACAATCCCCTGAGTGATCCACCATCTCTGAATGTCCAGAAGCAGGTGCAGCAATCATTTTTACTGATTGTGATGGGTAGGGGACTGTGATGATCAGCTGAGGAAAAGCATAGAATTCTGGGAACTGCTCAACCAGGAAGGACAGAAACACAATACAGAACAACCCCCCCCCCCCCCCCCCCCAAACAAATGGATTTTTGGTAGTTTCAAAACTGGGATAGACAGGTAAGTAATGCTTAATGCTTTTGCAGAAGTTTCATTTTCTTTTTACCTCTACCTGGAGTTCCCCTTTAACGGCTTCTCATTCCCCCTTTCATCCATGTGCTTTCTAGATTGACAGTCCTGACTGTCACAGGGCTGGGAGAGGGAGCGATGAGGTGTTACAACCCTTTAAAAATCCCCTTTGGCACTTTGCATTCAAGAATAAGAGCATTTTGCTACAATCTGGAAGCACATACGGATATATGAAAGGTAGCATGTGTCTCCAGATCCTAACAGCTATCTAACAGTGTCAGCAGTTTGGAACTTAAAGCGACTCTGTACCCACAATCTGACCCCCCCCCCCCCCCCCGAACCGCTTGTACCTTTGGATAGCTGCTCCAAGATCTGTCCTGCGGTCTGTTCGGCAGGTGATGCAGTTATTGTCCTAAAAAACTACTTTTAAACTGGCAGCCCTGTGCCCAATGGCTGTGGCCTAGATTGTGTATGCATTAGGCTGGCACAACCTCTCTGTCCCTCCTCCCCGCACTCCTCATCATTAGGAATGCTCCAGGCAGATTGTCTCCTATTCATCAGCTGTTTGAATACTGAACATGGGCTGGATCGTTAAGGCACCTGTGCAATGTTCAGACAGGAGAAAATGTTCCAGTAGCATTCCTAATGATAAAGAGGGTGGGAAGAAGGGACAGAGGGGTGGTTTAAAGTTAGGGCACAGATACTCTAAGCCCCAGCCGTTGGGCACGGGGCTGCAAGTTTAAAAGTAGTTTTTTATGACAATAACCTGCATCACCTGCCGAACGAACCCCAGGACAGATCTTGGATTAAAAGCAGCTATCCGAAGGTACAAGTGGCTCGGGGTGGGTCAGATTGTGGGTACAGAGTCGCTTTAAAATGCAGACATCAGTTTTAAAGGTTCCCATATAATAATAATAATAATATTAATAATTATTATTATTATTATCATATATATATATATATATATATATATATATATATATATATATATATGTATTTTTTTTTTATTTTTTTTTTAAGTGCCCTTGATTTGAAAAAGCTATACCAGCGATAAGGGTTGTAAGACTGGTTAATAGGGACAGAGGAACCTGCCTCCAAGGGCTTACAATCTAAAAGGTAAGGAGAGGAAGACAGAAGATAAAGGGCAGCTAGTCAAAGTGTGGTGCAGCTGTAGCCCAATTAAAAGAGGTGGACTTTAAGGTTGCTTTTGAAGGTCTTAATGTTGGGTGAGAGCCAGATCTGTCGAGATAGTGATAGTGATTTCCAGAGTATGGGGGAAGTTTGGGCAAAATCTTGGAGGTGGTTATGTGAGGTACGAAAAAAGTGGGAGCATAAATGGAGGTCATTGGAGGATTGGAGGCTACATGAGGGATGGTAGCGGGATATCAATTCTGAAATATAAAGAGAGGATAGGTTGTAGATGACCTTGTATGTCATGGTCAACAATTTAAAATGAATATGTTGGGCAATGGAGAGCCAGTGAAGCGATTGGCAAAGTGGAGAGGCAGAGGTGAATTAGTTGTGCCGCAGAGTTAAGGATAGACTAGGGGGGAGCAATGGTGTTAGATGGAAGGCCAGAGAAAAGGATGTTGCAGTAGTCCAAGCGAGCATGTACCAGTAGTTTTGTATAGTCAGGGTTGAGAAAAGAGTGGATTTGTGACATGTTTTTTAGGTGAAGGTAGCAGAAGGTGGTCAGGGTCTGAATGTGCAGTTTAAAAGGTTAGGATCAAAAGTGACCCCAAGGCAGCAGACTTGGGAGACAGAGTGCAACCGTTGACTGTGATTGACAGATTAGATGGAGGGGTGGAGCGAGATGGGGGGGGATGATTAGTTTTGTTTTGTCAAAGTTGATTGTTAGAAAGCGGGAAAAGAAGAAAGATATATCCGATAGACACTGCCATCCTGGATACCACAGAGGTGACATCTGGACAAGAGATTTGTCATCAGCATAGAGGTGGTACTTAAAGCTGTAGGATTCTATGATGTGTCCCACACCAAAAGTATAAATGAAGAAGAGAAGAGACCCTAGAGAGAAGGGTGGAAGTTACTTAATTTTCTGCATTACAGCTTTGAAGCCTGGAACTGTATCTGCACTTTTGAACAGAAGACTACAGTATAGATTATAGTATAACCCTATGACGGACATGTAAACCATCTCTTTGGCTTATAAAAATGTTGTCCCTACTGTTTGAGTCTTTTAACCCTACTGGTATCGTAAGGGCATGTTTACACTGCCATGATCCATGTGGCTTTTGATGTAGAAACTGTTTGGCGTTTAACCTTGTTAAAACATCTCCCATTCATTTAAATGGGAGCAGTTGAAACATGTGGAAAATAGAATTAATGTCATATTTTTTCAGTGAAATCCTGTTTCAAATCTTCCACTGAAATCAATGCAAGCATCATAACAGGACCTTGCTGCACTGAGAAAGCGGGGCACTATGATGTACATGAGCAAAGTTTTTGCATGTGTGCACATACCCTAACTGGATAAGCAGATCTACTTGTAGCATGTGTCCCCTTAATGAATAAGCCAAGACCATTAGAAATCCCACTAAAGTTCAGTTTAACTGCAATGAACTAGTTCACTTATGTTAATTCAGTGTGGCTTGGAGATTTATCTACATTTTCCCCGTCTAACCGCACTTAATTCATGCTCTCTACATTCTGGAAGGATTATTAGATATGGTTTTGTTCTGTCTCCAGTTCCAGAATATCTGAAAGAATTCCGTCAAGCAGAAATATTATATTTTCCATGGCTATAAGTGGAATAAAATCTTTTCTATGCACTTCAGATCTCATCAAGTAACTTTGTTCAATCATGTTGCAAATTATCATGTATCTTATAATGTTAAGTATTTAATTACAGTAAATGAGACGCCATCATGAAAAAAAACTTTTGTTACAGGAGTCAGCGGGACTCGGTGGTTGCAATTAGACCTTACCTCTCCATTGTGATATTCAGTGGGAGGTAGTCCATACACGTTTGGGTTTCATGTGACATTTTAGCTGTGCTTTGGTTTACTCAGATTTCTGAAATATTTTGGGAAGAATAATAGTATCCCTACAGATTGTTAGCAGACATAAAAGAAGCAAGTAACTATTAAGCTGTCATTCAGGTATTTGCCGTACAGTCTGGATTTGTCTTGGTATAAAAACTTTAAAGTGTAAGGAAATTTTATTACGTTACATTATACATATAGCAGAACCTGAACAGCAAAAATAACAGTTGTGCATGCGCCCTAGAACCCACACTGGGGGGGGGTACATGTATGAAAAGGCGAAAATGCCTTTTTTGGGCGCAGATGGGGCTGTTTGGCGTAAAAATATTCCCAAAGGGTATTTTTGTGAATATTTTTTTTTGCACCGGCCCCATCTGTGCCACTTCCGCCAGTGGGGCAGAGCGGGGGCGTTACGGGGGTTGCGGCAGCACACAGGGGGCCCGGCCTCTGCGAGCACTGCATTTATCAATTTTTCCGTATAAAAATGATACTGAAATCTACGCCAGCTCTGAGCTTGCGTAGGTTTCAAAATTTTTGCACGGACAGGCTCCGTGCGATCAGGATCAGGCAATGCTACTCTACATAAATCCCCTGAGCTCTGGAGCTGCGGGGACAATTGTAAGCCCGGCGTAAAAAAAAACGCCAGACTTCATAAATGTCCCCCTAGGTATAAAGCTGGCTATATACATTAGATGGCCAAGGTTGCCAATTTTGGTATGATTGACTAACCATCTAACGGGTATGAGGACCTTCCGACTCTCTTGTAGCCAATGTTTTTCCCTGGAGTGTCCCTTTAAGGCTATGTTCCCAATTTGGGACCATGGAAGGCGGCCGGAAGGCTGCATATGAACCTGCTGGTAGTTCCCGGTAACCCCCTACCTCCTCTATCCAGAGCCGCTCTAGTGATTCTTTTAAGTCCCGCCGCTTTTATGAAATTTGATAAAAATATGTAAATAGGGTTTTTTGATGCACTGGGAGCATGAACGATTAGTGAATGAACGAGTGGAACAGAAGCAGCAGCAAGCAATCACCCGGGCAGCCCCCTGCACCTCCCCTGCACTTACCCGCTCACTGCCGCCGCGTATAATATTTGCGGCAGTGAGCGGGGATTGAGGAGCAAATGAGCTCTGACAACACATGTTTGCTCCTCACAGTCGTCCTGTGTAATAGGGGCTTTAGAGACAGCAGCACTGACCCGCTAACCTTGGAGGAGACATATGCTGCTGGTGCAGAGCATAAAGGACTTCCCTCTCCGAGTCCCTACCCCCTCTGGTAACATCCTCTGTGGCTTCTTTTGCAATGTGACAAAAAATTGCCACTGACCCCTGCAGGAGAGACAACAGAATAATAAAGTTTTGATTTAAAAGAATTGATTGATTTAAAAGAAAAAAAATGTTGGAGTATCCCTTTAAAGGGTAACCCTTTATAGAAACCCTTTAAACCTTTTAGATAGACCATAATAATGAGTCATGCTTTCTTGGAAAGGGAAAACGTTCTGTTCCATGTGTTTTAACCAATAGCGGGATGAATGATTAGTGAACAAATGCAGAATTACAGCGCACGATTAACAATCATTTTAGGGTTAGATCTAAATCAAAGATCAATGACACACAAACGAATTTTTGATCATTGCCTGCAATTACACAGAACAATTATCGTTAAATTTTGAACGATATAACGATTTTCCACACGATAATCGTCCCATGTAATAGGGCCCTTAGCAGGATCACAAAAGCGGTGCTGGATAGAAGCGGTAGAAGACTACTGGGAACTATTAGCAGGTTTGTATGCACAAACATGCTTATAGTTTCCCTTTAAAGTGTCACTGTCGTGAATTTTTTTTTGCAGAAATCAATAGTCCAGGCGATTTTAAGAAACTTTGTAATTGGGTTTATTATCCGAAAAATGCATTTTTATCATGAAAAAGCAGTTTGAAGCTCTCCCCCCTGTCTTCATTGTTCTCCTATGGAGAGAGCTAAAGAAAAGACCAAAACAGGACAACAAAGAGTTAATCTACAAATCCCTCACGGGATATCTCCTGTGACCATCACCAGTGACCTGTCTGAGCTCGGATTACAGCTGTCACCCAGCTCCGTGCCTGTAATCCTCTGTTATCTGCTTTCTGCTGCCGGCTAACTCCCTCCTTCCTCCTCCCCCCTCCCCTCTCCCTAGAGCAGACAGGGTACGACTCCTGCAACAAGTCACAATTTTCAGATTTTTCAGAGTGGATGAAAAAGAGGAAGGAGGGGGGGACCTGGGAAAAGGCTTTTTACATGCAGATAATGGCAGATTTGGCTAATAAACCCAATTACAAAGTTTCTTAAAATCGCCTGGACTATTGATTTCTGCAAAAAAAAAAAAAAAAAACACGACAGTGACTCTTTAACTTTCTTTTTAAGCCAATTTTTATCTTTTCATTTATTTATTTTTTTTTCACCACATTTAAAATCTTGTAGCTTAATCTTCCATGTATAAAATAACATATTGCACAGAACAGATTTTTTTGCATTTTGGCCAGAATAAAATGTGACTTATTCAGTCTGTATTGCTAGGATTTATTCAGAGTGAGGTGATTTATGTACCTTGTGCTGTTAAGCATGTTGAGAACACACGAGGACTTTGTCCCGATGTTATCTGTACTTTCTGGTTAGCAAATACAGCTACTGGCTTTATATCTTGTTTGTTATATGATTTGTATAGGAGACACACTTAGGGAGCCAGTTATCCCAACTATATGGCACAAGGCTAGCCAAGTGACCAATGACCAGACTAGCTTCATGTGATTGTCATGTCATGTGCCATGTTTCCTTCTTCAGTCACACTTCAAAAATATATTCATCATCAGGGGCGTAGCTAATGTCTCCTGGGCCCTGGTGCGAGAGGTCAACTTGCCCCCCCCCCACCTTTCACGACCAATAGATAGATAGATAGATAGATAGATAATGTACCACAAGACAGATATTACCAATAACACCGGCATATAGAAAGAAAAAATATTATCACCATATATATTACCGCCATACTGTTACTGACCAAATCCTGTACACTGAGACCAATATTACCAATAATACCAGTATACAAGGAGGAAATATTACCACCACAACCACTACCATCACCACCACATTGTTACTGACCAAATCCAGTATACTAAGACCAATAAAACACTGTACCAGATAACAACAAATATCACCACCACATACCGACTAATACCAGCACATACTGACTAACCCCACCGCTGCTACTGAATAAGATCCACTGTACACAGATCACTATCACCTCATCCAGTCATATAGAGGTGGACACAGCTCCACACAGGTTGTATACACCATATAAATTACAGTGCAGTTATATCAGGTGACTCACAGGGGACGTCTTTTCTGATCGGAGTTCTTCCCTTTTCATTTTCTTCTTCTCCATCTGCCCTGGGCCGTTATGAGAACTTCTCCGAGCCAGGAATCCACAGAATCTGCCAGACAAACATATTAGGCTCCTAACTCTGGCACCATCCTCATCTCTATACACACTGCACAACTGTATTGGCCCCTTTACACCCTCATTTAGTGGGTAGGCTAACTGTATGTGACCCCCCTTATAGTATATATAGATGGCCCCCAATGCATGATGCCCCCCCATATAGATGGTCCCTTCTCTCCCCACCCCTTATAGATGGCCCCTTCTCCCCCCACCCATTATAAATAGCCCCCTCTTCTCCCCCCCTTATAGATGGCCCCCCTCTCCCACTCCCCTTATAGATGGCCCCTCTCCCCCCATTATAGATGCCCCCCTCTTCCCCTATTCCTTAAAGATGCCCCCCTCTTCCCCATCCCTTATAGATGCCCCCCTCTTCCCCATCTTTTATAGATGGCCCCCTTCTTCCCCCATCCCTTATAGATGCCCCCCTCTTCCACTATCCCTTATAGATGCCCCTCTTCCCCATCCCTTATAGATGCCCCCCTCTTCCCCCATCCCTTATAGATGCCCCCTCTCCCACATCCCTTATAGATGCCCCCCCTTCCCCCATCCCTTATAGATGCCCCCCTCTTCCCTATCTCTTATAGATGGCCCCTCTTCCCCCATCCCTTATAGATGCCCCCCTCTTCCCCCATCCCTTATAGATGCCCCTTTTCCCCATCCCTTATAGATACCCCCTCTCCCACATCCCTTATAGATGCCCCCCCTTCCCCCATCCCTTATAGATACCCCTCTCTTTCCCCATCCCTTATAGATGTCCCCCTCTTCCCCCATCCCCTATAGATGCCCCCCTCTTCCCCCATCCCTTATAGATGCCCCCCTCTTCCCCCATCCCTTATAGATGTCCCCCTCTTCCCCATCCCTTATAGATGCCCCCTCTTTCCCCATCCCTTATAGATGCCCCCCTCTCCCCATCCCTTATAGATGCCCCTCTTTCCCATCCCTTATAGATGCCCCCCTCTTCCCCATCCCTTATAGATGCCCCCTCTCCCACATCCCTTATAGATGCCCCCCTTCCCCCATCCCTTATAGATGACCCTCTCTTTCCCCATCCCTTATAGATGTCCCCCTCTTCCACCATCCCCAAAAATGCCCCCCTCTCCCCCCATCCTTTATAGATGCCCCCCTCTTCCCCCATCCCTTATAGATGTCCCCCTCTTCCCCCATCCCCTATAGATGCCCCCCTTTTCCCCCATCCCTTATAGATGCCCCCCTCTTCCCCCATCCCTTATAGATGCCCCCCTCTTCCCCATCCCTTATAGATGCCCCCCTCTTCCCCATCCCTTATAGATGCCCCCCTCTTCCCCCATCCCTTATAGATGCCCCCCTCTCCCCCATCCCTTATAGATGCCCATCTCTCCCCCATCCCTTATAGATGCCCCCTCTTCCCCCATCCCTTATAGATTCCCCTCTCTCTCCCCCCTTATAGAAGCCCCCCTCTTCCCCATCCCTTATAGATGCCCCCCTCTTCCCCCATCCCTTATAGATGCCCCCCTCTCTCCCCCCCTTATAGAAGTCCCCCCCTTCCCCCATCCCTTATAGATGCCCCCTCTTCCCCAAGCAGAATTTAAAAAAAAACACACAAACTCACCTAACAACCCGCTCCCCGGCGATCCTCTTCTTCTCCAGGTGCTGTGTGGTCCCCGGCTGATGCGCAGCTGCCGGGGGAGTCCCGTCCTATCCCCGGCAGCGCCGAGCATAAGTGAACTCTCTGTACGCCGGGGCTGGGACTTCCGGCACAGGAAGCGTCTCTGACGTGCGCTTCCTGTGCCGGAAGTCAGGGCCCCAGGCGGCACAGGGAGCTCATTGATGCGCGGCGCTGCTGGGGATAGGACGGGACACCCCCGGCAGTCGCGCATCGGCCTGCTCTTGTGACCACAAGCAAAACAATGCTTGCGGTCACAAGAGTGATCCATGGGGGGGGGGGAGTGCAGTGGCAAGGGCCCCCCCCTCGTGGCAGGCCGGGTCGCAGCTGGTAGCTATGCCACTGTTCATCATCATGTTCATTTGTCTTTTATATCTCAATAAAGTTTGTTAACTTGACTTAAAGGGGTTACAATAAAATCAAAAGCTATCCCCTTTCCACTGAAATCTCTGGAGCAGCAACATGCATATGTGACCAGCGCTCCATTTATTCTTTATGTGGCTTCTGAACACTGTTAAGCAATGATCAAAACGCATCACAGACACCCCAAAGTTTTAGCTGATAAATTCTTATCAGCCTCCCAGACCTTAAAGCCCCTATTACACCAGGCAACTGTGAGGATCAAATGAGCGCTGTCAGCATTCGTTTGCTCCTCGTTCTTTGCTCTAAGCCGCCGCTATTACACTTGGCGGCAGCGAGCGGGGGAGTGCTGGGGGGGCTGCAGAGAGGTGCGGGTGGCTGTCCGGGTGATCGCTAGATCGTCCAGGCAGCCCATAGCACATAGCAGAGGTCTGCTGTCACTGCTCCTATTCCACAGAGCGACGGCAGAAGATTGCTGCCATATAAGTCAAGACAAACGACTACAACAATCAGCAAACATCGTTCATGTCAGCTTATCGTTGTGTTCTATTACACAGAACGATTATTGGCCGTAATGAATGATAATCGTTCCAGTAATAGGGCCTTAAAATAATTTAAGATACCAAGCAACAGACACTAAAGGCCCTATTACACAAAACGATTATCGCCCGTATTCGTCCAGTAATCGCCCTGTGTAATAGAACACATGAACGATGTCGGCTGATCGTTGTAGTCGTTTGTCTTTCAACATGTTGAAAGACAAATGACTAGTATTGCAGGAAATGGTATACATAGGATAGCGACAGCAGACTGCCGCTATCCGATATGGGCTGCCCGGATGATCAAGCAGTCACCTGACAGGAACTGTACAGAACAGTAGACATATCCTATGGGGATTTGCTACTGCTCTGGACAGTTCCTGACACGGACAGAGGTGGCAGAAGAGAGCACTGTGTCAGACTGTAAAGAATACACCCCTTCCTGCAGGACATACAGCAGCTGATAGGTACTGGAAGATTTGAGATTTTTAACTAGAAGTAATATACAAACCTATAAAACGTTATGACACCAGTTGATTTAAAAGGGAAAAAAATGTCGGAGTATTCCTTTAAAGGCTAACTTATAGAAACCCTTATAACCCTTTTAGATAGACCATAATAATGCAGACTGAATCATGCTTTCTTGGAAAGAGAAAATGTTCTGTTCCATGTGTTTTAACCAATAGTGGGATGAATGTACAGATTACATGAATGCTTTATCCTGTGGGTGGTAAATGGTCCTTAACCATCTGTAATGGTATTGCTCATCTGCCATTGTATTCCTCTGCCTTATGCACTACATAGACTATCATACCCTCTTAAACTGGATCAATTAATAAATAGCTTATTGACTCACATTTCCGTCCTGTACACCGGTAAATAGGCCACATGCTGATACACAGAGAGAGCTCCTAAGCTTGGCGATATAATGGAGAGGACTCCTTCATCCTTCATACATTGCTTCATCTATTACAATGGGACAATGCAAGTGAGTAGAAAAATAAAGATTTTGGTTATAAATTATTATGTTTTAACTGTGTTGTCCAGAAAATGACACATTTGTGTGCATCCGTTTTGATCAGGTTTTCCATTGAAAAAGGGATGTTTTTTGTTTTTTTTTAACGTACACAAACATGTAGTTGACCTCAATTTTGTGTCCGTTAAAAAACTCATCCGTTTTGATCCGTCTTTTTAATAATGGAAGTCAATGGAAAAACAGATCAAAACGGATGCACACAAATGCATCCTTTTTTTCCATCCGTTTAAAAAAAAAAAAAAGAACGGATAAAAAAAGCGGATTGCAAAGACGCAGTGTGAACCCAGCCTTATAAATAATCATAAAATATCAGTGCACAGTATACTCTGTAATCTGGATTGTAGGTCAAAGCTGGAGGTTTGAGATCTTGTTTCTGCTTGCGAGGAAATGGCTGTAAGATTGGAATGAGGGACAGATTCAGCCCTGAGCTGCTACATATAGAATTACTACTGCTGGTTAATTGGATGTTTCTGCAGGGAGTCAATGGAAATTTTACCCTCTGTTGTCTATGAATAAAAGCAGAAAAGCAGTATAGTGTAAGGCTACATATACTTCTCTTCTGCTGGGATCTGTTGCACATGTACTTGGCATGTATTCAGTTTGGGAACATAGCTGATTCTTGCTTCACCGTCAACCATTCCAAGTATCTAAATTTGACATCCGCTTACTCAAGTGCATGACAGTCAGTAAACCTGACCATTTCTATTGGGGATACATTTGGACGAACCTTTGCACGGTTATTGTTCTGCTGTTTCATGGAACATATTTTCTTGGAAGTGAAAGCACAAGTGCTAGGGCAAACTGACAGTCACCAGCGCTGCCAATAAAGTAATGTGCATGTCCGTTCTCCCGTGTACTCTGCAGAAGACTTGACCCTGGTCTGTTTTCCTACGTCCATCACAATTAGGAACGTAAACATTTCTCTGTTTCATGATGCAAAATAGAACAAACTTTAACTGGAGTTATGAAACGGCTCAGCGGCTCCTGTGTCCTGATATTGCTGTTACATCCGTTTAATGGCGCCCCCTAGTTTCCATTTGATTTTCATCAAGCCATTTAATGGCTTCAATGCTGATGTGAGGAAGTGAGGCAGATTTATTATTTTCATGCAGAATGCTCTATTTTTTTTACAGCGGTTCATATTGTATAATAAGGTTAATACAGGTTTAGGCTATGTTCACACACAGTTTTTTTGCTCAGTATTTTCAACCAAAACCAGAAAGGCTATGTTTTGAAGTCTGACACATACTGTTGAAATTTACATATACTGTTGAAATTGAGTGGATAGCCATAATTTAATGGCAAATAACGGCCATTTTTTTCAAAACAATGGCCGTGGTGACATTCTTGATCAATGGGCATTTTATTGTTGGCTGTGGGGACCCCCAACAATTTGTAAAATGAGAAGTCTGAAATACTATGTTTGGAGTACTTTGGAGCTATTCCCTTCATATGACGTCACCACAGTGCCAGAAGCAGTGTCCCACCTCAGTCACTGATTGGCTGAGTGGGCAGTTACTGTGTTGCTGTGAGGGGGACCAAGACGGGTGTGTATAACTTGTTTATTATGTTAATACCACCCCCTTCTGTCCTGCAATTGTTATTTTCCCCAGATAAACCCTTTAAGTGCCAGTGTGCAGGGTGTGCCCAGCACATATATTGCGAAGAAGTCTTTGCCAGATACTTATAGCAATACACTACATATTGATGATGAGAGAGGTAAGATTTCTTGAATTACCAGTTACTGGATATTTTGATGTTTCTGGGGACTACATTAGTCTGTCACAATGGTAGAACAAGAGGAAAAGAATGCTTTAAAGGAGTACTCCGGAGACTGAATTTTTGTATTTTTTTTGCAAACATATTGCTTTAATAAAGTTATATTTCTTTGTAATATAACTTAATTAAAATAAATGTATACTCTTTTATTTACACATGCACTGCCATTGAGTGGCAGCAGTGAGAGGCAACACAGGTCCCCTTGTTCTGCTCAAGCACTGCTGCACAGTGCTATACAGAGCAAGTCCCTTCTGCTGTGTGCTGTATATTACTGCATATTTTTATAAACAGTATGGGGGGGTACAGTTTATAAACAGGAGACAAGAGTGGTGTTGTTTATGGAAGAGAGTGGCCATGTTTTTGTAGCACTGGATATTCCCTTTAAGTATATACATTTAAAATATATATTTTAATAAAGTTATATTACAAAGTAAAGAAATGAAAGAAAAAAAAGTCAAATAAATATTCAGAAAACCCCTTTAATAACAATCAATTTAAAAAAAAAGTGTTTTATCACATAATACATGGAACACAATGGCAAAATGCTACAAATGTGTCCATTGCCTTTAACCTCTATGTTGTAGCATACAAATGGCAGTGATTGTGTAAGGGCTGAACAGTAGCAATTGAGTTCACAGTGTGTTTTTGCAATCCATTTTTTCCATCCATTTTATTTAAAAAACTGATGGGAAAAAAAAACAAAAAAACAAAAAAAAAACATGCATTTGTGCGCATTCATTTTGATTGTTTTTTCCATTGATTTTAATTATTAAAAAAACTGATCAAAAAATGGATCAAAACACATCCTTTTATTTAGTGTACACAAAAATGTCGTTGACATTTGTTGTGTTTTGTTCAGTTTTTTTTTAATTATGGAAATCAATAGAAAAACAAATCAAAACAAATGCACACAAATGCATCTGTTTTTTCATGATTTTCATCCGGAAACGCTGTGGAACACCAGCCTTAATGTAATCCTCTGCTGGAGTAAGTGCAGTATGAGGCTATGTTCACACATCATAATAGACCGGCCGTTCCTTGACCCAGCCGGGTCATGGAATGGCGGCTCTCTGTCTTTCGGGCCGCAGAGTACTGATGCGGGTGCATCGGTGCGCACCCACATCAGAACTCCCCACAGCACGCTATGGAGCGAGCGGCCGGAGATACTCGCTCCACAGTGTGCACTGACATGGATATAGTCATTGGCTGTATCCATGTTTTCCAGACAACCTTAGAGCTTTATCCAAGTTCAGAAGCCACCGCTAATCAAATGCCGAACGATCAGGTTCGGATGGACTTGAGCATGCTCGAGGTTCGCTTATCTCTAATTATTGCCTAATAGGCATCCTGAAAGATATAGTGCATATTGATGTGACTACTGGATTGTGGAACCTTAACTGATTTGTAGAGCAGCTAACATTGCGGCCAAGTGGAAAGGATCATACCAGCGTTGGTAGATTTGATGGGATACTGTAATGTTACATAACACAGAAGGCCTCTCCCACTACAAGTGCACCTGCCAAGAAGAAGCGCAATCCTGTTTTAGCTCCTTTCCTATCAGGAACTAAAGCACGACAGTTCCCCTCACCATCCCTCTCCATGGCTTATAACGTGTTAGTGTAATCACTACAGGCGTGTTTTAGTCACCTCATCCTTATGTTACCTATGGTACAAAAAAACAAGTTTTTTAGTGATACATAGCTATGGAATGCTTTGATTCTAGAAGGTCAGCCACCAAGAATATGTCATGTTTCTGGGTGCTAATGGTAGATCAGTCATTGTCAGTCATTTTCTGAAGCCTTGACGCTCCAAGGCATAGCTGAGGGGTGATATAGACAGAATGACAGCACAGAGATTATCCAGAGCAGAAATACCTAGACTTATTGATAGGTAGTAGTCAATAATTTATAAAGATTCATGGGAGCAGCATAAATATAGAAAGGCTTTCATATACTGCTAGCATACTGTAATTATTTAAAGTAAATAATAATATTTTCTGAATAAGGATAGGCTTTAATATTAATGGCCTATCCTTAGGATAAGCCGCCAGTATTTCATTGGTGCGGGTCAGACAAGCTTCTGCCACAGATCAGCTGAATAAAAGTTTTGGGCCACATTGCAGCACTGGGGTCCTGGATTCAAGATGCTCAAAACATCTGCATGAAGTTTGTATGTGAAACAGCTCTACTATTGATTTCATCAAGGCTACATTCACACATCAGTATATTTTCAAGGATAAAATTCGTGATCAGCATTTTTTTCTTCAAAATTTACGAAATATCCTCCGTAGTGCATGCGTATTGTGCTCCGTATTGTGTTCCTTATTCCCCCATATGCATCCTCTTGCTTCCACCCACCTTTCAGCAGTAACCATTTAAAAAAAACTAAGGTAAATCCTAACTGTATGGACCAGCGTGATGTGAATGCAGCCTAAGTATATTTACTTTTCCACATATATAGAAGAATGTTTGCTCAACATATGCCAGACCCTTAGAACAAGGGAAGTATTAAATATTTGCAGATTTGCACCAGCTGACGGTTAGCATGTCATTCTGGGCAGTGCGCCAGCTAAAAAACAAGTTTAATTTGATAAAGACGTTTAATGAGGCATATACTAATAAATATTGTATGAAGCTGGCCTAAGGTGCAGAGTCCTTTGTGGACTGTGTGATAGTATAATAGCGGTTTTATAAGATCGCTGTCTAGTTCAGCAGCTGACAGTCACAAGCTGTAGCATGCTACAGACTAAACATATATCGAACCCTTTGCCAAGATCGGGAGGTATAGATCTGCTTAAAGGGGTACTCCGGCCCGGGGATATTTTTAAGCTATGGGAGGGGGTGGTTATAGACGGCAGAGATCACTTCCCCAGTTCCAGCACCGGATCCCGGATCGCGCTGCCCCATACACCCGTCCCGCGGCCGCTTCCTGGAGTCCTGCCTCGGCCGCTGAACGGCTGAGCTGCCTTGAGACATCACATCTCATACCGCAGCTCACACCAGGAAGCGCCCGCGGGACTCACACCAGGAATCGGCTGCAGGAACCGGGGAGGTAAGTGATCTCCGCCGTCTATAACCACCCCCTCCCTGGCCATAGCTTAAAAATACCCCCAGGCTGGAGTACCCCTTTAAATCGATCCTAAAGAACTAGATAATATACCCGATTCCCCAGTGGCTAAAATATAACTTTTATTTCTGCCATTAAAATATTCAACAAGCTACTGTAGTGTAAGTGCGAATTTGAATTATCAGTGAGACAGATCATGATACAAGGATTATCCCTTTGTGGCATTACTTCATGCACACATGGCATACGTGAAGGATATCACAGAGGGTGCAGTGTACAGGAAAGTCACTGGTGAGGACCTAGCGGAGAAGACAATTGTGTCCTGGACTCTACAGCATTGGATTGAATCAACCGACTCTCAAAATATTGGTCATTCCTCTGCAGGCGTTATACAAGGCTATAGTAGGTATAAAGGGAATAAAGTCTGTCTGATTACTGCCTAGTCGTAATTCTAATGAGTGATTTTGTATACGCTCACTATTCCCTGAGGTAGCTATTCCCTTACATGCTTTAGGATAACGCTAGATGTCTCAGTGATAATAAAAAAGGAGCCATGCAAACTGACATGTTTCGTCAGATATGTCTGACTTTTTTAAAGTAATGGCTAAATATATTTTATTAAACATATACGTGGGGACGTGGCAGCTGCTTCTTCTCCTCTTTGGTACAAGTAACTTCTATAGACCTTTTCACATTTGTACTATACCTAATTGCTCAGTACCTGCAAAGCCAAATGCCTCATGGGAAATGGAGGCAGCACCAGAAAATCACTTCAGTGGTGAAATATGAAGCAAGATGACTGAAATCTTGTGCTTGTCACATTAGCTGAAATAGGAAAGCGCAAGATATACACAAGAACCTTTACAATATTCTCTAATAATAACATGTACTGCACTATGTAACAAAAATTGACCCATATTTCTCCTTTAAATAACTTAAATAATTTTAATAACTCTGCAATTGTCTTGCTGATATTATATAGCTTTAGTTGTGCTGTCACTTCTTATCTAGGGGTAGAAAAAGCAGTTTGGCCACAGCCTCACTGCAATATCTTGGGTGAACATATTGTTCCTTTCTTTCCACATTGTACAATTTACTTGCCAATTGGCACTGGCGCCTACTTTGCCATATTGCATAGGACAGACAAGTGTGATGCAAGATCCAGCATAAGAATACAATAAATAACAAAGAAAATGAGAAAAAAGGACTACAGTGCCTACAAACATTATAGCATAGGATAACATGAGAACTCACACAGTACAAGCCCCTTCCCCAATAAGTCACAGAGCTGAGGACACACAGGTTCTTCAGTATGTTTACATTGTTAAATATAGATTTAGTATATGTTTGATTAAGTTTAATATTTGAGGTTCTATTGAAAGCAATGTAAGTATATGGCATACTGGCATACTGTGGAGCATGGTATGTATTGAAAAATATGGCACAAATGTAAAAATTGTAATGTCTCCTCATCCTCCAGAACAGCAGGTTCTGCTCCATGTTTTACTCACTGCTGGTGTTCTTCACCACTACACTGGCCTTTTTCTTTAGTCTAGTATCTATGTTGCACACACACAGGGGCGGTCTTTGCATTTCTGGGGCCCCAAGCGAAGTCATGTCTGGGGCCCCTCATGCCCCCCCCCCCGACACGCGCTCTCCCCCCCTCCCAGTAGTCCTCTTATAACCCTCCTACCACCATACAGGGATTACATATCACCTCAAAACTGCTCTGAAAAAAACAGGAAGATATTACCAATGATGCCATAACATAATACTGCCACACCATGACTCCTATCACTACAGACCCTATAACAGAGTGCAGTTACATCCAGTGACTTACAGGAGGCGTCTTCTCTGATCAGCATCTTTTACTTCTTTTTCTTTCTCTCTCCATCCAGCGTGGGCCATCTTGAAGTCTTCTCCCGGCTGTGAATCTTCCCTCCAGAATCTGTCAGAGAAATATTTTAGGCTCCAACACATACAGTAGTTAGGTCCCCTCTACGTCTATATAGTAGTTACGCCCCTCTGTGCCCCCATAGATTAAAGGTTTCCCTGTGCTCCCACTTAATAATTAGGTATGTTCTGTGCCCCAGTATAGTAGTAAGGCATATAGGCACTTCTGTGCAGTCCCAATGTAATAAAGACCGCTGTGTGCTGCCCCCAGTTATATAGACCCCTTGTGCGCTGCCGACAGTAGTAAATACCACTTGTGAGCTGCCCCCAGTAGTATATACCTCTTGTGTGCTGTCCCTAGTGGTATATAGACCCCCTGCGTGCTCCCCCAGTTATATATAGACCTGTGTGATCCCCCAGTTATACATAGCCCCCCTGTGTGCTCCCCCAGTATACTATATAGACCCCCTGTGTGCTCTCCCAGTATACTATATAGACCCCCTGTGTGCTGCTCCCAGTCGTATATACCCCGTGTGCTCCCCCCAGTTGTATATACCCCCTGTGTGCTCCCCCCAGTTGTATATACCCACTGTGTGCTCCCCCACTAGTATATAGCCCCCAGTGTGCTGCCCCCAGTTGTATATACCCCCTGTGTGCTGCCCCCAGTTTTATATACCCCCTGTGTGCTCCTCCACTTGTATATAGCCTCCCTGTGAGCTCCCCCACTTGTATTTAGCCCCCCTGTGAGCTCCCCCACTTGTATATAGCCCCCTGTGAGCTCCCCCACTTGTATATAGCCCCCTGTGAGCTCCCCCACTTGTATATAGCCCCCGTGTGCTCCCGTTTACATAGCCCCCCTGTGCGCTCCCCCCGTTTATATAGCCCCCGTGCACTCCCCCACTTGTATAGAGCCCCCCTGTGCACTCCCCCGTTTATATAGACCCCCACTGTGTGCTCCCCCCATTTATATAGCCCCCCTGCATGCTCCCCCATTTATATAGCCCCCCTGTGCGCTCCCCCCGTTTATATAGCCCCCCTGTGCACTCCCCCCGTTTATATAGCCCCCCTGTGCGCTCCCCCCATTTATATAGCCCCCGTGCACTCCCCCACTTGTATAGAGCCCCCCTGTGCACTCCCCCGTTTATATAGACCCCCACTGTGTGCTCCCCCCATTTATATAGCCCCCCTGCATGCTCCCCCATTTATATAGCCCCCCTGTGCGCTCCCCCCGTTTATATAGCCCCCCTGTGCGCTCCCCCCGTTTATATAGCCCCCCTGTGCGCTCCCCCCGTTTATATAGCCCCCCTGTGCGCTCCCCCCGTTTATATAGTCCCCCTGTGCGCTCCCCCAGTTTATATAGCCCCCTGTGCGCTCCCCCCATTTATATAGCCCCCCCGTGCGCTCCTCCCGTTTTATATAGGCCCCCACTGTGTGCTCTACCTCCTATATAGTATATAACACAAAAAAAAAAACATTTTTACTCACCTGGGTCCGGCGTCTCCTCTTCTCTTCTCTTCTCTTCCCTCTTGTGGCCGCGGGAAGTGTTTCCCCTGCAGTCACAAGAGGCCGCTCTCCCGTTGTCATGGCACCGGCGTTTCAGTGACGCCTCGAGCGGGCACCAGAGACATAGAGCGGCCTCTTGTGACCGCAGGGGAAACACTTCCTGCGGCCACAAGAGTGACTGACAGGGAGGGAGCCAATGGCTCCTGCCCTGTCAGTGCCGCTGCTGCCTGTAACTATGTGCGCTCGTTACGAGCGCACATAGTTAGCCGCAGCGGTCTTGGACACCAGAGCGGGGCCCCCCTGGATGTCGGGGGCCCCACGCAATTGCGTGGGATGCTTGGTGCCCAAGACCGCTACTGCACACACACCTACTCTAATAGATTAAAAGGCCCAGTGCACATAACCTTTAACTCTCTAATCTTTTCTATACCTATCCCCAATCAGCCTACATCTATATAAGACAGCTGCACCCCACCCCGATCCTGCTCCCCTCTTGTTGCAAACCTGCATTGTTGACTTAAACCCTGTATCCCTTGCCACAACCTTTTTTTCGGCTACTGACTCTTTCTCTATCTGCTTCCTATGTATGTACTGTGAAAATTCTCCAGTGCTTGACCCAGGTGCTGGTTACTCTTTCTTGTCTGTCCCCCTGGTGCCATACAGCAGTGTGTGCTATCTAGTGTGCTGGGCCAGCTGCTACCCATTCAGCTTCTACATTCTGGAGGGGGATAAAGGGTGAAAACATAAAGGGTACTTAGACTCCACTCCTGGGTGTGGCACAGAGCTAAACCGGTTCAGTAACACTTTGTAGAAGGTATGGAGTCAAAATAAACTAATGGCAATGAGGCTGACATGACATACTGTAGGCTGTGTTCACTCATAGTAATTTGGGCAGTGTTTTAAGCCAATATCAGGGGTTGTCCAAAACACAAAATTCTTGCCATTGTAGATTTTCTTTGTGTTGGTTCCATTCCTGGTTTTGGCTAGAAGTACTGATCAAATACTGGCAAAAATAATACATATGAACCCAGCCTTAGATTATTTCATGCATGTCTTCTACAGTGAGCCGCTGGCTTCCATTGCCATCATACAAATTTGAAGGCAATTAGCTCCCTCTAATGGTGGCTAAAGGAAGCCACAATTTTATCTGAGGTATGTGGCCACTTGTGAACTTCTGCCATTGATCACTAGATAAAGTGTCTCCTGTTCTATTCCTAGCCTTCAGAAATCAATGGCAATAAATATGTTATGCCTCTTGTACAGACAGCCACAGCACATGTCAGTGTTTTTCCCTGTTTATTATTTCCAGCACTGTCACTATTGTTTATTGCTAAGAACACAAAAATGAACGAAAACAGTTTGTACTTTGTACTCCTTGGTAATGCTAATAATATGCTGTCCGTAATATCTAGTTATCTTGTTCTTTCATTCTTAAGATAAATTCAATTATCATACAAAAGGTCAGATTAGCATTCCAGCCTCACACTAACCTTGTGTTCATATACACCCAGTATTACACCTTATTTTCCTAAAATAGTCTTTATTTTTTGGAGTGTTAGAAATTTGAGATCTGTATGAAGTTTTCTGCTAGTGTCATTGTTCTGTGTTCAGTATTTGTACTGTTTTATACATTTTTATATCCACAATAGGTGTGGCCAGAACTATAAATTCCTAGGTTATCCTGTGTAAAATGAAGCACCAGTATTATATCACATGTAGCAGGTGTGGATGGGAGGTGGTAGTGGTAGGGTTCTTATAGATTCTGCATTGGGGCTCCCAGGCTTTAAAGGGGTTGTCACACTGTAGTGTCCCAGCACAGGTGTGCCACTAAGTCTTTAAACACCTGAGTAAAGTAACTCTTTCAGTTTCGCACAGAAGGGGATAAAGGGGATTGTATTTTGTAGATGTCACTGTATTTATTATCTGTGTACTATATCAAGCACAGCTGAAGGTCTCATGGGTTAACTGTTTTGTGTCACCTGCCATGTTTAATCCTATTACAGGTGCAGGTTCTCTTCCCTCACTTTTCCTCCTATCCTGCCTCTTCTTTCTTCTCCACACACAGCCCCACCAATCACACAATAGCTAGGTTGTCCCTACAAAAAGGAGCTAGTTCCTGGTGGGAGGGTCTTTGTCTTTTTTTCAGTAGAAGTAGAAGGGGAGGGACAGAGACACTCAAGCAAGATACTAGCAGTGCTAGAAGCTTAGAAGTGAGTGACGTCCTCTGAGGAAAACCTTGTCTATGCCAGGGATACCTTCAACAAGACGCAGGGCAGTCATCTAGAGTTAGGTACTGACCCCAGTAGGACAAGTAGTGCCAAAGTTGATGTATCATACTGCAACGCATGGCTTCTCTGGGAAGTCTCGGAAAGTCTACTCAGCCCAGTGCAGGGTCCTGGGACCTTGTACTACCCTAGCAGGACGGGGCAAAAGGCACTGTAGGGCAAAAGGCGGTCAGGTTAGCAAATCTATACTTGAGTATGAGTATCTTCTTATTATTCTACTTCTGTTCACTACTAAGCTGATTTGTGGGTCTCTGATATTTGAGACACCCTAATAATTCCTATAGTAGAGGGAAATTGTTCCAAGAATGCTAATCAGTCAGCCATATATAGAAGCCCCATAGAGAAGAACCAATTGATGACATTCAACTTGTTTTATACTCTATTCATTTGGAGGACAATTCCCTCTGTTCTTGGGATCAATGGGGGTCCCAGCATGCAGATCTTCCCCCAGATTGATATCCCCTATGTGTTGGATGCGGGATAATGTGTGATATTGGGAATACCCCTGTGAATATCATATTAATTGTTTTCCGTTCTCATGCTGTTCAAAGAAGATCCAGTAAATAATGTTGAAGAGGCAGTGTCTCGAAACGCGTTGTCTATGTGAAATAAATAGTTTCTTTTACCACGATTTGCAACAAGCTTCCTGTGCAGCAGTATATCCACCTGCCGATCAGCACCTGTGACTCTAGCAATTGGCAGGAGTGGACCTCCACCAGTGCAGCGATCATCTTCAGTAAAGAATGATGACTTTTGCTTACATAATACAGCACCATGTGTTCAAAATATATAGCAGTGTGCACGTCTTCTTGCTTAGGTGAGTGTTGGTGGTCAGTGTCAGTCATTGCTTTTTGTCCTGCCTCCCTACTTGGTTTCTAAGGAAGTACATATGGTGGATGTCATACAGTGTATACTGTACCTTCACTATTCTGGATATTATGTTACCTATCTGCACAGAAGGAGCTGCCAGAAGGAGAAGGAGAAGGGAAGGAGACTGATCCTTCATGGAGTAAAACTCCAGTAGAACTGATTTGCAGAGGGGACAATAGAACAGGAATATGTTAGAAACACTTTATATTACTTTCACAACTATCAACATTATTTAGGACTTTTGGTAAGTCATAAAGTACAGACAGGAAAATAACACAGAAGAGAGGAAGTCTCATTTTGACCCTTCGTAGGGATATTAAGGCAGGTCTGTTAAGTCTAAGAGACGTGAAAAGACAAAGCTTTCTGTAGAAATTCTAAAGTTTTTGCAAAAAAAGGTTTTCTTTAAAGATCTACTATATTATTGGATTAATAGGGCCCATGCAGTAACTAGAGACTAATGTGTGAGGTTAAATGGTTGGCCATCAATAATCATCTGTCTTGGGCATGATTTGGCTCTGGAGACATTGTGTGATAACGGCAGCTGTCTTTTTTCTCTTTTCTTTTTTTTTTTTGTATCCGGGATCAGGGAATAGTGGCAGCTGCTGTAAGGGAAGTCATTCCACTTCTGTTTACACCCAATTACTACATGAAGAAGGCGGACAGCTAGTTTTATTTTTAATGAATTCCTGTTTGAAACAAGTAACCAGCATCAGTATATACAGAGATCATAGACGCCTTGATGTGTTACTTTTGCAGTAGTAGGTTAAGAATACTGGAATCAATTTTCACTTTAAAACAATCTGTTGAATTACATTTGTCCCTTATGATTAGGATTTATTCACATTGCTGAGCCTGTACCCAGTGCTGGGAAGCTATACAGCATGTTAGTGTGGAGTCATACACCCTCTGTATTTTGCCATACACTACAGAGATGCAGTGTTTCTAGTAGAAAACACCAACTTCCAACAGCAGCTAGTAATGTGCAACTTTCATACAGATTCCTGCTGCAAAAACCTAAAGGGGCGCAGTATATTAAAAAAAAATATGTAAGTGTCAAAATATATAAATGTAAAGAAATAAATACATTTATTATTACCACCAACTAATATCCAGAGTAACCACCATGTGCAGCATGGACAGCAGCTAGACAGACTAGAAGTGTTTCCATGGTCAGTATGTGTGGGTGTATGTCATCTGTAAGAAATGATTGATACCCAAATCAGTTGAGGGTGCGTTCCACAAGTATAAGTGGTTCAGTGAATGCCATAATGACATACCTTGTATTCTTTCAGCAATGGTTGCAGGGTGTTTGTTTTCTGATGTATCTCCCCTGACACACCAATGTCCATCCGTTCGATGAAGTAGAAAATATGATAGCCTTTTGTCATTTCCTATAACACTGTGAAAATTCTGCCTATGTAACTATGCAGCTGCCAAGGCGGGACCCCGCTATGGCTGCCAAATGGTTGAGCTGCCTTGAGACGTCACGTCTCGTGCAACAGCTCAGACCAGGAAGCGGCCGTGGGACGGGGGTACGGGGCGCCGCGATCCGGGACCCCGCGCTGGCACCTGGGAGGTAAGTGACCTCCGCCATCCATAACCACCACCTCCCCGGCCATACAGTATCTGAAAAATACAGCTGGGCTGGAGTACCCCTTTAAGAGTCTGAAAACACAGGACTATCCAGATATGCCTCTGGGAAGGACCCAGCCAGGGGGTGGCTCCTGTAGGGAAACCACCATATTGAGTGGCCCTATAAGTCAATGTAATGACAAGGGGAAAACCAAAGCCAGGTATCCATCCAAAGACAGCTGTTATAGGGTGTTGCCCCTCATCAGTGTGGAGCAGGATTCTGGCTAGGTGGAAGCAATGCCTAGTAAAACCCATGTGCAGTAGGGCTCACTGAACTGTTGTTTTAGACACACTGGTCTGGTAGCCCCCTGGTTTCTTTTAGTGGTGAGCTGCACCACTGTAGCATGTTGGCCCTCACTTGTGCACCTTTTGTAGCTGATGATTGCTTCTCACATCAATGGTATGTGATGATCTGCAGTTTCCACATGAATTTTCACAATGATGTCATTCGCCCACTCTCGATTCACTTTTAGGCTATGTTCACACTGCGTTTATTTCAGTCAGTATATTTCAGTCAGTATTGCAACCAAAACCAGGAGTGGATTAAAAACACAGAAAGGATCTGTTCACACAATGATGAAATTGAGTAGATGGCCGCCATATAACAGTAAATAACTGCCATTATTTCAATATAACGGCCGTTGTTCTAAAATGACAGCAAATATTTGCCATTAAATGGCGGCCATCCACTCAATTTCAACATTGTGTGAACAGATCCTTTCTGTGTTTTTAATCCACTCCTGGTTTTGGTTGCAATACTGACTGAAATATACTGACTGAAATATGCATATGCTGACTGAAATATACATAGTGTGAATGCAGCCTTAACATAGCAGCAGGCAAACATTTCACACACTGCACCCTTGGCCCAAAAGCCAATAACATCATTTTTTTTTTGGCAATTTTGAGGGATATGTGTGCAGACAACCTACTGTATATACTCACCAAGCCTGCTCACAAAACTTCCATCATGAGTTGCATGCTACCGACATGTAAAGTTTCAAGTGGTCATAATAATGTAACTCGGCTATGTAGGTTCTCTTAGAATGCCTTGAGCTCTGTTAGACATGCTAGATAAATGCTAGGTTATAGGGAGTTAGGGTCATAATAGGAGGCACTAGTAAGATTGTCCTCAATTTTTTTCATTCTGTTAATAGTGCCCTGTGTCTGCAGGAGAAGCTTGGGGGGAAAAAAGGAGAAAATATAAGTGAGCTCTTAAATTCTTTTATACTGAATAGAAACGCGATATACATTGAGGCTGGGTTCACACTACTTATATTTCAGTCAGTATTGTGGTCCTCATATTGCAACCAAAACCAGGAGTGGATTGAAAACACAGAAAGGCTGCCAGTGGATGGCTGCCATTTAATGGCAAATATTTGCTGTTATTTTAAAACAACGGCTGCTATATTGAAATAATGGCCGTTATTTACTATATGTTATGTTATATGGCGGCCATCCACTCAATTTCACCATTGTGTGGACAGAGCCTTTCTGTGTTTTCAATCCACTGCTGGTTTTGGTTGCAATATGAGGACCACAATACTGACTGAAATATACGTAGTGTGAACCCAGCCACAAGTTGTAATCTTGGTAAAACCCAAGGAACAGATAAATGAATTCATATAATATAACATTTACATAAATATAGCTAGATGTTACACCTATATTATATTGGATTCCAAAGTTTTTCTAGACATAGAGACTCCACAGGATTTACAACTCAAGTGATTTCTATAATGAATAACTGTGCGCCATTTCTCTGTGTTTTCCTAACATTCTACTGCTGCAAAAAACATAGCAATAAAAAAGAACACAATGTACTGGAGTCCACCTGAGACTTCCAATCATATTGATATATATAGAGAGATTTACTACAAAGTTTATGACACCAAGCTCAGGACGAACCTGCATGCTCACACTTTGTGAGTATCAGTGCATTGTATGTTTTACTTGCACATTCCTTTATCAAAGACTCCAGAATTACCAGTCTTATAACCACAGAAGTGATGCTAAAGCCACAGCTTACATATCTCCTTGTCTTGATTAAATAAAGGGGTACTCCAGGGAAAATTTATTTCAAATGAACTGGTGACAGAAAGTTATACAGATTTTTAAATTACTTATATAAAAAAAACAACTCAGGCCTTTCAGTACTTATGAGCTTATGAACTTATGGACAGAGGTGGCAGCAGAAAGCACAGCACGAGAATGGAAAGAATACACCACTTCCTGCAGGACATACAGCGGCTGATAAGTACTCAAACAGTTTCTTAAATACCAGTAATTTACAAATCTGTATAACTTGGTTTGCAGTTTGCAGTTTTTGCTCTGGAGGCTGACTCAGCTCCCCCAGTGCTCCAATATCCCCTTTATCAGAATCAAACTTGATTCTGATGGAGGCGCGTCACAGAGGGGATAATGGAGCACTGGGTTCCTGGGCCTGCTGTGTTCAGACAGTGTTCAGACTGGTGCAAATGAAACACAGAATTCAAATAATATCTTATGGCTAAGAGCACAATCTCGGCCATAGAACAAGAGCCGAGAACCACGCAGAGGTCCAATCAAGCACAGGCATGACACTTCGTTATTGCGATCTGTGGCGATCCCAGTAGATGGGCCCTCTCCATCAGCTAGTTATCCCCTATCCTGTGAATTGATAATAACGTTTATACTTTACATAGACCCTTTAATTGAAATGTATTTTTGTTTTTTCAATTTTAGATTCTGAATCTGTGCTTCAAAAATCTTCTCTCCATGTCCCCTGGAACCAAGTGTAGAGTCCAGACAACTGGAGGTAAGACACATGACTAACCACCTACAGATTTGCTGTTTATTCAGATGTACTGTAAAAGCTCATACTATAGGTCCTGCTCTAACTTGGCCTAATGTATGTACAATAGTACCCAGAATATCTATGGGTGAAGTATATGTACAGTGAACTCTTTGTCATGTCATGTTATGGCTCATGATGCTTCAAGCAAAGAGAAGTGGCTAAGTAACTTTGGTGCCTGAAATGTGTTCTCAGGAACCGAAACATTGTAGGACATATGAGTATCTAAAGTATATACTGCTCTGGTCACTTCAAAAATGGCTCTGACAGTGGTTGTCATGATTTGGGTCTCAACTACAGTATGAGTAGAATTCGAAGCGCCCATAATGCACTTGAAGTTCATGGCCTTCATGACCTTGTTCAAATAATTACGAAAAGTTTTAATGTACAGATGGGTCTACCCTTATATTTGCTTCAGTTGTCTTCCTTACAGAGAGTGAACTGGCCCCAGTACCATATACTGTAGCTGCGGGGTACAGCTCTCCAGCGTGACAATTTTAAGAAATCCATTTTTAATGCTCTGTCCTGGTGCCCAGTAACTAGGTATTAGGGCGGAACAGCAGCGACATGTAGTCATGCTGCCTTTGCCCTCTTCCCAACCACTCGCTCTTCACTGGCAGCCAGAGTGCTGGGCTTTGCATCAAGTGTGAGCGGCTCAGTAGAGGGTGGAGGCAGCGTGACTACATGTCACTGTGGCTCCACCCCAGATCTAGTTAGCAGCCACCAGGACTGAGTGAGGTGGATTTTTTAAATTGCCACCCTGCTGCAGACAGCCAAGCACAGTGTCGAAGAGCTGTGCCCTGCAGCTATAAGGTACTGGAACAAGGTCACACTCCCTCAGGGAGGTGATTGGTCATCTTTCAGAACTCCAATTTCTCATGAAACCAATTGAACACAGTATTAGGACACTCCATGAGAGCACTCAAAAAACAATTCAGTCCGAAAGCCGCGCACTCCAGTGCGATGCCTGCGATCCCGGGTGCATAGTTGCGCTCCCGGTAATCTGCGGCCAGGATCTTCCAGGGAATTCAAGATATATTCCCTGGAAATCCAGGGAATGTATCTTGAATTCCCTGGAAGATCCTGCCCGCAGGTTTCCGGGAGTGCAACTATGCACCAGGGATCGCAGGCATAGTAATTGAGCAAAGATGCCGTCGGACCAAAAGTCCGATGGTTCGCTCATCCCTAGTGTTCACACAGACCACAAGATTTACATCTCAGATAGAGTGTCACTTAATCACGTTGTTGTGAAAAGCACACATCTCAAGATGTGTTGAGTTTATTACAAAGTCAAGTGTCCGTGTACACCTTTTACTGTCACCTTGTGCAAGATACAGAACTTAATGGCAGAGGATGGCACATGCCTGTTGGAGGGCTGAAATGATGCCCAGTGCATCGTCTCTAGTCTCATTATTGATGCCATGTTGTTAAAGGGGTATTCACATCTTAACTAATATAGTTATATTTGTAGGGCTTGTCAAGTTAAATATCTTGCGAATACAATCATTTAGCAAACCTGCCTCCTGTTTTTTCCCTCCCATTGTTGACAGCTCTTAGCCTTGGTTAGTGACCACGACTCCGCTCTAAAAGCAATGGTCTGGTTGGTGTTTATATTGCTATATTTTCGATGTATAGAGAGTGTAGCTATATTTAGAGCAGAGTAGTGGTCTGTAACCTAGACAACAAGCTGTCAACAATGGCATGGAAAGAGCAGCATATCAGGAGAAGGAGGCAAATTTGCTAAATGAATGTAATTGCAAAAATATTTTACTTGACGAGTCCTACTATAACTACTACTGTATAACTAGCATAACTATATTAGTTGAGATATTTCTTTAATGTGTCCCCAGATCTGCTGCAGTGTATACATATACAGTATACATATATAAGAATAAATATTATCACATTAGAGAGTTCTGTAGATGTGTCATGGAATAATGGTCATTCCTTGTACAGTACTCCACAGTAGGAAGCATTCCATGATCGCCACCGTAACTATGTAATGTTCTTCTTAGAAAATGTAGATGTGTTTTCACTACTGGTTTCACTACTCACAACCACCACTTAGATGTGCTATATAGTGGAGAGTGAAATATTGGATATAACCTGTATATTAGGATTTTTTTTACCAATTTTTGTACATTTACATTTTCTTCTTTCTCTTCCTTTATGCTTGCTGAGTGTGGGTGGATTCTTGCTTTTGTGGTGTGCTTTGTGCTATGACTCAGGGTAATGTCTTTCGCCTTTGTTGCCCCACTGTGATGTTTCATAAAAACACTGATTACAAAGTCGCAGCTGCTCCCCCCTTTTCCCACCTACCTTTTTTATGTTTTTTTTTGTTTTTTTTTTTACTATAGACCAATTTTGGGGGTTGTTTCTGAAATAAACAAACCAAACATATATCAGTTGTGAAAACAGTTCAAAAGTTTTAGCAAATATAGCAGATTAAAAGCATATTAACCAAGCCCTCTAAGGCAACAGGGTCTGGAGGTGACTACAGCCTGGGCTCCCCTATAGCTATACTGATTATGATTATTGTTGTAGTTATTATTATTATTATTCTATTACATATTTAAATTATTATTAAGTATTTATCACTGGTCGTTTAAAACAGTATTGCCATGTCTGTGTAATTGCCTTTCACTTTTGATGCTGGTCTGGGGGATGTATGAGTGCCCATTGAATGTCCTGTACTTACATATTGTTGGTGGGGGTTTTATCCTCTGAGACCACCACTAAATTGAGACAGGAAGTCCCCTTAACCTTGCTTTGCCAGGTAAGGTGGCCAGATCCAGTTGCAGACCAAATGGACAGGAGGCCACAGCTCTCAAATTGTATAGGAAATAGCAGAGAAAGCCACCTTGTCTGGTGGAATATAGATTAGGGCACCAAAGTCTCTCAATAGGTGAATTCTGCACTTTTAACATAAATGGCTGAAGGTGGGAATACCGATTTATTTTTGAGTGTAAATTCAGCATGAATGTATATGTCCTAGATAGATTTGGTGTGTACATGATCCATGAATATTAGATTTGAGTGAACTTGCCAAAAGTTAAGGTTCACACAAACCTAAACCATCAGCATCTGAATCCTGCTGTCTGGAGAAGGTGGATGCCACCAGAAAACATGGATACAGTGTATGGCCTATGGCTTTATCCATGTTTTCCAGGCAGTCCTTTGCCATTCATATGCCAGTCGTGCAAACCTAAACTTTTGGCATGTTGGCTCATCTCTAATGAATATAATGTGCATTGAACATTTCCTAAGTGTATTGTATATGTTTTAAATATTACTTTACTATATTATATAAACTGAATTACACAAGTCTTTTCCCATTACCTTCTTATGTTCTTAATGCTTCATCACATGTTCTGTTGCCTACCTTGTTTGTACACATTACTAAGACTGACATATGTGATTCTGACTTGTCCTCTATATGGATTACTGATCCTTATTCCAAATGACATTTTTGCTGATGTAAACACACTGCACGGATATATATGTGTATGCATTATCCTCACCGTTACATAAGGTCTTCATTCCATCAGGCAGTAGTAGGGTTAAGAGGAGGAAGGATTATCAGCAGATGTATGGTAGAAGTTAAAAACATTATGTTAAACTATGAGTCCCCAAGGTCTGATAAAATTGATGCAATAAATGTAATTGGCAACAAAACGGCTCCCTGTGTTTTATCATAAATACTCAACTACTCTACACCCACAATCCTGAATTATTATTGCACACATACAGTAAGCCCTTGGGGAATTGGTCCTGTCTCCTTATGTGCCAGTCATTTACTTTATTCATGGTGTTTGTACTTAATATTATCTTTAGAAATCTGGATGTTAACCCTTTATCATATGTACAGCACTCTGAAATAATAATCCAGTAGACAGCATGGACATTTTTTCCAGTAAGTACTCAAGGGCCTTTTCCTAGGGCAACAGTTTCACTGAAAGACCTGTAGACAAGCCAAACAAATTTGATTTTACTATGAAGTAATTGCTTAAGGCTACCTGATCACATACTTGGATAATAGACTTGCCTTCTCAAGCTCAGTGAGGATCCCAGTGGTTGGGAATCCATGATCAGCCACTTATCCCCTATCCTACCGATAAGGGGCAACATTTGGAGAAAGACATTAACCATAATCCCTAGCGCCCATCCAATCAGCTGCAGGCCCCTCTGTGATGTCAGCATCTCCCCCTCCGCCTCTATATAAGGTGGTTCGTTTACGTAGGTGGCCAGTCGGCAGTTAGAGCAGGGAGAGATGAACAGAGCAATACAGGGACAGAGAGGAGAGGATAAGAGAGGAGGGCTGATTGGGGGTGATTGTTTGTTGTAGCTGCTAACCAAATGTCTAGTTTACCAAGTAACTGGTTGCCTATAGGAATTCACTGGGACCAGTAAAGACAAAATCCATATTATTTACTCACTGGGCACTGTAAACTCCTATTGAATTACAACCATTTACTGGGATCAGAGAACTGAGCGTGCGCTTTACATAATCAGTGCTCGCACTCCACTCCTACTGTGTTATACAAGTTGGGTTTCATTAGATTGGATGGCTGACTGGCTGATTGACATTCTTTTTAAAATGTGATTTTCCAATTTTTTACACTTTTACATGTGTTAACAAATTTGTCCTTCTGTAATAGTTGCAGTACTGTAGCTACTATAGTTTGGCTGTTTTATTTAAATTCATTAGGCTTCAATTTGCGAATATTAACAGATTTGACCCAAAATTTGTGAAGCTCGCGAAATGAATTTCCGGCTGCATTGCTCATCTCTATAAAACTACTATGCATTTCTGTTCAAGTCCACAAACTTACTGGTAAAGCATTTAAAGCAACTCTGTACCCTCAAAATTACCCCCCCCCCAAACCACTTGTACCTTCAGATAGCTGCTTTTAATCCAAGATCTGTCCTGAGGTCCGTTCGGCAGGTGATGCAGTTATTGTCATAAAAAAACAACTTTTAAACTTGCAGCCCGTGCCAAACGGCCGTGGCCTAGATTGTGTATGCATTAGGCTGTCACACCCTCTACATACCTCCTCATCATTAGAAATGCCCTAGAACATTTTCTCCTGTCAGAACATTGCACAGGTGCCTTAACAATCCAGCCCATGTGCTGTGCTGACACAGGTGATGAATAGTAGAAAATCTGCCTGGAGCATTCCTAATGATGAGGAGGGTGGGGAGGAGAGACAGAGAGGGTGTGCCAGCCTAATGCATACACAATCTAGGCCACAGCCATTGGGCACAGGGCTGCCAGTTTAAAAGTTGTTTTTTAGGACAATAACTGCATCACCTGCCGAACGGACCCCAGGACAGATCTTGGATTAAAAGCAGCTATCCAAAGGTACAAGCGGTGTGTGGGGGGGGGGGGGGCAGATCGTGGGTACAGAGTCGCTTTAATACAATGGCCTGAGTTTCTGCGGCATGATTTCCTCTGTGATATTTCATATTGTTGCTATATTTGATGCTACACTGAACAGTGAGAGGTGAAGGCTTACAGTGGTGTTGATGCGATAACTGAAAGTGTTATCAGAATAAAGCTGAATGGTATATTGTACACCATGTTACCTCGACAGGCATCTACTGTAGTCTGAAAAATATTAATAACTGGGAAGCAATAAAATGTTATCTCATGATTTATCCAAGGACAGACGAATATAATATAATTTTTTTTTTATCTTTTTTATATGTATATCTATTTTTCTGTTGAGGTGTGCGGGGAACACATCCATCACATCAGCCCTTGCAATCTTATTCCTGTCAATTTTATATATAAGGGTAATAAAAACATTTTATGGTATGCGGTATTAAAGGGAGGTGGTAAATATGAAGCTAAAGTGTGTTTCCTCTGTGAGATTGGGAATGCATATTAATCGACTATGCTATCACTTTTCAATTGGTGAAAGTATTAGCAATACCCCCTGATCAAAAAAATGGAGGAGACTAACAGTAGCGATGTGTCTATTGCATTGCATTACTCCCTACGGATCGCATTCACAAAGATGTGTGGAGACTTAAAGGCCATTCCTGCTACACTGGGAATTCTGAAAGAAAGGATATGCAAAATAGGTCTAACACCACCAAGTCAGCATTTCATTCCATCTAGGAGTCTTTTAGCATGACTAAGATATAGGCCAAGCCAAACAATCTCTCCAAAAGGAAAGACTGCCCATCTGCAGACAGATGTTTCAAGGTTGTTGCCCCTCATCAGAACAGAGCGGGCTGATGGCTGGCTAGTGAAAGGCCTATCGATGTGGGTCAAAGAGATTCTAACTCTCCTTAAGGAGAGTGTTGTAAGGTCGTGTGAAGACTCAAAGGCCATTTTTGCTTCACTGGGAATTTTGGGAAGAAAGGATATGCAAAAAAGAATTCAAGCCACCTTAAGAAGACGGTGTTGCTTCAAGTCAAGTGGGGTAACAACCTGAAACAGCTGTCTGCAGATGGGAAATCTCTCATTCCATTTAGAGAGATTGTTTGGCTTGGAATATATCCCCAGTCAAGGCTCTAAGACTCCTAGATGGAGTGAAACACTGATTTGAAGGATTGCTAGCTTTCCAAGGTGGTGTTAAAGCTATTTTGCATATCCTTTCTAGCCAAAATTCTTAGTGGAGCAAGAATGACCTGTGAGTCTCCACACATATTTATGATGCTTTCCTTAAGAAGAACAAGTATTCCTTTGATCTGCATCAATAGGCCTCTCACTACCAAGCCAGCACCCTGTTCTATACTGATGAGGAACAACAACCCCGAATCAGCTGTCTGCAGTTGGGAAGTCTTTCTTTATGGAGACATTTTAGGCTTAGCATATATCCTCAGTCAATGTTGTGAGACTTCTAGGTGTAGTGAAACACTGACTTAAAGGAACGCCTCATTACCAAAATGGCTTGAGAGCTATTTAGCATGTTCGTTCTCTAAAGACCGTGTTAATCCAGAACACTTAAAAATATGGCACCTGATATGAGTTATTCCAGGTTAAGGCTGGGTTCACACTATGTATATTTCAGGCTGTATTTGGTCCTCATGTCAGGTCCTCATAGCAACCAAAACCAGGAGTGGATTGAAAACCCAGAAAGGATATGTTCACACAATGTTGAAATTGAGTGGATGGCCGCCATATAACGGTAAATAACTTCCATTATTTCAATATAACAGCCGTTGTTTTAAAATAACAGCAAATATTTGCAATTAAATGACGGCCATCCACTCAATTACAACATTATGTGAACATAGCCTTTCTGTGTTTTTAATCCACTCCTGGTTTTGGTTGCTATACAGCCTCAAACATACAGCCTCAAATATACGTAGTGTGAACCCAGCCTTAAGGATTATTTCTGCTTCGTCTATACTAAACAGCAAGCAGTGGCGTAGCTACCGCAGTCGCGGCGGTCGCCGCCGCAACCGGGCCCGCCATGAAGGCCCCGCAAGGCCCTCCCGATCAATCACTCTTGTGACCACAAGCATTATTTTGCTTGCGGTCACAAGAGTCCGTCTCCCCCCGGCTGCTGCGCGGCTGCCGGGGGTGTCGCGCCTTATCCCCGGCAGCGCGCGCTTCCCAGAGCTCCCTGGGCCTTGGGCCCTGACTTCCGGTTCCGGCGCGCAGGGAGCTCTGGGATGCGCGCGCTGCCGGGGATAAGACACGACACCCCCGGCAGCCCCGCAGCAGCCGGGGACAGACCAGGAGGAGTGAGGATCTCAGGTGAGTTAAGTTTTTTTTATCAGCCTGCAGGGTGGGGGGAAAGAGGGGGGCATCTAAGAGGGTGGGGGGAAAGAGGGGGGCATCTATGAGGGTGGGGGGAAAGGGGACCATCTATGAGGGTGGGGGGGAGAGGGGGCCATCTATGAGGGTGGGGGAAAAGAGGGTCCATCTATGAGGGTGGGGGGAAAGGGGACAATCTATGAGGGTGGGGGGAAAGAGGGGGCCATCTATGAGGGTGGAGGGGAAGGGGACCATCTATAAGGGAGAGGGGGGAAGGGGACCATCTATAAAGGGGGGAAGAGGGGTCCATCTATAAGGGGGGGAAAGGGATCCATCTATAAGGGGGGGGAGAAGGAGACCATCTGTAAGGGAGGGGGGAGGGGACCATCAATAAGGAGGGGGGGGGAAGGGGACCATCTATAAGGGAGGGGGGGAGGGCACCATCTATAAGGGAGGGTGGGGGGAGAGGGGGCCATCTATAAGGGAGGGGGGAGGGGACCATCTATAAGAGAGGGTGGGGGGAGAGGGGGCCATCTATAAGGGAGGGGGGGAAGGGGACCATCTATAAGGGAGAGTGGGGGGAGAGAGAGGGGGCCATCTATAAGGGAGGATGGGGGGAGAGGGGGCCATCTATAAGGGAGGGTGAGGAGAGAGGGGGCCATCTATAAGGGAGGGTGAGGAGAGAGGGGGCCATCTATAAGGGAGGGTGAGGAGAGAGGGGGCCATCTATAAGGGAGGGGGTAGAGGGGGCCATCTATAAGAGAGGGGGTAGAGGGGGCCATCTATAAGGAGGGGGAGAGGAGGCTATCTATAAGGGAGGGGGTAGAGGGGGCCATCTATATGGAGGGGAGAGGAGGCCATCTATAAGGGAGGGTGGGGGGAACGGAGGCCATCTATAAGGAGGGCAACATGGGGGGAGAGGGGGCCATCTATTTGGGGGGGCAACATAGGGGGAGAGGGAATACACAGAGGGGGGCATATATTATTAGGGGGTCACAAAGAGTCAGCCTACCCACTAAAGGAGGGTGTAAAGGGGCCAATACAGATGTGCAGTTTGTAGAGAGATGAGGATGGTGCCAGAGTGAGGAGACTAATATGTCTCTCTGGCAGATTCTGTGGATTCCTGGCTCGGAGAAGTTCTCATAACGGCCCAGGGCAGATGGAGAAGAAGATGAAAAGGAAAGAACTCTGATCAGAAAAGACGTCCCCTGTGAGTCACCTGATATAACTGCACTGTAATGTATATGGTGTATAGAGCCTGTGTAGAGCTGGAGCCACCTCTATATGACTGGATGAGGTGATTTAGTATACTGGATTTAGTCAGTAACAATATGGTGGTGATGGTATGCGTTGTGGTGTGGCGGTAATGTTTCCTTTCTATATACTGGTATTACTGGTAATATGGGTCTCAGTTTACAGGATTTGGTCGGTAACAGTATGGCGGTAATATGTATGGTGATAATACTTTCTCTTCCAATATGCTGGTGTTATTGGTAATATCTGTCTTGGTGTGTGTGTATATATATATATATATATAAATATATACACACCAATAGCATCACTTGGTCGTGAAAGGAGGGGGGGGCAAGTTGCCCTCCCGCACCAGGGCCCAGAAGACATTAGCTACGCCCCTGACAGCAAGTATTGTTTAGGTTGCAAGTAGAAGACTCTTATTCAGGAACATTGTATGGGCCCCTTGTCCACATGGAGACCCTTGAAAGTGACATGTATGTCTGACTTACATGTGCTATAAAAGTTTATGAAATATGAGCATCCCCACAAGGCATTTACAAGATCTTAAAGAGATCATGCAGCTTGCTGACATTGTCCCTGTTGAATATGAATTAATGGCCTTAGCTCATGGCCTCTGCCACTCTCTTGCCATGTATGATACTCTACGTAATTGCAGAAAAGCATCACTTGTCTTAAAGTAATAGGATCTGACAATTTTCCAGATGTTGCAGATATCTGCATTTTGCATAACATTCCTGGTGCGCCCCAATGACACTGTCACCCTTGTACCCAATGTAAAATTCCACTTTGTGATGGTTAAATTGCAGCATGTTTGATGAACTATTGGCTAATATTTGGTGTTACTTTTCTTTGCAAATAAATTGCCTTTATCTAGCTTCAAATGAACTTTACATGACCGGCGGTATTTTTATCCAAACTAAATATGAAATTACAGAAAACATTTGCAAATGTTAGAGGTGAAAATGAGTAAGTGGTCAAGTACACAATAAAGAACACAAACATGGAACTAAAAAGATAAAGTATTGCAGAGAAATTAACCATAAAACTGAGCCGTAACCTTTGTACAGACTAAAATGACTTAGGTTTTCTTACCTGTTGACCATGTGGCAGAGTTTATCACCATTTTACTATATTTGAATGTGCAGAAGCCATAAAATAATCACATTATAGGTCATTTATATACCTTGATGTTGTGTGATGCTTTACTATGGATGTGGTGAGACATACTGTTAGGCTGTAATAAAAAATTCCCAGCACTCACCAAGAAGTTGCAGTGAAGTTTTTTATCGTATGTTCAACGCCATGGCACATGAACACAGGACATGTTTCAGCTTAGTGCCTTTCTCAACTGTCTCAATGGACAGTTGAGAAAAGCATTAAGCCAGCCGAAACGTGTTGGACATACAATAAATTATTGCACTGCAATTACTTGGTGAGTGACGGGAATATTTTTTTATTACATATATCACTGTTCCTATCCATGTACCACCCCCATACCTAGGAGTACTGACAGACTCTTAGAGGACTCTATGCTGTTAGGGAAATAGTTATGGGAACCATAACTGCCAGGTTATGGGAAATCACACTAGTGAGCTGTCCTTCTGCAGATCTGCCTGGTTTCAATGTTTGTTTTTCACAATTTGAAGGCTGCACCAAAATGTGGTAAAACCACATGTCGGCATACCATAGCCATAGTGTGTGACCTCAACCTCAGGCTTCATTCACACGACCTCAAAATGTGTCCGTAATTGCGGATCCACAATTGTAGACAAATTTATATCCCATTGGCTTCTATCTACCTATTCATACATCCGCATATTTTGCAAAACACATTAAAAAGCTTATAGCATCTGCCTTTTTTTTCGCATACATTACAGAGGTAAAATAAAAAAATATTATAAATAAATAAATATTTGCATGGAAGTGAGATGTCTGGTGGGCAATATTTAGAGTTTTTTTTTCTGTGCTAAGGAGTTATTTTTGGTAAATTAAGTGATAAATATGTTATAAATCACATAGGTTTTACATGGAGGGAAGTTGTGTGATAGTGACTATTTAAATAATATTCTATTAGTTACTAAACGTTTCCTGCATATAGATTCTATAATTTATTAGCCTATGGCAGAGACTAGCTATAAAGAACATCTCCAGATTTATGTGGGGAGATATTTTTAGTGTGGGTGTAGGTCTTTTTATTAATCTGCTGGCTCCCAGGTTTGACCAGTTCCATAGCTACAGTATATATAATTTTAGGTTTTCCTGTATAGAGTTGTAAATCTGCAGTGACTTACTTGTTGGGCTGAAGATATTTACTCCTTAGCTTTTCATCCTGTTTACTGGCACAGTTGAGTTTTCAGGTCTATTATGTATGAAGAAGCTCTAGGAGTATTGTCAATTCAATTCAGTGGATTACTTGTATGTCATTATGAAATGAGACAGCACTTGGGGAACCTCAAATCCCTTCCTCCTTGTTGTTAATCTCTAATAAACGCGAAAATTGAGATCCCTCTAACTATCCTCTGTAATATATGGGAGACAGCTGGGCTTATGACCATGTAGTCATAGGCTGTAAAGGCATCCGCAGAGCAGATCACATGATCATTTCAAGTAATTAGATCCAAGCAAGAAGCAGCTCTATCCGAATAAACATGATAGGTTGTAAAGTGGATTATATACAGACTTTTCACTGCAGACGGTAGCATTTTCCTGTTTTATTACTGTTTCAATAAGGAATTAGCAAGAGTTAAATGTAGTATTTTTATTAATCAGTCATGTGTTTAAAAAAAAAACAACAACACTAAAATAGTCTGATATAATATATTATATGGGTACATGTAACAATCAATAAAAATACATAGAGAGCATATAAATGCTCAGACATTAATTTATTGAGCAACCAATCACAGCTCATTTTGTCCTGGTAAAATGAAGAATGAGCTCTGATTAGTTGAAATAAGACAACTTGATAAATCTATCCCTAGTGCATGGTAGTTTTTTTTTTAAAAAATTCCATTTTAAAATCATATTTTGCAATAATCCTAAAATCATGGTTTTCTTTCTAACCACTGAGCCTGAAAATAAGCTGAGACTTCCTGTTCTGCACAGATCACTTTCCAGCAATGTTCTCCTTATTATCACAGACAGGAGTGGAGTGACCGGTATGTTAACACCATTTATAATAGCTAATAATCATAACTCAGCCTCTCCCCTCCTAATAGAATGACCTCTGCACAGGTCACAGAGCATGCCTAGAAAACTCTTCCATTCCCATAGAAGGAACATCTCCCTTCTATTTTGCCTATGTCCATAGGGCTTTGTGTAAAGAACATCTGCTATTAAAAACAGCTCAGGCAAGGACTGCCCCCACATTAGTGTCCTATAATAAAAAAAAAAAAAGGAACAATAAAAAAAAAAAAAAAGAAACAGATTAGAAAGAAGGTGTTTCAGTAAGTAAAACAAATTTATCTGCATTATCTGATGTGGCAACCTGGGAGCGAAAAGCTAGAAAAACCATAATTCAATGTGCTGAAATACTGTCCAGTCACTGCAATGTGGTATACAGTACTAGGTTAATGCATGTATTACGGTAGGCGCTTTTAAACACAGATTGCTAAATTGTATTTTTCCAGAATATTCATATTTGTACATACGAAATGTTACGTGAATCGGCTAATATAAGCTGATGTATGTAAATGGTAGAGGAGAGAGGCATGAGGATTAATGCCTGGAGTGTGACCTGTGCAATGCAGATGCCATCAGTCAATTACTTTGACATTCATGGGCTTATTCAATCAAGCGTGTAAAGACTTGGTGCAAACATGTACATGTTTGGTATTCGCTGAGAAGAGAAAGATCATGTTTAGCTTCATACAAATGTAGCCTGTATGTCAGCATATGGAGTTCCTTTATCTTATTTTGACACCATATTACTCATATACTTCCTACCATTAGTATATTAGTATAACTTCTAGAGGGGAATATCACTGTTATATGATATCAAATAGAACATATTGTCATCTTTTTTGACTTATTCAAATAAAAAAAAAACTCTACTCAGATGTACAGGTTGTATGCACAAGAATTGGTCCGGGAGGCTAAACATGACTGCAGCAGTGATTCTGTACCTGCCGGATGTCAGTCCCGGCAGCTGTCCCATCCGGTGTATAGCAGCATCTCTCCATGTCCAATGTCACATGAGCTGAAAGGCAGAAGTGTTGTACAGCACCTTTAATTGGCAGTTTATTTACACCTCAGATTTGCCATAGAAATGTCCTCAACTGTTCCATTCATTTGAATAAGTCCTGAAAAAATCCAAGTAGATCCTGCAAAAACAAACCCATTAATATTTATGAAGCAGATTTTCACATAGAAATTTCTAAAACCAATCTGCCACCCTTAAACTTCATATGACCTAATTTGTGTATCAATCAAAATGTGTAAGTTTGCATAATTTGCAACAGCAAATCCACAGCAATTTTATACCATGTGAGTTTACCTTGACAGTGACTGGTATCCAGGCTGTATTTTTTAGGTGTTTTTAACCTTGCACCATCTAGAGCAGGTGTCAGCAGTAACTTGTATACTTGTGATCTTCACCATTATATCCCTTAGATGCCATGATCAATATGGCATCTAAGAGGTTTTACAGTAGGAGGAGTATTCCAGTGGGATGGCACCAGCTGCCATATAAAGGAGCCTGTTAAAGCAACTCTGTGCCCACAATCTGACCCCCCAAACCACTTGTACCTTCAGATAGCTGCTTTTAGTCCAAGATCTGTCCTTGGGTCCGTTCGGCAGGTGATGCAGTTATTGTCATAAAAACAACTTTTAATCTTGCAGCGCTGTGTCTAACGGCCGGGGCTTACATTTGTATATGCATTAGGCTTGCACACCCTCTCTGTCCTTCCTCCCCACCCTCCTCATCATTAGGAACGCTCCAGGCAGATTGCTTCCTATTCCCCACCTGTGTGTATAATGAACATGCTCTGGATCTTTAATACACCTGTGCAAAGCTCAAACAGCAGTAAATGTTCCTGGATCATTCCTAATGATGAGGAGGTGGGGAGGAAGGGCGGAGAGGTGGTGCCAGCCTAATGCATATGCAAATGTAAGCCCTGGCCATTAGACACAGCGCTGCAGGATTAAAAGTTGTTTTTATGACAATAACTGCATCCCCTGCCGAATGGACCCCAGGACAGATCTTGGATTAAAAGCAGCTTTCCAAAGGTACAAGTGGTTTGGGGGGGGACAGATTGTGGGTACAGAGTCACTTTAAAGCCTGCCAGAGGCAGGATCTAAGAAGCTGAAAATAACTAGTTCTTTATACAGCAAAAAAAAAAAAAAACTGGGGCAGAATTGCTGTTTTACTTCTAACCTTACACCCTCCCCAACCGCCAAAAAAAAAAAGATAATTTAATCTAATAGATTTTATGTATCTCAAACATTTAAATGCAGAGATTCTCCGATAGCTAAGTTGTTACAAAAAATGTTACGGCAAGGAAGCTAGGACAACAGATAGACAAAAAAAAACATGCATATAGTGAAGCATGACTAAGGAATAGTCTAGTTTGCTGTACCTACCTTTTCTTCCTTAAGGCTATGTTCACACAACTTATTTTTTCGTAAAATTACGTCTGTTGTTGCCACTGCCTCTATGGAATCCCGGATGGAGCGTATACACATAGTATACGCTCCGGCTGGGATCTCCTGCGACACCGTAGAAAACTGACATGTCAGTTTTCTGCGGCTGCTATTCGGAGAATAGCGGCTACAGAAAACCCTGTCAGTGCACACTATGGAGCGAGTGACTCCGGCTGCAAGCTTCATAGTGTGCAGTGGGGATGCGCCTGCATCAGAACTCTGCGGCCCTAAAGATCATCCGGCTGGTACTGCAGTACCGGACGGCAGGGGGTTAATGAGGCTGTCACTTACATACTCGCAGTGGGATGACAATCCCGCTGTGAGCATGTAGTCTCATAGAAACCAACAGGAAGGAATCTGCTGCAGATTTCACAGCAAATTTGCAGCGGGAAATCCACTGCGGAACCGGTACGTGTAAATCTTGCCTTAAAGTTATAAGTTGTATTCACACCACTTTTTAATATTTATATTTTTAACTAATATAAGAAAATAATGCAAACTTTTTAATTATGTCCCTTTTTTAAAAGGGACAGTGTGGTAAAGCATATTTATACGTGCATTTAACATGCTGTTTTTGACATAGAAAACCTACGATTTTCTGCATCTAATACAGTATGTATCACAGCCCAGAACTGTGGCCCAATGGACCACTGAAATTCCTACTGAACTAAATGGGAGCTTCAGGGCAAACCCCTACCCCCCTCAGTATCCCAAAGTTTATCACAGCTTTTTCTGATTTGACCATTTTCCAGCAAAGACAAATCATTCTCCTTAATACAGACATCTATAAGAACATCAGTCCCAAGGCTAGAGCTGCACAGTGACATTTGGTCATGTAATGTCTTCCTATGGGGAAATAACTTGAGTGCCACTAGCTGATGACAGTTATTCCCCCATAGGGTAACAATGAGTGCTAATTTTGCCACGACTGTCACATGATCGCACGTTATCATTGAACTCTGACTTATATATAATCTGGCAGTGTCCCCAGATTGCTTGTAATGGGAGGTCATAATAATAATGCTTTAACTCTAATTGCTGTCTATTGTATTATACAGTGTCAGATTACCCAATGCTGACATTATAGACTGTTAAATTTAAAGCCATCACTTCTCTAGTTATATCTGCTATGTAATAAAAAATCATGTCCTGTATGACACTTGGAGGAATAGCCGAGTGGCTGGGAAGGCGCTTTCACTTGCTAATGCTTTGTGTTGCTCAGACAGTAGTGGTTCTTGGCAGAATGACAGGATGCATTGTAGAAAAGTATTGCTGGAGGCAAGGAATTAACCCTGGCAGAAGAAAGGAAATGTTGTGGAGTAAAACAGCAATACGATATGGTAAGGGAGAAAAATAATCTGCATGATGTGTCACTTTTCTTGGTCGAATTTATGCAATAATAGTTTAGCTTGGTAATAATAAAACCATATTGACCATCTAGAAGGACACCAGGGAAAGTGGAGAGGTAAAGTATATACTTTATTATTTCCTAACAATGTCCGTGCAGACCTTACTTCATGGCCATCGAACCGTCTAATTGGCTCAATGAGCAAGCGCAGATCTAGAAGATTGGCACCCACTTACATTAAATGGCGGGCAGTGTAACACTTATTTTCTGTGTTTGTACGCTTTGATTTCTTTATTGGGATCATGCTCTGAGCTTTAGCTAAGAAAATGATCAGCTCAATTGGTGATACTTCTAGATATTCACCTGAGTCCTCTTTAGACATTTCTAATTTCATTGATATGTGCATACTGTATACAGATTAGGCTGGGTTCACACTGCGTTTTTGCAATCCGTTTTTTTTGCAAAAAACGGATGAAAAACAGATGGAAAAAACGGATGCATTAGTGTGCATCCGTTTTTCCATTGACTTCCATTGTAGAAAAAATGGATCAAAACGTACACACTCTGTACACACAATCTGACCCCCCCAAACCTCTTGTACCTTTGGATAGCTGCTTTTAATCCAAGATCTGTCCTGGAGTCAGTTCGGCAGTTGATGCAGTGATTGTCCTAAAAAACAACTTTTAAACTTGCACCTCTGAGTCAATCGGCCAGGGCTTAGAGTATCTGTGCCCTAACTTTGCACCACCCCTCCTCCCTACCCTCTTCATCATTAGGAATGCCCCTAGAACATTTTCTCCTGTCTGAACATTGCACAGGTGCCTTAACGATCCAGACCAATTGCCGTGCTGACTCAGCTGATGAATAGTAGAAAATCTGCCTGGAGCATTCCTAATGAGGAGGGCGGGGAAGAGGGAAAGAGAGAGGGTGTGCCAGCCTAGTGCATACACAATCTAGGCCCGGCCGTTAAGCACAGGGCTGCAAGTTTAAAAGTTGTTTTTTTAGGACAATAATTGCATCACCTGTTGAATGGACCCCAGGAAGGTACAAGTGGTTTGGGGGGGTCAGATTGTGGGTACAGGGTCGCTTTAAGCAAAGAGTTGAAAATTCCTGGTTTCCTCCATATAATAAATGATGGAGAAATTTCCGCTTCACCTACTTGGCCAATACAAATAGGTGATTAATCATTGTATATCACTTTCATCCCATTATCCACACTCCATGATTGCTTCTTGTTACCCTACCGTAACCTTGTTTGTTTGTTTTTAATTTGTTATTTTTTTTTTACATAGGTGTTAGTATTTGTTTACTTTATGTAACTCCCATTTTATTAAGCTGTTTTCTTGCAGTTCAAAAACAATGACTTTTGTTTCCACCCAATTATTTGTCCCACAGTCCCCCAGCTTGGTAAGGTCTATAAACGCTATATAACCACACTCTGAGTTGCATTTTTCCCATGTAGTATGACTAAAGTGTGGGGATTCTAAATTTTTTATGTTTATATTTTTTGTTATTGTTATTTTTTATGTTTATATCTTTTGTTTCCACCCAATTATTTGTCCCACAGTCCCCCAGCTTGGTAAGGTCGATAAACGCTATATAACCACACTCTAAGTTGCATTTTTCCCATGCAGTATGACTAAAGTGTGGGGATTCTAAATTTTTTATGTTGTTTTGGATTGCAAAATTCAGAGTAACCGAATTATAGTGTAGCTATTTCTGTGCACTGCAGCTGTGTTGGATGGGTGGATATATGGCACATGCCAAGGATTATGTTAGTAAGAAGGTTTTATGTAGATCGGAAAATGGGCAGATGAAGAAGTCCTTACTACCATCAATTTCTAAGTTTCCAACTTTATCTGCCTTCTCCATTATTGCGTTACTGTGTGGCAGGTTTAGATTTATGTTTTGCTGAGTACACTTTACTGTATTGTAAATTACATAGTGCAAATCCAAGATCTTAAGGTTGCGTCCAAGAATACCAGTTCTTATATGCAGTTTTTACACTGCAACATTCACTGAGGCATATGGGATGCATACAAGTATCAAGTACAGGATAAAACCCTCATGTATTGTACAGTGTTTTATGACTACTCATTATAGTCACTTTATTTTATAATAATGATAATAATAATAATAATAATAATAATAATAATAATAATGCCTTTTTTCAATCAGTGACTCCAATTTAAAGAAATCGTCTAATTACTGACAGATCTTTAAAGGGTTTTACTAGTCTTATAAAATTGATGACATTTACTCTGGAAAGGTCATCACTATTACATCAGCAAGAGTAATTGTGTACTTAAAGTGAATGTACCATTTTTACATGAATAGACTGGTGCCGGATTGGGTCTGCTGGTGCCACGGACCTTTTTTTTTAAAACAGCAGCGGGGTTATCACGCATGGTGCCGGTCTATTAGCAAGCAGCAGGCGGGCATGAAGCACTGGAGATGGGCTGCTGGCCCTCCCCTCTGTGATGTGGCTCCATTAATGGAGTTGCATCACAGAGGGGAGGGTGTTTCGGCACACTGGGGACCAGCATGGCTCGCCCCCAGTGCTTCATGCGGGATCGGTGCTCTGAAATAGACCAACGGCAGTTAAAAAAAAAAAAAAGGACTGTCCCCACGCTGGCACCAGTCTATTAATGTAAAAAACAAAAAAGCGATATACCGATTCTACATTTGCTTTAAAATGCAAGACAAAGCATGGAAAAATTGAAAATTCACAGATAGCCACCAGAGACCCAGAACAATGAAGGCACACAATGGGATTATAGTTGTTTCTCTAAGGCTGTTTGAAAATCGGTCTGTAATCTTCTTATGGAAATGTAATACTGTCCCTTTAAATGGTCATTAATTGCCTCGGCATGAAATCCAGCTGTGCTTACAATGGTTGTACTGTAACAATGGAGTACAGGCAGGCGGCACATAAATCACATACCATGTTAAGTAACTTCAGTGCAAAAATGTACATGTTATCGGAGCTTGAAATTGCTGACCTTGACAGGCTCCTCAGCACAAAGGTCTTAAAAGAAAAGATGGTTACAAAATCTTGATACATTGTGGCAAATTACGTAACAGTTTGCAGCATATAAAATTTGAGACTACTATTTTATCTGGATATTATGTGGTGGTTTGGATCTTGTGTGGTCGGGACATCTTTAGTCAATAACTACATTGTGTTTAGTCTGTGTTGTGGAATATTTGTAACCGGTATATTTAGTGTTGTCAGAAGGAATGCAAGTAGCTTTTTTTTTTTTACTGGTTAGTTGGTGTTTCATTACCTTTATATCGAAGGGGTATTCAGCTCAGGTAAAATACACATTAAATCTTTCCCCTCCTGGGGACTTACAATTTGCTCCTTACTTGTTCTGAGTTGCTGCTTTCTGCTGAAGACACAGTAGAACTGTATGAGCTGTTAACTCTATCTCCACTCTGAACTCCCTCTTCCGCTTTCCTTTCAGAGGCGGCTCATGTAAACAGTGTCCCTGGCCACTTGTAACTGCACTCTGTAATGCCGGGAGGGTTAATCTCAGTGAGGTCACCAGCAACTCAGATTAACCCTCCCAGCATTACAGAGTGCAGAGACAGCCTCCAGAGACCTGTTTACATGATCTTTCTAAGAAGGGAGGGGAAGGAGGGAGAATACAGCAGTGAAAAGAGATGGAGTGAAAAGGTCAAACAGGCTCAGAACTTGGGTAAGGAGGCTGATAATGGAATAAAGGGAAACTGACAGCATAGATATCTGCAATCTCTGTGTCTGTTTCTTAGCTCTACCTGCTCACTCACAGTATATCCCTCAGCCCCTCCCTCTTCCATAGACTTGTATGGGTAGCAAAAGCCTAAATAATATGAAATAACAGGTACATTCAGGACACAATTTAACATGAAAAATCTGTGCAGAAGCTTTAAATGCCCCTCCATCTAACCACAAGGAAATGACTTTATCCGAGACTATATAACAAAGCTGGGGTGTAAGCTACATAACAGTAGAAATATCAGTCTTCTATGTGAACAGGGTTAATGCTGTAATAAATCAGGATTGACAGGTGGAAAAACGTTACTTATTAAAAAATAAGCTTTTAATAATACGTAACTATTTTAGTGTTTATTGTTAACATTTTAGTAAAGCATTACCTTAAGGTTTGATTTTATAAAAATCTTATAGTAAGAATATTTCACCATTCAATCAGCTTGATTCTGCTGGCCGGAAAAAATGAGCAAATTGACCTTCACGATCTGTGCAATGCAACTACCAAGGAGCTAAATTAATAACATACAATCTGCAGCATAGAATAACTTAATAACATAGGAGTCTTGCATGTAGGTCTAGAAAATCACATGCCTTCAATTGCCTGAGAACAGGAAAAATGAGCAAACTAAACAAAACCTGCTTTCAGGGTATAGGGAGTATATGAAGATCGATGTCGTAGTACTCACTCATAGGGGGGACGTAATTACACGTCTCAAAGCATTGTAACTTCCCATCTCGCCACATCTGGTTGCATTTAAAGGGCCACTAAATCTAAACTGTCCATATACAGTACATTGTAACTATCTTTAAATATGGTAAAATATGGTCCATGCAGTATCACATAATATCAGATTGACATTTTTTTTCAATAAATAATTTAATATCTAAAGCCTCCGGATACCATGCCATGAAAACCTCAAAAGTCTTAACAGAGTACAGCAATACATACTTTACAGTCACTGTATTATGTTTCATATGATGCATACAGGAAGAAAATTATGATGTATAATCTGATACGTAGATATAACATACAAATTATAGTATCACGGCCAATACAATGCAGTGTGCATGCAGCCTGTTTGGCAGCTTATACATTTCTATATATCGCAGTGAACAAGTACTTGACCACAGATTTTATCAGGACGATTCCTCGGAACAGGTTACATGATTATCAGGGTATATTTAAAAATTGACCAAAAGTGGGTATTTTGGGGGTTCCTGGAGGGTGGGGCTTAAATATTGAGATGTAAGAGCAATGTTTTTAGGTGAGAAGCCTATATAACACAGCATGTCTTGAAACTGTAAAACTTCAATAAGCCTATATACATTGCCCTCCGTGGAGAGCAATCCTCATTCCCCACACCGATCAGAACTTTTGATATGCCAATAGAGATAAACGTGAATACTGGTGGCTAACAAAGTTAGCTCATGGCTGTATCCATGTTTTCCCAGGCCCCCTAGGGCTACATCTAACTTCGTCAGCCACTGACGCCATGCTTGAGTCACACTCAACTCTACATGCTAATATAAAATGCAGGGATTTTGAGGAAATTAGTAACCATCTAATCTTGACATATGTGCCAGTCCTATCGGATTTGCGTGATAGCTAAACCTGACATAACAGCCACATACTATCAATCACGTATGCTGCAAAGTCCCCTATCAGTGTCTGCACTTTTATTTTATGACGGGAAACCCACTTAACCTCCACCATCCAATTTCCATTGTTATGTAGAAAACAAGGTTAAAAAGGCTAACCATTGTAACCAATATAATCGCTTTCTTTTTCTATTCTTGGCAATCATAAGTCCATCTATTACTGAGGTGTACATTGGAGTATGTCTGTGCCAGGCATTGCTTTTAATGGCTTTGTTTACTGTTGCAACCAAATTTAAAAGAGTATTCCACCCAAGAAAAATGAAATTCCACCAAAAATTCCACCCAAAAATTAAATGCTCTCAAATGCTCCAGACAAATGGTCCAATTCATGTAATAGAAACCTATTACAAACAAGCTTAGATAATTGGTGGGAATTGAACAGGGCTAAATCTTTCTTAAGTGGAGTACCCCTTTAAGAAGTTGTCCAGGATAATATGATAATTTTGCATTCTGCCAGGGCTGCAGGGGGACTTGTCAATAAAGTATACTTACCTGTCCTGCTCCCGATTTACCTCCCCGGCCCCTGTGCTGGTGCCCGCATTCCATCAATCTGTTCCCCTGGCATAGCAGCTGTAGCAGTTTCCTACCTGTGCCATTGACTCCCTGAGCAGGCTGATGTCATGTCCTAGACCAGGAAGTAGCAGAGGACCAGGCACCGGAACAGCATAATGCAGGAGCCATAGAGGTAAGTGGATGTTGTTTTTTGCACCCACCCCCTCCCCGGGGATATTTAAAAATGCCCAGAGTTCTTGTTTACAGGAACATGATTGCAAAATACACAGAATTTATGTGTTGTCTGTTACCATGGAGGAGACACTTTTCTATTCTATTTAAAAAGCCTCAGTTTTTGCCGCAATTTAATTGACTTTAATGCAACACATTGAAGTCAATGGAATGGTGGATGTCCAATGCACACAGTGTATTAAATAACAGATGTTACTGTCCTTTCACCGTTTTTACTATTAAATTCTATGGACTTTTTAATTAAAGACATACCCAAAGTCCAATTAGTCCGCCTGAACTAGAATATTGACCAACAGCTGTTATTGCACGGGCGGCCAAACAGCAAAATTAGGTCTGTCATTTTAAATTCAAAATGACGGACATAATTTTAAACGGAGAGGAAGAATTGTTGTGTGAACATAAACTGGAGAGAATGGAACGGCTGCACATCCCATCTATGGCTGATACTAATGCCGCTTGGCCTATATTAAAAATCAACACCAGAGTGTCTGTATAGGAATTGATCAAGCCATATTGCCCCGTGTACCACCGCGCAGGTCCACACGGGTCCCTACGCTAACTCCACACCGTGTCGGTCAGCGACCGCCAACCCCGCAAAGCGTGCACATGCAGGGAAGGGAGGCCATGGAATGGCCCTGCAACCCCAATGTCACAGGACCAGACCCAAAAAGCCTGACCAAAATCCGGCCAGCACCACCAGCGGGGAAGGCTGCCCCCAAACGACACAAGTATGGATATGGTATTACACTTACCATTGCTGCTCTCACAGAATGGGGAAGACATAAGGTCCGGACATGTGAGCACAGGCATATCCTGCTAACCGTTGTGTGAACATAGCCTTAGTTTGCATCTAGCTGTAGGACTATGAAAAGGAAATGTTTAATTTAGACATATGGCATTTCTCATTTTAAATACATTGCAAAGGAGTTTGTAACCTTTACATAGTTAATCGCACCTTTTGTACGCACTCCAGTATCTGCACATAAATTGAAACATATCATACATTCACTTTCCTTGACTTAGAAATAGTCTTAAACCTTCTCTCTTTTATGACTAACCTATTTTTGAAAATTACTTATAAACTAGTACACTATGGTCTCATCCATCCAACAAGAAAAAATCTTGTGTACTGAGTACAACTGGTCAGTCAAGGCTGACTTCTTATGACCCCATCACAGCCAGAAAAATGGAGCACAAAATTTCAGTTGTCTCCACGCTTCTTGTAAAACATGTCTCTCTCTCTCTCTCTCTCTCTCTCTCTCTCTCTCTCTCTCTTTATTATGGAGCACAATATTATGATTACTTTAGGTTGCCTTACTAAAGCGGAATTGGATAATGAAGGAAAACTGTACCCTTTGTGCTGCAGTTACTTCCTCCTAGAGCTTTCCTTACTGCACTCCTCTACTGCCCTTACTTGGCAGGCTGAGAGTATTTGCTTAAACAGAACTGCTGATATGACTGACTTTTATCTGTGTATCTGAAGGGTGCACTATTTTGCTTAGTTATTTATGTCTTTAATGCATATCTATTAAACATTATGTTTTATATTATTGGGATACCATTGAGTGATTAATTTGGAGTACTGGGGTATTTTAGCCCTTTTGCGATTGTTTCTGTGATAAGAAGACATGGACTCAACAGCATAAACATGTCACTTCTTGTTGAGGTCCGTGTTTATTTACTTGGGCACCTAAAGGCCCTATTCGACGGAATAATTATCATCCGTATTCGGCCGATATTGGCCGTTACGGCCGATAATCATCCCGTGGAATAGAAGGCAACGATCAGCCGACATGGTTGATGTTGGCTGATCGTTGCAGTCGTTAAAAAACAAGCGACTGATATAGCAGCAATCTGCTGCCGTCGCTCCTTTATGGGCTGCTCGGACGATCTAGCGGTCACCCAGGAAGCCCCTCACGCACTTCACCCCCACCATTCTGCTGCCTTGGACAATTTAAATGATATAAAAGGATGTAGCACTGTAAAAGGTGGGCAAGAAAATGCTTATTTTTATACTGTGAGATGGATCTATTGGCCTATTCAGCATGTTTTTGGGTTGCACACCCCTTTTATGGGTACACCTAAATAGAAACTAGATTTACCAATGTTTTTATCTCAGTTTTTGTAAACCTAGTGAGCGACACTGAACCAGTTCACTGAACCAAACTGCAAATGATTCTTGTGAAATGCTTGTTTGTCTTACAAAATCTTCCTGTCTGCCGAAGTTGGCCCAATACCACATATGTGTTTACCTCAAATTTCTGGGGAACTTTTTTTTCCAAAATGCTGTTATACGGATTAGGCTTTTTATAAATGCAGAGATTTCATTAGGGAAAAAGCTATTTTTTAGATTTTCAATAATGTTCTTATTCAGATTAGAGGCATGTGCGTGAATTTTGTGAAATGAATCTTTATTTTGTCGGTGCATTAATCTATGGGGGAAGTATATGGTGACTGCGAGATAAGGATATATAGGTCTAGATTGTGGGGGATGTTCTGGCTATGACTTGTGCTGCATTTGCTTCCAGTTTTGTTTTTGGTTGGAGAATTCAACCACACTAACATGTTTATAAAATTACTTTTTTTTGTTTGGACGCAGCCTGTAACAACAAGGACAGTGTGTTCTCAGGAAATTAATGCAAATGTGGGGAATCTCCTTGATTTCAGTTTTCTTTCACAGGCTATATGCTTTCTGTTGCTATAAAGCCTTAAAGGAGTATTCCAATTAAGAAAAAAAAAAAAAGCTAAAATGTGCACTAATAAAACGTGTTTCTCATTTCCAATAGTTTTTGAGATCTCTGCTTGCAGATGTTAAATAGGGCCTTTGTTGTTCATATTTAGAACTGCCCTAGTTATGTGTTCACACCCTAAAACACCAAAATATGCAGGCATGTCTCTAGACAATATTCAAAACATAGGCCGCATTAGTTTTATAGAAAAAAATATTCCAGTCCTTTAAATGACACTATACAAAAATGCAAACAGAAAATTACATAATTGGAGCCAACTAGAGCTCACCCACTGGGCAAGACCCCCTTAGTAATAATGCAAGAGATGTTGAAGGTACTGTAGGATTAGTGTTAAGCGAGCACTTAAATGCTTGAGAGCTTGACTCCAGCAATGCATTCCATTAAAATCAATGGAAGACTTTTTAACTAGGTGCCCCCTGCTTGGGGCTTAACCTATACATTTTTTTGTTTCAATTTTCGTATATTTCATCTATTAAAGAGTCAAAAAATATACAAAATTTAGAATGAACAAATGTAATAGTTTTGTGCAAGACACATTAGAACTCTGGCAGTATTACGGCAATAGCTGACATACCACCAGAGTTCTAATCTTTCTTGTAGAAACCTATTACATTTTTTCGTTTTAATTTTTGAATATTTCACTTAAACATTCCTTTAAGGGACGAAATATACCAATATTAGAACGAAAAACTGACTTGTTATGCATGTTCCTCAAGTTGTTACGATTACAACGATATATAACATGTATAACTTTTATTTTATCTGATGGCTTGTAAAAAATTCAAACCATTGTTAACAAATATATGTTCCTTAAAATAGCTCTATTCCCAGGCTTATAGCGCTTTTATCCTTTGGTCTATGGGGCTGTGTGAGGTGTAATTTTTTGCGCCATGATGTGTTCTTTCTATCGGTACCTTGATTGCGCATATATGACTTTTTGATCACTTCTTATTACATTTTTTCTGGATTTAATGCGACTAAAAATGCGCAATTTTGCACTTTGGAATTTTTTTTTCGCTGAAGCCGTTTACCGTGCGAGATCCGGAATGTGATTAATTAATAGTTCGGGCAATTACTAAAGTAGTTTATTTATTTGTTTATTTATTTATTTATATTTATAAAATGGGAAAAGTGGGGGGGATTTGGACTTTTAATGGGGGAGGGGATTTTTTATTAATAAAAAAAACATTTTTACTTTTATTTTGATTACTGTGTTTTGTTGGTTGATTTTTCATTGCCCCAACTAGCCAGAATCCTACCCCACACTGACGAGGGGCAAAAACCCCGAAACGGCTGTCTGTGGGTGGAAGCCTGCCTTTGCAAGCCCTTGTCATGATCGCAATACTCGCACCTTGAGTTAGACATTGACAAAAGGGGCCACCCTGTTGTTTCCCTGTCTATGTTCCAATACTCGCAACCGAGTGGGACTTAAGGGGTTATTTATCAGGGTGGTGTGGTGCTCTCCCCATCATGGAGGCACCCCGTTGGCAACAGGCTAGAGATATCTGGCTATCCCGTGTTTTGAGACTCGTAACTGAGGCTCCACGGACTCTTGTTTTGCATATTTAAATTTTTGGGGGCATCAGTGGAGACTCTTGATTGAGTACTTCATTGGAATTTTTTTCGCTGTTCTCCTTGAGTTCAGTGATTACTGTGTTTTGTTGGTTGATTTTTCATTGCCCCAACTAGCCAGAATCCTACCCCACACTGATGAGGGGCAAAAACCCCGAAACGGCTGTCTGTGGGTGGAAGCCTGCCTTTGCAAGCCCTTGTCATGATCGCAATACTCGCACCTTGAGTTAGACATTGACAAAAGGGGCCACCCTGTTGTTTCCCTGTCTATGTTCCAATACTCGCAACCGAGTGGGACTTAAGGGGTTATTTATCAGGGTGGTGTGGTGCTCTCCCCATCATGGAGGCACCCCGTTGGCAACAGGCTAGAGACATCTGGCTATCCCGTGTTTTGAGACTCGTAACTGAGGCTCCACGGGCTCTTGTTTTGCATATTTAAATTTTTGGGGGCATCAGTGGAGACTCTTGATTGAGTACTTCATTGGAATTTTTTTCGCTGTTCTCCTTGAGTTCAGTGATTACTGTGTTTTGTTGGTTGATTTTTCATTGCCCCAACTAGCCAGAATCCTACCCCACACTGACGAGGGGCAAAAACCCCGAAACGGCTGTCTGTGGGTGGAAGCCTGCCTTTGCAAGCCCTTGTCATGATCGCAATACTCGCACCTTGAGTTAGACATTGACAAAAGGGGCCACCCTGTTGTTTCCCTGTCTATGTTCCAATACTTGCAACCGAGTGGGACTTAAGGGGTTATTTATCAGGGTGGTGTGGTGCTCTCCCCATCATGGAGGCACCCCGTTGGCAACAGGCTAGAGATATCTGGCTATCCCGTGTTTTGAGACTCGTAACTGAGGCTCCACGGACTCTTGTTTTGCATATTTAAATTTTTGGGGGCATCAGTGGAGACTCTTGATTGAGTACTTCATTGGAATTTTTTTCGCTGTTCTCCTTGAGTTCAGTGATTACTGTGTTTTGTTGGTTGATTTTTCATTGCCCCAACTAGCCAGAATCCTACCCCACACTGACGAGGGGCAAAAACCCCGAAACGGCTGTCTGTGGGTGGAAGCCTGCCTTTGCAAGCCCTTGTCATGATCGCAATACTCGCACCTTGAGTTAGACATTGACAAAAGGGGCCACCCTGTTGTTTCCCTGTCTATGTTCCAATACTCGCAACCGAGTGGGACTTAAGGGGTTATCTATCAGGGTGGTGTGGTGCTCTCCCCATCATGGAGGCACCCCGTTGGCAACAGGCTAGAGATATCTGGCTATCCCGTGTTTTGAGACTCGTAACTGAGGCTCCACGGACTCTTGTTTTGCATATTTAAATTTTTGGGGGCATCAGTGGAGACTCTTGATTGAGTACTTCATTGGAATTTTTTTCGCTGTTCTCCTTGAGTTCAGTGATTACTGTGTTTTGTTGGTTTACTTTTATTTTTACTTTAACTAGAAGTCCCCCTGGGGGACTTGTATATAAACAGCATTGATCTCTCATAGAGTTCAATGCTGTGTATATACACTGCAAAGATCCATCAGATCGGTCATAGATTGCTATGACCTGCTGCAGGCCATAGCAATTTATTGCCGAGCCGGGATCAGCGTCATTCCGACGCTGAGGCCCGGCACGGGCAAAAGAACGGAAGAACGGGGGGAGATCCGTCCCACTAGACACCAGGGACAGGGAGAGCACAGCATCTAAGTGCAGCTGTCAGGTTTGACAGCTGCACTTAGAGGCTTAATTAGCCGGCGCTGCAACGGGACCCGCGCCGGCTAATAGAGACACTGCCCGACTGCACATGTCAGCCGGGATCAGCGCCGTTCAGAGCGGGGTCCCGGCGGGACCCCGCTCTGAACACCCCCCGCGGCACCATGACGTATCAGATACGTCATGGGTCGCTAAGGGGTTAAAGCGTTACTGTTGTGAATTTTTTTTTTTTTGCAGAAGTCAATAGTCCAGGCGATTTTAAGAAACGTTATAATTGGGTTTATTAGCCGAAAAATGCATTTTTATCATGAAAAAGCAGTTTGAAGCTCTCCCCCCTCTCTTCATTGTTCTCCTATGGAGGGAGCTAAATAAAAGACCAAAACAGGACAACAAAGAGTTAATCTACAAATACCTCACCCTTTATCTCCTCTGACAGTCACCACTGACCTCTCTGAGCTCTGATTACAGCTGTCACCCAGCTCCGTGCCTGTAATCCTCTGTTATCTGCTTTCTGTTGTCGGCTAACTCCCTCCTCCCCCCTCCCCCCTCCCCTCTCCCTAGAGCAGACAGGGTACGACTCCTGCAACAAGTCACAATTTCCTGATTTTTTGCAGTGGATGGAAAAGAGGAGGGAGGAGGGAACCTTGGAAAAGGCTTTTTAAATGCAGATAATGGCATAATTGGCTAATAAACCCAATTACAAAGTTTCTTAAAATCGCCTGGACTATTGATTTCTGCAAAAAAAAATAAAAAAAAATAAATACGACAGTGACTCTTTAAGTCTTTATACCAGGAGATTAATATTTCACTCTGCTCTTGGCGCAGGGTATATTACAGTTACAGGCTCTTGTAATATGAAACTGTGTAATTCTCACATCACTAAGAAAACACCTTAAGGGGCCCATTCAAACCATGTTTTCCTGGTACATCTCCAGTATATTTTAGGACACTGAGAAAAACTTATTATAGTCTATACCACAGTGTACTTTTGTACATTTTTGTCTATACCACAGTGTAATGTGTACTTTTTAGCTATATATATATATATATATATATATATATATATATATATATAGTATATTTAGTGTTTAGCTGCTTTAGCAATGTATATGTTTAGCAGTAACTGAAGACAGACATATAGAGCAAAGGTTTTATATTGTATTCTCTCAAATGTCACAGTTTTACTTCAGACGACAAGAGGCAAAGTTATTCATTTCCCAGGTCCTTATTATTTAAAGGCATGTTTTATGGAGTTTCCATTTCCGTTAATCTGAGTGCATTATTATGGTGATGTCAGCTTGCCATAGAGAACTCGGGCACAGTCATAGCAACGTATTCATTCACCTTAGATTACCCGCTGTGCCAGACAGTTATCAGATAAAACAGTTTGCTTACTAATCATTTTCTATGCCAGGTACAAGGAGACTATTAGATGTAATACCTGCTTATTCAGTATCACTGCTGCTCTTGAGCAAGGTGCACATGTTCGACTTACATAACCAAGCATAATGGGGCTGGTCAGAAAGGAGACATTTTATATAATAAACGCTTTTTATTAGACCAGCTATTGCTTGCTATTGGGTGTTTAAAAGGTACATATCCTGTTAGAAACAATTTCCCAATGCAACTAAAGTAGGAATAAACAACATGGAGCATGGAAGAAAATCACCCATTTTTTGTATACATCTATGCAGACCTACTTGCCTCCATGGTTACAGACTACAAACAAATCCAGTGTAGTCTGACCCTGTGGTCATGTGCTACTAAATTTTCCTCCCTTCGTCACTTGAGTCAAGCTTTTTTTCTACGCACGAGTGGCAAATTGAAAGGTGCCTGGTTAACAATTTTTTTTTTGTATATTTCGGCCCTTGAATGGATGTTTAAACAAAATATACAATAATTGGAACCAAAAAAATGCAATTGGTTTCTGCACATTAGAATGAAAAACATGAAATAGTTTACTGCGGTGGGCGGGAGATCTAGCCAGTCATTCAGCCGTCAGCTATTGAAGGTGTATGGCCACCTTAACCCAAGCAGGACAACGAGCATCAAGCTCGATCAAGCACCCTGATGCTTGATCTAGCACTTTGCTCTAATGAGCATGCTCACTTAACACTAGTCAGTAACCATTTACAGGGGTATTCCAGGCTTAGGAAAACAGTCTAGTTTTTTTGCCCAGTACAACCATTGTCCAGAGGCAGTGTCTGGTATTGCATCTGAGTCTAGTATACACATTATTGTTTTGTTTTTGAATATTTGCAAGGTTTATTTGTATGATTTATGTATATACTGTTTGGTCTCTTTGCTTTATGTCAAGGTCACCACTCTGTAAACAGTGCCCTCAGAATCTATATACAGTACAGCACTAGTGTTCTCATAAGAACATTCCCTTTCCGTGACATTTGCTCTATGTACATATACACTATGGGACCCTTATGCTGAAAAGGAGTAAGAACTCACATTGTTTCTATTAGCTCTATCCAGTAAATGCAGCCAGCAATTGAAAGAAGATACATAGGTTAAGTATGTGCTTATGTATTTATAATGATTATTAGATGTAATAATATGGAAATGCACTGTAGAAATCTTATACACACACACAAAAGGGCATGGCTTCTCAACAGGTCAATGACAAGTATGACAGATACATTTTTTAATGATTCTCACTAAACTTTAATCCTTGAATTGATAATAAGGCTCAATGCAAAGTAGAGAACACGGCACCATTGTATCTGCCCTCATTATGTTATGACAGACTTATTAAAACCTTTCACTTAAATATGTCTCAGATGCTTCCCTTAGGTATCAGATTTTATTATAAAAGTAATACTCACCATGTGGAGTTTTATCAGATTCTCTTAGCTGTTAGAATTCTTTTAATTTGACCATTTAGATACTTTTCTACATTACCACTTTTTAAGGCGGTGTTCAAATTTTCTATTTTGGTCAGTATTTTGCTTAGTATTTTTAGCCAAAAGAAGGAGTGGAACCTTTTTATTTGTTTTGCACCACTTTTGTTTTGGCTAAAAATATTGACCAAATACTGACCAAAATACCTGCTAAATTTGGAACAACATATTACCGACTAAATACTAATGGCAACAATCAGGAGTAGGGCCAAACCACAGAAAAAGGTGACAACCTTTCCATTATTTGGTAAAAAATGCTGACCAAAAATGAGCTTCAAATACTGACCAACCACTAAGCAAAATGTTGTGTGTGAACTTAACCTTGTCTTACAGTTGTGGAGATTATGATTTCTCAGATGCTTGGTTAGGCTGGGTTCACACTGCATTTTTGCAGTCTAACATATACATTTTATGGGGAAAAAAAAGGATACAAAAACAGATGCAGTTGTGTGCAATCGATTTTGATCCGTTTTTCTATTGACTTCCATTGTTAACCCTTTGAGGACCAGGCCCAAAATGACCCAGTGGACCGCTCAAATTTTGATCTTAGTGTTTTCGTTTTTCCCTTCTCCCCTTCTAAGAGCTCTAGTACTTTCAGTTTTCTATCTACAAGCCATGTAAGGGCTTGTTTTTTACAGGAATAGTTGTACTTTGTAATGGTGTCTTTTATTTTACCATAACATGTATTACGGAATCCCAAAATATATTATTTATGAAGATATAAATTGGTGAAATCGTAAAAAAGAATGCAATATGGTAACGTTTGGGGGGTTCCTGTGTCTACGTAATGCACTATATGGTAAAAGTGACATGATACTATTACTCTATAGGTCAGTCCGAACACAACCATATGCAGGTTACACAGATTCTCTAATGTTATATATATATTTTTTTAATGAAATCCTTTTTTTTGGGCAATTAATTATTAATAAAATGGCCCTATTGTGACACCTATAACGGTTTTAGTTTTTCACCTAAAGGGCTGTATGGGGTGTCATTTTTTCCGCCATGATCTCTAGTTTTTATTAATACCATATTTGTGAAGATCGGACATTTTGATCCCTTTTTATTAATTTTTTTTTTATATAATGTAACATAAAATCGGTAATCCGCGCACTTTTTTCCCTCTTTTTGTCTACGCCGTTCACCGTTCGTAATGACGTTTATTATATTTTAATAGATCGGACAATTACGCACGCTACGGTATATTATTATATTTATATAATGGTATGGGGGGGTGATTTCAACTTTTATTGGGGGAGGGGCTTTGGGGTAGTGTATTAGTGTTTTTAACTTTTTTTTTTTTACACATTTGAAGTCCCTTTGTGGGACTTTTACATACAGTACTTTGATTTCTACACTGATTATTGCTATGCCATAGGCATAGCATTGATCAGTGTTATCGGCGATCTGCTCATTGAGCCTGCCTGTGCAGGCTTAGTGCGGCAGATCGCCGATCGGACCGCATGGAGGCAGGTAAGACACCTCCGGCAGTCCGTTTTAACGATCGGGACCCCCGCAGTCGCACTGCGGGGGTCCCGATCGGTAAGTGACAGGGGACTCCCCCTGTCACTTACACTTAAACTCCGCGGTCACGCCGTGATCGCGGCGTTTAAGGAGTTAATGACACACGGCAGCGCGAACTCTGCAGCGTGTCATCACCGGTGAGGTCCCGGCTGCTGATTGCAGCCGGCCCCCACCTGCTATGAAGCGCGCTCCGCTCCGGAGCGCGCTTCATAGCCGGAGAAACACCCAGGACGTATAGTTACGCCCTAGGTCATCTGGGGACAGACTTCCATGGCGTAACTATACGCCTTGGGTCGTCTAGGGGTTAAAGAAAAAAACTGATCAAAACAGATATGTTTGTTTGTTTGTGTGTTTCTTTAGCACACACAAAAATGTGGTTGACCATTAAAAGTAACCATTTAAAAATGGATATGTTAAACGGACTGCCAAAACAGCAGTGTGAACCCAGCCTTAGCAGAAACTCTGAACTCAAAAAGTTTTTATTTTATTCACTAAACAAAAGTGTCAGCCCTTACCTGCGGTTTTACCCTCTTGGCTTCTTACATAAACAATATTTCATTCCAGTTGCAGTAGATGCTTGGCACAATAAAAACACCCCTTGACTTAAAAGATTAACAATATCTTGGAGTGTGTCTTTTGACTTTTTGGATTTAGGACACTTGAAACTTAGTGACACCTTGCCTTCTGAGCACACCTAAATCTAAACATCCCCAGAAGTTAGTCCTATCTGGCATTCAGGGAGCTTTAAGAACTTGCCCCACCACCTCAAGCATTATTATTATTTATTGCATTACAGCCTTTCAATTTCTAAAAGTAGAGCCTTTATACACTGGATTGAGTTAACCACTACCACAGTTGAGTTCTAGTGGATTTAAGTGAATATAGTGGAAATGTCAGTCAGTTCCATCAACTTTTAAAGCGACTCTGTACCCACAATCTGACCCCCCCCCCCCCCAAACCATCTGTCCTGTGGTCCGTTCGGCAGGTGATGCAGTTATTGTCCTAAAAAAATACTTCTAAACTTGTGCCCTAACTTTGCACAACCTCTCTGTCCCTCCTCCCCACCCTCTTCATCATTAGGAATGCTCCAGGCAGATTGCCTCCTATTCCCAACCTGTGGCAGCCAGGCACATGGGCTGGATCGTTAAGGACCTGTGCAATGTTCAGCATGAGGAAAATGTTTCAGTGGCATTCCTAATGATGAAGAGGGTGGGGAGGAGGGAAGGAGGGGTGGTGCAAAGTTAGGGCATAGATACTCCCGTTTGGCACGGACTTCAAATCTAAAAGTATTTTTTTTAGGACAATAACTGCGTCACCTGCCGAACGGACCCCAGCACAGATCTTGGATTAAAAGCAGCTATCCGAAGGTACAAGTGGTTTGGGGGGTCAGATTGTGGTTACAGAGTCACTTAAATAAGTTCCCTAGTGTCTCTAACAGTGTCTCTAACAACCTATGAAGAGATAGGGGGAAATTTATCATCATGTGCCTGTGCATACGACACGAAAAAAGGGCCCCTTTTCCGTGGCGTACACGTTCCATATCCACCGTTCGCCTGATGGTCGAGCGGGCGGGGAGGAGATGTGGTCTCCTCCAGTGCATGATTTATGAAGATTTACACCTGGGCACAAATCTACACCTGGCTTGCGCCTCTTAGTAAATCCGCCCGGGGGAAGTGGGGGGGGGGGGATGGGGGCTTTATTTAAGACTGGCGTACTCATACGCTTGTCTTGATAAATGTCTCCCAGAGTTAAAGAGGTTGTCCAGTAAAAAATATTTGATAGCCTATAAATAGTTAATCGGTGATGTGATGACACCCCTGCTGATCAGCTGTATGACGCCCGCACTACAAGAAGAATATGGCCGGAATAGGTTAGCTCTGTAATCCTTGTAGTAGTTCAAAAGAACAGCTTATTTAGTTCATTATTTCTCTGGCTCACGGGGACTGATAAGAAGTGAGTCTGAGCGTAATAGAAATACATCTGTTCTATTACATTCGGAGCCTTCAGTGCTGGCTACTTGGATGAGATATTATTTTGGTTAAATGATCACATTTCATCAGTCAATATTTTTATTAATGCAATCACGTATATAACATGCACATAGTGTCATACTGAATTCTGCAAAGTTATCGTTTTATTTATTTATTATACAAATAAGCTACCCAGAATGTGAGGACTTTAATGATTTTTCTGCTTTTAAAACTTATTGTATTTTATTGTCCAAAACCCCTGTGGCTATAAATCAGCTGGGAGTCAATAGAGTAATATGAGATGTCATACTCACATGGCATTTTTCCTTGATATTTTTTTTTAGCTTTTTAGCTCAGTGATAGTTTTTCAGAATAATTGCATGCTCTGGCTATGACATTCTTTTTAAGATCGACTATAGGTTGCAAAGTGCCAAAAAAAAAATGCTTAAAGATTTTAATAGGATCAAGATACCAAGTGGTGTAAACAGGAGTATAGTATAGGCTCCATCATGGCTGTTCTGTGCCCTTAGGAGCTTTATAGGTAATGGATCCTTGTGTGATCTGTGAACTACTGAACTAAATGAGCTAATTGCCAGGTGAAAAGAGAGGCTAGTTCAGTCACATGTATATGACTGAGCTCAGCAGTGACACCTGTGGTAGTTACAGGTACTGACACCGCGAATGTACAGTATGAGGGAGCAGAAATGCAGTAGCACATTTAATACAGATTGAGGATACAAGAGCAGGTGCTGGTAACAAGACTGGAGCTGAGGGCTAACAGGATGACGTTATTGCTGCAAAGTAATGTAAACTTCCCCTAATATATGTTATATAAATCTATGTTTTTGTTCTTTTAATTTGACACAATATAAAAGAAAAACTGAGTGCTAACTGCTATAAAGATACCCCATTAAGAAAATTAATGGGTGTCAGTTTTTGGATGTAATAAAAATGTTTTTACAGGGCACATTTACAATATTTTGGTTGGATTTATTGTAAAAAATCACTGCAGTAGTTTATGAGTATAGTTGTCCACAGGTATGAATATACATTGTATATGGGGAAATCCTATTCTGGGAATGGAATGGAAACAAAGACAGTACATGGCAGTTATATGAGACTTCTGTCAATCTGCAGCAGGGACTGTAGGATCAGATAGACTTCTATATTAAGTTCATAAATAAGGGTATTATTAGAACATACAGTCATCCTGTTTTGCTTGTAACGCTTATAGATGAGCACTATGCTACCCCTGGTCCAAAATTATATGGGACACTTATACACGGACCTAATATAAGGGACATGTATATGGCTAACACATACTGTATGTCTTGTAGTCCCAATAGACATCCCAGGAGTGATATACAGAAAACACTAGCAGTATGAATTAACGGACGATCATTATGTATTCTCAAACTTGAAAAAAGCATTTTGCAACCAGCATTTAAAGTGTGTTGCTTGGTTTCATGTTTCCTTGTAATTCCTTCACGCTCTTATTGCATTCTTGTATGTATATGTTATATGCTTAGTGTGTAATACCATGATTTCCTTTCCTGCTCCCAAGTATTGTTAGTGAGGGATCCTGCACTGGCTTGGATATTGCTTAGTCATTGCACTGTGATGTGTATTAAGGGGTTAATGTGATGTTTTATTTTAGTCTGGCACTAGAGTTCCATAACTTTACAGATATAAATTGAAGCATTGCTGTGATTGGTCGTTCCTGTGGTCCCTTCTCTGAGAAACCAGTGATAGTTATGACACCCAAGGGAATAAGTCCTGGGCCATGACTGTGTTGGCTATTGGGGTCTCTGTCAGGTATGGAGTGTTTTGGCAAGATGCTTTGTACTCAGGGAGTGGTGGGGAGTGCTTCAATTTATACCTGGACCTATTGGGATGTTCCTGGTTCAAGTTGCTGTGATATTGTGACATATACAACTGATGTGGAGACTGCCATTCATGGACTAGAGTCCAAGCTACACTGAAGCATAGAAAATCTGTTCCTGTCAAGCAGGCATGCTTGTGTATGGTGATTTTAAGCCATTGCCCGGACATTGTTGGGTCAGGGGACCAGACTCTGGTGCTTCTTTGAATAACATTTGTTGAGAAAGACTGTGGAGCATTTCCCTGGCTAGTATGCAGAGATCCTTCCTGGACTGTCCTGCTGCGGTGGCTGCCTATCCAAGAGACTTTGAGTTGCCAAGTGTTGACTATACAGACTGTGAGAGTATGGCCTAATGCCGAGCGGCCCAAAAGTTGTATTTATAACAGTTCAAGTGTTGTACCTCTTTGCCTGGGAAGATCCACAACTATTATTTGCTTGTCTGGGTTTGTTGCAAGGTTGCCAAATAAAATGTCCAGTTCCTGCTAGTATCTTGTGTGTCTCTGCAAACCACTCTTGTGCCGCTGTGATTTCTCATATATCCACCACCGTACCCCAACAGTTATGCACTTATCTTAGGATACAAAATGTAATTCAGCCTCAAAGTCTAGGTTAGGGGAAGACTGCCATATGCTGGTAATGTCATGGGCAAAAATATCGCCCCTCCTCATGTACAAACATGACACAAACCTAGAACGCTACCTGAAAGGATACATTGCTTACTGCCAAAGAAAGTACAATATCAAGGTGCCAGGGTGTGATTTAGACAAGTTCACGTGAGCAGTGATAAATATACAGTACGGTGCATGTTGCTGCTCCGGACTGGATGATCTTCTGCTAGTGGATGTACAGTGATGCAGGTATGCAATGCCGCTCAATGCCGTCTCTAGGGTTGGCCCTCTCTTGCCTAATGGCTGTACAGTGCAGGTAATGCTTCAAGTGCATTGCTACTCACTTCATTACTATACATACAGGAGCAAGGAGAAAGGCAATAGATAGGAGTAGTACCACCTTTACAATATCTGTATGTATATGTCTATGTAAGAGATTTAGGATCTTTATTAGAAAAACTGCTAAAATGTTACAGTATGTGCATAATTCTGTGTATTCTTTTGGACTTACTTAGATAAAAAATGATCAAAGGATGAACATTAATAAAGAATTATTAATAGAAAGGCCCTTTTGATATAATATAATTTCTTGCTTTCAGAACCGAGGCTCAAGTTTCTGTAGATAAGGGAATACAAGCTGTTTTGCCAGAACGAAAAGGAAGCAGCGGTATCCTTCAGTACAGTTTGTTTTCATTTTTTTCAATCAAAACCAGATAAGTCCAGCAGATTTGCTGCCAAGTGATAGCATTACTCAGCAGGAGTTCTTACCCCAACAAGATCTTGTTTGTTACACAACTATGCAGAGATGCTAAAAGAAGGAAGAAGATTTACAGTACAGCAAAAACTTTCCAATACACAAAAATCTATGGGTTCCTTATACTTATCAGGTATGAGCTAGGTTATGCAGCATATATTTATGGCAGAGCAACAAGGGGTTATCTAGTGCTACAAAAACATGGCCACTTTCTTTCAGAGACAACACAACTCTTGTCTCCAGTTCAGGTGTGGTTTGCAGTTAAGCTCCATTCACTTCAATGGGACTGAGCAGCAAAACCCCACCCAATCTGGAGACAAGAGTGGGGCTGTCTCGGAAGAAAGTGTCCATGTTTTTGTAGTGCTGGATAACCCCTTTAAATTATAGTGATACCACTTACCCTATTATCTCTTGACCAATCTCATAAGCTCTTGCTTTCCACATTCTCTAATTCAGTGATTTCCTATCATATATACCTAGGTCTTTAGAGGAGTACTCGTGTATTTTTTTTATAAACTGCTGACAGTAAGTTATATAAATTTGTAATTTACTTCTATTTAAAAATAATCTCAAGTCTTCCAGTACTTATCAGCTGATGTATACCCTGCAGGAAGTGGTGTATTCTTTCCAGTCTGATACAGTGCTCTCTACTCCCACCTCTGTCCATGTCAGGGACTGTTCAATGCATTAAAGGAGAGATTTGCTCCTGCTCTGGACAGTTCCTGTCATGGACTGAGAGGGCAGCAGAGAGCACTGTACCAGACAGTGAAGAAAAAAAAAACAACACTTCCTGCAGCACATACAGCAGCTAATGAGTATTAGAAGGCTTGAAGTTTTAAACAGAAGTAAATTACAAATCTATATAACTTTCTAATGTCAGTTCATTTGAAAAAAAATCACCAGAGCCCCAATTTTCTTATCTATTTATTGTTTTAATTTGTTTAATTTAATTGTCTGTTGATGTAGAGGTGTAAAACCGTATACCAGACATTAAGGTATGATCGAATGCACAAATTGTGTTACACCAATATTCAGGTTATATTAATACATATTATTTATGGTTTATCCCACTGACCTATATAAATTAGGTAAAGATGTCTCCTCATCCTTGTGTCTTCCTAATCTAGTTTTCTTTCACAAGAAAAGGGTTAATGTGGCCATGAGAGATACTGTAGGAAAAAGAGCACAGTTTATGCCTTGTCAAACATCTGTACATCTTCTGTGCTCTCGGTTAAGTGCTAATTCTTCTTTGAGCTAAAGATTTATAATAGACTGGTTGTTAGGTAGTGTATTCCTAGAAACCAGATTGTCCAAAATGTAAGAAGCTTGGCAACACCCAAGTCATGCCGATGCCTATCTTGGTCTATGGTAGATTTAGGTGAAAAGTTTATTTACTGTTTAAAATTCTCTCCTTATTATCTATTTATTGAGTAATGCCAATTTGAAAGTTAATTCCCTTTTTTTTTTTTTAAACTGTAATTTTTATTAGCTTTTCAACAATGAAGACAGAAAATGGCAGTAGAAGGCATGTAATTATTCAGTAATATGAGCCAATACAGCAAACAAAAAAGAAAAATGTCGCTTCTAGCAGTGAAATATAAGAAGTGTGCAGTACAATAGTACCGGAATATGAAGCATGCCTCTCAAATGAAAGGAAAAATAACACCAACTAGAATCCCTCTATTCTAGAAAGGCCACCACAATCAGGTAGCACAGCATGCTAAAATGGGCAGAGAAGACATTAGAAAAATAGACAGTACAAACTATTAGGAAGGAGCGGGGGAAAGGGACATAACTGTTCTTTTGCATTTACACTCTTTGATGCAGTCATAAGTGTGTAATGGACATCTTGCATCTTTGCATTAAACCTTGTATATGAGCATTACTTTAAGTGCCTCATCATTTAAAATAATTTTTACATGTTCTAGAAACATCAAAAGTTTTATTGGTCAGGATCTGGGTGTTCAGACCCCAGTTATCATTACATTAGAGCCAGGAGTAACACTCCCTAGAATTGCAGCGATTTAGAAAAGGTAGCTGGGGAGAAAGGCGCTTAGCCGAGCTCTTCTCCTGGCTCTATCTAATGAGCAGTGAGGGTCTGAACACCTAGACCCTTGACTGATCTAAGCTTTTGAAATGTCTCTAGGAATGAATAGGTGACCATGTAACACATAGCTAGGGTTCATAGACCAGGAACAGATGTTACTCAGCAACTCTCCATTTTGACAAAGAGAAGGTCTTACCACCAGGGGAGACCCTACTCTATGATGACCAATTATGGCCTACGGCATAGGGTTCTTACCCCCAGGGGAACCCTACTCTATGATGACCAATTATGGCCTACGGCATAGGGTTCTTACCCCCAGGGGAACCCTACTCTATGATGACCAATTATGGCCTATGGCATAGGGTTCTTACCCCCAGGGGAACCCTACTCTATGAAGACCAATTATGGCCTACGGCATACCTATACTGTATATCGGCTGCAGGAACCAATTACTTCAATGCAAAGTGCGGACGCCAACCAACTTTACTTTGTGTGAACAGCTATTATTTCCGAATGCTGTTAGTTGAACATCGTCCTGAAATAATAGGCATGTACATTATTTTCACGCCTGTTCTAAAAAACGGGCTTTAAAATAACAATGTGTGAACACAGCGGACAGCATTGCATTGACTTCAGCGCAATGCCACCCCATTGCATTGCTTCCATTGCAATCAGCGTCCTTTCTTTATTGAAATATAACATAGCCGTACACTGAACAATGATCTGCCGGATCAGGCTCATTCAGCTCTGTGCTCTGTGTAATAAAGACAACGATCATCAGCTAATCATGTCTTTAGGTCCTGACCTAAACTCATCAGCCACTGGTCACACATCTCTATGTGTAATAGCGATCCGCGGCCGACGGCTGATGAATCTGTAATGAAAATAATAAAGTATACACATTACCTGTCCACGCTCCCCGGTGTCTTCCTGTTTTCTCAATGCTCCCCGTAGCCACCGGTGCAACTCAGAGCTGCTCTCTGAAGTGACAAGCCGCTCAGCCAACCACTGGCTGGGATGGAACTGTTACGGCCAGTGATTGACTCTAAAGTTGCACTGGCAGCTGCATGGCGCAGGGCGAAGACAGGAAGAAACTGAGGAGCTTAAAGAGGTAACGTATACATTTTATTATTAGACTAAAGGGCTGCATGGACATCACTTCACTAACGATATATATTCAGCCCTTGCTGGATGATAACCGAACCGTGTAATAGGCGCAGTAAACAAGCTAGATCTGCGTGATCAGGAGAATCCTTACAGTTTAAGGCTATGTTCGCACTACGTATATGTCCGGCCGCATATTTTACGCGGCCGGACATATACGTGTGAAACTCCGGCCGGGGATTTACGTAATTTGCGGCCGGCTACGTACGTACGTGCGGTCTGACAGCGGTCTTTTACTTGGATATCTTCGGCTAGCCCTGGACACCCCACAGAACCTTTTGTTTCAATAAGTTTTTATTATCAGGTTTTTCAAAGAAAAGTTTACATAGGCAGATAGTAACATATAAAAAGCGTACAATGTGCTGATAGAAATAAGCTTAATGCAACAACCGTTGCACAGAAAATGCTAAAATAGAACAATATGAAGAAACAAGGCTACACATCAGAGGCAGTTATACAACAGCAAGCATACATCACAGTAAATGGGGAAAAGCTAGAGGTATAATTAGCTAACATAGCAAGCTAAGAGTACGCTGAAAAGTATGCTAGCTAATGAAAATAGACAATAATCACAGAGACGTGCAGCACAAGCTAAGAAAACAATCCTAGGAGTAGCAGGTAAACGCTAAATGAACATGTGCCGTTTTTTTTTGTCATTGCCCATTGTTTTGCATATAACTTGCAAGACAACATACAGATCAAATTAGTAGATGTGGAGCTTCCCTTTACATGTCCATTGTTACTGTAATCATTAACAAAAAACAATGAGAACAATTACAATTCCTATCCTCCAGTGGTGTCACTTGAACATCTGCAACTGTGTGAAAATATGAACTTACCACAAGAGTTGCAAATATTTTGCTCTCAGAAATATTTCTGTTTTTCATTTTTTTTGCATATCCCGGAAAGTCAATAAAATTTATTTAGATCTGACATGGGACTTGAACATTCACAATTTAGCCAGTTCTGAAAAGACTATCCTGTGCCAAGACATTTGAAGAACACATTTCTTTAAATAGTGTTTTATTGATTGTATCTGACTTTGTGGGGGTTCCTTTGCCGGCCTTGACCTCCTGAACTTTAACTACTTATTCATTTTACTAGCCTGGATCATGATGTTTTTATGTTTGTCATTTTGACACAATGTATCCCCTGGTAGTTAAACTATGTTTATTATTGCGTAAAGTAAAATGCAGCTAAGGGGAAGGAAGGAAGGTAAACTGTTGTTGAATAATAGGATTTAGACTTGAGGATCTCAGGATTTATGGTGTGGCACTGGTGGCACGGAGAAGCACTCAGGGTTCTTAAAGCATTTCATACATGCCGCCAGCTGTTTCTCATCAATCTATCCCATCAGCTTTCACAATGTTGGAGCCAGGCCCTCTATCATAGCAGTATCCTGCGCAGCAAGTGCGTAACCAAGTATTATAGGCTTCTACTGGTAACTGTTTGAGTAACCTCTTTAATTTGATTTATAGAGAGTTGGGAATGTGGATTGTAACCTGATGTGGTACTGATATCCTGGAGGCCTAAAGGCATCCTCTGTATGAGTCAATGTATTGATTGTGCTCTATTATATATCTATTGTATATGACAATGTTTGCTAATTTGCCCCTGTGTTTAGCACATACTTTGGGAAAGTTATATGCTAAATATGTTAATAGGAATTCATTGTCAGACAGAGAACAGATAGGAGAGCCTGGGGGAGAAGAAGAATGCCACTGTTTTCTGCAGGGAAGCTCTGATGATGTAACTGCCATATATGGAAACTACCCATAAATAGACAGTGACATCATTGGAGCCTCCCCAGGGCTTCCCTTTGGGAGCTGGCAGAGCCAGTAGTGGATTATAATAGGGGCGTTTTGGGCGGCAGCCCGGGGCCCTGAGCTCCTGGGGGGCCCATGACCACCCAAAAAGACTTATACTTTCAGTGGTGTACTGTCTCCTGGTTACACTTCCGCCATGATTGGCAAAAAAAAAATACGTTTTTTTATGGCAATTTTGCACAAATCAGGACATCATGACATTATCTGTCCTGTACTATGAACGCCAGGCTAGCGCCGCCATAGTTACAGTGGGGTGGGGGGGGGGCAGGCTTTGTGAACAGCCCGGGGCCTATGGTAAAGTTAATCCGCCCCTGGGCAGAGTATTTAACTATATGCCTGTAGAAACGAGGACAAATGTTCGGAAAAGTACCCTGTCCCAAGCAGGTGGCAGGCCAGCATACTCTTTAGATAGAGGGGGAAAAGGTTTGGTAGGTTAGGTTTGCCTATTTGGCAATGACACAAAAGTGTGCAAAGTGATGATGTTCTTAGAGGTGTCTGTAATATGGAAATTGCTCTACTTACTATGTAAGTGGTCAAAACAAGGGAATTTGCAGTTTCATGCTCCCAAATGTAATATGTAAAATATAAAATAATGCACTTGGCGAGAAAGAATCCTCTAGCTGAATATTATATTCAACAGTGCAGCCAGGCAATAGAGAAAGGAAGGCAAACCCTGGGCTGCATAGCCAGAGCTATAACCAATAGGAAGAGGGAGATTGTAATTGGTGGGGTGTCGGCACCCCTCTGATGAACAATCCATAGCCTATCCTGTGAAGGGGGGGGGGCATGATTGAAAACCTTTAAATATGATACAGGTTTAAATAAGGTTCAGGAGAAAGGGGATTTTTCATAAGAAACTGAACACAAGAAAAAAGGGATACAATCTGAGGTTAGTAGGAAAAAAAATCAGGAGCAACATGAGAATATATTACTTTTCTGAAAGGGTAGTAGATGCGTGGAACAAGCTTCCAGCACATGTGGTAGGTAAATGCATAATTGAATGTAAACCTGCCTGGAATAAACATATATGTATCCTAAAATAATAATAAAAAAAAATAAGAAAAGGGCAGACTAGATGGAACAGGTGGTCTTTTTCTGTCGATACCCTTCTAGAGATGAGCGAACCTGGAGCATGCTCGAGTCAATTCGAACCCGAACTTTCGGCATTTGATTAGCGGTGGCTGCAGAAGTTGGATAAAGCCCTAAGGCTATGTGGAAAACATGGATATAGTCATTGGCTGTATCCATGTTTTCCAGACAACCTTAGAGCTTTATCCAAGTTCAACAGCCCCAGCTAATCAAATACCGAACGTTCAGGTTCGGATCGACTCAAACCCGAACCCGGTTCGCTCATCTCTAGTTTTTATGTTATTTCAAGGGAAAGGTTCACTTACTTTTTTCTATTGCAGAAACAATGGCAGAGAAAATGGAGTATTACATTTTTCCCAGTTAAATTAGTGGCTTACAATGTTTTATATAAACAGGCCTGATCCACCCCAAAGTCCACTGGAACCTCTGTTTAGCATCTTAAAGGGGTTCTTAGAAAGGATCCATTTTTTGGGGCTACTTTATAGCTAATTTGCTTTAATAGTAATTTGCTAGCAACTCTTTTGTATGACTAGAATCTCACTGGACACAAGCCAGATCTAAAGTTAGCTCACTGTGCAGTCTCCTCCCTGTCAGTTTACAGGTTAGACATTACTTTTTGTCATCCTTTAGTTTGGATTCCTTGTCACTGAAACACTGCCGTGTCCATTCCAAATTAAAGCCTTCAAAATTGTTAAGGATTTCCACCACAAGGCTTTTCCAATGGAAATCCAATGTTCTAGAAGCAAGTTTTCTCTTCATTTAGGCAATATTATAACAGCAACGTCGGAAATACTGAACATGTGTAATCCACACCAGGAATCTCTGGAGCCCTTCTCTATGGCTAAGGCTTATCCCACTGCACCAGGGATTTCCTACAACCTGTTCCTTCCTTGGTAGAATCACAACATGCCTTAGATCCTACATCAGCACCAAAATCCCATTCAATATCCACGTCTTACATGCAGAATTTGTTGCGGATTTTACTTAGCTGAGGCATGCTGCCGAATAAAACGCCACACCATGCCTGGAACCCGCTGTGGATTTTTTTTATGCTGTATGTGAATAGGGTTTGTTAAAATACAGTTCACATACATGATACTAATCTAAATTTTGGTTACATTATGTGTGAATGCAGCCCTATGCATCTAGCCAGTATTGTCAAGATACTATGTCCACTGCCCTCATTTAATAAGAAACTAAGTTTCCTAAAATTAATCCTTATGGAAAACCTTTGACTCCCTATAGGGTGAATTCACATGTGTAGCTTTTGATGCTATTTTGGTTGTAGTTTTTATGTTGGAGTCACATTTATGAACAATATATATTAAATTCATTGGTGTAGGGGAATATACAGTTAGACCTGTCTACTTCACGCCCTACAGTATAATATCCCATATAATTTACAGTATTATCCTATAGATCATATAAACGGATCCATCAGCACTTGCAGCTAATAAAGCTGTAATAAAATACATTGAGGGTGATCTATATGAGTGATCAGAGTTTCTGTCTCGTCATCCATTATATTGATTTATTGGCAGACGGCGCCTTGACCTATGTAAATGCAGTCATTAAATGGAAATGATAAAGTCAAATGAAATATCTTCTGTACTGCGTGCCAGTATGGGCCGGTATCCAACAGTAGATGCTATTACTGATACCTATTCCTATTCGATACACACTATATACTATTAGCTATTCACCTCCCGTATGTAATGGTTCTGTCTTCATTACTAATAACTAAGGGGCTCCTGTTGTATTGTACATCTACATCATTGTTCTGCATTTTCAGTACAACTTTTTGGACAATCCCTGTTTGTTAGAAGGAACTCCCATTAAAATACTGATTACAGGCTGACCCTCTGCTTGACCCCAACCATTGGGGGACTCAGCAACAGTTTTCATGCAGTCCAATTGCCAGCTACCATATTATAAGTCAGGAGGAGCTGAGCAGATTGATATATAATTTTGCAGAGAAATTTCAGGATAATTTATAATTTATGCCATTTTTTGCTCATTCAGGGCTATGTGGCCAAGTGGGTGTTCTTACTCAGTGATTGATATCTATCTGTGTATAAGTGTGCATCAGAAGCTGTCAGTCACTTAATAGGACCGCCCTCTTGACTACTCAGCACAGTATGAGCAGAGATAAATAACAAGTTACCCTGGATATTTTCCCACAAAACTATATATTAAAGTTCTATGGTGCTACATGGAATGCTTGCATAGACAGATATGAAATACCTTGGCTTAAAAACAATAATAATTAAAAAATATATATAGAAACAGTGCCACCCTGTCTGCAGGTTGTGTATGGTATTGCGGCACAGCCACCTTCATTTCACTTTGAGCTGAAACAATACATGCTTGGCTTCTGGAACTCTCTATAAGTCATGTTTTCAGAGTCCCCTGATAAATGTCAGTCTAAGCTTGCAGCATAGTGACATTTGACTTTTAGCTGTAGTCATTTTACAGTGCATGTTTTCTGTGTTTCGTTTGCTGTAAAGAACATCTACGTAAAGGTTGTCTCATACATTTGTCTCTTCTGTAGGTTATCACTACATTCCACAGGGATCCATTTTACTTCAGCGTGTACATTGCTTCCACTTGAGGATAGATGAATTCCAGTCCATTGCGTATTAATACTTCTAGGCCTGCAAAAATATCTAATGAAATATGTACATATCTTAGATTCCTGTGTGTGCATTATTCAGATAAAACCAGAGAAATAAGCAGCTATCCTGCATCTAGTAATTTCTTTACATTTTCTGAATCATGTTAAAGGAACAGTAAATCTAGAATACATATCACCTTATCACTATGTATATCTCTGCTCTGATTATATGTAAAGTTGTGTCAATGGAGGGACACTGGGTCTTAGTACAAAGGTTGGAGCGGTGTGCATTGTAGCCAATAAGGTTTTAACAGATGAAAAGTAGTGATCTGTTTGGTTGATCGATAGTGCCACAAAATCTCTTATTGCAGGCCTGGCTAAAGAGCTCAACTATGCTGGGTTTGTCGAGAATGCTTTTTGTCTGTTTCCAGAATTCTGATTGCTAAGGCTGGATTCACACTGCGTTTCTGCCATCCGTTTTTTTCATCCGTTTTATGCAAAACTGATGTATTTGTGTGCATCCGTTTTGATCTTTTTTTCCATTGGACTTCCATTTATTAAAAAAAAAATGGATAAAAACGCATGTTTTTTTTTTTAATATACACAAAAACATGGTCAACCACGTTTTTGTGCATGTTAATGTAAAAAGGGATTTTTTTTATGGAAGTTAAAACGAATGCAAACAAATACATGTTTGTTTGTTTTTTTGTTTGCACTCATGGAAAAAAGGACTGCAAAAACGTAGTGTGAACCCGATCAAAATTTTTGTTGTGTCTGTGTGACTTATGAAATGTTTTTGTAAATGACAGTAACGACAATATTCATCTGGGAGGTCATTTTTCTTAAATACTTATTTTGTTTTTCATTTGCTTTTTAAGGAAACATAGGAAAAGTCTACAACCACCCCCTATCCCCCGGTTCCATCTAGTATGCCCTTATTTTTTTCATTATTTATCTGAGGCAAATTTACATTTAGTTACTGTAGATTTACCTACCACAGCTGCTGGAAATTAGTTCTAGGTATCTACTACTCTTTCTGTAAACTAATATTTTCTAATATTGCTTATGATCATCCCCTGACTAACCTCACATTGTATCCCCCTGTTCTTGTGTTCAGTTTCTTATTAAAAACACTTCCCTTCTGACCATTATTTAGGGCTTTTTACACATTAAAAGGTTTCAACCATGTCCCCTCTTTCCCTTCCTTCCTCCAGTCTCGACATATTTACTTCCTTCGTTTTTCCTGATATAGTTTATGCCTAACACCCTCCACCATTTTTGTAGCCTGTCTTTGGATCCGTTCTATTTTATCAATATCTTTTTGTAGGTGAGGTCTTCAGAACTGGACAATAGTATTCCAGATGTGATCTCCCTAGAGCTCTAGACATAAGAAGATAACTTTTAGTTTTATATATTTTTATGTGGCTATGTTACTTTTCGGTGGCATGAAATGGGAGAAAAGGAAGCTACCGGGGAAATGTCTTTTACTGTCGACCTTCAAAAGTGGCGGAACGGCTCAATCTAATTTCTTATAAACATGGGCTGTTTGGATTCTTCCAAATTCTTTAGCTTTGTAAACCACATTGTGCAGATTACATTCCATGACAGGAAAGATCACAACTGAGATTTAAAGTCAACTTGGTTTGCATATATAGTATCAGTCCCATTTTGTGGATTGAGAGAGTACTTTGGCTTATGGTATGTTACACGTAATGATTATCGTGCGAATTTGCACGATAACGATCGAATTCGAACGATAATCGTATGTGTAAACGCAGCAAACGATCAAACGACGATCGAGAAATCGTTCATTTTGATCTTTGAACATGTTCTCAAATCGTCGTTGATCGCTCGCACAAAATTGGCAGATCGTTCCGTGTGAACAGTCGTTCGCCGATTTAACCAATGTGTGAGATAGGCTTAAGCGATCGCAAAACGATGGCAAAGTGAATTTTCCGTACGATATAAACACGGATCGTTATGAAAAAAAAAATGTTACTCCGACATTGTTAATCGTACGATCGAGCCCATTATTGTTTCGTAATGCAGCATTAGTACATAATATCTTCGGGGGGGAAAAGGCACTAATAAAGTGTTTGAAGCGTTTTCTAATCCAGCTAAACTAAACAACATTTGCAAGTGGCTAAAAACTCTGATGACATCATTAAAGCAAGTGTACCACTTCATTGCTTATATTAAGCTTTTCACATGACCTTATTAGTGCTGCACAGCTGATTCTGACGGACTGGTCCTTTTGTCAATCTGCGGCGCCTGGTTCCCAATATCTTTGTCAGTATCTTTGCAACAGCTATGTCTCCCCTCGGATGACACACGCCTTCTGTGTTCCTCCAGTCCCAACTTCTGTGTCAGCTGCGGGACGACATCAGATTGGGATATTAGCCTGTTCAGTAGGACTCATACCCCATTCTGATATATCAGTGCACTGGAGGCTCTGTGCACCAGAAGACCTCATCAGCATATTTATAAAATGGCAAAGATATCGGAACCAGGCCGTGGATCGAAAAAAGGACCAGACCAGTTGAATCAGCACTGCAGCACTAATAAAGTCATATGAAAAACGTAATATCAGCAGTAACACCATGTAACTGCAGCACTGTATATAGTGACATCACCACTGTGGACAGAAATCTAGTGCTCCACCGTGTTTCAAGGAATAGCGGCCGCAGAAAACTGATATGTCAGTTGTTTGTGGCGCTGTGAGAGATCCCGGCCTGAGCGTATACTATGTGTATACGCTCCAGCCGGGATCCTATAGACAGCAATGCAACGTATATTCTCGTACAACGGCCGTGATTTTACGAAAATATACGTTGTGTGAACATAGCCTGAAAATGTGCTTCTATGCTTTCAGTAAGACCTCATGTACATGGCTTTATAGAATGATAATTAAATTAACCCTTCTGTGTCTGTGCAGAGGATCTGTGCCCACGGCAAATCTTCAATCTACTAATACAAGGCTATTGCTGCAAAAGTTTTTTTTTTTTTTTTTTATGACAGTAACACTTTAAAGCGTAACTGTCATGTTTTTTTTTATTGCAGAAATCAGTAGTATAAGCGATTTTAAGAAACTCTGTAATAGGTTTCATCAGCCAAAAAAGCCTCCTTCTGTACTCAAGAAGCAATCTCCCAGCCTCCCCCCCTGACTTCTTATCTGTGCATTATCAGGCAAACACGTCTTCATTACAGAGAAGCCAGTGAAGACGGGTTCTGCTCTCTCCATTGTAAGCCTATGAAGGGGGTGAGGAGATGAGGGAGCAGGAAGAGGTGACATGAAGGTCAGCTGTTTGTAGACTCTCTGGGCACCTAAAACGCTAAATTCAGGTGTCAGAAAGGTCAGTGCTTATTTATGAACTTACTGAGAGAAGATTGCAGGGTGTTGTGCTTTGCAGGACTGCTCTGTGCTCAGTCACTCCTAACAGCCCCTCCCCTCTCCATAGCCACATAATGGAGACAGAAATCCTGCTGCTTATGATGTGAGGGGGGGGAGGCTGGGAGATTGCTTTTTTAGTACAGAAGGAAACTTTTTAGTACATAAAACCTATTACAGAGTTTCTTAAAATCGCTTGTACTGTTGATATTTAATGTTTTCAGAAAAATGACCCTGAAATGACAGTTACGCTTTAAATCCTGTACTAGTTGCCTGTCGCTCTACAGCTGTTGCAAATACATAATTTCTTGCAACACCTGGAAAATACAGTTTGAGGGCTTCACATTGAGTAAAATCCTCATATACTTTATATTCCGCTGTGATCTGTGCAGGAATGTCTTTTGCCGCTGATACTTAGTTATAGCAGAGACTGAGCGCTGCAGTCAGCATTCCAGAATAGACAATAGCCTCAAGTGTTCACCCAGATTTTCATGTACTTACTTGATAATGAAAACATTGCAATCTTTCCTATCCTATGAGTCTGCAAGTCCTAGATATAGAGTATACAGCGCTTGAAGGCAGTGGAAGTGAAAATGTAATAACACCCTACTGCTCTATACACACATTGCATTGTTGATGCCGGCTTGGCAGCTGTTCACTTTCAGGAGCTTTATGTAATGAAATATTAAAATGTCAGTGTTAAACCTTCTCCTATACTACCTGCTTTCTTAAGAAGTTGCTTTTACTAAATATAATGAACGGCTTTGACACTTCTATTTGTCAACAGAATAAGCTCCCCTAATTGCTTCATTGCTTCCTATTGTCTTTCCAAGTATATAATTACAGTCTACAGGTTTGCATTAGGAGCTAGGCGGCCATAGTTTTCCTGATAGTAAAGCACTAAATGAATTACAAAAAACAAAAGGAGCACTAATAGCAAATGGATATTCATCCCTTCTGTCATCTTGTTCAACCATGCAATAAAAATAAGTTAAAATTTGAAATTCATCCTGAAGTTTATTCACTTTTTCTCCCAGACATGGGATCATAACAATGTCTGGCTGAGAAACAACTCTCTCTAGAGCATGAGCTCCCCTTCATCTCCCCCACCACCACCACCTCTCTGTCTTCAATGGGAGACTGTGAAGTGTAACCATAGCACTCTCCCCCTAATCTCCTCCTCTGCTTTGATCCTATGTTCTCTTATATTACAATTAAACTGGGGAATGTATAAATAAATGTTCTGTGTGTCCTGGGAACTCAGCCATGTGCCTCATCTTCATCCTCCTCACTGTCTACTGTCTAACTGAAGCAGGAGCCTTCCCCCTCTGCCCAGAAGATTAAGCCCCTCCCCTTAGTCATGCCCCCCCCCCCCAAATTGCTCACCAGTTCAAAATAAAACTGACCAACGGCATATTAACCCCTATACCCCTATGTTCTCTGCTGGATTTATTCTAGACTGTGTATTTTAGGACCATGCAGAAAATGCATCAAGTCAATGAATGAGGGTTTTATTTTATCATTCTTTTCTAGGTTTACCGTTCCCTCAAATTAAGCAAATCTTAAAAAACTAATCACGGGCGTACCTACCATAGTTGCAGCCCATTCAGCTTTTATAGAGACCATAAAAAAAGAAAAAAAGTGTGTGAGAGCCTTTCCTTATGTATTAAAGGGTTAGTTTACCAAAATTGTTTTCTTTCAAATCAGCTGGTGTCAGAAAGTGCCAGAGAGTTGTAATTTACTTCTATTAAAAAATCTCAAGCCTTCCAATACTTATCAGCTGCTGCATATCCTCCAGGAAGTGGTGTTTTCTTTTGACACTCTCCAGAGCAGTAGCAAATCCCCATAGAAAACCTCTCCTGCTCTCTAGACTGGAAAAATACCACTGCAGAACATACAGCAGCTGATAAGTACTAGAAGATGTAAGATTTAGTAAAAAAAGTAAATTGCAAATCTCTTTCTCGCACCAGTTGATTTGAAAGAAAAAAAATATTGGTGAACAACCCCTTTAATCTTCATAACATACAATAAAATAGACCTTTTAACACTGGCTGATTATTAGCCAAATGAACAGTCATAGGGATGCTAGTGCCTGATACTTTGCCTGTTTAAAAGTCATCAATCAGCCAAGAGAAAACTCTTGTTTATTGGCTGATCGCATTTTTTTGTGAAGCTAATAAAATCAATGGTGTTGCCTACATTGACTGAATCGGAAGTAAAGGCTAGAACATTCAATGGAGCACTGGGGGGGGGGGGGGCTGTTAGGTGAGTATAGGTTATTATTTCCTCTGCAGACCCAGCATTATACTAAAAAAATATTAATGCATGGAGTAAGATATGAAAGCTGAGCTGTGATTGCTTGCTATAGGCAAAACCAGACAGTTTTTGCCCCAGGTAGATCTGGGCCAGTAACTTGTTGCTGCAGGAGGGCCTACACTCTACATATGTACACACACACACACACACCTAATAAAATGGTGTTACTGCAAATCCCATCCAGGCTACAGCTGGTCAACTATAAGAAGAAAGCGTGATGGTCTCAACCATGTTTTAGAATACAGTGCAGTGAAACATCTATTTCTAAAGCTTAATCTCCCTAGACAAGTGCTGATGGGAACTTGTCTTCATCTTTGTCTCTTCAAAGAGTCTGTACTGTACATGTGCAACACATTAATTTCCATCAGAACGGTGTAATGCCTTCTATCTCCAGTAGGAATGCTGCAGGTGAATTAAACTGCTATGTTATATGTCCTCATTCGTGTATTTACTGCACAGTCACTTGTTTTATAAAATTTGATGCCATTTCAACAGCATTGGGGGATTTCGGTGGCACCAGATAACTTTCTAATTTGTGTGGGACCCCCCTGATGGATGATGTTAGGGAAGAGAAAGATCAGGCATGCTATAGTTCAAGTGCTTAATCCTTTTGTTTGGAGGGAAAAAAATGTGTTTCTTGTTTTTGTTTATAAAAGGAGATGATTAAATTTGCTTAATTTTTATTTCTGTTTTTTTTTTTTTTTTAGGACAGTGATCCTACCTTCAGCCAGACTTAACCAGACTGTATGTAGGGTAAGAATCCTTCTATATTTCTATAATACACTGTATGTACATTGTCGCGTAAACCTTTTTAAACTATAATGGTGTGTTTACATAGAGAGATTTAGCTGACAGATTTCTGAAGCCAAAGCCAGGAATGGATTTGAAAAGAGAAGATTTAAACTAAGCAAGTTTAAGGCTAAGTTTACGTAACCTATTTTTTTAATTTAATAACAGCCATTGTTGCAAATTGCAACACCGGCTGCTATTAAATGAAAAAAAAACATTGCATTGATATCAATGGAATTCTGGCCGGAGTGCAAACACTCCAGCCAAGATTCCTTGCGGCTGCACAAAAAACTGACATTTGTTGAATAGTGGCCGCACTTAACTGACAGTGCAGACAATGTAAAGTACGGCTCCAGCCGTACTTTACATTGTTGGCTATGGTGAATTGGAATGTGGGCACACCCATATGTGCCCGCCTTCAAATTCAAAAGAAATTAAGTTCACCCAGTCAGTGTCCCATTTTCTTTGGGACCACTGAACATTACCAAGTGCATACACTCCAGCCAAGATTCCTTGCAGCTGCACAAAAAACTGACATTCGTTGAATAGTGGCCACACTTAACTGACAGTGCAGACAATGTAAAGTACGGCTCCAGCCGTACTTTACATTGTTGGCTATGGTGAATTGGAATGTGGGCACACCCATATGTGCCCGCCTTCAAATTCAAAAGAAATTAAGTTCACCCAGTCAGTGTCCCATTTTGTTTGGGGCCACTAAACATGCCAAAAAGTGCCAAACTTATTTAACATGAACATTTGCCTTGGGTGTTCTGATTCCAATGGTGTTTTTATGTTTTTACTATGTGGTTGACTTTTCTTTTTACTGTATAGTCAGGTGCTGAGAACTTGTATGGACGCTAGGCTCTTGGAGAGGTGGTTAGCAGCTTTATATTTACCCCCCCCACACACACACATCGATACCCCCCCCACCCACACACACATACACACCTGCCCATACACATAATTAATGCCCCCTTAGCCTCCTAATCATATCCCCCCTTATAAGCAGAGAGTGCTGTACTACTAGCACAGTGTCTCAGAGTGAGCCCCCAACGACTGAATTACTGGGAGTTTATAAGGAAAGACTGGATTGCAGAATAGTAGAGATATATTACGGTGTTCTCTAGGGGTTGGGTCACGTGAGGCAGGTGTCTTTGTCATTCATGTCCCGTACAATGCAACTTGATCATTCTATTTTCATGTGTCCCGGAAATAGTTGTCAGAGGTAGTTAGGAATGAGAGTGATTCATGTCACTGCGAGTCATTGTTTGCATATTACCTTTAACCACCTGCTTCACAAAAGCTACTACTAGTCATACTTCATTATGGTGTTAAAATTCACATTTCTTTGGTGCTAAAGATTAACTAATGTCCCTTCTAATATGACACCTCTTATCTAAAGCACACAAGCTATTGGTAATAAACATTCAGAAATGACCTGGCAATGGTAGTGCTGCAAGCAGGAACTATACATGACTGTATGACAGAGTATGATTATATAGTTTAGAACATACATTATCATGAGAAGACTCTATACATTTTGGCATTTCTCTCTTATATCTATTGTTAAATTGATATTGTATAGTATTATGTGAGTAGTATCACATTGGTAGTACTATGTTGGAATAGACTTCAGAAGAGAAGGATTTAGGAGTAGTGATTTCTGACAACCTTAAAATGAGTCACCAGTGCAACCAGGCGGTGGGGAAAGCAAATCGTATGCTGGGCTGTATAGCTAGAGGTATAACCAGTAGGAAGAGGGAGATTGTGATAGTCTGGAGGAAAGAAGGGAAAGGGGGGACATGATTGAAACCTTTAAGTATGTTGAAGGACTAAATAAGGTTCAGGAGGGAAGTGTTTTTAGTTAAAAAAAAAACTAAGCTCAAGAACAAGAGGACACAGTGAGAGGTTATCTGGGGGAAAGATCAGAAGCAATGTGAGAAAATATTACATTACTGAAAGAGTAGTAGATACTTGGAACAAACTTCCAGCAGATGTATCAGATTTATCTACAGTATCAGAATGTAAACCTGCCTGGGAGAAACATATATCTATCCTAAGATAAGAAGAATGGAAATACTAAAAGGGCAGACTAGATGGACTATGGTCTTTTTCTGCTGACAATCATCTATGTTTCTAGTACACAGCACTGTTTTGGCACTGTGGTTACTGTATATCAATATTATTTCCTCTCTTTATGACAGTATTAGACTTTGTTGTCATGTTAATCAGAGGCTCGGTTCAGGGGCTTCTGTCACAGGGTCTGTATGCTACAGAAAAAGAGTTCCAAACTGTCAGTTGATTAAAGAGGGACTCCTGGAAAAAAAGTTTTTAAATTAAGTGGTGTCAGGAAGTTATACAGATTTGTGAATTACTTCTGTTTGAAAATCTCAAGCCTTCCAGCACTTATCAGCTACTGTATGTCCTGCAGGAAGTGGCATATTCTTTTCACTCTGACTCAGTGCTCTCTGCTTCCACCTCTGTCTGTGACAGCAACTGTTTAAAGCAGGAGAGGATTACTAGGGGAGATTTGCTGTATCATGGAAGCATTACTCTACACAGTGGTGCCTTGGATTACGAGCATAATTCATTCTGGGCCCATGCTTGTAATCCAAATCCACTCTTTTTTTTTTTTTTTTTTTCCAAACAAATTTTTATTGTGATCAAGTAGAAATAGAAGGGCATCTTCCAGAAAAGTAATAACAACAATTAAGACACGCAGGTCCTAGCACCAAGTACATATTCAATAAGATGTCCTTTGCATTGACCAGAATCAACTGTTTTATATCGTTTTGTGCAGAAGTAAACTCAGGAAAGAGCATAGGGCAAACATCAAAAACATGGATATCGCTTTCTCCTACAAACAAAGGGGGAACATACATTTTATAATAAGCAACAGATGATAAGCAATAAAACTAGTCACTTTCAGAGACTTAATCAAAACTAGAACTAAAACTTGTGTTAACAGAATTGTTCAGTAAGTGAAACAGTATTGAATTAGACGAGAGATAGGGAAATATGAGTGAATGCCAGAAACCATAAAAATTTGGAAGCCTCAATAAGAGAATGTCATATCCACAATGAACAAATACAACATCTCAAGGAGTTAGGGAATCAGACAGGTAATTTCTATAGAATTTATGCCATGGCTCCCACAAGTTTAAATACTTGTCGTAAGTTCCTGTTCCCCAGCTGCATAACTCCTCAAAGCAAGCAATTTGCTGGACTTTTTCAACCCATTCACGCAGCGTGGGAGGGGATTGATCCCTCCAGTGAATTGAAATGAGCAGTTTTGCCGCCGACAACAGGATAGTAGGCAGATGATTTTTGGCTGGGGTAAACAATGTAGAGGGGACCCATAACAAGATAAGATAAGGGTGTGTTCAGCATAGACCAATAAGGACTGATAGAGACTGCAGGGAGCATAAAGGAATGAGCAGGACATATGAGGGCACATACATGCAGCGCTCTCTGTTCGGGGAATGAGGGGTTACAGTTATGAAGAGATTACCTCCACAGTCCTGTCCCCTGATGTGAGCCCCAGCCTGAAGTGGATCTGCTATGATATGGAAGGTTAGGGAGACTCCCTGGGTCAGAGTACAGTGCTGTAGACCCCGCTATGCAGACCATGTCCCTCCTCCACTCGCGCTCCCACCCAGTACAGGGAGCTCTTAAACCAAAGCAATGCTCTTAAACCAAGTTACTTTTAAACCAAGGTACCACTGTATATCCCTTCTTTCACACAAAGCATTGCCATCTCCCATGTTTGACCAGGTGCCTACATATCAGGTTTTGCCCATAATGCACGACAGCAGAATAAGCTCTGTACGAATAAATTGCTAAGAGATGACTGCAGGGATATATGTAAAGTTCTACATCCTGAAACCAGCACAAATGTGAATGCAGCATTGGATAATGGAAAAGACATACTGCCACTCAAGATCAGTAGGTGGCAATGAAAGCAAGGATATGTATATTATATGTATAAAGATTTTTATTATTCAACAGCGTATCTTGTACCTTTTTTTATCCTTCAGGTCATTAGGTTAATTCAGGGCTGGATTCCAGGTTTCAGGGCACATTTAACACCCATGTAACCCCCCATTGTAAGCTCTGAGTATAGACACATTGGGGGAGATTTATCAAACATGGTGTAAAGTGAAACTGGCTCAGTTGCCCCTAGCAACCAATCAGATTCCACCTTTCATTTTCCAAAGAGTCTGTGAGGAATGAAAGGTGGAATCTGATTGGTTGCTAGGGGCAACTGAGCCAGTTTCACTTTACACCAGGTTTGATAAGTCTCTTAAATTGTCTGTTGGTTTACATTCAAGGTGGATGGGAAGACAAATCCTCAGCACATTTTCAGCAAGGAGGAGCCATGTTCTCAATTACAGCCTTTTAGGCATGGAGCCAGCTGTTTACCCTATAGAACCTGCAATTTATATTGTGTGCTTTGTAATGAGGCCATTTCGAGGAATTGTGATGGCTGTACTGTACATATTGTAGCTAAGTGGCCGTCCATCAGTGCAGGACCCTAATGCATCTGTTCAAGTAGCTAATTGTGGGCGGAAAACATTAGTTTAGATGTTTTCTGCTTCAGCTGCGAAAAATAACAAAAGTTCTATAATTGAAGTAACGTCACAAAACCCCTTACTCATCCTGAGTGAAGGGAAGGCCAGCTACACCTCTGCTGGTTTTCTAATACTCTGGATACTAGTATAGTCATTGAAAAGTAAAAATACAAAGTTAATACTAAGTTATCTGCAGATTTATTGGATTTCCCTGTTCACTTCAATGGAGAAGTCAAAAACTGCAAAACAAATTATAGTGTCGATTTTTCTATGGAAACATTGCAAATCCAGAGCAAAATCTGAAGGCACAAACCCCACCCCCGATCGCCAAATAGAGCCAGGAGAAGTGCACAGTGGAGGTCTTCACTGATTGGCTCGCTGCTCCCCCTGTCCCATTGCAGGAGATAGGTTCTATATTAGGTCTATGGAGCCCAATGGCTGCAATGAGACAGAGGGAGAAGCAAGCCAAGGAGAGAAGAGCTAAGCAGTGTGCTTCTCCTGGCTCTCTCTAATGATTAGTGTGACATGTTAAAATGTTTTAAAAACAACATTAATGCTTTAAAACTAACATGTGGGGTCAGACTACAGGAAACGCCATCAGTCAGGACACAATTGGGCCATGTATGGGATGGTAAGTGCTGGATACTCACTCTTGTCTGTCCTGTGCGGCAGGTGTCTTTGGGTTCCAGTTAAAATCCAAACAGAACAGTTATAGACAGATGACAATGTTGTAATTTGGCATAAATATAAAGCCAGTAGAAATGAATAGGATCCTCTGATAGATTCATTCATTCTGGGCCAGGTTTAGCCATGGGGAATAAAAGGAACATAGAGCCAACCAAATTCCTGAATTTTTCTGAGCACTATATGGCGATTGATATTTTGGCATCTTGTCTAGCTTTCACATTCACAGACCAGCTAAGTGTTCTGCTCATTCTCTCCACAATCCCTGCATTCATTTAGATCTGTGAAGAATACCATGTCCAAACCAGCTGAGAATACCCATGAGAACAAGGCAATATCTTACACAGGAGAGGTGTCGGAGTGCGCCTAAAATAGCCAGTTACAGTATTTAAATGTTAACTCTTTTAATGCTGCTTTAATCCAAGTGTGTTTACCATCCATATTACAGCCCTATTTTGCAGACCATATAACAACTATAGTGTTAATCTATGTGGCCATTTACATGGACATATAACATATCTGCATATTCTAAAAGCACAGCATGTAATACTTTGCTCTGTTTTACACATGGAAAGGGCCCTGGGAGGGATTGAAAGGAGCATGTATGCATATCTGTCTGTATTTTATCAGTATCGCTTTGTTTTGTTTTTAAGCTATAGATCAATTTACAGTACAGAGTATTTACAATACTGTACAGTAATACAGATGCAGTAGTAAAGCAATACTGATGGCGTTTTATCTGTAATTACTATTGACATATATCCACATGCTTATGTAAAAGAGGGCTAAAATGATATTGTCATGTAGCATAAAATATCCAAAGTATTGATCAGTCAGGGTCTGGGTGCTGAGACCTCTATTGATTGCTTGAACAAGTAGGGAGAAGAATTTGACAAAGTCCTTCTCTCCCCATTTTGCCTCATTGTAGGGGGTGAGCTCCATACATTTTCTTTAGAATTTGAACTTTCCAGCAATGGTGGAGAGAATCAATTGCCGGTGGTCTCATCACCCGGATCCCGACCAATCATAACCTGTCTCTGTGATATGTTAAAGTTTCAATCTGAATAGACTATCCCTTAAAGTTTTTTACATACTCGTTTCTGGTTTAGTAAACATGTTTTGAGAACAGGATTTGATTTCTCTGATGTGATGAGACCAAGCTATGACAATGAGCTTCCTCTGTATATGAAGTTAACCAAGAAACAATAGCCACAGCACAGCACCTTAAGGCTGCATTCACACTACATATATTTCAGTCAGTATATGTATATTTCAGTCAGTATTGCAACCAAAACCAGGAGTGGATTAAAAACACAGAAAGGATCTGTTCACACAATGTTGAAATTGAGTGGATGGCCGCCATTTAATGGCAAATATTTGCTGTTATTTTAAAACAACGGCTGTTGTATTGAAATAATGGCCGTTATTTACTGTTATATGGCGGCCATCCACTCAATTTCAACATTGTGTGAACAGATCCTTTCTGTGTTTTTAATCCACTCCTGGTTTTGGTTGCAATACTGACTGAAATATAAGTAGTGTGAACATAGCCTAAAGGTTAGAACATAGTTTATGTAAATGTTAGAGGATTCAATTCCACAGTCGAAATTGTGATCGATTAGAGAACGAGTAAGTTGAGATTTGCAGTTAAAGCATAACCGTAGGTTTACAGCCTTTAAAGGGTTAACATTATTTCCCTATGAATAAATCTATTATTCAGCGGAGATCTGCAGTGTTTGGTTTTCATTGCAGTTTTTTCATCTCTAAATACGTAGGCGTTGTATTATCACTTGCACGTTCTCATACAAATATAGGGAAATAAGCTATAAGAGTAGTCTGTGGAAAATCTTCTACACATTTCTCATTCTCATTGATGTTGTTGGCATGTATATGCATATTGGTCCTACAATGATCATAGAGGTTCTTCTGCCAGGACTACTAGCACGCCTTCAATTTTCATACAGTTCCACTGTAATAAAATGAAATGAAATGAAATGAAAATGAAAGATTTCAGGATTATTTTATAATATAGAGAGAAAATGGAAAATTAGAGAGAAAAAAAGTCACCTTTTTTTTAATGTTTAACATAAAAGCATTACTTAAACAGTCATTTTCTGATGACAAATTACCTTTAACCGTGTTTAATAGAAGCAGACAACCACCTTGAAGGAAGTGTATGCCGTGGTCCAGGGTGCAGCAGCAGTGTTATGCAGCAGGTGGGCATTTGGTGATTTGTGGCTGGTTTACTTGTCACTGTGGCCAGGAGTGGTGATACCCACCCCCAGACACACGGGCACTAGCACTGATAAGGGTAGCACAGTTGTGAGGGTGCAGGTGCGACGAGCAAATAGGAGCATAGTCTAATACTTAATCCAATGAAGAATATTATTAAGCTTCAGTTCAATATGACAAAGAATAAGATAGCTCCCTAGGTGCAGGTGTAAGTGTCTGTAGCAGTTGAGAAACAGAAGAAGCAAGGTTAAGCTTCAGAAAGGTATAGCTTGATTGAGGACTGGTAAAAGGGACTGTCTTGGGGGCCTTGTCTAAGGTAGCAATGCACTCTGCCAAGATTGTGTTGAGAAAACGTAGTAGTGTACTTGTGAAAAATACTCGTACTCATGGCAGATCAGAGAGTGCCAGGTTGGGTAGTACGACGTAACTTCAGGTGATGCTCTTTGTCTTGCAGGGGATAAGTGTCTTGAATCCTGTAAACTGTCCTGATGAATCTGAAGAAGGATCCCTGGCATAGTCAAGGTTGCCCTAGAGGACTGTTACCCCACTTGTGGGTTTAGCACTGCAACTGTTGTCTGAGGTCTCTTTGTGGAAATTATGTCTCTGTGTCTCAGTCTCTCTCCACCTTCACTACTACTGAAAAAAGACCAAGAAGACCCCCCACCAGGAACTAACTGACCTTAAATAGGGGTGACCAGGTCTAACCTCCCATTGGTGGGGCTGTGTAGCAGGACAGAAGAGGGAAAGAGGGAAAAGAGTGTGAGTGACTGTGTGAGGTACTTGCACCTGTAATTGGTTGGAACAGTGAACATAGAAAGCATAAGATAACCCTTGGCATACCAGCTGTGCTCTTACAACAGACAGACAGGGGAGAGTGAGACACCAAGTGGTAAAAGTGCAAATTGCAGCTTCATCCCCCAGTGTGACACCTGACAGAGTTGTCTTTTACCTGGGTGACACAAAACTTAGTGAAATACCTGTACACTACACGTACACCTCTGGAACCTGTTGTTAGCAATGCTAAAATTTCATCTGGGGTTTATTTGTTAGTTTTTAAAGCAATTTTGAAGACATTGTTGTTTACAGAATTCAGTTTATTGTATACAGCACCGATACACACCTATGCACTTCCATGGTAACAGAGTACAGATTAAACTTATGTTTAGTCAAATAGTAAAGATGTGTTGCTCCATTTCAGCTTTCCATGTATTGACCATGCCTGTACCTGTTAGCCATCACTTGTTCACATTGCTCTGGTTTTCAAAACATAATGTATCTAGGGAATCGGCTTAAGCAAGACTAACACATGTCATAGTGTTGGGGCTGTAAGCAAATTGGTGACCCAGAATTCTCTGGGGAAATGTTTTCTACTATTAATATATACACATATATATATAGTACTTCTATGCGGTCTGCCCATGTTAAGTACCGACATACTGTATATTCTCCAGTCTAATTTGCCAAACCATTATGTAATGTATCTGTATTGTACTATGGCTCAGGGTCAGCTGAGATCTGAACAAAATAAAGAGCATTTAGTAAGCCTATTATTACATTGGAGGAGGACATTTATGGCACTGTGTCAACTACCCTCTTTATCAAATAAATTTTGCATCGTAAACTTTTTTTCATTTTGTTCCAGGAATAGAAAATGTCTCTTGCTATTATTAGTGTCGTCTTATTACCAGCCCAGACTGAAACCACAGAAATATCCTGACAAAACAGATTCCTGAATACATTTCTTTATAGAAGAGATGACTTGCAAATACTCTAAATCAGTTTAAAAATCTATTAAAATTATGTAAATAATAGACCATCTGCCGTATTAGATAATTGTCACCTTTAATTTCTAAGTTCTACCAACCCATTTCTTAATTTTATCAGCTTCCTATAAAGCCAACTAAATGAGTTCATTTCCCTAAATCATTTTAGGGCTTATTAGGCCCCGCCCCAAATTACCTTGCCTCTTGGCAATTCCAGCGAAAGTTGTGCAAAAATTTACACCTGATTCGGAGCAGGTGTTATGAATCAATTTGCTCTTCTCTAGTGATAATGAATATGACTGCAGTAACAGTCTCATGGATAGTTGTCTGTTAGCTTTCCCAAACTTCTAAATAATACAGCTCTCTAGCCATCCACCAGGCACTGCAATTTAGGATTAGGATATATACTGTATATATATATATATATATATATATATATATATATATATATATATGTATATATAAATATATATACACAAAACACAAGCAGTCCTTTGCACCACCAGTATATATATTATATATATATACTGGTGGTGCAAAGGACTGCTTGTGTTTTCTATTGAATACAGTTTATATTTTTGTGTCTTCATGAAAATGCAATGTTGTACCCTACATACATCTATAGGCTATGTTCACACTGCGTATGAGTCCGGCCGCATTTCGTACGCCGCCGTACATGTGCGGCTGAAACTATGGGCGTGGGAAAAATAGACATGCGGCCGGATGCGTACGAATCACGAACATACGCCCGTAGTACAGTTATGCTTCCCTAGCTTGTTTCAAAGTGATCTGAAACATGTCATTTACTTAGAAATCTTTGCCCAGCCCAATAAAACTCACAGAACCTTTTGGATCGAAAAATCAAGTTCAATTTGGCTGAAATAAGTACTCCGTATGGGACCGCATGCAAATCCACGGCCGTGAGTTTCAACATTTCCATCCTCAAACAATGGTCTTGTTCATTTTTCACGGCGCCGCATACGATCCAGCCGTAAGCTCATACGTAGTGTGTACTGTGCGGGCGTATAACATATACTTTCAAGCGAACGCATCAACCTCAAAACTACGTGTGTATATTCGCGGTTTGCACTACGGCCGGACTCATACGCAGTGTGAACATGTATGTATAAACTTTTTCCAGTCCCCTCCTCAACCTGAGATCTCCAATTGAATAGTAGTATTATCTGCCACACTCAGATACAACAAATTCTTCTGATTGTCACCACAAGACTATTATGTCTGGATTGACTGCAATTTGCTTTTCGTGTTGGTTTACGTTTCAAAGTCTTTTATACCTCAGTGAACATTCCAAAGTTGTGCGTGTTTCCGGACTTAGCTGCACTTACTTTCAGGAAGTTTGAGAGTTGAAGATAAGAGTGTCAGTCCTGATATCTGTAGTGATAGAACAAAGGTAAAACGTATACGGTGACATGAGAATAAAGTCTCCTTCAGCGTCTAATGAATCATACACAGCCATTGTTAGTAATACACATCATAGTAAATATAAAAAAGTGAGGGTTATTAATTCACATTAATACTTATATTATAGGAACCTTCCAAGCAAAACTAGTGCATGCCTGAGGGGTCAGTGGCTGAGACAAGGATTCAACAATCCAGAGAAATTCCATGTGTCATGCTCCGCCCCTTTTTGTCTTGCCTTCAGTGATTTTTATCATATACTTTTCATGATTTGTTGCAAAGTTTTTAAAAGCAGTGTGTCACATAAATATATGTAAAGGAGTACAAATGTGCTTCTTTTTAGGTAAAATCACCTATATCAATGTACTGTTCTTTCCCTTCATGGATCTGATCACTTCCTGTTTTCCCTTTGAACTGGAATCATGGTTTCCCACAATCCCCCTTGCTTGCATAAACAGTAGACACTAAGGGCCCTATTACACAGAGCAAAAATCTTCTGAATCAGGCTGATTTGGCAGATCATCGCTCTATGTGATAAAGGCAAAATCCATACATAACTGTCCACGCTCACTGGTGTCTTCTTGTCTTCTCCCCACCGACCGCAGCTGCCATTGCAACTTCAGAGCCGCATTCTAAAGTGACAAGCAGCTCAATGGAGCCACATCACAGAGGGGAGATTGTCACACTGGGGGCAGGTCCTCCGGCTCAGGGGTGGGCCAGTGCTTGGCTGAACACGGAAAGCGGGTGGCGGTTTAAAAAAAGGACCACATCACTGGCATCCTCATGCAAGCACCGGCCTGTTTATCTAAAAAACCCTAAACAATGTACCTAGTGATACATTTACTTTAAGTGAATTTGCTAGAGTAGTTAGGATCTCCATACTTGTGTGACAACCAACAAAATTTCAAGAATCAACACCCGAATAGCTAATCTAGTTCCTGCTATACTGCTTAGGTTTCTAATTCATCAAGAGTCATGGGGAGAAATATATGCCAGACAAAAAAGCTTCATAAGCATAAACAAATAAGCCAAAGCTAGAGATAGATGGATAGCTGAGAACAAGTCCTGAATGCCACAAGCTCCATAAGGATAAAATTACTGCAGGACAGTGCCATGGAAATAATTTATATGATCTGATGGTTCATCCAAGAAAGCCAGATGAGCGATTACATCCAAAGCCAAAAGAACAACCAAGTTCTTGCTTCCATTTACAAAGTTGTCAGAATGTGTGAAAGTTTAATTGGTTTCTAGATTTGTATTTTGGTCTATTTTTGTATGAGAGGGAATTAATAACAAACAGCCTATCTGTAGGTTGGTCTTACCTTTAAAGCCCACCCCAATGCCCCTTGCTGAATTTATTAAGAGGTGCATGCCTCTATAGATTTGGCAACTGTGAGTCTGCTGTGCAACAGTCTTAGAAATCTGTTTTCACTATGACACCCGTTGCAGGGATAAATCATGATAAATGGGGAGGAGCAGGAGGAGGCCACACCCCTATGTACACTGCCACACCCCCTGTTGTTCAAAAATGTGTAACTTTTTCATGAAGAATGCCAGGCACAGGGATGATAAAACCCCTCCAAAGTGTAAAGCCAGCCTTAACGCTCCCATAAACCTTTAATAACTGGCAGCTAAACGATCGTCCGGCTGCCAGTTATATCTCCCGCCCACCTCTTGTTCTCATCATCAGGCCTGACTCCTATAACCACTGACATGATCTGTCGGTGGTTGTTCTAGTCCCATAACCTTATAACGATGACCAATTCCACCACAAGCAGCACGTACAGCCAACATAAGCCTAAGGTGTATGGGGACCTGTAGAGTCCCAGTGGTGTGAACTGCACCATTATTAATCTACCAATCAGCATTCTCAAAACGCAAAGCACTGGGCCAGAAGCAGGTGGCTTTGTGCTCTGTGCTAGGGATGGTCCGAACCTGCCGAGGTTGGGGTTCGTATGAACCCGAACGCTCGGCAGCAGATTCCCGCTGTCTGCCCGCTCCGTAGAGCGGGCAGATCCAGCGGGAGTAACGCCCTGAAAACTGGGATACAGCCTATGGCTATGGCTGTATCCCAGTTTTCCAGGCGGTCTTCCCGCTCGATCCGCCCGCTCCACGACAGCGGGAATCATTATCGAGGGTTCGGGTTCGTACGAACCCGAACCGAACTCGGTTCGGACCATCCCTACTCTGTGCAGTGGCAGAACAGCAATACTGTAGCATCAGCCCCTATTCACTTAACGAAGTACGGAACCAACTACTTCCAGATCCGTTTTCTGTGTACTGTGGGCGCCAAACTGGTGATCTATCTATATCTATTCATTGTAATTGACTTATTCTTGTCTTTGATGCCATGAAAGGGAGATACAGGCTATGTTCACAGTAATATGAAAGCAAAATACAACTTTAAAATAGTTATAAAATGCGGCAATATTTTGAATCTAAAATGTACCATTAAGGTCTATGGGAAAATGTATACTAAGTGCACGGCTGTTTTTTCATAGACTTTAATGCAGCACATTTTTCATCATCGTCTTTTGCTTTTACTATACTTTTAAACATAGCCTTAGTGTCCCTGCCATGTGAAAACATTTTTGACACATCACACAGATATATCAAAAGTTTAATTCAAGTTCCATGCTCAGCAGCTGGGTAGACTTGCTGAGAATTATAGTTCTACAACAGCTGCAGGGCCTCAATCTCTCAGCCTGATGTGGAAATTATATTCGTAGAAGCTAGTGAGGTCATTCTGTAGGGGGTGTGTAGGAGAGAACAGCAAATCAGCCAGGGAAGACAGTGACACTATAGGAAAACTCCCTTGTCATCTTACCAAGTTGACCTGGCGCCCCCTGCTGGTCACGTGATAATGATTTTAAGCTGTAAGAAAGGAAACAAAGAATAAATAATTCAGTGGTGCAAATTTAACAATTGCCTTGAGACGTCACATTTTATTACAGCATGGAGAATTGGAAAGGAAGGAAGGCATGTCTATGAGAACAGAGAAGCAATGAAATGCACATGCAGCTGAATGCCTTACACAGTATCATTATCAATGACAGTATTTGCTCACCGAGGCCAAGGGGCATGCACTGTTTGGTTAAATCGCTGCTCTTTAGTACTTGGGATAAAACACAGATGACAGAAAACACTGTAGGAGAGATACTGAATGGCTGGGGGATATAACTACTGGGATTCCTGGACACGGAACTGGCTGCAATCTCAGGTTAGGTCTTGTGTGTTTTATATGGTGGAGAAGGAGGGGGCATTTTTCTATGAACTTAAACATTAAGATGTCTATTTCTTTCTGTGTCATGTAGTCTCTGTGGGACAGGCTGATGTTAGCTTATGGATTCTGGATAGGATTGTGACAGGAATATGGGAAGCGAGTGTTACTTATCACAATGCCATGGGAAGTATTGACGTAAAGAGGTTACAAAGGTTGCTATAAATTAAGGAAGTTGTCTTTTTTCCTGATATTTTTTTTTCTATTTTTTTGAGCTGCGTCAAGCAATGTATCTTTGGAAATCTGGTATTATGCAAGGGATGATTTACTTTGTCTTGTATTGAATTTAGAGGTTTTACCAGTATTACATTATACAGACCATATACCATTAGCATAGATCCATAGGTCTCAGAAAGGGTTCTTAATTTTCATTTTCCTTAGTTTCTGTTCGATAGCCTCTACATTTTGCTGTGTGAGCCCTAGTTTCTTTCTATACAGAGCCAATATAATTCTCCATAGCAAACTTCCTTGCATTTACTTTCCTTTCTTTAGCCTGGGCAAGCTTTCCTCCAGGGTTTCTCACCTCACTGTCCACTATCTGAGTTGGTCTCCCCATATCTGTTATCTTTCTCTGAGTAGCAGACAAATTTCTATAGAAAATTTATATTTAGAACGTTGAATAGTTTTGTATTCAGAAAACCAGTCAAAGCAGAGATGTAGAATTGAAATAAAAATCACTAGTAAATCATTATGTCAAGATCGCCATAAACATTGATGTATAAGGTTTATCAGGATCTCCCGACTGCCCACCGACAGATGCTGTTGGTGTAGATAGCGGTCAGGTATGATGAAAAATCATGGCCCAACCCCTTTGTTCTGTGAAAGATAAGCTGCAGCCAGAGGTCTTTGACTTCCTCTTAAACCTCCGTATAGAGAACACAAAAATGCTTGGTTAAGCGTATGGGGAGGATGGAGTCCGTATGGGTGAGACTGCTGGATGTGAGTTATTAAATGTGTATGGTGGCCTTTATATAGTCTGCTTCTGGCAAAGGTGTTAGTAACCATTATGGATTCCTGGAGTATATTAAAAGTAAATCTTGGCCCACCAAGTCCCAGTGAGGTCAGGGCTCCCTATCAATAATTATAGAGCATGTTTACCCAGATGGTAATTGCCTCCAGTGAGCCATGGTATACTGTCTAGTAGCTCAGTATTTAGCATTGTGACTTGAATCACTGGGATCCTGGCTTTAAATCCTACCAGGGCCAACGTCTACATGGAGTTTGTTTTCCCCATGTTTGTGTGTGATTTCTCCAGATACCCCAGTTTCCTCTCATACTCAAAAAGCATAAAAGTATGATGCACACTCTCTCCCCCACCAACTTACCATGTACCATAATTCTAGGGTATTCTTGTATGGTAGAGAGTCATATGGGCCCAGGTTGGACTGCTACCAATTGTCCCCTGTGTTAATTGGTTAATTGCCTTTAAATAAGAAGAATATTGCAATTCTTTTTTAACTTAGGTTAATGTAGACTTTTCCTTCCACCCCATCTAGTCTGGTCTGACACAATGTGGCACCTTTCTGGCTGTCAATGTACATGCTGCCTGTTAGTCCATAGTATAGTAGCAATGAACGCTGAAGTGTGTGAGTCCAAAATAAACACAGTTAGATGTAATCAGTGATACAGATGATGGTAATCTTTCATTGAAAGCTCCACGGTTCTGCTGTGACTCACTGAAAGGAATCATTGCTACTCGCAAACTCATTTTACTGGCATAATGAAATGTATCTGTTAGCATGTATTTGCTTATCGGAGCCTGTCAGCTATAAAGAGATGTACAGTCTTCTGATGCCATCTATGATGTGCCATGGATATAGCAGATTTCTTAGTCTTATTTAAAGGAGAAGTCTGATAAAAAAATTTTTTATTAAAGTATTGTATTGCTCCCCAAAAGTTATACAAATTACCACTATACACTTATTATGGCAAATGCTTATAAAATGCTTTTTTTCCTGTACTTATTGCTGCATCAAGGCTTCACTTCCTGGATAACTTAGTGATGTCACGACCCGACTCCCAGAGCTGTGCGGGCTGTGGCTGCCGGAGAGGGTGATGGCGGAGGGATGCTCAGTGTCCCTCCAGTACCCTGTGTCCCTCAGTGTCCCTCTGCCATCATCCTCTCCAGCAGCCACAGCTCTGGGAGTCGGGTCGTGACATCACCATTTTCTCCTGGAAGTGAAGCCTTAATGCAGTAGTAAGTGCAGGGAAAAAAACACTATATGTGCATTTCCTGTAATAAGTGTATATTGGTGATTTGTATAACTTTTGGGGGGCAGTACAATACTTTAATAAAAATTTCCACTGGACTTCTTTTAGGTGGACCTGTCAGAAGATTTTTGCAGAGTAAAGTAAAGGCATGGAACAATTGGGCTTCTTACTCTGTGTCAAGAAATATAACTCTTATTTCAATCTGTTGCTCCAGTGCTGAGATATAAGCTTTAGAAATTTTATGCAAATAAAGAGATAAAGCCCCTGGGGCTTTCACCTGGGCTGTAAAAACACATTAACATTGAATCTGTAAATCTAAACAGGAGTGGGTTATAGGGGTTATAGGGAGAGAAGAGTTTTTGTAGCCCAGGGGAACACCTTGTGAGCTTTATCTTCTAATTTGAATAAAACTTCTAAAGCTTATATCTCAGCAGTACTACACTATTTCTTTTTCCACCTATCCTCTTCATTGTTGCCTATGAAAAGCATATAACCTAGTTTCTGAAGGTGGCCATACACTTCAGCCAGCAGTAAAAGGTGTATTGGGCCTCCCTAGATTTCGCAGACATCATCTGCCAACACTGTGTCGAACATGGGAAGGACAGGAGTGACAACAGTAATTGAAGGTGTATGGACACCTTACAGTATATTGACAGACTGTGTAACCTAAGGCTATGTTCTTGCACAGTAAAGTAAAGGCAAAATACATTTATACATTTGAGTGAAAAATGAAGTCTATGAGGAATTGACCATCAGTGCAAAAACAGTACTGGAAAACAGCAGTAATAGAATACAGGTGTAAAAATAATGAAAAAGATTTGTCCAAAAACAACCTGTTGTTTGGTTTAATTTGTTCACACATTGTTTTCTTATTACTGTATATATTACGACCATATTGGTATTATTTTACTGTGTGTGAACATAGCCTAAGTCTGTAGTTATCTATTATGGAGGGGCAGAGGAAATACAGTAAAGGGGGACTATCAGCAATTTAGACAAATTTTATCTGCTTATAGCCCCCTATTGCGCAGGAGGCACTTAGGCCTGTGCACTTAGTGGTTTACTCCTCGGTCTAGTAAGTCCGTTAGGAGGACTGTCCCGCCGCCATGGAGATGGTCCGCTCCCACCCCCAGCCAGCTCGCTCAATTGACTATAATTAGAAGGGGGGGGGGGGGGGGCGGCCCGGGACAGATCAGCGCTGTGGGAGGGGGTGGTATAGCGCTTCAAATGGACCATGGAGTAAACGACTAAGTGCACGGAAATGGCGCTGATGATGAAGGTAAGAAACTCACTCTTATCCTCAGCGCCTCTTGCGGAGTGCTAACCTGCTGATAGTTCCCCATTACCAGATAGCTGTAGGATCAGACTACACTCAGGTTTGTTTGTAGTCTGGTACCCTGGAGATACATATGCATGCATATAAGTAGGGATGGTCCGAATCTGCTGAGGTTCGAGTTCGTACAAACCCGGCCTCTCGGCAATGATTCCCGCTGTCTTAAACCTCCTTGGAGAGGGTGGATACAGCGAGAGGACCACCTGGAAAACCGGGATACAGCCACAGCCATAGGCTGTATCCTAGTTTTCCAAGCGGTCCTCCCGCTTTATCCACCCTTTCCACGGAGGTGGAAGAGATCGGGAATCATTGCAGAGAGTCCGGGTTCCCTACATATAAGCCATATATACAGATTATGAAAATAAATGTATCCAATGCCTTTTCTACTTTTTAAATTTGCTTAATTTTCTTTTTTTTTTATATGTAAATTAAAACCGGAAAAAAAACCTCATATATTACTTTGTAGTTTACATTTTCACCACCTTTTTAAATGTTTTAGAGCTTTAGTTTAGATTTCTCTCTTTTGGCCTCTCCTGTGTGGCAGCACTAGTGTCAGGCATTTCAGCCGTGGAATGGTGTTAATAAAGAGTGTTAAATGAGAAATCCAAACCACTGCCTGTTGTTGGGCAGCAGACATCTCCTTATGTAAGAAGTAAAAAAAAATATCTTTTGTGCTGAAGTAAAAGCTGCCATGAGGCAAGGAGACAGGAATGCAGGATGGATTTTGTTAGAAGCAAATATAGCTTGTATTTAACAGAAATACATCTGTGCATCTCTTTAATTGTACATCCAGCTACCCAGAAAAAATCCATTCTTGTATTACCAGACAGAGGTTCGTATGGGCCTTCATTATCTCTCTAGATTCCTGTAAATGGACTGTAAAACTAATGAATAATCCAAGTAAATAGGAGTTAAATCTAATTTCACTGGAAGTTATATTGTGTAAGTAGTGACCATGTTTCGGCATTATGAATATTTGTCCCAGGCCACGCCTATACAGTTTGGCGTTTGTTTTCCGATTTAAACTTACCTTTCCCCTGTCCACAGGATTGGGGACAAGTATGAGATTTGGGGGGGGGGGGGGGGGGGAGTCTGACATCCATACCCCTGCCCCCCCCCCCCCCCCCCCGCTCCTTTGTTTTGAATGCAGCCACAAGTCAGCCCATACAGCATCACTTTCCAGCAGCTCCATAGAAAATTTATGTAACTGATGTAACTGCAGGTCAGGCGCCAACCTGCAGCTCTATTCATATCAAATCTAGAGGATGGGGGGGCAATGGAGGTGCTCAATACAGTGAATTCCTATGTGCATTGTCCCCTTGTAAATAAAATAGGCAAAAAGAGTCTGTGGAGGCTCAATTAAGAGTCTCACAACAACTGTCTTTGTTTTCCCTTGTCACATCCTGATGGTCCTTTTACATGGAACGATTTATCGTTCGAATTTGCACGATAACGATCAAATTTGAACGATAATCGTACGTGTAAACGCAGCGAACGATCAAACGACAAGCGATAAATCGTTCATTTTGATCTTGATCTTGTTCACAAATCATCGTTGATCATTTGCAAAAGATTCGCAGATGGTTCAGTGTAAACATTCTTTCAACGATTTCCCCTATGTGTGAGATAGGCTTAAACGATCGCAAAACGATCGCATAGCGAATTTTCCGTTCGATGTATTGTTCCGTCTAAACGCTGATCGTTATAAAAAAAACATAGTTCATTCAAAATCGTTAATCGTGTGATCGGGCGAATTATCGCTCCGTGTAAAAGTACCATTAGACTTATACATTGAGCTGGATATTGACTGAAACGGCCACTTAATATGGTGGTTTTGGTGGTGATTAAAGGGGTTATCCAGCGCTACAAAAACATGGCCACATTTTTCCCCATTTTTCCCCATTTTTCCCCACTCTTGACTCCAGTTCCGGTGTGGTTTGCAATTGAGCTCCATTTACTTCAATGGAACTGAGTTTTAAACCCCACCCAAACTGGAGGCAAGAGTGGGTAAAAGTAGCCATGTTTTTGTAGCACTGGATAACCCCTTTAACCAGTTCCAAAAAGGTCCAGGCACTTAAACCATTGTCACAGCCCCTCTGATTAACATTACTAAGGGTACAAGTGCTTTACATTTAGCATAATTGGACATATCACTATACAGCGGAAACAATCATAGTCATAGTATGTTACCTGGTTTAGATTAGTGTCAGCTATGTTTACCTATTTATTTTAATTGATTTACGCAGCATAACATCTGCAGCATATACACTACCTGTAAACGTAACCTTTATGGTATACCATATTGTGCCCAAATAATACAAGCATACACTGCACTAATAACCATACTATACAGTATATTCCCTGGACATCATGGTCAAAATAAAAAGCCAGTCTTTATAAACTAGTCAGAGGGTCTTCTCAGAGGGTCCTTGACCATCCATTTAACCATGTGTTTTATGTAATTGACCCCCTTTGCTTCCTGCCAAATAGTTTCCCAGTGGACTATGGTGAGGGCTCATGTTATAAGAAGGGTCTTTTACACTGCCGCAGTGGTAATTGTATAGATCTTTGCTGCATCTCATTACCGCAGTCTCTAAAACAGCAAAGATTTACTGGCTCTACACTTTTACTGCAAGATAATAAGCTTGATATAATAAGATTTAGGTTTAATCTTGTAAAGTAGCATTTAATTAGCCTATTTATTGCTTTGGCACATGCCTAGGAAAATCATTTGTGTAATACCATGCTGCTCTTACGCCGAGTATTTACAGTAATTTGTCATCCAAAAAGTTTATTGTTGCTGTCTGGAACGAAAGGATTCTGCACCATGTAATGTGCGAAATTAATGACTAAAATGGCTATTAAGATGTAATATGTAAATGTAAGATGGAAATAAAAAAAATCAAAGGTAAGCATCACTATAATATATTTACATTGCAGACTAGAACAATGTAAAATATTCAGTGACAGCAGGTATTAAGTGACATCTTGTTTTATTCTCCAATCACATCAAAAGCTGCCTTTGGATTTCTGCTTGTTTCCTGCTGCCAAGGAGCAGTGCACCATGGGAGCAAAACTGTCAAGTGTAGACAAACGCAGTCGTGTGTTAGAGGATGCATATGGTGAAGGTTATAAAACACAGGTGGTAAAGGTTACATTAAACATTCTGCAAAGTAATAAGCAATAATGTAAAACATGTTCACACAGTATTTCTGTCAGTCTTTTGGTCAGTATTTTTTTAACCAAAACCAGGAGTTGGTTGAAAACATAGAATCTTTCCAATATAATTTTGCCCTTATTAATTCCTGATTTGGTTGATAAAAAGACTGACAGAAATACTATGTGTGAACATAGCCTAAAGGGTTCCTGTCAACTATGTTATGTTGTCCTTGTCAAGAGCAGTATAGCATATGAGCATACATGTTGTTTCCAGTGGACTTACCCTTATACCAATATGTAGTCTAGATGTCACATTCACAGAATCTACACCTGCTAGCTGGCAGCATGAGGCAGTCACTAAAGGGTTAATATTCTGAACATTGAAACAATATACAATGTTAGAAATGTACTCTATGCTAATGCTTTTTTGATATGATATGATCCTTAGTTGTAAGTATGATTTATATGGAACTCCGACCGAAACAGGCAGGTTTCCCGCACAGTCACTGACGTTGCAGGAGTTGCAGGATGCCAGCAGGTGTCAGTGTGTGGTGCCGCTGCGGCTGTGGGGGCACGGGGATGGGTAAGCATAATTTTTTATCATGCTCCCCTTTATTCATGGATTTCAGCTGGAGTTCTGCATTAAGGACCACAATAGATCAGAAATGAGTCAGTGGAGTACCCTTTGCAGTATTGTTTGTTGTTTTGCTGTATATAAGAAATATAGTTATTAAGTGTAAATGAACAGAAATGTTTCTTTATTTCAAAGTGTAACTGCAATTGGAAGAAGCCGGCTGAGGTAAGGTGACGTGCCAGCTAAACTGCTTTTGTTGTGTTCTAGTAAATAACAAAGGCTGTTTACTTTTTATTAAATACTAGAAAAAAAATAGCAAAAACCTGCGGCGCTCCTATCTACCAGAGTACATGCACCTGCTGCGTGAATTCAAAAACAGATATCTGTCTTCTCCGCACACTGAAAAACTACCATACAAAACACTTATTTTGAATTCCACACGATAATCAATATAAGTGCTTTGTATGGTTGGTTATTTTCATTATTATTACACAATGAATATTATTATGAAAACAACTTCTGTAATAGTTTTATTGTTTTTATTGGCTTTAGACATGTCATCGCTGCTGTGTTACTAAAATCCTGGTACCCTACAATTGAACTAGGAAAACTGTGTCCTCTTGTTGAGCCCCTAGCAGTCAGCTTTAATATATAGGAAAACCTACTGTAGCAGTACTGTCCAAATCCGTTGCAGCACCACCACAGGGGGAATTAGGAATTGCACAGGTCTCAAAAAAATATTTTCCAGAGTGAGAGATTCCCTTTGAAGATTTCCTTCTTTTTGTAGGCTATGACTTTCTCCTTCTTTACTTAGCTCTGGCTGCACATGCCAGGACATGCTAAAAGGACCAGTCATGTTTTATAAAGTTCTGTTCAACTAACGTTTTAAGGCAGTTTACAGATGCTACCATCATTGCGGAAAGATAGAATCTTCCCCATTATGTGCTGCTGCTAAGGATGAAAGTGAAAAGGTTATAGAAACTTCATCTTGGTGCATTTATTTATACTAAATCCTTCTCTGAGTAAGAAGGCAAACGTCATTGTTACTTTTAATTTAAAAGAGATTTCTTTTTCCCTTTGTCCCACCCTAGGTATTTATATATTTTCTAGTCGTATAATGGAAAAACACAACACTTAGAGGGACATTTACTAAGGGACATTTACTAGAGGGACATTCATTAAGGAGTGTAATGTGTGTGACTCTTCAAAGAGGACTGGTGTATATTTTGTTCCAATATTTAATTAAAATATTGCACTACCATAGTGAATGTATCAAAGTAAAAAGTTGCAAAAATTGCGCAAGCATATTTACCTGGTACGAGACGTAGGCCTGCACCTGTTTGTGAGACTTGATAAATGATAAATTGGGTGCTAATCCTGGATTATGCAAACTTTTTGGTAAATACTCAACAGCAGGTTAAAAAAAATGTCACATCTAAAAAATATTCGCCAGTCAAATACTGGTTCATAAAATAGGCAATTATTCACCTAAAAATAGGCGCAAAACCCTTAATAAATGAAGCAGCAGAATGCGGGGAAGTTAGAAACCTGATGGCCAAGACTTTAGGGCATTTTTCTAGAGGAGGTATCATTTTTAGTGAAGTGATTTACAAATATGTTAGAAGTCATATAGGCTATGAAACAAATGAATAATGTTTGAAATAATGTTTGACCATTTAATGGGGTAAAGCAGAGAAAAACAGAAAAACAGCCTAGCCACAGACACATACACACCCCACACATAGACACCCTTTGCCTATTGAAGTGAACAGGAGCTGAGGTTACTGTACCTTGGTGGTGTGGCTACACAGGGATAGGAGCCATCTACTTCCAACTATTCTCACTGTACTGCAGGTGCGATCAGATGATCGACATGGACATCAGGTGCCGGTACAACACTGGTCAAATATTGCTAGCCAATCCTGTGGATAGGCTATCTATTGTCTTTTCCTGGATACACCTTCAAGTAGTCTGGAAGGACTTTTCTAGCTACTAGAAGGGCATATTGACTGCTTCTTCACTTTTTCTACTTTCTCTCCTCTGCAACAACACAATGAGGAAATACAGTTGGCTGATTTAGATGTTTTGTTCTTTTTTGTCATTGCTATGTAACTGATTTTTGGTTTTAAAAACAATAAACCATCCCACAACTTCAGATAAACGCCACATCCTTCTTTTATTACTGCCATAAATCATCTGCATGTTTTCTTGTAGAGGCAAAACTATATCCAGTTGTTATATGAAGAAATAAATCTGTTATCAGTTTTACATCAGCCATACATTTCTTTAATGTTATATTTTGATGGCTGAAGAATAACATTGGAATTCCCTATTTGAAGGCTGAAGAGAAATATTCATTGAACATGCAGTCTCTCACATGCACAATCCCACATCTTATGTAATGATACATTATTATCTTTGTTGTCATGGCAGAGAATACTTAGCCTTTTACCTTTTTTCTGCATTTTCATGGATCTGGTATTTTGAGTTAATAATATATTTTTGTGGGGTCATATGTAATACAAGACTGTATAGTTTTTGTATATAGAGGTTGGGTTATTGTATTATTCCTTTTAGTTGTCTTTTATGTTTTCCTAACAATTGATGCTGTAGGGAAAATGTATGGTCCATTACATGACGAAACCCTGGATAATAAAGTGGCGCACAGTGAGGACCTTTATTTCTATTATATCCATATGCTATTAGATCATACAAGTATTACAAAATCAATCTCTTTTAATAACGAGCATAGATGTAATTTTGTGCCATTCAACCTAAAGCAGATGTCGGATCTTTGAAGAATAACAACATAAGAATTCTTGCTCAGAAAATACTTTCACTGATGTTGCCAGCCCTCGTGTTAGCACCTTCTAGAGACCTTCTTAGGGGTGTCCCCAAGCTCAGGCATTAATGAAGATGGCATACATGTAGTAGTAGATATATGGTAGGTGGTGGATCCCACCTCGTGGACCCTTATGATGTTGGCCCTATGATTCCATTTTTATAATGACAGCAAGTGGCCCATATGCCTTCTTTGCTCAAGCACGTTTATATGATTCTTGGCATTTAATATAGCTCCTTTACCAGGGTGCATCACTAACGCACACCTTGAAATGGATTGTTTTTATGCATCCGATTGTAATAATCAAAGCACTACCATTGGAGACTGGTGTGAACAGAGAGGTCTTACATGATAGCTACCTGCATTAGGTGGAACTAGAGAACCAATATTTCTTTCTTCTAGAAGAAAACTAATTTACATACTTTTTTTCCGAAGGGAGCATTGCCTGGCCTATAAGGATGCCTACACCAGCTGGCAAGACAAGCACTGACCCAAAGATAACACTATGCATGTGTTTATACACATTGTTACCCCAAAAGAGTATTCCCCATAAACCACAGCATGTTCTTCATCTGTATTTTTTCTAAAGTAAAAATAAACCATAGGTTCTTCATTGGGTTTATTGGGCTTTACTAACCTCACAAATATACCAGGAAATCTAATGTATAGGAAGAATTGTCAATATTATATAATAGGCCAAAACATTCTAGAAGAGTAACGTTTAGCCATGTGTTTGGCTGATCTTTATGGCAATGGGTTCCCTTATATCATTGTTGTACATGTGAGTAAATTGGCAATGTGTCATACAGTTGTTCATATGGTGGCCATGGATTCAGCACACTCATTGGGGCGTTTTCCTATTGTATACACCAAATATGGTGAAATATGAACCTAAATATGAAATATGAGTCTAAAAAGGCTGAATAATGGAATTAAATTGAAAAGTATAATTTTTCTATGTATTCAAGAACACCTTTGGTGCTGCTAATAAATTATGAGTTGTCTGGTAGCACTGGCACATAGCCCCATGCTTAATAGAACAATATATCTGTCTTGTTTCTGGTTCTGTACAATCTAGGCTTTTGCTTGGCTCCCTGTACGTGACAGGAACAGACATGATGTGTCGCATGAACCATCTCCTTGGCAACATCTGATGCATGAGATGTGTTGTTTTTCATGTATTAGCTGTGGATCATGAAAGGAACTAAGTCGTGCAGTTGACTAATATCACAGTGTAGTATCACAAGCCATAGGGGACTAGTAAAGTGCGGAGCTAACAAGTACAATGTGTATTTTAAGGAAGCAATTCCAGGAAGCCCTGTCACTGAGGAAAACAACATGGAGGTCACCATCCTGTCATTATTAGAGAAACCTATTCCAGGCAACAATGCCAATTAGGTAGCGAGGCAACGGAGCTGCCTAAGGATAATCAAGGCTAGACATGGGCCCCACCTGTCTGGCACAGTGATGGGCTCCCTCAGATAACTGGCCCACTTACCTATGTGTCACAGTGATGACCTCCCATACATACCATGCCCACTTACCCATTTGATAAAGTAATGATCTCCCACAGATAATTAGCCAGCATAATGATATGACATTGTAATTATCTCCTGTAAATAACAGGTCCACACACTAATGACCTCCTGTAGATAACAGGCCTACTTACCCATTTGACATAGTAATGACTTCCTGTAGATAACGAGCATACTTACCCATTTAATGTAATAATGACCTCCCACAGATGATGGGCCCACTTACCTATCTGACACAGAAAAGAACCCCCACGACAGACAACTGGCCCACTTACCCTTCTCTTACAGTAGGGTATAGGCCCTTTTACAGGGGTTGATTATCGACAATGAACGTTTCTATAAATAATCAGCCCATGTAAAAGTGTCAGCAGTCAGCTGCCGAATAGAAAAGTGCCTGCTCATCGGCTGATCGCATATCCCTCTGTGTAAATAGGAGATGCCCGGCCGATAACGATGAATGTTACATGATACAGCAATCGTCCGTGCAGCCTGGACGGTTGTTTGTGCCATGTGAAGGCACTGGAAATGAACGCTGGACCTTAAAGTGACTCTGTACCCACAACCTACCAAACCGCTTGTACCTTCAGATAGCTGCTTTTACTCCAAGATCTATCCTGGGGTCCATTCGGCAGGTGATGCAGTTATTGTCCTAAAAAACAACCTTTAAACTGGCAGCCCTGTGCCAAACGGCCGTGGCCTAGGTTGTGTATGCATTAGGCTGGCACACCCTCTCTGTCCCTCCTCCCCGCCCTCCTCATCCTTAGGAATGCCCCAGGCAGATTGTCTCCTATTCCTCACCTGTGTCAGCCCCGCACATGGGCTGGATTGTTAAAGCACCTGTGCAATGTTCAGACAGGAGAAAATTTTCTAGGGGCATTCCTAATGATGAAGAGGGTGGGGAGGAGGGACGGAGGGGTAGTGCAAAGTTAGGGCACAGATACTGTAAGCCACGGCCTTTTGACACAGGGCTGCCAGTTTGAAAACTGTTTTTTAGGACAATAACTGCATTACCTGCCGAACGGACCCCAGGACAGATCTTGGATTAAAAGCAGCTATCTGAAGGTACAAGCGGTTTGGGGGGGGGACAGATTGGGGGTACCGAGTCGCTTTAAGACCAGTACATACTGTAGCATTGTGAGGTCAATAGTTTTGGATGAGGTTCCTTGGGTCCACTAAAGGAAACACCTTCTATGTGTCCAGAAAATATACATGTCCAGTTTTAGTGTCCAGAAAATATACATGTCCAGTTTTAATGTGTTCTTTATAGTAATCGTTATACACACAGCACACATGATCAATACCATTTAGGTTATTTTTTAATTTACCCACAAGATAAAGACCATAAGTAGTTGCCTGCAACATCTCCAAAGGGTGCTGTCCTCTGCTAGACCAGTATCCTAGGGTATGCTTGTACACTTTGGTAGCCAATGATAGTGACAGTGTGGAACATCATCACATTGAAGCTATGTTCCCAATACGGGAACATGCTGTCCTATATCAGGAAAGGTGTCTGTGTATTGATAATGACGGCCACCAGTAATGATCATGATCATTATTTGTGGCTGTCAATATTAACAGATGGCCTGCCTTTTCCAGCTATGATCCTGTAGTGGGAACATAGCCTTAAAGTGAAATGTATTCTTCTGATTTCTTACTGTTTTTTATGTAGAGAGTGTATTACAATTTTTACAGGTCATGACCAATTAGAGTCTAAGCAACTTTGCATAGAGCAGCTACTACTGAAGAAGCTTACATTACTTTAGCTGCTATAGCATAATTGCATAATTGATCAATTATATGCACAATGTAGGGAAGAAAAGATATGCAAAAAAGCTTTTACACCAGTAGTCTCGGATTCTCAAAAAATTGACTAGGGACATATGTATGCATCCTGACTTCCAAAAAGTATAAAGAAAGAAGTACTAGAACCAATTGTAATAGAACCAAGTTGTACAAGTAATATAGAATGTAAGCAATGCATTGAGTATAACAATCTTTCAGTCTAATGTTGTTGATTGTAGGACTAGTGCTAGGACTTGTGTGGACTTGGTTGCATTCTCAGTGCTCTCCCTGTGACCTTGGAAAAGTTGGCTGAACATACTGCCAGACCAGTACTGTAGTAAAAGCCAAGTACAGAAGACATTGAATTACTGTGACCCAAATCTATTCAGAGCAGGGCTGTAGAGCTTCTGTATCACAGAGGCTGAGCAGTCCATTGACAAGTGAAGCCATATCAGCCCGTATCGGCGATAAGATTTACAATGGGCAAGAAACATACATAAAACAAGCAAGGTACCATATACATACAAACAATACGTGCAAACTGGAATATACACTCACTGGCCACTTTATTAGGTACACCATGCTAGTAACGGGTTGGACCCCCTTTTGCCTTCAGAACTGCCTCAATTCTTCGTGGCATAGATACAACAAGGTGCTGGAAGCATTCCTCAGAGATTTTGTCCATATTGACATGATGGCATCACACAGTTGCCTCAGATTTGTCGGCTGCACATCCATGATGCGAATCTCCCGTTCCACCACATCCCAAAGATGCTCTATTGAATTGAGATCTGGTGACTGTGGAGGCCATTTAAGTACAGTGAACTCATTGTCATGTTCAAGAAACTAGTCTGAGATGATTCTAGCTTTATGACATGGCGCATTATCCTGCTGAAAGTAGCCATCAGATGTTGGGTACATTGTGGTCATAAAGGGATGCACATGGTCAGCAACAATACTCAGGTAGGCTGTGGCGTTGCAACAATGCTCAATTGGTATCAAGGGGCCCAAAGAGTGCCAAGAAAATATTCCCCACACCATGACACCACCACCAGCCTGAACCGTTGATACAAGGCAGGATGGATCCATGCTTTCATGTTGTTGACGCCAAATTCTGACCCTACCATCCGAATGTCGCAGCAGAAATCGAGACTCATCAGACCAGGCAACGTTTTTCCAATCTTCTACTGTCCAATTTCGATGAGCTTGTGCAAATTTTAGCCTCAGTTTCCTGTTCTTAGCTGAAAGGAGGGGCACCCAGTGTGGTCTTTTGCTGCTGTAGCCCATCTGCCTCAAAGTTGGACGTACTGTGCGTTCAGAGATGCTCTTCTGCCTACCTTGGTTGTAACGGTTGGCTATTTCAGTCATTGTTGCCTTTCTATCAGCTTGAACCAGTCTGCCCATTTTTCCTCTGACCTCTGGTATCAACAAGGCATTTCCGCCCACAGAACTGCCGCTCACTGGATGTTTTTCCTTTTTCGGACCATTCTCTGTAAACCCTAGAGATGGTTGTGCGTGAAAATCCCAGTAGATCAGCAGTTTCTGAAATACTCAGACCAGCCCTTCTGGCACCAACAACCATGCCACGTTCAAAGGCACTCAAATCACCTTTCTTCCCCATACTGATGCTCGGTTTGAACTGCAGGAGATTGTCTTGACCATGTCTACATGCCTAAATGCACTGAGTTGCCGCCATGTGATTGGCTGATTAGAAATTAAGTGGTAACGTGCAGTTGGACAGGTGTACCTAATAAAGTGGCTGGTGAGTGTAGATGACTTCATATTCCTCCATGCTAAGACTTTTGGAGAGTTACATTTTTTACATGACCTGATGTAAATTGATAAACATAGATCCTAGAAATAAACTATCTATTAAATCAGTTTTTTTTGTTTTTTTTTAATGCTGGACTTAAAAGTGTCCCTGCAGTGCCAAGGCTCTAAGGATTTATGTAGAAGCACACTGTCTCTACATAAGGGCCAGTTCACATGGAATAAAAGGGAATGGAACACAATGGGAATCCTGCCAGCCTCCGTGTCATACAGGCTGTCTATAGGAGAGCTTGCTGCCTCCTTTCTCCGCATGTCAATTTTTTGAGTGGAGAGGTGCGGAGAGTGGGGACGTGTGAGCTCTCCCATAGACACAGAGTCTGGTGGGATTCTGTGGCAGAGTTCAATTGCGGAATTCCGCCTCTTTTACTCCATGTGAACTGGCCCTAAATCCTGTGTGCACTGGAGCAGACCGGAAACATTTTTAATAGGGCGCATGCAGAGGCTACGCCCCCTCTGCAGGCTGCCGCACTCCCTGTTACATCCTTTCCCGTCCCTCTGGCAATAGCGGCACAGAGAGCCCACTAGCAACTAAATTATTTGCAAAACAAGTATTTGCAAATAGATTTATGAACAAGTGGGTGCCACATAATAAATGCCCCTCATAGTGTCTTCTTATGATGAGATACTTATTGGCTGTGTTCACAAAAACTACAATATACAGCAGTTGACCTTAATCAGAACTCCCAGAGTAAGGACATATAATTGTATGAGAAATTGTAACAAGGAGGCACTTTAAAAAACAACAACTTTTCAGTAGCATTTGACCCTGCTGGTTAGTTCGTGGCTCATATAAAAGCCTCAGAGGAAGAAGTTTGTTTATCTGGTCTATTGAAGAATTCCATCATAAGGAGCAGAAAGTACCTCTCACACTGTCATTTAGGAAACCACTAGACCTGCTGCCTTTTATTTTAGCATTGATCACCCTCTTGACTTTTATCGTCTTCATTTGTGAACATGTTGAGAGCTTTAGGATTTGTATGACTCACAATCCAAACCAAGACTTCCGCTCTGCCGGTATACGAGGCCGAAAACTAGAAAGGAGCCGAAGTTTAAGAGACACCTCACTTCATTTATCTATTCATACTGAATTCACCATTATCATGCCAAAGTTTGGAATAGAAATTTTAGCAGTTCATGTCCCTAATTTTCTTGTGTCCCCATGGTCTCCTCCCTCTGAACTATTCACTTTTAAGCCATTGCCAAGAGAAGTGGAGGAAGGGAAGTGACAATGTTCTGAATGTTTCTGCTAGGGCTGGAATACTGACATACAGGAGCTTAGACCAGATTTATACCAACTACTGAAATCTCTGCTAATCAGCGCAATAAAGGGCTCGTAATGCCCCAGATATAGCATCAGCAGTTCATCCATATGAGTGATAAATGGGGCTAAGTTGTAGTACTGGGCTTATCACCATTTATATGTAGGGGCTTTCCTTATGTAAACAATCAATTGAATATGATGCTTGCCATGGCGACCGCTTTATTTTGGAGCCCAACTGAACAAACAATGAGAGACCACCAGAAAAGTTTATTAATAATTGATCGGGGGTGCTGAAACCCGGCTCCCCTGCTGATCGGCTGTTTTGCACCCTCACTTTAGTGGAAAAGGAGATAAAAGCAGTTGGCTCTGTTGCCTGTGTAACAGCAGTGCCAGTGTCCTGCAGCCTTGACTCCCATTGACTTCACTAGGAGCAGAGGTTGCAGTACACTGGTACCACCGCTTCACAGGAAATAAAGCCAACTGCTTCAGACTCCATTCTCACTGCAGTGCGACTGCCTAATTGGCTAATCGGCAGAGAAGACGGGTGTCGGCACCACGTCAATCAACTATTGATAGCCTATCCTGTGGGACCAGCTATGAATTGTTTTATCCTAAAAAACCCTCTTTAAGGTAATGGCCCATTAAACTAAGTAGCATTAAACTTCCATGGTACTGCTCACTATGGACATCAACCATGTGATTTTCAATGGGTAGAGGTAATTTCATATCTGATTGGAATTGCTCTCTATAGATGTGTATGGAGGCTGTATTTATGACCATTAACATATTTACTTTCAATTCTGGTAATATTTTAAGACATCGACTGTATTTGTAAAGATATATAATAAAAGCTTGTGAACAAGCCATAACCCAAACTGTAAGGCCACACGAGTTTTTACTTTTTTTTTTAATTGTGTATATGTATGTATTCATTTATTACTATTGGTTTCATAAGTTTATAAGTGTCATTTCTAATTGCAGCTCACGCAAACATGGCTCTTTGGCTTCTCCTGGCATCGCTGGCACTAGTCTTTCCAGGTGGCTTCCTCTCTGCAAGTGAAGGTAAGTAGTTCCATTTCTATTATTTCTAGAATCATTTCTAATGGTGCGTTTACATGGAACGATTATCGTTAGAATTTTCGCGATAAAGATCGATAATCGGCCTGTGTAAACACAGCGAACGATCAAGTGACGAGCGAGAAATCGTTCATTGTGATCTTTTAATACGTTCTCAAATGGTTGTTGGTCGATCGCTTTGTGTAAACAGTCTTTCACAGATTCAGATGTGTGAGATGGGCTTAAGCAATCTTAAAACAATCGCAATAACAATTTTTTAAACGAGTTTTCACTTTGTCTAAACTGATTGTTATCAAAATCTAATTGTTGCTTCAAAATCGTTAAACGATCAATTGGGCGAATTATTGCTCCATGTAAACGGACCATTAGTCTCCTGCATTCTGATACAATTTAGTTTAACACATTAATTTTTATGTGTTATATTCAGGTTTATCATTCTTTCTGGTTCTCAGTGTACATAGGGTGGGCCTTGTCGCCTTATTTGTTACAGGAAAGGCCATATTTTGTTTGAGGTTATCCAGTCTGCTTTATAGGAGGCCCTCAGTAGGGGGACCCTATCTATGACATCTATATAGTTTAACATGGGTCATGACATTCTCATAATAAAATTACAACTTTTTGTATAGTTTCATAGTCATCAGCCTCTATATTTTGCTTATAGCTATCCCTCATATTGTGGACGGGGTGACCACAGATACAGGATTTCATTGGACCTTCATTTTAAATGTAGACCAAAATGAAGTCCAAAATAGTATTGTCGATAGTAAGGGTATATCTAAACAGTGTGAGGTTGTTAGATTTAACAACACACAAGTTTGAATGCTGAGAGATATTATGTGCCGAAGTTGAAATAATCCATTTAATTTTTTAATTCATATTTTAAGAACTATGCCTAAATAGGTGTTAAACAAAACAATAACACAAACCTACCCTCCTTGGTCCCTTCACTTTAATGGAGCTCCCAGTCCCAATGTATATCGCTTCCTGGATCAGGGTCAATATGTGCAGTTGGCCGCTCAGCCAATCACATTGCCAACCCTGAAGTGCTGCGCAGTGGGAGTTCTATGACAGCAGCAGCAGGGGGAGAGAGGAGGGTAAGTATAGGTTATTTTTCTATTTAACACCTGCCTGGGCATAGTTCTTTCTTTCTAATTTTTTTTTTATTGTAAATCAGGTCCAAATGGTTTGGACAACACCCCAAATAAAATAACATCTGTAAATAATCAGACTGGTGTACAGAAAGGCAAACAAAAACCACGTCAGGAAGACAATAAAAGTTTTGACACTGTACATTCATATTCTGTATCATTTGAGCGGAGCATGCCCACCCTATTGGGGCCTGTAGGTTTTAGTCAATATAGAGGTATAAACTGAAATAGAATGTAGCAGAGGAGCGGAAATCAGGAGAAAATAAATGACTGGGAGAGACAAGGGGGAAGGGGTAGCAAGGAAGGATGGAAGGTACGTAGCGGCTTGTTCAGGCATAGTCCAGAATACCTCTATAATGCCTGCCCTAGATAGACTATGAAATATGTCTGTGCCCAGTATTGTACACTATTTGACTAGTCGTTGGTTGATTTTCCTCCTTATGGAATTGTTTGAGGACATATATCCTGTTCTTTCACTCAATTTCCCATTCTCACCTGTTCACCGGTTCATAACTCAAGGATGGCCCAATACAGCATGTTATACTCTTATTTTTCCTGCAATGCTCTTTTTCTCTTATTATTATTATCAGAATTACTTACCATCCCCGAACCTATTGGGTCATACCAAAAATGGCCGGGTCATAAGAGAATAAATATGGAACGCAACTCAAAAATTATTTGATGAATTAAACACTGTGCAAAGACAGAACTGACACACAATGGGTTGCCACGAAGAACTATAAGGGAACTCTGGGTGGCCTTCTATCAAAATTCTCTCTTGAACATTTACAGCATCAGGGGATAACATGTGAAGCAAACCACAGGCTATAGACCCGTAAATAATCTTGAAAGGTTTCTCTCCAGGGTAACGCTAAGAATTTCTATCCTCATTATATTTGTTTCATTGTTGTCTCTCTTGCATCCTGAAGTGCAAAACTCGGAACGAACTTTCGAAGTAATCTTGTTGTTACTGCTTTATTATTATTATTATTATTATTTGTTGCAATTATTTAAAAAGGCCAAAAAATATGTGATAAAAAAACTAGATTTTGCTCTATCAATCAGCCTTAATCCATTTGTACTAAAATCGTTCCTGGTCGTTCGCTAATATTTTGGTCGGTTTTTCAACGGTTCGTCTAAACAGTTGTTCGCAGGTTCACCCTGGTGTGTGGGTAGGCCTTTAAGACATGAATGATCTGTTGAAGGATATAAAATTTTTGGAGCAATTTATCTCATCATGTAAACGACAATGGTTTCAAACAATCACTAAATGATCTTCAATGGACTGTTTAAGCAATTTATTTGCTTGTGTAAAAGGACCATAACTCAGCTTTCCAGTTTCGGGGGCTAAAAAAACCACACCAAAGAGCTTAGCTTCTTGGACCTAAAGGGTGGGATATATGCATGTGCACCAGAGCAATCAGTAAGCCTAACCCGTGACCATTGAGTAAAATTCCAAACTATAAAACTGCCAACAGTTTCCATTTTCACAGATGTTAAATCTTTTAAATGCAATGTAATTTTTGGACTCTTCACTAAGTCCTTCTTATATATCATCGTCTTCACCTCCTACTTAATTTTATTTATTTTTTTACTTACTGTTTGGAAAAAATATCTTTCCAAACCCCAGATTGAAGGTTATAAATTAGGATTCTTAATAAATATTTTAAATTCTCATTGTGAAGCTTTATGCATGAAAAAGAACCAGACCATGATACTAAACGTCATGCTTCTTTAAGATCCTGTGAAAATGCCAGAGAGTTATACTCTGTATATCACTGAACCAAAGGAATGGAAAGATCTCTGTAAGGGGAGAGATTGCAGGCATCATGGCTGTAGGCCAGCACTGTGTTCGCTTATGCGCACTTGTATATTTAGAATTGTATATTGTGAAGGCACCAATGTAACAGTAACGCTATACATACTGCTATCATGAACTATTTGTGGTCTCATGTACAGAACAACACATCAATGATGTTATAAGCTTTACATCTGATAGCAAGAGGTATGGGGGAGTTGGAAAGAAGTATGTTGCCGAATCAGACCTGCTAAAAAAAGAAAATTAAAGCGACTCTGTACCCACAATCTGACCCCTCCAAACCACCTTCAGATAGCTGCTTTTAATCCAAGATCTGTCCTGGGGTGCGTTTGGCAGGTGATGCAGTTATTGTCCTAAGAAAAAAACTTTTAAATTTGAAGCCCATGCCAAATGGGAGTATCTTTGCCCTAACTTTGCACCACACCTCCGTCCCTCCTCCCCACCCTGTTCATCATTAGGAATGCCACTGAAACATTTTCTTCATGCTGAACATTGCACAGGTCCTTAACGATCCAGCCCATTTGCCGGGCTGCCACAGGTGGGGAATAGGAGAAAATCTGCCTGGAGCATTCCTAATGATGAAGAGGGTGGACAGGAGTGATGGAGGGGTGGTGCAAAGTTAGGGCACAGATACTCCGGTTTGGCACAGGCTTCAATTTTAAAAGTATTTTTTTAGGACAATAACGGCATTCCCTGCCGAATGGACCGCCGGACAAATCTTGGATTAAAAGCAGCTATCCGAAGGTACAAGTGGTTTAGGGGGGGGGGGGTCAGATTGTGGGTACAGAGTCACTTTAAGAAATTCAAGTGATAAATGCTCCTCAGTTGAAATGTATTTACATAAACCAAGAATTTAATGGTCACAATAGTTAGTAGGTGGAACATGATATGTAATGTCCAGAGGTTGTGATCAGTCTGAGGATATGTTCGCACACAATCAAAATGACACCCGTTTTTATTGGACAGCCATCTCTGAATTGAGCGGCTGCCGTGTGCAGACGCATGCATTATGCATCCTCCGGCTTTTGCCTCCGGCGCTCTATAGAGATATCCCTGCCCCCCCATTAACCCTGGCTCTGCAACAGAGTGCCCCCTTGTAGGGGGGCAGCCCCCAGCTCCTCTGTACATGTGCAGCACTATAGGACAGGGGTAGGGAACCTTGCCTCTTCAGGTCTTGCAAAACTACAACTCTCATCATGTCTGGGATATCCCTTCCCCTGTTATAGGGGTTATCCCCAAGTCCTGCTGCCCAAAGTAGAGAGCTCTGGTGTGCTGCTGCCCCCCTACATTGATGGCCCCCTGTAATGCCATATAGGAAAAAACTGATGACAACTGATAGAACTGATAGAAACTGATAGTTTTAAAAGAAAAAATGGATAGTAAAACTGATGACAACTGATGCCTTTTTAGCATCAGTTGTGACATCAGTTGTGGTCAATTTTTTTTTACAAAAAAACGGAAATGGATGCATCATATATATGTAAACCCAGCCTTAGTGTGCATATAGAATGAACTGTCAGTCATTGATTGGGACCACCCACTGAACTCCTAAGCCCAAAATGAGCAGAGATTTAAATAAATAAATAACATTGTGTATCAGCATCTTCTGCTTTATAACATGATATTAGGCTGCATGTTTAGTGTGACAGGTTCCCTTCACATCCAAGTATGATCCTTCCTGACATCAGCATAAGCCCAAAAGACAAAGATGTAGCCAAAACTTGCTGAAAAGCAGTCATAACTATCGCCCCCTGCAGTCTGTAAATTTAGCTCAGCATGGGGGGAAGGATTAGTTACACTAAATTTCTAATCCTTCAAATCCATCTGTCTTCAGGGCAGCCCTCCAGGACCACTTGATGCCTGTGATGAATAGATACCCCATTTAAGTGTAATTGAGATATAACTATGTTGATATCAGTACTTAGGATGAACTGTCGGAATAATGTGATGAGCGGAGTTCCCCCTGAACCCTGGCTGACGTCCAGCCACAATTGTATCTGAGAGAAAGAGGCTTGTGAGAAAAATAATCTGAAAGTTTCTGATAGTAAATTGTATTTTACTGTGAATATACGTAAATTACTGCAGAATGACTTGTCACAAACCAGATGGATAGATATCATGACCCAAGAGCCAGTACGCCATCCCTGGAACCTTTGAATAGTATAGTACAGTGATTGCTAACCTTTTTAGATGCCGAGAGCCCAAACTGCATAACAAAACCTACTATTTTTTTTCAAAGTGCCAACACAGCAATTTAACCTTAATACTGTAAAGAGCATGGACTCCCATCATTTTGAGGGGAGTGTGAGCTTTCCTGCAGAACACAGCAGTGCTCTATGTTTTAAGAAACACTAAATTCAAACTCACCTCACAGACTCAGGCAGCTCTCCTCTTTTTTTATCCGGCAGCATGTATTAGAGTCACTGCCTGTGTCTGAGGTTCTGGCCGCATTGAATGCACTTCTTAAAACCATGCATCCAATTAAATGGTGCACTTACCTGGGAATCCAGGACAATTGTTCTGGATTCCCAGGATAGAGCTGTACAGCTGTTGGGGGCTTCACATGCCATAGGTGCCATAGGTTTGCCACCACAGGTATAGTATAAAGCAGGGCTGAACAACCTTTATTGGTATGAGGACACCACTGTCAGATTATACCACCCTTAAGGGCCAAAATCAAGCTTATCTGTGAAATTTAGAGCATACTAGCCATACTAGTCACATCCATGGGCAGTGTCCCAAAGTGGGTGTCTACTGCTTTATTATAGTATGTTTAGGTTCTTACTTATGTGTTCTTATGCTCTGGAGCTGAAGGATGTAGTTCGCTTTCCCACCACTTGGTGTCACTATGTATTTTGCACTGTCTAGCACAGCTGAAGGAGATTCACTAGAAGGGTTAACTGTGAAACTATTTTTCTTATGGTCTGTGCCACCATCTGATATTTTAGTATTCATCAATCCCTGAGCTTGGTACTCAACAGTGCTCTTCCCTGCGTTCCTGTGGTCTATCACAGGGTAGAACCCTATTTTTCCTGCCCAAATTACCTCCTCCTACTCCACCCCACCCCGGGGGTAAATATATTGGGGTTGGAGCTAGTTGGGGTGTGATTCCAGATGTTTAAATCAGAGAAAGCCTACTGAGGAGATTCTACCAGGGCCTTATCTGGAGGCCAGGACTCATTTGTGGGACACTAATCTGAGTCAGAGTGTGCATGCAGATCCTTATTTCTTATTTCCTTACAGCGAAGTATATTCCCAAGTACAACTGTAAAATGTAAGGAACAAGTAGAAGGCATTATGACTGTCTGATCAGACTACACAGGATTTATTTGTAGTCTGTTAACATGAAGGCACATAGATTTGCTTACAAGCAATATACAGAAAACTTTTAATAAATAAAATGAAAACAAATGATAAAACCTTTAATGATAAGCCTTTCACCCCCTAATCAATGTGTTTGATGGTTCATAATAACCTGTAAGGTACCAGATTTGTGCTTGTTTTATAGTATGCTATACTTGTACCTTTCTATGAATGGATTGCATATCTCTTTTCTCTCTGTGCTGGAATATGATTGCCTTATTGAAAGTATTGATTTGTTTTGTACAGTTTTCCTATAATAGATACATAGTATATTTAGATTTGTAGACTATTTGGTTCTGCAATAAAAACTGAAAAGAAAAAAAGAGAACTCATCACAGTCAATTTATCATCATAAACAAGGACTGTCAGAGATAGGTGTGCTGTATACTGTAACTCATTGTACTGCATTTTCTGATATGGAACAGGGAACATCAAACATTTTGTCAAATCCCTCTTTGCTAACATATCATGGATTTTCGCTTTTACAACTCATATAATGATAGTTCTCATATTACAAAGAACAGTATCCTCCTTGTTCTATGCATCACAGTTGGGTTGTTTCTAGCGCTGATTTTAAAGGAAAATAACTTGTTTTTCTTGTTCTCGTCGCCTTTTGTTAGACCTCTCGTGATCATTCAGGGCGGACTGATGATAGACATGACAATCAGAAGGATGATGTGCTTAAGGTGTTATTGCACATAGAAAAAATGTCTGTTTGGTGAAGAACTTAGGTACTACTCCCAAGTGCTGTCAGAGCATGCTGGGAAGAATAGTTTTGGTAATTTTTTTATAGGTAAAGAGACCCAGCTCAGACATCAGTGGTCAAGGCCACTATTAGCTATAAGGGATATAATAAACCAACAACACCATCAATCAGGAGGAAAAGACACAATATGTAAAGATAAGCTTATCTGCGGACAGGTTCTTCTATTAGCCAGAGTGGCACAAAAATACTGATCCTTATGGCTAATAGGAGATATCAGAGAATAAATTGGTTACCTAGTTAATGAGATGAACACTCCCTTCCACCTATCCTGGTCTTCCCCTGAGTAACTGATGGGGTATTGTTTACAGCACTTACATAAGAAACTGCAATACTTATGTACGGCGACCTATAAGACTGTATTATGCCTCTGGCAGGGCTTAGTTAGCCAGACCCTTCTGATAAGTGCTGGCTCCTCTTGGATAGATTGTAGAGCAGTTGTGATATCTGGTCATTATATGATCACTGTATGCTGGTATTGGTTGTATGGTTCTTTGTGTATTGGAAGCGTACGGTTGTCAGTAGGTGAGAGTGCTCCTCTCACCCTGTGATTTGTTGCTTCTATTTTTTTTATATTTTGCTTCTATTCTTTTTTTATTTTTTTTTAATTTATGTGATTGGGGAGGGGCATGACCAAGTACATTTTCCACAGTATGCATTGTCCGCTACTATTTTTCTGTGATATGTGGGGGTAATATGTGGGCTGTTGCTGTTTGAAATCCAGGCCTGCTTTGTAGTATCAGTCCTGTCCTGAGCACATGCTAAGCCCCAACTCAGCTTTCCATAATTTGTCCTTGTCTGTCTGTAAGTAGAGACACAGTTCCCCTAACAACAGGCAGTGGACAGAAAACTGCAGAGAAGGTAGACACATAGGGGGCCCGGTATTAAGTGGCAAAATCGTATTTTGCAGCGGAAAGTGGCTATTTGCGAATAATTGTATTCGCTAATGGCCGTTTTGCGAATAGAATATTCCCAAAAGGCCACTTTCCACCTGGTACGCCAGTGGTGTGTGGAGGGGGTGGTATCGGCAAAAAATAAGCAGGAAACCTACTCCAGCTCTCAGCTGGCGTGGGGTTTCCTGCCGTGCACACTGGCGTGCACAGGATTTATGTAGAGGAAGTCCGCCTCTACATAAATCTCCATAGTTCGGGAGCTGCGGGGACATTTTTAAGTCTGGCACAGAAAACGCCGGACTTATTAAATGTCCCCCATAGTGGCCAAGACTTAAATGCATTTTTTTTGTAAATGGTTTACAAATAAAGTATGTTGAGAATTTTAAATGACAGTGCCCCTTTAAGGCTCGGTTCACACTAGTTTTTTTTCATCCGTTTTTTGTAATAGAAGTCAGTGGAAAAAAAGATGCATCCATTTTTCCATCCGTTTTTTTCATCTGTATTTACAAAAAACGTAGTGTGAACTCCTAAAGGGACACTGTCATTTCAAGCACCTGTCCTTCAGCAATTTTATTCCCAGCGTACTTGATTTGTAAATCATTTACCAAAAACAGCCGCTATAAGTCTTGGCCGCTATTATGTGTCTACCTTCTCTGCAGTTTGCTGTCCACTACCTGTTGTTAGGGGAACTTTGTCCATTTTTTTAACATACACAAAAATAAGGTCAGCTACGTTTTTGTATATGTAAAAAAAATGGATGCGTTTTGCTCAATTTTTTTTTTAAATAATATAAGTAAATGGAAAAAATGGATCAAAACGGATGAACACAAATGCATAGTTTGTCCATTTGTTTTTTCTTCCATTTTTTTGCAAAGAAGGATAAAAAAAAAAAAAAAAAAAACGATTGGAAAAAACGTAGTGTGAACCCAGCTCAACTATATAACTCATTTAACAGCATCATAACTGAACAATTGCTACATATTATAACTTTTTCCTTCACCTAAGTCATCTTGCATCAATAGGAAGGAAGATAGGGCAGAATGGCATTGCCCATTTACCCTTACATACCCTCTAGTTTTCATCTCTTGCAGCTTAGCGGGGACTTTGGAAAAAGAGCAAAATTCCAGGCATAGTACAGCTGCCACTTATGGCTCCCGGGTGATGGATATGCCATCTTGGGTCCCGTGCTGGTCTGTTGTTGTATTCTTAAAGCATAACACTTGTTGATACAGTTGTTGCATTGGCTTTGGCCTTGGTAACTGACCCTTTGTAATAGTAATTTGTTCATTACATGGATTGGACGTGATGAAAATACATGCAGCTAGGTTTGTTGACAGACTGGGTCACAAGAGATTTTGCCTCTGGCCAAAGATACAGCCGGTTACATTTATCTGAAAGAATTTATTTACTGCAAGATGGAATAGATTTCTGCACATACAAAACACACTGTAGCACATGTAGCCTTTTTAGCCAATTTTTGTGCCTGATCTGATCTTCTGTCCCAAATCACCTAATACCCAAGGTTGTATGGCCACAAATATGGACTTAGCTTAGGTTGCTCATGATCTAAATTCCACATTATCCTATCAGTATGTTATCCAGTAAAAATCTTTTTCTTTCAGATCAATTGGTTTCATAAAGTTATATCGAATTGTAATTTACTTCTATTTAAAAATCTTAAGTCTTACCATACTTATTAGCTGCTGTGTGTCCTGCAGAAAATGTTGTTTTAAGTCTGACACGGTGCTCTCTGCTGCCACCTCTGCTCGAGACAGGAACTCTCCAGAGCAGGAGCAAATCCCTTTAAAAAAAACCTCTCCTGCTCTGGACAGTTCCTGTCTCAGACAAAGGTGGCAGCAGAGAGCACCTTGTCAGACTGAAAACAACATTTCCTGCAGGACATACAGCAGCTGAAAAGCCTGGGCTACTGGAACAATATGTATGACGTGCCTTTTACTGGGCTACTGAAACAGTATATATCAGGAGCCCTTAGTGGGCTACTGGAACAATATGTATAACGTGCCCTTAGTGGGCTAAACCAGGGACATTATAAGTCACTCGTACACACAGGGTACTGGAATGAATACAGCTGCTGATGCTGATGCTGCTGTTATATCATCTATGTCTTAGCACTGAAACGTGCTTTTTATTCAGAGATGACTTTTTCGCTTGATCTTAGCCCTGAAAAGGACTTTTGGGTTCAGTAGTAAGCCTGCCTAACCAAAACACTACTAAAACCTCTCTCTCCCTGCTGCGAGATCTCTCCCTGGCTAGGTTGAAAGTTGAAAGCCAAGTATTTAAGATTCAAAGTCATGTGGTTCAGCTATCCAATGAGGGTAGACACCGTTTTCGCGCTGCGTGCGTACTCCCAGGGTCCCTCACGGCTTCCCTGCATGGTCATTGGATTAAAAAAAGCGCCAACTGCGATAGGAGGGCTTTCGAATGTTTCCCGCGTATTCGCCTCACTACTCGATTGAATTTGAATATTTATTATATTCGATCGAATACCTACTCGATTGAATCGTATTCGCTCATCTCTAGTGAAGAGCATTTACAAAGAGTATCCCTCACTGTGGAGGACAAATATGTCCATGCATCACACATACAGCCTTTTAATGGGAACTGCGTAATGACTTTTATCTCCTGTTGTGGCACTGCTGAAAAATGAACCATTTGCTGCTCTGGTTTCTAGCAGGGGGATACATTTTGTGCTTAGCTTATTGTCAGTCAACCTTTTAGCTGACCACGTGACATTAAAAATGACTTGAAATGCCTATTTTGACCCTTTCTGCATACTGTTGTTTAAAAATTATATGCAAACATCTGTCTGCAATGGCCAATGGCAAACTATTGTCTGGTTAAAACAAGATTTGCTCTATTGGATTTCAGTTGTCATCTGAAATTACATGTGGGTGATGCTCTGTCGCTGATCTGCTAGTTTAGCCTGGCATGCTGATGGTCAGATCACTTATACCAACCATCTGATGAACAATCTTTAGCCACATTCTGGCTGATGTTAGTCTTATTCCCATTAGCCAGCTATAGGGAAAAAATATTTTCCGACTAGATAGCCCCTTTAAACAGCAATTCTGTAATATTAGAGGACTGTTTTTTAGAGCAGTTCCCTGATATTATATAAAAGTGCGGATTCAGAATTTATGATTCCTATTCCCAATCCTGTAGCTCCATCTCCGGCTTTGTGCCAGTTCTGAAAATGTAAAAATAAGCTGTTGAAAAGTCCTGTAATATTAATTAAACAAAATAATATCTGCGAGTAAACTGCGTGGAGCTGGCCTGCCCTCCTGTGCTGCTTTGTATATTTAGTCCCTGAGCTAGCCAGTTTGGGTCAGATGAGGACAGAGACAGAATAATCTAGGAATAGGTCCAAGAAAATGGAACAACTTAAAAGCTATGAACCAAGCTCCAAAACCAATCTCTCTGTAGTGGAAAAGCAACATAACACATCGAGGCTTGTTTCTTTTTTTCCTGGACATTTCTAGCTTCTTTATTTTTCTATGGTTCTGAGGGCAGATCCGATGTCTTAAAACCAAGTATTGGAAGAATAGGGGTCAATGAAGCCACCGCAATGTCATTGTTGGTACATGTCCTGTAAGATGGTTGTGGCCCCATTTTCTGGATCTGATTTGTTAGGCCGGACTTAAATATTTCTACTGTGCTCCTCCACCAGTTCATATACAGCAAAACTGCATGGGATTTAACATCATTGCCCGAGGTGTTGCTGTGCGGTTATATTGGGCTGGAAAAAGGTGGTTGTGGACCACTGAAACGCATCGCCTTTTTTACCTTAATAGATTAATTATTGTGTCCACCATGGAATTTACTGCTATCCTTCTTGCCCGGCTGGTATCAGGATCTTTTCAGAGCAAACCGTGTTAAAAACAACACCTAAATGTGTATTCACTAGAGATGAGTGCAATTCAAGCATGCTCATGTCCGATCAATCGGCATTTGAATACTGGTGGGTGCAACCCTAGAGAGTCCTGAAAATACGAATAAAGCCTATGGCTAAGTTCACACAATGTTAAAAAATAGAGAAGAGGTGGCCGATTTTGATATTTAAAAAAAAAATTTAACAGACTGCAATGGCAATGCATTGAAATCAATAATAAGACGGACGTCCAATGCACATAATCTATTGAATAACGGACGTTTTTACCCCAGACGTCAAAATAATGAACATGATCATTATTTTCGGACGTCTTTTGCAAACAGCGGACGTTTTTTATTAGTAGTTCACACACAGTTTTTCATTTGTCACCGTTCTTTCTCCTTTTTTACTATTAAATTCAATAAACTTTTCAATTGAGCCACACCCAAAGGCCAATTAGTAACCAAACTAGAATAGTGTACAAACAGCCATCATTGCACTAAGGGGAGGCCAGGCTGCTAAATGACGTCCGTAATTTTAGACACAAAATGACAGAGGTCATTTTAAACTTGAGCTAAAAAAAAACATTGTGTGAACATAGCCAATGGTTGTATCTATGTTTTCCAGGCAGCCTAAGGCCTTATGCACGTGTTCAGTATTTTTTTCAAGTCCGTAGATTCCTTCCGCTATCCACCTGTACAATCCGCTAAAATGTACGGATTGGGCATATGTAATGCATCTGTATTTCCGGAATACGGCAATAGGGATCTGTAGATTACGGGACGTGTGAATAAAGCCTTAGGGTTGCATTCAATTTCTTTAGTCACTGGCATTAAAACACCAAAGAATCGGACTTGAGAATTCCATCTATCTATCACAACACTTCGAATGTCATCACATGCTATTATAGGAGGAGGCTTTGCCTCTAAGTAATGGATTGTATCCAATATGGCTTTAAATGGCGGGCAGGGGGGGGGGGGAGGGGGTCTATAGCAGCCCTCTATATTTTTCCATCTAGAAAAATCAATTTTCACTTTCCAGGCCCATTTAACATTTGTCTTCACAAGTTAACCTTCACTGTAACTAGCTAGCATTATACTGCCCCCTATAGAGAAGAATAAGAATCTGCCTAGCTAGATGGATTGTTCCATGTGCCTGTAGATTTTGCTCCCCTCCCCTCCCCTCTGACAGTGTATAGTGATCACACGCAGCCTGATCAATAACCTCATCACATAAGCTAACACTGCTGCCAGCACATTATAAACAGCCTTGCCTCTCTGGACATTCCCCTTCATCTGAAGTTTTTCTATTCCTGTCTTTTTCAATTGGGTTCAATGATTGTCACACGTTGTCATGTAATTCAGAGCTGGCTCCTGCAGCAGCTTTGCAGAGAGATTCTAGATCATATAACACAATAATGGAGAATTACATAAAAAAATAAAAAACATTTCATTCTGAACCTACAAGCAAATAAATCAATAAATAATGTGGATTCAGTTTTTTTTCTGCAAGCTATGTGTGTAAAGAGTGTAATCATTGTGTAATGAGATATATTTCTGTTTTCTAATGTGTATCAATTCCTCTCGTTTTATTTTCAAGATCATTGTCAGAGAATTTTATTATTTTTTTCTAAGTGCTATTAAAGTGTCACTGTCATTATAATTTTCTAAATCGAAATCAACAGTAGATGTGATATAAAGCAAGTTTGCAATTTACATTCATTATTTTACTTTTAGTTATCATGGAAGACACGGCACTTCCTGTTTTCGGACTCTTTTTTTTCTCAGAGTCAGAAAACAGGAAATCCTGTATATTCCAGGTCATCTCAGTGCTTACAGAGAGAAGACAGTCATGTGACGCTTCCTGTTTTCTGACTCTTTTTTTTTCCTCAAAGAGGCAGAAAACAGGAAGTCCTGTGTATCCCAGGCCATATGCACGCTCACAGAGAGTAGGTATTCATGTGACTGATGGACACATTGAGCTGTGACTCTCCGTACTGGCCGGAATTCCTGTCTTTATGTCTTTAGTCTGTTTTTTTCAACCAGCACAAGTCAAAACATAATGATCAGCAAAACGCTGAATTCTGACATGCATAAAAACTGTCAGCTGGATCTGTAATAAGGGATGTGCAACCAATGGCAGATTAAAGCAAAAAACCTCACAAACTAACAATTGTTCATGCAGCTTCGCCTTACCAAGTCTTGTATTGTTAGTTTGAACGAAGCCATAGTCTTTAGTTATACAGTGTTTATTCTTAACCCTTAGAGGACACAGCCAGTTTTCATTTTTGCGCTTTCGTTTTTTCCTCCTCGTGTATATAAGGCCATAGCGCCTGCATTTTTCCACCTAGAGACCCAAGTGAGCCCTTATTTTTTGCGCAACTAATTGAACTTTGCTATGGCAGATGTAATTTTTGCCTAAAATGTGCTGGGAAACCAGAAAAAAATTATATGTGTGGTGAAATTTAAAAAAAAAAGGTTTTTTTTTATTTGGGGGGGGGGGGGGGTGTTTTTACTCCGTTCGCCCTAGGGTAAAACTGACCTGTTATATATGTTCCTTAAGTTGTTACGATTACAAAGATATGTAACATGTATAACTTTTATTTGATTTGATGGCTTGTAAAAAATTAAAACCTTTTAAAGAAAATATATGTTCCTTAAAATCGCTCTATTCCCAGGCTTATAGTGCTTTTATCCTTTGGTCTATGGGGCTGTGTAAGGTGTCATTTTTTGCGCCATGATGTGATCTTTCTATCGGTACCTAGATTGCGCATATACGACTTTTTGATCGCTTTTTATTACAATTATTCTGGATTTGATGCGACCAAAAATGCGCAATTTTGCACTTTGGAATTTTTTTGCGCTGACGCCGTTTACCGTGTCAGATCAGTAATGTGATAAATTAATAGTTCGGCCGATTACGCACGGGGCAATATAAATGTTTGTTTATTTATTTATTTTTATTTATAAAATGGGGAAAGGGGGGTGATTCACACTTTTATTAGGGGAGGGGAGCTTTGTGTTATGCAGAATAGTTATACTGCATGAATCCATGAGATCAGTGTTCTATTGCTTTCAGCTGCAGCAGCCGAAAGCAATAGAATGCCGATCTGGGATCAGCGCCATTACGGCGCAGACCTCGGCCCGGGATGGATGCGGGAGTCGCCCCCCCGAAATCGCGCAGCGGGGGGGGGGGGGGGCGATGGCCCGTTACCGTGCCCGCTAATAGCCCCGCCCCGATCGCCGCGCGACCCCCCTCTGAACTCCCATAGCGGCACCAGGACGTTCAGTAACGTCCTGGTGCAGCTATGGGTTAATATTCCTCGGCTGTGTATACAAGACTTATGGTAATTTTACACGGGACCATTGATCGTTCGTTTTTGCACGATAACGGTCAAATTCTAACGAGAATTGTACGTGTAAACGCAGCGAACGATCAAACGACGAGCAAAAAATCGTTCATTTTGATCTTTCAACATGTTCTCAAATCATCGTTGATCGTTCGCAAAAAATTTGCAGATCGTTCCATGTAAACATTCTTTCAGCGATTTCACCTATGTGTGAGATAGGCTTAAACGATCACAAAACGATCGCATAGCGAATTTTCCGTACGATCTATCGTTCCGTCTAAATGCTGATCGTTATAAAAAAAACATTGTTCTTTCAAAATCGTTAATAGTGCGATCGGGCGAATTATCGCACCGTGTAAAAGTACCATAAGGGCCCTATTACACGGGACGATTATTGTGCAAAAAATCATTAAATCGTTTGAATTTAAATGATAATCGTTCTGTGTAATTGCAGGCAACGATCGAAAAATCGTTTGTATGTTGTTGATTGTTGATATAGGTCTGAACCTAAAATTATCGTTAATCGTTCGCTAATCGTTCGCTGTTATTCCACATTTGTTCGCTCAAGTTCTGCATTTTTTCACTAATCGTTCAGTGTAATTGCACATTGTCCATTGTTTTACTGGGATCAAAATGAATAAACAATCATAGTAACGATCGCAATAACGATCGTAGTAACGATCGTAACTAATGGTGCGTTTACACGAAGCGATAATTGGCGATTACGATTATCATTCTGTGTAATATGGTGAACAATTTAAGGTTAACGATAAACAATCTCGTTTGCGATCGTTAGTCGTTAATCGTTAAAAATCGCTCAGTGTAATAGGACCCTTAGATGAAGGATGGTGCGAGCTATGCATAGCTATTTAAACGGGCAGAAGGTTCTCTATTTACACACTGAGCACATCAATTGAAGTCGCTTTTCTGTTGGAAGAAGATATGGCGCTATAATTATTAGCTAATTTCTGTCGCTCTGCTGTAGAACTCAACAACAGCTGAAGACTGATAGGACAGAGAGCTGGCATCATCTTCATATTTATTATCCATGTATCATGACATAATACAAAGTATTAGTAATGAGAGGCAAATATGACATTTCCATAAGCAATGGGTTATAATGATGTTTGTAGAAATATTAAAGGAAATGTATCACTGACCAAAGCAAGATACTGACACACCTCCTTTTTTCTATTATGTTTTATTTAATACAAAAAAAAAACAAAAAACATTTTTTTGTACACTTTTATGGCGGCTGCCATCTTGTCTAGGTTAGAGACCACCACTTGGCTCTAACAACAGTGGTCTGGTTGGTGTATAATTAGCTATAGTGTAAATATTTATTTATATTTATTATATAGTATATATATATATACACTATATCACTATACATCTACAGTACATTATAGCTTCAGTATATGTATACCAGCCATTAATGATTTTATAGCAAAGCTGCGGTCAGTAACCTAGACAATGAGCTGTCAGTAAGAAGAAGGAAAGGAGGAAAAGGAGGCAAGTTTTCTAAATGAATGTATTTGCAAAAATATTAAACTTGATAAATACTACAAGTTTAACCCTTTCACGACCTGGGGTCATTGATGCCTCAATGCCCAGGTTGAGTTTGGACATGAGATTATGGGATCATAATGATCCCATAAGCTGATGTCCGTATGTCTGCCCCCTCTCCTCTGTCCCCTGCCGCTGTTACAATCTTGTGACAGCGGCAGGGGAGAGAGGGGAAGGGGCAGAGCTCACTGGCGCGCTCCCCGCGCACCCTGCCTTCACTCCCTCCCGCCAGCCTCTGTAGTTAGGACCCGCCGCAGATGACATAGGCGCAGCTCCTGCATCATTCTTGATCGTTAATTAACGTTGCTGCAGCATCAGGCATAGGCTGCAGTGACGTTAATTTACTGCCCAGCGGCGGAAGGAGGTTAACGACGTTAGTTAAGATGACAATATCTCTCTATGAGCAGCTTTCTGCCATCTATAAAGTTGAATTAAAGGAGAAGTCCGGGCATACCTCTTTTTTTCCACAAGTTTTGGTGAGGATAGGAGAAATAACATGCTCTCACCTCCCTGGCTCCAGCGCTGGAATCGCCGATCTGGTCCCCGGGTCCCCTGCTGCTTCCTGGCCAGAGTGGGGACCCAGGTTGTGACATGTCAGGTCCGCTAAGCCAGTCAGCTGTGGGGCGGACCGCGGATCGGCAGTATGTAGCCACCAGTGCTGGAGCAGGGTAGGTGAGAGCATATTATTTTATTTATCCTCCCTGACACTTGTGGGGAAAAAAAGACATCTGTCTGGACTTTTCCTTTAATTTTTATAGTTCTTAATTACTAGTGGATTGTTAGCAAGTCATCAGTGCTCCACAAGAACAAGGACTATTTAGCTGCTGTATATATATTAAGACTAGGTGTACAGTAGGTTTGCTGCAAATTAACAATGCATTAAGGGGACCCACCAGAAACTTTTTCTACAGCTTTGCACATTCTGTTATTGCATTGTTTTCAAGCACATATCTCTGTAATTTGGATATTTTCTCAGAACAGTCACTTTTCCCCTAATTCCAGTAAAGAACTTGGCTTTTCACACAGTCACATCCAGTAACATTAAGGAAAACACAGCAGTAAAAGAGTAGTTTAATTGAACAGTCAGGTTGTATATGACACACACACACACACACATACACACTGGCTAGCGATGAGCAAAGCAAATTTGACAAATTCCAATTCGCAGTAAATAAGGCGTTTAAGTCTCCTTATTGCGATTCACAAATTTGTCAGATTCACTTCCCAAATTCGCTTACAATGGTGGCTGCAATAGCAACTGCACAGCTTAGCTTACACTTTCGTACAGTTTCGTACATTACGCAGTTGCGAACATTACACAGGTGAATAAAATTTGTTTGTATGCAATTTGCGAATATTTGCGAACTTCGTAAAACGAATTTCTGAGAGATTCGCTCATCTCTAACACTGGGCATGTCTGTGCACCCATGCTTGTAGAGAGAGTGGGCCTGAACCTGAATGTATCACAAACTGGTATAAGGCGACATTACTACAGCAGGGACACCTTTTTGTTTACTGTAAGGGTAACCAGTACATTGTGTAGAGTTTGTGTAAGAGTTAGAGCATGTATGGACTTGAAGTGCCACTGCAGGTCAGAAAAGATGGAGTTGTTTTATACACAAGTAAGAGAAAATCCAGGAGAATTCCTTTAAATGATAAAATTGGGAACAGGCTGCAGATCGATATTAGTGCTGTGTCCCCTTCTTTCATAGGAGGTAAGGCAATGACTGTCTAACCCTTTTAAAGGAAATGTGTCACCTAGATTTTCTTTAAACTGATTAGAGTCAGATATAAAAAATTGTTCTTTTATTCAAATCTGTTTCTATTTTATGACTGTATTTTTTTTTTTATATTTTGCATTTTTTGCATTGTTATGGGGGCTGCCACCTTGTTTAAGCTATTTTTAACAGAATTAAGTGACATGCTTAACAGCAAGACTCATGGACATCGACAAGACTCTGTCCCTTTGAGAAGAATGTGAAACATTATTAAGCGCACTCTGTGACCTATGAAAAGGTCATTCCACAGTGAGCTGCTATTGTCTCCTCTATTTACTGGTGTTACCTGTCGCTGCAATGCTGTACAGATCACTTTACTGCAACCTCCTCTTATCACCACAGACACAACAGGAAGTCTCAACTTAGTTTTAGCCCCAGTGTTAAAAATGAAAACAAGAAGTTTTTAGGATTATTTTATAATATAGATAGAAAATGGAAAATTTGAAAAAATTCACAAAAAATATATTTTTTAAAATGTTTAACATAAAAACATTAGTTAAACAATAAGTTTAATAGGGTTGTCCAGTGAAAATCTTTTTCTTTCAAATCAACTTATATCAAAAAGTTAGATAGATTTGTAATTTACTTCTATTAATAAATCTGAAGTACTTATTAGCTACTATATGTCATGCAGGAAATGTTGTTTTATTTTCAGTCTGACGCACTGCTCTCTGCTGACATCTCTGGCCGAGATCTCGGTTTTCTATGAATTCCCATAGAAAACCTCTCCTACTCTGGACAGTTCCTGTCTCGGCCAGAGATGTCAGCAGAGAGCACTGTATCAGACTCAAAATAAAGCAACATTTCCTGCATGACATACAGCAGCTTATAAGTATGGGAAGACTTGAGATTTTTTTAATAGAAGTAAATCACAAATCTATATAACTGTCTGACACCAGTTTATTTAAAAGAAAAAGATTTTCGCTGGACAACCCCTTTAAGGCCATATGCAATTCCTTTTCCAGCAGAGGTCATCTTAGTGTAGTGTGTGATATGTATAACAAGTCTTCATTTCCTAACAATCTGTTTATTCACAGTTTTACAGTATGTTGCTGTGATCGCAGCTGTTCTTCAGGCTTAGTTAACTCCATGTATGCAATTTGCTAGTGAAACTAATCGTCCGTTCCTAGGCCAATATGAGCTGTTGTTAAATGTGGTTTACACATGTCTCTTGACCCAAGACCATAGGGATTAGCATGTAATACAGATTTAGGACCCTTCATTGGTCATCTTCCAGCCACACTTTCAGCTACCGAATAATCAGTGTGAGATAGATGGAGAACATGAAGAAGCTGTCAGCGAGCTGAACACGTAACAGTGAGACTTGTGCAATGCTGCAAGTGTTTTCACAAGTCACGTGGGTCAGTGATGTCAGACTATCACCACTAGGAACTAGCGCATATACTTGGTATTGTGTTGCTGTCCCATAACCCAGGTGACCTCTTTCCTCTACATTTAGGTGTTTTTAATGTTTTTATTTAATGGCTGTACTAATAAAGTTTTATTATAAAATTCTATATTCAGCAATTGTGTGTTGCCAATTATTTATGTAGCATAGAACTCATGTAGGTGTTATAATACCTAATGAGGTGTTTGTTTTGTAAACATTCAAAAGATTGCAGGCTGCAGGATCGGGAAATGATAATAGTAGTTATTATTTAAAAAAAATCTCCCTGAGCTTAAAGCGACTCTGTACCCCCCCCCCCTCCCATCCCTTCGGATAGCTGCTTTTAATCCAAGATCTGTCCTGGGGTCCATTTTGCAGGTAATGCAGTTATTGTGATAAAAAACTACTTTCAAACTGGCAGCCCTGTGCCCTACAGGAGTATCTGTGCCCTAACTTTGCACCACCCCTCCGTCGTTCCTCCCCACCTTCTTCATCATTAGGAATGCCACTGGAACATTCTCTTCATGCTGAACATTGCACAGGTCCTTAACAATCCAGGCCATGTGCCGGGCTGACACAGGTGATGAATAGAAGGCAATCTGCCTGGAGCATTCCTAATGATGAGGAGGGCGGGGAGGAGGGACAGAGAGGTTGTGCCAGCCTAATGCATACACAATCTACAGTAAGCCACTCCCATAGGTCAGGGGGCTGCCAGTTTAAAAATTGCTTTTTTAGCACAATAACTGCATCACCTGCCGAATGGACCGCAGGACAGATCTTGGATTAAAAACAGCTATCCGAAGGTACAAACAGTATGGGGGGGGGGTAAAATTGTGGGTACAAAGTCGCTTTAAACAATAAATGATATTAATTATATGGACCATAGAATCATGTCAATGACAGAACAATAAAAATGTTTTAAATCTTGGATTGTGGTAGGAATTTTAAGTTTTTATTTTTGTTAAACAACTAAAACGCTAAAAAAATAAAAAAATTCTATAGATTTTCTGTGGTTATAATCACACGTGTCAAACTCAGGCCCTCCAGCTGTTACAAAACTACAATTCCCATCATCCTTTAGCTTTGGCTGTCCAGGCATGATGGGAATTGTAGTTCTGAAACAGCTGGAGGGCCGGAGTTTGACACCCCTGGTTATAATCATTGACACATAGATTAAAATTAATACATAATGAATTATCCAAAAATGCACAAACACTGCCAGAATTGTAACTGCCCAAACAGAATGAATAAAAGTTAAGAAATGATATGTATGCTAACTTGTTTGTCAATGGCAAATTTTAAAATTATATCTACTGGAATGCATTAAAGGGAAAAAAATCTCCGTTCTGGAGGCCCCAGGTAGGCGGGTCGTCAAAGGGGTTAATCATAAATGACACAAACCCCCTGGATTATATCATACGGCCTATTTGTGCTCCATAGTTTAGTAACACAGCTACATGCTGAGAGTCTGCAGGCGGCAGGATGCTGTTAGCAGGGCTTTTAGTGTATGGCCTTTGACCAGGGAGTATATTTACAGATGGATATCAGATGTTGAGGGTATATTTAGTTTCTGCTTTTCCAAATAGAGAGAGCCCTTATCTAAGCAGAGTCTAGAGTTTTGTCCTACATGATATAATGTAGTAGAAGTAGCATCCTCATGAATCAGTATCATGATCGAAAGGTCGCACTAACATATAATATCCATCATATTCTTGTTTCTATTACGTGTGATATTTAAATAGATTACGCCTGTTATTATGTAAATCTGATTACTATGGCAGTAAAATGTAGAAAAAAACACATGGTTTCATAGTTTTTTTTCACTATTTAGTAGCTTGGTGATATTCTTAGACCATCACTATTTGACCCACCCTTGTTGTAGTCACTTGTAGTCCTTGTGCTTGCCTTTTTTGTTGCTTCTACTGCGTTTCCCCTAAAATGAGACAGCGCCTTATATTCATTTTTGCTACCAAAATGGCACTATTTCTTATTTTCACAGGATGTCTTATTTCTCTCCCCGGCTCAGGTCCTGGCTCTTCCCCTGGCCTTCACCACGGCCTTCCCCCCCGGCTTTCCTCCGCCACCTCTGACCCCAGCCTCCCCCACCCCGCCTCTCCTCTTGGCCTCCCCCACCCAGCCTCTCCTCCCGGCCTTCCAACGCCCCCCCCCCATCCACCACCACCCCAGTTGTCCCCAGCATAGTCACCAATGTCCTGTAGGAGCACAGCAGCATGCGGTGGTACCTGCGGTGACAAGATGTGCAGTGACATCAGAACGTGTGTCGGCAGGGCGTGCAGCGGTGGGACGTCAGGACGTCCACTTCAAGAACTTATAGCTCAGTTGCTACCTAATATATCCCAGCCTTAGATAGGTGCCCCACCAGATTGATGAATATTGTGCATGCACGTAATATAAGTTGAGGATCCCGGACTGCACTGCAGAATCAACCTTATATCTCTTGGTGTCCAGTTATATGGCTCTGCGACCTCTGGACACCCTCAGCCCCCATGGCCTATGTCTGCTACCCCAGCACACAATATGCGTGAAGTCCTACTACTCGTTTATGAAAGATAACATATTAATGCATAGAACTTGACCTCTGCTAGTACAGGGATATTGATTTTGTTAATTTATTCAGTTTTTCCCAATAGTCTTTAAATTTAATAAGCATAACCCAGAGCTTGTGGTTCAGCTGCTGTTGATGGCCGCCTAGTGAATGGTGGTTGTGCTGAGCTATTTTCTTTCTTACAAGATATATCTTTAGACAGATTAGGAACATAAATTAAAGGTTCCTGTCTTCTTTGCAGTTGTCCTCATAAATCGAGATACATGTACGCTGAGTTACTTCCCTGAGCTGGCAGCAAATCATGGACTGCTGGCTTTGTCCCTGCAATACTTTATTTTCTCTTTGTATTGATCTTCCTGTAGGCTAATATTTCTTGTAAGGTAGCACATTAACTCCTTACCAGTGACCTTTGTTTTTGTTTTTTTTTAATAATGCATTATAGAGAATATGATCTTTGATGGATCATTGTTCCAATGTTTAATATTTCTGCATCAGCAGATCCCTTCTGAGAAAAGATCTAGTAGTTTACTATTGCCTTTTATTGCCATTCAGTAGTGGCTCATTCTGCATCCAAATAATCTGCCTGTAGCAATGTGAGTAATGACAGTTATCCCTGATCACTTTGCTACACTGCGCAGCGGCTGATTATTTAGAATAGGAAAGACTCAGTATCGCCAGTGCTGGATGTGGTAACTCAGGGGCTACAGGTGTTATTGCAGGATTTAGGATATTTTGGTACCACTGCAGCACTTACTATTACCTCTTTGTGCAGTGCAGTAGTGCAAGACTTAAGCACAAGGAGTCCGAAGTTAACTTACTAACCAGTCTCTTAAAGGCACAGTACAATCAATACAAGAACCTTGTTCACAAGATTTAAACTTTAGCTTCAGGCATTGGCTTGTCAGTTCATCCCCTTTAATGTACTTAAGATTGTTGTTTTTAGCAGGTAGACTTAGTTTGGAGATACTCAGGGTGCAAAGTCTCTTTAGGAGGCTAACTTAAGTAGGTTGGGACTTTAGTGACAAGGCGGACTAACTAAAGAGGAGCTGTCCAATTAGCATGGTACTCTGCTCTAGTTGGTTGCATACACTGTATTTGACAAGTAACCATACTCACGGTATGTAGAAATCCGCCAATGCTGGACGAGTACAGGGAGTGCCATGTCTAGTAGCACAAGCCTCAGGAGGAGCACTGGGAAATCCAGCCATTGGTGTTAGCCTTAGGTCCTGGCAGGTTGGCAGCAGGGCATGCTGGCGAAAAGGGCAAGCTTCTTCAAACATTATCTGGCAACTAAAGCTCACTGCGGATTGCAGGGCTCAGCATGTCCCCTCAGTGTGGACAGGTCTTGGTCCTCTATCAGTGGTAGTCCCAACCAAGTATTTGTCAGCATGGTACCTTCTGGTAATTTTTCTGTGGAGTGAATTATGTGCAATCTGGAGTCTCCTACTGTAATGAAGTGTCAAAGAGGAGCACTCTGGCACACCCCATAACTCCTTCCTCCTCTAACTTCTTCGTGAATAATCAATGCTATCTGGCCTACTGCAAAAAAAACTAAACTAATTTGGACCTGATTGGGAATTCTTTGTACTGTTAAAAATGATACAATAATGAAAAAAAATAAAATAAAGACCTATATTTTATTTTAATTTCTTTCAACCAAAGAAAGACCTGCTAGTGTTTTAGACAGACGATTTACCCCTAGACCACAGCTCCAACACAGGTTAGGACATTTAACTATATCTCATTGCAGATTAGTCTTCTGTTGGCAGATACTGACTGACAGCTGAGTGAGCAGGAGGCCGGGCAGCAATTATTTTTGAAGAAGAGGGAGGAAGATGGAGTGGTGAGGTGTGCAAGAGTGCGGCACAAACTCTGGGCCTTGACTCCTTTTTTGACACTTCATTACAGTAGGAGACGTGAGATTGTGAATAATCCACTCCACACATTACCAAAAGGTACTATGCTCACAGAGGGGCTGCCAACTACAGCACACTGTCAGCACCAGTGGTAGGGCCCTGGGGCTGACAGATTCCCTTTAAGGTTAAGTCCATGTTATCTGATAAAACTGTGGAAGCCATGAATTACATTTTTTTGTGGTAATGCTCATTTCTTTTGCAGCACTTATCCCCAAGTGTAGTGTTTTCATGTGTTTTGTTAGAATCAGTAGTGGATACCCAACAGTTAACTTCTGTTTTCTCTTAGGCTGGGTTCACACTGCGTTTTCAGCATACGTTTAACGGATCCGTTTTTTTTTACGGACAAAATAATAGAGTCAGCAACGTTTTTGTGTCCGTCAAAAAAAAACAGATCCGTTTTGATCCCTTTTTTTATAATTGAAGTAAATGGCAAAACGGATCAAAACGGATGCACACAAATGCATCCTTTTTTTGCAATCTGTTTTTCATCCGTTTTTTTGAAGAAAAAAAAAACGGATTGCAAAAACGCAGTGTGAACCCAGCCTTAGAGACTTATATTCCGTTCCTTAATCATCTTAAGGTTTACTGGTGGTTCAGTTTATTTAGTAAAAAAATACATCTTATCCATGTTGTGTTTCTGCAAAGTTAAACCAATGCCAGAGATATTCTTGCTGTTTTGAAACTAATGGGAAAATTTCCTGTTGCACAATTGCCTCAAGATGACTTGCAAAAAAGAAAAAAAAAAACTTTTATTGAATGTAACTACTACACTGTGGATTGCTGTGGGCTTAAAGTAAGGCTGCGTTCACACTGCGTTTTTGCAATCCGTTTTTTTTGCAAAAAACGGATGCATTTGTGTCCATCTGTTTTTATCCATTTTTCCATTGACTTCCATTGTAAAAAAAAATTGATCAAAACGGATGCGTTTTTTTGACGGACGCAAAAACGTAGCTGACACTACTTTTGTGTCCGTTAAAAAAAAGGATCCGTTTCGATCCGGTTTTTTTTACAATGGAAGTCAATTGAAAAATGGATCAAAACGGATGCACACTAATGCATCCGTTTTTTTCTATCCGTTTTTCATCCGTTCTTTGCAAAAAACGGATGAAAATAACGGATTGCAAAAACGCAGTGTGAACCCAGCCTAAATATAATGTGCAATAAAAGTTGAAGACAAACATTCAAAATTCATGATATTGATGGTAGAGGTGTAGTATCAGCCACACCAATCAGCCACACCACCCATAATACACAAGCACCCACAGTACTCAAGAGCCAGAAGCAGACAATGCTATACATTATGTAGTGGAATTATTGGGTTACCGCAACCCAACTTGGAGTACGAGCTAAGCTGCTGTAGCTTCACACGGCCACTACACAATGTACAGAGCTCTCTGCTTTTGGCTCCGTTCACTGCACATATGTTGGTTTCCTGGCTCTGACAGGTGGCAACAACCCAACAATCAGATAAGACCTTTGCTAAGGAAAGGCCATCAATTAAAAAAAAAAAAAAAAAAAAAAAAAACTAGAACACCTATTTTACATCTAGTAGGATAGATATATAAGTGATATAAGGCACTACACATCAACTAAAGAGGTAATAACCAGTGGCAGCCTCACGTGTCCCCTGTCTTCTTCTGTGTATTAGTGCCGTATACGAGATGTGACCAGTCATGTCCCATCCTCATTAGTTAATCACTAATGTCACTACTTCCGAGTACACAGCGCTGTCTTATTAAATACATATTTAATCAGTTACGCCACTCTCATTATACACACAAATTCTCTAATAAAGAAAGAAAAAAAAACATCAACGACCTGCGAAATAATCCATAATTTCCTGTTATAATAGAATAAATGTATTCATGAGAGAACTGGTTGTTCCGATGATTTGCAGATTGTATTTATCAGATTGCGAATAACAACGATTAATGCGGAGAGTGTTGTTGAGTCTACTTGAGCGCGCTTTGTTTAGATTTTCCATTGTACTATTAAATCCTATGTATTTGCATTCAATTAGTTTCCCTTAACAAAAAGTCAGACCTGAATGGTTTTGTGTAATTGGGGATAATTTTCTGCTATCAGTTACTTTGAGAAGTAATTTGAGATCATAGATTGTTATTGTGGTTTAGTAATGGATGCAGCGATTCCAGTATAAGGCGGTAAGAATAAATACATTTTATTATAATGTTAAGTATAAGCTATTAGTCTGCCGACCTCCCGCTTCCCTTATTGCTTATCAAACAAAGTTGCATTAAGCAGAATTTACTGAGTGGGAAGTTATGTATTAAAATTACTGTTTGTTTCATAAATCCAAACTATTCAGATTATAGTTTGATCCTGCAAGCTACATAAATTACATGAGTTACGTGAAGAAAGACTGAATGAATCATATCCACTCGTAAAGTTTCTGGACTGGGAGTTTTTGATTTTTCTTACTCTGTGGTAGAAATCACATTTTACAGCCTAGAAACCATCAGCAAGGAGGTGAATTGCTTTAAAAAGTTCTTAAAGGGATGTTTCTATCTTGTTATTTCCTATCCACAGGTGATCATTGGAGGATTATAAAGGGGTTTTCTGAGGAGTGTCTGGGAAAAAGTCCTCCAGTAAAGCTAAAACTTACCCGTAGTCCCCTCTTTGGTAAGACCCAGGCATCAGTTTGGTCTGTTGGGTGAGGCCTTTGTATCATTTTGGCCTGTATGGTAAGGCCAATGCATCACTGTGGTCTGTAAAGTGAGGTCCAGGCATCAGTTTGGTCTGTATGGTGAGGTCCAGGCATCACTTTGGTCTGTATGGTGAGGGCCAGGCATCACTTTTGTCTGTATAGTGAGGTCCAGGCATCAGTTTGGTCTGTATGGTGAGGTCCAAGCATCAGTTTGGTCTGTATGGTGAGGTCCAGGCATCAGTTTGGTCTGTATGGTGAGGACCAGGCATCACTTTGGTCTGTATAGTGAGACCAGGCAACACTGATCTGTATGGTGAGGCCTAGCCTAGACATCACTATGGTCTGTATGGTGAGGCCCAGGCATCACTTTGATCTTTATGGTGAGGCTCAGACATCATTGGTCTGTTAGGGGAGGCTTCAGTAACGCCTGGTGTAAAATAAACTAAATAATCAGGGTGTCAGCAAGACTAAATGCAGAATCTGTGGTGACAGACACGTCTTTCCATCTTGTTTTTATCTCTTTAAATTCTTCCTCAGAGTCCAGCTGTTTGCAGCTGTCCGGCCTGACAGTCCGAGTGACCTCACAGCCTTGTATTAATTACTTGATAAACACTTCAGAATGACGAGTCCCATTATTTGTAATATTACCGTCATCCAACTTGTAGCACAGTATGAATCTTAGGGCTGGAAATTTCCAAACTCAATCTGTCAGTGTCAAGTAGCATCAAGCGGACAGATTAAAGAAGGAGAAAAAATGTCTTGTAAAATGCTGTAATTTCCAAAAAGAAGAAAAGATTGACATGAAAAGGGATAAGATGGCAGAAAAACTAAAAAATAGACTCGATTATTCCAAGGTTGAAAAAAGAAAAAGTGATCATATGTGGGTCATGATTGTCCTATTTTCATTGTCCTAGTTTCTTATTCCCTTTCTCTCTTCTTTCTCATATGCCAGACTTCTTTCCTGACCTGTAGTGCCATTCGGGTATATACCAAGAGTTTTTCATGTGCCAGTGCTCTAGTAAGGAATGGCCGCAAGACCTTTTTTATAATTCCTCTATAAAAATCAGCAGTAGCTGATGCCGGTTATTTCTAATACTTAGCTTCGGCAATGTCGTGGTAAAAACATAAATAAAGGTGATGTGAATGACATTGAGTATTTTATTACTATGTATCTGTGATATACAGAATTGTAGTTGAAGTTGATGTGTTGAAAGAAAGAATAATGAAAAGCTGAAGAAGTGAGAAGGGCCAAATTGTGATGGCTAGATGACAGGGTCAGAGCACCTTTAAATGGCAGGTTGTTCTCAGTATGTAGTGGTTAGTACCCACCAAAAGTGGTAGAATATGCTGGGAAACCTTAGGTCTTGCCATTTATGAGCATATTTTGACACATACAGTGTACCACCTGTCTAAACATTCTTGCAGATGAATTACATCCCCTCATGGTATTTTATTGTGGCACTGGCCTACTTTAGGATGCTCCCAACAGTCAGGAGTGGATCAGAAGTGGCCTGGGCTGGAATATGTTTTCTCCACCCTCTGCTGTGTGCACAGTCACTGCCGGTGAAGAGCGGAGGATGCCCAAGCTCTATTACTCTCACTTCCAGCCAGTCATACAAATATAATCATTTACATTAACCTTTAGAGTGTTGTGATGTGAATAGTTCCATATTTAGTTCCATTTTCATGCACCCGGGGGGGGGGCATAATAATAATGGAGGATTGATGATGATAATAATAAATGTGATTATACCAGTGCATTGCTGAATAGAATAATTGAAATATGTCCTTCTTGATATTAAACACGACCATTGTCCATCATTACATCCCACTGTGACATACTATGCTGAAAGTGATCCATTACTAAGACGTTATCCTTTACACATGTGCTTTATGTGGCAGTTTCCTGAAGCAGTGACGGTAATCATGTAACTGGCTCTATTTTCATCCAGAAATCAATGGTATGCTATCCGATTATACTGTTTTCCATGACTACTGCGTTTGAGCATCTGTGATCTATTGTACATGGCTTTGTTTTCAACTAGCATGAACAATGTCATTTCAGTATTTTACGGTTTAACTATTTGTACCTTGTGTTATTTATGTGGAATTGTTAGTGTTTATGATTTTATGCATTGTATTGTTCTGTATCTATCTATCTATCTATCTATCTATCTATCTATCTATCTATCTATCTATCTATCTTTATTGTAGGGTTGCCTTTATTTGCAGCTTACATCTTTATTATGGCTGATTAAGATGCATAGATGAATGCAATTGACCCTTCAGATATTTCTCTGGGGATATTTTTATGAAAATATCACACTTGGCAGCATAGTTTGACAATGATCATCGCTGGGCTCCAAGGTTCCGCTTCAAGTATGGCAACATCTGCATGGACCGCCACGTATGGTCTCCATGTGTTTGAGTTGGTTTCCTCCAGGCTCTCAGATTTCTTTCTACATTTCAAAAACATTTTGTTAGCTAATTGATGTCCCTTAGAAACCCCCCTTAACCAATGGTTTGCTTTATATGTAGTTAAGAAGATCTGCTCTTACTTAAAGAGTCATGTTTTGCTTAAAGGGATATTTCAATTTTAGTAAATAAATCTTATTTTAATGTGATAGATAACTGCACTGCATAGAATATATAGCAAATGTCTTTGGGAAATGTGCATAACTTTTCATTATACAGCAATAATCTCTTTCTGCTAAAGCTGTAATATACTCCCTTTAAAAATGTAAGCAATATTGTCAAGAAGAAACTCGTGTGATTGAGACCTAGTGAGACCTGCAGACATATTCCCTGCCTTCTGAATATACATTATATATCACAAGGGACTTGTCGTGCTGACACAAGGCATACGACTGATAGAATTAAGAAATACACCTGACAGCTGTGGCAGGCCAGTCGTGAATTATTCACCGATCCTGGAAGATGATTTACTAGTCTTCTTAGCTGCTCGTTCTGCGAATGACACAAGGAGAACATAGACACAGTGTAGGAGATGTATAGATGTTGTGTTTGTTACCTGGCTTTCCTATAATTTGATATTACTAAAGGAGAAGTCCTGTGAAAATTTTTATTAAAGTATTGTATTGCCCCCCAAAAGTTATACAAATCTCCAATATACACATAAAGTGCTTTTTTCCCTGCACTTACTACTGCATCAAGGCTTCACTTCCTGGATAGAATGGTGATGTCACGACCCGACTCCCAGAGCTGTGCAGGCTGTGGCTGCGGGAGAGGAGGATGGCAGAGGGATGCTCAGTGTCCCACCAGTGCCTTGTGTCCCTCAGTGTCCCCCTGCCATCATCCTCTCCAGCAGCCCGCACAGCTCTGGGAGTCGGGTCGTGACATCACCATTTTATCCAGGAAGTGAAGCCTTGATGCAGTAGTAAGTATATTGGGGATTTGTATAAATTTTGTGGGACAATACAACAGTTTAATAAAAAAATTTTGCCGGACTAAAATGACATCCAATTGTTTATATAGAACCAACTTATTTCACAGAAATCTCCACTCACATCAGTCCTTGTCCGTAATGGGGCTCACATTCTATATTCCTTAGCTCAGCCACAAACATTTGCATACATACGCACATGTATGCATGTTTTTGGAAACCCATACAAAACAGGGATAACATATGAACTCCATGCAGATGTTATCCTTGCTCAGATTTAATTCCAGCATCCCAGCACTGCACAGTAAGGCCCTCTTCACACTTTCCTGACCTTTTTACTGTTAGGAAACACTGACTTTTTAGCAGGTTTCAGGAAACCGTCAGTGTTTCCTGACCGTAACATACTCACCGATTGCAGGCTGCAGCGGTTCCCTGGCCACTCGCTAAGTCGTCAGGCTCTTCAACACTGGGGGGGGGGGGTTGACTTCCTGTGGCTGGAGGCACAAGAATGCCTCTAGCCAGAAGAGTGATTGACATTGACTCCCGATCCTGTCAAACACAGCGCCACATTTAACTGTATGTGCTCCTGTGTATGTGTACACAGTTAAAGGGCCATCGTCAGCACCCAGTTTTATTGCCCAGGTGCTGGCGCTGGACTGCAAGCAATGCATCCAGAATTTTGGACACTGTTGTACTGACCTGCATTACATGTATGTATGTTTTCTCAGACTCTCTAGAGCTGCATCCTACTTCTTCAGCCAGTGGTATTCAAATATCGAAAGATCAGACATGAGCATGCTAGAGTTGCGATCATCTCTAAAGACATCGCAGTCAGTCTGGCGCTGTTTCTGGGAAAAAAGCACACCCTTTTTTATTTGCATAATGAAAATAATGCATGTTACAATACATGTAGCTCGTCCGAACTCAAATGATAACACATAACCTTGTGCATTCTGTGCAGCATCAACTTTCAATGCTTAACCAGAGATTTCTGCAGTGAGATTGGTATCAGGACCCGTATATACTCAGTGCAGTATTTTTAACATGTCAACACAGTCATTATTTTCATGCTAGATCAAGATCTTCCATCTAACATCGGTCAGCCAAAGGTCAGACAAGCTCGGCTTTGTAGTTACTTAACCTGATTGCTGTTCTGCGCCCTTCTAATGTGTTTGTTTCCTGGTATAATTGCACAGAGGTTCCCACCACACAAAGGCCTTTTTGTAATGTGCATTTAGTGCTCCAGTATGCTGCACAGTTACACCTAACGTTTGCCCTCATGTCAGAGGAATCTTCCACACGTAACATGCAGGGCAGCCATCTGATACTTCTTCAGCCAGGGATGTAGCTAAAGGCTCATGGGCCCTGGTGCAAAATTTTAACTTGGCCATGCCCCCACCGCCATCTGATCAGGGGCAGTCAGAGGCCAAGTGAACAGTTTTATTCATTGGCTCTCAGGTGATGTGCCTTAATGTGCCACCATGTCCTAATGAACTGTCACTGTGTCCCCTCATGATGTCCCCTACTGCGCCACTATGCCCTCTTTTATACTGTGCCACTGTTTCTCCTCTTGTATTGTGTCTCTCTACCACTGTCCCCTATAATGAATGTACTGAACTGTGTCATTGTGTGTCATACTGATCATTGTTTCCCAATCTTTGACTCCACTGTCAGCAAGGAATGGTGTAGGTTATAGTTCTGCAGCCTGGGGCGACACAGGCTGAAACACTACAACTCCCATCATGAGCTGCCAGCAGATCATAACTAGGGTTGTAGTTGGGGTAAAGCTCAACCCTCCTGGTTCCTGCTCTGGACCTTGTTCTGGCCTCCTCTAATCAGGTCTGGGAAATGGGGGCAGAGCTAATCGCTCAACTTTACATTACACAGAAGGAAGTACCAAAGTGTCAGAACAGGGAGCACAGGCCTCCCAGCTTCTGCCAGAAATCAGCTATTCAATTGCTTAAACAATAATAACAATAAAATATTAGCAATTGCTAATACAATTGCTAATACAGTTGAATATGAGAGTACAGCAGCCTGCAGTATTGCTCACAGCAGTTCTCCTGGACCGGTTTCAGAATGACAGCAGGTGATGAGGGGGCCCAGTCGCAATTGTGACCTTTGCGACCCCTATAGCTACGCCACTGTCTCCAGCTGTTGTGAAACTACAACTCCGATGTGTTGGACCTGATCTGCTGCAATTCATCACAGCATACTGTAGACTTCACTAGGTGATTGTTCGGCAGGAATATTGGCTTATGCAGACAGGATGGCTTCTTGCATTTGCCACATAGATGGAGGTACTGACATGATGGTCTATAGCAATGATGTCTAACCTGCGGCCTTTGGCTGGCCAGACATGATAGCTATAGTTTTACAACAGCTGGAAGGCCACAAATTTGACACTTGTGCTCTATAGGAATAAAGGGGTATTCCGACCTATTTGTTTTATACATTGCTGCACTTATATAGAAAATAATGAAGAACCCATTCTTACTTCACCACACTGCACATTCAGATCTGTGTGCCTGTTTACTGCAGCTACAATTCCCTTATGCACTGTAATTGCTGTTTGTGTTTTCTTTCTTGTCTTTTCTCCTGGAAACATAGAAGTACAAGAACTGAACACTTTGGAGTCTGTCTGAAATATACAAAATGGCTTTTTACGGACTCTGATTAGAACTTTATGCTCCAAAAGGAGGTTGAAATAGCAATGCATACAATGCACACTCTCTATATTGTATTTAGTAGTAGTAGTAGTGGTGTAGCAGTGTGAACAGCAGACCCTGTGACTGAGGAAGGAGCCTACACAAATGCCCTGTGTGAACCCTGACTTAGGAATGTTTGTGAATCAGAAAACAGTATCCAATGTCAGTGTCTAACGTGAGTTAAAGAATCAGACTCCGTTTTGCCACAGCGTACAATGTAAATATCTGCAAGGGTATACATACCATAGAGGGGGCCTATCCATCTGGTATGGGGCCCATGGAAAGAGGAGGACCAGCTAAGTTTGGTTGTTTTCTCCTATCTATACGGTCTATTTTTACTATCTATCTTCTATCTATCTATCTATCTATCTATCTATCTATCTATCTATCTATCTCCTATCTATCTATCTATCTATCTATCTATCTATCTATCTATCTATCTATCATACTTTCTAACATAAGTAGCATATGTTATGTTAACACTTTATTTTAGCTTGTCCCTCTACCCTTACATAAAGCAGCAGCATGTGAATAGGCTTTTACATTGCATTGTATTGAAATCAACTGCAGATTTGTGGTTCAGATGGCACCTGAGATCCTGCTTGTGTTTGTGGTCAAAAATATAACATGAAGCTTCTAGACCCTACCATATGCCATGTATAATTCTGGCGTCTCTGGAAGTAGACCAGACACAGTTCTGACTGCTTTCTCTGAAGCCCCTAAAGCTATGGCTCTGTTTCTAAGCTAGATAGTCTATACGGCAGCTACAACAGGGATTATGAGTGTTACTAAAATACTAAATTACACTAGTTATGTACCCATATAGGGACAGAAGATTTATCTGTATATTTCATACAACTTCTCTCTGGTTGGTAACTTATGGGATTCTTAATATATTTGTAATCCCCTTCATTTACCAGAAAAACAGCCCTAACTCTTGCCTACTAGATGTCTGCCTTTTTTTGCAATTTGCTGTCCACTGCCAGTTGCCAAGGGATTTCTGTCTATAGTAGCAGAGAGACCAAGAAGAAAACACAGGAAGTGGAATATGGCTTATCTGCTACTGTGTGCAGAAGAAAAAAAGTCTGGGCTTCTGCCTGCTGAAGATGATCCACAAAGGTAAATTAAGGCTTCTCTCTCATCTGTGATCACTCATAAAGCTCAGGACAGGTGTCCCTTGTGTAAATACCAGTGTACCTACTGCTGTATATCCACAGTTTTGCAATGGAAGATGAAGAGAAAGAGAAATAGTTGTGTACTATGCAGGGGAATCACACGGGCTCAATAACATTAGTGAAAGGACTAAAATCCCCTTTTCAACATTTTCAATGGTTAATCTAATAATTCCAGACAGGTTTTTAAAACTCTTTTGAAACAACAGGTATGATATATGAATCGATCTGGCTGAACTTGCAGAAGTCACATTGGCGTATATTTTCAGCTTGAATACCCTGTTAATAATTCACTGCTCTGCTATATATTGTTCAGTCTATAGTACAAATTGTCGTGTTTGCAGAGTGGAATTTACCTAAATGTCCCAGAACATATAGCTGGAAATGTTAATATTTAACTCTATATAATGACTGTTTCCTGTGATTGTATCATCTTTAGCACCCTCTAGGGTTCACTAAATGCAGATCACAGGAGACTTTTCCAAATATGTACCGTATTTCCTGCTCAGCATGTCTAAAAAGGCATAAACGTTATGTATTTCAGTTATGCCTTCCTTCCTACATAAGGAGAAGTATAAAAACAGAGGATTCTATAGAGAGTGTAAGACATAAAGAAATAAAATTCAGCTACACTCCTGTGTAATTTTAAATCGAATTTATTACCTTTTTCCTAATATAAAAAAAAAATGTTGAAAAGTAGAAAAAAAATTGTACATTTTTAAGCTATGTTTACACGGCATATGACACCAGCCGTTCTGTGACCCGGCCTTGTCACAGAACAGCTGGTGTCAGTGAAGATCATCCTAGCCGGTACTACAGTACCAGCCGGATGTTCCTCATTTGTGCTGAATTGGGATGCAGGAACATCCGTTTGCGCCCGCATTCCAATTCACCATAGCGGACAATGGAGAGTGAGGCTGGAGCCGCACTCTACATTGTGTGACCTGAATGAATAGCCGCCACACAAAACTGACATGTCAGTTTTCCGGGCGGAATTCTGAATACAGTGCATGCAAGTTTTGTATTAATCACGGCCATTGTTGCAAATTCTATGCTTATTCTATGGTGTATTACATGTGAATGTGAACAGCAACTCCTCAGAAAGTAGCTCATTAGGTCCAATGGGTGACAGATGTGAGCGTGCTTTGTGATATCTGTGATATCCCCTGATAAACAACATTTTTTGTGTTGAGCGGATTTGTGAAAATGTTTGGGTTTGGAAACGTTTCCGAACCGTAATATTTTGACCGATCCACCCAACTTTAGCCAAGAGACGTTAATGGGAGCCGAATAGTGCTCTACTGCTAGCTTCAAAACTATCATCGAAATTTGCAAAGATGAAAGTAGATGCATATAATTGCTACTCTGGACTTTGATGACTGACTAGATAACCTTTTTCAACCTCACATTCTGGTAACAGTACTTCTGAATTTCTGCCATGTCAACTTTCCTTGGGTAGAGAAATCAGGATTTAATTCCAATGACAAAGCCTAGGAAATGGCTACTACGGGGAAAGCAGGATGAACTGAAATCAGCTGATTTGAAGTGACCTGGAAGGAAGCCAGACCAGAAAGAAGTAAATAAGAAGTAAGAAGAGTTATTTAACCACACATTGCTGCTGGAAGAACTCCTCAGAATAATACATTCTAATGTTGTGTGCATCCCGATCTCCCCCGCTAGGAGTTCAGGAATTTACGGAATGTATTTTTCAGAATATATGTTGACATGTTTTTGATTTACACACTGTTGGGTTAGAGCTTGGTTCACATGAAGCAATACGGGAAGGCTGCCATTCTCTAAAATAACTTCAAATGTAAAATGAACTGCATTTATGAAAATTAATAGCTCAAGCTGAAATGCTCAAACTAGATAGCCATGGTATAGCTGACAAAGAGGCAGCTTGAGTAAGGGCTCGTTCACACAGAGCAAAAGCAGCTGAATTCCTGCGCTGAATCAGCGCTGAGATTTCAGCTGTTAAAATAGGTGCAGAGCTAATTTCCATTGTGTTGAATGGAAATTCTGCTCTGCAGTTCACACGGTGGAATTTCCGCACTGAACTAATCCGCTTTCCGCCAGAAGAATGAACATGTTCATTCTTCCGCTAGCGGAAGCCTATACAAACCAATGGGGCCCTGATTTTCTGTTTCAGCACGGAATCCGCACGTATTCAGCGCGGAATACAAGCGTAATACAAGCGGAAATTACGTGCTGAATCAGCGCGGAAATGGGGAAAAAAGGGGGGAGGAGGATTCTAGTATATATTCTGGTATAGTCTAGTTTACTCGCCAAATACTCGCTGAATTTCAGCGCTGAATGCATGCGGATTCAGCGCGGATTCCTCGAGTATTCCGCGCTGAATTTGTCAAGAGCTGATTACGAGCTGAACACTTTCCTAGCGGAATACGCAGGGATTCTGCTTACATTCTGCTTATATTTTGCTCGGAATTCAGCGTCAGTTGATTTCAGGCGGAAATATTTCCTTGCGTAATCCGCCCCTTTTGCTCTGTGTGAACGTAGCCTAACTTGAAACTAATTCCTAGTGACTTTTTCTTGTTACAGACCCCGCGTGTCCCACTGTTATTTATTACTCTGTATAAACATAGTACTTGCACAAATCTAAAAGCAAGCCAGAACATTAGTCCATTTGGCCACCTAAGTGCAAGGAGTGTGGGAAGTAGTGGCAGTACACAGATTTAGGGAAAGTCCAGTATCCATTCAAACAAATGAATGGCTTTATTTTATCTAAATTAAAAATTCCAAAGGGAAGACAAAGAAAACTGTTACTTAGGTGTTTCAGGCCAGTAGCATAAAGAGATATTTACAGGCGTTTCAAAACTGGTGTGTTGATCAAGTACACAATGGAAATCACATGGTTAAAAAAGGAAACAGCCAGTTTTATATGGAAAGGCTCTAAAGACAGAACAATGCATTCACATAAAACCCATGATAATATCCTAAAAATGGTAACTAACATATCATAATCAATCATGCAAGAAAACATTGAATGTTCTATTAAAGAGGACCTGTCCCCACTCCTGACCTGTTTTACAGAATATTGTATTCCCAATGAAATAACAAATCTGGAACCATGTCAGACGGTAGGGACTTGCCCCTAATTTGTTACACACAGTTGGTTATAGAGTTCATTTACATTTTACATAAGAATAACAGAGGAACATCATTACAGAGCTGTAAGAAAATCTCTACAGAATTTTTATTTCATAGGTATTACATATATTTGCTAAAACAGACAAGGAAGGGAGCTGATGAAGGCAATAGGCTGAAACGCGTCTTCTCATGTACCTGCTTTATCCACTTAAATAAAAGAAGCATTATTTAATTGTGAGTGCCGGGATTTATCTACTAGCCAAGGAAGGTACACTTTAAGTACACTTTAGGTCCTAAGGTTGCGTTCACACTATGGAATCTGGGCGAATATGAAAACGTGGTCATAAGAGCTCAGATAGCTAATAGGGAGATAAAACAAACAATATCTGCCTCTTAGCTGATGTCTGCAAAGTTCTAAAATCAAGTTTTGCTTCTAAGCACATGAGTCACTGTATTAATGATGTACAGGGATTGTCATACAGGGCAGGAAGGGGAGGAGGTATGCATACTGCAGCTCAGCCCAACACCTATAACTTTTTACACTATGGGGGACATTTATTAAGTCCGGCGTTTTTTACGCCGGACTTATAAATGTCCCCGCATCTCTGGCGCTTCAGGGATTTATGTAGAGGTGGACTGCCTCTACATAAATCCTGTGCGCTCTGGTGCGCACCGCTGAAAACCTATGCCAGCTGAGGACTGGAGTAGGTTTTCGGCGTATCTTTTTGCGGAACGGATGGTGAATCGCGCGGACTCTGAGTCCGCGCCCTCCGTTCCGCCTCCTTCACACCCCCTTCCCACTCCCCAGCGTACCCGGCGGAAAGTGCAGATTTCTGAATATTTTATTCGCAAATCGGCCATTTGCGAATAAAATATTGCGCAAATCGCCAATTTCCACCGAAAACCCCCGGAACGCTAGATGATACATGTCCCCCATTGTGTTTAAACTTTGGAGACAGCCATCAGCTAAGTGACAGGTGTTATTTGTTTTATCCCCTATCAGCTATCTGCTCATGTCTGTAGCTCTAAACTTGATATAGAGCTGACAGATTGTCTTTAAACATAGGGAAAAGGTCTGGTTTTGATCAGGGGTGGTCTTTGTCATTAAGGGATTTCACAGTCTTCCTCAGAAATTGGTCCAGCTACTGCACTGTTTATTCTTTATAAGATTCCTTTACATCCCCTTAAACCTACAGGTTTGTCCTTTGCATTCTCCTCCAATATTTATTGCTCCTAGGACAGACATATTTTCCACTGCAAAACACATCCTTGTGTTAGCCATCTGGGTGGTATGGTAAGGCGGTGCACAGCAGATGCCAAGCACCATCCTTCTTCATCTGTCAACACGTTGTACATCATTACTGCCGCCAAGTACCCAGAATGAGTGAGGTTTTGTGGAGTGAGACCTGGAAATATGGAATACTGACAGTGAATCTACAATGTATACGCTTCATCACTGTCTCCAAATACTGCTGGATAAGTAGGACACAAACATTGTATTATATATCTAGGATTGTGACTGGGAAAGTAATAAATTGGAAGACATTGTGTAATCATTTTATAAACATTATATTGGACTTTACCAATTGCAGTTTAAGGCTATGTTCACACTGCGTATATGTCCGGCCGCATATTTTCGCGGCAGGACATATACGTGGTAAACTCCGGCCGGAGATTTACGCTACTTGCGGCCGGCTACGTACGGACCGCGAACTTACGCCCGTAGTCTACTTACGCTTCCCGAGCGCCCTACGTAGCGATCTGACAGCAGTCTTTTACTTGGAAAGCTTCGCCTAGCCCCGGACACCCCACAGAACCTTTTGGATCGGCACAAAAAGCTGCAAAAATGAAGATATCACCACTACGTACGGGACCACATGTAACGCTACGGGCGTAAGTTTTCGTCCGCAAACAATGGTCTGGTTCATTTTTTAAGGCGCTGCATACGATCCGGGCGTAAGTTCGTACGTAGTGTGAACTGTGCAGCCGTAGATTGTATACTTTCCATTGTACGCAAACTACGTAAGTCTCCAGCCGCTTATTCACGGAACGCGCTACGGCCAGAAACTTACGTAGTGTGAACATAGCCTAATTCTTGATTTGTGGGTAATTTAGTAAACTGTAGAACAGAAACCCTTCTCCTGGTTTAGGTTCACAGTACCAGCCCCTCCATAACTGGTCAGTTCAGTTTGCCATCCCTAATATACCGTCTCCCTCAGCGATCCTAAATTTTCTAATATATTTATGTGCAATAAGGAACAAATGACCTCAGATTTCCCTCTTGATTGCCTTTCTGTACCGAGCAAATTCCAATCTCTGCAAGCTAGTCACACAATATAGGATAGTCACACGATATAGAAAACAAAATGTATTCCATTTTTCAAATGGAACCATAGACAGAGCTCATGACATAGTCAGCATTGACAGTGCAGGCAGAACTATCAGCAGTGCTACTATCACCCCCTTTACCCTGAATTCATTTAATCAGTTTCAGTGTCACCTACTGTAGGTGGGGCTTTACAGTAATTGGCCCAATCTCCTGGATGGGGAAATGGCCCAACTGCCCTGAAGCCCCGCCTAGGTGGCATTGTCCACCGATGAAGTGAAGCTATTTCAGAGCTAAAAGAAGACATGGAAGTTTTAAACAGGTAGACCCTGAGCTTAGCATTCATAACACTTACTGAAATATTCCCGCCCATTTGACTTTTCAGAGAAACATGCAGATAGTAAAAAATATAGTAATACGCCTATATGTATGACATACATGGCTCGATCAAGTCCCTATCCTATATACTGTACGCAGCCTTCTCTTCACTGAAAACAACGTTGCCACATTTATCAGGACTAGTGGGGAGCCTGCTGCCAGATCATCTACTGTTGGACTATGAATAAATGCATTTCATTACTTCAGTAAATATATCATTCTTGCTGTCTTTATATTATATTTCAAGTATCCTTCTATATTACTGTTTAATTTAAGCTTTACAAAAAGTAGCCCAAGGGTATTCTCCTCAACATTTTTTCGTATTTTAAAAAGCAATTTACCTGAAATTATATTTCCTACTTTGGGAGAAAAAATAATAATCAGAAAGTATTGACTTGTATATTCTAACATCAATTAAAAAATGTAGAAAGCAATTTGGATTTGGAGAACATTCTAGTTTTTGTATAGTTTTTGACTGTTTTAAAATGCCAGCCAACAAAGTTGTCAGTGTAGCTCTGTATATGACTGTTAGTACAATTCTATATCATATATATATACAGTATATAGAAAGAGAGAGTAAAATAATTAATTATGCTTTATTATGTTTTATTTACTCAATGTCATAATGGCAATTCTTTGAGCCGAAAGGTGTGGACAGCGGAGGTGCGCACAATTTCATAGTGTGAACAGGCCCTTAGAGGGGGTTGTTTGATACAAAACAAGGTCAGGTTTAAAAAATAAAACTAAACATTTTTTGCTCTACTGCCCCGATCCCGCACTGCATCCATTCTGTGGTGCCTGTTACCAGCTTAGTAGTACTTCCCGTTTTCCTTTTGATGAGCAGTCTGCACAGCCAATCAGTGGCAGGTCTCCAGTTCAGCTAGCGATGGACTGAGTGGGTGCTTCTTGTGTGTTGACAGGAAAGCAGCAGGTACAGCCCAGCTGGGACCAAACCCCATGGGAAAGAATTTTTTTTTTTATCATTTATAGCCCAGACCTACACCTTTTTGTGAGACAACCCCTTGTACTGCTATTTAAAAAAAAAAAAATATACCCAACATTTTTATTACTAGCTCTGTTTGTAAATACTTATTGAACACCTTTTTCCATTAGCACCAGACATCTTAATTCGGAATTTAGACCAGCCCCATAATGCCAGACCCCAGACAGGGCCCTTAATTTCTGATACCAGCCTACACTCCTAATTTCAGATTTCAGACCAGACTCCTAATTTCAGAAACTAGACCAAACCTTCATTTTCAGACCCTAGACCATGGAATCAAGGAGTGTTCTAACCATCATTTATGGAATTTTTTGAAAACATATCAGAAGATATAAAAGAAAAATGGCCATCCCATACTGCGTTCTGTGTTCTGCTAAGGACCTTACACAAACATCTTCCATAATCAGAACCTCTCATTCCCGCCTCCAAGACTTCTCTCGTGCTGCACCAGTTCTCTGGAACTCCCTACCGAAGAGCTCAGACTTATTTCCAACACCCCCAGTTTCAAGCGTGCCCTGAAGACTCATCTCTTCAGGTGCGCTTATAACATTTCCTAATCTCGTCTCTCTCTCAGCTATCCCTTCTGCATCCTCTCTATAACCTCTTTGGTGCCATCTACTTTGTACTTGCTTCCTTAGCTCAGAAAATGGCTTGTGACTGGCTCGCCAATCTCCTATAGGCACTTTGAGATTCTATGTACAATTGCTGGAACATCGACAAATAAAGCCCTTGTTGCCTCTCGTGTCACTGCCAGTCATCCTAGTTTGTACGCTCTCGAGAGCAATTCTCTAATTCTGTATTTAAATTTTTTTTTTTTATGTATTCATTGTATAATTTAGGCTGGGTTCGCACACAGTATATTTCAGGCAGTATTTGGTCCTCATGTCAGGTCCTCATAGCAACCAAAACCAGGAGTGGATTGAAAGCACAGAAAGGATCTGTTCACACAATGTTGAAATTGAGTGGATGGCCGCCATATAATGGTAAATAACTGCCATTATTTCAATATAACAGCCGTTGTTTTAAGATAACAGAAAATATTTGCCATTAAATGACGGCCATCCACTCAATTTCAACAGTGTGTGAATATAGCATTTCTGTGTTTTCAATCCACTCCTGGTTTTGGTTGCTATGAGGACCTGACATGAGGACCAAATACTGCCTGAAATATACTGTGTGTGAACCCAGCCTTAATATAAATATAACCTGTATTATATTTATATATTTAAATAAGCGCTGTGGAATCTGTTGGTGCTATACAAATAAATATTATTATTATTATTATTATTATTATTATTATTATACTCCCATACTATAAGCCACCACTAGCCTTCATTTTGTGTCTTCAGGATTTGTTGGGATCTGTTATAACCTCATGGTTTAGTTAAGAATGGAAACCATGACACTAATGTGAATGTAGCTTTGGTGAAATATCATTTTGCATATACACTCTCTGACAAGATGTACCTATGTGGTACCTGACTCCACAGTGGCAGCATGCCGTTCCTTGGCTGGATATTATTGGGCTTTGCTAGATGAAGATGTGCTCTGCTGCTGCAGACGCCACGTGTTATTATAATATAGGCCACATCACATAGTAATTTTATATATCTCTTGTAAACGCTCTTCTGTTTCCTCTATGTGGATAAATGAAAAGCTTGTCATTATCCCCTGGTATCTATAACACAAACATCTTAAGATCACACAGCTTCTGTGTAAGACACTAAAATAATATTGACCCTCTCAGCTCGAATGGTAGCAGATTCCCATGGGTTACTTAAAAGCAGCTATCAAATATATTACACATGTATCATTCATTGCCATAAATGTGAGCACAGATACATGTGAAATGAAGTGTTTATCATGAATAGAAGGTTTGCAGACACTCAAGGGAAACATTGCGCATTTTACAGGCCTTTCATACACATACCTTCCATGTCAGGTGTCTCGTAAGAAAAGCTCCTTAAACTGCTCTTTATTGCATAGTGATAAATAGAAGATTCATCTTGTGCTCATAATTATGAGGGGTTCTGATCAATTAAATGGACAACTTCTGAGGCTACACAGTATGTTGCACTGACAAGTATTTTCTATCTTGGAGTTGCAACAGTGCCACCTGCAGTCTAAAATGTGGTACTACAGCTCATCTCAACTGATTTGTGCATAACTATCTAAAGAGATCATTTACAATATGCAATTAACCTGATTCATTGGTGTGAAAATATCCAAAGAAAAAAGTAAGTTTAGGTAGTCAGTTGCCCCTCTGTAAATGTGGATATCATGCTGTTCTATTTAAATAATGTCACAAGGGATCCCAATTTGCCTTCAAAGAAGATTTCTATCTTGCAGAATATATTCCCCACCAACCCTTCTGTCCTATTTAAACCCTTGACCTTTGCATTTGTTTGTCGTCTTCTTCATTCCAATAAATGATGCATAATAACGTTCTTCTTCCTCACTTAACCCTGCGGATACCAACCGGGCACATTGTGTGCAGATCATATTTTATTCCCAGTGTAAGGTTACAGTGAAATTCTTTTGAGTAGTTATGTAGATTGTGCCAGGGCCTGTCTGCTCTGCTGCCAGCGGGTAGAAAAGTCTCTAGAGAACTTTGTATGTGTGACAGAAGTCCAAAATAAGAACTCCTTTGTTAGTATATGTATGCAGGACAGGATTATGGCCAGTGTAAAAGTAAGAAATACCTGTAGCTACTAACATCTTTCCCCCCATTAGATCCATGGTCAGGCTGGTGGTGGTAATTCTTTCCTTTGGGCATCTCGGGGATTGTAGTGAAGGCATAATGTCTTATAGGCTGGAAAATATATATACAGTGGTGCCTTGGATTGCGAGCATAATTCGTTGAGGGACCGTGCTTGTAATCCAAATCTACTCTTAAACCAAAGCAAATTTTCCCATAAGAAATCACTGATATGCAGACAATTGGTTCCACACCAAAAAAATATTGATTTATTATTCTGAATAATATTTAAACAAATGAAACAAACATTCAGAAACAGCAGAATATGTGATATCATAAGTTACTGTACAGTAATGGAGAGGATGGGAAACACAAGGGCTGACAGAGACTGCAGGGAGCATGAAGGAATGAGCAGGGTATATGTGGGCACATACATGCAGCACTCTCTGTCCGGGGAGAGAGGGGTTACAGCTATGGAGAGATTACCTCCACAGTCCTGTCCCCTGATGCAAGCCCCAGCCCCAGGTGGATCTGCTATAATTTGGAAGGTGAGGGAGACTTCCTGGGTCAGAGTACAGGGCTGTAGACCCCGCTATGTAGACCATGCCCCTCCCTCACTCACGCTCCCTCCCAGTACAGGCAGCTCTTAACCCCTAGAAGACCCAGGATGTAGAGTTACGTCATGGAAGTCTGTCACCATACGACCCTGGACATAACTCTACGTCCTGGGTGTTTCTCCGGCTATGATGCACGCTCCGGAGTGGAACGCGCTTCACAGCAGGTGGGGGCCGGCTGCAATCAGCAGCCGGGACCTCACCGGTAATGACACGCTGCAGCGATCGCGCTGCCGCGTGACATTAACCCCTTAAACGCCGCGATCGCGGCGCGACCGCGGCGTTTAAGTGTAAGTGACAGGGGGAGTCCCCTGTCACTTACCGATCGGGACCCCCGCAGTGTGACTGCGGGGGTCCCGATCAGTAAAACGGACCGCCGGAGGTCTCTCACCTGCCTTCGCGCGGTTCGATCGGCGATCTGCTGCACTAAGCCTGCACAGGCAGGCTCAATGAGCAGATCGCCGATAACACTGATCAATGCTATGCCTATGGCATAGCAATGATCAGTGTAAAAATCAAAGTATTGAATGTAAAAGTCCCTTAAAGGGACTTCAAATGTGTAAAAAAAAGTTAAAAACACTATTACACTACCCCAAAACCCCTCCCCCAATAAAAGTTGAAATCACCCCCCTTTCCCATTATATAAATAAAACATATAAAAATAAATAAATAAATAAACATATAATATACCGTAGCGCGATTTTATGTTACATTATATATATATATATATATAAAAACATTCATAAAAAGTGATTAAAACGTCCGATCTTCACAAATATGGTATTAATAAAAACTAGAGATCATGGCGGAAAAAATGACGCCCCATACAGCCTCATAGGGGAAAAAATAAAACCGTTATAAGCGTCACAATAGGGCCATTATATAACATTAGAAAATCTGTGTAACCTGCATATGGTTGTGTTTGGGCTGACCTATAGAGTAGTAGTATCATGTCGCTTTTACCATATAGTGTATTACGTAGACACAGGAACCCCCCAAACGTTACCATATTGCATTCTTTTTTACGATTTCACCTATTTATATCTTCATATAATATATTTGGGATTCCGCCATACATGTTATGGTAAAATGAAAGACGCCATTACAAAGTACAACTATTCCTGTAACAAACAAGCCATTACATGGCATGTAGATAGAAAACTGAAAGTGCTAGAGCTCTTAGAAGGGGAGGAGGGAAAAACTAAAGCGCAAAGATCAAAATTTGCGTGGTCCACTGGGTCATTTTGGGCCTGGTCCTCAAAGGGTTAAACCAAAGCAATGCTCTTACACCAAGTCACAAAGTCACAATTTTGAAAAACTGTGAGCTCTTAAACCAAAACGCTTTTAAACCAAGTTACTCTTAAATCAAGGTACCACTGTATATATGTTTTTCAATAAAGGTTCAAAATATTTTTTTCTATAGCCATTAGCCACGTCCATAATGTGCATCACTCTGTACTTACAAACAACTTACACCTTTGAAAACATTTTCAATTTTTGGCTATGTTCACACTACGTAAAAGTACGGTCGTTGTTGCCATCGGCAACAACGACCGTAATTAATGCAGTGTGGAACATTGCCTTTTGTTCTATGAGATCCCGGCCGGAGCGTATACACATTGTATACACTCTGGCCAGGATCCCACGCCTGCCGCAAAGAACTGACATGTCAGTTTTCTGCGACTGCAATTCAGTGAATTGCAGCCATAGGAAGCCCTGTCATTTCACGCAATAAAGCGAGCGGCTCCGGCTGTGTGCTGTGGGAGGTTTTGATGCGGCCGTGTGCTGATGCGCCCGCATCTGAACCCTGCGGCCAATAGATCATCCGGACTGTACTGTTTATTCGAGGCATGTATACTTTCAGATACTGTAGATTTAACACCACCAGTTTGTTCCAAGCATCTACTACTCTTTCTCACACTGCTTCTGATCTTTCCCCCAACTAACCTCTCACTTGAGTTCAGTTTATTTCTAAAAACACTTCCCTCCTTAACCTTATTTAGTCCTTTCCCATATTTAAATGTTTCAGTCCTCCAGATTATACAGATTCAAATCCTTAAGTCTTTCCTGGTTTTATGGCTGACATCCTCCACCATTTTTGCTGTCTGTCTTTGGACCCGTTCTATTTTATCAATATCATTTCTCTAGGTGAGATCTCAAGAACTGGACACAGTATTCCAGATGTGGTCTCACTAGAGGTCTATACAGCGGGATCACAATCTCCCTCTTCTTACTGGTTATATCTCTAGCTACACAGCCCAGCATAAGATTTACTTTCTCTACTGCCTGGTTGCACTTGTAAGGCTGTCAGAAATCACTACCCCTAAAACCCTCTCTTCTGAAGTCTTTGCATGCTAAGATAGAACTGCCAATATTATACTCGGATAGAGGATTTCTCCTCCCCAAGTGCATTATTTTACATTTGGAAACATTGAACTGCAATTTCCAATGTTTGGACCACTTATCTAGCAAAGCTAAATCATTTTCCATATTTTACTGACACCTCCACCTATTGCACACTTTTGTGTCATCAGAAAACAGACAAACCTTACTAACCCATACCTTTTTTTCAAAGGTCTTAATTTAAAAATGTAGTTACTTTTGCTTTTATAGCCTAAGTAATGTGCTGTTTGAGTTCTTTTTTCTCTATACACCAATATGATTCTCGCCTGCAGGCTGTCTTGTGTACTTTGTTCCTACTTTTGTGAGCTGTCCTTCAGCATTTCTCCCCCCACCCCCAACCGGCTGCTATCTTAGCCAGTCTGTAACCTTCCTCCTGTTGTCATAGCTAACACTAAGAAAGAGCAGAAAGTCAGTTTGATGGACCTTTTTTTATCTCCGAGTAGCAGAAAACTGGTAATTGGTTTAATGAAGACTTTGTAGAAAGTGGCTAATTTTGCTTTCCGGGAACAAATCAATAATGCAATAAAAAAAATCAGTGCAAAGGTGTTTAAGTTGGTTTATTAGCTGGTTATTGGCACCATTTCAATCCTTCCTTGTACCACATCAAGTGAACAGACTTGGTGAAACTTTAACGTTTGTTATGTGTAGAGCTACACAGAAGTCACTTTCTTTATTCATTCAAAATAACTCTAAAATATAAGAATGCACTGGTAGGTAAAAATAGATAGATAGATAGATAGATAGATAGATGTAGCCGTTGTTAACTTAATCACAATTGCCCCTTTAACTTGACATTCTAATTCTAATCGACTTAACATACCTCCCTGAGACAATTGTTGTGTCAGAGATCATGTTAACCATATCTACATCTGTATATATATTCCTCTTAGTCCAGTTTAGGTTTGTTTGGTTTTGTTTACTATTGGTATACAAATTTCTGTGGTAACCAGTGGATCCTGACTACATACAGTATCCTCTGTAGTCAGGCTCCGTAGCAGCTTTCCAGAGGCTCCCCTGCAGTGACTGAAAAAAGCTTTGATTTTCTAGCTATTTGCTCCAATTTGTTTAAAGGTAAAACTGCATTTTAATTGATGGCTTCAGAACCATTAAAACGGTGTTAATCACCCTTTAGAGCTAAATAAGTATAAAATGTCTTATAAATGTCAGTGTGCGTTACTGGTGGGTAATCAGGTCTGACATTTAAAGCACATAAGGTAGCAGTGTATAGTTTCCTTCAGACACTCTTGTAAACAAAAAACCACCAGATACTGCTAAATAACCACAAATGGTAACTTACAGACCCGCTGACCACAAAGCAAAACATGACTCCAGTCACGTGTCTTATCCCATAAATGTTATATGACAACGTGGAAGAAATTACATTTATGGCGGTTGCTTGTTTAACTTGTCCACGTGCCATTTAGGTTGTCATTAAAGCTACTTATTTACAGGCTACTCTATATATTCACTATATATTCACTCCGCAGCTTGCAGCCTTACTCTACTACAAGCATTCTCACACAATAAAGGGCTTCTCTGGTTATATATGTATATTAGAGATTAGTCCAAAATTGTGTAGATTTGTTTCAGGTGAATCCCATGGCACCATACACCGCATAGTTTATTGGTAAACTATGTTAATTTAGGGGTGATGCATACAATGTAAGCCATGCAGCTCAGTGCACAGGAGCAGTGTACTTTTCTTAAATCTAATATTGAATCCGAGTTGACTGATTTAGACAATTCTTCTCAATTAATTTAGATTTGCTCAGTCTGATTTTGTACTCTGCAAGGATTGTTAATGATAATGTGATATTCTGTACAACTTCTAACATGATATGCTACTGTAAGGAACTCTCATACAGGTCAGATATTTTATGCATCCACACACACTTTTTGTAATTTCTTTCTTGGTTTAAAAGTTCCGGTTTCATTTAACCTTCTGGAATGTATCCATACATTAAAGGGAGCCTACCAGCTAGTCCTATACAAATACATGGAGAGAATTGTCAGTCAGACAAGTTGACGCTGCAGGGGAGCCACCCAGTGGAGCCTTTCCCCAGTGTCTAGCACTTATTAAAGCTGTGGGGGAAAGTTAACATGCTCTGTATGCTGTATGTTTGCTGAAATACATTTCGCATATTTTGTATCACAAAATAACACTATATTGAGGTGTACACCAATTAAAACTTTACCTTTATTATTTACTCTAAAATACTCCATAAAAAACCACAAACACTAACGCAGGTCACAAAGTCTGTTCCTGCACCAAATCACTATAATTATCCTTGCGACAACAGCAATAACAAGAGAGCAAAGAAACCGGTTGTATCTCCCCTGGCAGTCGTCTTGCTTAGCATCTCCTCCGTTGCAATGTGTCAAAGTTGTCCGGTTGTGACCGTCTAGGATTTACTAAGAGATATGTCCCTGGTTCTCCCTCCAATCAGTATGTAGGTCACTACCCCTTCTCCCTCAGGGACAGTCGGGGCACTCGCCCTAACAGTCCCAACAGTCCCCTAATATTAGCTGCAATGTTTCTTTTAAATCAACTGGTGTTAGAAAGTTATATAGATATGATATTTGCTTCTATTTAAAAATCTCAAGTCTTTCAGCTCTGCTGCCACTTCTGTCTGTGACAAGAACTGTCCAGAGTAGTAGAGGCTTTCTATGGGGATTTGCTACTGTTCTGGACAGTTCGTACCATGGATGGAGGTGGCAGCAGAAGACACTGTCAGACTGGAAAGAATACACCACTTCCTGCAGGACATATAGCAGCTGATAAATACTAGAAGACTGAAGATTTTTTTAAAAAAATAGAAATAAAAGAGTACCCCTTTTAAGGGGGCAGCAGTGCTTGTGCAAGAGCATCAGCCTCTTTATCAAGTGGAATGAACTACAATGCCGGATGTGACTACTATCAGACAGGCTACATGGCTTTTATTTGTCCCTTGAAGAGAGGAGGTCCCACTCCTTTAGCAACTGGTAGGAAACTGTACTCTTCTCCCCATGCATGTAACAATATGCACTTAACCTGCATAAGCCACTTGGGCAAAAACTGCATCCTTTTTCACTAAAACTGTAGCTATATGGCACTCACAAGTGTGGGTACAGGCACCATGAAGGTGATAGTCTCACAGTGCTGAAAAATAGGTATTAGAGTTCTCCGCTTATAGCTCACAGTATACTCCTCCCAGCAGTTTGTAGTTATTTGTCGGCATTTATCTGCATAGAAAATAGATATGACTTTCTGTGCATCTGACAGTATTACAGCTCAGCAGTTATGACTTAGTACCTAGCAGAAAAAGCTGTTCAGTGTCAGTGACAATTCATGGACGTCCAACCTCTGCATTATAAGGAACTTTGACAACTGAAAAAAAAACTAATTTGACACATATGTTCCATTGTCAGCTGGAGGAAATTTCTTGGCTGCCGCTCAGCTTCTCCTTCTCTGCAAAAAGTTAACAGCATGTAGTTTTAAAGGGAACCAGGAAAAGCTGCTTCATGTTCAGGCATTTACTCATGCTGTATATCATGTATTACTTCTCATCTGCAGGTAGCAGAAACAGGGTACGCTCAATAGATAACCCTCATATGTACTTGCCAGTGCACTCGTGTTGCAGATCCCTTAACATTGCAGACTCTGTATATTTCTGTATTCTCCACCCTCCAGTGACAGGAAGAGTTACAGGGTTAATACAGATATACCTCATTCAAACCCCGGTTCGATGGACATTAAAAGGGTTATTAGAAAAAATAAAAAATCATGGCTGACTATTTCAGTAACAGCACCACACCTGTCCTCAGTTTGTTTGTGGCATCACAGCTCAGTTCTACTGAAGTGAATAGGGCTGAGCTGTAAAACCATACACAACCTGGGAGGGACAGGTGTGATGCTGTTTTGGGAATTAAGCATCTATGTTTTTCTAATCCTAGAGAACCTTTTTTAAAAAAAAAACAGTCTCCCTAGCATGGGAGGTTGTGCTGAGCTGCAGCATGACGCCTTCTGTTTCGCCCACACTTTACTATCCTGTTTAATGAATGTACAAGACACAGTGCTGTAGGCCGAGCCAGTCATGCCTGCAACAGATCAGCACAGCCTCTACAACACTTCAGCTTAGAAGGAAAACATTATTTTATATCTTTAGAAACAGATATCAGCTAAAAGACAGGTATCAATGGTTTTATCTCTTCATGAGCTATCTGTCCATGTATACATCTCTGAGCATGATACAGAGCTGACTGACTGCCTTTAATCCAATCTCAATCTACGCATGATCATCCAACAGAAATGCTCACTTTGGGGTACATTTTTAGACCAGTCCCCTTAAAGGTGAGAGATATATTATGCTCCTGTCCTGGTCTCTCTGTCTCCTCACATTCCCTAAAGAATAAACTTATTGAGATTTATTAAGTCCTGTGGCTGGCATAAAAAGGCAAAATACACACTATACTGTACATGTCAAGTGGGTTGTACTTGCTGCTGAGGGGGGTCGTGGCCACTCCCTGCATGCTATATTTACTACGATTTTGCCTGCTAGCTTAGAGCTGGTGTAGATTTCTAAGGCTGCATTCACACGTTCAGTGTTTTTCCAGGTCCGTGATTGTGGTCCGGCAGCTACCTCCGTGATCCGTGCAAAACAGTCTGTTTTTCATCCGTTTTGTATCCGTGTCCGTTTTTTTATGGATCTGTGTTAAAGCATTTTAAATTACATTGATTACATCACATCCATGTTTTTCACGGATGTCACATCCGTGTACATCCGTGAAAAGCACGGATCTCATTGATTTCTATGGGGAATCCTTTCCGTGCATCCGTTCCGAGTAATGACATGTCCTATTTTTTAACGGAATGGATCACGGATCCGTGAAATCACGGAACATCTGAATAGCCCAATAGAAAGCAATGGACTGTAAAATTGTCCGTGAGCACGGACAACTTCCCGGAACATGTGAATGCAGCCTGAGGCTGCTGCATGGGGCAGCCTCAGGACCACCAGTATGAAAGCCTATTGGCTGGGGTTTACATGAGACCAGCATATGAAATGCTGCCATTACCAAATCCCGACTTTAAAGAGAACCAATCATGGACGAAAGTAAAAAAAAAATTATTCCCTAATTAGATGCAAATCATAATTTTATTGACATTTGCAAATATAATTAATTATTTTCATTGTCACGTTTTTTAATTATTCCCTTTTTACTTTCCTGTCTCGAGCCGGCTCTTTTCAAAAGAGCTGGCGCGAGACAGGAAACTCCCGTCATGCAGAGTGGCAGGAAAGGTTCCCATGATCCTTTGCCTGCCGCTCTGTTAATACATAGTGATCTCGCGCTATACAGCGCAAGATCGCTGTGTATTATCTAAAGTTCTTCTTCTCTAATCTATTTATGAAGATACAGACTGCCTCTGCAGTCTGTATCTTATACTTTACCTAATCATCTTCTTCGGTGCGGCAATGCCGGCGCCGCTATCTTGATTACGTCACTTGTGTTCCAGCGGTGGAACGCAAGGCCCGTAATCAAGATGGCGGCGCCCGGCCTTGCGGCACTGAAGCAGAGGATAGGTAAAGTATAAAGCTACAGACTGCAAATGCAGTCTGTATCCTCATGAAGTCTATCTATGAAGATACAGACTGCTTTGCAGTCTGTATCTTTATACTTTACCAGATCCTCTGTTCCCTGGCTGTTCCGGCGGCGCCGCCATCTTGATGACGTCCTGCTGGAACGCACCACTGGAACGCAAGTGACGTCATCAAGATGGAGGCGCCCACCAGAACAGCCAGGGAACAGAGGATCAGGTAAAGTATAAAGATACAGACTGCAAATGCAGTCTGTATCTTCATAAATAGACTTAGGGTACAAACCCACTTGACGTATTTGCTGCGTGAATCAGTCTTAAAAATAAGCAGGCAAAATGCAGGTTGGCTTTATACAATTGTTCTGCGTTAAAATACGCGATTGCGTATTTTTGAAGCGTGAAGCTTGTTGTTAGCAAAGCATCAGTTGTTAACAACCTGTGCGAAAAACGCATGTAGCTTCACGCTTCAAAAATACGCAATTGCGTATTTTAACGCAGAACAATTGTATAAAGCCAACCTGCGTTTTGCCTGCTTATTTTTAAGACTGATTCACGCAGCAAATACGTCAAGTGGGTTTGTACCCTTAGGGAGAGATGTACTTTCATAATAGGGACAGTTATATTTAGGTGATTGGTTCTCTTTAAGCAATGCCATGTGTCTTTTTCTGGGTAAGAAACAACCTTACTGGATAACAATGCAGACCCAGAAGTAAAGCAGTAATTTAACAATCTTCAAGGCTCACTCCCCACAAGTTCTCTGACTAAATTAGAAATATAAACAAGGCCGTATTTACCACTAGGCACCCGTGGTCCGGTGCCTAGGGCAGCGCCAGGGAGCAGGGGGACAAAAAAAAACTAATTTTTTTGTTTTTATTTTTTTTAGTTTCGCTCCTCCCGTTCAGACTTGCCAGTAAATCTGGTGTCTTTTCCAGGGGAGTGGGGGGTATGGTGGTATTGGTCAGGTCTGGTATCTCCAAGAGGTGCGTGTAGATGGGGCGTCTTCAGGTTTAGTGCCTATGGCAGCAGCAGCTGTTAATACAGCCCTGAATATAAACAGTTCTGATGCTACTTATAGCCCCAGAAAAATGAAGCCTGTCACATAGGTTCCAGCATCTCATCACGGTTTACATTACAAGTTTGGTACATCTGCTGCGTTCATAGACCTTGACAAAGCTGTCATCAGCCACTGTGCTGATAAGTGAGTGCAATCAGTAACTAGGGAGCTCGGTGTCCACTGAATGCCAACAAGAAGCCTTCTCAAAACCTATAAGGAACTGATACATAGTACTTTAGAAATGTATTTAAGACCCCATTCACATCAGGTATACATTGGGATGTCAGCAACATATACCGCAGCTTACTAGCAGTGGGCTCACTGGTGACTACAATTGGTCTGTTTACAAAACATTTTTTCCCAACCTAAAAAATAAACATTCAGGAAATGGACTGAATGTAGTGACTAGGTTTAATAATAATAATAGTCACTAGGTTATATAATAATAATAATAATAATAATAATAATATTATAAATAAATAAAATAAATATTGCTCTCTATAATGTTTCCCAATAATTTAGGGACAATCACAAGATTTTTTAGAATGGCTTCCATATAACTTGGTGCCCATAACAGACACCATAAGGACACACTTTTACCTTATACACTTCAAAGCTATGTTCACACAACGTGAACATCCGGATGTTCCGTGACCCTGGCTGGGTCACAGAACGGTTGGTCTCTACCCGGATCATGGCGGCCCGGTGCTTAAGTACCGGCCGGATGATCTGTCCGGCCGCAGAGCTCTGATGTGGGTGCATCACACCAGAGCTTCCCCCCTGCAGGGTTTCCAGAACTGACAGGGTTTCCTTCGACCGCAATTCATTGAATTGCGGCCGCAGAAAACTGACATGTCAGTTATTTGCGGCCCCGTACGGGATCCCAGCCGAAACGCATACAATGTGTATACGCTCCGGCCGGGATCCCATTGAAAGTAAGGCATTGTTCCACCGCGCCAAGAGTACGGCCGTTGTTGCAATCGGCTACATTTACGTAGTGTGAACATAGCCTAAAAAGGGGTGGTTCCAGGTTTCCTGGTTGTCTAGAGTGGTTTAGTGGTTGATACTTACTACCTCTGTTTGTAAAAGGTGCACAGTGATTTACTTTATACATTGTGGTTATAAGCTAATATTTGATACCCTTGGGGTCTGAGGTGAGCAATGAATAGTGTTATTTGTGATATGCTCATTTTGGTTTGGCTAGGCAATAGTTATCTAACATTTTCATTATACCAAGGACATTATTTTTCCAATATCACAAAAAAAAAATGCACAGTTCTAATCAAACACTACAAGTTAGTTCTATATTCTTGTCCATAAGGAGCAATGTTACTATTAGTGATTCAGTTTTATTTCCCTGGAGAGGATTGTGTGCAGCAAATATTACGTCCTGATCCATTATATGATATACTGAATAGTCATCACTTTAGAGGTACAGGAGAAGCAACATTGCCACCACCTTGCTAGTTCAATAATGTTATTTGTTCTACATTGCTGCTCCATATAGGATCGTCTTATTCTATCCTATGTCGTTTTGCGCATGGAAACACATTGGGTAGAAGATTTGGAGCCAGCGAGCGGTTTGGAGATTCTGTCCAGTTTTAATATTTGCCTGATAGTACCCCAATGTAATACTTGAGCTTATTGCTGTGTTTTTCCACCACAGTCAGAAAGAAGGGATTCTGTGTATGAAGGTCAATAACTCATTGTTTACACAGTCAGTAAACAGTGAACTCCCTTAAATGAAGGCCCGTGCATTCTTTCCCTTTCGGAATGCATCCAACTTGGAATATTCTTGGCAGGAATCGTCTGGCTCATCTCTCGCCTTCTCCCTTCCTGTGTACTGCCTTCACAGATCCAATATAGACTGCAATGCTGGTTATAAGCCATAAGCTAAATGGCTTTATACAGGGGCGTAGCTAAAGGCTGATGGGCCCTGGTGCAAAATGTTAGCTTGGGGCCCCCCCATCTCACCCAATCAGGCAAAGTCATATCTAACGTTATATCCAATTACTCTAATGTGCCACCATGTTCTAATGCACTGTCACTGCCTCCACCTCATGTACTGCACTACTGCCCCCTATAATTAATGGACTGTACTGTGTCATTGTCTAATCATTGTATTCCAATCTTTGACTCTCCAGCTGAAAAACTACAACTCTCATCATAAACTGCCAGTTGGAAACGATGGGGGTTGTAGTGCTGCAACCTGAAGAGCCACATGCTGCAAAACTACAACTCCCATAATAAACTGTCAGCAGGGCACGATAAAGTTTGAATGTCTGCAACCTGGAGAAGTCACCTGATATCACCTGCAGTCCTATGTAACACCACAGATAACAGTGATATCCCTCTGAGTACAGATAATGTAGTAGTCACCTGCAGTCCTATGTAACACCACAGATAACAGTGATATCCCTCTGAGTACAGATAATGTAGTAGTCACCTGCAGTCCTATGTAACACCACATAACACAGTGGTATCTCTGAGTACAGATAATGCAGTAGATTTCACCTGCAGTCCTATGTAACAGCACAGATAACACAGTGATATCTCTGAGTACAGATAATGTAGATGTCACCTGCAGTCCTATGTAACATCACAGATAACACAGTGATATCTCTGAGTACAGATAGTGTAGTAGATGTCTCCTTCAGTCCTATGTAACACCGCATATAACACAGTGATATCTCTGAGTACAAATAATGTAGTAGCTGTCACCTCGGGGCACCCCTACTAAATGATGTTCTACAAAATAAGAAAAGTGTCATACAGGGACTCACAGGTGACGTCTTCTTTGATCTGAGGCATCACTTTCCCTTTTCCTCTCCATTCGGCCCAGACCTCCATGATGATTCCTTCCAGATATGTTTCATCTTTTCAGAACCTGCGAGACAAACAATTTAGGCTCCGCACATTTCTAGCAACTTCCTTTCCTTTCTCCCTCCTGTAGGTTCCCATAGTAACTGCGCTGTGTGGGATGCCCCCTGTATGTAGGATCCCCTGCTGTGCCCCCTGTATGCAGGATTCCCTGCTGTGCCCCCATGAGCTAATAAAGCCCCCAGAGGTGCCCCCATGAGCTAATAATGCCCCTAGAGGTGCCCCCATGAACTAATAATGCCCCCAGAGGTGCCCCCATATACTAATAATGCCCCCAGAGGTGCCCCCATATACTAATAATGCCCCCAGAGGTGCCCCCATGAACTAATAATGCCCCCAGAGGTGCCCCCTATGAACTAATAATGCCCCCCAGAGGTGCCCCCATGAACTAATAATGTCCCCAGAGGTGCCCCCATGAACTAATAATGCCCCCAGAGGTGCCCCCCATGAACTAATAATGCCCCCAGAGGTGCCCCCATATACTAATAATGCCCCCAGAGGTGCCCCCATGAACTAATAATGCCCCCAGAGGTGCCCCCATATACTAATAATGCCCCCAGAGGTGCCCCCATGAGCTAATAATGCCCCCAGAGGTCGCTCCCATGAACTAATAATGCCTCCAGAAGTGCCCCTAAAAAACAAACATCCTACTCACCTAATCGGCGCTGTGTGGCTGCAGGCAGCAGTTCTTGCTCCTCTTCGGGCTCCATCTTGCGAGCCGCAGGGACGGGACTTCATCATCATCACGCCTGACGGAGAGGTCACGTCCCGGCCTCCCATAGGCTTCTGGGACGAAGTGCCGGCAGCCTATGGGAGGGAATAGAGGAGGAGGACACTGACAGGTCCTGCTCCTGTATTCTGATCGCTTTAATGTTCTGCCCGCTCACTGTGCGGGCGGAACATCAAAGCGATCAGTGCATCCCGAGAAGCTGCGCGGCCGCAGCTTCTCGGGATGCTTAGAGACAAGTAGCGTAGGGGCCCGGTCACCATGGCGACCGCTGCGACCCCTATAGCTACGCCACTGGCTTTAAATCTATACAGTGGTTAAAAATGATTTTTTTTATTATAGCGTCAGCCTAAATATAAGTACTTGTATTGATACAATTCACAGTACAGTATATTCAGATAATTCCTAGGTTAAAAAAAAAAATCTTTGGTAAATAGCATATAAAAAAATTATAAAAAGGGATCAAAACGTCCAATTTACACAAGTATGGTATTAATAAAAAGTAGACATCATGACGCAAAAAATGACACCCCATACAGCCTCGTAGGTGAATAAATAAAAACGTTATAGGAGTCACAATAGGGCCATTTTATTAATAATTCATTTTAAAAAAGGATTTAATAGAAAATCTGTGTAAACCTGCATATGGTTGTGTTTGGACTGCCCTATAGAATAATGGTATCATACATGTTATGGTGGAATGAAAGATGAAAGTACACCTATTCCTGAAAAAAACAAGCCCTTACATGGTCCTGTAGATAGAAAAATGAAAGTGCTAGAGCTCTTAGAAGGGGGGGAGGAAAAAACGAAAGCGCAAAAATGAAAATTGGGGCGGTCCACTGGGTTATTTTGGGCCTGGTCCTCAAAGGGTTAATTTTAATTTCAGGGGGAAAAAAATGTAAATTACATAGCTTTGTTATTTTACTTACCCCAATTGCAAACAAATACAGCAAGTAAAATATTTTTTTGGCATGGATAAGAGCACCATTGGCCTCAAATTGCGCCGATGATTTGATTAATGTAGCTATATGAGCCAACTTTTTACCTCTTTAAATTTATTGGAACCTTTTGGCAACCCTTGGCATCCAATCATATATCCGCTTTTCATTTAAAACATAAGATACTAAAATACAATTAAAAAAGAAATAATTACAATTCCCATAGTGGATTCGTTATCATAATATCTGTTAAATTAATTAATTCAATGAAATTATTTCATATCACACTGAAACTAAATTAATATAATGTTGTTTTCATAAGGAAAACAGAATCTGAGAACTCATTACACGAAGAGAGAGAAATCATTTCATAGTAGGTTGCATTCACTGGGTTCATACTCCAATCTCACCTTACCTCATGGTGCATGGCGTATAGATAAGGGAAGTAGCATTCTCCAAGCTGTCATTGCATTTATGTGTCGGTGAGGAGCAGATCGCCAAGCACAAAACTGTTTTTTGTGAAAAGATCTACCAGGATATTTGCCTTTTTATAAAACATTCAAAAAATATAACATATAAATATCACATTGAAGGTATAGCCACACAAAGTATAAAATTGGAATGGAATATATACATTTTTACATCTTTGTTGTCTGTGTATTGTTGTTCTCTGTGACCGTTCTCCTCCACCATGTATTCAGTGTTGGTCAGAAGACGTCACTTCTGTGCACTTTTATTTTCTGGTCTCTGCAATAGCTCGCATCAGTCTATACCCGTTTTCAAGTAGGCCTGGGCGAGGGGACTGAACCACGGGATATACAGTATGTGACCGCTGGCATGGGACATAGTAAGGGGATGTTCTATGAGAAAATGAAAAGTGCAACAAGAGTGACCATAACAAGTAGGTAACAGCAGTATATAGCAACAGAAACATAATACAACTAAAAAGTACTAGTATTAGTTCAGCATTTCAGTACTTATCAGCTGCTGTATGTCCTGCAGTAAGTGGTGTATTTGCTACTGCTCTTGACAGTTCCTGCCATGGACGGGGGTAGCAGCAGAGAGCACTGTGTCAGACTGGAAAGAATATACCACTTCCTGCAGGACATATAGCAGCTGATAACTATTAAAAGACTTAAAATTTTTATAGAAGTAAATTACAAATCTCTGGCACTTTTTGACACCAGTTGATTAAAAAAATTATATATATGGATTTGGATTACAAGCACAGTTCTGGAACAAATTATGCTTGTAATCCAAGGCACCACTATATATATATATATATATATATATATATATATATATATATATATATATAAAGTTCACAGTGGAGTGCACTCTCAGGCCTTGTGCAGGAGTGCCAGCAACGAAGATTGAATCCACGTCTTCTCAATAGATATCCCAAGAAGTTGCAGCACATCCAAATAGTGAAAAAACTTGTGATTTTTATTTCATAGTAACAATATTAGCCAGTGCAACGGTTCTGTCTCATCACGAGACCTTTCTCAAGCAATAAACCAGTGTCTCACATCCTTTTTATATCATGTGCTTAACAAGATTCAATAACAATTAAGTGATACATATGTGTGAACAAGTGTCAAAGTAAGGTTCCTGCATCGGAACAGCAATGTGATCACAGAAAAATTCATTTCCATCTACAGGTGTTTTATCACAATACATGCATTGTTGTGCAGTGATTAAATATACAAAAAAATACATTAAAAAGCGGAGTCGGCTTCCACTCACCACTGCTCTGCTTAGCTGAAAAATAAGAATTAACTGGTCCATAATCACCCACGTATAGAATCGCTTGTAAACAAAGTCAGGCCGCGTGCGCGGATCAGTAGGCTCTGTCCAATTCTGTGGCGTCTTGGTGGGAGGTTCTAAGGAGGAATCTGTCTGTCAGCCTTTTAGTCCACACCTACTACGTCCTTTAGGTAAAAAACCGCAATCATGTCCATTGGTATGTGAATAATAGCATACGGGAGTCAGGGGAGAGATTCGGAACTCCTTCCAGTACTGGAGGGGTTATCCGTCTCGATAGCTGCACTGCCCAGTAAAACCGGACAACACCGCTATTGTGTCCGAGGAGCTCTAACCAGACCATATAATGGCCTGGGACATCCTCAGTAACGTCGCCCAAACCCCTTGTGTAATGTATAACTCGCCCCCTCTATCCCTAGTGTGAACAAGGCTTAAAGGCCTCCAATCTGACCTCACAGTATAAACAGATATATATTGACAGCAGCAGTGATTTGAGGTTAGCTTCCTTCGCCATAGTCATCTTCTGAAAAATAAAAAAGAGAAAGGATATGGGTATTTACATATATACATAACAGTACAAAGTTAGTTTCTGGAGGAGCGTAGGACAAACCCCGATATCATTTGTACATTCTAGTGGTGATTTTAAACTCAATGTTCAGACCTTTAGGCTGCAGTGTGTCCAGTCTGTGGATCCACTGCAACTCTGGTTTTTTTAACATCGTTAACCTGTCACCCCCTGTCTTGAGTACAGGAATGTGATCCACAATCATAAATTTTAGCTCTTTTCCAGAATGGCCCATCTCAAGAAAGTGCTTAGACACTGGCAGATCTTCCCTCTTCTTTCGGATTGAGTACCTATGCTGATTAAGCCTAGTTCTCATATCCCATGTAGTCTCCCCTACGTACAGTAACAGACACGGGCACCAAAGTACATAAATTACCCAGCTCGATGTGCACGTAAGATAAAATCTGATGTTGTGTTCTTTACCTGTGTTAGGATGTACAAAGTTAGTACCTTTATTCATTTACGTGCAACTCACACACTTTCTGCATGGAAAGGAGCCTTTGTTTTTTACCATCAGAAATTTCTGTCCCTTCTGTTCGTCTTTTTTTGTTATCTCACTTTTGACCAGTTTATCTCTCAAGTTCCTACCTCTCCGATATGACATCAGGGGTGGAGCTTGGAGATCCCGGATCATTGGGAAACTGTTTTTAACTGTCCCCCAATGTTTCCTCAACACATCAGCAACACATCAGGGGAAAGATCACTGTATGTTGACACAAACGGTATTCTATTTGTGGTTTCTCTACGTCTGTGTGTAACACTGCTGCTACCCATCTATTGCCTTGGATTACGAGCATAAATTGTTCCAGGACTGTGCTTGTAATCCAAATCCACTCCTAAACCAAAGCAAATTTTCCCATAAGAAATAATTGAAGAAATTATTGAAATGCAGACAATTGGTTTCAAATCACAAAAATATATATATATTTTTAATTCTGAATTACATGTAAAACAAATGAAACAAACATTTAGAAGCAGCTGAATATGTGATATTATAAATTACTGTACAATGTAGCAATAAGCATGTGGAGTATAATGTATAGTAAGTGCATAAACCTAAAAAAACAGCAGCAGTTTGTATATACAGGAAGGAGCTGAAAATCCCCATAATGCAGTAGTGAAGTTCAACAGGCTAGAATAGAGAAGCAGGGCTGAACTACCCCTTTAACTGGGCATATTGACAGTGGCTGAAGGTTTTAGAGTTCCTTATTATAAGGATCTAACCATCTAAGGCTTTGTTCATACTGTTTTCAATATACTGTAGCTTATCCTAACAAAGCATCGGCAACTATACCACTGTTAATCTGGAACACAAGTCTGAAGAGAAAAATTTAAAAAAAATCCCCATAACTGTTCTGAATCAGCTTGTTTACCTCGCACCAGATGTGACGTGATCATAAATCTTCATGAATTCCTTGGAGTTAGTGAGGATCGTTCGGCAATAACTCTGCTGTCTAATATCCAGCACGCATAACTGGGTCTGTTCCACTGTATCCAGTTGCCAAGCAATTAATATAGAGAATGGATAGTCATTCCTTTATATGGGGCTTTATTAATCACTCTGTATGGCCTGATTCCATTCATTTCCCCAGTAGCTGTTACATTTCTTGGTGAGTGGAATTTAGGCGGTGTTTGTTTTTGGACTGGTTAGATTGGGGTACAGAGTCTACGAGATCTGTTGGTTTTCACCTTTAACCCCGGTAAAGAGGTATAGATATCACTGCAGGGTGATCCCCAGGTTTTCACCAGACAGAAAAGAGTTGTGGTCATAGCATTTCAATCACATTAAAGGAACATAGAGGGAAACAGGACTTTAGAGTGGACTCGGGACTGAAGCAAGGCAGTAGCTGGATCCAGGAACACTAAGGTCAGGAAAAGACCAGGAATTGGATCTAAGAGATACAATAAAGATGTTCCAGAAACATATCATGGCGATTTATGAATAGTGAGGAATGTGAACCAGGAGTACAAGTACCAGCAGTAGAAGAGTAGTAAGTAAAGAGGGCAAAGTCAGAACCACAAACACAAGGCAAGAAACCACAAAAAAGTAGTAGGAATAGGTGACTTGAAGCAGGACCCATAGGAACATGATTGAGCCAGGTCAGGAGCCATAGCGACCAGAAGTCCTTACCCGCCGTGCCATGGGTATACACCAGTTTCTTAGCATTTCCAACCAGCAATAGAATGCGAAAATTTGTAAAACAATGGTGTATTTTATTGCGTCTCTGGTTGTCGGCTTTGAGGTGACCATATCATTAGTCTTAGGAGGTCCAATAGTGTTTCACATAGGTTGTGCTGGCCCAGTGGTTCAGTGTTCAGTGTGGGCAAATAGTCGGGGCTACAAGTCACTCACCATTATGTGTGTAGAACCCCTATACGGAACTATATGTCTTCATGGTAATTGGGATGAGGTTCATTGAGTGATGGGCATTTGAATCCCACTGCCTTGAGAAGGTGGATGCAGACCTATGGCCTATGCCTATCGCTATACCCATGTTTTTCAGGCAGTCCTCGGGCTGCATCTATCTTCTCCAAGCATTGGTATTTAAATGTCGATCTCTTTGAGCAAATTCGCTCACCTCTAACTACAAACAAACCGATTCTGCAGTCTTCCTTTTTTCTACTATCCTTTGCTAAGAAATGAGAGAAGACGCAAGTATCAGTGAATAACTAGGCATCTTTGTCAAATGTTGTAGACGACCCCCATAGAGCTTTAATGGCAGCCTTTTGGAAATCATAGGGGGTATAAAGAAAGAAAAAATTAAAAAATTTTAGGAAAATAAAAATTTGACAGCTTTTTTTGATTATGTTGAAATGTTCCTTAAGATTGATAAAATGATTAAGTTCCAAAGGAGAAATCCTGGCCACAGTGCTGTGTAGAAGTGTTTGTATTCGTCTCTCTTTTACTAAAGATGATCTGTTTAATCGTATTGAATACAAATTTGTGAATGACTCACAAGAAAAATAAAACTCTTACCAACTTAAATGTTTCTCTTCTAGACTCTTCACTGCTTGCATGGTTTATGACAGTGTGTGCTTAATGTTTGAAAAACTTTCAAAAAGTAGAACTTTTTCAAAGCTAATAATCAAATTTAGGATACCACACTAAAGCCCCTATTACACGGGGCGACAGAGAGGAGCAAACAAGCACTTGCCGCTGCTATTACACACGTTGGCAGCGAGCGGGTGAATACGAGGGGGGGGGGCTGCCCGGGTGACCACTTGATCGTCCGGGCAGCCCATACTAGATAGCGACGGTCTGCTGCCACCATTTCTATTCCATGGGTCGACGGCAGCTATATTAGTTGTTTGTCTTTCAACATGCATTGCTTTTTTTTTCTTCTTTACAATGAAGGGACTTTTGGCTACAGTTAGAGTTATCTGATAGTATTCTTCAGCCCCATGACATGGTGTAAAGTGCCAATCTCCTGGGTCGGTGCTCTATTATAGAGCCTATTAGGCCTCATTCAGTGTCAAGTGTTTTTCACAGAGCATGATTTTGTCTGCTTCTTGTCTTCTTTTCTGTTGATTGCATCCAATCGGATGTACTGGGTCGGGGGAACGGTGACAGTAGCCGGGGAGAGACAGAAGAGGTGCAAGGAGCGGGGGAGACAGGAGCAGTGACATGAGCTGGGGAGACAAGAGGGGTGACAGGAGCAGGGTAGTGACAGGAGCGGGGGAGACAGGAGCAGTGACATGAGCTGGGGAGACAAGAGGGGTGACAGGAGCAGGGTAGTGACAGGAGCGGGGGAGACAGGAGCAGTGACATGAGCTGGGGAGACAAGAGGGGTGACAGGAGCAGGGTAGTGACAGGAGCGGGGGAGACAGGAGCAGTAACGTGAGCTAGGGGAAACAAAAGCAATGACAGGAGCAGGGTAGAGACAGGAGAGGGTGACAGAAGCGGGAGATGGGAGCGGGTGCCTGTAGGGGAGAGAGACAGGAGCGGAGAGATGGGAGCGGGTGACGGGAGATGGGAGTGGACCTGCCCTATTTTTTCGTGGCAAGGATCACAGCATGGATAATGGCACAGATGGTATGAATGGACACATAGGATTTTATGGGCCCTAAAGTTGTCTGTGGTTGCGGATTTGTGACCACAGACAATTTTACGGGACGTGTGAATAAGGCCTTACAGTGCTCGACTATCATGTAGGAAAGGCCAGATAAAAGATTACTGGATAATTTTTTATGGTCCTCTGCTTTCATCATTTATAGGCCACATATGCTCTTACATGGGGAGATATTAATCTGATTTTTTTTTTGGCAGGTGAAAGTACTGTAATCATCATTTGCTCATTTGTTGGCCAAACATAAGCTCAATTGCATACTAACTTCATTTTGTTTACTAACCCCTGAGTGATGTCACCATTTCTGACCAGCCCCTCCAGCCTACATCACAATCTCTCTGTCATCTACAAAGATTCATATATATCTTTATTGGGACATTTAGGGTGAGTGAGGTGTGTTAACAGCATGCAGCTTTGTGATGAATGATGCTGACAGGGGGTGAATGCAACAGGTGCTGCAACCTCACTGATAGTCTGCAGCAAAATGAGATTGTAGCATTTGCATTTAGACTGGGAACTGGCTGTCTGGTAATTTTTTACCTGATGTTGGAGTAACCCTTTAATCCTAACATATCGCTGTCTTGTACCTCTCTTTTTTGTATTTGCCCCTTGTTTACAAGGATATATCATAAACTGGTACACTGCATTATGTTCTCTCTAGATCTTGCACCCTCTTTTCTCAGGCCTGGTACTAAACATAACACAATGTTTTGGTTTTGACCAGACTGATTCTGTAAAGTTTTCTCTGAAACCGTTAACAGAAAAAAAAAAGTTAATGCAATTGAATCTTAGAAGTTGTGTTCATTGATCAGTGCCTGAAACCTGCTGTTCACAAAAACTCAACCCCTATGCAAACCTCAAAAGTGTCAAAAATTGATTTTCTTGAGAAGCAAAATAATTTGTTTTTGTTTGTTTGTTTTGTTTGTTGGTTATTGACACATGCTGTTTCCATATGGGTTAACGCAAGTGCTTGCAGCTTGGAGGCTTTTCAGACAATCTATTGGGACAGCGAGCTCTGAAGTGACATGGGGATAACACAATTTTAATAATAAAATGCTTGGTTGCCATCTGAGGGTGGATATTAAAGGGGAACAGGACAAGAGCAGAAGACAGGACTGGCCTTACCAGAGTATCATAGGACATACCCAAGCTGCTGGAATGACCATGGTAGATTACTGCAACCCAGCTCCAGTTCACTCCAATGAAACCTGAACTGCAGTATACAACACATACAATATACAGCAGTGCTTCTCAATTCCAGTCCTCAGGCCTCACCAACAGGTCATGTTTTGAGGATTTCCTTAGTATTTCACAGGTGATATAATTATTATTATTATCACAGGTGTTTTTTTTGTATGGAAAATCCTCAAAACATGACCTGTTGGTGAGGCCTGAGGATTGGGATTGAGAAGCACTAATATACAGTATACAATATACAAAACCATCTAAATCCAGTATTTTCTCTCCATCTGTGGGAGCTGTGGCTCTGGCAGCTTGTGTGACCGAGGATAGGTCATTAAAAATTTTGGGTTGTACCCTATGCAGTTCCTTTAGTTTGTCTCTGTCTATGGTATATTGTCATACAGTGGACATACGACCACTGTAGTACAGTCCAGTATGATGCCAACTAGCCACATTAGATTGCATGACCATGATTAAAATGCAGTCAAAAAAGTCAAATAAGTAACAAAAATCCAAGACTGCTTTTAAAATATGCAGCCAGGGGCTCTGCAGCACTAGACCTTGCTGACCTCAATCATAGGGCAGAGTACACACACAGTTCTCTGCCTGATCATAACTGTGCAGTTGTTCTAAGCAGCACAGTTCTGTCTCTTGCTGCCCAGGAGTCATCATTCTGGTCAGTACAAGAGAAGCTGGAGGCTATGGGCACATTGCATTTCACTTTTTGTTATGAAAAAAACTCTGCAGCGATTCATAGCCGCTTAGATTTCTCTCTACCTCCCTGCCTTGCAGTAATCTAATGCAGATAATAAAAAGGGTCAGCATTGTTTTTGGATGAAATCTTATCGCTGCACGAACAGGAAATAAGCAGACTGGTCTACAATTTAGTGTCCCTCCCATTGATTCCATGTGCTGATGGCTCGTAATACTCAGATAATAGCCCATCTGTTTCTTAGGGAAAGTAACAGCAGTCCCAAAGAAAAAAAATGTTTAGGTAACATATTTCCTGAATATATTCTGCATAGAGTGATGGACTGCAATGTAGAGGACATATGGAAGGATAAGGATCCAGTGATCACTTCACCAGACACCACCAAACGTGGCAATTCTCATTCCCTTCCTTAGACCACCATAGAAGTTTTAATTAGTTTAATTGAATTTAAATAAGATGTTTAACTATTTTCTCTTGCCTAAAACTGGATTTGTTTTATAGTCCAAAATATGTGGTAATATCCAGGCCAGGTGAGATGCCTCAGCACTGATAGCCTGCGCATGCATTCTGTGTATCTATATAGGGTACACGCCGTAAAGTTGGCCTTGGGTAGGAAAATTACCCATAGCGTCTAACCAGAATACAGCTTTAGTTTTTTATTCGATAAAATGGAAACTGTGGTGGACATAAGTAAAAGCGAGCCCCTGTGCAGAACCTGTATGTAGGCCCCTTGTGGTCCAACCAATGATTTGTTTGCTTTAGCTACTCACTGTGTATACTTTTTTTTTTTTTCCATTAAATATATCATTTTCTTTTCTCTTAGTTCCATCTGGATGGCCCACAACAATAAAGTGCCGATCCCCGCAGATGGAAACATTTACATGCTACTGGACTTATGGAGACTCCAACAACAGAACCGACCATGTAAAACTGCAGTATAGGACAAGGTATTGGGATTTACAGTGTTATTAATTTTTCTGTTTTTTTCTGTTTAATGTTTCTGGCCTGTGTATCATAACCCAGTGCTGTAAAATAACAACCACTATAAAGTAGATGTGGGAGGCAAAGGTTTGATATTATCATTGTGTTTTCTTTTTCCAAGTGAGATGCATTGGAGGGATTGTCCTGACAACAGATCCAGAGGACAAAACAGCTGCTTCTTCAGTAAGGAGCACACCTCTGTACAGTCGGATTATGCAGTCCGCCTTGTTAGTGAAAATTCTACATTTCTTGAATACTACTTTACCCTCAATGGAATTGGTAAGTGCCTGCTTATGATAAATACTGATTTTTGGAGGACAAAAATGCTTACTTAAAGGGGTATTCCTGTATTGTGGAGTTTTTGGGTTCAAAACCAACCAAGGGCAATAAGAACATAGAGATTGTATGTTCTCTCACATGTTTGCATCATTTTTGAGTGAATGAGTGAGTGAGCATATTAACATCAAGCATAGGGAGATAAACAAATCAGAATATAATAGCAGTGGTTTATAAAAATTAAATGCAGAATTCAGAGCATGCTAACAGACCCCTTGGATTTAAGTCCCCAATTTTTTAAAGGGGTATTTCCAGATCCAAAAATGTTCATATGATACCTACCACAATCCCCTGCAGCTCTTGGTTCAACACTATCCATGCCAATCATTGGCCAAAATGGGACACCACTGCTGCCAGTGATTGGCTGAGGGGGCAGGTCCTGCTGAGCCATCTTATCTCAAAAGCAGCAGCAAGTAGCGATCGGCAGAGGACTGTAAGGCACTGAATCGGTAACTGGAGGAAACTAACGTAGGTAAGTATTATGTTTTTGTTTACCAGCCCCCAACAATATAAATATTTTTTGGAACTACCACTTTAATCTCATATTCACTGATATAGATTGTATTCCCACATATTACTTACAATTCTCTGTATGACTTCTGAGCTATGATTTCTGTAGCATACAACTGTATTTGCACTGTAGGCAGCATGTTATTAGATAATGTCACTGTTCTGCATGGGGTAAGTATGTAATTTCTCTCTGTACATTACATTGGAAACACATTTTCACAATAATGACTCGATGGTTGTAATTTATCTCCATCATTTGCATTAGCGGCATGGCAGTGTATTGGCTTGGGCTAGTGCCTTGAGAAATCCTGTGCTATAAATATTGTTAACAGCACTTTATAGATGGGAGAAGGCTATATCTGCAGCGACATAATGTCAATAGGTAAGCCCTGAGTTACAGAGCGGCTTACATTGTGTTTTAGTATAGCTTCTTGATGGCTTAGTGAAGATTAAAATACATAGTTTAGCTCATGATACACTGGGACATTCAAAGCCACTTGCACACGAGACGCTGCCATCTTAAAAAAAAAATAAATAGTAAAAATTTATAAACGCATGTTAAAACTTTTCAGCAGATTTAGAGACACCTACAATTGATAGAATGAGCAGAGAGTAGCATTCAGCTAAGAGCTTCTCTCCCCTCCTTCCTTCTTAATAGAATCTTTCAATAGAATCTTTCTCCTAGAGGGAGGAGAGAGATGGGGAGGGAAGTGCTAATCTGAATCCTTCCCCCCGCTTGTTTTAGTGGTCATTAAAGTTTTTTGTTTTTTTTTAAACACCTTTTTATGAGAATAGTCCCCACGCATGGCCGGCTATGCTGTGTTCTGTAGCAGGGGCCCCCAGCATTTACCACTGGATAAGAGGATTCTGTACGCAAGTCCCACGTCCCGTAATCTACGTATCTGTATTTCCGTATTCAAATTAGTGCACATTGTTGTCTATTGGGCTATTCACACGATCAGTAGATTACAAGGACGCAAACCAATGTTGAGAAAAAAAAGGACATGTCCTAGTGTGGACCCAGATTTTTTTTTTTACAGATGCTCTCATAGAAATCAATAGGATCCACTATTTTTTATGGATTGTAACCTGTTTGGCATCCGTATTTCCGTAAACAAATACAGATGAGCTATAATTGACATGTTGGGGGGGAAAAAAGGATTTACAGAAGTACGGATGCACTACATATGCCCAATCCGTAATTTTTATCAATGTATGGGTGGATAGCGGGAGGAAAAAAATACTGAACATGTGCATAATATAGGATGGCACTTTATGGTAATTCCCATCACATTTTTAACTCAGAGTTCCCTAACAAGTGAACTACACAGGCACTGATCACATCTCGGTTAGATATAAGGTAAAGGATTGCATTATTATAATATCTACTGAAGAACAAACCTTTATAGATTTCTTCCGTATCTGTAGGTCTACATTTAATTTACCTAATGTAAATGCAATGTGATGTAAACTAGGGGAATTATGCATTGAGTGTGCTGTGATATAACATAATGCACCATTGAAGGTTTTTAGCAAGCGGTATCCAAGGATTGGGATTACAGTGAACCACAACAGTCTTTGATGCAATAACTCAATGAATATTAGGGAAACAAGTTACGTCTGTTCCTTTTTAGTTTGGTCTCTGGAAAACATCCAGAACTGAAGAACAGTGTGTTCATATATTGTGTTGAATAAGTAAAATACAGATGTAATACCCCATGCTACTCTACAGAATAACAAGCTGGCTAGTAAAGAGTCACATACTGCAGTATTGTTTCCATTGTAATGTCTTCTATAAATGCCTTATTTATCGTACCCGGTTTATGTATTTTCAGTGGAACCAGATCCCCCAGTGGCTTTGAGCTGGTCTCCTAAGAACATCAATGTGAATAATTCGCTGGTGGACATCTACATAACTTGGAAGCCTCCTCCTTTGTCCGCCAATATGGAATATGAAGTGCAAATAAAAGAAGCGACCAGAGATCAGTGGGAGTCGGTAAGAGCTCAGAAGTCATTGTGCATGAGAACAAAATGATGGTTCCTGTTTTATGCATTCAGGAATCCATTAGAATTGTGGCATGTTTTGGTCAAGCTCTACTAGCTTTTTCCATCCTTGGCTTTCATTTTACTTGTATGCAATAGTTCTGATATACGAAAATACCAAGGTGAAAAGACTAGCAGATCAGAGGATAAGAGCCAAATTACACGGCCCAACCACCAATGTAAATGGGCACCGATCTGTTAGATAACTGCTTGTGTATTGGACCTATTACACTGCTTGACTATGGTGCAGTAAGGGCTGTGTATATATCGATGTCCGTGCAGCCCTTGCTTTTAGTGTAAAATAATAAGGTTTATACACACTTGTCCATGCTCCCTGGTGCTTCTGTCCACTTCCCAGTGTCTTCCTGGCTTCTGTCTGTTGCTGCCGCAAGAACTACAGGGCCAGTCTCTCAGTGATTGGCTGAGCAACCTGTCACTTCAGAGACTGTCTCTGAAGTTCCAGCGGCAGCTGCGGGCAGTGGGCAGAAGCCAGGAAGATACCGAGGAGCTGGCAGAAGCACTGGAAATCATGGAGCGGTGTGTATAAACTTTATTATTTTCCTTACATATTCATCAGCCGTTGGCCACGCGTTATTACACATAGTGATGCACAGTCGGGGGCAGATAATTTTTAGGCGGGACCAAAAAGCATGACCAGCCGATGATGATTGTCATCAGCTGATTGTTGTCTTTATTACACGGAAGGATAATCTGCCAAATCGGATGAATCAGCTCTGTGTAATAGGGCCCTAACACCACACCTACTTTATTTATTTTCTTTGGGTAGGGCCACCATTATTCAGTAGTCTCCAGGACATTATGTTAAGGTGATTTTCTTCAGGCCACTATACTCGATAAACTAGGACTGTGGACAAAAGAAGACATTAAAGGGAACCTGTCTTACTGGAAACTGGACTTATCCTTTTAGCATCATGTTATAGTGCAGGAAGAGCTCAGCAGGTTGATGTACATGTGTGTGAGAAGAATTTACAGTAGATAACTAGTAATTTATTCATCTAAATCCCAAATTGTTGTAGGTTTAGGAGTCCAGTGGGTGGTTCTAATTGGTGATTGACAGTTATCTGTGTTAACACAATTATACAGGGAAAGCTGTCAATAATTAGGACCATCTACTTGACTCTTTTTCACAGAATGAGCAGAGTTTTAGATGAATATATTTCTTGTTATTCTAAATCTCTTCTAGTTATAGAAGTAGCTCAGCTCAGATCACTCAGCATTTGAATACCGGTGGCTGACAAAGTTGGATGCAGACCTAGGGAGTCTGGGAAAACATGAATACAGACAGGCTGTATCCATGTTTTGGGGGCTTCACAGGGCTGCATACACCCCGTCAGCCACCAGTATTCAAATGCCTAGTGATCTGACTCAAGCATGCTTGTGTCAGCTCATCTCTTTCCCATACTGCTCTATAACACGCTACCTACATATTAGTATGCTTCTCCAGCCAGTTGGGTTTTCTTTAAGTTACCAATGTAAGTGATTGCTTGGAGAGGATTTGTCATTGTATTAGTCAGGTAGTCAATACATTGGTCAAATGCTACAGAACTAGGGCGTTACTTTTTTGCTTGTCATGTACTGATCTTGTCTTTGTTTCTTGCAGTATGACGTCGTCACCTCCACCTATTTACCAGTATATGGTCTAAAAGTAGGAAAAAAGTATTTGCTACGAATTCGCTGCAGTTTGCTTAACAGTGAGAAGTTTGGAGAATTCAGCGAGGAGCTTGAGATGCCAGTGTCTGTATCCATTTTTAAATCGAAGGGTAAGTATGAATGTAGTTTACATACAGCTCTGAAGTAATCTGTATCTGTAGGCATTATTGTGTTCTGTTTAGAAGTTTTGGGTTATTGAGCTGTCAGCTATCTAATGTCTATAATCATTCAGACACATGGTTGATTCCTTCCCTTCTCATAAAATTTCCTCCCTTTGTGTTAAATTCCATTTATCCCAAGGTCTATTCAGCATCTTGGCTTCACTCTGTAAACATGGCACAGCTGCTGCAGACTGGGTATTTCTGACCCTGAGCCTACTATGTTTCATTTCAGAGGGAAGCTGGTTTAAATAAATGAGAATGACATCACCCATACAAATTTATTTACATTGTTAAAGGGGTATTCCACTCAAACATACCTTTTCATATGTTGCTGACCATGCTGAGACTAACAAATCATTCCATACTTAATATTATCTATTCAGTTTCCTTCCCCCAGTTCTAAGCTGCCCTCTCCTCCCCGCTCCCTTCTAAGACGGTTGATGTAAACAAATCCTTGGCAGGCTTTATTTGCAACTTTGTAACTTCTTTGTAATGCTAGGAGGGTTAATCTGAGGTCCAGTTGCTGATGAATCCACTGGGACTGATTTACCAACATGTTCCCGGCAGCAAATTGTTGTTTTTGTCTGCATTTTCCCTGTCGGTTTAGTGTTCTAACATATTTACCAAAGATAGGTGACACAATTTTTCCAAAAACCAGACAAACCTATCATTTTTGTCCAAAATCTCACCTTAACCCATAGATTTACTAAACAAACCGTTGTTTTTAATGGGTTTTCTAAACTAAAAAACAGCCTAACCGAGCGGCTGACAGTGTGCTGTAGCTGGAAGCCCGCTAATAAGCATGGTACCGTTCACTAATTTGTCCCTGGAGTACATTACTTGCAATATCAGGTCTCCTACTGTAATGAAGAGTCAAAGAGGAGTTGTGGCGCAGTGTTTGTGCTGTACTCCTCACCACTCCTTCCTCCTCCCTCTCCTTCATGAATAATCTCTGCTGCCTAACCTCCTGCTCACTTAATCTAACAGCCAGTGTCTCTGAATGTTTATTTTAGACATAAACTACCTACAGCGGACTGATCTGTAATCACATATAGTAAATCACTTGCCTAGAGGCCAATGACCTGTTTTTTTGCTTTTTTTCCTGGGTTAGATTACCCTGATGGAAATGAAATATAGCTATTTATTTTTATAATCATTGTATAAAAAAAAAACTGAATTTTAAAATTTATTTGGACCTGATTGGGAACTTTTTGCACTTTTAAAAATTATATGAGGAGAAAAAAAAACATTTAATTTCCATCAGGGGACTGAAACTAAAGAAAAAACACTGGTCTCTAGACAGATGATTTACCCCTAGACCACACCTCCAACACAGGCTAGGAGATTTAAATATTTCTGATAAATCAGTCCTTTGTTGGCAGATACTCACTGACAGCTGAGTGAGCAGGAGGCCGAGCAGCAGAGATTATTCATGAAGAAGAGGGAGGAGGAAGGAGTGGTGAGGTGTTGCAAGAGTGTGGCACAAACACTGAACCACAACTCCTCTTTGACTCTTCATTACAGTACAGTGCATAATCGACTCCACGGAAAAATTACCAAAAGGCACCATGCTCACTAAGGGACGGCCAGCTACACCACACTGTCAGCACCTCAGGTAGGGCCTGAGTGCTGACAGATTCCCTTTAAAATTGATGCATTATTTGTAAATGAGGCCCACTGTGATTAACCCTCCCATCAATACAAAGTTGCAGATAGGGACTTTTTTACATCTGCCATCTCAGAAGGGTGTGGGAAGAAGGGGGCAATAGGGAAAAAAGCTCACACACAGTTATTTGTGTCTTCAGTAGAAAGTAGTCTTGCCATGGTCAGTATATGAAAAGTTATGTTTGAGGGGAATACCCCTTTAAGGGTCTCTTCCCCTCAGGTAAACGCTATGTGTGAACCTAGACTTACTTTTTTTCTAATTCAAGAGGCTGTTCAGTTATGCTGTCCAAGCAAAGAGACAATAACTGGGAAGACAGCTCCAGAGAGATACACTGGTCAATATGCACTGCAATTTAAGCTAAATTAAATTGCTATAAAAGAGTGGTTTTGCCTTCTTCTGGATCAACTGCTAGGTATATTGTAAGGGTATATATGGGTACCATATGTATGCCCACTCCTCTCATAGTAACCATTACAGTACTGTACTGAAACTAATGTAAATCTTTATTCAAGTTTAGTATATTTAGTATATTTACTAGTTTATTGTCCTTCTTTTATAGATCCTAATGGATGGCCCAGTATCACACAGTGCCGCTCGCCACAGCTAGAGACATTCACTTGTCATTGGACTTTTGGAAACTTTGAGAATTTATCTGACTCGATTAAACTGCAGTATATTATATCGTAAGGCTTTTTTATATAAACATATATATATACGTAATATTATTATTTCATTGTTTGTAGCGTGCAATCTGGTGAAAAAATACCCAAATAGTCCAAATATTTCTAATTCTGGCCCACCTGCTGTTCTACCAAACAGTAGGGTTTTACTTATCTAACTGGTACTAGGCAGGTGACCGGTGGTGCCTGGTTTCCTTTAGACATGACAATTTGGCCAAAGAGTTTTATCATGGTTTTATCAGTACTAAAGATGAGCGAACCTGGAGCATGCTCGAGTCCATCCAAACCCGATCGTTCGGCATTTGATTAGTGGGGGCTGCTGAAGTTGGGTAAAGCCCTAAGGCTATCTGGAAAACATGGATATAGTCATTGGCTGTATCCATGTTTTCCAGGCAACCTTAGAGCTTTATCCAACTTCAGCAGCCACCACTAATGAAATGCCGAACGATCGGGTTCGGATGGATTCGAGCATGCTCGAGGTTCGCTCATCTCTAATCAGTACCTTTTTTCTTATGGTCTAAAAGTCCTAGTTTTTGGCAGATTCCAAGTGGGTTATCAGGTGCCTTTTACTCGGAAGTAACTTGTTCCTTGTTTACTCAGTTTAGTCTCTCCAGAAAGAGTCTTGTTGCTAAGAACTTTTTATATGTACATAGGTCACAGTTTTAGTCTTTCCATGCATCAGTATTTAATGTGCCTTTACCAAATCTCTGCCAGTCTCAGAGGTCTACAGAAAATTTGCCCAAAATAATGGTTTTGTTTTACCTCTACTAAGCACTGCCGACTATAAGAATTGGTATGTTCTAGAAATGAGCAAACCTTGGGTTTGTCCGAACTGGAAAGCTCTGCATTTGATTACCAGGGGCTGAAGAAGTAGGATGCAGCCCAAGGGAGTCCTGGAAAACATGGATACAACCACATGCCATAGACTGTATCCATGTTTTTCAGGCAGCCTTAAAGGGGTACTCCAGCGAAAAACTTTTCCCCAGTAATTGAAACTCATTACAAAGTTATATAACTTTGTAATATGCTTCAATCACTTATCTGTCCCCCTTCCCTATTTTTCCTCCCTTAATACCCCACCAGGAAGTGAAGTAAACTCATTCTTACCTAATGACTGTTTACCCCAAGCGTTTCTGTGGCAACCATTTTGTGACAATGACATCATCAAGAGGAAAACTGGTCTAAGCCCTGTTAAGCCAGCCTCCCTTTTTTAGATGACACAGGTTGCTCAGCTTTAATTGACTAAGCAAGCTGTAAGCCATCTAACATCTTTACAGAGTCAGTTAGACATCACAGGAGACATAGTGCATCATGGGAAACCCCAAACCAGGAAGTGAAGAAAAAATGAAGACACCAACTGGAGCTTCAGGGAGCTAAAAACAGCGGGAAATTTAAACGGAAAATTCAAACTATGTTTATGATTAATTGATTGTTTTTCTTTTATCAGCGTCCGACTACCCCTTTAAGGCTACATTAAACTTCTTCAGCCAACGGTTATCTAATGCAGAGCGTTTGAGTTCAGACAAACCCAAGCGAGCTTAAGGTTCGCTCATCTATAGGATGTATCTTTATCTATCATGTCCAATAAATAAATTTTCAATGGTCGACTCCAGTCCCACTGTGTAAACCTCTCGAGGATACTCAATAGAAATGAATTGTATCTGAGCTCAAGTAAGGACTAAGTGCTCACTTTTGTGTGGTTTTTTTTTGTTTGTTTGGCTGTTTTTGGTCCATAGAAAAAGCCCCTTCAGTTCTGTTGACTTCAGTGGTAAAATGCCTCTTATTTCCCACACATACAGGGGTATGTATGTTATACACCAGTCTTTTGTCAGCTGCTCCGGATACAAAATCCGGCTCATCTGAGTCTGTGCAGCATCTTTTAGAAATCTATGCCAACACAGCTGGTGTTGATTTTAACTACAATTTACGCATGTTTGAGGTGGTATGAAAAAAAACATTTTTGGGCTATGTTCACACACAGTATTTTTACTCAGTATTTTGGTCCTCATATTGCAACCAAAACCAGGAGTGGATTGAAAACATAGAAGGGCTATGTTCACACACTGTTGAAATTTAGTGGATAGGCACCATTTAATGGCAAATAATTGGTGTTATTTTAAAACATTGACCATTTTAATAAAAAGGGAGAAAATTATTTGTCAGAAAATGATGGCCATCCACTAAATTTCCACAGTGTGTGAACATAGCCTTTCTGTGTTTTCAATCCACTCCTGGTTTTGGTTGCAATATGAGGACCAAAATACTGAGCAAAAATACTGTGTGTGAACCCAGCCTAAAGGTGTAAATACATGGTAAATCCATGCCATTAATTTCATGGCTGTAATTGTTACAGTTGTAAAATTAAGTGTAAGGCCCCTTTTCCCCTCCATTTACATGCCAAAATATAACCATGTTGTGGCACGTAATTCCAAATGTCCTTTGTCCACAATTTCCAAAATTGGTAAAAAAAAAAAAGAGGCCATTTAAAAAAAAAAAAAAAAAAAAAATATATATATATATATATATATATATATATATGAGATTAATGGGGGCTGAAAAAGCTCGATACAGCCCTACCAGCTTCTTCAGCCACCAGTAATCAAATGCAGAGCATTTAGATTTCTTAAAGGGGTTATCCAGCGCTACAAAAACATGACCACTTTCTTCCAGAGACAGCCCCACTCTTGTTTCCAGCTTGGGCGGGGTTTTGCTGCTCAGTTCCATTGAAGTGAATAGAGCTTAATTGCAAACCGCACCTCAACTGAAGACAAGAGTCGTGTTATGTCTGAAAGAATGTGGCCATGTTTTTGTAGGACTGGTCAACCCCTTTAAGATAATTTGAAAGGACATACTAAAAGGGCAGACTAAGCGACCAAGTGAACCAAGTGGTCTTTTTCTGCCAACTATTTTCCATCTTTCTACGAACATACTTACATCTCTACTGGTAATGCTTATGTGCCTTATATATTTCATTTTTATTTCTTTTGTTTAGAGGCATAAATTGGACAGACTGCCCGGACACTGTTACTGCTGGAGAGAATAGCTGCTACTTCAGTAAAGAACACACTTCTATCTGGGTGGGATATGTAGTCCGCCTTGTTAGTGGAAATATCACCTTCGATGAATATTCCTTCACAGTCAGTGAAATTGGTAAGTATTCATCTAAAAATAATACAACTTTCTTGTATATTTTTGTTTGCATTCCCCTGTATATTCCTTCAATATTATCATTGGTAAAACTCTCTTAAAATGTGCATAGATGTGCTGTACAAGTATTGATTCACATTTTGGTCAGTATTTTGTCCTCATTTTGGTCACTATTTTTAGCCAAACCAGGAGTGGAGCTTATACAGAGGAAAATTAGTGATCAAATTACTGACCGACTCCTGTGAACTCATCCACTAGCGGCCTTTAGTGGGGACAAGGGCTACAAAATAAGGGCAGGTCTATAATGGGATTAAAGGGGAACTCCGGGTAGAGGTTAAAAAAAATGAAACTTCTGCAGAAGCATAACGCATTACTTACCTGTCTATTCCAGTTTTGAAAGTACCAAAAATCCATTTGTTTGGGGTTTTTTTGCTCTGTATTGTGTTTCTATCTTTCCTGGTTTAGCATTTCCCAAAATTCAATGCTTTCCCTCATGTGACCATCACAGCCCCCACCCATTACAATCAGAAAAATTAGTGCAGCAGCTGCTTCTGGCTGGTCTGAGATGGTGAATCACTCAGGGGATTGGGTTAGCCAGCCAAGCCTCCTGTGACATCACACCCTGCCACCTGTCTGTATCATCAGCAAACACACACAATTTGAGACAGAGGCATGGAAGATTTGTTTCCTGGGGGGGGATAGCAGAAGGAGCAGGAGACAATGTGAATTGGCACATAGTCCATTTTTTTTCACTTCCTGGACTTCTATCAGATACCAGTGTGACAGAACCTCACAGGTACAGTAATAAATTGTATAGACACATCTATATAACTTTTAATGTACTTTTAAAATAAAACAAGTTTTTCTTATCCGGAGTTCCCCTTTAAGGAAATGTAGACAAGTAGAGGCTCTAGACTGAGAGCAAAGCATTGGATGAACGGTTGCAGAGTGGAACAGACATTGTTAGAAAAACTGATCTTGTGAGAAGCGCTGATTTTTTCACCTTGATCTGTGATAGAAACAGCGAGATCCAATGATGCACTTAGCTAGCGTTAAATATAGAAAATAATGATTGCAATGTGATATATATCATGAAATAAAACAAGCTTGATAAAATTAACATTGTTTTCTGTTTTGTTTTTTTTCAGTGCAGACCACCGCCATACCTAGAAGCTCATATGGTGTTAACATCAAAGGGCCATTACAGAAGGAGCTGAAAAAAACATGTAATATTTCTCCCAGTATTAAAAAAAGACCCAACCCAGTTTTTTTTCAAATGAGGCAGTTGTGTATATGGCTGCTTAAAAGCACTTTTTTTTTAAACAACTATACCCCTGATTAGCTATACTGCTGGGCTGAGGTTCCTTACAGGTGAACTCCTGCAAAGAATAAATAAAATTCAGATGACTTGGTTCCAAAAAGTTATACAGATTTGTAAATTACTTCTATTAAAAAAAAAAAAAAAAAAAAAACAGATGGTGTATGTCCTACAGGAAGTGATGTATTTTTTCCAGTCTGACACAGTGCTCTCTGCTGCCACCTCTGTTAGTAGTAGGAACTCTCCAGAACAGCAACAAATCCTCAGAGAAAAGCTCTCCTGCTCTCGACAGTTCCTGTCATGGACAGAGGTAGCAGCAGAGAGCACTGTGTCATTCTGGAAAGAATAATTTGGGATCACCCTGAATCCCTACAGAACACATACACATCTTTTGTTGTTATTATACAGACTACACATACAACAATCAGGCACAGTCCTCAGTTAAGTGCCTTTGCCCACTCATGTTAGTAATCATATGGGGTGGTCCAGATACTGAGACCTCTCATTATAAAATCTGACGTGTCACTATGACATATGATACGTTTTTCAAAGTGATAAATGCCCTTATGCAATTAATGGTATTAAAGCGACTCTGTGTCCACAATCTGACCCCCCATATCACTTGTACCGTCAGATAGCTGCTTTTAATCCAAGATCTGTTCTGGGGCCCATTCAGCAGGTGATGCAGTAATTGCCTTAAAAAACAACTTTTAAACTTGCAGCCCTGTGTCAAATTAGCGAGGCCTAGAGTGTGTCCCCGCCCTAGGCCTGCGACTCCCCTGCATCCCTCCTCATCACTAGGAATGCCCCTTGGCAGGATTTTTCCTACTCACCTGAACACTGCACAGGTGCCTTAAAGATCCAGCTCCTGTGCAGTGTTCACACAGGTGATGAACAGGAGAAATTGTTTTTGGGCCTTTCCTAATGATGAAGAGGGTGGGGAGAAGGGATGGAGAGGTGTTGCAAGCCTAGGGTATAGACACTCTAGGCCACGCCAATTTGATGCAGGCTGCAAGTATAAAAGTAGTTTTTTAGGACAATAACTGCATCACCTGCCGAATGGACCTCAGGACAGATCTTAGATTGAAAGCAGCTATCTGAAGGTACAAGGGGTTTGGGGAGGGCAGATTGTGGGTACAGAGTCGCTTTTAGGTATTAATGTAAGATTTTTATTTCAGTATAGAAATAATCATTGTTATAATATTTTTTCAACAGATCCTTCCGGATGGCCCAGTATCACGCGATGTCGCTCACCACAGCAGGAGACATTTTCATGTCACTGGACTTATGGAAATTTCCGTAACTTATCTGGCTCACTAAAACTGCAGTATATAAAACCGTACGGCTCCTTTTTGCTTTTTCTGTTTTGTTTTGTTTTTTTGTTTTGCTTTTTTTTTTTAAGTAATTAATAGACTTTTTAACATAGTGTATAGCTTTTATTTTTTAATTTAACATGTGCTATATGTGTTACCTAAATTAGAGCTAGATATGGAGACATGCTCTTTTTTTTTTTAAACTTGTTTCTATTTAAATATTTTTTATTTCATTTTTGTTGTGCATTATTATGAGGACAGGTACATTGCCTGAGCTTCTAAGCATTTAGAGATATGCCTTATTGCAGCTACTGTACACAAACATAGGAAACATCTTTTTAATATATTACTATACATTGGGAGTATTCCCCATTATACCTTTAGGATACAGGAACACGTACAAAGCATCACATCTGCTGTATATCCTGCATGTGTGAAGCCATACTGTCATTAGCTATAAAATGCAAAAAGGAAACAAATGGTGGCCATTATGGCTGCAGACCCAGAGCACCTGCAATTGTTCAAAACTGAAATTAAATACTATGACAGATAAAGAAGTGACTTGTATCATCTTATTTTTTTTACCCTTATTTAGAGGCATTAATTGGACAGACTGTCCTGACACTGTTACTGCTGGAGAGAATAGCTGCTACTTTAGTAGGGAACACACTTCGATCTGGGTGGGATATGTAGTCCGCCTTGTCAGTGAAAATATTACCTTTGATGAATATTCTTTCACCGTTGATGATATTGGTAAGTATTCATCTAGAAATAATGCAACTTTTATATATTGTATATTTATGTTCACATTTTTCCACATTTTCAAGGTTTCTGCTTACTGTCAATGAATGGAACTATTTATGGAACTTTAAATGGACCTATCATGTACATGTGACACAGATGCTGGGCTTGATTCAAGACATCCTTAAATACAGTGGTTTTCAAATTTACAGATGCAATAAAGTTATACAGATTTGTAATTTTTTTCTTAGTGAAAAATAAAACTAAAATATTCCAGTACTTATCAGCTGCTGTATGTCCTGCAGGAAGTGATGTATTCTTTCCAGTGCTTTCTGCTGCTACTTCTGTCCATGTCAATAACTGTACAGAGCAGTAACAAATCTCCAAAGCAAAGATTTCCTGCTCTGAACAGTTCCTGTCATGGACAGAGGTGGCAGCAGAGATCACTGTATCAGACTGAAAGAATACACCACTTCCTGTAGGACATACAAGAGTTGATAAGTATTGGAAGACTTGAATAAATTTCTGACACCATATTTGAAAAAAAAATCCCCAGGAAAACCCCTTTAAAGTGCCATTTTAAAAGAAAAACTTTTTACATATAATAGGGACATTGTAAAGTTTTGATTAGTTGGGTTCTAGGTGCTTAGATCCTCATTAATTACTAGAATAAGCAGGGAGAAGCATTCCCTGCTGTGTTCTCTCTGCAGGAGATAGATTCTATATAATGTCTATGGACCCATCTCCTTCATCACTTAGAGACACATACAGTAACTGAGCTTTGGTTTTAGTAATCATGGGGGTCTCAGCATCCAGGCCCTGACTGATCAAAACTTTTTACATTTCAAGTTTTTTAAATGACAATAGCACTTTAAATTCTGAAATTAAGTTTATATATTATTAACAAATAAAATGCATGTATCTTTTTTCTAATACAATAGCAGGAACCACTGTATAAGACATGACAGCAGTTGTAGGGATCTGTTTGCTGTGCGGTATCCTTTTTTAAGTTTTTATTGTGTATTATTAGTGAGCCCGGACCCTCCCATTGCTCTGAACTGGACAGTTCTCAATGTCAGCGCAACCCGCTTACGTATGGATATTGAGTTAACGTGGGATCCTCCAGCCTCGGCTGATGTCAAAAGTGGATGGATATCATTGGAATATCAAATACAAATAAAAATGTCCTATGAAACGCAATGGAAGCATGTAAGAATTGGTTCATGAATGTGTCAGAGCTCATAAGAGGTCATGTGCATTTTCCTTAGTGAAAAAATGTTGAATATTTACTTTTAAAAGCTAATATAGTACTTTGGGTTCAATTTTACACATTATTGTAGTAAAATATTCAGAATAGTGTGTGTGGGGGCATTGATTTAGTTTTCTTCTTAGCTGGTGCCCAGGAGCATCACTGTCCAGGGAGATACTTTGAAGGGCAGAATCAGGATATTGTTGAGGTCATGGTGGTCGGACCTCCATGTTCTGTCAGTAATGGCATATTCTAGTGATATCCCGTCATTTAACCACCTAGTTTGTCCACCCAGGCCCAATTGATCACTAGCAGTCAGCTCTTATTACCAAGGGCCCCTTACACAAATAGGCTCTGGATAACAAGCACCTATCCATGTGATCGGTCCTCGTGTACACAGCTTTTAATCAAGCAGCTGGGCGACACAAATCATTGTTTGATTGATCAGGCAGGCATTAAAGGAGAAGTCCGGCGATTGCTAAAAGCCAGCAGCCTGCAGGTTAAAGGGGGGAAACTGATGACAAATAGGTACTTACCTCTCCTCGTGCCCGTGGTGAGCGACTGAAGCAACTGCGGGACCCCCGCCGGAAGTAATTTCCCCCCGAGTTGTGATGATGTCAGGGCTCAGGGGGCAGGAGTGGATGCCTTCTTGAGTGTTGAACTGGCCTCAGTCAGTCAGTTACAGGAGCGGAGTGCCACCCCAGTCACTGACTGACTGAGCGGCCAGTCCATCAGCCGTGTTGTGATGTGGACACCCCAGAGATCCAGGGGCCTGGTGGCGAGGTAAGTGCCTACTTGTCATCAATATTCCCCAGCAGGATGCCGGCTTTTAGCAGTCGCTGGACTTCTCCTTTTTACATCTCCTCTATACACAAGGTGATAAAAAATATTTGTTGGCCACACAAGATATATTCAGCTGACGAATGACTGTTTTATTGTTCCTTATCAAGGTCTAATTGTCAAGACTAATCATTACTATGAACACTCATTTTCCCCACCCAAACTGGAGACAAGAGTGGTGCTGTCTCTGGAAGAAAGTGGCCATGTTTTTCTAACACTGGATAACCCCTTTAAGAAAAGCGGTAGTGCATCCACGTATCTGCTGGAAAAATGGAGCGAGGCTTTTAAAATAGTAGCTAAGTAGCTTGGAACAAATTTCCAGCAGTAAACCTGTGTATTAATCCTAATCCATATACTACCATAGGTTTTCCTCATACTCCTTCATTTTTCTGTCACTTTTCTTAAATTTTTACCAACGTTAACATGTGATAGAGGCTTATTAATAGTGCGTTTAGAGGTTTCCATCTTCTCCAGACAAAGATGTCCTGTCCTGTACCTAAGTGGCTTCCCTAGAAACATTTATCAGAGGGAAGGTGTATAGAGCTTTGTTGGTGTAACATATAAAGGTTGGCAGACTTTCATATTTTCATGTATCTAAGTACAAATTAGGGCAGCAGGTTTATGTGATTTTCCATTGTTTTTACCTTTTAGTATGATTATGTGTCCACCACATCTTCAACTATCTATGGATTGGAAACAGGAAAAGAGTATATGGTCAGGATCCGATGCAAACAAAGAGGGAATACAAACTATGGAAACTTCAGTGATGTATTATTAATTCCAACAGTAGTATCTGTAGGTAGGTATAATCTAATGATTCATCTATTCAGACTGGAAGAACCACATGGTCACACTGCAGTGCTTTTCATGTTATGATGCTATGCAATAGTAGGGGGCCATCTTTCTGGCACAAACAGTCTAAGTGTGTATGTTAAATGGCTGTGAAACCTGAGTGGTGTTTAAGAGGCACCAGATAATGTCACTTTAACTAGTGACATAAACAGTAGCCATATTCAGCAAAGTTGGACTGGGTCAGCGGAAACCACGCTAATAGATGCACAGTCCTTAAGGGGTTCGGCTCCTTTCCCCAATATCATGCAGAGAAACAAAGGGTCGAGGACAGTATCATCTATAAAACACGTGCTAAATCTTTATTGTGCCAGTTCGCACAGTACAGTGCAACGTTTCAGCATGCTTGAAAAAGGCTCAGAATAATGAGCTGAAACGTTGCACTGTACTATGCGAACTGGCACAATAAAGATTTAGCACGTGTTTTGAAGATGATGCTATCCTCGACCCTTTGTCTCTCTCTCTCTCTCTAAATATATATATATATATATATATATATATATATATATATATATATATATGCTGATAAGAGGCTGGATTGGTCCAGTGGGTCCTTGGTGAGGTAGGTGAGGGGGACAGGTTGATTGATATTGGTGGGGGTGTTGGGGGTGATTGTAAAAAAGTAGGTAAATGAAGCAATGAGATGAAGCAAGCACACCAACTATTGACAAGTATGGTAAAGTTGTGTTGCTTAATAGCTCTAGATATGTCTAGCCATTACCCTGCGTTTTTAAATGTTGTAAATTTGGGGGATGTATTGATAATGTACTGTGTGATTTGTATGGGAAAATAATATTAGTTATTAAAATAGTAAAATTGAATTTGAAAAATGGGGAAAAAATGGTGATCTATAGACACTGTTCCTATCCCCTTATATTTCTGGGGAACCCTTTCATTACCCCACCATGCTTTCCAGTACTACACCCAGTCATGTATAATGGTTTATGTAAGATGGTCGCCTATTCAAAAACTTGTATATGTAAAGATACTTCCTGATTTCCTGATCCTGTTCATGTTTTTCAGTTTTGATGATAAGGGATTGGGGGGGGGGGGGTTGTTTCTGTATTACAACAGCCTGAAGCCACCCTGATATCTATAATGAAGTCATGTCCTTCTTACAGATCCAGATTTCCCATGGCCCCTTTTCCTAATTATTGGAGCTTTTACAGTCTTGATCCTTGTCCTGGCTTTCTTTTTGTTCTGCAAAAAGAAAAGGTGAGTTATTATACTGCTTATATGATTTATTATAAAGCTTTATTCACTTCCATCACTATTAAGAACTGCCATCATGCACCATGGGGGAGATTTATCAAACATGGTGTAAAATGAAAGTTTTCTTTTCACCTGTCCTTACTCCCCCGGTGTCCTCTTCCGGGTTTCCAGTGTCTCCAGCCACATTCAGCCAGTTACTGACTGGGGTGGGGCGTCACCTGAGTGGGCTGTCACACTTGTCTCCAGAGTGAAAGCCTGCACAGCCAATCACTAGCTGGACTGTCCTGTCTCAGTGAGCATGTGCTTGGCTGAGTGGCCTATCACTCTCCCACTTAGCCAATCACAGGCTGACTGGACAGGACAGGCCACGGCCAGTGATTAGCTGAGCGGCTGTCACTCTTGAGATAAGAAACAGAAACAAAACAGAGCAGGGCAGCACAGCCTGGAGGAGAGGAGTCTGATTTTAGCTCTATAAGGGTACACAGGGAGCTGCTGTCTGTATATACAGTGAGTACACCTACTAATACTGTACACTGAACTATTTTACTATAAAGTGGCCAACCCATTTAAAGGATGGCCATCAAATAAAAATGGTTATCATTTTGACATTGTGTAAACATAGACCAAGGGCCAGTTCACATGGAGCAAATGCCTGGAATCCCACCTGCATTAGTGTCCCACAGTCTCTCTATGGGAGGGCTCGCACACCTCCGCTTCCATCACTTTCCACTCAAAAAATTGACTTGTCAATTATTTGAGCAGAGAGTGACAGAAGCAGAAGAGGTCATGCCCTCCCATTGACACACTGTGGGACACTGATGCAGGCAGGATTCCAAGCATTTGCTCCTCCATGTGAACTAGCCCTTAGGGCCCTATTCCACAGAGCGATAATCGGCCCAATCGGCCCGATTCGGACGATTATCGCTCCGTGGACTAGAGAAAATGATCAGCCGATCGTTGTCATCGGCTGATCGTTGATATAGGTCCAGACCTATATTTGTCGGGCGGCGACCGCGTACCGCTAGGTGGAATAGCGGTGCGCGGCCGGCGACTGACGATATACATTACCTATTCATGGTGCAGGGCTCCTCTTCTCCTGCTTCTTCCAGGGTCCCGCACGCTCCTCCAGCGTCAGGGCGACCTGTGTCCGCTCACAGGCCGCTCAGCCAATCACAGGCCATGGCGGTCCCGGCCAGTGATTGGCTGAGCGGCTTGTCAGCTGACACAGGCCGTCCTGACGCTGGAGGAGCGCGCGGGACCCGGGAGAAGCAGGAGAAGAGGAGCCCTGCACCATGAATAGGTAATGTATACTAGTTAAGCAAGAGCTGCAAGGACATCGGTAACGATGTCCTTGCAGCCCTTGTTTAACGATAATCGGGCCCGTGGAATAGGCCCAGTAAACGAGCGCTGATCTAGCAGATCAGCGCTCGTTTATTGGGCCCCATCAGCCAGTGGAATACCACCCTTAAGGCTGCGTTCACACTACGTATATTTCAGTCTGTATATGTATATTTCAGTAAGTATATTTCAGTCAGTATTGCAACCAAAACCAGGAGTGGATTAAAAACACAGAAAGGATCTGTTCACACAATGTTGAAATTGAGTGGATGGCCGCCATATAACAGTAAATAACGGCCATTATTTCAATACAACAGCCGTTGTTTTAAAATACCAGCAAATATTTGCCATTAAATGACGGCCATCCACTCAATTTCAACATTGTGTGAACATAGCCTTTCTGTGTATTTAATCCACTCCTGGTTTTGGTTGCAATATGAGGACCACAATACTGACTGAAATATACGTAGTGTGAACCCAGCCTCAGTCTGTATGCATGGATTCCAGACAGCCTTAGGGTTTATGCACACTAAGGAAATCACACGGATAATATGCTGCGGTTTTGCCGCAGGCAGATTCCGCCGTCCGCCCAAAAAATTGTCAATTCTTTGGGCGGACGGCGGAATCCGCCTGACCACGGAATAGAGTCTATAGGATGGGCGGAGAGTGAAGTGGGAGTGTGTTGGGACGAACGGTGGAATCTGCACCAAGTTATCCGTGTGATATCCTTAGTGTGCATATACCCTTAGGCCTGCATCCAATTTCAGTCGGGGAAATAAAATGCAGAGTGTACAGGGTTCGGAGATCTCTAATCTCTCATGTCTAATTCCCTACTATTGCCCAGAGATGCTTCAGTTGTTTATGGCAGCGGTCTACTCTCTCCATGTATTCCAGAGTATGTAATAAAATACAAACTCATTATGCTGTTCAAATTGTGTTTTTATCAGAATATCTTTCAACAGTAAGGGAGATGTACTGTAAAATTCTTGTAATCCTACATTAATGGGATCTCATGGATGCTGGCTTATCAAATGTTCTCAATTATTGGCTGGGATATAGCAATTTCACTGCAGAAGTCAGGGTGACATACTGTAGCTGTGTAATACAATTCATAGAATGTGATTCTTGTGAATTACCGTATAAAATCTCTGTTTCCTTTTATACTATGAAGGCTGAAGTTGCTGATTCTGCCCCCAGTGCCTGTTCCAAAGATTAAAGGGATTGACCCTGTACTCTTACAAGTAAGGCTGGCATCATTATTCAAGTATATTTTTCACTGTAGGTGAACAGCATTTTCACTTTTATTCATGTATACTTGCCCTGCGGAAGTCAAATGGACATTGTTTCGGCCTTTGTCAGATGAATGGACTATGGGTATATTTGATGCATACGTTAAGAGGTTTCCTGATGTAAAAAGCAGACAGAATGTAAAAGCAGTCCTATATTATAGGCAAGTGTATTCAACACTAAACAATAGAGACAAGAGGCAGCAGGGAACATGAACAATGCTCTGATAAGGTTTATTCACCTGTGTTCTACTTGTACTTGGAATGAAAAAAATCTTCATAGAGGAGATAAAGCATTGCTTGTACAACATGGGTGAAACCCCAGCAGATAGTTCTCCTCTGTAGTAGTTCTGTCTCTCCTCTCTATTGCCAGTGTAATGAGCCAGCTTCCCTCAGCCCCTGCACCCAAGCTGTAACACTGCTCTGCTGATGCTTTTCTTCTTTATATTGATTTTAATTGGATTTTTGTAGATCAGAGGATGTTCATGTTCTCCAGCAATATACTGTCCTAGAACAATAGTTCAAGAAACACTAGATATGTTTCATAACACCTCCTTCATATCACAAGTTGCCTTAGGATTTGGGTCCCCAAATTGATGAACTCTAGACTTGTATAGATCTTGTTGAAATAAAATATTCAACAGAAGGCCGCCCTTAGGAAAGGTTATTTTATAATCAAAGCCAAGTAGTAGTTAGGATAAAATGGTAGCATACCTTTGAGCAGATGCCAAAGAATAATATATAGATGACATGGATATAAAAATAGCATAGCATAAATGTAACATCTTTAAGAAGTAATATAAGTAATATTAGAAGATTGCCCTTAAGAACACCCTTCTATTGTTGGATTGCATTAGTATAGGTGGGACAGGTTTTCTAGTTTATACGTTTTTGCATGTGCTTTGTAAATTTGGAGTATAAACTGGAAAACTCCACCAAATGAGAAAAACATGTAGAAGTAGCAGCCAAGTGTGTAAAGATGCATCTGCCATATCTATGGTCAAAATCGTTAATATTCATAAATGTGGCCCCATGCTTTGGTGACAGGGAAATAATGAAATGTGCAAGCTAATATTAATTCTGTTTTCATTAGGTAAAGTGGATACAGCACATCACTTGCATGGGGTGATGTGTGACGTGCAATGGATTTTCTTGCCACTGAGAACAAAGCGATAAGCTGAAGAACGAGCATTTGCTTATTTGTCAGCAGATCGCAGGCTCTGTTACACAAGGATATATTGGCCTGTAATTGCACATAAAAGTGAAAACTTTGGTTTGCATTGCCATGTTAAGACTTTAGAGTATTTGACTAAACAAGAGAAATATCATATAACTGGTCCCAACATTAATGATGAACGGTGTCTTAAAACTGTCTGTCTTTGTTGATCTATGCCAAGAGAGTTTACATATGCTGAAAGATCCCAAGGATTGAAGCCAAAACTGCCTTGTCGTAAATGGCACCCATTCAGTCATTATTGAATGGTATTAGTTGTATTGTTCAAAATGTCATACTTCCCATGTGTTCTTACATCCTATGAATATTCATGATGTGCTTTTTGCATTTTAAACAGAAGGGAAAGCTGGATGAAGTCAGCTCCATACTTGCATGTCATGACAGCTACAAGCAACAGCTGTGCAGTGATGATCCTTGGGTTGAATTCATTGAGCTTGACCTTGATGACCAGGAAGAGAAGAATGAGGGCACTGATACTGACCGGCTATTGGCCGAAGAATACCCCAAGGCCCATAACTGCCTGGCTGTCAAAGATGATGACTCTGGCCGGGCCAGCTGTTGCGAACCAGATATCCCCGAAACAGATTTTGTCAACAGCGACATGAGCGATGAAACTTCAGATACTGGACAATGTCAGAATACAAAAGATAACCAAGCAGATCTCTTGTGCCTTAGTGAAAAGCCAAACAGTGAAGGCGTGCCTACAAATTCCCAAATGCCAAATACAGAAATGATGAGCACAAAACCAGAAAATGGTAAAGTTTGCCCATTACTTAGTAATGAGACCAGTGTGGCTGCCACGACCAATCTACGCAGCATCGGTTCAAAGCCAAGCATGGATTTTTATGCCCTTGTAAGTGATATTACACCAGCCGGAAGACTTCTTCTTTCACCAGGGCAAAGAATAAAGATGGAGAATGAAGAATGCAACGAACCAGCCATTCAACAGTCAACAAACCTCAATGCAGACAATTCTTACGTATGTGATACCGCAGTGATGGCATTCTGTGCTGTGAATTTCCCAGTCGAGGCCTCACAAAGTGTTCAACAGAATCCTAACCTGGATAGCTACTTCACCCCAGAAAGCCTTACAGCTGCCACCATGAGCTCTCGTGCTGCGGAAAAAGTTTCGAGTTACGAGACTCCTGTGGCTGACTATACCTCTGTTCACATAATAAACTCACCACAAAACCTTGTGCTTAACACTACTGCTCCTCCCAGCAAGGAGTTTATACAACCATGTGGCTACATGTCCACAGATCAAGTGAACAAAGTGATGCCATAATACATTTTTATTTTGACATTTTTAAAGCATGGGCTTGTACGGTTCAACCAAAAAAAAGAAAAGAAAAAAACATTGTGTACAAGCTTTTAATTGTGTTTATCTTGTAAAGCTTAAGCTAATATATTCAATGTAAAAATGCCAAAATGTTTATCAAATTATTTCATTTATGTAATGAATTGTAGCGTAGGGTAGTCTGTTTATAGCTACGTGTTAGCCGTCGCCTTGGGATGCTGTCCATATGTCCATCAATCCAACCTATATGTGTCATCATTATTCGGTGTTGTATGTCTGCCTGATTATAGTCATCATATCACACAGTACTTATTACATTGAGGGAGAAATTCAACTTAAGAGCACACCTACTATATCTTAAAAGGCTTTTTAGTGGATTGATTTCCACTCAGAGCTGGTGTAGTAATTCGGACTGTCAATATAACAAAAGTAAAGGCTAAAAAGCATGCACAAAATAGAAATATAGGGGAGATATTAGAATACAAAACCTGCTCAGCATCTACCAAGCTCATCTTCGGTAGAGATTCTGTCCAATGATGTTTTAGCTAAACCAAAAGTTGAATTCATGGATGCGAATTGTCTAGTCAAGTCTAGCAGCCTAGGAAATCCACATCTTTTGTCCATCTCTACCATCATAAAGTCGATAGACTGGCAATGAAACCCTCCCCCCCCCCCCCCGAGCTCTGGATGTGGATCATATTAAACATTTAATAGCACGGCCATATACAATGCAGACCTAACAATCAACCCTAATCATAGTTTTTCTAAAAGTTGACAACCATGATATTATTTAGTGTACTTGTCATTACTTTTGATATGTCAGATAGTCATGTAAAAAGGTTTGAATGTTCAAACCCTGACTGATCAGTAGAACAAGTTGGGAGATGGCCACATTGCTGCACGCTCCTCTCTGCACGCTGTGTCTGCTACATAGACAGACGCCATAGACTTCCACTGGAAGTCCATCAAGGTCATGTGACACAGAGTCGGAAATGAACTGCTGCTTTGTACTTTTCTTGAATTGCATTTCCCAATGGCATCTCCCTACCAGCCTACTGTAGATTGATAGGTTTATGACTGTTTTGGTTTAGATAGAGACCTATCAATCAAGGCTGATGGGGTGGGTAGAAGGCAACATGGAGCGCCCTAATGATTTGTAGTTCAGGCAGCAAGAAAGTGATGACAAGTTCCCTTTAATTCCATTTTCTAATGCAATTTTTTATTAAATTATATCACATACAATGCAAATGGGTTATTATTAGGATTATACAGGGAGCAGACCTGGTTAGTATTAAAACACAAAATATTAGCTTTGAGCTGATATTTTATAAAATTAAGATTTAAGGCATTAAGAATATACTGCTGCATGCTCTGTACATCTGACCACTCTGCCAGCCTTGCCGCTACTTCTTTATACAATGTGATTCAATGAATGCAGATCCCAAATGTTTTTTTTACAGAGTATATTTTTACATCCAAAACCTAAAACGTGAAATCAATATGTAGTGTAAATATACAGACTCTATAGAGATTGTGTACAATATTTTCCTAAAATATAGAAAGATTTATTCTTTTTCCCTCAGAAAACATTATTTTTTTTTGGCCTGCCACATGTCATGAAGGTGACCTTAAAGTGAATGTGTCGCTTACGTTTTTTTTTTTTTTTACTAATTAAATCCAGAAACTGGGGGGGGCTAGTTCTATCTTCTGATTGTAATATTTTTATTTTATTTTTATGTACATTATTATGGGGGCATCTTGCCTGAACTGTTTTAACACAATAGACTATCCTAGACTCTATTCACTAGAATGCAGGCATCTTCTGGGCATGCTCTATGACCTGTCCAGAGGTCATTCCTCAGGGAGGGGGGAGGTTGATCTCTGAGATTCAGCTATTGTGCATGGCGGAAAATCCCATCTTATCTATACACTGGTGTCACCTTTCACTGTAATCCTGTTTATGATAATAAGGAAGACACTGCTGGAAAGTGATCTGTTCAGAACAGGGAGTCTCAGCTTGGTTTTAGCCTTAGTGGTCAGAATGAAAAATGCAAGATTTCAGGATTTTAAACTTTTTTAAACTATAGATAGTAAAATAGTTATAAAAAAAAATGCCAAAATTTGCCCAAATTCTTAGAAACATAGAAGATTAATGGCAGAAAAAGACCACTTGGTCCATCTAGCCTGCCCTTTTAAATTATAAATTGTACCTGTCACTTAGAAAGAAACTTTTGATATTTTAAAAGTTTTGATTGGTCGTTGGCTGAGTGTCAAGTCCCTGACCCATTGCTAGAACCACCGGGGAGAGTAGCGTACTGCCGGCTTCTTCTCTCCCCACTCTCTATGCGCATGACTAAGGTGGTCCTATTGACTGGGAACAGAGCGGGGAGATACACGCACACACTTCACCTGGCTCATTCAAGTGAACAGTTGGATTCTAAACCTCACCCCAACTGATCAAAGCATTTGACATGTTTTTATGACATGTCAAAAGTTGTTTCTTTTTTTTAAGTGACATGGTATTATAAAAAAAAAACTTGATTTCAACAAAAGGTAATTTTCTGACAACACATTTCCTTTAAGGCTGTCATGGTTCCATATCAGCCAGAAGCTTGAGACTTGCCCATTAGTATTTTTAGATTGTTGCTTTGAGAACCCTTCAAGAGAATGGACGTAGACTGCTATTGTATAACAAAGGGATTGAGAATATCCTACGTTTTTTTTTTTGTATACAGCTCCTATGCAGACCTGCGTCTCCAGGGTAAAAGACAAACCCTGTGTGGTCTGATCCTGTACTCATACTTTTTTCCATGTGTTCCCCCTTTTTTGTATATATAAGACAGTATGACTCTAGGATCAGACTACACATGGTTTGTTTGTAGTTGGTAACCATGGCGATGTATAGGTCTGCATTTCAACTGTACATCAAAATGGTAGGTGTATTTAAGTGAAGATAATTTTTCGTGTAGAAAACAAATGTCAAGATTCTTTTTTCATATTTGTTTCAACCTGCTTGATTCAGACATAGAAGACGACGATAATTCATAGTTATGTTATTGATCTTTTTTTTTGTGCCTCCCTCTTGTATATCGGGTTATTATATCCAATTCAATTAAAGTATAAATTTTGAAATTATTTACACTGTCCACCAAATCATGTATAAGGCAAACAAGCGTTCCTATGAACACTTGCTTGATAATCGTCCCATGTAAAAGGGTCAGTGTTCAGCTGGTGAACGCGCTCACTCATCAGCTGAATGGATCTTTGTTTTAGTTGATGTGATGAATTTAATGGCCTTGATCGAGCCTTGTGATGGGTTGAGCAAACAAGTGCTAATCACCTAGACTGGTGTTCGTCATCTGTAAAAAAGGGCCCTTGTATTGCCCTCATCATTATCAATAGATAGGAGGTTAGACTGGAGTGTGATGAGTGCACTTGTAATATAGGTGAACCAATCCACTCTGAAAGACATCAATACTCAGAAACCTTTAAAGCCTCTACAGATTCGGTGATGTCCACAATGCATTTATGGCAGACGTGCACAGAGGAAGTATTGAACAGGCTCAGGAGCTTCATACACAGCTGGAGTCAGCTGCCATCTGTAGTTGACACCCGCTATAGAGATCAAAAATGCTAGTCATTTAATTCCCTGGATGCCACTGTCAATGGTATGTAGGCAGTGATATACCAGGCGCTGGTCCCCTCATATCTCTATAATGCAATGGTAGGGTTCTGATTGGTTGTCATATATCTTACATACTATTACAATCTTTTATAGGTTGCAATAGGCAAACACAGACCAGAAAGTACATTGCCATACAACAGTATTGCAGTGTACTATAAAAAACCATGAATCCATTGCTTTGGCAAGCCCCCTTAAGAAAGACTGAAAAATACCACCTCCCAATTTAAAAAAAAAAATGAAATCACCCCATTTTCAAATAAAGACATTTTTTTTATTTTTTTGTAAACTATTAAATACTTAAAGCGTAACTGTCATGTTTTTTTTATTGCAGAAATCATTAGTGTAAGCGATTTTAAGAAACTCTGTAATAGGTTTCATCAGCCAAAAAAGCCTCTTTCTGTACTCAAGAAGCAATCTCCCAGCCTCCCCCCCTGACTTCTTATCTGTGCATTATCAGGCAAACACGTCTTCATTACAGAGAAGCCAGTGAAGACGGGCTCTGCTCTCTCCATTGTAAGCCTATGAAGGGGGGAGGGGCTGAGGGAGATGAGGGAGCAGGAAGAGGTGACATGAAGGTCAGCTGTTTGTAGACTGTCTGGGCACCTAAACCGCAGGATTCTGGGGTCAGAAAGGTCAGTGCTTATCTATGAACTTACTGAGAGAAGATTGCAGGGTGTTGTGCTGTGCAGGACTGCTCCGTGCTCAGTCACTCCTAACAGCCCCTCCCCTCTCCATAGCCACATAATGGAGACAGAAATCCTGCTTCATTTGATGTGAGGGGGGAGGCTGGGAGATTGCTTTTTCAGTACAGAAGGAAACTTTTTTAGTACATAAAACCTATTACAGAGTTTCTTAAAATCGCTTGTACTGTTGATAATTAATGTTTTCAGAAAAATGACCCTGAAATGACAGTTACGCTTTAAAGAAGATAAAGAATTATATGCACTACAGGAATTGGAGTCCCGGAGCCATGTAAAGAAGTAGCCCAGTTCTGAGATAAAAACTTAGAGCTCTCACTTTTATCTCAAATTCTATTATTTTTGTCCACATGGCCCCAGAACTCATACAAGGAATTATGTTCTAACCTTACATGTAAGAACTCTTTCTCTGTCACCGCTCTCATACAATATTACAATACAAGGACGTTGGTGAAGAACAGGTAAAGTAAGGGCGTCAGGTTTCACTATTAACTATTCCTTTACTGTTCCTTTCTATGAACTGGGCCAAATCTTTTCTCAGTAACAGTGACTCACACTACAGTGAATATGCAGGTTATATGTACTTTTTAAGTTACACCAATACACAGGGAATTTGGTTACACGTTTAATGTTGTTAAGTGATACAGTTTAATGGGGGGAAAAAAGAATAATGAAAGTGTTTCCTTTTCCTTTCCTTTCGAATGTGGGAAGGATATAGAAATGTGACATATCTGTAGTATAGAATGGTTACATGTACAATCCTAATTTAGGTTACTAGACAGCACAAACTAGAATAAGTGTTAAAGTGAGTTGTAGTGGTTAACGTAAATGGCAGTGAAAAGACAGTGTATTTAATGTTGTGGATAAGTAGAATATACCCGATGCTATGATTGTACTACAATTCCCATCGGTATCTAGCTGTCGGGTTTAAAGCATGGATAGATTGGTCATTATGTCCATTTCTGCTTTGGTTTAATGTCATTGCCAATGTCTCAAAAATCAATATTGCTCGGAGCTCGAGCCATGAAGTGCCTCAGAGAGACCTCTGGATCCTTATGAAGTCATAGGATCTTCTGATCACTAATAAACTCTTGAAAAAGATTGTTTTAGACAACCAGTATTTCTTTTAGGGCAGATGGACATTGGGTCGTAGCTTGCTATATGAATGCTCCGTCCCAGACACACACTTCCCTGTATAGATCTACAAGCAAAAGCAATGTACATAGGAGAAACTGCCTTTACCTACAGTATTCGGGTTATGTAGGACTGGGCTGTTTCTCTTTTATAGGACATAATGCACTATAAATTATTGCAAAAAAAATAATAATTGGAACCAGATAGCAGATACCCAGTAAACTGGTGGCATGTGCTCTATAACTGACAGTGGGATAAGACGGGAATTGTATCTCATAAAGAATGTCAGGTATTCCTTTGCCGACATTAGGAATGATGCTTCAGTTGTACTGGATGGACTGGCATTGTGTACCACCTTAAATGGTACAATAGCGTAAGCTATGCCTGAAAATGAGAAGGACTGATAAATAAAACTTAGCCAGCATTACAAGTTAATTAAAAAAAAAAAATACTATGTATGGTAAATTTTTTGCCTTTAAGGTAGTAATGGTAAATAGCTACTAACTTGCTGCTAAATTTGTCTTACAACTATATTATTTAGTGTTATGTTGAATATTATTCATGCTGGACTCTAATGGATGTGTTTAATTGAAATACCTTGGTGGCCGTCTCTTTAATTGCAATGAATGGCAACTTTTCTGTGTTTAAAAATTTCTTTAGTTTTCTATTGAGATGACTATGTAGCCAACATATTCTGCCGCCATGTGCAGGTAAGGGAATAGTATATAATCATAGGCACATAGTCTAATCAACAATACAGGATGTGATGTCCAGGATCAGTTCTAAGGAGTACTTAGGGTTTAAAAACACATATGTGAATCACACAGGGAAAAAACTGCAGGAAAGACCAGTTATAAATCTCATCAACTCAGAAGAAATACACATATCAGATTATCACTGGAAATGTCTGAGGCAAGTTGTCAGCATTAGCAAAAAACGAGCAAAAATCCGCACCAGAAGTATTTCCATGAAACAGATCCTCATAGAAAGTATATATTTTATTATGACAAAGTCTATTATGCTATGTAAGGTTTTCTAGCCAAAAATAGTTAAATACCTCAATCAATTTCCGAATGTCAGTTTGGTACTTCTCTGGTTACACAAGCCATTATAAGTCATTACAAGATGTATTTCAATTTATATTTGATGTTTCTCATTGTTATATCTGTGTTCTCTTTTTTTTCTTTCAGACCTAAATAAATTTATTTTCTTGGAGATTTATCTCAAGTTTGTTTCTAATAAAATAGTGGTTGTTAAAATGCACAGACTCAGACTGGTTTTAAATGAAGAGTGTATCATTTCACGTTGCCTTATGAGATGTTACCTGGATCCATAGGAAACACATAGTTATATATAGCTGCACAGCAAAGTCAAAACGTAGACATAAGTAAAGTTGATCGAAAGGCATCGGGAATCAAATGCAGCAGGTTAGTGAATGTTCGAGTTGGATCGAACCTAGGATTTACTGAGGTTCGATCAACCCGACATAAGTCCAAGTAGTTCAACTACAACACACCCATTCATGTTGTGTTGTGGACCTATAAAATATAAAGCACTATATAAAATTTTATTTGAGGTATGTTAGGTTATGTTCCCACTGAGTAAATCAGGTGGAATTCTGCAGCATAACTTTCCGCTGTGTAATCCCACCTGTCTCAGTGTGCCATATCTTGTCCTCCGCTGCCGCCGCTCTCCACTCAAAGTAGTTCCGTCGTGGAATTCTGCCTGATTCACTCAGTGTAGACATACCCATATAGTATGAAATAAATAATATTAATGTAGTTGATCCATATTTCTAAAAATTAAGATTTTAAAATGTGCACTAGGTTTTCCGCCGCTGTCATCTGGTTGGAACCATTCCCACTGCTCCGAGCTTCCCATTCTCTATGCTCACTAAGCCAGTCAGTGGCTATGTTCCCATAACGTTTTTTTTCCTCTCCGTTTTTGAAAAGAAAGAATTCAAAATGGCATCTGTCATTTCACTGTTTGTCCGCTGTTGGTACATTATTCTAGTCAGGTGGACTAATTGGCTTTTGGGTGTGTCTTTAATTGAAAAGTCCATTGATTTGTATATTAAAAACGGTGAAAGGACAATGAAAAAAAGAAAAAATGTGTGTGAACAACTAAAAAATAACGTCTGTTGTTTGTAATAGACATCTGAAAATAATTGTCATGATCATTATTTTGACGTATAGATAACATCTGTTATTTGATGCACAAGCCTGGAGGACAGAAATGGCTGCACATCACACCCATGGTTGATACGAAAGCTTGTTCAGCTGCATTAAAAACCAACATCAGAAGTTAGTATATAATTTGATCAAATCATATTGCCTCATGTACCACGTGTATTTCCTACATTAAACTACACTGTGCCGGTCTGTCAAAGCAAATCCTGCAAAGCAATCGCAAGCAGGGAAGGGGGGCAACAGAATGGCCCGGCAACCCCACTATCATAGGACCAAACCCCAAGGGCCCCCCCCAAACCCCACATGCGCCATCCCATCGATTTCAATGCATTGCACTGAAGTCAATTAGATTGCAGCAAAAATGGACATCTTTTTAAATAGAAAAAGCAGACACCTTCCTGTTTTTTAAACGTAGTGTGAACATAGTCATTGGCTGCAGCAATGATCTACCACTATGTAAAGCTCGAAGACCCCTAGTGAGACTAATATCAAATGTAAAAGTTTAAGTAAAAAAATGGCCCCTAAGGAAAATAAAAGGAGGAGGAGACTGCCCAGAATTCCAGACAGTACCCGGGCTGTCTCCTCCTTCTGCATGGACCAGGAAGGCATCGGGAATCAAATGCGGAAAGTTCGACAGGGTTCGAGTTCGATAGAACCTAAGATTTTCCGATGTTCGACCATCTCTAATCCTCAATCCTGCTGCCCATAAAATATTAAATTGTGCAAATAAAAAAAAAATACAAAATGTACGTATTGTTTGGTAAGCCACTAAATCTTTCGATGTTAAAAATAAAAAGACAACAGTTTTCTTGTCAATCTTTAGCTCTTTTATCAGTATGCAAGCAATATTATCTGTAGCCTTCATCTTAATATTTGGCACATATACAGTATGGATACAAACCACCATCTGACACACTTCTTCAGTTAAACACTATAGATGCCCACAAAGGGTCAAATCAAGCTGTTCCAAGCTGGTTCACCTTACACTTTGGTTTGTGTTTCACAACCAGTTTCACAATTTCTGCTTCATCAGGGGTCTCTCTCCTAAAAGGGCAAATTGTAGCTCAGATGTGGCTGATATAGAGCATGCAGAACTCCCTGGCCTTGTGTTGCCAGTTTTGTCTTATATGAAATTGACAATATATTTCAACCATATTAATCATATTTGAAATGCCAAACATAGGATTTTAAAAAGGGATTTTCAAATACAGAAAATGTCCCTACTTTAGACCCTTCCTTCCAGTGTCTTTCACCACATGTAGCATCTCTGGTTGGGTGGGTTAGAGATTAATGAGTGGAAAACAGCAGATCAATATGAATAGTCCCAAAGGGGTTTTCTAAACTCTAAAAGTGATGGTCAGCACTCGCTTGCAATGCTGCATGAAGTGTTGTATTCTTTCCAGTCTGACACAGTGCTCTCCTCTGACACATCTGTCTGTGACAGGAACTGTCCAGAGCTGTAGCAAATCCCTGTAGAAAACCTCTCCAGACTGGAAATACTACTTCCTGCAGAACATACAGCAGGTGATAAGTAAAGGAAGACTTGAAATTTTTTAATAGAAGTAAATTACAAATCTCTGGCATCAGATGATTTGAAAGAAATTATTATTATTATTATTATTACTGACTACCCCTTTAAGCCTCTAAGTGGCAGCCACTGGAAACCAGACGTTTATCATTTACCTGTGTGGAGCGAATCAGAGCTTTGGACTTTTAACCGGACTTTAACTGTTGTAAAGTATTTTAAACACATAAACTGACACCTATTTAAAGCACAACTGTCATTTCAGGGTCATTTTTTTGAAAACATTAAATATCAACAGTTCAAGCGATTTTAAGAAACTTTGTAATAGGTTTTATAAACCAAAAGAGTTTCCTTCTGTACTGAAAAAGCAATCTCCCAGCCTCCCCCCTCACATCAGAAGCAGCAGGATTTCTGTCTCCATTATGTGGCTATGGAGAGGGGAGGGGCTGTTAGGAGTGACTGAGCACGGAGCAGTCTTGCAAAGCACAGCACCCTGCAATCTTCTCTCAGTAAGTTTATAGATAAGCACTGACCTTTCTGACCCCAGAATCCTGCGGTTTAGGTGCCCAGACAGTCTACAAACAGCTGACCTTCATGTCACCTCTCCCTTCTCCCTCATCTCCCTCAGACCCTCCCCCTTTCATAGGCTTACAATGGAGAGAGCAGAGCCCGTTTTCACTGGCTTCTCTGTAATGAAGACGTGTTTGCCTGATAATGCACAGATAAGAAGTCAGGGGGGGAGGCTGGGAGATTGCTTCTTGAGTACAGAAGGAGGCTTTTTTGGCTGATGAAACCTATTACAGAGTTTCTTAAAATCGCTTACACTACTGATTTCTGCAATAAAAAAAAAATATGAGAGTTACGCTTTAAGTTAAAAAGAATGAAATTATGAATCATACTAGAAACATCAGTATGAATGTAAAATCAATTTCATGTATAAAGAAAAACTTTTTTTTTTATCAACACAGATTTTAATTTTAAACATTTTAGTATACTAGCAATTAACACAAAAGGGCAGTGCATTGTTGGAGCCTAAAGAGAGTTGGTATAACTCTACTTTTAGGTCACAAGACAACATAATGTATACTTTTTGCAGTCATTGCAGTCATAAGGCCTGTGATGCAAACCTTAAAGTCTCTACTTGTATGCAGGGTCTCTTGACAATAAGCTGATTACAATGTATCCCCCGAAATGGGAACCTGAATGATCTATGCAGAAACCTAGCAGTAAAGGGGGTTATCCAAAATTAGAAAAACATAGCAGTTTTCTTCCAAAAACAGCTCCACCCCTGTCCTTTGGTTGTGTGTGGTACAAAATCTCCATTTACTTCAATGAAATACTACAGACAAATTAAGGACAAGAATTGCACAGTTTCTGAAAGAAAGTAGCTATGTTTTTTTTAATCCTGTATTTCAGTCAGTATTGTGGTCCTCATATTGCAACCAAAACCAGGAGTGGATTAAAAACACACAAAGGCTATGTTCGCACAATGTTGAAATTGAGTGGATGGCCGCCATATAACAGTAAATAACTGCCATTATTTCTATATAACAGCCGTTGTTTTAAAATAACAGCAAATATTTGCCATTAAATGGCGGCCATCCACTCAATTTCAACATTGTGTGAACAGATCCTTTCTGTGTTTTTAATCCACTCCTGGTTTTGGTTGCAATATGAGGACCACAATACTGACTGAAATATACGTAGTGTGAACCCAGCCTAAGTGTAAATTTACAGGTGGTGAAAACTCTGTGAAATTATAGTACAAGGCATGTAGATGAAATATAAATGATTTAAAAATGTCATTTACAAACGCTGTGGAATTTGATCAGATTTTCACAGCTAAATTAGCTTTTTTATGCAGAAATTTTGTAGCATGTATAGATGTCTTTGTGGCAAAAACACCAATGTTTCTACAATGTAACAACAAATTCAGGGCCTGTTGCAATTAACACTAAAACCTCGGGTTGGTATTGCATTTAATTTCCCCCCATTGACTCTGAGCTAACATCTGGCAGCAGCATTTTTGAGTGAAAAAAACACCATGAACAAATGTTGGTGTTTTTTTGAAAAATGTGTGCGTTGGAAGAGGGGTCGTCTTATATGGTGAGTATATCCCAAACTCTATATTTTAAATAGAGAAGTTGGAGGTCGTCTTATACGCCAGAAAATACGGTACATATACAATCACTTTAGCCTTAAAGGGGTTGTTCACCTTTTTTTTTTTTTTTTTTCCAAGTCAAATTATGCCAGAGATTTGTATTCTACTTCTCTTAAAAAAAATCTCAAGTCTTCCAGTACTTATCAGCTGCTGTGTGCCCTGCTGAAAGTGGTATTTTTCCAGCCTGGAGAGCAGGAGAGGTTTTCTATGGGTATCTGCTATTGCTTTGGGCAGTTCTTGACATGGGCAGAGGTGGCAGCAGAGAGCACTGTGTCAGACTAGAGAGAACAAACCACTTCTTGCAGGACATACAGCAGCTGATAAGTACTAGAAGACTCAATATTTTTAATAGAAGTAAATTACAAATCTCTGGCAGTTTCTGGCACCAGTTGTTTTGAAAGAAAAATATTTTTGGTGAACAACCCCTTTAAGAAAGCAGACTGATTAGTTTATTTTACAAAAGCCTCTCAGTCTTGCTTTACCCATGTGTAACCCTGCCGCAGTCCATTATTTATTCCTCTCATTAACAGATCTGAAGACGGGGGCAGCATCTCACTTGTTAGATGCAGAGTGTGGCATTTGGCAGGGTTACCGTAACAAATGATTTTCTGCCGCTCAACAATACACATCAAGGTAAAGCACGACAGACTGGCTCTCTGCCATGGCTCAGTTGAAGAAAATTACCGGGATAGCACATACATAGAAGACATTCAATCTAATTTTCCTGATGCTGGGCGATGTTTATAACATTTAGGAGGCAAAAAGCATGCCCAGGAGCAACTCATTTAGATGTTTACCTCATAGATCTGGCTACGTTATAAGAAAAATGTGTCCAAGCCGTCGCCTCTGACATTATCGCAAATATGGCTCTCCAGCTAGAATTGTAATGCAATCATAGGAAATGGTAATAAGGTTACTAACATCACAAGGAGGTAATGAGTTTCTCTACCTATTCAATGATGATCACAGGGTTTTGTTGTTTTCTCTCCTAATAAGAACATTGGGTCCTCCAGGGAATAACCTGCATTGAGGTCGGCATGTCCTCTCCGTATCAGGCCAAGAAGTGTTCTTATGGCATAAAATGGTCCTTAATGAAGGTTACAAATGTCCCGTATTAATTGGCTAGAAACAAGAATTAGATTAGTTTTTGTTTTTTTAATCAATGGTAAATAGATTTAAGACAAAATGGATATAACACTTACTATAAACTATATATACCGATCAGCCATAACAAGATTAACACTGGTGAAGTAATAATATTGAATGCCTTGTGACAAATTACACCTCGTCCACACATGGAATACTGTGTACAGTTTTGGGCACCAGTATATAAGAAGGACGTGGCTGCACTGGAGCGGGTGCAGAGGAGAGGACCAAGGTCATTAATGGAATGGGTGGGTTACAGTACCAGGACAGGTTATTAAGCTTGGGGTTATTTACGCTAGAAAAAAGACGTCTTAGGGGCGATCTGATCACAATGTACAAATATATGAATGAACAGTACAGAGATCATTGTAGTGATCTTTTTACACCTAGGTCTGTAACCATAACAAGGGGGCATCCTCTACGTCTAGAGGAAAGAAGGTTTCACCACCAGTACAGACGCAGATTCTTTACTGTAAGGGAACTCTCTGTCGTCATGGCCGATTCATTAAATAAGTTCAAGGGAGGCCTGGATGCTTTTGTCTAAAAATATTATATTACAAGTTTCCATGTAATAGGACGTTGATCCAGGCATTATTCTGATTTCCATTTGGAGTTGAGAAGGATGTTTTTCCCCTGTTATGGGGCAATTTAAGGGTTTTTACCTTCCTCTGTATCAACACTTTAGGGTTTCTGTAGGTTGAACTTCATGTACATTTGTCTTTTTTCAACCTTAATAACTAAGTTACTAAGTAACTGCGCTCAGCTGTTGGCTTGTCAGCCAGCTGCCTTTGAACTACTTGCTGCTCCATGCCGCTCTGCTCCTGGTGCCTGAAAAAGCTAGATACATGCCTGGGAAACTTCTCTGGGGACTGCATCCAGCTTTTCCAGGCACACAGAGCAGAGCGGCACATAGAGGAGCAGACTTCAAAGGCAGCTGGCTGACAAGCCGGCAGCCAAGCGTAGCAAAGCGTTCTGCTTTGCCTGCACTGTAAACTTGCTCATCCACAATATATATATATATATATATATATATATATATATATATATATATATATATATATCTGTGTGTGTAAAAAAATTATTGAAGATGATAGGTTTAAACCCTTCAAGCAATTCCACGTACATATATGTCTTGGCTTTCTGTGTGAAATCGCACTGCAACAGTTTGGTTCTGAGTGACGTCATCGAGTGATGACTGACAGGTTTCGCCATCCAGCCAGGGACCTATCATTATTCAGCACAGGGTTTGGTCCATCTTTATGGTGCGTTCACACCTACAGGATCTGCAGCTGATTTTCTGCAGCAGATTTCATTTAAATAACTGAACACAGCATCAAATCTGCTGCAGATCTTCTGCAGATCCTGTAGGTGTGAATGCACCCTTACAGAATATGTCACTAAGCATTTGAGGATTAAATATCTTTGGAGAGCAGAAGTACTCCAGAAATTTTCTGCGTGTGAATCCGCTGCAGAGAATCCATTGCAAATTCTCCCCTGTGTGATGATATGCTAAAACAAGTCATTGAAAAGCTTACTTTGTGAATAATAGATTTAAATATGGAAAAAAAATCAGAAGAGCCCTAAATTTGCGGGTCCACATCACCATGCCCTAATAGCACATATGGACATATCCTTTAAGGGATAAGGCCATGTACACATCAATATCCTGTCAAAATTGGATTCCAATGTATACAGTGACAGTGTTCAGGTAATTTCTGACACATATATGTTCACTTTGGAGTCCCACGTATATACAATACGCTGGAAATGATGCAAGCCTTGTCACTGTACAGTAGGTGCACATACACATTGGTATACTATATAGACAGTATGCTAAGCCTTATGTGACACAGATGGCACAATTGTACTGTGAATGAGACCTAATAACTAAGCTGTATTTTAGGAACCAATCAGATCCCTCCTTTCATGTGCTAACCTGCACTACAGAAAGTGAAAGCTGATATCTGATTGGTTGCTATGGGCAACACTGTTCTAATTGTCCAGGAAGAAGGCCTAGTGCTCCTTATCAGCCTAAGGTGTGAGCACAGTTCATGCTGTATACTAGCCTGTACATAACCTGTCCATTGTATCACCTGTTCTCTGGTAAAAAGTACAACTAGGGACATAATGCAACAATGGCATTTGCTGCTAATGTTCTTGCCAAATGGAAATCTACAGACACATGAGAGATAGGGCATGCTATAAAAACTTGGGAATTGTCTTTGAAGCCAAAGCCATGAACAGACTCTAAACAGGGAACAGGTCATAAAGAAAACACCCAGATTTCTCCTCTTTTCTAATACATCCCTGGCTTTGGCTTCAAAAATCTGTCAGATAAATCTCTCTGTGTAAAGGCACCCTAAGGTCATGTTCACACAACGTATGTGTTGTATAAATCACAGCAGTTGTTGCAATTTTTAACAAAGGCCGTGATTTATACAAAACACATGTTGTATGTGAATGAACACATAGTATACGCTCCGGCTGGGATTCCATTTGGCAAGAAAAGCCGACATGTCAGTTTTTTTAATGAATAACGGCTGAAGAGAACTTGTCAGTTCACACAATGGAGCGTGCGGTGAATTCGGATGCGGGTACACATGGCCTAAGGTAATAAAGGTAATATTCCTCAACTAGGGCTGTCCAGCTGTTACACAACTACAACTGCCATCATGATTGTATTGGGGAACACAGTTCCAAGAAATACCATAACATAAATTTTTTTCAAAAAATCCAAAACTGTGTCTAAATCCACAGTGTAGAACAGTGGTGTCAAACTCAAATACACAGTGGGACAAAATTAAAAAATTGGCCAAAGTCGCGGGCCAACCTTGACAATTATTGAAAAGTGCATGCGGCAGCCCTGGCACTGTCAGAGCAATGTGCGGTGTTGCTGGCACTGTCAGTGGTGTGCGTCTCCCAGCGCTATGCACTATGATAAATGACATGATAAATTGTTATGATATCATTAAACCCCAACCCATGTAATAGCCAACCCCCCCAATATTGCCCCATGTAGTAGCCAACCCAACCAAAATTGCCCAACATATTAGCCAGCCCTCCCAATAGTGTCCAAATAGTAGCCAGCCCCCCAAGCCTCCCATATAGTAGTCAGTCCTCCCCCATAGTCTTTTATATAGTAGCCAGCCCTCCCCTAAAGACTCTTATATAGTAGCCAGCCCCTAGAACAGTTGTTAAAAGAAAATCTGTCACCAATGGACAGATCCCGAACCCACCCTACCCTGGATACAGCCCCCCATACTTACCCAAACCTGCCGATCCCGCTCCTAATTCCAGTTTCGCCATGGAGATACATTTGCCCACTCATCTTCTCATGTAAGTATGGGGGGGCCGTCCAGGGGTGCCAGGTTGTCCCATTAGCTTGGACTCACAGTTTTCTGCGACCCTAGATGCCACGGTAGGCGACCAGCGCAGGACATCTGCAATGACGTCACTGCGCTGCCACATCGGGACACCGCTCACATACTTTTACGCTGCAGGCTAAGAACTGACTGTGGCCTACAAGATTATAATATGGGCAGTCCAAGCAGCTCTCCGGACCACCCATATTATAATCTAATCCGATATCCGCGGGCCAGATGCAATTCAATCTGTGAAGTTTGCCCCAGATTTGGCCCGTGGGCACAGTTTGACATGATTGGTGTCGAATTTTAAAAATATCTACCATTTGAACATGAGAGGTACATATGGACTTATTCCAATATATGCTCTTTTGTATGAACCCCACCATGGCTCTACCTTGGCTACACGCCGGCAACTAGAGACGAGCGAACCGTATTCGGGTTCGAGTCGATCCGAACCCGAACGTTCGGTATTTGATTAGCTGGGGCTGCTGAACTTGGATAAAGCTCTAAGGTTGTCTGGAAAACATGGATACAGCCAATGACTATATCCATGATTTCCACATAGCATTAGGGCTTTATCCAAGTTCAGCAGCCACCGCTAAACAAATGCCCAAAGTTCAGGTTCAGATCGACTCGAGCATGCTCCAGGTTCGCTCATCTCTACCGGAAACCTTTCAATACAAGATCCTAATGTCCAAGATTCTGACTTTAATCGGCCTAACAAGGTTTTATTGTATGTTTGGTCACTTTCAAAAACATTTCCAACCAGATAAAAATGAAGCGTTTTTTAGTATCACACAGATAGCGGATATGTTGACAAGTTTCTAATGCAGAGTCTGCAGGGGGGCCTAAAAATATGATCTGGACACAGCAATACCCCCTAGTCAATACTATACTAATATCAAATAGTTTTCAGAAACCAGAAAATAAAATTTTTGTAAAAGAATTTTTTTTTCTAATTAATTTCTAATACATGACTCAATGTTATATTGAGTAATCTTTACTACTTATGTCAATCAAGGTGACTTCAATTGACAACCCATTGCCATACTAGTATGAAAGGCTCTGTATAATAGGGAATAGATTACTAATAGAGATGAGCGAACCTCGAGCATGCTCGAGTCGATCCGAACCCGAACTTTTGGCATTTGATTAGCAGTGACTGATAAACTTGGATAAAGCCCTAAGGCTATGTGGAAATCATGGATATAGTCATTGGCTGTATCCATGTTTTCCAGACAACCTTATAGCTTTTTCCAATTTCAGCATCCCCAGCTAAGGATGCTTACGCTGTGTGTAGAGATGAGCGAACCTGGAGCATGCTCGAGTCGATCCGAACCCGAACTTTTGGCATTTGATTAGCGGTGACTGATAAACTTGGATAAAGCCCTAAGGCTATGTGGAAATCATGGATATAGTCATTGGCTGTATCCATGTTTTCCAGACAACCTTATAGCTTTTTCCAAGTTCAGCAGCCCCAGCTAATCAAATACCGAACGTTCAGGTTCGGATCGACTCAAACCCGAACCAGGCTCGCTCATCTCTAGTTAGTAACCATGTTTGTCATTTGTTATCCTATTAGTATCTGAAAGCTCTGTGAGCAGAGGCTCAGACAGAGAAGGGCTTTCCAAAACATTTCTTTCTGGACATTTTTTTTGTCACAATTATTGTTGAGTGAACCAGTCAAAATGTTTAAGTTTGAAATGTTATCCAAACACTCAGCATTTAATTTCCCACAAGTGCAGAAGTTGGATGCCGCCCTAGGGCTGTATATATATTTTTCAGGACTCCCTAGGGTGACATCCAACTTCTGCAGCCGTGGGCAATCAAACGCTGAGTGTTCGGGTTCAGATAACATTGACAAACCCAAACATCTTGACAGGTGAGCTCAACACTAGTCAGACTACTTGCATCATTGACCCTTACTAAATTTAGCTCCAACCTACTATCCCAACTTTCTGAACCAAGCTGCCTAACAGCACATTAGGTGGGGACAGGGGTTGGTCTGTAAAGTTTTGCATTGGGGCCTAGAATTTTATGGGTTATCCAGCACTACAAAAACATGGCCACTTTCTTCCAGACAGCACCACTCTTGTCTCCAGCTTTAGTGTGGTTTTTAATTAAGCTCCATTCACTTCAATAGAACTGGCTTACAAGGGCGGCACCCAACTTCTGAAGCCGTGGGGAATTAAATGCTTAGTGTTCGGATAACATTGCCAAACCTGAACAATTTTGACAGGTTTGTTCAACACTAGTCATGATTTCTGGCATCATTGGGGGTCTCGTTTTGCATTGGGACCTAGGGTTTTAAGTGTCCGGGTTCGATTGTTAATTCCAGGCTGAAGGTTTCCTTTTCCTCTACATAAGAAGTAACTTGGCTATGCATTCCCTGCCTTACTAGACAATGTAGCCTACACTGTTTACTATCCCATAGGCAAAGACTTCACTGAATGAGACAATGTATGAAGATATAAACTCAAAGAAACCCTGTTCTCTTAATCTTGACCGACTTCTTGGGGACTTTTCACAAATAGAGAAGGTATATACTCTAAACTGCAACTTTTTTTTCTTTTTAAGGATGCTGCCTACTGTGTTTTCTAGGGCTATTTCTTTCTAATTTTACATGCATAACTATACATTCCTGACAAAGACACTCCTACTGCTCCTAACAAGCTACATATTTTATATTAACAACATTAACATGTTCATTCTTAGAGCAGAGAGCAGAGGCGCACAAGAAATCCCACTGAAGCAATAGGACAGGCAGACTCTCAAGCAGAATACGCCACCTAGATTCCACTCATAAATTCAGCTTCTTTTGCTCAGTGGGAACGGACCTGCAGAGTCTAAGAGCTAGCAATGCCACATCCACTTTGTACTCAAAAAGGCACTGTTGTTTTAGCAAACTATACATATAGTAAATAAATAGTACAAGCAAGTCTAAGAAACATTGTAATATATCTTCTTATCAAGCAGAGAGAAAGACACACACACATACAAATCTGTATACATGAGATCTCACCTCAGGACTTTATACAGAGTTTAGAGTGGTCACTACAGCTTTATCATGAGGTAAATGCTGCTGCTTTTTCAGGTGTGTACAGAGACACAGAAGTACAGGACACCTCCTCAGTGTGTGCACATACTATAGACATTAGGATCTGCCAACAGTCTTGGGTAAACTTAAAATTATAGATTTAAGCCAGGTTCACACTATGTATAACACCGGCTGTTCTGTGACACGTCCGTTGTCAGTGAAGTTCATCCCAGATGGTATTGCAGTACCGGCCACATGAACTTTATTTCTTTTTTATTGAGATGCCAGTGCATTCGAGTGTTTCTGCATTTCAATTAACCTTAGCCAACAATGTAAAGTGCATCCGGAGCTGCACTTTACATTGTCTGCTCTGTCAGTCTTGTGCAGCTGCTATACAATAAATAGCGGCCGCACAATGTCAGTTTTCTGTGCGGCCGCAAGGAATCCCAGCTGCAGTGTATATACAGTGTATACACTGCGGCCGGGAATCCATAGCAATGAATGTGATAGGGATATTCATTAAATAATGTCCGTGGTTGAAAAAATGCGACTACGGCCATTGTCTAATGAATTTATACATAGTGTGAACTTAGCCTTAGCTTGCAGAGCAGAAATCTGCAAAGACATATAATATGTAAGATATGAAATGGCCAGATATAGTACTGCTCCTCAGGTACAGACTATCCTGAAAAGTTACCTGAGACCACAGATACTCTTCTAGGTTATGTACCCACTAGGTAAGAGACCGGCCGGTCTCTGCAAAGATTATTCCGGCCGGTACTTAAGTACTGGCCGGATGATTTTTCCGGCCGCAGTGTTCTGATGCAGGTGCATCAGCGTGCACCCGCATCAGAACTTCACACAGCACACAATGAAGCTTGCGTCTGGAGCCGCTCACTTCATTGTGTGAACTGACAGGTCTTTTCACTGAATTGCGGCCGCAGAAAACTGACATGTCAGTTCTTTGTGGCGCCGCATAGGATCCCGGCCAAAGCGTATACTATGTGTATATGCTCCGGCCGGGATCCCATAGAAGAACAGGCTGTGTTCCACAACGGCCGTACTGTTACGTAGTGTGAACATAGCCCAAGGGTGGGTTCACACATACAGGATCAAATGGTGCAGATTTGAAGTTGGAGATTCAAAGCAAATCAAATCTGCTGTGGATCTGTTGCAGATTCATATCTGCACCATCAAATCTGCTGCAGATCTGCTGCGGATCCTGTACGAGTGAACTCACCCCAAGAAATGAGAACTGCGATCTGTGATCTGGACATATTATAACCAACAAACTTGTTACCTCTAAAGAGTCAGAAGAAGTGAAGCTAAACAAATGAGAGTAACCTAATAATGTTGACTAAACATAACAAAATTTGACACTTATAAATAAGTGAATTTTATTTTGCAATCCATAGAAGATGGTGTCTGTGCTGTATAACAGCCTATGTTGGATTAATGAAGCATATGGATACATCTGATCTCTGCGCTATGAGCTTTCTGACACATATGTCAAGTATACTCCACATAGAACATGAGTTTTAGCATCTTTATAGCATATTTCCTTTAGCATAAGGTATAATAATACAAGGCTCTCTCATTTTATTTAGCATAAAGTTGAGAACATATTGTTATATGCACCAATATAAGTTGATGCTTTTTGTTTGAACAGACATTTGCAGAGGTTAATGGAAAGAATAACCTGCTTGAAATCCAGCTGGAAAAATGGAGTCGAATGTGGAAAATTAGTCAGACAAAACAATTGAGCCTGGCACAAGGTTTGATGATGATGTTATATTGGCACTTCTCAGTACTTCGGCCGCTGTATCTCTCTGATTAGTCTTCATCATTTACGAGTACCTGTCACATATACACACTAGAATGCACTTAGTACAAAACTAAATGATCAGCAAAATTACTTCTCAAAATTTTCTGGCAAATGTATCATTTTTGTAAGACTGGGGACATTGAATGCAGCAAGTTTAGGCACAGAAGTACATGATTACTGATAATAAATCAGTATTTTAAAGAGGGTATTCCTATCATAGAATCCTATGGCATATTAATTTTTTGGTCCCTTGCCCCCCAACATTTTCCCTACACTATGTTGTCTGGTCCAACCATTGTGCATGGAACTGTAAAATAATGCCTGTCAAGACAAGCACCTCCTAAACTAAACCAGTCTGGCTATGGCTATGTTCACACAACGTTCTTTTCAGCTCCGTTTAAAATTACGTCAGTTTTTTGAAGCCTGGCCTCCCCTTAGTGCAATGACGGGTGTTTGCACATTATTTTAGTTTGAGGTTACTAATTGGCTTTTGGTTGTGGCTTAATTGAAAAATCCATTGAATTTAATAGTAAAAACAGAGAAAGAACAGTGACAAAAGAAGAACTGTGTGTGAACAACTATTAAAAAACGTCTGCTATTTGCAAAAAACGCCCAAAAATAATGTTCATGTTCATTATTTTGACATCCGCGGCAAAAATAATAGCGAAATCGGACGTTTTTTCCCCATTTTTGACGTTGTGTGAACATAGCCTATTAGTTTCAAGCTGGTCATTTAGCTAAATGAGATTCCATATAATGAATAATCACACACACTTTGGCTCATTGGCTAATAGAGAGGTATCCAAACAGCACGCTCCAATATCCATGAGCTGTAATAGGGTTTTCAATGGGTAAACCAATGCCATAGGGTTGGAAAAAGCTGGGACCCCCACTAATCCTGAGAGCAAGGGGCTGTAGTCTTGGTGTGCTCCCAGTGTATGGGGCTTACTATATGTGTATGGAGCAGTTCCCACACAGGCCCAAGGATGGAATGAAGCAGTAATTCAGCACTGAGACCTCTTTCATACTAAGGGGTTGGGTCTCAGAGGTTCGACCTCCACTGATCATAAAGGGATTGCATTCCATAGTTTGTTCTTGTGATCAGGAACAGAGTTCAGCTGTTTAACCCTATAAAGGGGGTACTCTGGAGAAAAAAAAATGTCTTTAAATCAAATGGTTATAAAAAGTTTTACAGATTTGTAAATTTCTTCTATTTCCAAAGCTCTCAAGCCTTCTAGTTACCAGCTGCTGTATAACCTACAGGAAGTTGAGTTTTCTTTCCAGTCTTACACAGTGACAAGAACTGTCCAAAGCAGATGTTTTCTAAAGAGATTTGCTACTGCTCTGAACAGTTCCTGTCATGGACAGAGGAAGCAGCAGAAAGCTCTGTGTCAGACGGGAAAGAATACACCATTTCCTGCAGGTCATACAGCAGCTGATAAGTACTGGAAGACCTAAAATTAAATAGAATAATTTAGAATCTGTATAACATTCCAGTTGATTTAAAAAAAATCTCTGGAGTACCCATTTAAGAAATATTGATATATATATGGACATTTATGAAGTCCGGTGTTTTTTATGCCAGGCTTACAAATGTCCCCGCAGCTCCGCAGATTTATGTAGAGGCACATTGCCTCTACATAAATCCCGATGGCACAGAGCCAGTCCATGCGAAAATTTTAAAACTTACGCCAGCTCAGAGCTGGCGTAGGTTTTAGTGTCATTTTTTCACGGAAAAAATGATAAATGCGGCACTCTCAAAGGCCGCACCCCCTCTGCATGCAGCCGCACCCCCGTAACGCTCCCTCTCCACCCCACTGGTGAAGGGGATGTTTCATTTTAAAAGGAAGAAGAATACTGACCAAAGTCCTCAGTAGATTCTTGCTGCAGTGGTACCCTCAGGAAGACCGCGGGTTATGACCTTAGGTGTGCGGTGTGACGCTCGGAGGGGCGACTGAGCCAGTTTCATTTTACACCACTTTTAAAACATCTCCCCCGGAATATATATATATATATATATATATATATATATATATAGAGAGACATAAAATACAACTTGACCCACAAGAATACAGCCTCATACAGTTACATCAAGCAATACATTAAGACCTAGCAAGCATCAACAGATAAGCAAGGGCAGCAGCAGTGGCTCTTCTGGCAACTTTCAGATGTTGGTTCTCCTGACATCTCGGTGTAAGGGAGAAACCTTTGAAAACAGGCTCTTGTTGAGATGTACTGACGCTATGTACATCAGGTTTAATGTCTGTACAAATAAATGAAAACAAAGCTAAGCACCTGAAATTAATGTCTTAATTGTGTTAATGTGCAGAGTGTGCCGCCTTACAGGAGGTCATCACAGGTCTACAGGAAACCATAGAATTACAATGCAGCATGAGAGGTAATCACTTCACAGGGTCCTTCATCATGTAATTACTACTACTATGGTAGTGGCAGCATAACTATAATTATACAATCCCTCCTGTCATAGTGTTTTATATAACAGTGTGTCACTATAAGCACAATATACTAGCATATTCCTCCACAAATAACCAAGATTAAGCATTGTTATGTGAATCTCAATACATGCTGATTCTCTGATGAGTTTTCTGTTTTTGTTAGCTAAAAACAGAATTGGAACCTACAATACAATAAAAAAAATATAAGTGTTCCAAGTGTTTTTGTTTTCTTTAATTTTTTAGTTTGAAGTGATTTTTGAAGGTTATGTTTTTTATTGATTTTAGTATTTTGCATGGGGCACTGAGGATTAAGGTAAATTGCTTACCTTCATCCTCAACACTGTTTCAGTGTATTTTGTAGTTTAATTCATATGCTAAGGAGGCGTGCCCTCTGTGCACTAATCAGCCCCAGTCCTCCCTTCCCTTCAGATGAATATTCATCCGGCACACTGCAGTGATGAAAGCCGGACGTCACTGTAGAGTGGGTTGAAAACATAGAAGCTGTGCAAATCTTTCCATTATAGTCTTGCCCTGTCAGTTCCAATCCTGATTATGGTTGAAAAAAGACTGAACAAAAGACTGATGGAAATATTACATAAACATAGCCTAAAGTGGATGACTTTATTCAGTATGATTTAACAATGAGTGATTGTTTTAGCCACCCATTAATGGACTTTTATGATTCAACAAGAAGTCGTCCATCTTAATAAATTTAGTTCACAAATGTTAGTTTACAATAGATCTTATGAGAAATAGCATTCTCAGAATATTCTTTGAACATTCCCAAAAGAGTGTTCCTCCTTCGTCCGATGTCATTGGTAATGTATGGGCAGTTTGAATAATTTTTTTGGCCAATATGGACTTAAAAAATGCCTCAAAACCTAACCCATTGACTTAATTGGAGAATGCTCAAAACACCCAAAACAGCATGAAATCAGTGTTAAAAATCAGCACCACAGAAAGAAAAAAGAAAGAAATTAGATTTTTTTTGCAACTACAAGGCCTTGGCCAACATAACCCTTTTGGTCACATGACCAATAGGCACGATAGACAGCAAGACACGGTGACACAGTGATGAATAAATAAAAAAAATAATCCCAAAGAAAAACTTTCCCATGGCGACCACTGTTTTATTATAGTTTATTTATTCCTTTGTTTATTGTCCCCATACGGAAGGGTTGTAAAATGATAAATGTTTTTACATTTTGTCTAATGCTTTTTCTTACATTATATCTTTAAAGAGGACCAATCACCTAAATTTAACTGTCCCTGTTGTAAAAGTTCCTCTCTCCCTAAGCCTATCTCTGAACATACAGACTGTCTTTGCAGTCTGTATCTTTCTAATTTACCTAATTCATCCTAGCGGCGCAGTAAGGCCGGGCGCGGACATCTTGATTATGTCCCTTGCGTTCCAATGGTGCGTTCCACCGTCGGACAGCTAGTGACGTCATCAAGATGGCGCCCGGCTTTACTGCACCGCTACAGAGGACTGGGTAAAGTATAAGATACAGACTGCAAAAGCAGTCTGTATCTTCAGTAATAAACTTTGTGAAGATACAGACTGCCTTTGCAGTCTGTATCTTATACTTTACCCAGTCCTCTGTAGCGGTGCTGTAAAGCCGGGCGCCATCTTGATGACGTCACTTGCGGCCCGATGGTGGAACGCACCATTGGAACGCAAGGGACATAACCAAGATGGCCGCGCCCGGCCTTAGTGCGCCGCTAGGATGGATTAGGTAAAATATAAGATACAGACTGCAAAGGCAGTCTGTATCTTTAGAGATAAACTAAACTGTCAGTTAGGACATTTATACACAGCGATCTCGCACTGTATAGCGCGGGATCACTGTGTATTTACAGAGCGGCGGGCAAAGGCTCATGGGAGCCCTTCCCGCTGCTCGGCATGCCGGGAGTTTCCTGTCGCGCGCCGGCTCTTTTGAAAAGAGCCGGCGCGCGACAGTGAAAGGAAATGCAAATATATTAAAACCCCGGCAAAAAATTTATTAATTATATTTACAAAAATTGATTAAAAATGAAACCTTATTAAATGGAGCAATAAAAAAAAAAATAACATTTGGCCGTGATTGGTTCTCTTTAAGATCAAAAGCCAACTATTCATGGCTTTCAGTACAGCTTGTGTACACTACTTCACTGGAGTTCATTAGGTTGAGGGCTAGGTTTATCAGGTAGCATAATAATGCAGTCTTATCACTAGTTGCTCTGCCAGGTAAGAGCCAGGGTACCCATGTTATACCATCAGGTAAACATTAATCAATCTTTAGGCTAGGTTCACAGACTGTCAAAATGATGACTGTTTCTATTGGATGGCTGTCATTTAAACTTAAATAACAGCTGTGGTTATCCAAATTATGGGTATTTTAAATAAAATAACGGCTGCTATTTTCATTTAAATGACAGCCGTCTAATAAAAATGGTCTTCATTTTGACGGCGTGTGAACATGCATAGCATTAACAAATTACAGTATAAGCTGTGTCTGTATGGTACATGTAATACATTTTTACACTTATGTTCCCATTTAGACGTAAATTTCAACCTTAAGAAGAAAATTAATACTTTGGAGCAAAAGCTACAAGATGTTACACAGGTGAAATATGTGATATAATATGTGTGAGTACAAAATATGTAGAATATAGAACAACAGCTGGATGGGAACTGCTGACTGACGATGCTCACCAACCAATGCACTGCCCAAACAACCTACTGCAGAAGTACATTGCAGGAGACTGAAATTTAACCCTATGTCCCTTCATTTTCATACAGGAGTGGCAATGTTAGAAAATAAATCAGATATAATTTCATATAGGCTATTAGGAAAGGGAATCTGTTAGCTCTATATCATGCTTAGAGTTCTAGCGTCTAGGAGGTGTTACCAAGCCACAGCATGCATGCCTCTTTATTTCCCAGACCCTACCTGCCTTATTTATGCAGGGCAGTTTCTAGGTCATTTTGGCAACAGGGCCAATTTTGATAAAAGCGCCCCCCCCCCCCCCACCTCACTCAGTTCCGCTCTGGGGAAGGAAGGGGGGCTTTTATCAAGATTCATGATACTAGGGGGAAGCAGTGTGTGTATTGCAGCATAGAGCAGTGCAGCGCTCCTAACAGATAATGTTCTACTCAATACAAATTCATTATACAGTGACTCACAGGTGACGTCTTCTTTGATCTGAGGCGTCACTTTGCGTTTCCTTTCCATCCGGCCCAGACCTCCATGATGATTTCTTGCAGCTACAATTCATCTCTTCTGAACCTGCCAGACAAACATCTCAGGATCCGTACATATCCAGGAACTTCCCTCCCCTTTCCCACCTATAAGGTCCCAAACTGTATTCTGGGAAAGCTGGATGACATCCATTATACTGACATACAGGATTAGGGGAGAGCTGGGTGACCTCCATTATATTGGCATACAGGATGCTGGGAGAGCTGGATGACCTCCATTACAATGACATACAGGATGCTGGGAGAGCTGGATGACCTCCATTACACTGACATACAGGATGCTGGGAAAGCTGGGTGACCTCCATTATACACTGACATACAGGATTAGGGGAGAGCTGGGTGACCTCCATTACACTGACATACAGGATTAGGGGAGAGCTGGGTGACCTCCATTATACTGACATACAGGATTAGGGGAGAGCTGGGTGACCTCCATTATACACTGACATACAGGATTAGAGGGGAGCTGGGGGACCTCCATTATACACTGACATACAGGATGCTGGGAGAGCTGGATGACCTCCATTACACTGACATACAGGATGCTGGGAGAGCTGGGTGACCTCCATTATACACTGACATACAGGATTAGAGGAGAGCTGGGTGACCTCCATTATACACTGACATACAGGATTAGGGGAGAGCTGGGTGACCTCCATTATACTGACATACAGGATTAGGGGAGAGCTGGATGACCTCCATTATACACTGCCATACAGGATTAGGGGAGAGCAGGGTGACCTCCATTATACACTGACATACAGGATTAGGGGAGAGCTGGGTGACCTCCATTATACTGACATACAGGATTAGGGGAGAGCTGGGTGACCTCCATTATACTGACATACAGGATTAGGGGAAAGCTGGGTGACCTCCATTATACTGACATACAGGATTAGGGGAGAGCTGGGTGACCTCCATTATACTGCCATACAGGATTAGGGGAGAGCTGGGTGACCTCCATTATACACTGACATACAGGATGCTGGGAGAGCTGGGTGACCTCCATTATACACTGACATACAGGATTAGGGGAGAGCTGGGTGACCTCCATTATTCACTGACATACAGGATTAGGGGAGAGCTGGGTGACCTCCATTATACACTGACATACAGGATTAGGGGAGAGCTGGGTGACCTCCATTATACACTGACATACAGGATTAGGGAGGAGCTGGGTGACCTCCATTATACACTGACATACAGGATTAGGGGAGAGCTGGGTGACCTCCATTATACTGACATACAGAATTAGGGGAGAGCTGGGTGACCTCCATTATACTGACATACAGGATTAGGGGAGAGCTGGGTGACCTCCATTATACACTGACATACAGGATTAGGGGAGAGCTGGGTGACCTCCATTATACACTGACATACAGGATTAGGGGAGAGCTGGGTGACCTCCATTATACACTGACATACAGGATTAGGGGAGAGCTGGGTGACCTCCATTATACACTGACATACAGGATTAGGGGAGAGCTGGGTGACCACCATTATACACTGCCATACAGGATTAGGGGAGAGCTGGGTGACCTCCATTATACACTGACATACAGGATTAGGGGAGAGCTGGGTGACCTCCATTAGACTGACATACAGGAATAGGGGAGAGCTGGGTGACCTCCATTATACTGACATACAGGATTAGGGGAGAGCTGGGTGACCTCCATTATACACTGACATACAGGATTAGGGGAGAGCTGGGTGACCTCCATTATACACTGACATACAGGATTAGGGAGGAGCTGGGTGACCTCCATTATACACTGACATACAGGATTAGGGAGGAGCTGGGTGACCTCCATTATACACTGACATACAGGATTAGGGAGGAGCTGGGTGACCTCCATTATACACTGACATACAGGATTAGGGGAGAGCTGGGTGACCTCCATTATACTGACATTCAGGATTAGGGGAGAGCTGGGTGACCTCCATTATACTGACATACAGGAATAGGGGAGAGCTGGGTGACCTCCATTATACTGACATACAAGATTAGGGGAGAGCTGGGTGACCTCCATTATACACTGACATACAGGATTAGGGGAGAGCTGGATGACCTCCATTATACACTGACATACAGGATTAGGGGAGAGCTGGGTGACCTCCATTATACACTGACATACAGGATTAGGGAGGAGCTGGGTGACCTCCATTATACACTGACATACAGGATTAGGGGAGAGCTGGGTGACCTCCATTATACTGACATTCAGGATTAGGGGAGAGCTGGGTGACCTCCATTATACTGACATACAGGAATAGGGGAGAGCTGGGTGACCTCCATTATACTGACATACAGGATTAGGGGAGAGCTGGGTGACCTCCATTATACACTGACATACAGGATTAGGGGAGAGCTGGATGACCTCCATTATACACTGACATACAGGATTAGGGGAGAGCTGGGTGACCTCCATTATACACTGACATACAGGATTAGGGAGGAGCTGGGTGACCTCCATTATACTGACATACAGGATTAGGGGAGAGCTGGGTGACCTCCATTATACTGACGTATAGGAATAGGGGAGAGCTGGGTGACCTCCATTATACTGACATACAAGATTAGGGGAGAGCTGGGTGACCTCCATTATACACTGACATACAGGATTAGGGGAGAGCTGGGTGACCTCCATTATACACTGACATACAGGATTAGGGGAGAGCTGGGTGACCTCCATTATACTGACATACAGGATTAGGGGAGAGCTGGGTGACCTCCATTATACACTGACATACAGGATTAGGGGAGAGCTGGGTGACCTCCATTATACACTGACATACAGGATTAGGGGAGAGCTGGGTGACCTCCATTATACACTGACATACAGGATTAGGGAGGAGCTGGGTGACCTCCATTATACACTGACATACAGGATTAGGGGAGAGCTGGGTGACCTCCATTATACTGACATACAGGATTAGGGGAGAGCTGGGTGACCTCCATTATACTGACATACAGGATTAGGGGAAAGCTGGGTGACCTCCATTATACTGACATACAGGATTAGGGGAGAGCTGGGTGACCTCCATTATACTGCCATACAGGATTAGGGGAGAGCTGGGTGACCTCCATTATACACTGACATACAGGATTAGGGGAGAGCTGGGTGACCTCCATTATACACTGACATACAGGATTAGGGGAGAGCTGGGTGACCTCCATTATTCACTGACATACAGGATTAGGGGAGAGCTGGGTGACCTCCATTATACACTGACATACAGGATTAGGGGAGAGCTGGGTGACCTCCATTATACACTGACATACAGGATTAGGGGAGAGCTGGGTGACCTCCATTATACTGACATACAGGATTAGGGGAGAGCTGGGTGACCTCCATTATACTGACATACAGGATTAGGGGAGAGCTGGGTGACCTCCATTACACTGACATACAGGATTAGGGGAGATCTGGATGACCTCCATTATACACTGACATACAGGATTAGGGGAGAGCTGGGTGACCTTCATTATACACTGACATACAGGATTAGGGGAGAGCTGGGTGACCTCCATTATACACTGACATACAGGATTAGGGGAGAGCTGGGTGACCTCCATTATACACTGACATACAGGATTAGGGGAGAGCTGGGTGACCTCCATTATACACTGACATACAGGATTAGGGGAGAGCTGGGTGACCACCATTATACACTGCCATACAGGATTAGGGGAGAGCTGGGTGACCTCCATTATACACTGACATACAGGATTAGGGGAGAGCTGGGTAACCTCCATTAGACTGACATACAGGAATAGGGGAGAGCTGGGTGACCTCCATTATACTGACATACAGGATTAGGGGAGAGCTGGGTGACCTCCATTATACACTGACATACAGGATTAGGGGAGAGCTGGGTGACCTCCATTATACACTGACATACAGGATTAGGGGAGAGCTGGGTGACCTCCATTATTCACTGACATACAGGATTAGGGGAGAGCTGGGTGACCTCCATTATACACTGACATACAGGATTAGGGGAGAGCTGGGTGACCTCCATTATACACTGACATACAGGATTAGGGGAGAGCTGGGTGACCTCCATTATACTGACATACAGGATTAGGGGAGAGCTGGGTGACCTCCATTATACTGACATACAGGATTAGGGGAGAGCTGGGTGACCTCCATTACACTGACATACAGGATTAGGGGAGATCTGGATGACCTCCATTATACACTGACATACAGGATTAGGGGAGAGCTGGGTGACCTTCATTATACACTGACATACAGGATTAGGGGAGAGCTGGGTGACCTCCATTATACACTGACATACAGGATTAGGGGAGAGCTGGGTGACCTCCATTATACACTGACATACAGGATTAGGGGAGAGCTGGGTGACCTCCATTATACACTGACATACAGGATTAGGGGAGAGCTGGGTGACCACCATTATACACTGCCATACAGGATTAGGAGAGAGCTGGGTGACCTCCATTATACACTGACATACAGGATTAGGGGAGAGCTGGGTAACCTCCATTAGACTGACATACAGGAATAGGGGAGAGCTGGGTGACCTCCATTATACTGACATACAGGATTAGGGGAGAGCTGGGTGACCTCCATTATACACTGACATACAGGATTAGGGGAGAGCTGGGTGACCTCCATTATACACTGACATACAGGATTAGGGAGGAGCTGGGTGACCTCCATTATACACTGACATACAGGATTAGGGGAGAGCTGGGTGACCTCCATTATACTGACATTCAGGATTAGGGGAGAGCTGGGTGACCTCCATTATACTGACATACAGGAATAGGGGAGAGCTGGGTGACCTCCATTATACTGACATACAAGATTAGGGGAGAGCTGGGTGACCTCCATTATACACTGACATACAGGATTAGGGGAGAGCTGGATGACCTCCATTATACACTGACATACAGGATTAGGGGAGAGCTGGGTGACCTCCATTATACACTGACATACAGGATTAGGGAGGAGCTGGGTGACCTCCATTATACTGACATACAGGATTAAGGGAGAGCTGGGTGACCTCCATTATACACTGACATACAGGATTAGGGGAGAGCTGAGTGACCTCCATTATACACTGACATACAGGATTAGGGAGGAGCTGGGTGACCTCCATTATACACTGACATACAGGATTAGGGGAGAGCTGGGTGACCTCCATTATACACTGACATACAGGATTAGGGGAGAGCTGGGTGACCTCCATTATACTGACATTCAGGATTAGGGGAGAGCTGGGTGACCTCCATTATACTGACGTATAGGAATAGGGGAGAGCTGGGTGACCTCCATTATACTGACATACAAGATTAGGGGAGAGCTGGGTGACCTCCATTATACACTGACATACAGGATTAGGGGAGAGCTGGATGACCTCCATTATACACTGACATACAGGATTAGGGGAGAGCTGGATGACCTCCATTATACACTGACATACAGGATTAGGGGAGAGCTGGGTGACCTCCATTATACACTGACATACAGGATTAGGGGAGAGCTGGGTGACCTCCATTATACTGACATACAGGATTAGGGGAGAGCTGGGTGACCTCCATTATACACTGACATACAGGATTAGGGGAGAGCTGGGTGACCTCCATTATACACTGACATACAGGATTAGGGGAGAGCTGGGTGACCTCCATTATACACTGACATACAGGATTAGGGAGGAGCTGGGTGACCTCCATTATACACTGACATACAGGATTAGGGGAGAGCTGGGTGACCTCCATTATACACTGACATACAGGATTAGGGGAGAGCTGGGTGACCTCCATTATACTGACATTCAGGATTAGGGGAGAGCTGGGTGACCTCCATTATACTGACATACAGGAATAGGGGAGAGCTGGGTGACCTCCATTATACTGACATACAGGATCAGGGGAGAGCTGGGTGACCTCCATTATACACTGACATACAGGATTAGGGGAGAGCTGGGTGACCTCCATTATACTGACATACAGGATTAGGGGAGAGCTGGGTGACCTCCATTATACACTGACATACAGGATTAGGGGACAGCTGGGTGACCTCCATTATACACTGACATACAGGATTAGGGGAGAGCTGGGTGACCTCCATTATACTGACATACAGGATTAGGGGAAAGCTGGGTGACCTCCATTATACACTGACATACAGGATTAGGGGAGAGCTGGGTGACCTCCATTATACACTGACATACAAGATTAGGGGAGAGCTGGGTGACCTTTCAACTCTGGGGCGGGGCTTATCGTCGGGGGCGGGGCTTATCGCGGGGGGGCGGGGGGCTTATCGGGACATATCGGGGCTCCCTCTGTACAGGATCCCCCACCAGCTACTCACCTCTGTCCCTGCAGCCTCCAGCTCCTCTTCAGGTCCCTCCGTCCTCTTCTGGCTTCCGGTGCAGGCAGCCACCTGTCATACAGAGGCCGCCTGCACAGGAAGCCTCTGTCTCTGCCCCGGCTGCTGTTTCCTTTAGCTGTGCATGCTGTACGCACAGCTAAAGGTCTCTCTGGCCTGGGGATCTGGAACTTAGATTCCAGATCCTCGGGCCAGCCCTGATGATGCGGGGGCTGCGGGCCGGGTACTGTCGGGCGCCGCCTGGCGCCCCCTAGCTGTGGGCGCCCCGTGCAGTGGCCCGGCTCGCCCGCCCCTAGAAACGGCCCTGGATTTATGTACAGAAATCGGTGCTGGAAGCCAAGCCTGTACATCAATCATGTAGGGCAAGGAGTGGGAATGGAAAGAGAAAGCATGCTTTTTGCAGTTTGGCAGTCCTCAATGACACTTATAGGGGGTTTCTGATTAGGTTAACTACATGTTAAATCATCCACCTCCTGGAGACTAACAATTCTTTCCATACTTGTCACCCTCATTCCCCCCAGTTCAGCCTGCTGCTTTCTGCTGAAGACACAGAAACTTGTGTGTGAGCTTTTGACTCTGTCTCTGCTCTGATGTGCCTTTTCCTTCTCTCTTCCATGACAGCTCTTGGAAACAAGGTCCCCGGCTGGCTGTCTCTGCACTCTATTATGCGAGGAGGGTTAATCACAGTGAGGTCACCAGCAACTTGACCTCAGATTAACTGCATCACAGAGTGCAACCCTAGGGCCCTAAGGTAACCCTGTGGCTCTGAGTATGACATAGAGCTGACAGACTTCCTTTAATAGATGGGTTTCCTCTGTTTAAGATCCTCATCTCTTGCCCACAGTAAGCACAGGTGGAAAGAGCTTTTTTTCTCTCTCTGGATGACGTGTCCTGAATTACAGACACAACTCATTCACTTGCAAGGTCAATGTGAAATGCTTATTTCTCCTATAGAGGCACTGCAGAGAGATTAAACACTTCCAGCTAGAATTCCCTACAGATGATCCCTGCAGGTCCCAGCAGGTCCCACTTTGTGATCTGTTTATTGCCAAGGCATTCTTCTAAAAAATAAAAATGCTTTTAAACTCTTGCATTAACTGGTAGATGTTTGATTTTAGAAGGAAATGCTTTGAGAGCATAATAACTTTACCATAGGCTTTATCTCAGTAAATTAAAATGAGATGTCTATAGCGCTAGTCTTTCTGATTAATGGTTACAAAAATAAGTGGCTCAGCGGTTATAAGCAGCTCAGCCATAAACAGCATTGCTCTGTATGAAGATAATCCAGATATTTACATGATGAGCACACTGAAAACAAGTCAATGTAGAAAGCTGCATTCAATTAAAGCATTTGAACAAACCAGAAAATGACTCAATACATTAACCCCCAGAACATATTTTCGCCACTACTGAGGGAATTGTCTTGTTCCTTTGAGAGCAATTAGTGGCAAAAACAAGTTAATGGATTTGACATTTTGAACTATTTAACAGTATAAAGGTCTGAGATGGCAAATTGGTGAAAAATCTGGAGGGCATTTTGCTTCTCCAAATAAGATGAAGAAAACAGGCACTTTAGTTATGTCAAATAAACTGAAGGTGCAACAGCAACCGACAGGTGCAGGGGCTCACTGTATAAACTCCTCCCAGTGTACACACGGTAAACACCTGCTCTGTAGATATTAAAAACTATTTGATCAGAGTGTACCATGTCGCCACGTTAAGGTGTCCTCGAGACATGGTCCCTACTGGAGTATATACGGTGAGCCCCTGCACCTGTCGGTTGCTGTTGCATCTTCAGTTTTTTTGTCTGTACTTAACCCATAGGCGACCCTGGCAGGGCTGCGCTCTGAACCACCGCGGTCCCGGGTGCCACTCGTAGCCCAGGACCGCGGCTATTAGCGGGCATGGTCCGATCACCGTGCCCGCTAATACAGTAATCGGATGCAACTGTCAAAGTTGACAGCTGCATCTGATTACTTTAATGCAGTCATCCCTGGTGTCTAGTGGGGAGGACAACGAAATTTTTTTCAATTTCACCACACTTTGAATTTTTTTCTGGTTTTGCCGTTCCCTGGTTTTCCCTGGGCGTACCATCCCTGATATTGGATTCCAATTCTTCTAACCAAAGCTTTAAGGATCTAGCTACTGAGGTGCTTGCTACCATAGGTTTAAAAATAGCTGCTGCCGCCTCCCAGACTTTCCTAAGACAGCTTTGTGCTCTTCTATCCATGGGATCTTTCAGCGTGCCCATATCCTCAAAAGGCAAAGCCCCCTGATTTCTCGTTATCTTGGATACTGGAGGATCAATCATAGGGCTCTATCCCATCTTTCAGTCTCTGTTTCGTCAAAGGGATACTTGCGTTTCATAGCCCTAGGTACAAAAAACTTTTTATCAGGTTTTTTCCACTCTCTATCTATTAAATCCTTCATAGTATGATGGATTGGAAAAACCTTCTTCTTCCTAGGGGCCAGACTTTCAAACATTTTGTCCTGAATAGATAAAGTCTCTTTAGTTTACTCCATATTCATTGTGGCTCTAACCGCCTTAACTAGGGACTCTACTTTGTCCACTGGAAATAATGGCCTGACCGATAACTCATCTGATGAATTGTCAGAAGATGCTTGACATTTCCCCTCTTCCTCTGGATCAGACTCCAGCGTAATAGTAGGACTGGAAGAGTGGGATACAGCCACCTCGTGTCTAGATGTAGAGGCTGAAGAAGCTGAGGTAGAGGCTGGGGTAGAAGCGGCTGAGCCAGACCTCTCCTTAGGCATAGCCTTCGTAACTTCATCTCTAATTAAACCCCTGGAAGTACAAGTGAGATAACCTTAAGGGAACCTTTGGACCAGCATAAAAACACATAATCTACATAAACAGATAAATCTCACTTAATGCTCTTCATAAAGGAAGGAGACTCTTCTTCCATAACTTTACAAAGGCACATATTGCACAGGGACTTAGAATAGGTGGAATGCAGTTTCTTATGACACATCAGGCACTCCTTTCTACTCTTTCCTTTTTTAGAAGAATCCTACAGTAGTAGAAAAAAACATCAATCAGGAAAGGAAACACAGGAAAATTATTTGGGATACAACCCCTCTCACCACCATGAGAACCTCTGCCTGGGATTCCTGTGTCTCAGTGTGTTCCGCTTCCTCTTCCATGACTGAAGCTGAAAAAGCTGTAGTAGCAGTAGTGGGAAGCACCTCCACCTGCTGTAGTATGCTGGTCCAGAAGCTGGCTGGGTTCCTGTTCCAGTTGGTACACACTTGAAAAACCACCTCCCACTTTGAATTCAAAGAGGGGGACGGCCCCCCCCCCTCCCTCTCACCAATCGTGGCGAGCTGCCGAACACCGTCGACAACGGACTGCCCCTCCTAGCCCCTGACAGATTCTTGATGCCATCAGGTGAGAAGAGTCCACCCCCAGTCCACGCCGGCGCCGGAAGTACGCGCGACGCAGACTGGAAGCCATACTGCACCCAGAGCGCCCACCGGAAGTAGGCCACATCACATGATCGCATAGTTACGTCACCACGCAGACGTGGGCACGCACGCCCGCGCCCGCCGGAAGCCGCCCCTATGCTGCCATGAACGCCAGGCCCCCCCTGCAGGCCCGGAACCCGGCGGAAACTCACCCTGGAAGGAGGAAGAAGGGAATTTAGGCCAAAAGGAGGGGAACCAGGAGGATCGCAGACTGACCATGTGGCTCTTCTCTGGTAAAAGGCTTACACCGGCAGGGTGACCCAGGCTATCAATTACTTAGGAACCGGGCGCCCACAGCTTCAGCTTGATCCTGGCGACTTCTGGGAAGGTGCAGAGGAGCTGCACCCTCCACCATCCTTCTTCTCAGAAGACAGGAAACAGAACTGGTGTAAGGGGCTCCTTTTAAAGTTTGATTGATTGATTGATTGATTGATTGCCTGGCGGCTGTTTCCTGTCTCATGAGAAGGAGGATGGACGCTCTCCAGGGGTGCTGTCATAGGGCGAGAAGGGAAAATTCAGCCTGTCATTGCAAAGAACAATTAGTGGCGCAAAAAATAAGGGCTCATGTGGGTTTCTAAAAATGCAAAAATGCAAGTGCTATGGCCTTTTAAGTAGGGATGGTCCGAACCCTCCGAGGTTCGGGTTCGTATGAACCCGAACGCTCGGCATCAGATTCCCGCTGTCTGCCCGCTCCGTGGAGCGGGTGGATACAGCGGGAGGACCGCCTGGAAAACTGGGATACAGCCTATGGCTATGGCTAAATCCCAGTTTTCCAGGCGGTCCTCCTGCTGGATCCGCCCGCTGCATGGAGCGGGCAGACAACGGGAATCATTACCGAGAGTTCGGGTTCGTACGAACCCGAACCGAACTCGGTTTGGACCATCCCTACTTTTAAGCACAAGGAGGGAAAAACAAAAACACAAAAATTGAAATTGGCCCGGTCCTCTAAGAGTTAAGCCACAAGCAGCGTGCAACCTGCAGTGTGAACAGAGTCATAGATGTGCTGCCAATTTTTTCTTTTTTTCTGTTGAATGTGGGGGGTGTGGCTACCTCCTGTTGGCTTGCACTCCACCCATGTCCCAAGGCTGCTATAAAAAGAGATCATTTGGCTCCTATCTGCCCAGTTGTAGGCTTATTCAGCCCAGGAGAGGCCATTGCTAGTGTGAAAATGCTAGAGTAGGGACCATGTCTCGAGGACCCCTTAACGTGGCGACATGGTACACACTGTTTGATCAAATAGTTTGCTAAGATCCTTACTTTTTAATATCTACAGAGCAGGTGTTTACCGTGTGTACGCTGGGAGGAGTATATACGGTGAGCCCCTGCACCTGTGGGTTGCTGTTGCACCTTCTGTTTTTTTGTCTGTACTTAAGCCACAAGCAGCGTGCAACCTGCAGTGTGAACATAGTCATAGATGTGCTGCCAATTTTTTCTTTTTTACTTTAGTTACATTAATTAAATAAGAGATTTGTACAAAATGTTTCCAATAGGTGGTGCTGAGATATAAAAATCATGGTATCAATGTTTAATATGTCTCTCTTGGTTTTCAACATCTCTTTAGTCGCAAAACTTTGTTTTCCACCGCTGAACAGAGTGAGTCAGCGTTCGTCACTACAATATGCTGATGAATGTTGCCCTTCAGATCTGACACTGATGCAGCTCTGTCACAATAGACCTGGTCCTTCAAAAAATCCCATAACAATAAGTGACGTGGTGAGAATAGAAGAGTGAGGGGGAAAATAATGGCTGATCACCCGAGCATTTGTGAAAAGCTCAATTTATGCCATAGTATAGTGATCATATAGAATTACTACTATTTTAGATTTACCTATATTCTAGCAATGACTTTGGTATTATTTCAGAACACTACAGTGATTACCCAGCATTATCTGCCACTGTTATGTCTTTACTGTGTAGTACCAATACATGCACTTAATTATTAAAGGAGTTGTCCGGCCTTTTTTAATATTATGCTCCTGGTGCATATATAAAACAATAAACATGTTATCCTTACCTCTCCCCCTGCTTCCTTCTCTGGTGTCGCCAGTGTCCCCTGTTTAGTACAGAGCCTCCACTTCCGACACAAACTTGTCTCAGTAGTGACAGCCCACTCAGCCAATAACTGGCACTGGGCTGTCCGGTCTCAGGCAGTGGTTGGCTGAGCGAGCTGTCACTCCAGAGACACGTTTTTCATGGAAGTGGAGGCTCTGCAGTCAGCGGGGATCAATGACAAGAGGACACTGGGGGAGCGTGGAGAGGTAAGTATAACATGTTAATTTTTTTATATGCATTAGGAGCAATATATTTAAAAAGTCCGACTGCCAGACAACCCCTTTAAGTAATTATGTTTCTCTCTTTTTTTCCCATCTAATAAATCCCAGTCTCACGCTACACATTTGCCCAGAAAGATTCGCACATGTCAACCCAGTTCTACCATTGTTAAATAGATTAACCAAAGAGTCCTCTCCCTCTTTCTCTTCACTGAATCTATGCCTCTAGAGTAGCGTGGTAATAAATGGTGCCTACACAGGAACAATTAGGCTATGTTCACACTATGTACTACGGCCGTTGTTGCCAATTGCCACAATGACCATGATTAATAAAAAAAATATACACATAGTATACACTCCGGCCGGGATCTCTAGCGGCGCCACAGAAAGCTGACATGTCAGTTTTCTGCAGCCACTATTCACTGAATAGCGGCCGCAGAAAACCCTGTCAGTGCACACTATGGAGCGAGTGGCTCCGGCCGCACGCTCTATAGTATGCAGTGGGGAGTTCTGATGCGGGTGCGCACGGATGCGCCCGCATGAGAACTAAGCGGCGCTAGAGATTATTCAGCCGATACTGCAGTACTGGCCGGGATAATTTTTTCTGAGACCGGCCGTTCCATGATTCGGCCGGGTCACGGAACGGACGGTCTCATACTAAGTGTGACCATAGCCTTACTACGCAAGTGCAAGATTTCAGATAAAAGTAACACAGAGGGGCAGCTCAGAATTTATTTGAAGATGTGGCAGCAAGAGTGGGTGGGCAAGCCTATTGCTTCACCAATGCTCCAAGTGTGCCAGATTATAAATAAACATCATTTTCCCACAAAACAACGCAGCAGTAAAACTAAACAAAAGTACCATTATGATGACAGTAATATGCGCTATTAGGCTTACCTGCTGGTAGGCTCCCTTTAAATGTATATATATCCATTGAATATATGTCAGCCTTTACTTGTTATTAGCATATACAGCTGCAAAACACTGTTCTTTTTGTTGTTCTTGAAGAAATTGAAAAACAAGCAATGCTGGAGAATGTGGTTGACATCAGTGAGGATGCAAGAAGCTAACTTCTCCTATTTATATAGCTAGCAGTCTAGGACAACTTTGTTAATATCTCTGGAAGAACCACAAATACTTTTATACATAAAAATATATATCTAGGCAACTTACACTAAAGTCTACATAGACAGTTGTAAATATAAGTATATCTAAGAAGAGCTACCCCTGTACACGTGTAGATTGTGCTTTGTATCTACAACAGCAATTGTAATAACCAGTAATAACAGCTTTGTAATAACCATTTCCTCACAATTACATGTCCTTGTCTTACCATTTTCAGTACCTCTTATATTTTCTTTACTAGAAGTCAGGTATAATAAGCTCTGTCTTTTACCGCTAAAAATGTACATACAGTATTCGTATAACAGAAGTCTGGACTAGCTGAGTAGTAGTTTCTAATGATTGGTATTGTTATACCTTTTTTTTTTTTTTTGGACCACAGTTTAGTAGTTACGATTGTATACTCGTCTAGTCTATGAATGTTCATAATTATGAACGAACAATGTATACATACACCAAAAGATTTGCGAACAATTAAAAATGATTGTATAATGAGCTCAAAGGATGCGATCAATGACATATGAACAAATTTTTGTTAATAATTTGATTGTTTCCTGCACACACACACAGACAGAAAGATTATCCTAATTTACCTAAATGATTTAACAATTTTCCGCACAATAATCTTCTTGTGTAAAAGGGCCCTCAGGCGATATTTCGTTTTCTCCGATTAATGATAAACAATTGGAAACGAGTGCTTTCGGGACCGACCTGAAATCATTTACCATAATACACGGAACGATAGTCGTTAGTTACAAAAAAGCGATCTTAATTACAAGCGAATTGTATACTGTACATACACCAAAAGATTTGCGAACGCTTATTAATGATTTTATGGTCAGCTCAAAAGATGCGATCAACGACATAAGAACGAATTTTCGTTATTGGTTTGATCGTTGCCTGCATACACACAGAAAGATTATAGCTTAAGTGCGAACGATTTTTCACATGATGATCTTTCTATGTAATAGGATCCTTAGTCAGAAAAGGATCCAGCAGGAAGGAGAATTTATTCTTTTATGTTTCCCATTCCTTTTGAATCCACTGATTTTGGTCCTAGAACTGCATTGACAGTATTCCAAAAAACTGTGACACCAACCTAAAGACAGAAAAACATCAGAAAAGAAGACCCAGTGCCGAAATAGCAATGCAAGCCTAACAGTAATTGTTTTATAGCAAGAATCCCATAGCAGCATTGCAGTATATAATATTTGCTACTAGAGATAAGCGAACCTCAAGCATGCTCGAGTCCATCTGAACCCGATCGTTCGGCATTTGATTAGCGGTGGCTGCTGAAATTGGATAAAGCCCTAAGGCTATGTGAAAAACATGGATATAGTCATTGGCTGTATCCATGTTTTTAGACAACCATAAAGGGGTACTCCAGCGGGGGGGGGGGCACTTTTTTGCTGGGACCGGGGAGGAGGTGGCCGAGGGAAAAGACGTCCACTCACCTTCCCGGTTCCAGTGGCGGGTCCCGCATCGCGGCGCTCCGGTGCCTGGTTCCCGATCGCTTCCAGGTGTCTGATGCAGGCCTGAGACGTGACGTCTCAGGTCCGCTCAGCCACTCAGTGAAGGAGGCGGGATCTGAGCGGACTTGAAACGCATCCCGCCTCCTTCACTGAGTGGCTGAGCGGACCCCCCCGCTGGAGTACCCCTTTAAAGCTTTATCCAACTTCAGCAGCCCCCGCTAATCAAATGCCGAACGATTGGGTTCAGATGGACTCAAGCATGCTCGACGTTCACTCATCTCTATTTGCTACTAGTACAAAATATACAATGGTCTATAATAAACCAACATGAAAGGGGACATCTCTTTTGAAATCATTTTCAGCAACTTTTATTATTATTATTATTATTATTATTATTAATCCAATGCACTCTTTTAGGAGTATAAGAAAAATGTAGACTCACTAATGGATGAGATGAGAAAAAAGGAAGAAAATTACATGACTCACGTGCAGAAGATTCAACGTGAAATGGAGGACAAATGTGGGTTTTTCAATGACACTTTGCTAATACAGATGCTGTGCTCATCATTATTGTGGCATCATCTAGATGGATAATGAGAATTTATCAGTAGGGTTACGCTTCCCTATCTTAGGATAGCATAAACTATTGACAGAGAAGATGAACAGAATGATGTATCACTTACATTGTTCTGTTCAGCTGATTTGGAGATATACTCCTAAATAGCAAGGACTCTAGGAACCACACACTAGCCCTATCCACTGTGTGTGTGCTCAATAGTCCTCGATATTCATTAGTACCAGCTCCTTCTGCCTACAATTTGGCAGTTTTCTATCTATACTGTGTATATATAATGTATATGGGCAGACAGCTGTCAATCAGCAGCCGGTCGGCAGAGGGAGTGCCACAGCATGAAGCCCACTCTCCTGCATATCAGGAGAATAGATGAACAGAATGATGTAAGTAATGGTGCGTTTATGGTGGTTTAAGGCACCATAAACCTAGTGCCACATTCCCTTTATAAGAATGGGATTGGAGTTACCTCCAAAGTGGGCTGCTGCTGTGTTTAGAGCAGACTCAGCCCCTAAACTCCATCTTTATCACTGTCCTATACATTTACGGTTGCTGGTTACTTATAATGGAGTTTGTGGACAAAGAACATATTCTGTGTATATTATGTGAGTTATCTTAAAGGGGTATTCCCCCCAAAATTGTTTTTGCATTAATACATTGCACACCCGTAGCTTTCAATCTTTCCAATATAAAGTTATTATGGATTCTGCACAGTTTTGCTGTTATCTAATTGCATTCACCCCCACTGAACGCATGGAATCATCAACTCGACACCACTCCCTGCACCTGGCCCCCACCTTCGGAGTCGGCATCACGTGTCCTCCCTCTCCCGCGTCCATTGTCAATCCCCCGCTTGGAGTTCACGCCCCCCTGCATCTCACCCAGCAGTAGTGATTGAAGCAACACCCGAGATGACAGCTCTGCTGAGGCATAGCTGTGGCTTTCACAGTACTTGTAGAACTAGAGCTCCCAGCATGCTCATCCTTCTCTCCGTGCATGCTGGGAGTTGTAGCTGGGAGAGCCAGAGGTAGAGGAGAGGTGCACGGATGTAGGTCCACACCCCAACCATAGTCCCCCCCCCACGACCCGCCCACCCCAATGCTGCATCCCACCCGGAGGCGGCCTGCGGCGCAACACCGCCATCCTCCCCCCCCCCACATGCCACCAGGTGGCCGCTTGCGGCGGCGCCCGACCCCCCCCCCCCCCCCGCGCATCTCATCCGGAGGCGGCCCCCAGCCAGCACCAACACCCCTGTACTCCCCCCCCCCTGCATCTCACCCGGCGGCGGCACCCCTCCACCCCCAGCATCTTACCCGGTGGCGGCCCGCAGTGGGAGAGTCACTAGTTGGGGAACACTGCTTCTATACAGCTGTAATAGAAGTGTTTGTAGTGACGTTGATGCACACTTAGACGTCATGGTGATCATGGCTGTGATGTGTGACATGGTCTCCTGTCATTTGGTTGCTGTCATGCTCTCCTCATTATATATATATATATATATATATATATATATATATATATGTATAGTGCTTGTGACTATGAGGGATCCTCACACTGATGTAGCAGAGCTGGATCTATCAGGATAATTCATGACTGTGGTCATATAGATAACTATATACAGGGATGTAGCATCTCACCCCCCCCGCATCTCACCCGCGATTCTGCTATGCAACTCAATCGACTCTGCTATGCAACTCACTCGACTCTGCTATGCAACTCACTCGACTCTGCTATGCAACTCACTCGACTCTGCTATGCAACTCACTCGACTCTGCCATGCAACTTACTCAACTCTGCTATGCAACTCATTTGACTTTGCTATGCAACTCACTCGACTCTGCTATGCAACTCACTCGACTCTGCTATGCAACTCACTCGACTCTGCTATGCAACTCACTCGACTCTGCTATGCAACTCACTCGACTCTGCTATGCAACTTACTCGACTCTGCTATGCAACTCATTTGACTTTGCTATGCAACTCATTTGACTTTGCTATGCAACTCACTCGACTGTGCTATGCAACTCACTCAACCCTGCTATGCAACTCACTCGACTCTGCTATGTCACTCACCCAACTCTGCTATGTCTTGTGGATATCAGCTCTGCTACACCATGGACCAATCAGATATAAGCATTGCATGTTGGGAGATGTAGTTTTCTGGCCGGCGCCATGTTGGATATAGTTCTGCTTTTTTTTAAAACTAGTAACTATAGAACGGAAGCAGCTAGAAAGATGAGAGATGGCTCAAAATTCTCAGGAGGACTTGGTGAGTAAGACCAGCTAGGTTTGGGGGCATTTTATTTTTTTAGCTCTTGGGGGGAATACCCCTTTAAGTGTAGTGTATTATTTTAGCTTGGTAATAGATAAGCACTAGTGAGATGTCCCTCTATGCTATGAGCTTAGTGACAAATCTGATCTATGTCTAAGCCAGTGAAAGGAATAATCAATGTCACACTAACAGTTATCTTATACTTACAGTATTGATTAAAGAGGAAGAGAAACATAATCTCCTATCTACAAAGGACAAGGAAATATCAGATTTATGGACACAGCTACGAAGTCAAGAGAAAGAAAAGCAAAGTGAGATGATCAAGCAGCAAATAGAGGTATTTACAAGTATGAGAAGGGCCTGCACATATTAAGAAGAACATATAAGTATTTTTCTTTGTTGGGGGGGGGGGGGGGGGGGCACTTATATCCATACTTTCTGGTTGTACTTTCTGGCTGAGCAGTACACAATTCCCAGAATGCTTTGCATTTACTTAGCTCTTGTTCACATTCCTCCCCCTCTGCTTACTCTCCTCCCACAGCACTCCTGCCAGTTACCTGCCCAAAGCTGTTTCAGAACATCTTTCTTCACAGCACCTGCTGCATTCACTTCCTATCTGCTCTTTCTATAGTATCAGTCAGCACTGCACTCTCCCTAGATGTCCCAAAAATGTATGTAGGCTGGTGATATAGGCTAAAGGGGATGGTCAGATAGTGACATCAGTCAGAGGGGAGGGCTATATCTCAGAGACAAGATCCCACCAGACCCTCACTGACCCCAAGAATGAGGACAAAATAGTTTGAAAAATACATGGTGGCAACCATGTGTGTATGACCAGCACTCCATTCATTTGCCAGCTCCATAGGGAATAAATAGGAAGCTGGCCACACAAGGGGAAATTTTTTCTATGTTCCTATGTTCCCGGTATCAATGGGGTCTCAGAGGTCGGAGCTCCTCCAATCAACTTGTAATCCTCTATGCTATAGATAGAGGCCAAACTCTTGAGATAGGAACGCTCCTTTAATATGGATTTCATTCTCTCAGGAATGAACATAACCCATAACAATCTTTATTTATAAAAAAAAAAAAGGTAACTTATAGTTCACTTTCTACTGAATGTTACAGAATTTTGCTAGCAGTAAACATGAGGTAAGTGTGACAATTACCACCAGACTTTACAAAGCTTGTGTACTCATTGTACAGTAAATCAAGAATCTACAGTTTTCTGTCTTTTTTTTTACCCTTGCAGTTTAATGCCAAACTGGCAAGAATCCAGAGCAGACATTCTAAATCCTACCCGGATGCCAACAGTTTATCTCAAAACATCTACAGAACGGTATTTCCATGATCATTTTATAAAAGTATAAAACAATCTGATAAAAATGGAAGATAAAAGGTGAATTTCCTGTGCCTGTGACTGAGAGGTTTTCTGGATGAGGTACATAGCTAGGCAGACATCAGTTATACTTTCAGCTGTTAACAGCTTATTCAGTGTAGGTCTCTGTAATGGCAATGGCTGCTATCAAAGGAAGCATTACGCTCAGAATAACTTGCTTCTCGGTACTCTGTTTCTTTGTCAAATGACAAAAGGGAGAGATGTATTAGTACATACAAGTATAGGAAAGAAATAGCTGAATATAATTTTTAAGAGTTTAAAGGGGTACTCAAGAGAAAATAATGGACATTAGTGAACATTCTGTGTAATCAGTCTGGGCCATTCCTAATATATAAATCTGGCCCCCTAATGCAGCACAGTGGCATCTTGTTAAAGGGGTACTCCAGAGAAATAAAAAATAGTTTTTAAATCAACTGGTGTCAGAAAGTTTTACAGATTTGTAAAAAAAAAGCTTCTATTTAAAAACCTCAAGTCTTTAAGTACTTATCAGCTGCTGTACGTCATGCAGGCAGTGGTGTATTCTATCCCATCTGCTTGCCACTGCCACCTCTGTCCATGTCAGGAATTGTCCAAAGCAGGACAGTTTTGCTATGGGGATTTGCTCCTGCTCTGGACAGTTCCTGACATGGACAGAGGTGGCAGCAGAGAGCACTGTGTCAGACTGGACAGAAAAATCCACTTCCTGTAAGTTTCTGCCACCAGTTGATTTAGAAACAATATTTATTTCTCCAGAGTACCCCTTTAAATGGATGCCGCTGTGCTGCATTAAGGGGTCAGATTTGTATATTAAGAATGGCCCAGAGTGATTATGCTAAATGATGCTTGCTAATGTCCATTATTTTATTTTACTTAGTAATTTACATTGACATTATAAATTTGGTAACAGCAGATTCTAAGACGTTCCCTTGCACTACTGCTGATGGTCATTAAACAGGCCGCTTTATAGATTGTCCATTTAAAGCCGCAATTATGCAACACTAAAGCTAGTCTTATATATGAGGTGCTTTTGCCCAATCCTGGGCACATTCCCTATTTGTGTTTTTATTTTAGTATAACTGGCATAGAGGTCACATTTTAATGACAAATAGTTGATAAATGTGAACATGTGGCACAAAATTCAAAACAAAAGTCACAATTTGTCTCTAATAAATCTATTCGATGGCATCTCATGGCTGCCCAAATACTCCTGCACTGGAAGACACAATTGCTCCTAATAAAGAGATTTTTGTTGCCGATGGCAACAACGGCCGTACTTTTACGTGGTGTGAACATAGCCCAACTCTTTAGACATACATATTGTAAAAATAAAAAGTTATTCCCTAACGCTGCAGTGCACTGACATAATATAGGTGTGTGCAGCTATAAATATTCCCTTATAAATATGTAAAGGGCTAAATAAGATTCAGGGTAGCTTTACATGTACCCGATTCGCAGAAGGTTTCACACTGCGAGTTTCAGCGAAATCCGCTGCAAATCCATGTACTGTGAAGTTTTCATTCCGCTGCAGATATGTAACCTGGCCCCTTTAACCCGCCGCTCGCAGCCTGTGCCTGGAGCATATATTTGCACCACAGCACCACAGTGAGGCTCCCATCAGTCCCCATCAGCCAATCAGTGCTGCCATGCTGTGGCGCCGAGCAGGTAATATATGCTCCAGGCGCAAAATGCGGGCGGCGGGCTGCAGGGGGTTAAAGGGGCCGGGTTACATACTGGCAGCGGAATGAAAAACCACTGCGGGTATGTAACCCCATTCAACTTCACAGTACATGGATTTGCAGCGGATTTCACTCCAATCTCGCAGTGTGAAATCTGCTGCGAATCCGGTACGTGTGAAAGTACCCTCAGAAAAGAAGTGTTTTTAATTAGATAGAAACTAACTAATTTTTAATTAGTTAGAAACTAAACACAAGAACAAGGGGCAACAATCAAGGTTATTTGGGGAGGAGCAACATGTAAATAATATTTTACTTAAAAAGTAGTAGATGCTTGGAACAAACTTACAGTAGATGTGGCTGGTGAATCTACAATTACTGTACAGTAAATGTAAACATGCCTGGGATAAACATATAATATAAGGGCGTACTAGATGGTGCTTTTTTTGCTGACAATATTTTATGTTTCTCTTTTTGAGTTTCAGGCTTAAAGGCTTATCCGGGTTAAAAAATGTGGGAAAGTTTCAGATGTTGTTTTCAGCCATCTTTTGCAACTGGGTTGTTTTGTCCAGTATTGGCCATACTTACAGATTTTATTTGGGCCACAGCAACAGCTAAAAGTGAAAGCTAAAAATTGCAATGTACTAATAAAAAAAAAAGACACTTTTTTGACACTTAATTTTACAGCTGTAAAAATGACAGCCATAAAATGAATATGCATAAACATCAGAACTCTATAGAACCAATATGTCCAGTTTGGTGCCAATATAGGGCCCAATAAACAGCATGTGCATGTTTCAGAAGAATTAATGGAGAATTCATTTGGCCTCTGACTATCATTTTACACAACTGTGCTAATAATTTGGCTCTGAAAACGTTTACCCACCTTAACCCGATGTGTCCCTGAAATGGTACATAGCCCATAAGCATACTTAAATGTTTTATATTATTATTGGTGTCATGCTAATAATCTACCCCTTATGTGTGACTGGTGAAGCCTAGATCTGTGTTTATACAGCAGCAATGGAAAAATCCATAGCCTGGTTTCCTTCCTTTGTTCTAGCTGTGCCGTGCTCGTGCTAGCTATGAAATGAAGCCTAATTAAAAAGTTCTGCACTAACAGCCGCCTTCACTTTGCTGCGGTGACAGCTATTTGTTCATTAAAATTATTACAGGGTTTATGTTGCAACTCTCCATAACAATTCCATTACATGCTACCCATAATTCCATCCACTTGTGCTGTAATATTTCAATAATAAATGAATTCAATATTCATTTTATTAAAATATTCATTGGAAATTTCTATTTTGCAAGGGCCTTGACAAGTCATAACTGGCAGGTTATAAAATATTCAGCTCACATTAATCATGGCTATAGGCAATAGATAATGGGACACTTGGGAGGTGAAAGTGCTTGTCACCATTGATTGCTAAAGTAATGTTTTTTAAACCAGGTTTTGTTTTAGTGATGTTTTGCCCACCAGGTGGCACTGTTTTACTAGACTGTGAGATGTGTCGGTATTCTCTACGCCACAATTGGTGTATACGAGGAATGTACTTCGGTACTTTGGGATTGGACTGACAGCGGGAAAAACTTTTTGGTGCTTTCTTTTTTGTGAAGGAAATCTAAAAAGTAAGGGAAACTTACAACTGACATATTTTCCCTGAAAACATAGAGGTTGTTTTTAGGTTTTAAGTTTTAATGGATTAGTTCTTATCACCACTACCTACGATCTTGGGCTGCGTTCCCACATTGCAGTAAATACAAGTACCTGACATCACGCCCTCACTCGTTTACCAGTAGCTGAGTGATGTTGCTGGAATTGATCGTTATACAAGCCTGATACAGTGATGCAGATGCCTTCCTATGGGTGAGGAAAGTAAGTATAGGTTTTTATAGTTTACCCCCTGCTTGAGCACATTATTTAAAGAAAAGAGGCTGCAGGCTCCCCTGCAGCCTCCAATGTCACAGCACTTGTTGTCTGCTGTACTGTCACTCTGCCAATTACTGGCTGCAGCAGTCTTGCACCCGAGTGATTGGCTGAGCGGCAACGTCTTGTGCCGACCCTATTACCTGGTGTTAAACATTAGACATTGACCTTGGAGGCTTTGGAGGTAATTACAGTTTTGTTTTGGGTTTTTTTATCAGGCAGCCTGGACATATTGGATTAAAAAAAAAAACCTTTATGCAAGACAACCCATAAGTTTTGTGGTGTAGGGTGCCCCTTCCTTAATGCTTAGCTCTACTTGGATTCAACAATATTTAGATTTGCAGAGTCTCATAGACTCTTTTGAATCCCTATAAAATTGCTCAGCTTTCCAAGGAGAGCCAGGCAGAAGTGAAGGGGTAATATCACGAGCCAGGCCACGCTCTGGGCTCCCGGTACCGCCAGAACACGTGGCTAACCTGTCAGACAAGCCGAAGGCGTCCCTGGTAACTGCCCCCGCCGGTTGCTAGCGGCACGTCGGCTGTGTCCTTAGCATCACTATGCGGCTGGGACCGTGCTGCTCTCCAGCTGGGTGCACAGCACTCTCAGCTTTAGGTAACACTGACAGGCAGGTGCAGCTGCCAGCCAGCTTGGCAAGTGTTTTGGAGGCTGGAGTCCCAGGCCCCAATCAGGTCTTCACCTCCCTTCACCTCTCATATGACCTGTGTGTTTCCCTCCCTCCTTGCCTGCAATAGAGCCTCAGATATGTTAGCTTCTGGATACGTTTTTGTACTGCATCGCTAGTAATGTGTTTGACCCAGACTTATGACCCTGCTTTATTGTGTTATTTATTTGTCTTGTCTTGTTCTGTGTTCACTTAATCAAGTTAGGGCCCTATTACATGGGAAGATTATTGTTCGCATAATCGTTAACGATAAACGATCCAAACGACCGCTATTGTGAAAGACCTGAAATCGTTCGCCCATTTACATGGAACGATAATCGTTACTTATGATCGTTCTTGCGGTCGTCTTGTCGTCACTATTGCGTTCGTCACTACTGCGAAGGACCAAACGACTTCTTATTCAACGAGCAACAATAAAAACAGGTCCAGGTCTTATTAAACGATCAACGATTTCTCGTTCGGTTGTTAATCGTTTACTGCTATTCAACCGAACGATCATCGCTTAGATTCGAACAACTTAACGATAACCTGAACGATAAGCGTCCCGTGAAATAGGGCCCTTAGGGACTGTCGTCCAGTTTTCCGCTTCCGCCTTGGGCAGTTGAGGCAAATAGGCAGGAACAGCGGGGTCGGTGCCAGTGGCAGGGCTGCACCTGTCTTTTGTCGTCCAGTCCCCTACTCTAACAGGTAAAGTGCTCAGTTGAGTGCTTCTGCCTGTTCATGCTTTCAAACAGTGGAAGTTTCAGCACCCACAACCCCATTGATCACAACTTCTTATATTTATCTATGGTGGCCTATCGTGACTTAGTGATTTAATTCATATACGAAGGGCCTTAGGGTTAGCTTTAATATCCATGTATGACTAATCCAAAAATAATACCACAATATACTCTCACTATATAGTCACAAAATTCACTGAGGTGGAGTATCAAAAAAATTAATAAAAAACTAAAATGTAACTTTTAATGATCTAGTGATAAAATATATAACCAAATAGAAAAAAACAGATAAGTACAAAAAAAGTTTGATCTAGGAAGACGTATTTCTTACCACTCAACGGTGACTGATGAGTTGGAGTTTGCTGGAGTGACTGTGGACCATTCTAATCACAGGAATTGTCTTTTATCTTGAATGGATTCCACAGCAGGCGGCTGGAGTCTTCTGTTAGAAATGTAGGTAGAAGACACAATAGGCTGTCCTATCTCCCATACAGTGTGCACCCTATTGTGTCCGCAGTCACTCCAGCAAACTCCGACTCATCAGTCACCGTTGAGCGGTAAGAAATACGTATTCCTAGATCAAACAGTTTTTTGTACTTGTCTGTTTTTTTCTATTTGGTTATATATTTTATCACTAGATCATTAAAAGTTATATTTGTGGTCTTTATTCATTTTTTTAATATCCATGTATGGCAGTTTTGGATGTAACATATAATATACTTAACAGGGTTATTCCGCATAAAAAAAAACATGGCCACTTTCTTCCACAGACAGCACCACTCTTGTCCATTTAAACTAACTGGCGCTGCCTCTGGAAGAATGTGGGCATATTTTTTTAATGCTGGATAACCCCCTTTAAGGGCTAGGGTGCTGTGTGAGGCTTGTGTTTGAAGAGTCAGCCTGTCAAAGATAGATTACATTTATCTTCTTCCTCTCCTGTGTAGATTGTTGAGAAATGAGTAAGTAAGCAAAAGTATATGTGGCTGTAATTAGGAAATGGGCATAGATTACATGAATGTTCCACCTGATCATCACTGTTACACTTGGTTCTGAGTACTAAACTTGGGATCTGTGGAGTGAGCTCCAGGTGTCCAGGCCTAACAAAAACTATGAGGTTAAATATTAAAAGGGATATATAACCATAAATGTTGATAACATATCTCAGATAGCAAGTACAGCAGCCTCGAGGGAGCACAGATGGAATAACAAAGGAGGCTACAGGAGTGATAAGAGCTGTCACAGTTGGGGTCACAGTCATGGTGGCTTCAAGTGCTTCCATCAGAACTCCCATACTCCTGGCACAGTGAAAAAAGGGATGCACTTAGATGATGGTAGTATGTATGTATAGACAATAACGTATTTTTGGCATAAGTTCAGCTTATATGCATCAGCAGGCTTTTTGTCAACCTGGTCAATTATGCTTTTGAATACATGGCATCCAGCAAAAAAAAAAAAAAAAAAAAATATATATATATATATATATATATATATATATTTGTGTGTGTGTCTGTGTAGTATGCATAAATGTTAGTAGACCTATACAGCTGTGGTATACAGCTTTTCCCTCTGTATATGCCAGGCGTACAGTCTATATTTCCACATCCTGTTTAGGAAAAAATAACAGCCGTTGTTTGAAAATTATGGTCGTAATTAATGATCTTTACTAAAAGCTGTCATAGTAAACCAACGGGCATAGTCTAAATCTGACTCATATTTCACAAGGGCAGCCACACATCGCTTCTGCTTATGCCCTTGGGGCAAGATGCCTAAAAGTACCTAATGTTCTTTGTGGGTAAAGCTGCATAACTACTTTCCATTCCCAGACCTTGGAATGCTATGGAGATTTCTAAGGGAGCAGGTTAAAAGCGAATGTACCATCAGGTACATCACTATAAGTTTTCTACATGAAAGGACTGGCGCCGGTGCGGGGATGCCAGTGCCTCGGTCCTTTATTTTTAACCAGCGCTCGGTCTATTCCTAGGCACCAACCCGGCATAAAGCACTGGGGTCGGACCCGCCGGACCCCAGTGTGACAACCCCCCCCCCCCCCCCCTCTGTGATGCAGCTCCATGGATTCTAATGGAGCCATATCACAGAGGGCAGATTGTCACACTGGGGGCCGGCAGGTATTCTCCCAGTGCTTCATGCAGGGCCAATGCCTGAGAATAGACCGGCGCAATGAACTGAAACCGGGCACCGGTTCAAGAAAGGATGGCGCCACCAGCTGGATCTAGGACTGGATCAAGCTTTTCCAGCAACCTGGAGAGGAGTGGCACGAAGCGGCACAGACTTCAAAGGCAGATGTTGACCACTGAGCCTAGCAAAGTACTGTAGTACTGTAAATTAACTCATCTCTAGTTATTACCATTTAGTAAAAACGTTTCAGATGTCAGAATGTCCTCAGATCAGTGTTTGCTGTAGCCTTTAACTTGTTTAATGACTTGAGAGATAAAGTTAGCATGGTCTGTTCTTTTAGCACCGGCCTGGTTAATGATTGATAGATACTCATGGACATGTCTATATATAATGTTGTTTTGCCATCAGTTTTGCATCTGAAAATGTCCCTGTCACTGACTGTTCGACATTGAGTAGATATCTTTGCTAGATTTGCTTTAAATCTTTGGGGTATAAATGCTAATATTATTAAGTTAAACATAAGACATAGATTCAGGGCTAAGTTTACCTACAGTGTGGGGAAAAACCTAGAAGGTAAATCACAACCCAAAATGCTGCGTTTACACAGAACGATTATCGTTCGAATTTTTGCAATAACAATAGCATTTGAATGATAATGGTTCCTTGTAAACACAGTGAACAATCAAGCGACAAGCGAGAAATCGTTCATTTTGATCTTTCAACATGTTCTCAAATCGACGTTCATTGTTCACTAAAAATTCGCAGATCACTTTGTGTAAACAGTCTTTCAAAGATTCATCCTATGTGAAAGATGGGCTTAAGCGATCTTAAAAACGATCGCAATAACGATTGAGCAAATTATCGCTTGGTGTAAATGCATTACTCCTCTTTATTGACAATCTATTTAAACATGTAATAAGGGTACAAATTAACCCCTAGACGACTAAGGACGTACCGGTACGCCCTGGAAGTCTGTGTCCAGATGACCCTGGGCGTACTGGTACGTCCTTTCCTATGAAGCGCACTTAATAGGAGGTGGGGGCCGGCTACAGCGAACGTGACGTTTAAGTGTAAGTGACAGGGGGAGTCCCCTGTCACTTAACGAAAGGGACCCCCGCAGTGTGACTTTGGGGGTCCCGATCGTTGTAACAGACCACCGGAGGTCTCTCACCTGCCTCTGTGCAGTCCGATGGCGCTCTGTTGATTAAGTCTGACACAGGCAGGCTCAATGAGCAGATTGCCTATGGCATAGCAATGATCAGTGTGCATAATGTAATAAATGAATGTAAAGGTCCCCCAAAGGGACTTAAAATGTGTAAATATAAAAAGTTAAAATCATTATTACACTACCCCAAAGCCCCTCCCCCAAAGTTTAAATCACCCCCTTTCCCATTATATAAATAAAACATATAAAAATAAATAAACATATAATATACCGTAGCGTGCGTAATTGTCCGATCTACTAAAATATAACAAGCGTCATCACTAATGGTGAACTGCGTAGACAAAGAGAGGGGAAAAAGTGCGCGGATTACCGATTTTTGGTTACATTATAATCTAAAAATAAAAAGTGATCAAAACGTCCCATCTTCACAAATATGGTATTCATAAAAACTAGAGATCATGGCGGAAAAAATGACAAAAAATAAAACTGTTATAAGCGTCACAATAGGCCCATTTTATTAATAATTAATTGCAAAAAAAAAAGGATTTCATTAAAAAAAATATATATATATATATATATAACATTAGAGAATCTGTGTAACCTGCATATGGTTGTGTTCGGGCTGACCTATAGAATCATGGTATCATGTCGCTTTTACCATATAGTGCATTACGTAGACACAGGAACCCCCAAACATTACCATATTGCATTCTTTTTTACAATTTCACCAATTTATATCTTCATAAATAATAATTTCAGGGTTTTATCATACATGTTATGGTAGAATGAAAGACGCCATTACAAAGTACAACTATTCCTGTAAAAACAAGCCTTACATGGCCCTGTAGATAGAAAACTGAAAGTGCTAGAGCTCTTAGAAGGGGAGGAGGAAAAAACAAAAACACAAAAATCAAAATTTGCGCGGTCCACTGGGTCATTTTGGGCCTGGTCCTCAAAGGGTTAAAAGCACCAAAACAATTCATTCATGTCCTTGTTCATGGTAAATTTACCTAAAGATACAGTAAGCCTGTGCTTATACACCCGTGGTGGCAAACCTATGGCTCATGTGTGGCACTCTGTGTGGTCCCTGTTGATCTTTTCGTAATGGAGAATTCTCAGGGCTGTCCCAGATCCCTCTGTGGGCCAGTGCTCCTTTCAGGTGCATGTGAATTTGAGCACTGCTGTGTACTGCAGGACAGCCTGGACTTCTGTAATAATGAAGGAAAGCAAGCCGGAGCGGGGACCCGGTGATGTATACGCTCTGGCGGCCGGGGGGTTAACGGAGCGGGCTGCTGACAAACTCGCAGTGGGATGTGCATCCTGTTTGTCTGCCCATAGACTGTACAGGCAGGGATCCGCAGCGGGTCTCTCTGCGGATCCGCCCAGTGAGTTTGTACCCTAAGGCTGAGTTCACACTACGTATATTTCAGTCAGTATTGTGGTCCTCATATTGCAACCAAAACCAGGAGTGGATTAAAAACACAGAAAGGCTCTGCTCACACAATGGTGAAATTGAGTGGATGGCCGCCATTTAAAGGCAAATATTTGCTGTTATTTTAAAACAATGGCTGTTATATTGAAATAATGGCCGTTATTTACAGTTATATGGCGTCCATCCACTCAATTTTAACATTGTGTGAACAGAGCCTTTCTGTGTTTTTAATCCACTCCTGGTTTTGGTTGCAATATGAGGACCACAATACTGACTGAAATATACATAGTGTGAACCCAGCCTAAGGGTGCGTTCACATATACAGGATCCGCAGCAGATATAATGCTGTGTTCAGTTATTTAGTTACATTGATGTCTACACCATCAAATCTGCTGCAGATCTTGTACATGTGAACGCACCCTAAATGATGAGCACTGTATGTGTTGATTAGGCATAGGGAGCAGGAGGGAGGACAAGGAAAAAACTGCAGGGGGCAATAGATTTTGTGAGAAACCCAGTACAATGCTCCGCTACATGTTTGCGGCTGTGGTCTATTTGATGGGGTGAATCTATGGCCCTTGGGATTAAAGTGTGTGGTAGCTGGGAGCTGGTAGGAATCAGTGGTTGTTATGGCTCACTCCCCCTTCAATACTGTAAGGGCGACTGAAGCTGTTTGGAACTATGTGGCCTCCAGTAGGCCTACCAACAGGCACACACAGGAGGGCTATTTGCAATTAATATTTTTGTGGGATGTTTAATTGTTTATAAATCAGAATATGGGCCAACATTTGAATGCATTTTGACACATAAATGGCCCAGAAGAGGGCACTTGATTTTACGTTTGTAACAATTATGGATGTAAAATGAAACTGAATGTGAGACATTTACCCTTGTAATTCCTTGGGAAAAATGAATGTAAAATGTGTGAGATGAATGAGATGTAAAAGGCTCCTTTGGGGCTTTTTTCCATTTGGATAAAATTCCCACAAAACAGTGGGAACATAGCCTAGTGGCCCTTTCCCTTGCTAGCTAGTCAAATGTTGCTGATGGTTGGGTTGATACACATACACTCTCACTATGTTTTGCTGTGCCTATCTTGGCTGTAGCACTGCTGTTAAGGACTCTTACTTGGGCAGACTATAAGATAACCTCTCTCTATGTTGATGACCCCCCACACACACACTTTAGCCCCAGCACCGATGTATAGACAGGCATAGTTAATGCATATAATTGATTCATTATCAATTATTTTTCCTTATAAGAATGACATCTTTTTCTCTTCTTACAGAAATTACAACATTTGCAAGAAGAAAAAAACAAGGAAATTGAAATTCTCCGCAACACAATTAAAGATTTAGAAAGAAGGCTCAGCAGCGGATCAGACTCCCGTCTGAAGAGGAAACGCTTCTGAAGAATGTCAGGCAGATGGATATTATTATTTGGGTTTTCAGTTTGTTCCACAGCTTTAATGATTTACACAGGATTTACACTCAAATGTTAAGACCAGCTATATATTAGCAAAGCTAAACTTAGGTAAACAATGTTTAGGAATAGTTTTTTTTTTGCTTTTTATGTTGTTCTTAAACTGAAATTGTCATTTTGTTGTTGAGGCCATGCGTGCAAAAGTGATAGCAAGATAAGCAGCTATATTGGTTGCAGGAACGTGAGCTTAAAAATGTTAATATCGCTGTGTAAAAAAAAAAAAAAAAAAAGAATAAAAAAATTATATAATGTTTGGGGCATCGCTTCTCAGGGCAGCCAGAGCTATGAAAGCAAAGAGTTTGAGTAACCCTGTCAGTTCTACTCTTAATTTTGGTTGAAAAAAAAAATGACCAAAACATTGATAGAAATACTATGTGTGAACATAGCATAAAGGGGTATTCTCATCACCTAAACTTTTGTTAGGTGACAGATAAGGCAAAAGTAAGCAATTTAGCAAATTCTTTGCATTAGCAAAATTGTGTACTTTAGCATTTTGGCCCTTTTTGTTTTCCTGTATAGTTAAGAGGCAGCTCTTTCAGCGGTGTCCAGGCTGTGATGTCACAAGGTGGCCAGGAGCAGGTAAGCATGTTTTTATGTTTTTAGATCTTCTATATCTCCCTTTAAGATCACACAGGATGTGTGTATTCTCAGTAGCAACTTTTAGGCCTGTCTCACTTACACAGTAGAATGTACAAAAGTGTAAAAAATTGAAACCCTTCCATATTCTTTACTATCTGTTTATTAATTGGCGGCAGTATAGGGAGGGGGCAGGTGCCCAAGAGCAAGACAAGGGCACCACTTGCAAGCTTCAAATTCACCAGATTTCTCTGTAAATTCAGTGGGGGCATGTACAATCTGCATACAGGTAAATTTCCCCCTATATGTATAAACATAGAACAAGGACACCAAAAGGCATTTTATATTTTATTGCACTTGTTTTAAAAAAATCAGACATCGTCTTTAAACTTACAACATTCCTGCTTCATAGTAATCCTATAAAAGTTTTGTCAGGTTCACTAGGAGTTAATTTCCCTATAAACCATCATTGATTTATAACGTCTACTATCAAAGCAGATTACCCAACAAATACTTCTAACGTCTCACTTTAGCTTAAGCTTTAGTCAAGGACATAGTATTGAACGTACACAAACGGCATTAATATACAACTATTGCTATTGCACAAGTTCATCGATTGAGAATATAAAGTGTAGCTTTATGGTTGGGTACAAAGCTGGAGCTAAAAACAAGAGTGTTCTCTGGAGTTATGAGTCTAAAGTTGCTAATGGAAATAAAATAGGACATAAAAAGTTTGATTTCTTCCCTAGCTCTCCATCCTGTCATGGTTGCGGGCATCAGACGGAAGCCCCTATTTTGTAGTTTATGCTTCAGCCTTCATGGATGCAACCACAATTTAGGGAGGTGAACAAGGGAGGCTAAATACTTGAGCTGCATTTAAAAGTTCTAGGATGTTTCACAGCATAGATGTTAAGCTCTAAAGGGTGACTTGCTCAATACTCAAGGGTGAAGCAATATACTGCACTGCAGTCTATTGTCCAACTTTGGGAAAGAGAGCAGGTCAACCACTGTGATCTTAGGAGACAGAAACCCTATGGTAATGGCCCATTTCTGGTCTAGAATCCTACATTTCTGTTGGCATTGATATGTAGCAGGGGCAATAAGATGTCTATTTTGGCAGCTTACTCGTGCACCTTGCACTGTTCCTGTCATTGTCAGTTACCTGCCTCCTTTGATCATTCTCAGGCAACCCGGTGCTCGGTTGCAGAGGGGAGCTTGGTGTCAGGTTGGCCTACACTTGCTTTTTGTCATGCAGCTGGTGCCAGACGTCACTGTCAGGATTCTGACAGATTGTCCTTCAGCAGCTCCTGTCACTTGCAGGAAGCTGGGAGAGCCTCCTTACACTGTCAGGTGACTCCATGTTGTGCTGTCTCAAAGGACACTTGTCTACAGTGTCAGCATCAGCTGTTTGAGACCTTTCCTGACTCATCTTCCAGATCTCAGAGGTACTGCTTTCGTCAGCCCCTGACCTTCTTTCAGAGCTTATTTTCAAGAACCTGGCCCTCTGTCTCCCTGTTGGGGAGGACTACCCTCTCAGGTACACCTCCGACCGTTTCTTCTGGCTCCTTACGCTCTGGTACCCTATCCTGGGGAGTCTGACAACCCTCAGCTTTGCGGTGGTGGTGGTGATGACGGTGGGGCTTTTTGTGAACATGGGCATTTGGCCGCCTGTTAGAATCTTCTACTGCAGTCTCTTCCTCCTGACGATGGTGATGCGTGCCATGATTATGTGAATGTTTGTCTGACTCTTCTGTCTTTGTCTGTGTTGGTGTCTCTTCTTCTTTCTTGCACACATCATCGGGAGTCTAGAATAACATATTCAATAAATGATACCAGTAACACAGGACACAGAATATAAGTGTTACAAAATGTGACTACATGCAAAAAGTAAACAAATTTCAATATCTTAATGTGTTTTGGTGCTCCCTTTCTACCTTCCCATTCCCCCAGCTCAGCTGTTCATTGTGCACTAAAACTCTATGGTTGAGGGTATTTGAGTAGTTCTCTGGCAGCCCACTATACTCCCTCTCACTATTCAACCTAGCAGTCCATATCTCCACTCTGATCCCTCCCACCACTCTTAACAGTCTGTATCTCCATCCTACCCCCTTCCCACTACTCCTCCAAGCAGTCTGCATCCTTGCCCTGCTCTCTCCCACTCCTCTTCCTAGCAGCCCGCATCCCTGCCCTGCTCTCTCCTACTCCTCCTCCCAGCAGCCTGCATCCCTGCCCTGCTCTCTCCCACTCCTCTTCCTAGCAGTCTGCATCCCTGCCCTGCTCTCTCCTACTCCTCCTCCCAGTAGCCTACATCCCTGCCCTGCACCGTCCCACTACTCTTCCTAGCAGTCTGCATCCCTGCCCTGCACCCTCCCACTCCTCCTTCTAGCAGCCTGCATCCCTGCCCTGCACCCTCCCACTACTCTTCCTAGCAGTCTGCATCCCTGCCCTGCCCTGCTCTCTCCCACTGCCCCTCCAAGCAGTCTACATCCCTGCCCTGCTTCCTCCTACTCCTCCTTCTAGCAGCCTGCATGTTTATCCTGCTCCTTCCCACTGCTCTTCCTAGCAGTCTGCTTTACCATCCTTCTCCCTCCCTCCACTCCTCCTCCTAGCAGCCTGGATCCCTGCCCTGCTCCATCCCACTGCTCCTTCTAGCAGCCTGCATGCTCATCCTGCTCCCTCCACTCCTCCTCCTAGCAGTCTGCTTTACCATCCCACTCCCTCCACTCCTCCTCCTAGCAGTGTGTATCCCTACCTCGCTCCCTCTCACTACACTACTCCTAGCAGTCTGCATGCCCATCCTGCTCCCTCTCAATACACTACTCCTGGCAGTCTGCATGCCCGTTCTGCTCCCTCTCACTAGACCATTCCTAGCAGTCTGCATGCCCGTCCTGCTCACTCCACTCTTCCTCCTAGTAGCCTGCATCCCTGCTCAGCTCCCTTCCACTAATCCTAGCAGGATAACTTTGTACCGTGTTAGCCATAGAAAGCAGTCTGCACCCCCACTAATTTTATAGCAGTCTGCAACCCCACCCTGCTCCCTCCCACTACTCCTCCTAGCAGCCTTTATCCCCACCGTGCTACCTCCTACCACTTCTCCTCCTAGCAGTCTATATTCCCACCCTGCTACCTCCTACCACTTCTCCTCCTAGCAGTCTACATCCCCACCATGCTACCTCCTACAACTCCTCCTCCTAGCAGTCTACATCCCCACCCTGCTACCTCCTACCACTCCTCCTCCTAGCAGTCTACATCCCCACCCTGCTACCTCCTACCACTCCTCCTCCTAGCAGTCTACATCCCCACCCTGCTACCTCCTACCACTCCTCCTCCTAGCAGTCTACATCCCCACCCTGCTACCTCCTACCACTCCTCCTAGCAGTCTACATGCCCACCGTGCTACCTCCTACCACTTCTCCTCCTAGCAGTCTACATCCCCACCCTGCTACCTCCTACCACTCCTCCTCCTAGCAGTCTACATCCCCACCCTGCTACCTCCTACCACTCCTCCTCCTAGCAGTCTACATCCCCACCCTGCTACCTCCTACCTCTTCTCCTCCTAGCAGTCTACATCCCCACCGTGCTACCTCCTACCACTTCTCCTCCTAGCAGTCTACATCCCCACCCTGCTACCTCCTACCACTCCTCCTCCTAGCAGTCTACATCCCCACCCTGCTACCTCCTACCACTCCTCCTCCTAGCAGTCTACATCCCCACCCTGCTACCTCCTACCACTCCTCCTCCTAGCAGTCTACATCCCCACCCTGCTACCTCCTACCACTCCTCCTAGCAGTCTGCATCCCTGCCCTGTCCCTCCCACTACTCATCCTAGCAATCTGTTTCTTAACCCTGCTCCCCACAATTACACCCCCTAGCAGTCTGCACAAGTCATGTAGACTTTATGGATCTAAATATTTATTCCATCAATGTCCACACCCTAATGGGCATAAATAGCAGAATTTAGAATTTAAATAGCAGAATTTATGTGCTTCCATATAAGACTTGGGTACCAGGGCACATTTGTTTTGATAAAAAGGTAAATATTTTAATTCAAAATTTGAAAGGAAAGCAAATTACCTCATGTTTGCATTCTCCACAAGTGCTGCCACAATACACCTGCTTTATTGCATTTTCCACATAACTGAATTGCAGGAAAGCAAAAGGAAGCCCGATATGTTTCACCAATCGCCCACACCTGAAGGAGAAAGAAACATGCATTGATTTATACTAATAATACACTGTGAAAAGTATATCAGAAGGACCTAATGTATTGGGTTGAAAAACATTCCAAAAAACATCCCAGATTATTATACAATGTAAATCTGTGTACAAGCATCACGTGTACAAGCGTAAAAGTATAGAGAGGTCATTCTACATAATTTCCTGGAACATCACAGCTGAAACACATTGCAAACAGCCTCAGCATACTGGAGCTATAATTCAAATAAATAATTTAAAATCGAACAAGAGAACTTGTAACTGGTGATATAAAGAAATAGAGTAGTAGCACCATGTAAAACAAATCTGTAAGTCAAGTGGGGGGTGTAGTTTACCAGAGCTAGGTGGAATCTGGAAGGTTAAGCCCCTATTACAGAGGGTGACAAAGAGGAGCAAACAAGCTCTGCCAGCACTTGTTTGCTCCTCGTTCCCTGCTCGCTGCCACCGCTATTGCACATGTCGGCAGTGAGCAGGTGAGTGCAAAGGGGGCCGTGGGGAGCTGTGGGGGAGTTGCCCGGGTGATCACTCGATCATTCGGGCAGCCCATAGCAGGTAGCAGAAGTCTGCTGCCGAAGCTCCTATTCTACGGAGCGACAACAGCAGATCCTTGCCATCTAAGTCGTTTGTCTTTTAACATGTTGAAAGACAAACGACTGTGACGATCAGCCGACATTGTTCATGTCGGCTGATCGTTGCCTTCTATTACACAAGACATGGCCAATAATCGTTTTGTGTAATAGGGCCTTTAGAGTCCTATTTCACGGAGCGATAATTGGCAGAATCGACCGACATTTTCACAAGCACCATGCTTTACCTAAACATGGTGCAGGACTTCTCCTGCACACCTTCTTACCACTCCTGCGCGCAGCAGCAGCTACGGTGCAGCCTGTCTTAGCTGACAGACCACTCAGCCAATCACTGGCCAGGACCACCGCAGCCAGTGATTGGCTAAGCTGTCTGACAGTTTAGACAGGCCGCACCGAAGCTGCTGCTGCGCGCAGGACCGGGTGGAAAAAGGAGCGCATGAGAAGCCCTGCAACATGTTTAGGCAAAGTACAGTGTTTAAACAAGGGCTGCAAGGACATCGGCAACGATGTCCCTGCAGCCCTCACTATACGATTATCAGGCCGTGTAATAGGCCCAGTAAACGAGCGCCAATCTAGCAGCGCTCGTTTACATTATTGATCGGGCCCCCATCGGCCCGTGGAATAGGACCCATAGTTTTTGTCTGAACCCACACAATCCCAACAGTTATGACTGGACTGAATATTAATCTTTATTCAGTGTTAGTCTTTAGAAGTTAGAAGTTAATCCCTTTTAATAGTACACTGAGAAGTGGACAGCAAATAGCAAGCTTTCTAGACTACTCTTTATACCTTGGTCTCTCTATGCCTGATGAGAAACTTTTGTAGCATTGAAAGCTTGCTCTTAAGCTTTTAAGTTATCCATTAAAAAGGTATGAACTTATTCAGGACTCTCCAAATATATATATATATATTTTTCATCCAATATATCGATCCACTCACAGATGGTAAGGATACTTTTTAAGCCTATATACTTTGCAATATCAGAGAAGCTTTCAGCTGTAATAATAACCTAGGACAGACCGATCTGGTAAGCCAGTTATATACTTTATGAAAAATGATCCATTGTTCAGGATGTCATGGCAGCATTCGGCTATTATATTCTCACTGTCAGAGCCATAGACTTTCATCTGATGCCACATTGTTCACATAATCAGCGTCGAAGTACTCTATGATTCAACTAAAGCTGTGATGCGGTTCATCTTGTCACATTACCCACAATCCAATACTGCAGCAGCCTCTAAAACTATCAGCCTCACAGAACAGCTTTGTATTTTGTGATATGAATGTATTCATTATTTTATTAGCCATAACTCGCCACAAAATTGTAATAAATGGTAAAAGCATCAAGTTAAAAAAAAAGCAGAGCAACTAAGCTACGGTAATGACTATATATGCAGGTCGGATCATTGACATCAAGATGGGACTAATGGGGCGCCCTAATTTGGGGCTATGAAATAATGTTTACCCAGAATTCAGTGGGCATTCCAGAATAACAGCTTCCAGAACCAAAGTGGGGATTGGCTGAATGGGAAGTGCGATGTCTGTGAAAGCCACCAGGACAGGAACATAGCCGGGACTGGAAGATCACAAACTGGGAGCAATAGGGGAAGTGAGCAGGGGTAAGTATGGTGCGAGAGACCAACGTTTCAGTAGGTATAAGCTACAGTATATAGACTGAAGACATGGGGAGCTTCTGTATACCTGACTTCCTCTGCATGCTACGCAGGCTTGTTTTAGAGCAATCTTTTGTGAAAACAGGAGAAGACAGCACACAAAACCATGGTGGGGTATGCATACCAAGACAAGGGAGGAAACACATTAAAGAAAAGTACAACATTGTAAAAAGAAAGTGTGGGGGAAGCACTGTATAGGCTCTTGACAAGTCTTGACAAACCTGTCGTAAATGAAGAAATCATCTTTGTTTCCTTTCAGCAGGCTCCAGATGTCCGCCTGGCCCTCCTCTTGTTGATACACGGCAATATCCTCAGAGACCCGGCCCTTCAGCTCATGGTATTTGGCTCGGGAATCTTCCCCATGGTGATTGACCACAATGAAGGATACGTTTACGTATTTTTCATTCTCTAGTTTCACCCGCAGTTCATCCAAACTGAAATAGCAGTGAATAAACATGTCAGGAGTGCATGCGCAGTATGAACAGAGTCTAATGCATACTTTATGCATATGTGAAAGGTCTTCTTGCATAAGTGCATTGTACACACACATAAGGCTGGGTTCATACCTGTGTTGGAGTCTCCTTAAATGGCGACTCCATCACAGGTTCCATGCTAAATACTAGACAAGAGGAATGACTGGGGTACTGACATCTAACACGCAACAGATCAGTCAGTGTAATTTTTTCCAGAACAATGAAAAGAACTATATCAATGCGATCCCAATATAATAAAATTTACATAATGAAGTGCAATTTTCTACAAAACCTGTTACAAATAGGATCAGCTAATGGGTTTACTATGATGTATCTATCTATGACTAGAACAGCTGTCCTTGATTATACTGTAGCTGGACTGATACATGGTTACAAACTGTAGAGGTAAACTAAGAAAAGGTATGTATAAGTTTTCAGCTACTAGGTATAGGAATGTTTCTACTAACTAGAGTTTTGGGAAATAGTGAGGAGAGTAAAGAAGAATAAGGCTCACCATAGAGAGCTATCCCAAAGCACCCCATTATCTATTCCCCTGCACAAACCTATTTCTTATAACAGGTCAAAACTTTCAGCCGTAAATGATTAACATCTAAGTGATACTAATAAAAATTCATAGCTATAGCACCAACATATTCTAAAGCACTGTACAATCTAGGAGATTATAAAAATGCTAAGTTAAAAATAATTGTGAACAGACAATAGAACGATGGAGAGAAACAGTTATTTGTGTGAGAGATAGATAGACAGATAGATAGATAGATAGATAGATAGGAGATAGATAGATAGATAGATAGATAGATAGGAGATAGATAGATAGATAGATAGATAGATAGATAGAAGATAGATAGAAGATAGATAGATAGATAGATAGATAGATAGATAGATAGATAGATAGATAGATAGCAGCTGCCATTTTTGTTTATGTAAATAGGTAAATGTTTGGATCTTACCTGGTAGCCTGCAGGAGGCACAAGTATCAGCTTGCAGAGAGGAGTGCCACAACTGTGACCGATCCTTCTGAATCCAGCATAGGATTCTGGGTTCCAATCTTCCAATCTGGTGGTTTTTTGCACAGTGTACGGTGACCCTGGCTCTCTGCCCCTCCCCAAGGGAGAAGACAGAGAGCCAGGGCAAGAGCAAAGCCCTTCCACATGGTTGGGCTTCACCTGCAAAATCAAAAATAATGTAAGTAAACAATTAATGTAATGTAAAAAAGTAATGTATTCCTACATTTGTGTGAATAAGCTTAAGCATTGTAATTCCATAATGAATGCATGTCAGGAGAGGTGACAGATCAAATATCCTGAAAGGAGAAAATGTCTGAAGATTTATTTCCTACCAATATTTGGATTTTAGGGGTCCTTCCTAAAGAACACTGGATAATATTTGCTATCGCTTCACAGCTAAATTTGGGATTACTGCTGCACTTGTTCCATACCAGGTAACACAACACCCTGTTCTTTCCGCATGAGCAAAGCTTACATGAATACACAACCTGAAATCACATCCAGAATATAATATGAACATTCATATTATAGACAGGTTGCTCTTTTGTTCTTGTACAGTCATCTGATCCCTTACATCGGACTCCATCCAACACGCAAACCCTTTTAGTTTGGCCCAGTCTAAACTCCAAGCTAACGAAACTACAATTACAGGTTTTACCCCTGACTGCATTCCTATACATAGAGCATCCCTGCCCTACTAGGTGGCTTCTGGGGTTACATAGCTAAGTGGGCAGTGGCGGAACTACCGCCATAGCAGCCGTAGCCGTTGCTATGGGGCCCGGCGCATCAGGGGGCCCGGCGTCCGATCCTGTAATGGACCAGGCCCCCTGAGCTGTCATTTGCAGCACCCGGCCGGCGAGCGGGCGTTCCAGGTGCTGCAAATGCTTTCAAAGGATATGGGGCTTTCTCTGTGAGCGCTCTTGATGAGCGGTCACAGTTCCAATGTACGGCTGTATCTGACAGGGTCAGGAGCCAGTGGCTCCGGACCCTGCCAATCACTCCTGCAGGGGACGCCATCAGGGGCCCGGCACTGCCTCCCACACACTTCAGTGAACTTGGTAGAGCCTGGTATACAGAGAGTGCAGGGGAAGGGGATGAGAGTTGCTGATGAATCTTTGGGCTCTTGCATCAGCAGGACACACCCGCTCCCCCTGCACTCTCTGTGGACAGGCTGCAGAACCCCCTCACCCCCATGAATCGTCTCCCTCCTCAGCAGCTGTCACCGGGTGTGCCCTCTCACAGGTGACAGGAAGAGGCTGTGGCCCCCTCTCCTGCCTCCCCCTCCCGTCCAGCAATGAGGTCTGTTCCCTCCGGTGCCTATCTCTGCAGTCGGTGCTGAGGGGGAGGGGCTGCAGGCTGCACAGACCGGGCCTGGAGCAGACACTTCATACGTTGGACCCCCCAGCCTCATGTATAAAAAGTAAGTGTATGTGTGACTGTGTTCACATTGGTCTATATGTGTAATGTGTGTATAATAAGTGTATGTGTGACTGTGTATGTGTGTATAAGTGTATGTTACATACACTTATACCCACATACACAGTCACAGTCATACATACCGTTATCATACACACATACAGTCATACATACAGTATGTATGATTGTATGTATGTGTGTATGATAAGTGTATGCATGACTGTGTATGTGTATAAGTGTATGTATGACTGGGTATAAGTGTATAATAAGTGTATGTATGTGTGACTGTGTTTGTATCTGTATAATGTGTGTGTTTCTGCATCTATGTAATGTGTTTGTGTGTTAGTGGAGGTACAGATACAAGCACATGCAGATTACATATATATTTGGCATATTTGTTTATCCTGTCATGTGCATATCTGTGTGTATACATGTATTTTGGATCTATGTGTAATCTGCATGTGTTTGTATCTGTGTGTGTGTGTGTGTGCATACTTGTGTATATCTGCCTGTTTGTACAGTATGGATTTGTGCATATATTATATATTTATGTCATGTGTCTTTCTGTGTGATAGTACAATATATGTAAAGTGTGTTATGTGTGGGTATGTGTATATATTGGTGGATTATACTGTAATATGGGCGGTATAGGTGGTCATCCAAGACTCCCAGGGGGACCATAGCCACTCACATGGTCCATATTCAGTTGCAGCCCCCACTGTACAATCCCGATTCCCAGACAGTCGCTGTTTTGCAGCGGTAGCTGCCTTCACATGTATCGCATCGTAGCAGATTTCCCTTCTCTGGCTCCCTGGCGTCCTGCTGAGTCAGTTAGTGTGGTGACCGGTCGCAGCCACGGATTGGCTGAGCAGGACGCCAGAGAAGCAGGTAGGAGCGCGGACAGGGACAGGTAATGTATTAGCCGGACAGCTGATGGGTTAGGTGGGAAGGGGCCACATTCTCGCAGCAGAATGAAAATCCGCTGCGAGACTGTATAGCCATAACGAATGACACTACAGAGTATCGCAGCAGATTTCACTGCAGAACTCACAGCATGAAATCCATTGCAATACTGTATGTGTGAAAGTACCCATAGAGTAGATAGCCGCTGTCACTCTCTCTTGTAGCTGCATTAGGCCTGTGGCCTGCGAGTAGCTGTAGCCGACAGTGTCACATCCAGCTACTAGGAGGGTTACCTGCACAGGGAGGCCTAACTACTATACAGATGCACAGAGAGGGGCCTGACCACTATATAGGGGCATAGAGGGGTCTAACTACTCTATGGATACAGAGGGGACTTACCACTATATGAGGGCACAGTCAAAGCATTATAGATATGGAGGATGATGATGGTGCAAGAGTGAGGAGCCTAAAATGTTTGTCTGGCAGATCCTACATGGAGGACTCGTTATTGAGAGAAGTCCTCATGATGGCCCGGGCCGGATGGAAAAGAAGAGGAAAAGTGGGCATTGACGATCGGAGTAGAAGCCCCCTGTGATTCACTCAAAGAAGACGTCTCCTGTGAGTCATTGGCTCTAACTGCACTGTGGTCACTTATGGTGGGCAGAGCCTAGGTAGAGCTGGTACTTCTCTATATGGTCACTGTATAAGGTAATATTGGTCTTTGTACAGTGGATCTTATTCAGTAGTAGAGTGGTGGTATTAGTCAGTATATGGTGGTAATATTTGTCCCTTGTAAACTGGTACTGTTTGTACTATTCATCTTACTATACTGGATTTGGTGGTAACAGTATGGTGGTGATGTTAGTGGTCATGGTGTGGTGGTAATAGTTGCTCCTTGTATACTGGTATTATTAGTTATATCGGTCTCTGTATACAGGATTTGATTTATGTGACGGTGATATATATGTTAATAATGTATGATAATTTTGGTAATGATTTTTGCTCCTTACATACAGGTAAGGGGGGCCCCAATCAAAAGTTTGCTATGGGGCCCAGCCATTTCTAGTTACGCCCCTGTAAGTGGGTGCTCCTAAATAGTGATTGATAGCCATCTGTGTATAAGACTGCATACAGACAGCTGTCAGACAGACAGCTGTCAATCACTGAGTAGGACTGGCCACTTGACATGAGATTTACAAGAAAAGAAGTTATCCCGGAACATTCCCAACAAAACTACATATGTGCTCAGCTCCTCCTGCTCTTTATCACCCAGCAGACTAGATTGCATTTTCAGTGTGACAGGTTACTTTAAAGGGACAGTTACCCAAATAGAATCTAAACACTGGAGTCCTATCCTTAAGTGAAATCTAATGGAATATAATTAGGGCCCTTTTACACGGAACATAATACATAAGTCTGGGGGGGCAACAGGTAAATAAGTCTATAGGGGTCCGCACAGGTACATAAGTCTACCGGGGGTCCGCACAGGTACATACAGTAAGTCTACAGCGGGTCCGCACTGGTACATAAGTCTACAGGGGGTCCGCACAGGTACATACAGTAAGTCTACAGCGGGTCCGCACAGGTACATAAGTCTACAGGGGGTCCGCACAGGTACATAAGTCTACAGGGGGTCCGCACAGGTACATAAGTCTGCAGGGGTCACATAGGTTCATAAGTCTACAGGAGTCCGCACAGGTACATAAGTCTGCAGGGGTCACATAGGTTCATAAGTCTACAGGAGTCCGCACAGGTACATCAATCTGCAGGGGTCCACACAGGTACATAAGTCTACAGGGGCCGCACAGGTATATAAGTCTGCAGGGGCCCGCACAAGTACATATGTCTACAGGGGCCGTACAGGTACATAAGACTACAGGAGTCACATAGGGACATAAAGGCCCTATTCCACGGAACAATTATCGGCCGCATTCGGACGATATCGGCCGTTACGATAACGGCCGTTACGGCCGTTTCAAACATGTTGAAAAACAAACGACTGTGATAGCAACGATCTGCTGCCGTTGCTCTGTGGAATAGGAGCAGTGGCAGCAGACCGCCACTATCCTCTATGGGCTGCCTGGACGATCTAGCGACCACCCGGGCAGCCCCCCTGCAGCTCCCCGTGGCCCCTCCCGCACTCACCCGAACAGGGAACGAGGAGCGCTCATTTGCTCCTCACTGCCGGCCCGTGGAATAGGGCCTTAAAGGGGTTATCCAGCACTACAAAAACATGGCCACTTTTCCCCCTACAGTTGTCTCCAGTTTAGGTGCAGTTTGCAATTAAGCTCCATTTACTTCAATGGAACTGAGTTTCAAAACCCCGCCCAAGCTGGAGACAACAGTAGGGGCAAAATGGCCATGTTTTTGTAGCGCTGGATAACCCCTTTAAGTCTACAGGGGCTGCACTTAGATCCTCTCTGATTCTGCCTGAGCCTCTCCTCTTGTGGCAGCTTGTCTCATATTTCACTATGAACAAAGGACATAGATGGGGGGAGAGCCCAAGCCAAGTGTTTGCATCTGGGCTACGTGAATCTTTAGCTACGCCCCTGTGTGAATCTATATGCTTATATAGTTTGATACATCTGTAATTAACTTCGTGGGAAACTCTATTTTATTACATTAATTATGGGATTTTTACAGATTCAATATACATCTCTACCTGCATAACAAGAACATACATGTCACAGTATAATATGGCCATGGAGTGCGTACATATTATGTGTCCAATACATATAGTGCCTGAATAATATAGTATAATAACATGCGTCACCCTGTACACCACATATGAACTAACAGGTAGGAAGTTAATAACAAGCCATGGGCTAATCGAGGGACCAAGACAGTAATCCCATCTGCCCATATTATTTTCTAACACGTCTATGACTGTAGAAAAGTTGAGTTTGCCATATTCACTACAGATGACCGTGCCATATTCAGCAGAGCTATGCTAACTTGTGATGTGCCATTTATTACAATGCACAGACAATGCAGCTCCAGAGAGTTAAACAACAATGTTGGCTGCGCTAAATCGTTTTCTTTTTTTTTCCCCCTCTAACTCTTACTAACGCGTTAAAGTAAAAAGCAGCATAGCAGAGATGAGTGAGAGCGGCGAGAGCTTTGCACAAAGACTACAGATAATAAACAGTATGGAAATATGATATCTTACTCTGCCTTTGGTCGCCTGAAGACTGCACTGTTCTGCAGGACTCTACATCCTAGCCCTATATATACTCAGCTTGTTTATCAGCGTGCACACAGCCAGAAGAGTCCACAACAGTCTAAAAGTAGGGTAAAGAAAAATGCAAAAATTTCAGAAGTGCAGAAGGGAGAAAAAAAGGTAGGCACAAACACCCTGGCGAGATCTTTACCAAACAAGTTGGAAACTGGAACTTATCATTGTTTCATAAAAAATCTTATTACTTACTTGTAAAGTTTCTCCCCTACTGTAAGAGAATGGTTTGCTCCATCCTGGGTAGGGAGCGCTGTGACCTTACATTCTTGTGTCCCAGAAATTGAGGAAGAGGAGGCTGAGAGTTGCAGAGTTAGCAGTTACTTTTCAATTACTTGATAAACATCCCATCAGCTGATTCCTGGCTATATGGGTTCTTAAGAGAGCTGGGATCCTATATTTTGTCTACCTATACAACTCTTGCAAATGCTTTCCTTTACATTTGAAAGGCTAGTTATGCAGAAAAGTAGGTGCTGAACCATACTTATACATATGCTATAGTATATAACATTGTTGCAAACCAGTATTACAGTGTAACAAAACAAAGTGGATGTACAGAAATTATATCATACTAATACAAGTGCAATATACTTACTGATAACCAATTGACACCCCTGGGCAGTCTGGCGGAACTCCTTAGGTGTAACCACAACATTAGCAGCAGAGAACATGTCTGCAATAATATACTGTACATGAGGCAATATGCCAATGTGCCACAGCTTGGTTTTAACCACTAATATGGTACTGCCATGTTTACTTTGTCAAGGCAAATAGACCAATTCTATTACAGCATTTAAGTAGCAATACTTCTGCATAACAACGTGACACTGTGGCCAGCAACAGAGGCGTAGCTAAGCTTTCCTTTAATCGGAAAAAAGACGTGGATTTTTACTCTATTTCTCTGCCTAAATAAGGGGCATGCTTGTTGCCTCTTGCACCAAACGCTGGTGGTACATGCCGGGAAAAGACCCTATTAGCAATACTGCTGACTGGCACCATAAAAGTGTGCTGTGGCTAATACAGTATGGCTGACACTCTTCTAGGAAATGTGGCTGACTAATTTGGCTGTGTTAAAGCGGTTATCCCGAGATTAAGAGTTATCTCATTTTAGGGATAGGGGACAATTAGCTTATTAGTGGTAGTCTGAGCACTGGAACCCCCACCAATCCCTCATCTAAAGTGGCTGTATGAGTGTACACTGCTAAATGATACTTCCCTACAATGCCCACACAATACTGACCATCAAATACTTTTGCCACAAATAATAAATTGATTGTAGGCTCTCACTTACTAAAAGATAAGGTAAATCAAACCAAACACACAAGGCATAAACCAACCCTGAAGTGCAGAGGGCTATAATGCCTCCTTGCTCCCCCTATTGCCCCTATCTCTGCTTGATTGACAGTCAGCTAACAGTTGACCCCTATTTCCAAAATTTGGAAACAGGACTCAGTACGGGAATCTGAACCGGGACTGTCTATCAAGCAGGCATAAGAATAAGAGTGGGAACAAGCAGGTGATAAAGAGGTTGTTCGGGCATGTGTCTTTTTTGAGATATGCTCTGGGATGCTTAAAAATAAAGTACACTTACCTCCTGCCGCCTCCAGTATTTTACTGTTCCATCCCTGCTAGATCCCAGAAGCGGCTGCACAGCAGGGATAGAGAGGTAAGACACCAGCAGGGGTGCAGGATCCCAGGTGGTAAGTGTATTTTATTATTTTCAAGCAATCCATCCCTGGGCAGATTTAAAAAAAAAGACCTCTGCCTGGACAACCCCTTGAAAGCCCTTAAAATGTAGTTACTTGGGAATGCCTGGCGTATTTTCTATGGGATATCTATGTCCTTGTTTGTACTTTCCTTTTTAATGTGATTTGAATAAAATCTACATACTTGGAGCTGAAGAACATTCCACTTGGGAACGCCTCTTTGACACTTGGCACCAGAGAATAAAAGCATTTTTATTTTACATTTATGGAAGCACAGCTTAATATATGAAAGGTACTGTATGTCTCCTTGACCTAACAGCTATCTAACAGTGTCAGCAGTTTGCAACATGATTTGCAGCTCGTAGATACCCTTTAATATTTCCTCTTAACAATGATACTCCATGCCCATTATCAACATCTAAACAAACAAAAAGTACCTAGCGACCACATAACAATGTCATATGTTTCACACACGGGACTGCTGTGCAACGCCTAAATGGTGTCAGGTACATAGTAAAGTCCCTATTGGTGTTGGGCAGTTCTTGTGAAGGTTTGTATGCTCCAGTTCTTTAGGTTTCCCTAGGAGGACAAGAAACCATTGAACACGGCAGGAAGTCAAACAAGCCAAATAAGCTAGCCCAATGGGTCATGCGGCAGCTTCCCTATGTGGTTGTGCTGCTAAGAATTAATAATCAGAATAAAATGCTTTTGGAAACCAAGAGTTTGCCAGTGACTCGTGATTTTCATCTTAACACTAGAAAAAGTATTTCATATCCTATTAATGTCCTGTAATGACATCAAAGCGAGTGTGTATGACAGCGTCATCATGCGGATTATACTAAGGTCTTCAGCTCAGTGTGTGAAATATTAAAGCATGCAGTAAATTATTGTCCACAAATATCAGAGATTACTTGCCAAATTTTAGAGAGGGAAACAAATTCATTTTACCATTTTCAGCATGTGATAGTATGAGTTGTCATGTGTTAATTTTCCAAGAAAGCGCACTTTATTATGCAGCCTTATGGCCATATAGAGGTCGCAAAGAAGAGTCCCAAACTGCAGACCAATAATCCAGAGGGAAGAGCAGCTAAGACTCTTGCTCTGGTGGGCTCAGGCTGTCTATTTATTACGAGCATGACTATTAAAATATATGGCTGCCATGTAATACAGTGCTCAGACTATGGAATCTTAAAAAATTGTTCGGACATGTTCTTGCAACATAATGTAGGAATCGGTTGATCATTGCCAGGAATGGTGCTTCACCTGGACACACAGATCTGCTACATTATCAGAGCAAATAGTGCAAAGACAGGACCAATAGTTAGGAGTCAGTAGAACACACACACGCACGCAGCTGCCTTGTATCTGCATAGCACTTCTGTTTGCTTTGGAAACTGAATCTTTTATACTTCTTTATACTTTCAAAAAAAAGAAGTGGGAAAAGCTGCTTTTTCTGCTTATCTAGCAAGTATAGACTGGATGACACAGGACAGACAACAAATAGACTATGCCATATCTGGGTCAGGAAAATCCGAAATCTTGGTAAATATTTACTCTTAGCACTAACATTCTAATGCTTGACTAAATGAGTCTAACAATTGGTATACTTAAGGTGACGGACAACATGTTCAGATTGGATGACATTTCAGGGGATCCTCAAGTAGTTTCAAGGTCTAATATTACAATTGAGCTTTTCCACAGGAAGTTATAACTGTGTTTAGTTCTGCAAGTGGAGATGCAGTACCAGGCACTGCCATGTCCATATGTACAGCACTGTTCAAGAGAGACCAATAGAGAAGACGTGGTTCCTTTACTCACTTGATTGGATGGGCTGCTGGAACTCTGGAAGACCATATTAGATGGCCCAAGCCACCACTGTAAGTGACAAGCAAGCATCTGCATGTTCATCGGCTGATTGCTGGCCCTATTACATGGGGTGATATATGCCAGATTTGGAAGTCCTGGAAGACTTCTATTAATTCTATGGACACCTTTGATATGGAAAAATGATTTTACAAATGTTAGCTGAGTTAGAAATGTTGCACCAAGTTTGAATCTGCAATACTGACTTATTTAATCATTTTCTGATCCCCTGATATTTAATTTGCAGCCAGCTTTCTTTCCTACAGTATGTATAATTTGTATAATTTTCTGACACCAGTTAATTTAAAACCATTTTTTCTCCAGAGGACTCCTTTAATGCAGTACAATGCGCGTTCCATCTCCACATCCCTACACTGATTAATTCCAGAATATTTCATTATAGAGGCCCCTTTGTGGCACAGAGCTCGAAAGTCTTCACTTACCTTCCTACCATGATAAAATTAAATGACAAAATTCAGCTTCAGTGTGAATCCACATTGGAATCAGAAAACTGAGTGATGCGAGCATCGGTAAGAAAAGGCATTGTATTATTGATAGACAGGCCAGGACCAGGAGTACACAATATCCGTGTGGAGTTTTCTCATAGACTTGTGTATACTAAGAATGGTGTGACCAAAGAATAACATCCAGCCAAAGTAGACTGTGGATGTACAGTATATAGCTCATTCTGAAAAACAGTGCACAGTCAAGCAAACTGCTCCAACTAAGGGGTCCCAACACACAACTTGTCATTCCTTAGCCCTGAAAAGCTATAAACGCAGCTGACCAATTTGAGGGCTATTCATAAGGCAAATAGAAAGGTAAAACTTTATTGGGAAAAAAGGTGGAAAAATCACAACACTGGTTCAATGAATTCAGATATCTGTTCATCATTTTGATGGAAAGGTCAAAGTTTAGTGGGTCCTTTGATACCTGTGGATAAACATTAAAGGGGTTCTCTGGCACTTATATAATGCCCTTATATAAAAAATAATAAACCTTTTATTCTTACCTTATCAAACTCCCCTGGTGTCCTCCTGCAGAGTCTTTGAGTCCCTCGCTGACCACAGCCGCCATTACTTCCTAGACAAACTTGAGGGTGATGGCTAATTCAGCCAATCACTGACTGAGATGGGACTGAGAAGAGACTGCTCCAAAGTCAGTGATGTTTATTATGTTTTATATAAGGGGAGCATTGTATCGAAAGTTTTAAAGTGGCGGAGTACCCCTTTAAGTCAGAAGGTTTTATCAAAGTATTATTGTCAGGGTAGCAAAAGGGCATAATCTACCTTGTGCCCGAGATGCGTAAGGGCTGGAAGAGTCCAGGGCTCGGGGCTTAACAGTGCGACAGGACAATGGACTATGCAACAAGGGTCGTATAATTACTGTCCTATAGAGCATCTCTGGCACAAGTTAGAACAGGCTGCTCATAGCAGGTCAGTTCCTTCATCTAATTTGGGGCAACTGAGAGAACCAATCCTGTACAATATTCCTGCACAGCAATTTTAACACTTGGTGCAGCTTTGAAAAAGGTCCAGCATGATACCAAATGTCTCTAATAAAGTGGCCATTCATTGTGAGGCTATGTTCACACGTAGTATGAGACGGAACGGAACGGCCGGTCTCAGAAAACATTATCCCGGCTGGTACAGCAGGTACTGCCGGACATGTCAATTTTCCACAGCGCCCCTAGGGATCGGAGAGTATACCCTGTCTGCAGCACAAGGTAGGTTCCGTACCAATCACAGCCGGGATCAAATTCTGGGCCACTTAGCCTTGAGTTTGGTGCTCCAGTCTCTATAATCCGGTGGGCACATATTGTCCATTCATATAGGTTCATATCCCCTTCTGCCATAAGATACTAAATTCCATTAACCTTTGCAACCATTGCATTCAGCTTCCTGTTACAGCTACGATCTCAAATTTGAAGTCAACTGCGGGATGTAGAGAATCGTGTGTTTGTCTGTATAATGTCACTGTGTAGTTACAGAGGTTTTGGTGCTGTGTGATAGGAGAGTTGACCATACAATCAGTGTGGGACTGGGCCACCGGAGGATGCTCCGGTAGGCCCCTGCCCCCACACAGTTAACACACTGTCACTGTCGGGTGGCAGGGCAGTGACAGCGCTGCCACTCTAGGAATGCTGTCACCTGACTGGGCCCTTACTTACCCAGTCAGGTGACAGCAAACCTCCTTTGGACGATGGCGCCCCCCGTGGCGCAGGGGGGATGGGGGTAGTTGACGGGGTCCGCCAACTTTGGGCTGGGGTGTAGCTTCCGGCACAGACAGCCGGAGGCTCACAGCTTCAGCCCGCGATGCCCATTTCTCCTGCTTGGCGCCGCCACCGCAATGACGTCACATGTGCAGGAGAGAAGTACGGGCATCGCGGGGCTGAAGCTGTGAGCTTCCGGCTGTCTGTGCCGGAAGCTGCACCCCGGCCTGAAGCTGCATTGCGGGGGACCTGCCCCCCGGCCGCTCCGTCTTCCCCTGCACCCCACAGCCGCTCCTCCCGCACCCCACAGCCTCTCCCCCCACACCCCACAGCCGCTCCTTCCGCACCCCACAGCCTCTAACCCCACACCCCAGAGCCTCTCCCCCTGAACCCCCCTGCTGCCCCCCTGAACCCCCCAGCTTCTCCCTCTGAACCCCCCAGCTTCTTCCCTGCCCCTTGCTGCTCCCCCTGCCCCCCCCCACAGCCTCTCTCCCTGCACCCCCCAGATCCTTCCTCTGAACCCCCCAGCTTCTCCCTCTGAATCCCCCAGCTTCTTCCCTGCCCCCTAGCCTCTCTCCCCGCACCTCCAGCCTCTCCCCCACCCCTCCAGCTTCTCCCCCTGTCACTCCAGCTGCCCCCCGTCACTCCAGCTGCCCCCAACTGCTGCTCCCCTTGCCCCCTATCTGTTCCCCCTGCTTGTCACCCCATGTGTCCCCCATCTTCTCCTCCTGCCACCCCAGCTGCTCCCTCTGCCCTCCAGTTGCCCCCCTGCTCCCCAACTTCCCCTGTCCCCCAGCATCTCCCCCTTACACCCCCAGCTTCTCCCCCTGCACCCCCCAGCCTCTCCCTTGCACCCCCCAGCCTCTATCCCTGCACCCCTCATCTTCTCTCTCCGCACCTTCCAGCTTGTTCTATCCCCTATTAGTGATGTTCTGGGGTCACTTCCCTGCACTGAGCCCCCACAGAGCTATGTGTTCTTATATGTCACAAAGCATCCACTGTATAATGTACCTAGGACCCAACTACAACAGCTGCAGGCACTACAACTCCCAGCATTTACTGACAGTCTGCAGCCCTCAGGATATGCTGGGAATTGTAGTACAGTAGTACAACCCTCTGATAACTGCCTCTGTAGACAGATGTATTGCTGGACCTTCAGGGCTGATGGTTGTCACCCCCAGATTGCAGCCACCAGGAGACTCTGCACACACCCTGAGAGCTGTATAAATGTAGGGTTTTCTGAGAGTTTTAGTTCGACTGAAAATGTTATTTACAGGGGATTTGTCACAGATACAAATGAATCCAGGAAAGGACGGGGTCAGCATGTTGTGTCTCACTGGTTCTATATTGGTGGGCCCCAAGGATCATTTCCTATGGAGGGCCCCAAGTACCCCGGTCCGACACTGCATACAATGTGAGCTCCCCCAAGATTTTTTGCTACTGAATGTGGATGTGTAGCAGCTGTACACATGTTCAGTAAAAACTTGTCTCCCTCCAAGTATGCTCAGGAATAGCTGTCAATCCATACCAAGCCATGCCTGTGAGCTCACAAAGGACTGGGACTTCCTGTGTTTGGCTTCTTTTTTGAACAGAGAAAAGACCAAATATCATCATGGAGGGAGCATGGACAGCAGTTTGACAGAAAGGGAGACACCTATTGGCCATATAAAAAAATAAATAAAGAGTATATTACAAAACTGCTTGTGATCACCACCTCTGTTTCTTTTTTAAAAAAATGTGACAGTGCCACTTTAGCATTTCAATAAAAACATTTAAAGAAAAAATGGAACCTAGGTACTTACAGATTTTAATTTTCATTATTATAGGGTAAATTCTAATCTCAATGCTCTAACTGTTCTGCTGCTCCTTCTTTTGGTGATTATAATATTATGTTTGCCTACAGCTATATTTGGAGGCTATAATAGATAATAATTGATAGCAGGACATTGTGATCTTGTTGTGCTTGGTAGAGAAGGATGTGGATGTGAGCAGCATTGTGCTGGTTTCCTGTTTATATCTACTAGAAACCTTCTCTATCACAAAAAAAAATCCTGAGAACTGTGGGGTATACATTCACAGATAAAATGCAAAAATAGAAAAAAAGAAGCTGCACCTATGGCTGACACTAATGCCACCACCAACCCCGCCAAGCAAACGCCATGAGGGGAGGGGGGGCATAGAATAGCCCTGCAACCCCACTGTCACAGGACCAAACCCCATGGACCCCCACACACCCGCCGGTGCCCGCCAAGCAACACAAGGGTGAACAAGGTGTTACTACTCACCATTGCACCAGCAGGTAGAATGGGAGAAAGAGGAGGTACTTACCATATGAGCACAGGTGCTTCCTGCTGATTGGGGTCACATGGGTCTTACAAGGGAGGAGTGCAAGCCACATAGAGAAAATAGAGAAAATGAAGCAGCTGCACCTCACACCCATGCGATGTGCAGCCATTTCTGTCCTCCAGGCTTGTGCATTTTATGTATTCCTGCCCCTTTTTTCATTGTGGCTAGCACTCCTCCCTTGAAAGACCCATGTGATCCAAATTAGCAGGAAGCACCTGTGCACGTATGCTAAGTACCTCCTCTTTCTTCCATTCTACCTACTGGTGCAATGGTGAGTAGTAACACCTTTTTTACACTTGTGTTGCTTGGCAGCCGCCTTCTCCGCCAACGGCGCCTGTGGTGTATGGGGGGGCCCTTGGGGTTTGGTCCTGTGACATTGGGGTTGCAGGGCCATTCTATAGCCCCCCTTCCCTGCATGTGCTCGCTTTGCGGCGTTGGCGTTCACTGACCGGCACATTGTCGTTTAGCATAGGGACTCATGTGTATCAGAGACCTGCACGCGGGACATGAGGCAATATGGTTTGATCACATTATATACTAACTTCTGAAGTTGGTTTTTAATGTAGATGAACAAGCTTTCGTGTCAACCATGGGTGAAATGTGCAGCCATTTCTGTCCTCCAGGCTTAAACATTCACAGATCCATAAGGTCTTGTTTGTAATTGTTATAATATTTTATATAAAGGATTTTGTTGGTTATTAGTAAGAAGATACGAAGTAGTGGCTATTATACTAGAGCCACCTTTTATGAAGAGCAACTTTTTATCACAATGCAGGCTGTCAATTAATGGAAAGTTAAAGGGCAACTACAGCAATTTTTTTTTCTTTCAAAGCAGCTGTTATCAGAAAGTGTCAGAGATTTGTAATTTACTTCTATTAACAAAAAAATATCAGCTGCTGTATGTCCTACATATCTATGTATATGTCTAAGACATACAGCAGCTGATAAGTACTGAAAGACTTGAGATTTTTTTTAACAGACGTAAATTACAAATCTCTGACACTTTCTGGCACCTGTTTCCCTTTAATTGTAATGTCTTCTTGTGACCTATTGGTTATTTTATTATTTTTATGTAAAGCACCTTGCCTCATGTACAGTAGTTGCCCCTGTCTGTGCCACTGAATAGTATTAGGCTCCTCTGAGCCTCTTGTATAGTATTAGGCCCTCTCTTTGTCCTACTTGTATAGTATTAACCCTCCCACACTCTGTGCCCATGCATAGTATTAGTCTCCTCTGTGCCACTTATGTAGTAATAGGTCCCATCTGTGCCCCCAGTCAGGCCTTCTCTGTACCTCCTATATTGTATTAGGCCCCCTGCATAGGATTAGCCCTCTCTCTTCTGTAATATTAGACCCCCCCTCCCTATAATATTTGGCCCCATTATGTAATACAAAGCACCTTTGTGTCCCCTGACCCCTGTTGTTATTTATCTGTCAAATCCAACCCTTTTATTGCAACGGTTGTGTGTTAATTGTAAAAGCCAATAAAACGCTAAAGAAAAGGTACTGGAGACTTCCGGTTCCGGCGCGGCCATGTGAGGAGCCCTGCGGCTGAGCTCCCGGGTGACGGACGGCACCTAGCACTTACATAACTGCCGACCCGGCGACTGACCAGTGGGGAGAGAAGTGCGGCTCACGGAGGTACCGGGGAACCGCTCCATGGATCGCCACATCCTCCGGAGCGCAGTGAAGCAGCTACCAGCTGAGAGCGCCTCCGGCTCGGAGGCAGCCAGTGTGGACAAGATGGCGCTGGAGGACGGCACACCACAGCAGCAGAGCTCCCAACGGGAGCAGGAGCCACATGTAACAGAGGTACCAGGGGTCCCTGCAACGCAGCAGGCACAGGACACTGTAACAGACACCCTCCTCTCACTAGATTTCAAGCACATGGCTGCAGAGGTGACCAAGCTTATTGTACCAGATTTCCAGAGGCTCCTGGAAGAGGCTCTCAGAAGTTCTCTCACACAAGTCCATAAGGACATTTCTGCTAACTCAGCTAGACTAGATACTGCAGAACAGCGTATAGCTGCACTGGAGGATGAAAATGATTTCCTGCGCTCTAAAGTGCGCCAGATGGCTGGAGATTTTAACACATTTGCTGATAAACTGGATGATTTGGAAAATCGATCCAGGCGTAATAACCTGAGAATTGTGGGGGTGAAAGAGAGTGTGTCAGCTGCAGACCTGCAATCCTTCTGTGAGAGCAGGCCCGCTTCTGCCATGAGGCGGAATGAGTATTCCGCCTCAGGCGGCAGATTTTGCGCCCCTGCAGGGGGCGGCAAGATTTTCCCCGCCGCTGTCATTTTAGCTAAGTTTAACTTAGCTAAAATGACAGCCACAGCACAGGCTCACCAGACCTCGCGAGTCGCGCTGCTCACGGTCACCACCGGCGTCTCCTCGTCGTACCGGCCATTCCGACGTCACCCGTCACGTGACCCGGCTTCCTTCTTCTGATTGGTTAAGTGCCTGCGCCATGGACGTCCGCCGCGGCGCTACTCAGCTGAGGTCACGAGACGTGTCCAGGAAGAAGAAGTGCAGTTCGGGTCTTCGTCTGCGGAGGAGAGGTTGCCGTGCGACTTGGTAAGTTCCTGGGGTGGGAAGGGGTTTGGATGGGTGGCGGGCGGCTTGCAGAGGTGCGGGGGTGGGTGCGGGGGATCTGTTAGTTTTTTCCGGGTTGGCAGTCTATTGTCATTATGAGGAGGTCTCTGCATTGAGGTGGTCAGGGCCTCTGCAGAGACCTCCTCATAATGACAATAGACTTAATGCTGCCAGGGCCTTTGTTTGCTGCTTTTTCACTTCTTTTTTTTTTTTTTTTTAACAGGTACAGACTGGACTACTTCGAAAGAAGATTTTTACATTTTTTATTTAATAAAAGGGTCAACGAGGGGTCTCTGGGGAGTTTTATTTCAATAAAGAGCTTTTTGAAATTGTTTTATTTATTTTTTTTTACTTATTTTTGGCTTGGTAGTGGAAGCCATCTAATAGATGGCATCCATTATTAAGCCGGGCTTAGTGTTAGCCTGTAGAAGGGCTAACACTAACTCCCCACGCTTATTACCCCGGTACCCACCACCACCAGGGGTACCGGGAAGAGCCAGATACCGTCAGGCCTGGAGCACCAGAAAATGGCGCTCCTGGACTGGGCGGCAGCAGGCTGGTGTTATTAGGTTGGCAGTGGCCAAAATAAATGGCCCCTGCCACCCTGATAGCGTCCGGCTGCTGTTGCTTGGTTTTGTATCTGGCTGGTTATGGAAAATGAGGGGGACCCCACGCATTTTTTTTTCGATTTATTTATTTATTTAATAAAACATTCATGGGCCCCCTTATTTTCTATAACCAGTCAGATACAGAACCAAGCAACAGTAGCCTGACACTATCATGGTGACAATGGCCAAAATAAATGGCCCCTGCCACACTGATAGCGTCAGGTTGCTGCTGCTTGATTTTGTATCTGGCTGGTTATGGAAAATGAGGGGGACCCTATGTATTTTTATTTACTTATTTGATAAACTAATGCATGCTTTCGCCCCTTCAGTTTCCATAACCAGTCAGATACAGAACCAGCCAACAGCATCCTGACACTATCAGGGTAGCAGTGTCCAAACATAAATGGCCCCTGCCTACCTGATAGTGTCAGGCTGCTGCAGCTTGGTTGGTTATGGAAAATGAGGGGGACCCCACACATTTTATTTATTTAATAAACTAATGGATAGGGTCTCCCCTATTTTCCATAACCAGACAGATACAAAACCAAGCAGCAGCAGCCTGACACTATCAGAGGCAAGCGCCATTTATTTTAGTTATTGCCAGCCTAATAACGCCAGCCTGTTGCTGCCTAGTCCTGGATCATCATTTTCTGGCGTTCCAGGCCAGACAGTATCTGGTTCTTCCAAGTACCCCTGGTGACAGTAGGTACTAAAGGTAATAAGCATGGGGGTTAGTGTCAGCGCTTATAATAGCCAACACAAAGCCCTAGCTTACTAATGGATGCCATCTATTAGGCGGCTTCCACTACTAAGCCAAAAATAAGTAAGGAGAAAAACAATTTAGCAAAGCTCTTTATTGAAATAAAATACCCCAAGAACCCTCGTTGACCCTTTTTCATTAAAAGTAAGAATCTTCTATCTGAAGTAGTGCAGAATGAAAGTATTAAAAAATGTAAACAAAATAAAATGATACTTACCTGCCCTTGGTCCACCTTTATCAGTCCCTAAGGGTCCATTTACACAGAAAGATTATCTGACAGATTATCTGCCAAAGATTTGAAGCCAAAGCCAGGAATGGATTTGAAAAGAGGAAAAAAATCGCAAGCTTTCCTTTATTACCTGTTCCCTGTTTATAGTCTGTTTCTGGCTTTGGCTTCAAATCTTTGTCAGATAATCTTTCTGTGTAAATGGACCCTAAGGGGTCATTTACACAGAAAGACTATCTGCCAAAGATTTGAAGCCAAAGCCAGAAACAGACTATAAGTAGAAGTCAGGTCATATAGGAAAACCTGAAATTTCTCCTCTTTTTAAATCCATTCCTGGCTTTGGCTTCAAATCTTTGGCAGATAATCTTTCTGTGTAAATGGACAAATGTGACGATTTGCAACACCAGTAGATTTTGCCAGACAATCCAGGCTGTGTGTCAAAATCTGGTGCCACCTTTTGCTCTTTGCTTGAGGCATTCAGCAGAAGTACAGCAAACCTCATAGAGCTGTGCCCTGTAGCCAGCGCAACGAATTTGCACTTGGTGAATATAACCATGTACCACATGGTTATATTCACTGCTGTGGTGTGGTTATGCATTTGGTATATTTACTGCTGATATATATATATATATATATATATACACAGTGGTACCTTGGTTTAAGAGTAACTTGGTTTTAAGAGTGTTTTGGTGTAAGAGCTCCGCTTATTACGTCATATCTACGGTCAACAATGACACAAGAAAGACTTGTTGTTCTCGGGGGGGGGGGGGGGCGCCATTTAAATTTTCGCCTCAGGCAGCAGAAAAGCTAGAATCGGCCCTGTGTGAGAGGGATGTCCCCAAAGCCCTTGGCCTGCCACATGCCTGCAGAGTGGAGCGCGTTCATCGTTCGGGCCTCAACCCCGCTTTCCGCGGAGACCACCGTGATAATGTCAGCCCCCGTCCCCGACAGGTGATTTTACGCCTGTTGGATTTCAACGACAAAACAGCAATTTTGCGGGCCTACAGAAAAAGGGGGAAACCACTGGAAGTGAAAGGCATGCGTCTGTTGATCTTCAAGGATTTCTGCGCCGAAGTAACCAAGCGACGGCGTGCCTTCAGCTCGGTGTGTACGGCCTTATATAAAGCGTAGAAAAAGTTCCAATTGCAATACCCGGCTATTCTTAGGGTGTTTCACTCAGATGGATCCTTGTCCACTTACACTTCTCCCAGTAAAGCCGAGGACGCTATGCAGAATTTACATTCACTGTGACCGCAGACGGAGAGAGGAGTTCGGCGTCCCCTGCAATCCCCTTTGAGGAATTCCCAGAGATCTTTACAAAGGGGGGATGAGGATCTTCTCTCATCGCAATGGCACAGAGACCCCTCACCGCGAGGAGAGCGCCTCAGACGACGGTCCATGGCGGGCCGAAGAGGTTCCAGATCTATGTCACCTGACTGAGTTACATTTTTCTTTACCTTACTAAGCCCACCGATGGTCAGAGTGGGTTGATTACTCCCATTGGGATCCTGCTCTGAGTACCGGTGACCAGTGTTTGCTCTTATGGGGGACTAGAATGCAGCGAACTTCCTTTGTTCATTCCTCTTTTCTTTGCTGGCCCCTTGTTACCTTATCTGGCATGCATCATGACCCTCCCCTCAATACCTGTGGGGCATTATAGACGTGTTCTTTGTATGGTTAGAGGTGCCCCCGAGAAGCTCACCATATGGCTGAAAAAAGCGAAGTCTTTCACTCTATAAGTGGGGTTAGATACTGAGATCTGTCTAATCCATAAGAGTATTTTGGTTAGATGTTGGTTTTTCTGTTAAAATTTTCGTTTGTTCTTATTCTGCATGGTTTTAACTGGCTTTATTATGTTGCTTCAGACATTCGCCTCTGGTATGCCTCTAGAGTAAGCTTGCAGGATTGGGAGCCCGGATGCCCTGCCCCCCTGTCCGCTCACAGTGCACCTGGTGGTTCCATTGACACTTCAGGTATTTCATTGTCCCTTTTAGCCCCTATAGTCCGACCATTTTAGTAAATCTAGTATGGTCACGTTTATTACATGGAATGTAAAGGGACTGCGGTCCCCTCATAAACGTATACAAATCCTACGCTTTCTCAAGCGTTTTCACCCAGATATCGTTATGCTGCAGGAAACCCATCTGGCAGCTGATAACTTGATAAGAATGCAGTGGATGTGGGTGGGCACGGTGTTCGGGTCTCCCGCAATTGAGGGCAAAGCAGGGGTGATCACACTGATTAATAAATCCTTCCCATTCTCACTAGTTGCTCACACCCACGATACAGAGGGTCGACTCTCACATGCTATCTTAGATCACCAGGGGGACGTCTTCAGCATCTATAATGTTTATGCTCCGAATGGGGAAAACCGACCTTTCTTTACAGACCTGGCTGCTAGGCTTGGGGGGGGACCCAAATCCATGGAAACTGTTAGGCGGGGATCTCAATACAGTGGTTAACCCGATTGAGGATAGAAAGAGCTAGCTTTCAGCCATTTCTACTCCCCAGTCCAGAGATAGAGTCCTTCCTGGTTTTCTGGAACAGGTGGGCCTGGAAGATGTATGGCGCTTATCCCACCCGGCGGAACGGGACTTTACGCATTTCTCCCATTCCCATCAGTCCTGGTCCAGAATTGACTATATCCTTACCAGCCCACTAATGAGTAGGAGGGTGTCTTTGGTGGAACATAAGGATCTGGTCATTTCTGATCACGCCCCAGTTCTAGTCTCTTTATTTCCCACTAGCCCTAAAGGGAAAGAGTATATATGGAGATTTCCCTCTTTCCTGACCCAGGACGAATCCTTCCGGGAGCTTCTCCAAGCTTGGTGGGTGGAGTATGATTACTACAATAGTGGGCACAAAGAAAACCCGCAGCTTTTCTGGGAGACGGCCAAAACAGTCCTAAGGGGCAGGGTACTAGCTCATGTGTCTGATCACGCCCCAGTTCTAGTCTCTTTATTTCCCACTAGCCCTAAAGGGAAAGAGTATATATGGGGATTTCCCTCTTTCCTGACCCAGGACGAATCCTTCCGGGAGCTTCTCCAAGCTTGGTGGGTGGAGTATGATTACTACAATAGTGGGCACAAAAAAAACCCGCAGCTTTTCTGGGAGACGGTCAAAACAGTCCTAAGGGGCAGGGTACTAGCTCATGTGTCTAGTTTAAAAAAAACGAACAGCTGACCTCTTCAGAACTTCTAGTGAAGCCCTTAGGTTGGCTTACACGACCTTTTTACAAGACCCCTCTGCGACAAATGGAATAAATGGAGACAGGCCAGAGAGGACTATGAGCTATGGTTGGACAGGAGGGATAGACTGTACCGCTCTCATCAAGACGCTGACTTTTTCCAGTTTGGTAACAAGGCTGGCAGGCTGTTGGCTAGGTTAGCGAGGACCCAATGCCCCCCCTCTCATGTCCTGACGCTAAAAGACTCCTGTGATGTTTTACATACTAACCCAGCTGACATTAATCGAATTTTGGGTAATTATTATGAATCTCTTTACTCCCCCCCTCCCTCAGATCCGGGACCCTTGTCAAATTTCCTCCGTGACCTCCGTCTGCCAATGTTGACGGACGAACAGCAGGAAATTTTAAATGCGGATATCACTGAGGCTGAGGTGCGTTCGGTTATTAAGTCAGCACATAATGGTAAGGCCCCCGGACCGGACGGATTCACAGGGGAATTCTATAAATCCATTATAGACCAAATTTCCCCTAGCTTAGTTGCCCATTTTAATAATATGTTTACCACTGGAATTATCCCAGTAGGTGCCAAGTTGGCATACATAAAAGTTATACCCAAACCAGGGAAGGATCCCCTAAACCCAGGCTCCTATCGCCCTATTTCCTTTAAACCAGGACATTAAGATGTTGACAAAAATCCTGGCTGACCGACTTTCTGTTTTCTTGCCAGATATCATAAAGGATAACCAGGTAGGTTTTGTACGTAACAGGGCGGCTGTCACTAATATTCGGAAGGTACTAACAGTTCTAGATAGGGTTCGGCACCGCCCACAGCCAGGGGAGGCTCCAGCATTGCTTACCCTCGACGCTGAGAAGGCTTTTGATAATGTTCGCTGGGACTGGCTGTGGGCAGTGCTAAACAAATTTGGAATCTTGGGCAGATGGCAGGTCTTTCTACAGGGGTTATACACTGATCCTATAGCGAGAGTTCATACCCCTGGGCTGCTGTCTGACCCGATACAGTTATCTAGGGGCACTCACCAAGGATGCCCCCTTTCGCCCCTTCTTTTTGATCTTGTGATCGAACCACTAGCACGGTTTCTTGACGAATCGGACTTGTATGATGGAGTAGGGGTGGGCGACCAAGAAGTGCGTTTAACGCTCTTCGCTGACGACGTTCTGCTCTTTATTAATGATCCCCTTATCGCCATACCTAAGATCCTGACTTTCCTGACGGACTATGGCCAACTCTCGGGATATAAGATTAATATGGACAAAATTGAAATACTCCCCATTGGTTTATCTACCCCTACTTGGTTACGTTCTGCAGCTACTTTACCTGTCAAAGTTACGACTACCTACATCACTTACCTGGGGATCAAGGTAGGGAAAACCCCAGATACTTTGTATTCATTGAATTACCCCCCTCTTATAACCAAAATACTGGCAGAATTGAAAAGGTGGGCGTCTCTGCCCTTGGCTTTTTTGGGGAGATGTCACCTAGTCAAGATGGTTAGCTTCTCTAGGCTGTTGTATCCGTTACAAACACTCCTCCTCTTGCTGACACATGTAGACGTTAACAAAATACGGCAGGCATTCTCCAAATTTATATGGGCGGGTAAACGTCCGAGAATTGCATTCTCCAAGTTGGCATTGTGTAAACCTGATGGAGGACTGAATTTCCCCAATATTAGGGGCTATAATGTAGTTTGTTTATTCAGGCATGTTATAGATTGGATCCATAGCTCCTCCTTTTACTCCAATGCAGCTTTGGAAAAAGCATTCACTCACCCTTGGGATCTCACTGCCCTGCTGCACTCCTCTCTCACATGCATGCCGTCATTCGTTAAGAGCTCAATCATGATAAGGGACACCATCATGGCATGGCGGGAGATTCGCAAACTATCTGGATTACCTTTCTTGTTGTCTAAACATATGCCCTTGTTTGGTTGTCCCGGCATGCCTTGGGGATGTCACCCCCAATGGGAAACTTGTTGGGCAGAGTGGGGTCTGAAGACTGTAGGCTCTTTAATGAATACAGAGACTAAAAGTTGGTTAACCCCTTCTGATATAATGAGCAAGTTTTCGCTTCCCCCCACACATTTTCTTTATGTGCGACAGGTACGTTCTTTTTGTTATGCTCGGGTGAAAGACTTGGGAGATGAAGCGAAATCTCATACCTTGGACGGTATTATCGGTGACTCTGCACATAAATTATCTATTTCTAGTCTTTATGAGGCCTTCAGGAATACATTCCTAAAAATTGATCTTAAAGCTATCTTCCCCGCCTGGATAAGGTGGACTGGTGATTCTCAGATTCAGGAGTGTATTCTTGAGGGCTGGAAGCTGGTGAGAGCATGTATTATTAATCAGAGGTGGAGAGAAACTTATTTTAAGTTGGCCCACTGTGCTCTATACGGCTTCAATATACGCCCCTCCCCGAATTTTCCAGATAGAATTGTTGCCTGTCCAAAGTGTGATATGCCTCTCACGAATTTATGGCATGGGGTCTGGGACTACAACCATTCTAAAGCGTATTGGCGTTCAGTTTCTGCCTATATTAACAACCATTGGAGGCTTCTGATACCGGATACCTCGCAGGCATATCTTTTCCACCAACTGAGACCTCCTGAAGACGAGGGCAATGTGAGCACAACCCCTGAGATAGTCCACATTGTATTACATGTTGCTTTACGATGTCTGTTTCAGGTGTGGCTGGCGAAGGATGTTCCAGAGATATCTATGGTGATATCCCAACTTAAACTGCTTTTTGGAATAGACAGGCTTCATGCAGAGCAGCATAAGAGTCTGGGCACCAAAAAATTCTTTAAAAGATGGCAGTCTTTCCTGGAAACACATTATCAGCCCCAGGAAATCCATGAAATTGTATTTCCCTTTCGGTGTACCGATTGGTACTGCCAGAGTGATCTAGCAGGAACATTGGGATCTCTCCGTCTCCTGCCAGCCAACACGCGAAACAGAGCAGACATTGGAGGGGACTGGCTCAGGTTGTCGAATTTTAGATATTATTTGCTAGGGGGAAAGGGGGGGCGTATTCGCTCTGGAGGGCGGATGGGCCTGTGACCGGGTATCTCGAGGTTTCTTTTACCCCATATATGAGTATATCAGGCAGAGGCGAGTGTCTGGAGATATTGGGATGCTACTAGTATGTCTTTTTTTGTTTGTCATCGATGGAATGATGTTAAGTTGGTTTTTACTTTGGAAATGTTTAAAATAAAATTCGAATAAACATATTTATAAAAAAAAAAAAAAAGAAAAGGTACTGTATACTTTGCATATGCAGGTTTCCTCCTTGCATTATACAGTATCATGATGGATGTTTTTTGTAGCTAATTTTATAGTACAGAGAAGATGACAGGGTAGAGCTTCATAGTGATTACAATAAATGTTGGAAAATCTTTTGAGCTTAGTTTAGAAACAGAATAATGATTTCCAATTGCAGAGAAGTGGGAAAAAACATCAAAGAAAAGCTGAGAACCTGTTAGTGTCAAGGAACAGGTCAGTGTTATTTTTTTGTAATTTTGGTAATTGTGCCCCTTCGAGAGCCTGTAATTATCTATTCCAGCAAATTTAGGCCTTTTTCTACATATCCCGAGAATCAATGGTTTCCTTTTAGATGAACCTTAGGCTGCTTGTGGTGTACATTTCCATATTCTTTGATTATCTTCCCACTGCACATGCTAAAGGTATCCATATACCCCCATCACCATCACCTAACGAAAGCCAAAAGAGTATAATTATGTCCCCTTATCTGTTTGATGGTATAGCCCAGACCTTCATCCTATTTTATAGAGCAGTGATTTTCAACCTTTTTTGAGCCGCGGCACACTTTTTATACTTTAAAAATCCCGGGGCACACCACCAACCAAAATGGCACAAAATGACACTAAAACTTTACATATTATACATATAGTTAATAATATAGATTCTAAATGTATTTATACTCACTCAGTGTGAAACATGGGCCTGTTTTCTTCTCCCCCCTGTGCTTCTCTCCTGTGCTTCTCTCCACCATACTTCTCCCCCCTGCTTCTCTCCTGTGCTTTTCTCCCCCATGCTTCTCTCCTGTGCTTCTCTCCCCCGTGCTTCTCTCCTGTGCTTCTCTCCACCATACTTCTCTCCCCCCTGCTTCTCTCCACCAAACTTCTCTCCCCTCTGCTTCTCTCCCCTGTTTCTCTCCATCCCCAGGTTTCTCTCCCCCATTGTTTTTTCCTGTTTCACAGGGGCACCATAGTTTGGGGAACTTTCCCCGCGGCACACCCGACCATGTGTCGCGGCACACTAGTGTGCCGCGGCACACTGGTTGAAAATCACTGTTATAGAGCAAGAGCCCACAAAAAAATACATTCAGACTTGTCAAGTAAGCCACAGATTTCACATTGAGGTAAATATGCCGCAGACTTTGCTAGCCATTGCCTTTAATGGGTCTGCAGAAAATCCACAAAAGTGGCAGATTCACAGACTTTATGTGGACCTATTAGTTCAATGGGTATCAGAATCCGCTGCAGATTTCCTGCAATATAAGATCTGCGGTGGATGTGGTACATGTGAGGGGCAAAGTACGCTAACTCATTACACAGCTTACAGGGGGCAATTATCTGCTAAATCTGCTAGATCTCTGTCTTTCAGGCAGGCAGGATTGTCTGATCTTTGTCTTTCAACATGTTTAAAAATAATTGGCGGCTAATTATAGAGTGAAGAAAATAATAAAGATGATGCTTACCTCTCCACCTTCCCCCGGTGTCCTCCTGGGTTGTTTTTGCGTTCTACACTGAATGCAGTTGCCATGAATACTTCCGAAACTGTATCTACAGCGACAGCCTGCTTAGCCAATCACTGACCAAGACCAGACTGATCATAAATGCTGAGACAAGTTCATGAGTGTCAGTGGCAGCTGTGGACAGTGGCCAACAGGCAGGAGGACACAGAAGGAGCTTGTAGAGGTAAGTATACATCTTAATTTATTTTCTATATACAGCAAGGGCTGCACGGACATTGCTAATGAACAATTATCAAGTCGTGTAACTGGCTCGGTAAGCGGGCGCCGATCTAGCACATCTGTGCTGGATAACAGTGTGGGGGATTGGGCCATCTAATACAGCCCTAAGGTGTTATCCGGGCTTATAAATCAACAACACAACTACATTATATTTTGTAAGCCTGGATACCTCTTTAAAGGGGTACTCCAGCGGGGGGCACTTTTTTGCTGGGACCGGGGAGGAGGTGGCCGAGGGAAGAGACGTCCACTCACCTCCCCGGTTCTAGTGGCAGGTCCCACATCGCGGCGCTCTGGTGCCTGGGTTCCGCCCGCTTCCGGGTGTCTGACGCGGGCCCAAGATGTGAAGTCTCAGGTCCACTCAGCCACTCAGTGAAGGAGGTGGGATCGGTTTCAAGTCCGCTCAGATCACACCTCTGTCACTGAGTGGCTGAGCAGACCTGAGACGTATCGTCTCGGACCCGCGTCAGACACCCGGAAGCGGCCGGGAACCGGGCACCGGAGCGACGACATGCGGGACCCGCCGCTGGAACCGGGGAGGTGAGTGGACGTCTTTTCCCTCAGCCACCTCCTCCCCGATCCCAGCAAAAAAGTGCCCCCCCCGCTGGAGTACCCCTTTAACTATGTAGTAATAAATATCATGACTAGTCAAAAGCTGAGTGTTTTGGATCAGATAAATCTGAACGTTTGGCAGGTTCAGTCATCGCTAATCACAACATATTTGCTATTCATTTCTCCTTTGGCCATTCACTTCAGTGCCTCTCCTGGCTCTTTTTAATTATGTGAACACCCAGACCATCAAAGATTTTTACATCTTAAACATTTTTTTAAAGTAACAGTGACACTTTAAAAACAAAAACCCGTAACAATTCAAAATAACAATTCTGTTGCATCATTTTTAAGATGAGTTGTGTTGTTCTTTTATTAGAACTGTGGCCCTCTATCTTTTGCAAAATTACACTTCCCATGGTATATGAACAGCCAAAGCTGTGTAGGAACATACACCCATGACCAGAAGAATGGTAGCACCAGGGGCGTAGCTAAAGGCTGATGGGCCCTGGTGCAAAATTTTAGCTTGGGGCCCCCCCATCTCCCCCCGATCAGGCAAAGTCCTATCTAACGTTATATCCAATTACTCTAATGTGCCACCATGTTCTAATGCCCTGTCACTGCCTCCACCTCATGTACTGCACTACTGCCCTCTACAATTAATGGACTGTACTGTGTCATTGTCTAATCATTGTATTCCAATCTTTGACTCTACAGCTGAAAAACTACAACTCTCATCATGAACTGCCAGTTGGAAACGATGGGGGTTGTAGTGCTGCAACCTGAAGAGCCACATGCTGCAAAACTACAACTCCCATTATAAACTGTCAGCAGGGCATGATGAAGTTTGAACTTCTGCAACCTGGAGAAGTCACCTGATATCACCTGCAGTCCTATGTAACACCAAAGATAACAGTGATATCCCTCTGAGAACAGATAATGTAGTAGTCACCTGCAGTCCTATGTAACACCACAGATAACAGTGATATCTCTCTGAGTACAGATAATGTAGTAGTCCCCTGCAGTCCTATGTAACACCACAGATAACACAGTGATATCGCTGAGTACAGATAATGTAGTAGTCACCTGCAGTCCTATGTAACAGCACAGATAACACAGTGATATCTCTGAGTACAGATAGTGTAGTAGATGTCTCCTTCAGTCCTATGTAACATCACAGATAACACAGTGATATCTCTGAGTATAGATCATGTAGTAGATGTTACCTGCAGTCCTATGTAACACCACAGATAACAGTGATATCTCTCTGAGTACAGATAATGTAGTAGTCCCCTGCAGTCCTATGTAACAGCACAGATAACACAGTGATATCTCTGAGTACAGATAATGTAGATGTCACCTGCAGTCCTATGTAACAGCACAGATAACACAGTGATATCTCTGAGTACAGATAATGTAGATGCAGCACAAGCTGGAGCTCAACGCGGTAAAGATACGGCCATAGGACACAGCTTGGGCCGCCAAGGCAGATGTCTGGAGGAGGGGGCGCTGGTACTTGCTGTCATCTGATTAGGTAAGAGGCCCAATCAGATGACAGCATGTGCCAGCGGGCGCAGCGGGACAGATTAGCGCAGTGCTTCCCAACCTTTTCCACCTCGGGGCACCCCTACTAAATGATGTTCTACAAAATAAGAAAACCATCATACAGTGACTCACCGGTGATGTCTTCTTTGATCTGAGGCGTCACTTTCCCTTTTCCTCTCCATCTGGCCCAGTCCTCCATGATGAGTCCTTCCAGATATGTTTCATCCCCTTGCGAGAACCTGCGAGACAAACAATTCAGGCTCCGCACATTTCTAGCAACTTCCTTCCCTTCCTCCCTCCTGTAGGCTCCCATAGTAACTGCACTGTTTGGTGTAATGTGCAGTAAAGTGAGTAGGAATGTGGGATGCCCCCTGTATGTAGGATTCCCTGCTGTGCCCCCATGAGCTAATAATGCCCCCAGAGGTGCCCCCATACAATAATAATGCCCCCAGAGGTGCCCTCATGAGCTAATTATGGCCCCAGAGGTGCCCCCATACAATAATAATGCCCCCAGAGGTGCCCTCATGAGCTAATTATGGCCCCAGAGGTGCCCCCATACAATAATAATGCCCCCAGAGGTGCCCTCATGAGCTAATTATGCCCCCAGAGGTGCCCCCATATACTAATAATGCCCCCAGAGGTGCCCCCATGGACTAATAATGCCCCCAGAGGTGCCCCCATGAGCTAATAATGCCCCCAGAGGTGCCCCCATGGACTAATAATGCCCCCCGAGGTGCCCTCATGAGCTAATAATGCCCCCAGAGGTGCCCTCACGAGCTAATAATGCCCCCAGAGGTGCCCTCATGAGCTAATAATGCCCCCAGAGGTGCCCTCATGAGCTAATAATGCCCCCAGAGGTGCCCTCATGAGCTAATAATGCCCCCAGAGGTGCCCCCATGGACTAATAATGCCCCCCGAGGTGCCCCCATGAACTAATAATGCCCCCAGAGGTGCCCCCATGAGCTAATAATGCCCCCAGAGGTGCCCCCATGAGCTAATAATGCCCCCAGAGGTGCCCCCATGAGCTAATAATGCCCCCAGAGGTGGCCCCCATGAACTAATAATGCCCCCAGAGGTGCCCCCATGAACTAATAATGCCTCCAGAGGTGCCCCCATGAACTAATAATGCCCCCAGAGTTGCCCCTATGAACTAATAACGCCCCCAGAGGTGCCCCCATGAGCTAATAGTGCCCCCAGAGGTGCCCCCATGAACTAATAATGCCCCCAGAGGTGCCCCCATATACTAATGCCCCCAGAGGTGCCCCCATGAGCTAATAATGCCCCCAGAGTTGCCCCCATCAACTAATAATGCCCCCATAGGTGCCCCCATGAGCTAATAATGCCCCCAGAGTTGCCCCCATCAACTAATAATGCCCCCAGAGGTGCCCCCATGAGCTAATAATGCCCCCAGAGGTGCCCCCATGAACTAATAACGCCCACAGAGTTGCCCCCTATGAACTAATAATGCCCCCAGAGGTGCCCCCATACAATAATAATGCCCCCAGAGGTGCCCCCATATACTAATAATGCCCCCAGAGGTGCCCCCATACAATAATGAAGCTCCCATGAGCTAATAGTGCCCCCAGAGGTGCCCCCAAGAACTAATAATGCCCCCAGAGGTGCCCCCATACAATAATAATGCCCCCAGAGGTGCCCCCATACAATAATAATGCCCCCAGAGGTGCCCCCATATACTAATAATGCCCCCAGAGGTGCCCCTAAAAAAACAAACATCCTACTCACCTAATCCGCACTGTGCAGGCAGCAGCTCTCCTCCTCCTCTTCGGGCTCCATCTTGCGAGCCGCATGGACGGGACTTCCGGCAGACGTGATGACGTCACATCATCACGCCTGCCGGAGAGGTCACGGCCCGGCCTCCCATAGGCTGCTGGTATGAAGTGCCGGCAGCCTATGGGAGAGAATACAGGAGGAGGACGCTGACAGGTCCTTCTCCTGTATTCTGATCTCACTGTGCGGGCGGAACATCAAAGCGATCTGTGCATCCCGAGAAGATGCGCGGCCGCAGCTTCTCGGGATGCTTAAGGTGGCAGTGTCACAAGTGGCAAGGGGGGCCGTGCGGGCCCCCCTAGCGTAGGGGTCCGGTCGCCATGGCGACCCCGGCGACCCCTATAGCTACGCCACTGGGTAGCACCCTGTTGTCCATTTACTCATACTGTACATGTTCATAAGGAATAAAATAGAAACAATACAACAAAGACATCTAAGGCTGTATTGACGCATTTTGTTGCAATCCCCTGATTTTGATAAAAATCGGGAGAAAAACCTTTTTAAAATGCATCAGAAAAAGCTAAGTGGTCGTGGCCTAAGAAAAAAACAAAGCAGAGAATTATAATCTTATGAGAAATACAAGTGTTCACTAAAACAGACATGTCGTCTTATAGGAGTTTGGCCGATGCCTCACCGAGTGTGGAGACAAGGAATAAGTCAGTGTGAAAAGTTAATGAAGGGTTAGCAGGCGATATCTCACTTCCTTGCTAGTATCTTCACAGTTTCCACATCCCACAAGGGATTAGGGTGGAGGAGAAACACAGAGCACTCAATGACTAGAAAAACATAAAAAGTAAGTCATTGAGAAAAGTATAATGAAACCATCAGGGTATCTGAGTATAAACAAAACAAGATTCTATGTAAATCCTCCAGTTCTATTACACAGGTTGATCTGGAGAAGCAAGCGAGCGCCAACCTGTCATGTCAGGCTAGTGCTCGTTTGCTTCTTGTTCCCTGGTCGCTGCCAGCACTATAAGGGGCTTATTCCACGGAGCGATAATCGGCCGAATCGGTCCGATTTGGCCGATTATTGCTTGGTGGAATAGAGAAAACGATCAGCCGATGATGGTGCCCAAACCTAAAAGCATCGGTCACCCACCGTGCATCGCTGTGTGGAATAGCGGTGCGCGGCAGGCGACCGACGATTAGAGAAGCAGCATACATTACCTAGCAGAGCTTCTCCTCCGCTCCATCTTCCTCCCTGGGTCCCGCGGCACAGCATCAGCTTCGGTTCGGCCTGACTGAGCTGTTAGACCGCTCAGCCAATCACAGGCCAGGACCATCACGGCCAGTGATTGGCTGAGCGGTCTGACAGCTCAGTCAGGCCGCTCCGGAGTTGATGCTGCGCCACGGGACCCAGGGAGGAAGACGAAGCGGAGGAGAAGCCCTACTAGAGGTAATGTATGCTGCAAGGGCTGCAGGGACATCGGTACCGATGTCCCTGCAGCCCTCGCTAACGGTTGTCAGGCTGTGGAATAGGCTCAGCAAACGAGCACCGATCTAGCAGATCGACGCTCGTTTACATGGTTGATCTGGTCCTGCTCGGCCCGTGGAATAGGACCCTTATACACAACAACAGTTAGTGGGTAAAAGCGGGGGGGCCAGGGTGAATGACAACCAGCAGACCGTTGTTATCATTCTATTTTTTTTTAACATGTTGAAATACAAGGATCAGCCGACATCGTAATGGCCAATAGTAGGCCAAATACAGACGATAATAGTTTGATGTAATAGGGCTTTAGGGTCCTTTTACATTAGCCCCTTAAGGACCGAGCCAATTTTCTTATTAGCACTTTCATTTTTTTCTTCCTTGTGTTTAAAAGGCCATAGCGCTTGAATGTTTTCACCTACAGACCCACATGAGCCCTTCTTTTTTGCAACACCAATTATACTTTGCAAAGACAGACTTAATTTTTTCAGAAAATATGCTGCTTCTGCCAGAGCCCATTTGAATATTATGTGGTGTAATAGCTAGATGTTTATATTTGATGGGCAACCAAAATTTTCATTACTTTTGTCACAGCTAGCACTGTTTTTATCATATATCTCATACAGCGATAAATCATGCGCGACATTAATCGTGCCTTGTAAAGGCACTACAAACAAATGGCCATATTGGGGCCGCATCAAAAGAACCATGCTTACCATGCTCGGTCCACAGACATTCCAAATATGTTCTTATCTACAGATGCGGAGAAGGCCTTTGACCAAGTAAGCTGGCCTTTTCTCTTTGCCACTCTCAAGCACCTTGGTATTGTACCACACATGCTGTGGATTGGCTCCCTATATTCCCGTCCCTCGGCTCAGGTCTCGGGCAATGGCCTTTTCTCTGCGTCATTCCCTATATCTAATGGAACGCGGCAGGGCGGCCCCCTTTCCCTCATCTTCATCTTAACCCTTGAACCCTTTCTCAGACATGTGATAAAAAATACGGATATTTCTGGGGTTCGAGTGGGGTCTGTGGATCATAGAGTAGCGGCTTATGTGGACTATCTCCTATTCTTCCTCACTCAGCCTTCTGTCTACCTTCCCAATCTTCTCTCGAAGTTATCAAGATGCCAAACCCTCTCTAACTATAAGATCAACTTACAAAAATACGAAGCGCTCAATCTTTCTCTCCCTTACTCTGTAGCCACCCCTCGAGGCCTCTTTCCCTTTTCGCTGGTCGCGTTCATCCCTGTCGTTCCTAGGGGTCTAACTCCCTCCCTTTGTCTCTGACATATTTAAGGCAAACTTTCCGCCTTTGCTTAAACTTATTCACTTGGTTTGGACACTGCTCTATTTTCAAAATGAATACTTTACCTCGTTTGTTATACCCCTTTTAAGCCCTCCCACTGACGGTGCTCTTGTCCTATTTCCGGCAACTCTCGTCGCTTCTTACCAAATTTATATGGGCACATAAGCAACCTCAGTTAGCAAAATTGGTATTGTACTGCTCTAAACCACGGGGAGGCCTAGGCCTTCCTAACCTTTATCAATACTATGTTGCTTCTTATCTTTATAGGATGCTTGACTGGCATCACCATGCTTCCACAACTTTGTGGGTTGGCCTGGAGAGGGCACTCTCGCCTCTTTCTTTGCTTGCGGCCCCGTGGATACCGGCCTCAGCCCGTTTTGTCGATCTACACCCTACCATTGCTCCGACGTTGAAGATATGCCATCAAAACCTTGCCTCAGGTTTTCTAGCTCCACACCCTTTTTCGCTGTTTCCTGTCTTAGGTAATCCTTCCTTCCCAGCCGGCAATGAAGATTCGGTTTCCATGCCTGGTTTCGGGCTGGGATTTTTCGTGTCACCTGCTTTCTCAAAGGCTCTGAGTGGCTATCTCTTTCTGAACTCAATGATCTCTCAGACCCCTCTCCCTTAGGATTTTGAAGGTCACTACAGCTTCATCATTTTGTACTTTCCCTCCCCAACCCGTCTTCTTTCATTCGCACACCTAGTCAGTTTGAGTCTTTCTGTCTTGGCTCTGGACCTTTTCGTCAGTCACACTCTCTCTGCTCTACAACATGTTGAGCTCCCCACTGAAACAACTGCCTCCTCCTTTTCTTACAGCATAAGAAGAGGACTTGAATATTACCTTTTCTGCAGTACAGGTGGAACGAGTCTTTTCCTGCACACATTCCTCCTCGATTTCCTCCCGTCTCCAAGAGGTGCAATATAAACTTCTCTCCTGCTGGTATTGAGTTCCTACCTGTCTCCATCAGATTTTCCTTGAGGTGTCTACGCTCTGCTGGAGGAATTGTGGTGGAGAAGGTTCCCTTTTACACACCTTCTGGAGTTGTCCCAAAATGGTCTTCTGTAAGAAAGTGTGGAGTATCTCCTCAACCTTCACTGATCACCAACTTTCCTTCTTTCCCACATTCTTTCTCCTGAATGTGTCAGACATTCCTCTTAACAGTTACCGTCACTCTGTTCTCTGAAACATGGTTAATGCTGCCCGAGCATGTATCCCTGCTCTCTGGCGTCAGCCTGACCCCCCTAGCATCTCTATGTGGGTCCAAAAGTTTGAAGACATTAAACGGATGGAAAATCTCACTGCACAGCTACACGGACTTGTCTCTCGTTTCTTCCGGACTTGGTTTTATTGGGACCAATTCACAAGTCTCTCCTGGCTCAGTGAGGTGCTACCTGTACCCCTTCCCCTTTCCCCGCCTCTCCACCTTTTTCTTTTTCTGCTTTTTCTATTCTCAATTTTTATTTCTTCCTCCTTCCCCTTCTTCTTCAGTTTTAGTTAGAGCGTTAGCTCACTCCCTGCCTTCCCGCGTACGTGTAATACCAAATATATGGGAGCTGTGGAACACATCAGTCATGATGTGTTGTAGTCTTGTTATGTTGCAATTTTTTGTGTTTTTCTGTACATGTGCTTTTGCACCCCTCAGGTGGCAGTTGTTTTGCAGTTTTTCATAAAGAGTGGGGAAAAAAAAGTCTCAATTTTATGTATAGAATGTTCTGCTCAAATAATTTCCGTCTGTTTTCCTCAGTGTGAATGTACCCTTAATGTTTCTCTTATCTCAATTAACTAACACCTTTTACTAGGGTGGCAAGCTATTCATGACTCTGGCGTAGAAACTAAGGGGGGAGATTTATCAAATGGTGTAAAGTGAAACTGTCTCAGTTGCCCCTAGCAACCAATCAGATTCCACCTTTCATTCCTCACAGACTCTTTGGAAAATGAAAGGTGGAATCTGATTGGTTGCTAGGGGCAACTGAGACAGTTTCACTTTAAAACATATGCGATGCCCTGGCCCCTGGGGGCCACTTCCGCAGTGCTGGTGTTATGAGCGGGCAATGACCGGGGCAGCTGCAGGGGTTATACTTGTCATGGTATAGGCCTGAGGGCAGCACAGCTGTAGGGCCGGTCTGTGGAATCTGCGGGTGATGATGGGCATGCGATTCTTCGCTGCACTTAGTCAGGGCACCAGTTAGTGGACACCAATGCCAGGGTTCAGTAACAGCGGTTTTATTATAGATGAGGTGACTAGTAGCAACAGTCTCTCCGGATGCAACCGGGTATATAGCAGGCTTTGACAAATAAGGCAGGAGTGGTGCTGCATAGGCTGTGAGAATACGTGCCGGATGATGGGAGTAGGAGTATGAGAGAAATAGCGTTGCTGGGTAGATTAGCTTGAGAGTAATACTTGCTGTGAATCCTTGCAGCGATGAGGAGAGATAACGGAATGACACCCAGATGAGAGAAGGAACTCCGGACACTTGAGCAGGCAGATACAGCCGAAGACTTGAACACAGCAGAGCACCTGATCCACACTTCTAGTGGTGAAGTGGGACCTGCAGAGAAGAAGCCCAACTCCTCTGAGGCAGGAGAGGGACGACACACATCCTCCTTGCTTGGAAGCAGGGGGAAGACTAACTTGTTAGGAGGAAGTGGGAAGTCACATGGTTGCTCCTGGCCAGAGCTAGTCGGCCATTGGAGGAACCATGGTTACAGGGCACTGGCACGGTCACGTGATCAACAGCCTTGCATACCACTGTACAATGTAATAATACACAGGAATACATGAGAATACACATGAGAATGCACATTACCAGAGAATACTAGGGGAAAACCAGCAGCAGTTGTAGTGCAAACACTTACCAGAACAGGCATTGACACAGCAATAGAAATGGCCATAATAGGAGTAGTAGTCTGCATGTTCTGGGACACTGCACATATTTGATAAATCTCCCCCAATGTGTGTGTGTGTGTGTGTGTGTGTGTGTGTATCTGTATAATATTAGGTAAACTTGCACCATTGATCTGCAATAACATTAAGCGTGAACATAATTAGAAGAAAAAGGGTTAAACACTCACTAGATTAAATAACTATTCACCTTTGAGTCATGTCAGACTGTTCTTTCCAAAGGCTTTAGTGTATCTGTACACTGCATATAATCTTGGTGATTGGGGTCACTGCAATTGTTTAGGTTGGTGCAGGTGTGAATTTTATCCACATTTTATTTAGTTACATAAAATACAACATAACAAAGCATATTCAGAACAGGAGGTCTTGTGGCTAGTTCCAGGTGTGCAGTGGTTATTAGCTGACAAAGCTGGTCTAAGACAGAACAACTGACAGTAGGTTAGGAGGGAAGGCTAGTCTGTCTAGTCCAATTCCACAAAAGGTGTCAGAGCACACAGAGCATTGCTGCTTACTGTGTATGGGCTGCATTATCTCACACCAGTCAAAGGGCCCTATTCCACAGTAACGATAATCAGCCGGATCGGCCCCATTTGGCCCGATTCGGCCGATCATCGTTCAGTGAAATAGAGAGAACGATCAGCCGATGATCGTGTCATCGGCTGATCGTTCATTTAGGGCCAGACCTAAAATCATCGTTCCCCTACCGCGCATCGCTACGGTTGAATAGCGGTGCCCAGCGGGCGACCGACGATTTGACAAGCAGCAGCAGCAGCATCATACATTACCTGTCCAGGCTTCTTCTCTGCGCTGTCTTCATCCCCGGGTCCCGCGCGCTCTATCTTCAGAATGGCCGGTCAGCTGACGGAGCACTCAGCCAATCACAGACCGGGACCGCCGCGGCCTGTGATTGGCTGAGTGTGGCCTGTCAGCTGACCGGCCATTCTGAAGATAGAGCGCGCGGGACCCGGGGATGAAGACCGCGCGGAGAAGAAGCCTGGACAGGTAATGTATGATGCTGCACGGGCTGCAAGGACATCAGTAATGATCGCTCGCTCAACGATCATCGGGCCGTGGAATAGGCCCAGTAAACGAGCGGCGATCTAGCAGATCGCCACTCGTTTACATTGTTGATCGGGCCCTCCTCGTCCCGTGGAATAGGACCCAAAGAGTTGTCGTCGTCGTCGTCGTCCCCCCTCCCCCTAGTGCCTCAGACCTGAGACCACAGCACAAGGGAAGAAGGTAGCCTGCTCTGATGAGTTACATATTTATATGATGTGAATGGCAGGGTGCATCACTTACCTGAGGAAGAAATGGCATCATGATGCTGTCTGGGAAAAAGACAAACCTGTAGAGGTAACATGATACTTAGAGCAATGTTCCGCTGGGAAGCTTTGGGTCCTCTTTTAACAACCTACCTGTCAGCAGTATAATGTTTCCTGCCTCACTGCAAAACTTTTTCAGGAATGGTTCAAGGAAAATGGCATTGACTTTAATATGCTAACTTGGCCTCCAAATTTGAGAAATTTCAATTCAATCAAATATCTGTGGGATTTACTTAAAGTGGTAAACCCATCTGGGAAACTTACGGCATATCCGATAGAATATGCAAAAATTGTCCCCTAAATGCAGATCCCTCCTCTTGGACCCCCACTTATGTTCACATGGAGGGCTGTAAACAGCATAGCTTATGGGCTACACTAATTGTACAATTCCCATTAAGGTCAATGGGAGTTATGCAAATTGCGCAAATTGACAGATTCTTCAATTGTTAACTTTCTGTAGTCCCAGTACCCACATCTAGGGGACATTTATGGTATATCCTGTGGATAAGCCATAAGTGGCCTAGATGTGTATACTCTTTTAATTTCTTGCTGCTTCTATAATATTTCTATTAAAACCTGTAGGCACTCCATGTCATATAGTACCAACTTGGTACACCACACTCTACACTAGAAATATGTATGGGCCGCCACATAAGGGCGCTTTAAGAGGAGTGGACCCATGTCCAACAGATCACTGCTTGTTTGAGGAGTGTTTTATATAGCTTAGTGATTTCTGCATTAGGCTATGTTCACACACCATATCTTTTCGTAAAAGTACGGCTGTTGTTGCAATCGGCAACAACGATCGTACTTTTTACAAATAGATACGTGTGCTGTTTCTTTATGGGACCCCAGCCAGAGCATATTCATATCATATATGCTCCAGCCGGGATCCCTCGCGGCACCACAAAGAACCGACATGTCCGTTTTCTGCAGATGCTATTCAGTGAATAGCGGCCGTAGAAAACCATGTCAGTGCACACTATGAAGCGAGCGGCTGCGGCCGCAAGCTTCATAGTGTGCAATGGAGAGTTCTGATGCGGGCGCGCACAGAATTCTGGGCGTAAAAGATCATCCGGGATGATCTTTTCAGAGATCGTCCGCTCCGTGACCTGGATGGTCTCTTACGCCATGTAAACATGGCATTATTGTTATAGTTCAGATCTGCCTCAGCTCTATGTTCGGCAGGGCTGTCCATGGTGCTGAACACAGAGCTAAAGGTGCTGGATCCAATGGTTATGAACTCATGCTAACTTTTAAACCACAAAGGATATTGCGAATCTCATCACAGCAATTGATTTCTGATCCTTTTAATAAGCTACATGATTATTTTCCCATTACAAAAAAAATGCCATTGATCCAAGATGGTGGGTTTTAGGATGGCAGCCATGTTCCGAATGTAGTAGAAAATATCGTCCCTCTTAACCATTACTTACTGGAGTATTCAGATATGTAATTTTCCTCTCTGTTACTTAAATAAAAGGATGTCCTGAGACTTTTGACTCAACCTGTATATTATTTTTTCATTATATGGTATATAGTAGTACTACAGTATTGCAATGGAGTTCACGAGTTTTTCTGCAGTACTAGATACTGTATGGCCTATGGCTCTACATTCGCATCTACAGCGCATCTTCCAACATAAGACCATGCCTTACAGAGACAGTATGAACCTATAGCAGGTTGTAATGTCCATATGCAGACAGATCCATAGTAAATCTATGGGAATTAGGCCTTGGGAGACTATATCTTTAGATATGATAAGTGTCTGAGTTTTCATGACGCCATTATTGATTTTGCTATTATTTCCTCACGATAAGATGGCTTTCACAGCCTCTTCAATATACTAACTAATGGTTATCTACACCAGATTACAAGCCCTGACTATGACATGTAAATATACATAATGACTGATCATTATGGGGTCAATAACCACATTTGCTTCATAGGTTTAATAGCTGTGCAGTGTGCACCGATTCTAGTGTCTGTACATAGACAGTTGTGTCATTTTACATAGCCTATTATAGTGTGATCCTAAGTGACCTGCAGTATCCGTGACCACGTCAAGCAGCTGAGATCATATGATGACTCCACTGGCCAAAACAAGTCAGAAAAACAGAACCTAATTTGCTGAGTGGGCACAGTGTAATCTTCACTGGCACCCAAACATGCTGAGATATAAGGACACACAGAAGGACACAGCTTTTTACCTTTGGTCCAGTGCTGCTCACGTGCTGCAGAAAGCATAGCTGCTACACTTTTACTCTAGTCACAAAGGAGACTGGCTGCTGTAAACTGCTTTAACTTTAAATATACACTGCTGAAAAAAATAAAGTAAACACTCAAATAACACATCCTAGATCTGAATGAATGAAATATTATCTTGAATAATTTGTTCTGTACAAAGCTGAATGTGCTGACAACAAAATTACACAAAAATCATCAATGGAAATCAAATTTATTAACCAATGGAGGCCTGGATTTGGAGTCACACACAAAATTAAGGTGGAAAAACGCACTCCGTGCTGATCCAACTTTGATGTAATGTCCTTACAACAAGTCAAAATGAGGCTCAGTATTGTGTGTAGCCTCCACGTGCCTGTATGACCTCCCTACAACACCTGGGCATGCAACACCTGGGCATGCTCCTGATGAGATGGCGGATGGTCTCCTGAGGGATCACCTCCCAGACCTGGACTAAAGCATCGACCAACTCCTGGACAGTCTGGGTCCAATGTGACATTGCTGGATGGAGCGAGACATGATGTCCCAGATGTGCTCAATCGTATTCAGGTCTGGAGAACGGGCAGGCCTGTCCATAGCTTCAATGCCTTCATCTTGCAGGAACTGCTGACACACTCCAGCCACATGAGGTCTAGCATTATCCTGCATTAGGAAGAACCCAGGGCCAACCGCACAAGCACATGGTCTCAAAAGGGGTCTGAGGATCTCATCTTGGTACCAGTCAGGCTCCCTTCTGTCTCCAGACTCCAGTAAATGCCAATCACCCTGTACAGTGTTGGACTGTAAGCACAACACCAATTTGTGGACGTTGGGCCCTCGTACCATCCTCATGGAGTCGGTTTCTAACCGTTTGTGCACATTTGTGGCCTGCTTGAGTTCATTTCGCAGGGCTGTGGAAGTGTTCCACCTGTTCCTCTTTGCACAAAGACAAAGGTAGTGGTCCTGCGGCTCCTACAGCCTCCTCTACATCTCCTGGTGTACTGGCCTGTCTCCTGATAGCGCCTCCTGCCTCTCGACACTACGCTGACAGACACTGATAACCTTCTTGCCACAGCTTACATTGATGTGCCATCCTGGATCAGCTGCACTACCTGAGCCACTTGTGTGGGTTGTAGACACCGTCTCATGTTACCTCTAGGGCAGGGGCATAACTACCACTATAGCAGCTATTGAAGCTGCTATGGGGCCCACCACATCAGGGGGCCCCATTGCCTGCTCCTGCAATACAATGGCTAGGATTCTGGCTAGGCGGGAGCAATGCCTAGTAGACCACCACAGTAAAATGATCACTGACCTCCACAAGATTAATCCAAGGATCTGTCACTTACTAATATACCTCATGTTTCATTTGCTCACAGTGGCCAAGATTACTGCTAGCGGTCATTGAATAGGACTTTTAATGTTTCCCTCCAGAGGCTAAATGCCTGATCAAGTCTGATTAAGGCACATGTATGGTTCATTGCCAGAGTAGTTTAGACATGATAAAGGCAGGTTTTCAGCCTTAGATGTAAACCAAAATTTCCATTCACTCACAGGAAGCAGAGGTGTTGAAACTGTTGGACCCCCCAGAAATCACTAGAATGTGGCAAGAAGGAATACCAGTGATTTTGCATTTATCTCCATTCCGGTTTAAGGCTATGTTCACACTATGTAAGTTCAGTATTAATCACTGCTGTTTAAACAACGGCCGTGATTGATACTGAACTTAAACTGTGCTGCCCTCTATGGAATCCCGGCCGGAGTGTATACACATAGGGGGAGATTTATGAAAGGGTGTAAACTGCCCACAGCAACCAATCACAGCTCAGCTTTCAGCTCTGGTAGAATAAAAGAGACTGACAAAAACTGAACTGACTGAACCGGTCAGTTCACACAATGGAGCGTGCGGCGGGGAATTTGGATGCGCACACGCACGGATGCGCCCGCATCCAAATTCAGCAGCAGTGAAGATCACCTGGCCGGTACTGCAGTACCGGACAGGATGATCTTCTTTGACACCGGCCATTCTGTGACACAGCTGGTGTCTAACGCCATGTGAACATGGCTTATAGGCGATGAATGTTTTTGGCTGAAATATCTCTTTGAGACTACTGACTATAGACAAACCATGTCCTCCTGTGCCAAAGGCTGTAAGTCTCTGCTGGTGATGCCGCAGTTACTGGCAATCTGTGGTTGTGATGGTTTAATATAGTTTGTTGGGCACAGGTAGTCATATCATTATCTTTTTGTTAATGATGCAACTACCTGCACCTAACACACTTTCTAACACCATCACAGTGCCCATTGGCCATCACAGGTTCAGATTGTGTGAGTTACCTCATATTCAAAGAAGGTTTTACAGGAGATAGGTACATCTGATAGCAGACACAATCCTTGTTATCAGCAATGTTCTCCTCCAAGGTAATAATTCTTCTCTGCTTTATGGGTAGTAAAGTTCAGCTTACAACCTTTGAACTCTTTTCAACCTTCATCGTTTCATTGCCCATTCGTGCCCAACGTGTCTCAGAGCACAAAGCTTCTCCCCACAGTATCATGGAAGGTGTTTTTTTCTGCGCTTGTTTATAGTTCCTACCCAATGTTGTAGCTCATATTATCACTACATAAATCCAACCCAATAAAACAGTATGCAGTAAGCTCCCCCTAGTGGTGGCTGGAGGCAGCGAGAATTATATCATTTAATCCTATGTGTATAAGGTCATGAGAAATAGCTGTCAGCAGAGGTCTATGGCTACCATATGAGGAAATTCACATATAGTGGAATTTCTGTGTAAAGTTTGTATCTGCACAAAGTGGCAGGGAAACCACAGCACCACGGTGGGGACTTTCCTAAGGATTAAGATTTTTTTCTTTTCTACCTAAAGTCAATTGGGAAAATCTATACCAGATCCATGACATCAATTGACATGCTTTGCAATTTAAAAAATTGCACGGGGGGTCAAAAAGTTTACAGAAACCGCGAAAGAGTGACTTTCTTATCTCTGTTGTTTTAATTGTTTAAGGTTATAAACTTATATTGACATAAGTTATATGACCTTCCTATTCATATTAATCTAAATGGTAATTTTTATGATACTGGATAAACATTGAAAGAACAATAAAACTCCACAGTGGTTATCACTAATATAATGATTTATTTGTTAATTGTTATATATTCATAGTGTTGATGATTTCTTAAAGTGCCGCATGCTGTCATTTATACAGTGCCTTATAAACATTTTCCTGGTTAAAAATCTCAGTTTCCAGCACTTTCACATTGATAACATGTGCATACCTTAACTTAACTTTAAAAAATCCTCATGTAATTCATTTTTGTCAGGTAGTCAGTTTTGTTTTTTTTTTTTCACGGAAATGTTGGGTTTCTGATTTTTTGGGTGCCAAATTTGGCAAAAAGTGGCACAAAACCCTTCAAAAAGCACCAGGAAAAATTTAAAGCGTACCTGTCACCATGTCCACTGTCTTCATTGGCAGTGAATTCCACTTGGCGGGCAGAAGTTTGGATATCCATGGGCACGATAATGCAAAGGTAATGCCTGTGACCCCCATTCTGATCGCATTGAGCTTGTAAGCATTACCGTCTCGGCACAGTCTTCTCTGTGGATACCGGCTGTCGAGTCGAATTTACCGTTGTTTGGGTCAGTGGATGTGGTGACAGGTACGCTTCAATTCATTTCCCCCAGTTTCATACTAATATATATACATTACATAGAAGACAAGACATTTCTACTATTAATTTGTCAATTTGGACAATCCATACAATAGGATCCTGTAATATTTTACACTGTCCGCTTAGAGTCTACAGTAGGCTGTTTCCTGTAGACTATTTGTGGACTTTTGAGTCATTATTATGATTTTTGATATATTTAAGGATAGAAATAGTATACACACATCTAAGGTTTTGCATCTGGCAAAAGCATGTGTTATAGATAGTAAGAAGTTAAAAAGCCGCTGCCAGACACCTTTGTTGGTAGTTTATGTCCCCTGAGAACGAAAGGATGAGGCATGTTGAAATCCCACTGTTCAAAGTGAATTTTTTTTTTTCTCTCGGATCTGCTGGCTCTTCTTTTTGAATTCTCTTGGGGGATGGGGTGAGGGGTAGGGTAGGGGGGGGGGGGGAAGAAAAGTGTTGATTGTACTTTGGGGTTTTGTAATTGGTGTATTGTTGTTCTTTTGTAAAATAATAAATATAAAAAGTAAAGAAAGGGAAAAAAAAAAAAAAAAAAGTGAATGGAATAGAGTTGTAATTCAACATTCTTCTAGTCCTGGATACACACCTTAAAGGGAACCTGTCACCCCCCGTGTCGGGGTGACAGGCTCCCGACCCCCCGTTAGAGCCCCCTATACTCACCTAATCCCGCCGGGTCCCGCTTCTGGAGGTGGTCGGGTGACGGAGATCTCAGCCGCTGCAGCCCGGCGCGCGCGCTGAGAGATGAGTCCAACGCTCATAGAGAATGACAGAGCGCTGGACTCTACTGTCATTCTCTATGAGCTTTGGACTCATCTCTCAGCGCGCGCGCCGGGCTGCAGCGGCTGAGATCTCCGTCACCCGACCACCTCCAGAAGCGGGACCCGGCGGGATTAGGTGAGTATAGGGGGCTCTAACGGTGGTCGGGAGCTTGTCACCCCGGCACGGGGGGTGACAGGTTCCCTTTAATGACCAGAAAGGTGTCAACTAACTAAGATAGTCCCCAGGCCGCAGAAAACTGACATGTCAGTTATTTGCGGCCCCGTATGGGATCCCGGCCGGAGCGTGTACGATGTGTATACGCTCCGGCCGGGATACCATTAAAACTAAGGCATTGTTCCACCGTGCCAAAAGTACGGCCGTTGTTGCCATCGGCAACAACGGCCATACTTTTACGTAGTGTGAGCATAGCCTAAAGAAGTAGGTATAAAAAAAGAAAGTTAAAAAATACCCTAGCTATTCCAGGTCAAAGCTATGTGTTCCTTCACCTTAAGATTTAAGACTCTGTCCTTATCCTGTATGTAAACTAGCCCTAGCCTATGCAGTGTGGCTTGCTGGTGCCCTCCTCTGTATCCTGTTCATCAGTGCAATAACAGAATTCTTTCAAAATTTTGATAGCATTTATTTAGTGCAAAATGGTCAATATGACATTTGAGAAGTATGAGTACATCTATATCCTATTTGTACGAAATAATTGTGCGTGTTCACATAAAAGGATGACCTGCATTACGCAAAGCCTCAAATTTCTACATTGAAATACTTATCCTTGCACATATAAATCTCAGTCTAATGGAAGAGCAATTTGCAGATAATTCCTTTAAGACTGAACATAGCAGCTGAGGTCAATTAGTACAAGAACCTTGAGGCTGAGGAATATGTAGGAAATGATAAGAACATAGTTCAGCGAACCCTTCATGCCCATTTTTGTACTTCCACTTGCCTGATTTAGTTTATTTTGACGATAGAACAGACTCTTTGAGATGTGGGTCTATTAGCGGCAGAGATGGAACAGTTGTGACCAGGGCTGTATTTACACCTAATGTTGCCCTAGGTCTTGAACTGAATACACCCCATTAGGGTGATTACACTTGTGAGTTACATGCAGATTTTGTTGCAGATCGGCCACAGAACAGCCAGTGTCGGAGAAGATCATCCCGGCCGTACTGACTTCTGATTAATTGGGATGTGGGCGCATCCAAGCGCTCCCGGATCCCAATTCGCCACTGCACACTATGGAGCGTACGGCCAGAGCTGCACTCTGCATTGTGTGCACTGACAGCTTCTCTACAGCCGCTATTCAATGAATAGCAGCCGCAGAAAACTGACACGTCAGTTTTTTGCGGCACAGCCAGCGATCCCGGCCGGAGTGTATACTGTGTGTATACACTCCAGCCAGGATTCCGTTAGCCTGCAGCACAATGTAGGTTCAGTAGTAATATATAATAAAGAAGATCGGAGAACGCCACTTCACCTTAAAATCTTCACCTTTATTGCATTAAACAGGACAGGAACATCACAGAGGCGCTCACTCCCAGCCCACGCACATTTCCCACTGTCAAGCGCTTTTTCAACATGTTGCTGTGAGAAAGTGCTTGATAGCGGGAAATGTGCGTGGTCTGGGAGTGAGCGCCTCTGTGATGTTCCTGTCCTGTAATGTTTAATGCAATAAAGGTGAAGATTTTAAGGTGAAGTGCCGTTCTCCGATCTTCTTTATTATAATTGCATGGACTACTTTCCGAACTGAGCCCCACCTGTGTCACCGAGGGTGTGAGTATCCAAGTGCGTTGAAAATCGGCAACAACGGCCGTAATTACTACTGAACTTATGTTGTGTGAACATAGCCTTACCATAGTTCTCACCATTATACACAAAGTGGTGAACTGAATCACAAGTCCATAACACAATGAGTGGCTATGGCTGTATATTTACAGCAGCTCTGATCCACATAAACATAACCAAAGGGTGAAATTAATTTTTTCCCTCCAGCCACAGTATGATGGAAGCAGCTACATCAAAGGTATTTATCTTTTTTATTTTTACTATTCACTTAAATGCTGCCCCCACAACACTGCTGCCCTAGGCACAGCACTTCAGGTGCCCAATGACAATAACTGCCCTGGTCACCATTCCAACTGACCATATAAAATAGAAGAAACTAAAGCCCCCAGTTTAATGTAACCAGTTAGACAATTTGTTTTAGTTGAGCTGGCAAGAGACTGCCTGACCAAATACTAACAAGGTCGTATAAAATCTGAATGTATTGATGATTTACAGAATAACATTAGGACAATACTACAACAGGTAGCTAGCAAAAGGATCTGCACAAAACATATAAAAGATTGGATAAAAATAATATAGAAGTATATACATATAAAAGTATTCTTTAGGCCCAAATATAATTGTAGCTGCAGATAGCAGGAGGAAGACCAAAAAATGGCGTCCTACATTGTGCACTTTCTCAACTCATGATTTTCTTTTTTGGTTTGATATTTCTAGGCTGAGGAAAGATCCCAAATTGTTTGCGTCTATTAAACAACTGACCCAAGATCTCCCGTGTGTAGTGGACAATCCATCCCGATCAACAAACCACCTGGTAAGGAGCCATCATCTTCTATACCACATGTCCCTGGTTTCCTAGAGGGGGACATACTAAAATTTGTCGATTGTCACTATGTGGTCTCCATGTTTGCTTCCGTCCCAACTAAACATCATTTGTGCACGGTCATGGACTATGTAGAAGGTAAGATATAAGCACCAAATTCATATGGAGCCCATGTCTCCTTACCTTTAAGCACCTTAATCATTGATCTTTGTGAGTCAATACTCCCATGTATGTCCACACTGAGCATGTTCGTAAAATCCACTATGGACTACAGGGTGATCTGACTTATCAGTTTACAGGGAAAAACACATAAATATAAGTAGATATATTGTAGATACATAAATAAAAGTAGATACATTTTAGATTGAGCCCTTCTCCATACTTCATTGATGTATGTCTGCTTTAGGGTCACACTACAGTCCCATATCACTTCAGACAGATTGGCAACACATTCACTATATATGTGTATATACTATATCCTGCCCCAGTGTTTCATCTCACTTATCCAAACCACCAATCCGTCCCGGATCCGGTGGGACAGTCTCGATTTTGAGGTGAAGTCCCGCTCTCGATTTTGAGGTGAAGTCCCGCCATCTTGGGACAGCCCCCATGTGCCCCACCCAATCAGCAGCTGAGGGCCGCTGCTGGACTAGAGCTAGGGGAAAAAAACTGTCACTCGCTCCCCAGCAGCTTCTCTCCCGGCAGCATGGGTCTCCTCTGTCATCTTCCAGTGCAGGCAGCATGGTATGGAGACACTGCCTGCGCCACATGTGCCCTGCAGCCTCTACCTCCATCTGTATGTGTGCCACACAATCAGATGAAGGTAGAGGATGCAAGGCACATCCGGCGCAGACAGCTGATGGTGTGGTCATAGTTGTTTGTTATATAAAATGGTAATAGGTGATGTGGCCATGGGGGTGTGGGTATAGTGGGCATGATACATTGCCGTGAATGTCCCTTTTACACAGTTTTCCCAATACATGTTGATGAGTTGAGGGAATTATTTGAGGCTTCCACTTATGCAGAACCTGGTGTATCAGGGCACACAGACCTGAAGTCTCGGAATTTGAGAGTGTGGAAGTTAACCAGTCCATACTGAAGGCCAGGGGTCTTTTGGACAAAGAGTTGGATAGGATATCCCACTCAAGGAGTGATGAGACCAACAAATCCTGTGTCAGAGTAAGAAAGATCTTTCAGACATGGTGCAATACCAAGCTTATTGATTCTTATAATCCTTCCATTCCTTAATTCTTGCAGGACAGATTTGATAAAGGACTTAAATCAAGTACTCCTAGAGTGATACTGGCTGCATTATCTTTTTTTCTAAAGAAAAAGCTTTTACAGGTAGAAGGGATAAAACAATTCATCAAGGCTACAACTCGTCTCTGTCCTATAATCTCTATGCCAGTTGGTCCTTGGGACACATCCTTGGTTCTTAGAGATTAACAATAGAATCCTTTGAACCTTTAATAAAAATCTGACTTGAAAGTGACATTGTCACCCCCTTTTTGCATTATGACTTCTCTCCAGGGTAAATTTAGCAGTTTTCATATCTTATTTTATATCATACGTCATGGTGCTTGTTCCAGTAAAAAGTCACCTTTTATCACCTGCGGATTGTGTTACCTGGGCCGGGCCGTAGATCCCGCCCATCTGTGACATCATCTACACATAGGTCCTGCCCCCCTCGGCTGCCATTGGTATGGGCTGACCTATAGTGGGTGGGCCATAGACCTTCAGACCAGCCCGTTACAATAGGCATAGAGAGGGCAGGGCCTATGAGCCAATGATGTTACAGAGGGGCGGGGCCTACTGTGGTGATGTGGATGGGGCTAAGTGGTGCTGTGGCCGCGAAGCCCCAACCAGGTAGCACAATCCGCAGGTGATAAAAGATCACATTTTACTGGAACAAGCACCATGACGTACAGTATGATATAAAATAAGGTATGAAAACTGCTAAATTTACCCATTACACCTGTGTAGAGAAGTCATAATGCAAAAAGGGGGTGACAGTGTCACTTTAAAGTCAACCTTCTTGTTGGCTATAACCTCTGCAAAAAGTTACTGAACTTCAGGTCTTTTCCTCTGAAGAGCCCTATACATCCTTTATGACTGACAAAGTTCGTCTGAGGTTCTTACCCACCATTTCTCCTAAGGTTCCATCCTTCTCTTATTTAAATCAAGTTATCACTTTTGCTGTTCTCCACCCAGATGAATCATCCCAGGATGCTGAAATTGCAAAGCTGACGTGGTGAGATGTTTTAAGACTTACCTTTAGAGGACTGTACCTTCCAGGAGAGCAGGAAACCTATTGGTCTCCTTTATGGGTAAGAACAAAGAAAAGACGTCTAAACCTACTATCTTGTGATGGCTCTGTGAATGTATTAATACATCGTATACAATTCAAGACATGGATCATCCAGAGTTTACTATGGCTCACTCCACAAGGGCGATAGCAACTTCATGGGCTGACAGATCTTCGGTGCCTTTGGAACACATCTGTTAGGCTGCCTCAAGGTCTACACCTGGGACCTTTTTTTTAGTCACTTCCTTTCAAAGTCTGTGATTGATTCAGTATTGCATAAAGCCTAGGGGTAGTGTGTGCTAAATCCCAATTATTGTGCCGCTGATAGGACGATAGGGAAGACCACATTTGTTTTGCTAATTTTTTTCCCCTTAATCCATCAGCGGCACAAGCTTCTCTCCCTATCATTTTTCTTATTCTGTACTGTATAGATAACTCACTCCAGTGTGGTCTCTATATATAGCCTAATGAGGTGGTGCTATCACCTGTGTTTGATTAAAGAATGTTTTGTTTTTTACTATTAAAAATTCCTTTTGTCCTGCTAGCACACAGGGGCAAGAATATCCATTATTGTGCCGCTGATGGACTAAGGGAAAACACATTAGCAAATCAAATGTGGTCTTCTGCCTCACTTATTCTCACATATTATGGCACAGGAGATGCAATGCAGTTGGATAATATATTGTACTCTATGCCCCCTAATATGAGTGATAGAGTACTAGAAGTTGTCATAGTACAGTTCAATGACTTGTCACCTGACACCTCTGACAAAAAAACATAACACACCAAGAAGGAGTTGAAAATCAAATAAAACTTTCTATGTGTGATTGTGCTGATGATATATGTAACTCATTACAATATTAAAGTGAAAGGGTAAGTTTATTGGGTAAAACTGTACAATTCAAAGGAGGCTGTAGTATCCTATAGGGCTGCCTGTAGCCTAGATAAGACAAGTAATAAAGACCTGTGCCCCCTTCTTATTGAAGAATAATGCACTGAGCCCCCTTAATACCCCATGCCTCCTCCTTAATGAGTTATACTGCACTGTGCCCCTGTAATACACTATGCCCTTTCAGGAATCTGCTTACCTGGACTAAGCAAATAGAGAAGAATAAGACCTCCTTGAATCAAGCACTTTGAGAACTAGTTCTCTTTAAGTGCCTGTGAGTATGCCTGAGGAAGGCTTGATGTAACCCTCGTTGCCCTGAAGAATAAGGAATTAAAGAATTCCGCTGTTGAAAACATTACCTCTGTGGTTCCGTCCATTCTGGCTCACACCAATGTGGCTTTGTCCATGATTATTGGCTGGTCATGAGCACTTGATTCAAGGTTGTCTTGTTCTTCTCTACTTACCTGGTCCGGATGAGCTGATTCCACATTCCTACACCCTGGAGGCTCAGATGCTGAGGCTCTGAAATCTGCAATTTGACCCACTTTTTGTGCTATGTAGCGCTATGTCTATTCATTGCACAATCACACCAGGTGAGTGCGTTTGATTGGGCTAGTGTGCACACACCACTTCACTATAGGAGCATACTACACCAGAAGAGCGCCCTCCTTTTTCTCTTTTCAGATACATTCCTTCTTAATGAGATATAATGCACTGTGCCCAGTAATACACTTTGCTTCCTCCTTAATGAAGCATAATACAACGTGCCCCTTCCTTAATGAGGTATAATGCACTGTGCCCCCTTAATACTCTTTCTCCCCCTTAAAGGGAACCTGTCACCCCCCGTGCCGGGGTGACAGGCTCCCGACCCCCTGCTACAGCCCCCTATACTCACCTGATCCCGCCGGGTCCCGCTTCTGGATCCGGTCGGGTCTCGGAGATCTCAGCTGCTGCAGCCCGGCGCGCGTGCTGAGAGATGAGTCCAACGCTCATAGAGAATGATGGAGCGCTGGACTCTACGTCATTCTCTATGAGCGTTGGACTCATCTATCAGCGTGCGCGCCAGGCTGCAGCGGCTGAGATCTCTGTGACCCGACCGGATCCAGAAGCGGGACCCGGCGGGATCGGGTGAGTATAGGGGGCTGTAGCGGGGGGTCGGGAGCCTGTCACCCCGGCACGGGGGGGGTGACAGGTTCCCTTTAATGAGTAATAATACACTGTGCCCCCTTAACGCACTGTGTATCACCCTTAATGAGGAATAAATGGGATGTAATTAGGCAATGTAGTCTTTTTACACACTGCATAATTTGGCTAATAATCATCATGTAATACAGTGATGGACAATTGATTTTCCCAGGGGGCCATATGAGAAATTGGAATGGGCCAAACTAATATACTTAACCCAGTTCTCAGAACGGCTCTTACAATAGCACTGCCCCACACCCGGTAAGGGGGGGCTACAAGAATCCTTCACCTGTGACCCGGCTGCCAAGTGTGGCCTATGGATTATTTTTGGAGGGTTTGGGTTTTTGCCTGTATCTCCTCTGTTATGATCAACTCAGTGTAAAGCTACGTTCACACAAGGTACTCTGGCTATTTTTGTTGGGTAAAACAATGGCTGTTGTTTTCTAACTAGAGATGAGCGAACCTCGAGCATGCTCGAGTTCATCCGAACCCGAGCATTCGGCATTTGATTAGCGGTGGCTGCTGAAGTTGGATAAAACCCTAAGGCAGCGGTGGGGAACCTCTGGCCCATGCGCCACATCCATCCCCTGAGACCTCCTATTATGGCCCTCCTGTGTTGTGCGCCGCTGTGGTGGGGAAGGAGCCGGCATACACAGCATCCTCTGTGACAGCTGTGATGACGTCATTTCATTGCGCGCCGGCAGGATAAGACGGTAGCTAGAGGGGAGAGAAGAGGACCTGGGCAGCGTGGGAGCGGAGGAAAGGTAAGTGGGATGTTTATTTTTTTATTTGGGACAGACACTGGGAGCGAAGTACACTACCAAGGACATGACTGGGGGTTAACTATGACTAGCAGAGGCATTACTGGGGAGTTAACTATGACTAGCAGGGGCATCACTGGGGTTTAACTACAACTACCAGGGGCATCACTGGGGGGGGTTAACGATGACTAGCAGGGACATCACTGGGGGGTTAATAAGTACTACCAGGGAATCACTGGGGGTTAATTTATGACTACCAGGGCATCACTGGGGAGTTAACTATGACTACCAGGGACATCACTGGGGGGGGGCATCCACCCACGCTACCCACTGCCGTGTACAGTATAACATTGAGTGCAGCCCTCAAATGATTTATTTTAATGCCCGAATGGCCCTCGACACGGAAAAGGTTCCCCACGCCTGCCCTAAGGCTATGTGAAAAACATGGATTTAGTCAAAGGCTGTATCCATGTTTTCCAGACATCCTTAGAGCTTTATCCAACTTCAGCAGCCCCAGAGTATCAAATACCGAACACTCGGGTTTGGATGAACTCGAAAACAAACCCGGTTCGCTCATCTCTATTTCTAACATCAATCTTTTCCATTATGTTGAATGCAAACAATGGCCGTTTGTGCATGCAATGAAGCAAACAGGTAGTCATTCGCCGCAGATGCAAAAAAATGAATATATCAATTTTTTTCCGCCCGTAGTTTTGCAATCAACAGCGATTGTTTTTAGTTGTTCACATACAGTCCTTAGTATTAAAATCAATGGAATTTTATTACAGGACACACCTAAACAGGGCAGCAGTATATATTAAGATAAAATAATGTTCCTATGGCTGATATTGCAGTGTCAGCCGTAGGAACATGCTAAACAACATCCATTGTTTTAGGCGCCAAATAATAGGCATTGTTCAAACAGCGTGTGAACATAGCCTAAGGGTGAATTCATATGCCACAGATTTTTTGAAGAAATTTGCCATATGCCAATAAAAATAAATATATATTTCTATTCATCTGAATGGGGGATTTTTAAGATAAATAAAACAGGACGTTAAATCTGTCATGTGTGAATTTACCCCAGCAGTAGTTCACTATTATTTTGTCTATTTCAGTCATATGAGAATGTATGAGTAACTAAGATCACTCCTGCGTTTTAAAAAAGGTTATTCAGCGAAAATCTTTTTTCTTTCAAATCAATTGGTTTCAGAAAGTTATATAGATTTGTAATTTACTTCTATTTTAAAATATCAAGTCTTCCTATACTTACTAGCTGCTGTATGTACTTCAGGAAGTTTTTTGTTTTTTTTCCAAGTCTGACACAGTGCTCTCTGCTGACATCTCTGTCCGAGACAGGAACTGTCCAGAGCAGGAAAGGTTTTCTATGGGGATTTACTGCTGCCCTGGACAGTTCCTGTCTTGGACAGAGATGTCAGCAGAGAGCACTGTGTCACACTGAAAATAAAACATTTCCTGCAGGACATACAGCAGCTGATAAGTACTGGAAGACTTGAGATTTGTAAATTGAAATAAATTACAAATCTATATAACTTTCTGAAACCAGTTGATTTGAAAGAAAAAGATTTTTGCTGGATAACCCCTTTAAGGAAAGTACGCTGTTTCTGGTCTGGAAAATTTGTGATGTAATGAACTCTTGGTAGAAGGTTCAAGTGAACATGTAACCTGATCTATATGACGCGCAGAACTGCGATCCCATCTAACTGTTTACCAAAGTATAATAATTGTTTATGCCTTACCTTTGTCCTTGTGAAAGTTAATAATTCATTGATGTACTTGTAATGCCTAATCTAAGCTTGGGCCTCTAGCAGAGGGGGAAATCTAATGAGCTGTTATATTGTAAAACATACCACTCATTCTGCAGGAACAAAAAATAATCTCCAGCTACCCCCATCACCCACAATGCTTCCAGTAATGGGGGTAGGTTCACAAATGCTCATCTAGTGTATTGTACTCTATTCATAATTCTACACATGATTATGTGCAACATCTGGCTGGCCACTGATATGTATAGCATAGAAGCAGACAATTCAATCTCATCAAAGGCCTTTTGCATATAGTACAGATCATGTGAAGCGGCAGCAGGAATTCCATACATGTGGGGCTCAGGTGACAGGAACAATACATATGGCATATACCGAAAATAAGAGCTACCCAGAAAGACCTAGCTTCATTTTGCAGGCTTTTTTTTTAAAGTAGGCTTGAAATATAAGCCCTTCTCAAAAAATAAGCCCTAGTTATAGTCAGCTGACCCGATCCCTAACAATAGGTTGCCCAACATCAGCCAATCAGTGCCAGACTTGATATGCTCCGCCCCCACCTGCCCAACACAAGCTGCAGGGGTGGCAGGAGGGGTATGGAGGAAAAACTACAGAGTGGCAGGGAGGTATACAGTATGGGGGGGGGTACTGCAAAGGGGGGTGTATACAGTATGGGAAAACAACTATACAGTACGGGGACTAAGTGCAGAGGGGGTATGTATACAGTATGGAGGAAGAACTACAGAGGGAAAGGGAGGAATGGGGGGCCTTACTGCAGAGGGGGAATGTATACAGTATGGAGGAAACAAGGACAGAGAGGGAGGTATACAGTATAGGGGGCCTTACTGCAGGGGGAGGATGTAGACAGTATGGGATAACTACAGAGAGGGGGAGGTTTAAAGTATTGGGACTACCTGCAGGGGGATGTATACAGTATGGATGAAGAAATACATAAGAAGGAGGGAGGTATACAGTATAGAGGCCTAACTACAGCAGAACTTACAGTATATGATCCTAACAACAGTGGGACATACAGTATACCATATATGTGTAGGGGCAACAGTGTAGGGGCATATTGTGTTTCTCTGAAGATAAGACCTACTCCGATAATAAGCCCTAGCCATGTTTTCAAAGAAAAAATAATAATATAAGACTCTGTTTTATTTTCTGAGAAATACAGTACTATAGCCAATGGAGCATGCCATAATAAACCTGTCATCACATAAGTAGGCAGAGTAAGGCACATGCACCATTGCAGGTTCCATATTATCACCTAATATCAGCCCTTACTAAAGTGCAGCTGTGTGCATGAAGCCTAAAAGCCCCTATTACAGCAAGTGGGTAAGTGCAGGGGAGGCCGCGAAGAGCTGCGCAGAGTTGCCTGGGTGATTGCTTGATCATCCGGGCAGCCCATAGAGGATAGCGGCGGTCTGCTGCCACCACTCCTATTCCACGGAGCGACAACAGCAGATCGCTGCTATCACGGTCATTTGCCTTTCAAGATGTTGAAAGACAAGCGACAGCAATGATCAGCCGATATCGTTCATGTCGGCTGATCGTTGCCTTCTATTACACTGGCCAATTATCAGAAGGCACAAGCAATCTTGTGGCTGTGCGCGCACAAATGATCTGTGTCTGGCTACTGAAATATTTTGCTATTGGCCACATGTCCCCTGTTGACACAGGAATATGTGTGGCTGATAGCGATAAAGCCCGCACAAAAGATGTGATTAGCCGAGGACTGGATGTCTTCCAGCTCCTTTTATGGATTACTGTCACTTTTACGCAGGACAATTATCGGTTGAAGAATAGTTTGTAGCAAAACTCCTTGCTGATAATCAGCCTGTGTAATAGGGCCTTAAAGTGTCATGCACAAAGCCATATATTACTCCATACAAGTTTGCATAGCAGTACAGCAGTGATCTGCATATGCCTCTCTGTATAATGACCTCTATCATTGCAACATACGGCAAGAGCTCTTTAGTCAAGTTCATACCAGTGTAGTGAATACAGTGGTGCCTTGGATTACGAGCATAGTTCGTTCCGGGACCGTGCTTGTAATCCAAATCCACTCTTAAACCAAAGCAAATTATCCCCTAAGAAATCATAGAAATGCAGACAATTGGTTCCACACCCCAAAAATAATTATTTATTATTCTGAATAACGTAAAACAGATGAAACAAACATTCAGAAACAGCTGAATATGTGATATTATAAGTTACTGTACAGTAATGGAGAGAACACAAGGTCTGACAGACACTGCAGGGAGCATGGAGGAATGAGCAGGGCAGATGTGGGCACATAAATGCAGCACTCTCTGTCTGGGGAGAGGTTACAGCTATGAAGAGATTACCTCCACAGTCCTGTCCCCTGATGTGAGCCCCAGCCTGAAGTGGATCTGCTATGAATTGGAAGGTGAGGGAAACTTCCTTGGTCATAGTACAGTACTGTAGACCCCGCTATGCAGACCATGCCCCTCCTCCACTCGCCCTCTTACCCAGTACAAGGAGCTCTTAAACCAAAGCAATGCTCTTAAACCAAGTCACAATTTTTAAAAACTGTGAGCTCTTAAACAAAAATGCTCTTAAACCAAGTTACTCTTAAACCAAGGTATCACTGTATATGGAAAAAGTAGAGAATGCATCCGCCTATTAGTGTGATCTTTTTTCTTCTGTTTTTCACTGTAATCGCAATGTTGTCTGTATGGATTGACCAGGACAGATCCAGGGACCAGTAGAACCAGCACTGTGATTTGAAATATGAAATGCATATTAAAATATTAAAATATATACTGCATACAAAAAATAGCATTAGTTCTAAAAATACCAGTTCATAAAGATACTATACAGTAGGTTGAGCACATGTATCATTTTGGAATTTCTGTAGACTGATTATAAGTGCAAATCTCCATATCTCCAAACCTCACCTCATGCATGGAAAGGGGCCACCTAAACTTTTGTACCTGCTAGAGGCATTGATGCAGGGCCAAAGAAAAGTCTGTAACACTGGCATAGGAAATTAAAAAAAAAACTGATCCTTAGACTCTGTTCACAAGTGCACTGTGGCCTCTGTTCTGTCCCATTATATTAAGTGCCAACTTGTTAATCCACAATATTGCATAGTCCTCAGACATCATGTACTCAGTGACCAGAAAACAAGTACAGTGGTACCTTGGTTTAAGAGTAACTTGGTTTAAGAGCGTTTTGGTTTAAGAGCTCACAGTTTTTCAAAATTGTGACTTGGTTTAAGAGCATTGCTTTGGTTTAAGAGCTCCCTGTACTGGGTGGGAGCGCGAGTGGAGGAGGGGCATGGTCTGCATAGCGGAGTCTACAGCACTGTACTCCGACCATGAAAGTCTCCCTCACCTTCCAAATCATAGCAGATCCACTTCAGGCTGGGGCTTGCATTAGAGGACAGGACGGTGGAGGTAATCTCTTCATAGCTGTAACCCCTCTCTCCCCGGACAGAGAGTGCTGCATGTATGTGCCCACATCTATCCTGCTCATTCCTTCATGCTCCCTGCTGTTTCTGAATGTTTCTGAATGTTTGTTTCATTTGTTTTTCATGTTATTCAGAATAATAAATAATTATTTTTGAGAGTGTGAAACCAATTGTCTGCATATCAATGATTTCTTATGAAAAAGTTTGCTTTGGTTTAAGAGTTGATTTGGATTACAAGCACGGTCCCGGAACGAATTATGCTCGTAATCCAAGGCACCACTGTATAAGAGTTCCCCCCAAAACACACCAATATAGTGCATGGTGTTTTTTCTGGGGTTTTTTAAGGCATTTTTGACTTTCAGTGTGTGTGTGACTTTGGGCGTTTTTCAGGTAGGCTTTTTTCCCCAAACATTGGCTTCAATGCTGAAGTCCATGTTTGGGTCAAAATGCTGACCCGAATTCACCTGCTCCAGAAAGCAAGGGGTTAAGTGACCCCATCCTTGCTGGAGCAGGTGGCAGACATGGCACACAGAGTTTTCTGTCCTGTGGGGGGGTTAATGCAGAACGCCAGTCTGATCCACAGGGGGTTAAAAGAACCCCCTGTGGATCACACTGTGCTTTGTTCCGGGAAAGGAGGGGGGGGGGATGAGTTAAAGGGGTTATTCAGCGCTACAAAAACATGGCCACTTTCCCCCTATTGTCTCCAGTTTGGGTGGGCTTTTAAAACTCAGTTCCATTGAAGTAAATGGAGCTTAATTGCAAACTGCACCTGAACTGGAGACAACAGTAGGGGGAAAGGTGGCCATGTTTTTGAAGCGCTGGATAACCCCTTTAACTTACCCACCGGTCTTCTTCTATCACCGGCTGCAGCAGGAACACTGGTATTATTAGGCTGGAGTACTACTAGGCTGCTGCTGTTTGGTTTAAACCTGGCTGGTTATGGAAATAGAGGAAACCCATTAAGTTTCTTTTAATTAATTACGAAAATAAATAATGAATTTAAGTTTCCCAGGACTGGATCCAGCTTCTGCCAGCACCTGGGGAGGAATAACATGGAGCAGCACAGGCTGATGAGCGGATTGCAGAGATAACGAAGATAACAATGCGCTTTGCTTTGTTGCTCATGGGGTCCAGTATATAGGGGCACTAAAAATGACTGTAAGGAACTACCCAGTTTGTCATCCCCTATGACAAGCTCTGCCTCCAGAATGTGTTAGTGCCATATAAACATTAGTTTCAAGGCTGTTACTAGGCTCTAATGTGCTGGTTGATCGCATACAGTATTATAAAAAATTATTTTTATGTGGCAATAATACAAGTAATGTAACCTAGCTATGAGGAGAAGGAAAGCTAAAGCTTAGGAAACCATCAATAACAACTAATAAAAGATAATGAACACATTGAGTGTGATGTTACACTGCGGCAATTACCTGCTGATGGTGAAGTGTCGGAGCTGACATTGTTTGGTCTCTTTGTGGAAGTGAAGCTTTTAATGTAATGAACATCAAGTGCTCTTTTTGCTCTTCTCAGCTGAGCCATGCCATATTTTTTGAAAAACACAAAACCTGAACATTCTCATTAAAAACTTCCATATTCAGAAAAGACCTGACGACTCAAACTACTTCATTAATTGCAGCCCGTGAACAATAGCCGTCACATTGCTGGATGTTTAAGGGAACCTGTCACTCGGGGCAGCCCCCCTGAAACAACCCCACCACTGGACAGGGCCCCGCATACATACCGGCTTCTGAAATCACTGCTCCTGCAGCAGTTACTTCCTATGGCCATCTGACTCATCTCCACTCATTTGCATATTTAGGGCACAGCTGAGCCGACGGCCAGATCTCCGCAGCGGGACTGGCGCCGGGAGCGGGACACACAGAAGCCGGTATGTATGCGGGGCCCTGGGCAGGGGTGGTATGGGTTTGGGAGGGGGCTGCCAGGTTTCCTTTTACTGTATTATTAGTAATTTATTGACAATATATGTTATATCGAAATGCTGCAGGAATACCGGCTGGCACACGTCAGTGTCAGTTTTTACTGTCAGGAAATCCTGATCAGGAGGCCTCAAATCTCATCAGGAAAGTATCAGGATTTCCTGACAGTAATCCGTTTTTTCTTTCAGGAAACCATCAGGAAAAGCCTTTAGGATTTCCTGATGAGAAGAAAAAAATAGGACATGATGTAGTTGTAGTTCTACAACTAGATGGTCACAGCTTGCAGAACTACAACTCCCATCATGCCCGGCTGACAGGTCATGATGGAAGTTGTACTTCTTCAGTCTGTGGCCACCCAGGTTGCAGGTCATGATGGGAGTTGTAATTCTGCAACCTGGATGGCCACAGGCTGCAGAAGTACAACTCCCATCATGCCCTTCCTACAGGTCATGATGGGAGTTTTAGTTTGAGAGGGGGGGGGAAACCTCAACTGTCCGGGCCTGATTTGGAGATCATCGGGGGGCGGTCGGCGCTGACGGTCCTGGAGGTGGTCGTCACAGAGGCCCTAGGCGCTGCTCCGACCGGGGGATGGGTCTGGCAAAGAGTCTGATGCAGTAAGCCCCCGGGGGATTTGGGAGCTATGGCGGCAGCGAGGATGAGGTCTGGGGGGGGGGGGGGGGCGATCGGGGCAGGTCCAGGTGCCACTCGCAGTGAAGTGCAGAGTGCTGGCTGCGGGCGGCCTGCTGGTGGTGAGTTCCTGGAGGGAGGGTTAAGAGCGGGCGGCGTGCAGGGCACAGTACAGTGCAGAGGTCCGAGAAGGGGTGTGGGCTTGGGGGATCGGGCGGCGGGCTGCTCTGAGGTCCGGGTGCCTCAGCGGAGGGGTGGCTCTTAATCATCCGGAATCACGGGCACTTTCCTGTTGTACATCAGAAAAATGCCCGCGATTCCGGCGCTCCCATAGACTTCTATGGGGGCGTCCGGGCCGGAATTCCGGACAAAAATAGGACATGTCCTATTTTTTCTGGAACTGACACCCTTCCGGAAAAATCCGGAAGGGTGTCCGTGACTAATTAAAGTCTCTGGGTCCGGAAATCCGTCCGGATTTCCTGATAGGAAATCCGGATGGTTTTCCGGACGTGTGAAGAGGGCCTAAGTGAAGGAGATGCTGTCAGAACTACATGCTGGTCAAGTATAAAGAGCTACTACTTCTATAATGATTTGAAATACAGTATAGTGCAAATGAAGACAGTGAACCAGTCACCAATGACTGTATGTACAGGCAGGCCTGTATTTAGAGTCCATGCTGCCCTAGGCACTTTGCATGCTGAGGCCCCCCCCCCCCCCCCCCGGGGACGTCTTAGTTTGGGGACCGCTTCTGTCCAATGTCCTACTGGGGCGCACCAGAGAAATGATACTTGAGGCCCACCAATAAAGAACCAGTGAGACACGACATGCTGACCCGCTCCTTTCCTGGATTCATCTGTATCTGTGACAAATCCCTCCATTTATACAGCTCACAGGGTATACTGGGAGTTGTAGTCTCTGAGAGGACAACCCTTTAATAAATCACTGTGTGCAGAGTCTCCTGGTGGCTGCAATCTGTGGGTGACAACCATCAGCCCTGAAGGTTCAGCAATAAATCTGTCTACAGCAGCAGTTATCAGAGGATTGTACTACTGTACTACAACTCCCAGCATATCCTGTGGGCTGCAGACTGTCAGTAAATGCTGGGAGTTGTAGTGCCTGAAGCTGTTGTAGTTGGGTCCTAGGTGCATTATACACTGGATGCTTTGTGGGAGATCAGAATACATAGATCTGTGGGGGCTCAGTGCAGGGAAGTGACCCCAGAACAGCACTGATAGGGGATAGGGGGAGATGTTTGTGTTCTATCCCCTATTAGTGATGTTCTGGGGTCACTCCCCTACACTGAGCCCCCACAGATCTATGTATGCTGATCTCCCACAAAGCATCCAGTGTATAATGCACCTAGGACCCAACTACAACAGCTGCAGGCACTACAACTCCCAGCATGTGCTGACAGTCTGCAGCCCTCAGGATATGCTGGGAGTTGTAGTGCCTGCAGCTGTTGTAGTTGGGTCCTAGTTTAAAAGTTTGTGCTAGTGTACTGTAGTGACCGCGGGGCTGTGTCAGTACACAACCACAAACCATATACTGACCCAGTTAGACACCAACGGTACACAGGCTCTGTACACTATAGAAGTGATTACAGTGCAGTTACTAATGACTCACAGGTGATGTCTTCTCCCATTGCTGTCGCTCACTTTTTGCGTTCTTCTCCATCTGGCGCAGCCATCATGAAGACTTCTCCGACCACAATTCATCTGCTGGCGGGCAGCTGGAGTGATGGGGAGCAGCTAGGGGTGGCAGGGGCAGGAGGGCAGCTGGGGTTGACTGGGGCAGGTGACTGAAGCAGCTAGGGTGATGGGGAGGGGGAGCAGCTGGGGGGGGGTGGCAGGGGGAGAATCTGGGGAGGCAGGGGTAACAGCTGTGGGGCAGAGGGAGCAGCTGAGGTGGCAGGGGGAGTAGATGGGGGGGCAGGAGGAGCAGCTGGGGTGAAAGGGGCAGGGGGAAAAGATGGTGCAAGGGGATCAGCTGGGGGGCAGAGGGATCAGCTGAGGTGACAGGGGGAGCAGCTGGGGTGGCAGAGGGAGATGATGGGGGGCAGGGGGAGCAGCTGGGGTGGCAGAGGGTGAAGATGGGGGGGGCAGGGGGAGCAGCTGCGGTGGCAGAGGGAGAAGATGGGGGGCAAGGGGAGCAGCTGGGGGCTAGGGGGCAGGGGAGAAGCTGTGGGGAACAGCTGGGGGGGCAGGGGAGAAGCTGGGGGAGCAGATTGGGACAGGGGGAGAAGCTGGGGGGCAGGGAGAGCAACTGGGGGGTGCAGGGGGAGGCTGGAGGGGCAGGGGAGAAGCTGGAGGGGCTGGGGGGAGCAGATGGGGGAAGGGGGAGAAGCTGGGGGGGCAGGGGAGAAGCTAGGAAGGCAGGGGGAGCAGATGGGGGCAGGGGGGAGGGCAGAGGGAGCAGATGGGGGAAGGGGGAGAAGCTGGGGGGGCAGGGGAAGCAGCTGGGGGGCAGCGGAGAAGCTGGAGAGGCAGGGGAGAAGCTGGGGGAGCAGATGGGGACAAGGGGAGAAGCTGGGGGGGGCAGGGAGGGCAACTGGGGGGAGCAGGGGGGAGGCTGGAGGGGCAGGGGAGAAGCTGGAGGGGCTGGGGAAGCAGATGGGGCAGGGGGAGAAGCTGGGAGGGCAGGGGAGAAGCTGGGGGGACAGGGGGAGCAGATGGGGCAGGGGAAGAAGTTGGGGGGGTAGGGGGAGCAGCTGGGGGGGCAGGGGAGCAGATGGGGGCAGGGGGAGAAGCTGGGGGAGGTAGGGGGAGCAGATGGGGGCAGGGGGAGAAGCTGGGGGGGCAGGGGAAGCAGCTGGGGGGGCAGGGGGAGCAGATGGGGCAGGGGGAGAAGCTGGGGGCAGGAAGAGCAGCTGGGGGGTGCAGGGAGAGAGGCTGGGGATAAGAGGGAGCAGCCGGGGAGCATCCGGAAGGCAGAGACAGGTTAGACAGGTCCCCCCCATGCAGCTTCGGGTCCGGGGGAGAAGCTGGTTCTGGCACAGACTGCCTCTATCTCAGGCCGGAAGCTCACAGCTGCAGCCCCGCGGTCCCGAACTTCTCTCCTGCTCGGCGCACATGACGTCATCGCGCCGAGCAGGAGAGGAGTTCGGGCACCGCGGGGCTGCAGGGGTGAGCTTCTGGCCTGAGATAGAGGCAGTCTGTGTCGGAAGCAGCTGCACCCCGGACCCGAAGCTGCACCCCAGCACCCGACCCCCCACCGCGGTCCGGTGCCTAGGCCGGCGGGGGGTAAAGATATTTTTTATTTTTATTAAAAAAATATTTTGTGCCGCCCCCCTAGGCACCTGGCCTGGGTGCTTAGTGGCAAATACGGCCCTGTGTACAGTTGTAAGTGCTTGGATGGGAATCATGATTATATGGGTGACTAAGTGGGGAACCTGATCAGCAGCTTATGAAGATGAGTTTTCAGGGCATGTATAAAGCTTTGACTAATAGGAACAAATGACTTTCTCAGGTAATGCAGTCCATAGAACTCATCAAGAAATGTGAAATAATGCAAGGGCACTCACCAATATGTGCTGTGTACTTTATTATTCAATCTTCTTAAGACAGGGTATAGCAGGCGGCGAGGACGCCGAACACCCTCGGCAGACAGCTGTTTCGCAGGGAAGGGAAGACAGGCTGCTTCCCGCGCATGCACAAACCCCCCGGGCCGCAACCGATCCTCCCAGAGGTCCCCCAAGACGTAAGTATAAAGTTTATCTTATACTTACGCCTTGAGGGACCTCCAGGAGGATCGGCGGCGGCCTGGGGGGGTGCGCGTCCTGTATAGAGCCCACAATGCAGTTATGAATATGCATAGTGGGCGGGACGGGAGGGGGCGGCTGGGCGGGCCGCGCCGATGCTCTCTGGCTCAGAGCAACGCCCTAAATGCTCTTATGCTAGTAATTTCCATAAGAGCATTTAACAATTTAACAAACAATGCGGGGGAGGACAAGGGTTAAAGTAGTGGCTTTGTACTACTAAGGTACACAGCTACTGACGCATATCAGCAGCTTCTCTGGGAAGAACCTGCTGATAGTGCCACTTTAAAGACAGAAGTGAGAGGTACAGATTATGGCGAATGTTAGCCTTAAAGCCTATTTCACTCAAACATAACTTTTAATATACGAACTGGAGAGAATGGAACGGCTGCACATCCCATCTATGGCTGATACTAATGCCGCTAGGCCTATATTAAAAATCAACACCAGAGTGTCTGTATATGAATTGATCAAGCCATATTGCCCCGTGTACCACCGAGCAGGTCCTCTGGTCCACACGGGTCCCTACGCTAACTCCACACCGTGTCGGTCAGCGGCAGCCAACCCCGCAAAGCGTGCACGTGCAGGGAAGGGAGGCCATGGAACGGCCCTGCAACCCCAATGTCACAGGACCAGACCCAAAAAGCCCCACCAAAACCCAGCCAGCACCACCGGTGGGGAAGGCTGCCCCCAAACGACACAAGTATGGATATGGTATTACACTTACCATTGCTGCTCTCACAGAATGGGGAAGACATAGGGTCCAGACATGTGAGCACAGGCATATCCTGCTAATTTTGGTCATGTGGGTCTTATAAAGGAGTGCTAGCTGTTCAGAGAGGGAGAACTGTAAAACACAAACTGGAGAGAATGGAACGGCTGCACATCCCATCTATGGCTGATACTAATGCCGCTAGGCCTATATTAAAAATCAACACCAGAGTGTCTGTATATGAATTGATCAAGCCATATTGCCCCGTGTACCACCGCGCAGGTCCTCTGGTCCACACGGGTCCCTACGCTAACTCCACACCGTGTCGGTCAGCGGCAGCCAACCCCGCAAAGCGTGCACGTGCAGGGAAGGGAGGCCATGGAACGGCCCTGCAACCCTAATGTCACAGGACCAGACCCAAAAAGCCCCACCAAAACCCAGCCAGCACCACCGGCGGGGAAGGCTGCCCCCAAACGACACAAGAATGGATATGGTATTACACTAACCATTGCTGCTCTCACAGAATGGGGAAGACATAGGGTCCAGACATGTGAGCACAGACATATCCTGCTAATTTTGGTCATGTGGGTCTTATAAAGGAGTGCTAGCTGTTCAGAGAGGGAGAACTGTAAAACACGAACTGGAGAGAATGGAACGGCTGCACATCCCATCTATGGCTGATACTAATGCCGCTAGGCCTATATTAAAAATCAACACCAGAGTGTCTGTATATGAATTGATCAAGCCATATTGCCCCGTGTACCACCGCGCAGGTCCTCTGGTCCACACGGGTCCCTACGCTAACTCCACACCGTGTCGGTCAGCGGCCGCCAACCCCGCAAAGCGTGCACGTGCAGGGAAGGGAGGCCATGGAACGGCCCTGCAACCCCAATGTCACAGGACCAGACCCAAAAAGCCCCACCAAAACCCAGCCAGCACCACCGGCGGGGAAGGCTGCCCCCAAACGACACAAGTATGGATATGGTATTACACTAACCATTGCTGCTCTCACAGAATGGGGAAGACATAGGGTCCAGACATGTGAGCACAGGCATATCCTGCTAATTTTGGTCATGTGGGTCTTATAAAGGAGTGCTAGCCGTTCAGAGAGGGAGAACTGTAAAACACGAACTGGAGAGAATGGAACGGCTGCACATCCCATCTATGGCTGATACTAATGCCGCTAGGCCTATATTAAAAATCAACACCAGAGTGTCTGTATATGAATTGATCAAGCCATATTGCCCCGTGTACCACCGCGCAGGTCCTCTGGTCCACACGGGTCCCTACGCTAACTCCACACCAGACACTCTGGTGTTGATTTTTAATATAGGCCTAGCGGCATTAGTGTCAGCCATAGATGGGATGTGCAGCGGTTCCATTCTCTCCAGTTCGTGTTTTGCAATTCTCCCTCTCTGAACAGCTAGCACTCCTTTATAAGACCCACATGACCAAAATTAGCAGGAGATGCCTGTGCTCACATGTCTGGACCCTATGTCTTCCCCATTCTGTGAGAGCAGCAATGGTAAGTGTAATACCATATCCATACTTGTGTCGTTTGGGGGCAGCCTTCCCCGCCGGTGGTGCTGGCTGGGTTTTGGTGGGGCTTTTTGGGTCTGGTCCTGTGACATTGGGGTTGCAGGGCCGTTCCATGGCCTCCCTTCCCTGTACGTGCACGCTTTGCGGGGTTGGCGGTCGCTGAGCGACACGGTGTGGAGTTAGCGTAGGGACCCGTGTGGACTAGAGGACCTGCGCGGTGGTACACGGGGCAATATGGCTTGATCAATTCATATACAGACACTCTGGTGTTGATTTTTAATATAGGCCTAGCGGCATTAGTGTCAGCCATAGATGGGATGTGCAGCGGTTCCATTCTCTCCAGTTCGTGTTTTGCAATTCTCCCTCTCTGAACAGCTAGCACTCCTTTATAAGACCCACATGACCAAAATTAGCAGGAGATGCCTGTGCTCACATGTCTGGACCCTATGTCTTCCCCATTCTGTGAGAGCAGCAATGGTAAGTGTAATACCATATCCATACTTGTGTCGTTTGGGGGCAGCCTTCCCCGCCGGTGGTGCTGGCTGGGTTTTGGTGGGGCTTTTTGGGTCTGGTCCTGTGACATTGGGGTTGCAGGGCCGTTCCATGGCCTCCGTTCCCTGTACGTGCACGCTTTGCGGGGTTGGCGGTCGCTGACTGACACGGTGTGGAGTTAGCGTAGGGACCCGTGTGGACCAGAGGACCTGCGCGGTGGTACACGGGGCAATATGGCTTGATCAATTCATATACAGACACTCTGGTGTTGATTTTTAATATAGGCCTAGCGGCATTAGTGTCAGCCATAGATGGGATGTGCAGCCGTTCCATTCTCTCCAGTTCGTGTATAACTTTTAATATGTTGCTTCCCTTGGTGAGACTAACAATTCATTCCATACTTGTTATTATCTAGTCAGTCTCCTTCTTCCAGTTCTCAGCTGCTGCTTTCTGCTGAAGACACAAAAACTGTGTGTGAGTTTTTCTGTCTCCCCCTTCTCCCCCTCCCTTCTGAGACATTTCATGTAGAAAAGTCTCTGGCAGGCTGTATCTTTGTAGCTTATTTGTATTGCTGAGAGGATTAATCTGAGGTCAAGTTGCTGATGAACTCACTGTGATTAATCCTCCTGGCATTACAAAAAAACAATAGTTTTGCTACAAAGTTGCAAATAGGGACTTGTTAACATGAGCCATCTTGGAAGGAAGGGGGGAGTAGGGGGAGACAGAGAGAAAAGCTTAAACACAGTTTTTTGTGTCTTCAGCAGAGAGCAGCGCAGTAGCTCAGAACTAGGGGAAGGAGACTGAATAGATAATAACAAAAGCCATGGAATGAATTGTTGGTCTCATCATTGGCAACAAAACATAAAAAGTGATGTTTGAGTAGTATAACCCTTTAAGCCGTGTAGCAGTCTGCAATCTGATGAGGCCAGGCACATTTAACTTAGAATGGCCAATTACTGGTCCAGGAAAGGTCCACATCATGCTCTTAGGGTTATACTTATTTCACTTTTTCCACTTTGCCTTATAATCCTCAGTTCACTTTTTGTTTAATCTTATGCACTTGTTTGTATTGTTCTTTCATATTTGAACAGTTAATTTCTTGTGTGCTAATCTTTTTAGGCATCATTAGAGCATCATTAGAGCACTTATATTTTTTTTAGAGCTGAACATGCTTGAGTCCAATTGTTCGGCATTTGAATACCTGTGCATCAAGAATTTGGATGTAGCCATAAGGAGTCAAGCGATAGACTGTATCCATGTTTTCCTGGACTCCCTAGGGCTGCATCCAACTTCTTCAGCCATTTATACATATTGTTTACTGATGTATTACAAAGCTGGTGGAATATATATATTACAATAATTTTTTTAATCTATTATCATCATGTTTATTTAAATATGAATGTCCTGGTAGGAGGATACTTTATTGGCTTCTTTTTTTGTATAGTAGTAATAACCTTAAAGGGGTAGTGCACCAAAACAATTTTTCTTTCAAATCAACTGCTGCCATGAAGTGCCAGAGATTTGTAATTTACTTCTATTAAAAAATCTCAAGCTTTCCAGTACTTATCAGCTGCTGTATGCCCAGCAGGAAGTGGTATTTTTCAAGTCTGGAGAGCAGGAGAAGTTTTCTATGGGGATTTGCTCCTTCTCTGGACAGTTCCTGACATGGACAGAGGAGGCAACAGAGAGCACTGTGTCAGACAGGAAAGAAAACACCACTTCCTGCTGGACACACAGTACTGAAAGGCTTGAGATTTTTTAATAGAAGTAAATTACAAATCTCTGGCACTTCATGGCAGCAGTTGATTTGAAAGAAATTTTTTTTTGGTGCACTACCCCTTTAAGGATAGCTTCACACATAAAGGATCCACAGCGGATTTTCCGATGCAAATTCGCAGAAATACGCTGCGGATCCCTTGTCATTTATTTTGAATGAGAAGACATACTCGCAGCGGGAGCGCATGTAAATGCCTGCTCCATGCTCTGGCTTGCTTTGCAGCGCACTGATTGGCTGAGCGGGACATCTGACGCCAGGAGCCCCCGAAGCAAGCCGTAGCAGGTACAGTATGCTACGGCAAGTGGGGGGGTTAACGGGCGGCATTTACATATGTATTTTTCAAGATAAATGACAAGAGATCCGCAGTGGAATTCGCTGCAAATTCGCAGCATAAAATCCGCTCTGGATCCATTACTTGTGAAGTTATCCTTAAGGGTAATTCCGTTAAAACATAACCTTTCATGTTGCAGCCCATGGTGAGACTAACAATGCATTCCCTACTTGTTATTATCTATTCAGTCTCCATCCCCCAGTTCTAATCCTGGTGCTTTGTGCTGAAGACACGGAAATCTGTGTCTGAGCTGTTCAATCGTCTCTGCTCTGAACTCCTCCCTCCCCCTTCTTCCTGGACGGCTCATGTAAACAAGTCCCTGGCAGACTGTTTCTGCAACTTTCTCGCAACTCTGTAATGCTTAGAGGGTTAATCTGAAGTTCAGTGGCTGATGAACTCTCTGTGAATAACAAGGCAGACACAGCTGGCCAGAGACTTGTTTACATGAGCCGTCTCAAAAGGGAGAGAAGGATAGAGACAAAAGCTCACACACAGGTATTTTGTGTCTTCGGTACAAAGCAGCAGCTGAGAACTGGGAGAAGGAGACTGAATAGATAATAACAAGCATGGAATAAACTGTTAGTCTCACCATGGGAAGCAACATATAAAAATTATGTTTGAGCCAAATACACATTTAATGGTTTTTTAACTGTTTTAAATTTTTTGGTGTCTTTTTTGTTATTTAATGAAATAAAGTATGTTATTTGTTTGATTCTTGGTGAGTGCACCATTAATCTTTGTGTCTGTTTTGTAGTACGACCTCTTCTTTTCAGACTGGCGGAGGAAGCATAATGGGGGTAAAAGTTTTTCTTTGCTTATTGTGTCCTATAATCCATGTGGACGGACGTGTGGACGGTAAGGCTTATCTAAACATTAAAGAAGTCCAGCTAAATGTTTTTATTAAAGTATTGTATTTCCCCCAAAAGTTATACAAATCTCCAATATACACTTATTACGGGAAATGCTTATAAAGTGCTTTTTTTCCCCTGCACTTACTACTGCATCAAGGCTTCACTTCCTGGATAAAATGGTGATGTCACGACCCGACTCCCAGAGCTGTGCGGGCTGTGGCTGCTGGAGAGGATGATGGCAGAGGGATGCTCAGTGTCCCTCCAGTGCCCTGTGTCCTTCACTGTCCCCCTGCCATCATCCTCTCCAGCAGCCACAGCCCGCACAGCTCTGGGAGTCGGGTCGTGACATCACCATTTTATCCAGGAAGTGAAGCCTTGATGCAGTAGTAAGTGCAGGGGGAAAAAGGCTCTTTATAAGCATTTCCCATAAGTATATATTGGGGATTTGTATAATTTTTGGGGGGCAATACAATACTTTAATTAAAAAAATTGCTGGACTTCTCCTTTAAGGACAATTAAGTTCATTTCTTCACAGCATCCTATAAGAGAAGACACTTTCTACAGAAAGTCATATAGTCATGGCTTTCAGGAAAATCACAGGCAGTTTCCCTTGCTTCAGTTGCTTTCACGGTCCCCACATCTTTAAATGGTAGAACATGCTGTCTAGAACATGCCAGTACCTACTAACTAACACAAAGGTGCTAAACCTTCAGCAAAACTACAATTCTCATCATGCCTGGACAGCTAAACTGATAATGGGAGGCAAATTTGAGTTATTCTGTATTCAGCGAATAGACATGAATAGTGCTCTCCACATCACTCGCAGGACATCTTGTGACTTTATTGGAGAACTGCAGGTAAAACCTAGGTCTATAAAGCCACACGGTGCAATACTGATAACGAATGGATCCAACCCATCACACTACATAGTGCCAACTGAAAGCAATAGCCCTTTACAATGAGCACTGATTTAATATTATGTATGGATGGAAATCTCTGAGCAGCAGCAAAATGGTTCAAAAGACACGTCCAGGGGCAGATTGCAAAAAAGTCAACATTTCTGCGCAAGCATGTAACTTATTGCAGGTGTGCACCCTGTACGCCTTGTTGTACACATTGTTATGTCTACACCAAATACATGTATTTTTCTTATGTTTTTTTGTTTCTTATTAATGGGAGGTGTTGACTTATAACTTATTTTTAATAACCTATTTTTTTTTAGTCCACTATTCATGTTTTGATTGCTCATATTCTGAATACTTCCCCCGGACTGAAGTATATCGCTATGTACCCACACAGTATTTAGGCTGCTTTTTAAGCTGTAAACAACTGGAAATAAATGCATAGGAATATAGTCTATTGATAACTGTAATGCTACGTTTACACTGAACGATTATCGGGTGAATTTTCGCAAAAACAATCGCATTGAGCGATAATCGTTCCATTTAAACACAGCAAACGATCAAGCGATGAGTGAAAAATCGTTCATTTTGATCTTTTAACATGTTCTTAAATCATCGTTTGTTGTTTGCTAAAAATTCGCAGATCGCTTCGTGTAAACAGTCTTTTAAAGATTCACCCTATATAAAAGATGGGCTTCAACAATCTTAAAAACAATCGCAATAATGATTTTTCTTACGAATTTTCTAACGATTTATTCGTCTAAATGCTGATCGTTATGAAAACCAAATCGTTGCTACAAAATCGTTAAACGATCGATTGGGCGAATAATCGCTTAGTGTAAACGTAGCATTAGAGTACATTTACACAGAAAGATTATCTGCCAAAGATTTGAAGCCAAAGCCAGAAACAGACTATAAACAGAGATCAGGTCATAAAGGAAAGTCTGAGATTACTCCTCTTTTTAACCTCTTAAGGACATAGGACGTACCGGTACGTCCTATGTCCTCATTAGCACTTCAAAGCGGGGCCGCGCGGCGGCCCCGCTTTGAAGTGCCGCGATCCCGGGTGCCGCGTGTAGCCCGGGACCGCCGCTATTAGCGGGCACGGTCCGATCGCCGTGCCCGCTAATTAGCTAATCGGAGGCAGCTGTCAAAGTTGACAGCTGCCTCCGATTACCGGAGGCAACGTTTCCCTGGTGTCTAGTGGGGGAGATCGCTCCTCCGGGACCTTGTCCCGGAGGAGCGATCTCCGTTACTGATGCCGGCCGGGGACGCGTCCAAGATGGCGCCGTCCTCGGCTCGGCACTCGTTTGTTTCCGGCTGCAGCAGCCGAAAGCAAACGAGTGCCGATCTCATGGATCTCTGCAGCATATCTATGCTGCAGAGATCTCTATGAGAGATCAAAGTGTATATACTAGAAGTCCCCCAGGGGGGCTTCTAGTATATGTGTAAAAAAAAAAAATAAAGTGTTGTTTATAGTAAAAATCCCCCTCCCCTAATAAAAGTCTGAATCACCCCCCTTTCCCCAGGTTTTAAATAAAAGTAAACAAATAAATAAATAAATAAACATGTTTGGTATCGCCGCGTGCGTAATCGCCCGAACTATTAATTAATCACATTCCTGATCTCGTACGGTAAACGGCGTCAGCGCAAAAAAATCCCAAAGTGCAAAATTGCGCATTTTTGGTCGCATCAAATCCAGAAAAAATGTAATAAAAAGCGATCAAAGAGTCGTATATGCGCAATCAAGGTACCGATAGAAAGATCACATCATGGCGCAAAAAATGACACCTCGCACAGCCCCATAGACCAAAGGATAAAAGCGCTATAAGCCTGGGAATGGAGCGATTTTAAGGAATGTATATTGGTTAACAACGGTTTGAATTTTTTACAGGCCATCAGATACAATATAAGTTATACATGTTACATATCGTTTTAATCGTAACGACTTGAGGAACATGCATAACAAGTCAGTTTTACCCCAGGGCGAATGGCGTAAAAACACATTTCCCCCAAATAAAAGAAATGCGTTTTTTTTTTCAATTTCACCACACTTTGAATTTTTTTCTGGTTTCGCAGTGTACTTTATGCAAAAATTCAGCCTGTAATTGCAAAGTACAATTAGTGACGCAAGAAATAAGGGGTCATGTGGGTTTCTAGGTGGAAAAATGCAAGTGCTATGACCTTTTAAACACAAGGAGGAAAAACCGAAAACGTAAAAACGAAAATGGGCCATGTCCTTAAAGGGTTAAGTCAATTCCTGGCTTTGGCTTCAAATCTTTGACAGATAATCTGTCAGATAATCTTTCTGTGTAAGGCTGTGTAAGATCCGTTTTTTGACGCACAAATGCATCCGTTTTTTGAAAAAAACGGATGAAAAAAACGGATTGCAAAAACACAGTGTGAACCTAGCCTAAATGGACCCTTAGTATTTTGCAATGTATTAGGCCCCAGGCTGCCAGGGGCTGCAAATTGTGTGAATCTTCCCTTTACATAACTACCTAGCTACCAGCTCCTGCTGAAGATGCCATGGGCATAGCTCTTGAGCCTTTTGTAACCACATTATGTAACTATGTATTTAATTGCCTCCAGTTCAGAAAAACATGGCTGCCACACTTGACGACTTGTGTGTGGTATTGCTAACTCACTAAAATTGAGCTGAATTACCAGGAGCAACACATGTAAAGGTGTGGGGGTATTTCTGAAAAAATCCCTTTACCCCTTAAAGGGAACCAATCAGCCCAATTGGGCTGACATGGTTACCAGGAGCCAGGGCCGGCTCCAGCTTTTTGTGGGCCCTTGGGCGACAGAGCCTCGGCGGGCCCCTTTGAGGAGCAAATCATGGAGAGACAGGCGAGGAAAGATTTGCAGCAGAAGAAACATGCGGCTGCTGCATATCTTTCTCCTCCTGTATCTCCTGATCTCTGCAGTACTCAGGACTCTGGAGGAGTCAGACACAGTGACAGGAATATATATATATATATATATATATATCATGCTGGTGCTGCTAGTTCTCTAGTATACAGCTCCTTGTGTGTGTGTGTGTGTGTGTGTGTGTGTGTGTGTATATACATACACACACACAGAGCAGGAGCTGTATACTAGAGAACTAGCAGCACCAGCATTATATATATATATATATATATATATATATTTATATATATTTATTTATAATATGAACATGGTGAGACCTCTAGTTCTCCTATATACAGGCCCTGCAGTGATATACAGTGTGTGTATATATATATATATATATATATATATATATATATATATATATATACACACACACACACTGTATATCACTGCAGGGCCTGAATATAGGAGAACTAGAGGTCTCACCATGTTCATATGATAGATACATAGATAGATAGATACATAGATAGATAGATAGATAGATAGATACAGATATCTAGTTGTTTTGTGTATAGAGGTCCTGCTGTAATATATCTATATCTATTACAGCAGGATATATATATATATATATATATATATATATCCTGCTGTAATAGATACAGATATATTACAGCAGCAGGACCTCTATACACAAAACAAGTAGAAGAACCAGCACATACAGGACACTTAGTTTGCAGAGCCTACCTGCTGCCCTCTATCAGGTCATGTGTCTGATCACATGACCCGTGACATCATCAAAGGTCCTTCAGACTCAAAGGTCCTCTTTCCTACTCGGCTGTAGGGAAGATTTGTGATGGAAGACAGGTGCTCGGGGGCCCCAGTATGGATCGGCGGGCCCCTAACTGTCACATGCGGCCTCTAGGGGCCCAGTCCCCTTTGTTACTACACTTTTTTTTCTTTTTTACTAACAAAAAAAATGTAGTAACAAACGGGAGTGGGCCCCTAGAGGAGCTGGGGGCCCCGGCATTTGCCCTACTTAGCCGGGTGCTGACGCCGGCCCTGCCAGGAGCGCTGTATAAAGCTCCTGCAGCAGCCGTGGCATGTATCGGCTGCGGCTGCAGCAGGAGCTTTATACCAGAGACAAAAGAGTTTTATTCTCCAGGCGTGTGACAGGCAGCAGCAGGGAAGTAGTCATCTGGGTGGCTCCCCGCCCGTGTCTAGTCAACGTGCTCTGCCTGTCAGCGCACTTGGAGGGGATGATTGACAGGCAGAGAGGTCATCCTGATGCAAATATTGGTGTCTGAGATTACTCAGATGGTCGAGGCAGTTTAACCTCCTAAATGCCAAGGTCACAATTAAACATAGCAAAAGAGCTATTTGATGGAAAGCTCCTTCTGTCTGCCCATTGGCACCCCACAATGAAACAGTAACGTGAAAATGGGTTACTATGGCACACAGGGCCTATCTGCCATTTCTGTATGTTAGGTCAGTGTGGGGATAAAAATGTATTTTAAAATTTTGAAATTTTCTACTGAGAGGAATTATGCAAAACATGTGTGACCTTTTAGAAATTAGCATATGATAAATGTGGCTAAAAACTATCTACACGTAAACCACACCACTGTTATACAAATGAGGTGAAGAGGGAATTAAAGTGGTTGTCCAGCAACAATCTTTTTTCTTTCAAATCAACTGGTGTCAGAAAGTTATATAGATTTGTAATTATATAACTTTCTGACACCAGTTGATTTGAAAGAAAAAGATTTTCGCTGGACAACCCCTTTAAAATATTAAGAAAAATGAAGTTTGTGCAAAAATTTGCAACTTTCCTTGTTAGAAAACTGGCATACAAGCCTTGATTAGTGTCAGCTTTTATCCAAAACTAGAAAAAAAAACACTTACTTGCAAAAACATCACCAACCATGTCCTCAGGCTGTGTATGGTATTACAAATTAGCTTCATTCTTCAATGGATGGATGACCCCTTCAGTATTGTATAGGGCCACCAACCATAGCAATGGGTCGTCATTTTAAAGTATAGGTGCTGCTGCGGGATAAATCCATAAACTAAAATTATGAACAATAGTTCATCACTACAGGCAGCTAAAATGGCTCTGAAAGAATAAACTAAAAGCTGATATACTAAAAAAAAACTTGCAGCATATCCTAGAGAGAAATCTAAAGTTTTGATGGCCCAGTAGAATTGCATTAGGAGTCTATCTCCTTAGCAGGGACTTCTCCTGGCTCGTTCTAATGATTGGTCGGGGTCTAAACACTTAAGATACAAGAATGTATTTAGGGAGAAGCTGAATAAAACAAAATCTATCTTCAGTAATGTTTATCCCAATCTTAATGTTTCCAAATATTTCACAGCCGCACAATGTGTAAAAAGTAAACATTTTCTTTTTCACTCCAAATCATTCCAAAAACCTGTGAATAATTAATGGTGTCTTAATACTCACTGCACCCCTTGAAAGGTGTAGTTTCCACCAGGGCTGTGGAGTCAGAGTCGTGGAGTCGGAGCTAGTTCTGGCTGGCGTCTAAAAAATTTAGAATTGAAGTTTTGCTCTTCAATATATTTAATGAGCAACATTCTAATAGGACACTGGCCCTACTAGATGAGGGTGGTCGGGGAAAAGTAGTCAGTCACTATTTGGCAGTATGTTTCTGAGCTGGAATCCATTGTGTGGGGGAAGATCTGTGCTGTTCTCTTCCTGGATGCTGGATGACTGTATATGAGCAGCAGTGTAATATGGAGATATCCTGTGTAATATAGAGGTGCCCTCTCTATATCACTATGGCTGACCCCTCTATATCACTGTGTGTGACCCCCTCTACATCACTACGTGTTAGCCCTCTATATCACAGGGATCTGGCATTGTTAGCAGTGTATCTTTGTGTATGATGAATATTAGTTAGAAATATAGAAGACTGTCAGCAGGAAAAGCCACCTGCTCCATCTAGTCTAGTTGTGAGTAGTTCAGGACATGGAGGCTGGAGACTGGCTGCATCCACTGAACACAGGAGAAGCTGCTTTATATCTTTCCTCATTCCCTCAGAAGTCGCCCTAGGATTATGTAGGACATTAGGGAGAAGCTGCTGAGCCAGTGTGATAAATAACTCCCCTGGTATATGGCCATTTATGAAGGAGCAGGAGTCGGGAGTCGGTCCTGATAAAATTCAGGATTCAGAGTAGGATTCGGAGCTGCGGCTTACTGACTCCACAGCGCTGGTTTCCACAATAGTGTCCTTTTAGGGGTGTCTTTTTGGTAAGGTACTCCAGAGCCTCTGTCAACCTGTAAAAAAAAGCCAAATAAAAAGTAGGCTTCAAAATTCACTTTATGTCTGGGGCTTGTGGTGGCATTAAGTTGCGCAATATGTCAACATATGGGATTTTTCTAAAAATTACAGGATCATGGCAAAAAAGAATATATTGCATTTATCTGTCTATAATTGCTGTGTTCAAAAGATAATGGATTAAAATGGATAATATCTAAAAAAAAAAAAAAAAAGCAATTAAAGCAAATGTTCTATCAAGTACCCCAGTGCTCCGAGCTGGGCCACGGTTAAAGAACGGCAATGATTGCGAGAATCAGTCAGTGTTTCAAAATAAGAAATGAGCCACTGGGGTCTCAGCGCTGTCAATGATCAGCGAATTAAAAAAAAAAAAAAAATCAATATCCCTAATGGTACATTCGCTTTAAAGTGTCACTGTCGTTATAACTTTCAAATTCTAAACCAACAGTAGATGTGATATAAAGCAAGTTTGCAATTTACATTCATTATTTTTCTTTATAGTTATCATAGAAAACAGGGCACTTTCTGTATTTCCCAGGCCATCTGAGCGCTCACAGAGAGAAGGCAGTCATGTGATTGATGGACACATTGAGCCGTGACTCTCTGTACTGGCTGGAATTCCTGTGTTAAGTCTGTTTTTACAACCAGCAAGACTAAAAATCTCCCTTCAGGAGACTGGACCTGGATTTCTGGTAAGTTCAGCTTTGTTTTACAGCCTGATAACAACAAAAAATAAATTACAAACTTGCTTTATATCACATATACTGTTAATTTAGATTTCAAAAGTTATAATGAGAGGTACACTTTAAGGTTTTCACTCTTCTCAAACGCTTTGCTTTTATTTCTGTGAATCACCTAAAGAGGTAAAAGAAAACTTTAAAACAACAAAGGTTTAAATCACCTCCCTTTTCCATCTTATAAATAAAACATGTAAAAATAATAAAATAAACATATTTATCGTAGCGTGTGCAATTGTCTAGGACTGGGCTAATTTTCACTTGCATTTTTTTACCTACAGACCCACATTTATTTTATTTTTTTACCTACAGACCCCTTTATTTTTTGCAGCACTAATTGTACTTGCAATGACTGGCTTAATTTTTCCATAAAATATGCTGTAAAAACAGAAAAAAATGTTTTTGCCCTATGGTGATCCCGATACTATAAAAAGGATACAAAAAGGTGACGTTCAGCGCAAAAATGGATTCCCCAATATTTCTTACTGACAATAGTGATGTAACATTGCGGGTAATCAAAATAGGTATAAATCAAAATAGGTATAATGTTAAATGATGCTAAATGAATGTTGCCTATATACGGAGTATAAGTGATACACATAGATAGTGATGAGTTGATGGATTCTGTTACCTGTTAGTAGACGGTGGTTGTTCTTATTTGTAGTGCTATCCGTAATGCCGATTGTATATGCCGTTGTTGCGGGATCCACTCCTTTAGAGACGCTTTTCTTCGATATGGATTCAGAATGAAGATGATATGTAGCTCCCGCTAGAGGCGCCCCGGCCGGTGGTGCTACTCCGCAGTGAACTATGCTAACAGTTCAGTTCAAATTTTCCCGGGAGGTTCAGTGACGTCACTCTTGCTACGGGTGCCTGGTGGGGACAGAAATAATCAACGCGTTTCGGCAACAGTTCCGGTTGCCCTCGTCAGGATAAAATATATTATGATATAATCCTGACGAGGGCAACCGGAACTGTTGCCGAAACGCGTTGATTATTTCTGTCCCCACCAAGCACCCGTAGCAAGAGTGACGTCACTGACCCTCCCGGGAAAATTTTAACTGAACTGTTAGCGTAGTTCACTGCGGAGTAGCGCCACAGGCCAGGGAGCCTCTAGCGGGAGCTACATCTCATCTTCATTCTGAATCCATATTGAAGAAAAGCGTCTCTAAAGGAGTGGATCCCGCAACAACGGCATATACAATCGGCATTACGGATAGCACTACAAATAAGAACAACCACCGTCTACTAACAGGTAACAGAATCCATCAACTCATCACTATCTATGTGTATCACTTATACTCCGTATGTAGGCAACATTCATTTAGCATCATTTAACATTATACCTATTTTGATTTACCGGTATACCCGCAATGTTACATCACTATTGTCAGTAGGAAATATTGGGGAATCCATTTTTGCGCTGAACGTCACCTTTTTGTATCCTCTTTATATTATCACACTGTAGTGAACCTACGGGTGTTCACTTTGGACGTTTAGCAGCATTCCAGTGAAGCGCTAGTGAGGGGTTGGTGTAACTGGTCACAACCTCATTACATTTTTGATTCCGATACTAGACGACCACCAATGGGAGGAAATAGCCATTTAAAAGCAGCTGTCAGCTTTGATGGCTGCATCTAAGGGTCCATCTACACAGAATGATTATCTGACAGATTTTCTGCCACAGATTTGAAGCCAAAGCCAGGAAACAGACTATAAACAGGGAACAAGTCAAAAAGGAAAGCCTGAGATTTCTCCTCTTTTCAAACTCATTCCTGGTTTTGGCTTCAAATCTTTGGCAGATAATCTTTCTGTGTAAATGGACCCTTAATAGCTAATTGGCCAGGCACAGCGTTTGGCCCGTGCCTACTAACTGCCGTGGTCCCCGGCTGTTGATAGCAGCCGGGAACGCAGCTGTTCAGAGCAGGGTCACCGCCGACCCCTCTCTGAGCCCCCCTTCCCGACCCAGGACATTCAATTACATTATTAATTACATTTTATCTAACAAAAATTTAAGTGATCAATATGTCCTATATTCAGAACCATGGTACTAATAAAAAAAGAAATGTTTTACTGTTAAAAATTTTAAAACATTAGAAAAACTATACAAACATGCATATCGCTGTATTCAGACTGATTTATAGAATAAAGATAACATGTCAGTTTTACCATAAAGTGCATTACATAAACACAGAAACCTCCCACAATTCACTAAATTGCTTTTTTTTTTTCAATTTCACCCCATAAATAATATTTTGGGGGTTTCGTCATTCATTTTATGGTAGATTGAAAGGCGCCATTACAAAGTATTTGTTCCTGAAAAAAAGAAGCCCTCACATGGCCCTGTAGATAGAAACATAAAAGGGTTATGGCTCTTAGAAAGCGAGGAGGAAGAAACTAAAACACAAAATGAATATTGGCCTAGTCCTTAAAGTGTCACTGTCATTTGTAAAAACTTTTGACGTGTCAGAGACATGTCAAAAGTTTTAATTGGTTTGGATCCAAGTGTTCAGACCTGTACCGATCAGGAGAATGAGTCCACTTTTGTGGACTACATTGCAGTGCGTTGGCTCCAGCTCGTTCTCCCAATCAGTACAGGTCTGAACACTAAGATCCCGAAACTTTTGACTGTGCGGGCTGTGGCTGCTGGAGAGGATGATGGCAGAGTAAGGGTACTATTCCACCAACAGATCTGACGACAGATTATCTGCCAAAGATTTGAAGCCAAACCCAGGAGTGGATTTGAAAAGAGGAGAAATCCAGTCTTTCCTTTATGACCTGTTCTCTGTTTATAGTCTGTTCCTGGGTTTGGCTTTAAATCTTTGGCAGATAATCTGTTGTCAGATCTGTTGGTGTAATAGTACTCTAATGCTCAGTGTCCCTCCAGTGCCCTGTGTCCCTCAGAGTCCCCCTGCCATCATCCTCTCCAGCAGCCACAGCCCGCACAGCTCTGGGAGTCGGGTCGTGACATCACCATGTTATCCAGGAAGTGAAGCCTTGATGCAGTAGTAAGTGCAGGGAAAAAGCACTTTATAAGCATTTCCTGTTATAAGTGTATATTGGGGATTTGTATAACTTTTGGGTGGCAATACAAAACTATTGTAAAAAGTTTCGCCGGACTTCTCCTTTAATTACCCTATGCATGACAGAATCTCGGCATACAGATGTTGCAAATTTCTGAGCAAGTCCACTTTTGTGGCAAAAGTTGAAAAAAAAAGTTGTTAAAAAAAAGTCAAGGCTGTGGCCTGACACATGTACTAGAATACATATCAGAAAATCGGTGTGAATTATAGAAGTCTATACCAGCTATCAGCATGGACAGCCAAAAGTACACCAATGAGATTTATTGCGTTGTCTCAGGCCCCGTTCCCACTGAGTAAAACTAGCGGAATTCCGCGCCGGAATTGTCCGCCGCGGAATGCCGTTAGCCTCCCGCTCATAATGGGACTCTATGGGAGGCGCGCGCTCCTGCCCTGTCCGCGCTGAAGAATGAACATGTTCCTCCCATAGACTCCCATTATGAGCGGGAGACTAACGGCATTCCGCGGCGGACAATTCCGCTAGTTTTGTTCAGTGTGAACGGGGCCTTACAGTAAGATTCTCTTTGTTGCCTATAGCAGCCAATGACAGCTCAGCTTTAATTTTACAAGAGCAATGACAAATGAAAGCTGAGGTCTAATTGGTTGCTATAGGTAACAAATATCTCTTCACACCAGTTTCATAAATCTCCCCAATGTATTATCTCAATACATTTGGGGCACCTTACTCTGTTATTTTTATTTAGACAAAATATAAAATTCCCATTTTGTGTTATAACAATTTATTTTAAATATATTTAATTAAGATTTTCAGAAATATAACAATACAGATACTTTGGTGAAGAACAATACATAGCACAGAGCTTAGGTTCTCATTAGATGTAATACATTATTTTCAAATCAGAGTGTTGTCTTTGTAAATAAGTATATACCTGTAAGGGAAAAGTGTGAGGGACATGATAAAAATATATATTTTTTTAAATTTGGCAAATAAAAGTCTTATTTAGCTCAAACTTTTTAGGCTTTTAGTTGATTTGTATTGCATCTGAGCATGCTCACTGGTAGCGATGAATCACAGCAACTCCCCAGTGGTGTGGCGGCTGCGATGACTCCAAGTTCCTCCCTGCTGACGTTAGCGATACATCATCACAGCTCTTTGGTTGTGGTGGCAATGGTGGTAGCCACCCATCTCAGGAGCAGTCTGCTGGTCTTGAGGAATGACGTCTTGCAGATGGTCACCACCCATCCATCTCACGAGTAGTGATGATCCAGGCACAAATCTTGCAGAAGCTGGGTCACCCAGGTCAGCAACTGAACAGTGGTGGCAGCCCACAAGAGCTTCTCGGTGACTGTGTTAATCCAGTTCAGTAGATTGTTGGTGATGGTAAAGATCCAGCTCACTACATGTGGTAATCTAGTGGTGTCTATGTGGGTGCTGTTGGAGATCAGGTCACTCGTGGTGGAGATCCAGGACAGTATTTTAACGGTGGTAGTGATCCTGATCAGCAGGTTACTGTTCATAATAATACAGCTTGACAGGTGGCTGATGGTGGACATCCAGCTGAGCAAGCCTATGATGAAAGTTTCCCTGCTCTGCAGGTTCCAGGTGGTGGAGATACAGCTGATCAAGTCACTTTTGTTGGTCTTCCAGCTGAGCAGGTATCTGATGGTAGTGTGCTGACTCTGCACATAGCTTGAGGTGGTGTTCAGAATCTGTGTTTGGTGACTATGACTGCTGCTTGTGTCAGAGATTAACAAATGTACTTTCCTCCAGCAAACTGGTCTACTCTAATCCAAAAGAGCCCGACTTCTCATCCAGTTTATTGCCGTCACTGCTGAATGCATCCCAGTCTCTTTTCCTGGTCAACAGCTTCTCTTTGCCTCCAGGGCTATGCAGCGCCATTTTCGGGTCTGGCCCCATCACCTCCTTCTTGACACAATAAATGGGTCTGATGTGGGTTACTGTAGGCAGAAAGAAGGATTAAAGGACAACTCCCATGAAAAACTTTTTCCCAGTAATTGACGCACATTACAAAGTTATATAACTATGTAATGTGCGTCAATCACCTATCTGCCCCCCTTCCCTGTCTTTTCCCCCCTCCACCCCCACCAGGAAGTGTAGGAAACTCACACATACCTAATTACTTTCATCACCAGTTTCTTTTCTCAGCTCCTTCTTGTGACGATGAGTCATTAGCAGGAGGGTGGTCTAGCTCCTGTTACACCAGCCTCCCCATCCCCTGCCTTGTCAGGTGACTCAGCTTGCTCAGCTCCCATTGGCTGAGCAACTGCAAGCCATCTGAGTCATGTCACTTGCTTATCTTCCCTCATAACAGACTCCCGACACATAGGCAGCCCCCCCTCCCCTCATACTCTCTCCTGCTGCTGAGTGAACTCAGTGAGTGAATGAGTCATGTCACTAGGGAAGATAAGCAAGTGACATGGACTCAGATGGCTTGCAGTTGCTCAGCCAATGGGAGCTGAGCAAGCTGAGTCACCTGACAAGGCAGGGGAGGGGGAGGCTAGTGTAACAGGAGCTAGAGCAGCCCTCCTGCTGATGACTCATCGTCACAAGAAGGAGCTGAGAGAAGAGCTTGATGACGACAGTAATTAGGTATGTATGAGTTTCCTTCACTTCCTGCTGGGGGGTGGAGGGGGGAAAAGACAGGGAAGGGAGGCAGATAGGTGATTGAAGCATATTACAGAGTTATATAACTTTGTAATGTGCTTCAATTACTGGGAAAAAGTTTCTCATGGGAGTTGTCCTTTAAGATAAGAAGTCTGATGACAGGAAGGGGACCTGCAGACACCTGATGAAGTCAACAGATCTCACCTCACCTTACAAATCTTACCTGACCTTAATACATATTAGAAAGTGCAATCCCCAAAACCGCACCAAGCTCAACAACTTTAGGTACAGCTACACACCCCACAGTAATCAAGTAAGAACTGTTAAACCACAAAGATCACCACCCTGTGTGGGGGAACCAGACCCTAAAACCCTGGCTTCTCAGCAGTCCAACCACAATAATAAAATGTCCACCAGGACTAGCTCAGCCACAACCACCCAAATTTCCACAGCAGACTCATTTGAAGGGAGGACCACACTGCAGCGTTATCAGTAGGAACCAAAGATGCTAATACAGCGACTATGGAGGAGGAAAGAGTGTAATCACATGACATGAGATCACTGTACTGCTCTATTGTCTGGGAAACATCAGCAGAGTACCGTGAGCTGCAAGTGCCAGAAGGCATAGCCACAGTCTGGAAAGGGTTGCTTTGGATTTGGGACACTTCTGGTCTTTTGCAGGGACAGCAGCTGTACATCTATATGAACATTTCTCCTTGTACACACTTTTTGTAAAGTATCATTTAGTCACTACAACTTTTCTACCCTGGAATCATATGGTTTAGTCACCTTTTCTGAAAGTTACTATGCCCCTCAAACATATGGGGCTTATATGATTCCCTGGAGCAGTGTATAAAGCTCCTGCAGCAGCTGCGGCAAATATCGGCATGGACACGGGTGGGAAAGTAGTCATCTGAGCAGCTCCCCGCCCGTGTCTAGTCACCGCACTCTGCCTGTCAGTGCACTCTGCGGGAATGATTGACAGGCAGAGAGGTCCGTTACTGGCCTCTCTGCCTGTCAATCATCCTGCCGAGCGCGCTGACACTCAGAGCGCGGTGACTAGACAGGGCGGGGAGCCACCAAGATGACTACTTCCCCGCCTGTGTCTGTCACGAGCCGGGGGAATAAAAGTCCTTTTTCCCCTGTATAAAGCTCCTGATGCAGCCTTGGCTGACATTTGCCGCGGCTCCTGCAGGAGCTTTATACAGTGCTCCAGGGAACCATATGAGCCCAATTGGGCTCTCCGCCGTGCTCAGTGTCCTGCTTTGAGTGAATGAGAGGGCGCGTGCACGTCCGCTTCCTCCCCTTTCCGCTCAAAGAAATGACATGTCACTTTCTTGAGTGGAGAGCGACAGCAGCAGAGGAGCGCACGTCCTCTCATTCACTCAAAGCAGGACACTTGCTCAGTGTGAACAGGGCCTTTGGGTGGAAAGCAGCTTCGTGGCAGAAAATTCTGCTGTATGAACAACGTAGTGGAGCAGATTCTGCTTCAAATTCCTCGCCTATTCCTCAGTGTGCATTTACTCTAAGTATCACCAATCAAAACTTTTGACATGTCTCCATGACATGTCAAAAGTTTATTAAAACAACAGGTTCACTTTACCCCCTTAACCTGTTTAAGACATATGCCACACCCGTACGGCATACGTCCGGAGTTCAGAGGGAGGGCGCGCCGCAACCCTGCTCTGAACTGCTGCGATCCTGACTGCTATCCGCAGCACAGGACCGCGGCTATAAGTAGGAGTGGCCAATCGCCCCTCCCGTTAATTAACACTGTTAGATGCAGCTGTCAACTATGACAGCTGCATCTAACAATGTTATTTGCAGCCCATCCCTGGTGTCTAGTGGCGGGATCCGATGCGATCGCTGACGGGGGATCCCTTGGTCTTACGACGAATGACGCTGATCCCGGCTTGGTATTCTATTGTAATGGTCTGCAGCAGACCATAGCAATAGAGCAAAGATCTCATGGATTGGTGCTGTTTTATACAGCTACACTGATGTCTATGAGAGATCAGTGCAGTTGTATTAGAAGTCCCCCAGGGTTAAAAAAAAAAAAAGTGTCTTTATTCAATTTATAAATAAAAATAAATAAATCAAACAAGCATGTTTAGTATCACCGTGTGCGTAATTGGGCGAACTATTAATTTATCACATTCCTGATTTCGCACGGTAAACGGCATGAGCGCAAAGACCAGCCAAAGTGCAAAAATTGCGCATTTCTGGTCACATCAAATCCAGAAACATTGTAATAAAAAAAGCGATCAAAAAGTCGCATATAAGCAATCAAGGTACCGATAGGAAGAACACATCATGGCGCAAAAAAATGACACCTCAATCAGCCTTATAGACCAAAGGATAAATTAGTTATAAGGCTGGGAATAGTGCAATTTTAAGGACGTTTTTTTCTGTAGAAGGTTTTATTTTTTTAAAAGCCATCAAATAATATAAAAGATATGCAAGTTGCATACCGTTTTAATCGTTCCGACTTGAGGAACATATATAACATGTCAGTTTTTCTATAGGACAAATGGTGTAAAAATTAAAAAACCCCAAAGAAAAAGAATTGTGTTCCCCCCCCCCCCCCCCCAATTTCACTGCGCATATAATTTGTTTCTGGTTTCGCAGCATATTTTATGCCAAAATTAAGTCTGCCATTTGCAATCAGTGATGCAAAAAATAAGGGCTCATGTGGGTTTCTAGGTGAAAAAATGCTATGCTATAAAAGTGCTATGGCCTTTTAAACACAAGGAGGAAAAAATGAAAACGCAAAAACGAAAATTGGCTCCGTCCTTTAGAGGTTAAAGTGTCACTGTCATCACTTTTTTTCAGAAATCAATAGTACAGGCGATTTTAAGAAACATTGTAATTGCGTTTATTAGCCGAAAAATTTATTTTTATCATGAAAAAGCAGTTTGAAGCTCTCCCCCTGAATTCATTGTTCTCTATGGAGAGGGGAGGGGTGGAGGGATATGAGGCACCAAAACAGGACAACAAAGAGTTAATTTACAGCTACATCCCCAGGCTCTCTCCTCTGAGGTCAGCACTGACCTCTCTGACCTCTGAATAGCAGCTTTCATGCAGCTCAAGCTGTGTAATCCTTTGTTATCTGCTGGAGACTAATCTCCCTCCTCGCCCCTCCCCTCTCCATAGGTTACACAGGCCTCGACTGATGTAAAAGAGTCGAAATTTCCTAATAATGAGCAGTGAATGGGACAGAGGAGGGAGAGGGGGACCTGGGGAAAGTCTTTTTGAATGCAGATAATGGCATATTTGCCTAATAGACCCAATTACAATGTTATCCATGTTCCTCAAGTCAGTTCGATTACAATGATATGTAACTTGCATAATATTTATTTTATTTGACAGCTTTTAAAAATTAAAACCTTTAAAAAAAATAATATTAAATGTCCCTTAAAATTGCTATCGGTACCTTGCTTGCGTATATGTGACTTTTTGATCACTCTTTTCCATTTTCTCTGGATTTAATGCATCCAAAAATGTGCCATTTTGCACATACCATCACAGGGGGAATCCAGCCACTAGACCACCACAGAAGGGCTATTGAGGACTTTTAAATGCTGCAGCTGCATTTAACGGAGAATGTAATCCGTTTGAGTTTTAACCCCTTAGGGACCAAGCCTATTTGAGCCTTAATGACCAGGCTCATTTTTCAAAATCTGACCTGTCTCACTTTATGCGCTTATAGCTCAGTGATGCTTTAACATATGCTAGCAATTCTGAGATTGTTTTTTTTGTAACATATGGCACTTTATATTGGGGGCAAAATTTGGTCACTATCTTTTGTGTTTTTTGTGAAAAACATTAAAATATCATGAAAAATTAGAAAAATTTGCACTTTACAAACTTTGAAATTCTCTGCTTCTAAAAAAAAGAAAGTAGTATCACATAAATTAGTTACCAGGTCACATTATCAATATGTCCTCTTTATTCTGGCATAATTTCGTAAACATATTTTACTTTTCTTGGGTGTTACGGGGCTTAGAAATGTATCAGCAAATTATCAATTTTTCATGAAATTTCCAAAACTAATTATTTTAGGGACCAGTTCTTTTTTTAAGTGTGTTTAGGAGGCTTGTATACTTGAAACCCCCATAAATGACCCCATTTTGGAAACTACACACACTAAGGAATTAATCTAGGTGTATAATGAGCATTTTAACCCTACAGGGGCTGGAGGAAAGTATTCATAATTAGGCCGGAAAAAATGGAAAATAGAAATTTTCAAATAATATGTTTGTTCAGATTAAATTATCTCATTTTCACAAGCAACAGGAGAGAAAAAGCACCCCAAAATTTGTAACACAGGTTCTCCTGAGTATAATGGTACCCCATATGGGGGCGTAAACCACTGTATGGGCACACAGCAGGGCTCGGAAGGAAGGGAGCGCCAATTAGCATTTTCAGTGCAGATTTTGCTGTAGAAGTTTCTGAGCACCGGGTGCGTTTGCAGAGCACCTGTAGTGTCAGCAGAGTGAAACCCCCCATAAGTCACCCCATTTTGGAAAGTGCACCCCTCAAAGAATACATTTGGTGTGCGGTGAGCATTTTGACCCCACAGGTATTAGAGGAAAGTATTCAAAATTAGACAGTAAAAATGAAAAAGTTGAATTTTTCCAATAATATGTTTGTTTAGTTTGAAATTTCTCAACTTCACAAGGAAAGGGAGAGAAAACGCACCCCGAAATCTGTAACGCAGGTTCTCCTGAGTACAACGGTACCACATATGTGAGCATAAACCACTGTATGGGCACACAGCGGGGCTCAGAAGGGAAGGAGCGCCAATTAGCATTTCAGTGCATATTTTGATGAACAAGTCTCCGAGCGCCAGGTGCGTTTGCAGAGCCCCTGTAGTGTCAGCAGAAGAGAAACCCCCCAAAAGTCACCCCATTTTGGAAAGTGCACCCCTCAAAGAAGTCATCTTGGGGTGCAGTGAGCATTTTGACCCCACAGGTATTAGAGGAAAGTATTCAAAATTAGACAGTAAAAATGAAAAACTCGAACTCAATAATATGTTTGTTTAGTTTGAAATTTCTCAACTTCACAAGGAAAGGGAGAGAAAGCGCACCCCAAAATCTGTAACGCAGGTTCTCCTGAGTACAACGGTACCCCATATGTGGGCATAAACCACTGTATGGGCACACAGCAGGGCTCAGAACGGAAGGAGCGCCAATGTGCAGATTTTTCTGAAGAAGTGCAGATTTTTCTGAAGTGCAGATTTTTCTGAAGAAGTTTCCGAGCGCCGGGTGCGTTTGCAGAGCCCCTGTAGTGTCCGCAGAAGAGAAACCCCCCAAAAGTCACCCCATTTTAAAAAGGGCACCCCTCAAAGAAGTCATCTTGGGGTGCAGTGAGCATTTTGACCCCACAGGTATTAGAGGAAAGGATTCAAAATTAGAAAGTAAAAATGAAAAAAAAAATACTTTTTTCAATAATATGTTTGTTTAGTTTGAAATTTCTCAATTTCACGAGAAACAGGAGAGAAAATGCACAGGAAAATTTGTAAACAGGTTCTCCTGAGTACCACGGTACCTCATGTGTGGGCATAAACCACTGTATGGGCACGCAGCAGGGCTCAGAAGGGAAGGAGCGTCATTTTGCTGGTGCAAAACTGCAGCTAGTATCGGTTATTAGAATAGCGCAGTTGCTAAAAAATTTTTTTTTAAATGAGATTACAGGTAATCTGGGGTGGTGACGGGCAACATGGAAGTGTTTACTTGCTATCTGGGGTGGTGACGGGCAATCTGGGGTGGTACGAGCAGTCTGTGGCAATCTGGGGTGTTTATGGGCAATCTGGGGGTGTTTACTGGCTATCTGGGTTGGTTACGGGCAATCTGGGGTGGTTACGGGCAATCTGGGGGTGTTTACTGGATATCTAGGGGTGTTTACTGGCTATCTAGGGGTGTTTAGTGGCTATCTAGAGTGGTAAAGGACAATCTGGGGGTGTTTACCGACTATCTAGGGGTGTTTACTGGCTCTATGGGGTGGTAACGGACAATCTGGGGGTGTTTACTGCCTATATGGGGTGGTAACAGACAATCTAGGGGCGTTTACTGGCTATCTGAGTTGGTGATGGGCAATCTGGGGGGGGGTCACAGGCAATCTGGGGTGGGTATGGGCAATCTGGGGTGGTTAGGGGCAATCTGGGGTGGTTAGGGGCAATCTGGGGTGGTTAGGGGCAATCTGTAGTGGTTATGGGGGGCCTGTGACAATCTGGGGTGGTTACAGGCAATCTGGGGTTGTTTACTGGCTATCTGGGATGGTTACGGGTAATCTGAGCGGTTACAGGTAAACTGGAGTGGTTATGAATAATCTGGGGTGGTTACAGGTAATTTGGGGTGGTTACAGGTAATGCTGAGTGGTTACAGGTAATGCGGAGTGGTTACAGGTAAAGCGGGGTGGTTACAGGTAAAGCGGGGTGGTTACAGGTAATGCAGAGTGGTTACAGGTAATCTGGAGTGGTTACAGGTAATGCGGGGTGGTTACAGGTAATCCGGGGTGGTTACAGGTAATCTGGGGTGGTTACAGGTATAGTATATACCGCTGATCACTTGTACCAGGACCACATCGGCTAGTCCATGATCATTGCCCCATGCTCTCCGCCACCTCTGGTAGTGGAGAGAATGAGAGTTTGATCTTTTTTTAAGGGTACAAACACACTTGCTGTATCGGCAGCGAGTTTCTGGCTGCATATTCGCAGCAAGACTCGCTGAGGATCCCGGCCATCTGTACTCAATGGCAGACAAACTGTTTACTTGCTATCTGGGGTGGTGACGGGCAATCTGGGGTGGTACGAGCAGTCTGTGGCAATCTGGGGTGTTTATGGGCAATCTGGGGGTGTTTACTGGCTATCTGGGTTGGTTAGGGGCAATCTGGGGTGGTTACGGGCAATCTGGGGGTGTTTACTGGCTATCTGGGGGTGTTTACTGGCTATCTGGGGGTGTTTACTGGCTATCTAGAGTGGTAAAGGACAATCTGGGGGTGTTTACCGACTATCTAGGGGTGTTTACTGGCTCTATGGGGTGGTAACGGACAATCTGGGGGCGTTTACTGGCTATCTGAGTTGGTGACGGGCAATCTGGGGGGGGGTCACAGGCAAACTGGGGTGGTGATGGTCAATCTGGGGGAGGAGTGACAGGCAATCTGGGGTGGGTATGGGCAATCTGGGGTGGTTAGGGGCAATCTGTAGTGGTTATGGGTGGCCTGTGACAATCTGGGGTGGTTACAGGCAATCTGGGGGTGTTTACTGGCTATCTGGGAGGGTTACGGATAATCTGAGCGGTTACAGGTAAACTGGAGTGGTTATGAATAATCTGGGGTGGTTACAGGTAATCTGGGGTGGTTACAGGTAATGTGGAGTGGTTACAGGTAATGCGGAGTGGTTACAGGTAATCTGGGGTGGTTACAGGTAGTGCGGGGTGGTTACAGGTAATCCGGGGAGACTACAGGTAATGTGGGGTGGTTACAGATAATCTGGGGTGGTTACAGGTAATCTGGGGTGGTTATAGGTAATGCAAGGTGGTTACAGGTAATCTGGGGTGGTTACAGGTAATGCGGAGTGGTTACAGGTAATGCGGGGTGGTTACAGGTAATGCGGGGTGGTTACAGGTAATCTGGGGTGGTTACAGGTAATGCGGAGTGGTTACAGGTAATCTGGGGTGGTTACAGGTAATCTGGGGTGGTTACAGGTAATGCGAGGTGGTTACAAGTAATCTGGGGCACTTGACATTTTATCCCGTCACCAATGATTTTTTGTGACAGGGGACAAAAAGTGCCGGCAGCATTTGGAACAAGTGATCAGTGGTATATAGTATATACCGCTGATCACTTGTACCAGGACCACATCGGCTAGTCCCTGATCATTGCCCCATGCTCTCCGCCACCTCTGGTAGTGGAGAGAATGAGAGTTTGATCTTTTTTTAAGGGTACAAACACACTTGCTGTATCGGCAGCGAGTTTCTGGCTGCATATTCGCAGCGAGACTCGCTGAGGATCCCGGCCATCTGTACTCAATGGCAGACAAACTCGCAACTCAGCCAATCAGTGCTGCGGTGGGGCAGCGCACTGATTGGCTGAGCGGGACGTGCCGGGAATCAGCGAAGGACCAGGTGATGTATAGTTGGGACCAGGTGATGTATAGTCTCCGGCGGCCGGGGGGTTAACGGGTCGGCCTTTGGACAAACTCGCAGCAGGGATTAACATCCCTGATGCGAGTTTGTCTGCCATTGAGTACACAGGGCCGGGATCCTCAGCGAGTCTCGCTGCAAATACGCAGCGGGAAACTCGCTGCCGATGCGGCAAGTGTGTTTGTACCCTAAGGAATTAATCACTATGAACACTAAGGTTATTCCAGGGGGGACAGGGGGGGGGACATTCATCTCCTCTCACTGTGGATTAACGGTGAGAGGAGATGAAAGCATGCAATGCCCGTTACCGGTGGCCGCCGTTATACTGGTAATAACGGCAATCGTCGGTGCGGGGACTGGCCGGGACTGAGCCCACATTCTGTCCCAACTTCTCAGCGACCTCCGGTAACTGAGAGGAGGGGGCTGCGGGATTGTGTTTGGTGCATTTTTTTTTTACTTTTTTACACTAGTGCACATTACTGTACACTAGTGTAAGACTTTGATCATATTATACAATGCACTGTACTGCTTCTGCAGTACAGTGTATTGTATCATGTGACCATCCTGCTGACAGGCAGTAGCACAGCCACCCCTGTCAGCAGGATGGCTTATCCATGGTAAGCCCGGGGTCCTTCATTAGGCTCCGGAATTACCATGGAGATGTTGGGGACCGGACGGCGCCGCAGGACCTCCGATCACGTAAGTGGACCTGCGGCGCCGTCCGCTACACACCGGAACCCGTTAGATGCCGCTGTCATGCTTTGACAGCGGCATTTAATGGGTTAAACTGTCCGGAGCGGAGAATCCTCATACTGACAGCTGATCCCCTGCACTGCCGCCGCCGGGCGGCAATTCATTCCGATGCGTACGCCGTTAAAAGGCGTACGCATCGGAATAAAGTGGCCGCCGTGAAAAGGCAGCACGGTGGTCACTAAGGGGTTAAAGTGTCACTGTCGTGAAATTTTTTTTCCAGGTGATTTTAAGAAACTTTGTAATTGGGTTTATTAGCCGAAAAATGCATTTTTATCATGAAAAAGCAGTTTGAAGCTCTCCCCCCTGTCTTCATTGTTCTCCAAGGAGAGAGCTAAATAGAAGACCAAGACAACATAGAGTTAATCTACAAATACCTCACCCTCTATCTCCTCTGACAGTCACCACTGACCTCTCTGAGCTCTGATCATAGAGTTCACCCAGCTCTGTGCCTGTAATCCTCTGTTATCTGCTTTCTGCTGTCGGCTAACTCCCTCCTCCCCTCTCTATAGGAACAGACTGGGTACGTCTGATGCAACAAGTCACAATTTCCTGATTTTTTGCAGTGAATGGAAAAGAGGAAGGAGGGGGAAAAGGCTTTTTAAATGCAGATAATGGCATATTTGGCTAATAAACCCAATTAAAAAGTTTCTTAAAATCGCCTGGACTATTGATTTTTGCAAAAAAAAAAAATATGACAGTGACCCTTTAACCCCTTAACCCCTAGACGACCCTGGACGAAGGGTAAGTCATGGAAGTCTGTCCCCAGACGACCCATGACGTAACTCTACGTCCTGGGTGTTTCTCCCGCTATGAAGCGCGCTCCGGAGCGGAGCGCGCTTCATAGGAGGTGGGGGCCGGCTGCAGTGAGCAGCCGGGACCTCACCGGTAATGACACGCTGCAGCAATCGCGCTGCCGCGTGTCATTAACCCCTTAAACGCTGTGATCGTGGCGCGACCGCGGCGTTTAAGTGTAAGTGACAGGGGGAGTCCCCTGTGACTTACTGATCGGGACCCCCGCAGTGTGACTGCGGGGGTCCCGATAGTTGAAACGGACCGCCAGAGGTCTCTCACCTGCCTCCGTGCGGTCCGATCGGCGATCTGCTACACTGAGCCTGCACAGGCAGGCTCAATGAGCAGAGCGCCGATAACACTGATCAGTGTTATGCCTATGGCATAGCAATGATTAGTGAAGAAATCAAACTAGTGTATGTAAAAGTCCCCCAAAGGGACTTCAAATGTGTAAAAAAAAAAAAAAGTTCAAAACACTATTACACTACCCCAAAACCCCTCCCCCAATAAAAGTTGAAATAACCCCCCCAATCCTATTATATATATAAAACATATAAAAATAAATAAATAGATAAACATATAATATACCGTAGCGTGCGTAATTGTCCGATCTATTAAAATATAACAAGCGTCATTGTGATCGGGGAACGGCGTACACGAAAAGAGGGAAAAAAGTGCGCAGATTACCGATTTTATGTTGCATTATATATTTTAAAAAATCAATAAAAAGTGATCAAAACGTCCGATCTTCACAAATATGGTATTAATAAAAACTAGAGATCATGGCGGAAAAAATGACATCTCATACAGCCCCGTAGGTGAAAAAATAAAACCGTTATAAGCGTCACAATAGGCCCATTTTATTAATATTTAATTGCCAAAAAAAAGGATTTCATAAAAAAAATACATATATAACATTAGAGAATCTGTGTAACCTGCATCTGGCTGTGTTCGGACTGACCTATAGAATAATAGTATTATGTCGCTATTACCATGTTGTGTATTACGTAGACACAGGAACCCCCCAAACGTTACCATATTGCATTCTTTTTTACGATTTCACCTATTTATATCTTCATAAATAATATATTTGGAATTCCATCATACATGTTATGGTAAAATGAATGACGCCATTACAAAGTACAACTATTCCTGTAACAAACAAGCACTTACATGGCTTGTAGATAGAAAACTGAGAGTGCTAGAGCTCTTAGAAGGGGAGGAGGGAAAAACGAAAACACTAAGATCAAAATTTGTGCGGTCCACTGGGTCATTTTGGGCCTGGTCCTCAAAGGGTTAAGGATGGAGCCCAAAATGGCCTCAACCCCTTAGCGACCCATGACGTATCTGATACGTCATGACGCCGCGGGGGGTGTTCAGAGCGGGGTCCCGCCGGGACCCTGCTCTGAACGGCGCTGATCCCGGCTGACACGTGCAGCCGGGCAGTGCCTCTGTTAGTCGGCGCGGGTCCCGTTGCCGCGCCGGCTAATTAAGCACTTCAATGCAGCTGTCAAACCTGACAGCTGCATTGAAGTGCTTTATGCACAACATCCCTGGTGTCTAGTGGGTCGGATCTCCCCCCGCGATGCGATCGCGGGGGGGAGATCCGTTCTTCTGGCCGTGCCGGGCCTCAGCGTCGGAATGACGCTGATCCCGGCTCGGCAATAGATTGCTATGGCCTGCAGCAGGCCATAGCAATCTATGACCGATCTCATGGATCTTTGCTGTGTATATACACAGCATTGATCTCTATGAGAGATCAGTGCTATGTATATACAAGCCCCCAGGGGGGCTTCTAGTCCATGTAAAAAAAAAAGTAAAAAAGTGTTTTTATTAATAAAAAATCCCCTCCCCTAATAAAAGTCCAAATCACCCCCCTTTTCCCATTTTATAAATATAAATTAATAAATAAATAAATTAATAAACATATTTAGTATCGCCGCGCGCGTAATCGCCCGAACTATTAATTAATCACATTCCTGATCTCGCACGGTAAACGGCATCAGCGCAAAAAAATTCCAAAGTGCAAAATTGCGCATTTTTGGTCGCATCAAATCCAGAAAAAATGTAATAAAAAGCGATCAAAAAGTCGTATATGCGCAATCAAGGTACCGGTAGAAAGAACACATCATGGCGCAAAAACTGACACCTCACACAGCCCCATAGATCAAAGGATAAAAGCACTATAAGCCTGGGAATGGAGCGATTTTAAGTGACATATATTTGTTAACAATGGTTTGAATTTTTTACAGGCCATCCGATACAATATAAGTTATACATGTTATATATCATAGTAATCGTAACGACTTGAGGAACATGCATAACAAGTCAGTTTTACCATAGGGCGAACGGCGTAAATGCAAAACTCCCCGAAATCAAAACAAATTTGTTTGTTTTTTTCAATTTGACAGCGCAAATGATTTTTTTCCGGTTTCACAACATATTTTATGGAAAAATTATGCCTGTAATTGCAAAGTACAATTGGTTTCGCAAAAAATAAGCACTCATATAAGTCTCTAGGTGAAAAAATGCAAGCGCTATGGACTTTTAAACATAAAATGGAAAAAGCAAAAGCGCAAAAACGAAAATTGGCTTGGACCTTAAGGGGTTAAGGAACGGACCAAATTTTATGAATATGACCTGTGTCATTTTATCCATTAATAACTTTGTGATGCTTTTACCTATCCGGCTGATTCTGAGATTGTTTTCTCGTGACATGTTGTACTTTATATTTCTGGTAAATTGGAGTCGATACTCATAATGAATCTTTATGAAAAAAACAAAATAACGTGAAAAATTGCATTTTTCTAACTTTGAAATTTTCTCCTTGCATGCAAAATAGTTGTGCCACATAAATTAGATATTAAATAGCATTAGCAATATGTCTACTTTATGTTGGCAGCATTTATTAAACTTGCCTTCACTTTTATAAGACAATAGAGAGCCTTAAAGGACAACTCCGGCGGGACCCCCCCCAAAAAAAAAACACAGACACACACAGACACCATACTCACCATCCCTCCGGTGACGATCGCCACTCCATTCGCCCGCCGTCCGCCTCACCGTCACTTGCGTCCGCCGTCCAGCGATGTCTCCTTCTTCCGGGTCCATGAGAGAGAAAAGGCTGCCAGCGCGCTTGCGCACCGGCAGCCTTTTCATTGGCTGGAGCGCATCACATGGCTTCCAGCAAGCTCAGCCAATCAGGGCTGAGCAAGCTGGAAGCCATGTGATGCGCTCCAGCCAATGAAAAGGCTGCTGGTGCGCATGTGCACCAGCAGCCTTTTCTCTCCCATTCACTCTTAATGAAGACGCCGAGGAGGAAGAAGACCCAGACTGCGCCTGTGCAGAATAGCCTCGAACTCCGGCTAACAGGCTATTCGAGGCTATTCTGCACAGGCGCAGTACCGCCCGGAATGGAAGCGGCTGCACTGCGCATGTGCGGCGGCGGCGGCGTCCGGCATCAGAATGTCACAGCCACTCTGCCATTTGAATCACGCCCAGAGGGGCGTGATTACAGCGGAAGAACGCCCAGGGGACCGTGACTACCTGCTAGCCGCACACCGCCCAGATGACTACCTCAGGTAATTAGCATACAGGGCGCCAGTTTTATAAAGTTACTTTGCGGCTTACACGGGGAAGGCACGGAGGCTATGGAAACACGTGTGGCAAGTGTGCTGTGTGCTCTAACAGCACATTTCAAAAGCTCTATATGCTTTTTTCCAGTGATTGGTTCCCTTTAAAGTTTAGCAGCATTTTTCCACATTTCCCCAAGAATTCCAAAATCAGATTTTTCAAGGGACCTGTTCACGTTTGAAGTGGATTTGAGGGGGCTGTATATTATGAAGCCCCACAAAGCACCCCATTTCAGAAACTGCACCCCCCAAACTTTTCAAAATCAATGCCAGAAAATGTTTAAAGCTTAACTGTCATATTTTTTTTTATTGCAGAAATCGGTAGTATAAGCGATTTTAAGAAACTTTGTAATAGGTTTTATCAGCCAAAAAAAGCCTCCTTCTGTACTGAAGAAGCAATCTCCCAGCCTCCCCCCGACTTCTTATCTGTGCATTATCAGGCAAACACGTCTTCATTACAGAGAAGCCAGTGAAGACGGGCTCTGCTCTCTCCATTGTAAGCCTATGAAGGAGGGAGGGGCTGAGGGAGATTAGGGAGCAGGAAGAGGTGACATGAAGGTCAGCTGTTGGTAGACTCTCTGGGCCCCTAAACCGCAGGATTCTGGGGTCAGAAAGGTCAGTGCTTATCTATGAACTTACTGAGAGAAGATTGCAGGGTGTTGTGCTTTGCAAGACTGCTCCGTGCTCAGTCACTTCAAACAGCCCCTCCCCTATCCATAGCCACATAATGGAGACAGAAATCCTGCTGCTTCTGAAGTCTGGGGGGAGGCTGGGAGATTGCTTTTTCAGTCCAGAAGGAAACTCTTTTGGTTTATAAAACCTATTACAGAGTTTCTTAAAATCGCTTGAACTGTTGATATTTAATGTTTTCAAAAAAATGGCCCTGGAATGACAGTTACGCTTTAAACCCTTTAAGTGAGTCACAGAAATAAAAGCTAAGTGTGTGAGAAAATTGAAAATTTCAATTTTCTTTGCAGAAATTATATTGTGATCCAATATCTTTCATAATAGAAAACCTATTTCCAGAGAAATACACAACAATTTTTATTGCCCCATGTCTGCAGTTTATAGAAATATACGATATGTGGCCCTATTGAGCTATTTGACTCAACCACAAGCCTCAGATGTAAAGGAGCGCCTAGTGAATTTTGAAGCCTCCATTATAATCGGCCAATTTTTAAAGTACCACTTCTGGTTGGCAGAGGCTCTGGGGTGCCAAAACCTAACAATCACCCCTAAAGAGACACCATTTAGGAAAATCCACCCCTCGAGGAATGTAACAAGGGGTATAGTGAGCATATGGACCCCACTGGTGACAGACACAAATGTGGAACAATGTGCCATGAAAATTAAAAATTAAATTTTTTACACTAAAATGTTGGTGTGACTTTTAATTTTTGATGTTCACAGGGGTTAAAAGAAAAAATAAACCACTAATTATGTATAGCAATTTCCCCCGATTACAGGAGTACCCCACATGTAGACACAAAATGCAAAGCCGGCGCACGGAAAGCCTCCAAAGGGAAGGAGCGCAATTTGGATTTTGGAAGCTGGATTTGGCCAGAATGGAGGACAAAGGGTTCGCAGATCCCCCCCTGCTGCCAAAACATTGTAAACCCCCCACAAGTGACCCCAACGAACTCAGGAATCTGTGGCTCATGTGTCAGAGACTGGGGTCCAGGTGGGGTCACTTGAGGGGGCTTCCTGGGGACTAGTCCTGGGGCGGCACTTTGGGGGCTTATCATCACTAAATGATGACAATGAGAAAGGAAGAAGGAACGAGGGATCTTCCTCTTCTCTTCACACACACCGGATTTGCAGCGAAATCCGCTGTGAATCCAGTGTCAGTACATCCCTATGAGAATACATACACGCATCGGGATTAACATCCCGCTGCCTGTAAGTCAGTGTGCTGCCCCGCCACAGCCACTGATTGAGTGGGCAGGACGTCATGCCGAAAACCCCCGAAGCAAAACGAAGCGGGGAGGAGGTGATGCATGCTCCAGCCAGCGGGGAGTTAACTTACATACACGCAGTGGGATGTCATTCCTGCTGCATATATGTATTCTCATAGAAATGCACTGACACTGGAAATCCGCTGTGGATCCAGTGAGTGTGAATGCATCCTTTAGAGGGGAGTGTAAGTGTTATGCTTTTACACGTGTAAGTGTTTTATGTACTGTTTTTACATTTTATTTGTGTGTGTGTTTTTGACTGTATTTCACTTGGGGGGCACACCGGGGTGGGGGGAGAGCGGAGAGGGTGGCAGGAGTAAATTTATTTACAATGGAAGTCACAACTTCAGGAACATAGATAGGTGACAATACCCTATGAGAGAAGGGGTGCCAAACTTGTTGCCCTTCAGCTGTTAAAAAACTACAATTCCCATCAACGCTTTACCTGTCCAGGCAGGATGAGAGCTGTACTGAAGGGCTGCAGTTTGCCACCTCTGAATATATATATATATATATATATATATATATATATATATATATATTCAGAGGTGGCAAACTGCAGCCCTTCAGTACAGCTCTCATCCTGCCTGTATGTATATATATATATATATATATATATATATATATTTACACTCTGGAGCACAGCAGCACCCATCAGCTTCCCTCCTTCGATATAACGGTGCGCACAAAATCTAAACCCGCGATGTTTCCGCTGTTTATGGACCTTCTCCATTACTAGCCTAGTAACCAAACACATTGAACCTGTTTTGCTGTAAAACTACAGCTCCCAGCATGCCCTGCTTGTGGAACCAGTGTGCGGCATCCGTTACACCGCAGTACGAGCCACCCCGCCGCCCCTCTATGGCCGGTCTCCCACCTCACCCTCACGAGCCGTATTACTCCGGCTTTCCCGCCAGCTGAGCGACCGTCATGACGTCACTTCCTGTGCGGGGGCCGCCGGGAAGCCGAGTCGCCCGCCCTCTCCCCACAGCCATCCGCAGACGCTAGGAGGAGGCCGCGGACAGCCAGTCTGACTAGTGCCGGTAAGTATAGGGATAGCGATCCTCGGGGAAGCTTCCGCTGGTTACGGTAGTCGCTCCCCTCTCACCAGACGAGCCGGAGCCAAAACCGCAGCGTGTGAGGGGGAGATTTTAATGCGCGTTTTGATGACGTAATAACGACTGGCGCCGACATTATCGAAGTTGGAGCGGTCGGACGTACTGAGTGACTGGTTATTAAAGGCTTCATGTCACTGACCTAAGCGGCGTGTGGTGGGGATGGAAGAAACGTACGTGAGAGGTGAGCCGCAGGTGTCCCCAGCTGGATTTGGGGGCCCAGGAGGAGGGCGGTAAAACTAGGCCTTCCGGTGCCTAGAGCGTAGCCGTGATTGGTTGAAAGCGTATCTAAATGTCCGACAGGCAGCCAATAGGAAGCGAGAAGGGCGGGGTGTTCGGCGTCACGTGGGAGAATGACATGTGACAGTATGGATGCGTGGGACTGTGTGTACAGTAAAGGAGAGGGCTGTGATGCTGCTGCTGCGGGGTCACTATGGAAATCATTACGTCACTGCTTTCATTATTCATATGAAATCTGGTTTCTCTGGGCAACTAAACCATTGTTCATATATGGTTATCCATAAGTATGGGGGCACCTAATCCTCCGGGTGAATGGACTGGCAGAGCTGACTACCAAGCTGCAGTACCACCTTGTTCTCCCATGCTATTTGTACAGATGCCTGTATGTCATATAGATCAATATCATGGTCATGTAAAAAAAAAAAAAATACATTTGTATTTATAATTATTCTTTTAACCCCCTTTGGTGACAAATTCAGGTCTAAAATATGATTAAATACAATGTAATGATTTCTTGATTATGAAAATAAAGCTGTCACATAAGCCATAGCTGTGAAGCTGCTGACACCGTGCTTTATTTTGTAGGTCCAAAACATCAATGACTGCTTTAGTTTGGCGTGGCCAGGGCATTACAGTGCTCTCAGCTGCATTACCTCCCCTGTCTCCATGTCCTCCCTGTCTGTCCAGCTGAAATCCCGACCAGGTGATTTCCCAAATGAATGGCGCATGCACAGACCCATATAATAGAGTTGCATGGTTTTTCCCCTTTAAAGGGGAAATATGAAAGATGAATCTAACTTGCCGGGATGCTGAGGCGGAAGGTTTGTGTCTTACCTTCCTCCTCGGTGCTGATCCTGCGCTGTTAGGGTGCGTGCACACTACGGAACCTGTGTGTAAGACCCAATGCGGATTCTGTTGCTCGTACCCGCACGCGGCGGCGCGCATCTCCACCAGTGCCATAGACATTATTCTATGCACGGGCGGAATCCGGCCGTGCATAGAATTGAGTTTATGGCATGGGTGGAGATGCACGCCACCGCATGCAGGTACGAGCAACAGAATCCGCCACGGGTCATATGCGCGGATTCCGTAAGTGTGCACGCACCCTAAGTCAGCATATTCTTCAGTAGGGAGGACCGCTCAATGAAGCGGGTGGGCAGTGCCAAAGAGCGGAGTTTACCCTGACTAAGACACATACCTTCCTCCTCAGTGTCCCGGCGTCTATAGGGGCTGTCGCTGATAGAGGGTGCAGATCCCCTTAAAGTTCCCCTTATAAAGGGTGACAGATGGAGGCAACGCCTGTTCACATACCCTGTTTGGACATATGAATATCACAGGGAGATGCCCTACCCACGTGTTGGTAGAAGGCGCTAGGGTGATCATCTACAAAAAAAAAATTTATTTTATTTTTTATAAATTGGGGGGGGGGGGGGGGGTGATGGCAAGCAGCTTTAATTCTTTTCTACATTTTCTGTTTAAAGGGAATCAATCAGCCCAATTGGGCTGATATGGTTCCCTGTACTGCTGTATACAGCTCCTGCAGCAGCCGCAGCACATACAGGTCATGGCTGCAGCAGGAGCTGTATACCCAGAAAAAAGCACTTTAATCCCCCGGGTGCGTGACAGGCAGCGGTGGGGAAGTAGTCATCTGGGCGGCTCCCTGCCCCTGTCTACTCACCGCTCTCTGCCTGTCAGCAGAATGGTTGACAGGCAGAGAGGCCAGTAAGGGTGCCTTTACACAGAGATTTATCTGACAGATTTTTGAAGCCAAAGCCAGGAATGGATTTGAAAAGTGGAGAAATCTCAATCTCTGTTTATAGTCTGTTCCTGGCTTAAAAATCTGTCAGATAAATCTCTGTGTAAAGGCACCCTAAGGGACCTCTCTGCCTGTCATTCATCCCCTTGGAGCGCGGTGACTAGACACGGGCGGGGAGCCGCCCAGATGACCACCTCCCCGCCTCTGCCTGTCACGCGCCCGGGGGATTAAAGTGCTTTTTTTTCTGGTATACAGCTCCTGCTGCAGCCACGGCTGGTATGTGCCGCGGCTGCTGCAAGAGCTGTATACAGCGGTTCAGGGAACCATATGAGCCCAATTGCTCTGAATGGTTCCCTTTAAACAGAAAATGTAGATCTGTAAATGTAAAATTCTCATTATTCTGTGTGCAGTATTTGGATATTACATGTTACTTGCCTCTGTTTCAGACTAGCTGTTCAGGCATGGAAGCTGAGGAGACGATGGGCTGCATTCAGGAATTCCCAGACCACTATAAAGTGATGATGGACAGGTTGAATGAGCAGCGGGAACTAGACCAGTTTACAGACATTACCCTGATTGTGGATGGTAAGTGTCTCAGGTTATGTCACACATTCTAATATTCATAAATATAGAGAGAGTAACAGCCACCGGCACTATCCTAGGGGGTTTCACTAGAGCGGGGGATATGAATGCAGCCAGTATGGTCGCACAGTATATAAGCGATAACTGGTTGGTTCTCACTTTTCCAGAGTGTAAGAGGCAAACATAACAGTCAAGGATTGTAGAGATGAAAAGGCCACTTACCACAAAGTGTGATCTTCTTTATTCAAGTCGTATATTAAAAAACACAGGACATACTGGGCATTTCAGCAAGACGCCAGACACCTAAATAAAGCAAGGTTACAGCTGGTTCATGTGCATACGCGCTTCTTCAGGCCGCGCTGAAGTCTGAAGAAACGCGCATGAGCATGAACCAGCTGTAACCTTGCTTCATTTAGGTGTCTGGCGTCTTGCTGAAATGCCCAGTATGTCCTGTGTTTTTAATACACTACTTAAATAAAGAAGATCACACTTTGTGGTGTGTGCCCTTTTCATCTCTACAATCCTTGACATTCTAATATTCTGTATAATAATCCAGATTAATACATCTGACAAAAAGTATCTAGAAATAATCTACCATTGCATTAGGCAAGTTTTCCATTTAGGAGTGTGAAAAAGTTAGTTGTCAATCCCTATGCATATATATGAAAGAATTCGTCCTCGTCTAGATCTGTCCCTTGACTACATAAGTGCTATATATGTCCCCGGTACAGACACTGCTTACAAAGGCACAGTCATTGTTGCTTATAGACTGGTTGTGGTAGAAATGGGACAAATAACTGATATCCTCTCAATGTTGTGTTGCCTATTATTAGATGCTCATTATATTTTATAGAAAATCAATGCATTATTCTAATATTACCCTTGCTTTATTTTTAGGCCACCAGTTCAAAGCCCACAAAGCCGTCCTTGCTGCCTGCAGCCATTTTTTCTACAAATTCTTTCAGGATTTTACAGAAGAGCCCTTGGTGGAAATAGAAGGTATTCACTGTATAGTTTAAAAAGGAGTAACTTTATCCTACGATCAACATCCATAGAATAAGTTATACGTGCCTGATCATGGGGTGGGGGCTCCCACTGATTACAAAGAGACCTGTCAATCCTACTAAGATTACAGGACTCATTATTATGATGATGTTCTCATGATTATCAGGGTCCAAGTAGTCAGACTTGTTACCTATCCTGCAGGTAATTTCTGGTTATCTTGGGACGATCCCTTTAACCGGTTGATAACACAGACCTATAGACTGAAAGATAAAACCAGGGAATTTAAGAATTTATTTTTTTAAATTAGTAGTAAAATAAAAGTTATTGAAATTGGGTATTGTTGTAACTGTACTGACTTAAGGAATATAGATAGCATCTCAGTTTACCACAGGGCAAATGGCATAAACATGCTGGTATAACTTTGCTTGCATTGATTGTAGTCTGAGGACTTTTCTTTTCCTTTTCTTGATTTATTTTTTTTGTTCCAAACACAGGTGTGAGTAATGTTGCCTTTCGGCATCTAATAGAGTTCACATACACTGCAAAACTGATGCTACAAGGGGAAGAGGAGGCCAGTGACATATACAAGGCAGCCGAGTATCTCCAGATGCATGAGGCCATCAAAGCACTTGAGTTCAGGTATTAAATGGATATGGATATAAATATATATTTAATATATAAATATCTGCTATTTAATAACAAATAAAGTAACCGCAGTAAATGTTGACAGATCCAGAGAGAATATGTATATAAAGGACAGAATATGTTGCAAATGGTACAATGCAGAAAGTAGACGTGTAATGAAATGAAAACAGCACACTGAGACGATCTCCTGCAGTGAGATGGAAAAGGCAGCAGGCTGGGGAGTGAAGTATACAGCCACATGCTTGTCCTGCCTCTATCTAACAAGCGCTGTAGATCTGAACATCTAGACCCCAACTAGACATAAATTTTCATGTTATTGTTAGTCAGCCGTATATCACCCATTGTAAACAAGATGTGCAGCTGACAATGGTGAAAAATGAAAGGCAATGTGAGCAATGACTGCCCTGCTTGCAAGATAATTGGACCACGTAAAGGCTCTTTGAATGAGCAGCAGTCTAGATTTGGCCTTTTTTTTCATTAGAGCCAGGAAAGGAGGTGGTTGAACATAACAACATGCACTACTTCCCTGGCTTCAGCGCTGGGGTTTGCTGTCCTCCGTTCTGGTTCCCGGTCCCACCTCGACTGTTGACTGGCTGAGTGGGCCTGACTTCACGACCCGGGTCCCCGCTCATACTGGGAAACGGCCGGGGGACCAGGAACCAGAGCGAAGGAAAGCAGATCCCATCGCTTGATCTGGCGGTAGGTTCATGTTATGTTCAGGCACCTCCTCCCCAGCTCTTTTGAAGAAAAAAAAAAAAAAAGTGTGACCCCGGAATTCTCCTTTTAAGAGGCACTGTGGCCAAATCAACAGGTTGTGATCATAATCAGCTTTGCAATAAACCATTTTAAATTAACATTATACATATTGCCACTAGGTGTCTCCCTTCACTGCACATGTGTACAGCTGCTGCGTGTTCACATTCAGTAGCAGAAAATCCTGGGGGTGCTCGGATTGTATGGTCAGCTCTCCTGTCACACAGCACCAAAACCTCTGTAACGACACAGTGACATTATACTGACTGAGTTATTACATAACAAAAAGCATTGTCTCCTGGTAAGCGCATGCATAGATAATAGAATTAGCAAAGGTCAATAATATAATTTGCCTAATTAGTTAATTGACCTCAGTTGATATACAACCTGCATGATGAACAGGTGTCCTTTCCTTGTGTGAGCGAGCAAAAGACTGGGATTTCCTGTGTTTCAAAAAGAGACCATAGATCAAATATTGTCATGGACCAAAGTTTGGCTATATGTATAATGTGGATTTAAACGTAGAATACCGAAGCAAGTATATAAAAACTAAGCAAAACTGCTTGTGATCACAACCCCTGTTGATTTCTTTATAAAATAAAAATAAATAGCGACAGGTATGCTTTAAAGTGACACTGTTACCCCCTTTTTGCATTCTGACTTCTCTACACAGGTGTAAAGGGAAAATGTTGCAGTTTTTATACCTTATTTTCTATCATACGTCATGGTGCTTGTTCCAGTAAAAAGTGATCTTTTATCAACTGCTGATTGTGCTACCTGAGCCGGGCTTCACGGCTGCAGCATCACTTAGCCCTGCCCCCATCGCTCCTGTAGGGCACGCCGCTCTGAGACATCACCAACGCATAGACCACGCCCCCCTCAGCGGCCATTGGTATGGACTGACCTAGAGCAGGTCGGGCCTAGACCTTTAGGCCGGCTTGTTCCAATGCCCATCGAGGGAGTGGGGCCTATGTGCCGATGATGTTGCAGATAGCACAATCCACAGATGATAAAAGATCACTTTTTACTGAAACAAGCACCATGACGTATGATATAAAATAATGTATGAAAACTGCTAAGTTTACCCATTACACCTTTGTAGAGAAGTCATGCAAAAAGAGGGTGTAGAAATATGTAGAAGACGGCACTTCCGCGGCGGTGGTACTCAAGGTGCAAAAATAGGGTCTAACATATTAACATATGTCTGCTGGATCCACTTCTGGCTTTGGGCCAAAAAGTGCCGTGGCAGTTTAAAAAAAAAAAAAACTATGCTGCCACGTGACACCAGCCTTGGAGTTTTATTTATATGTAATTGGACTATATTAGGATCCGGGCACAATTTTTACAAGCCTGTAGCCGTGTGATGTTTTAGCAGACCATTTGTGTTGAAACTGCTAAATCCTGAAATGCCCTGGTGTGCCAGCCCCCGTGGTGTGAATGCACCCTTAGTTGTATTTTCACTTGAAAAGTTATCCCTCCATCCACAGAATAGGGGATAACTTGTAGATCGGTTGGAATCAACTGCAGAAAACCCTTCCAGTGCCCACAATGGAGTAAAACCGCATCGTAGAATGAACAGAACAGGTCACGCACTCACAGCCACTAGTCCAGTCATCTGCTGTGGCCTTTTCGACCATTGCCAAATGCAGCAGCTCTTGCAGGGCTGTCCCAGCAGTCAGAGCCCACCATCTGCAAGTTATCCGCTATCTTGTGGTTAGGGGATAACTTAAGTGAGTACATTAAGTAGATGTCCTGGTTTAGAGGGCTGGCCCATAACATATCCTCTAAATAAATGGTACATACACTTAAAAGCCTGAAATATGCCAGAATGTAAGACTTTTAAAGGGATATGATGGTTCCAGTTAGAGGGTTTTTCATAGTACAATGAAAACTTGTATACGTTATTGTACTTTCTCAATCAAGTGCTCAGAATATCCAAGATCTCTGGTTGCAGGAATAACTCTTATTCCCTGAATCGAGAATACCCCTTTTATCCAGGCCTAGAAAAACATTGTGACTTTCTTTCAAAAAGAGCACCTCTCCTGTCCTCAGTTTGGGTGTGGGTTTCATTGAAGTGAATGTAGCTGAATTGTAATACCAAACACAACCTGAGGATATTGGGTGGTGCTGTTTTTGCAAGAAAGTAGCTGTGTTTCTCTATAAGTAAGATGTAAAATATGCTGCTTTTTATAGACTCCACAGATATTTAATGAGCTTGTGTGTGTGTGTTTGCTAGGAACAAAGAGACCATAATGATCGAAGAAAAGCCACCAGTAGAAGGATCTATTAAAAAATGGAAGATTTCTGACACAACCAATGTCATCACAGAAACCATGCCAACTTCAGAAGGCGAACCAGTTGAGATTGAAGTTGAAATCACTGAAGGAACAATTGAATTAGAGGAAAACATGGAGACTCTGGAAGCCGTGACGTCACCCGATCAGTCTGTGAAATACATTCAGAGTACAGGCACGTCGGATGACTCTGCCCTAGCACTTCTAGCAGATATTACCAGCAAATACCGCCAAGGCGAAAGAAAAAGGCAGCTGCAAGAAGACAGTGCCAGTGAAAGCGATGCTGCGGGCAAACAGGTAGAAGGCATAGAAATAATGGAAGTTCATCTGTCACATGTCAACAACATGTTCCATTGTCAGAAATGTAATCGTTCATTTAAATTGTTTTACCATTTAAAGGAACACATGAAATCACACTCCGCTGACAATTTTAAGTGTGAAATATGCAATAAAAGCTACGTACGTGAGATTGCGTGGAAGCAACACCTCACCTGTTACCATCTAGAAGAAAGCGGTGCCAACAAGAGGCCGAGACCGGGCAAAAAAATCCATGTTTGTCAATACTGCGATAAACAGTTTGATCACTTTGGACATTTCAAAGAACACTTAAGGAAGCATACAGGTAACATCGCCCATATGTGCACATGCACTAGGCGGGTCAGCAGAGGGCAGCAGCTGCAGCAGAATTGCATAGTCCTGGATGTAACAGCTGCCTCACACAGTGATTTTCTGCTCTCTGTATTGCCAAGAGCTAAAGGCCTGTCAATTTAAAAAAAAAAAAAATTTGCATTGAATATTTTGTATCTGTATTTGTATTTTACAGCAATAATTACCCTTTTTTTTTTACACTAGGGCTCCCTAAAGGCGTTAGAAACCCTACTGTAGAGCTCTATGTACTGATGTTTCCTTCTTTACCGTTACTCTTGGCCCAGTAGATTGTCACAAGACTAGTAGCTTTGAAGACAAAACAGGTTTTAGGAGATTTCTGTGCTATGTATGGCACACAGTTATATCCTTAGTTATAATGTATGGTATTTGTCATGAGAAATTGTAGTCCTAGAGGCCCTGTGTACACAATGATACTCAATGGTATGTTGCATATCTCTGCATCAGAAATCCAGAAGCATACACCTGGCATTCTGAGATTTTTAGACATACATGGATGCTTTTTTCACAAAATAGCTCCCCTCGTCCAGAGTTTGTGTGTGATATTATAGCTTAGCTCCATTGAAGTTAAGCCAAGTTGTAATACCACCTGATAGCTGGAGTGGTGCTGCAATTTGAAGAAAGCAGCTATGTTTTTCTAATGTTCGCTAAAACTTTGCAATAAAAGCACAGAAACATAAGGATCGACACATCAGTATTTCACCAACTTACATTATGTGTGTACACCACTGACAGAGCAGATTAAAATATGTGCTATGGATATTATACCCATGCCTTTTACACATGCTATTATTTCTAAGGCTGGGTTCACATTAGAAAATTTTATTTCATGTATGATATATGGTTCCTGCACTACACAGTGAAGCAGTTTGTCTCTTTTCACTGTGTAGCAGGAGCTTACCCTTCAGGAACCGTGTCCGGCCACTACACGGTGAACGGAGAAAACAGCTTCTGACTGCATTCACTCTAGTGCAGGCACCAAACAGCTGATCACGTCACGTGGTGGTAACCCACTGATCAGTGACTGATGGACTATCTTGATATCACAATATCACCCGTCTATTTCGGATGGTGGGCTTGTCTTTGGAGGGTTGGCTTTAGCCATCTTCTGCTCCCCGATGCTGAAACTCTTTCAGCCCCCTTCCGAGAGTTTGGTGGGCTGGGTCTCGGTCCCAGTTGCGATCTCCATTAGCTGCACAGTATTGAGGCATAATCAGAGACACTGTTCTGCTAATGGATGGGTAAAACTATGCCCGCTTGCAGTGATTGGGAACTTGACCAACGCCTGAACATCTCGGAAGGGATACTTCTGAGGCTTCAAACGGCAGAAGGTAAGTGACAACTCCTTTACGTTCTGCCTTTGACGTGAATATGCTGACCCATTCCACTGCGACCCATTCAACTGCTACTTGTGGCTAGCCATTCACATCAATTTTTGTTCAAGTAAAACTCAGTAGCAGTTTTATGGAAACAATTAATGTTAATTCTTGTTACTTGTTAGTTCACATTGTCCCATTATAAAATTTGTACTTAGAGTTGATTGTAGGAGATTGCTTTTCTTATGACAGAACGTCTTGTAATATTCCTTTTTTTTGGCATCTAGGTGAAAAACCTTTTGAATGTCCAAACTGTCACGAGCATTTCGCTAGGAACAGCACTCTTAAATGTCACTTAACAGCTTGTCAGTATGGTGTTGGTGCAAAGAAGGGAAGAAAGAAATTGTATGAATGTCAGGTAAGTGATCCATACATGTTTTAAAGGGAATCTGTCAGCTGTTTTATGGGCAGCAAAAAACATAAACTGAAATGTTTTTCCAACAGTTTACTCTGGACTGCTTGTGGGGTTTCAGAGTACTCTGCTGCTGCTCCCCATCTAGCTGGACTTGAGTGATGCATCTCTCTCAGCCGTCCCTATAAAGTGACCTTTATAAAGGTCATTGAGCACACCTAGACGACAGTCTTATTTATTTGAATGGGGCAGGTCCAGTCTGTGGTAGCCTATGGTCCATAGTGCTGTAAAGCATATTACTAAATGCAGTTTAACCCCTTAACGACATCGGGCGTACGTATACGCCCCCGCAGGGTGGGCTTTAACGCAAACGGGCGTATACGTACGCCCGATGTTTCCCCGATCGCTGTGTGTTCACACACAGCGGTCGGGGAAGATGGCCTGCTATAATGTATAGCAGGCCATCTCTGCTCGTCGGCACGGGGGTGATTAACCCCTCCCATGCCGACGATCGCTGCTATATGCTGATCTATACAGATCAGCATATAGCAGCTAAATTCAGCTTTCCGGGTCATCGGTGACCCGGAAAGTAATGGCGATTGGTGCTGTCCGAGATAGCACCAATCGCCATTAGTGTCCCCACTAAAGATGGCCACGGTGCCACCCCCACGATCGCCGTGATAGGCCGGCCAGTACCGGCCGGCCCATCACGGCGATCATACTGTAAAAAACAGTTTTGCCGGGTTCTGCTAGGTAGCTGAGAGGTGCAGAACAGGTGTGTGTGTGGTGCAGGTGTACCATACTCACCTGATCTGGCCGTCCGGAGCGAAGATCTTCGGTCCGCGCCGTCCTCGCGTCTTCTTCGCGTCGCTTCCGGGTTCGTTCGTCCAGCGTCGGAAATCTTCGGAAACACTCGGGTCCTCGTGTTCGGCGGGCATCGGTAATCTCCGGCAATCTTCTCTCTACTGCCCCCTAGCGGCTGATCAGTGAATATCATTCACTGATCAGTTGCTTTGGGTTAAAAAGATTTTTTTTTTTTTTCCCAATTTTTTTTTTTTTACTTTTTTTGCGCCCTAACGCCGCTGAGTACTGATCAGCATCGCACGTAAGTGCGCCACTGATCAGCAACTCCTCCTTTTTGGCGTAGGAGTGTTTTTTCCCCCTATATCCTACCGCCACTGTCTGCTGATAAGTGCCGCACATAAGTGTGGCATTTATCAGCAGCTCCTTTCTTGGCGTAGGGATATTATTTTCTTACTGTCAAAAAAACACTACATTACACTACACTACATGAAATAAAGTTTTACAATAAACATTTACATACCCCATATACTAGTCCCCGTATAAAGATGGCCCCCAGGGTGTTTTCGGCGTCGGACGCATATGCTATTATTGCCTCCAACACCGAAACAGCCAGTGAGAATGAATGGCGGGGATCCTTCTTTCCTCCATTCATCATCATCATCATCATCCAGTGACGTGTCTGGGGGTAGCGTAGCGTACGCTGCCCCCCAGACACGTCTTTTCCGCCAGTACCGTCCCAATAAGAGATCACGGTTTGGCGTGAAATTCTACAAACTCTGTGAGAGTACCTCAGGGTAGCTTGCGGCACAATACGAAAATATCAGAAGTAGTAATAAAGCCCTAATATTTAGCAGCCATGGAGCGGACCCAGCGCTTCTGGATATGAAGGACCCTGTACCGCCCCAGGACAACATTTTCCAGGTGACGTCCCCCACACTGGAGAAAGGGAGACCCCAGAAGAAGTGCAGAGTGTGGCGTAACAGGGGGATCAGGAAGGACGCCATTTTCCAGTGTGCCACCTGTCCTGATCACCCCGGCCTCTGCATACTGGATCGCTCCAAGGCGCACCACACGTCATTGGAGTTCTACATTATCTAAATTCTGTCCCTTTTTCCTATTTCAGGGGTCACGTTGGTCCAGGGTTTATTCTGATCGCTATTATGGAGTCGGGAAGGAATTTTTCCCCTGTGATGAGGCTACTGTCGTCTGCCTCACGAGGGTTTTTTGCCTTCCTCTGGATCAACACAGGTTGAATTTGATGGACACCTGTAATTTCCAACCTTATAAACTAATAATTGGCCCAATACCCCCAAATAAATTAGAATTGTCCCTTTTCCCCAGCTAAGTAGGTATGGCCGCCATTCCCATTAGAGGATGCCATGATGCAATTACAAAGCCTCTGTGCGGCCAGGACAGTAGAAACCCCCCACAAGTGACCCCATTCTGGAAACTACACCCCATAAGGAATCTAACAAGGGGGGCAGCGGGGATATGGCCCCCTGGTGACGGCCACATTTGTGGCGTGAAAATAAAAAAAAAATATATATTTTTTTTTTTATTTTCACGGCACATGTTCCACATATGTGCCCATCACCAGTGGGGTCCATATCCTCATTGCACCCCTTGTTGGATTCCTTATGGGGTGAAGTTTCCATAATGGGGTCACTTGTGGGGGGTTTCTCCTGGCAGCACAGGAGCTTTGTAAATGCGACATGGCCTCCATCCTCCATTCCAGCCTCTAAATGGCGCTCTGTCCCTTTGGTGGCTTGCCCTGTGCCCATATGGCACATTATGCCCACATGTGAGGTATTTTCGTACTCAGGGGAAACTACCCTACACGTTTTGTGTTCACTTTCTTTTTTAACCCCTTGTGAAAAAGGAAAAAATCAAGGCTAGACCAACATTTAGTGTAAAAAATGTTTAATTTTTACACCAAATCATTGATCTTGTCTTGATTTTTTCATTTTCACAAGGGGTTAAAAGATAAAAAAAAAAAACACAAAATGTGTAGAGCAATTTCCCCTGATTATAGAAATACCCCACATGTGGACATAAAGCGCCATGTGGGTGCAGGGTAAGCCTCCGAAGGGAAGGAGCGCCATTTGGTTTTTGGAGGCTGGATTTGGCTGGAATGGATTTCGAGGGGCCATGTTGCATTTAAAAGGCCCCTGTGTTGCCAAGACAGTTGAACCCCCCCACAATTGACCCCATTATGGAAACTACACCCCTCAGGGAATGTAACAAGGGGTGTAGTGAGCATATGGACCCCACTGGTGACGGACACAAATGTGGAACAATATGGCGTGAAAATTAAATATTACATTTTTTACACTATAATGTTGGTTTAGCCTTAAATTTTTCATTTTCACAAGGGGTTAAAAGAGAAAAAAAACACACAAAATGTGTAGAGCAATTCCCCCTGAGTCCGTAAATACCCCACATGTGGACATAAAGCGCCGTGTGGGTGCAGGGCAAGCCTCCGAAGGGAAGGACAGCCATTTGAATTTTGGAGGCTAGATTTGGCCAGAATGGATGATGAACGCCATGTCGCATTTACAGAGCCCTCGTGCTGCCAAAACACTGGAAACCCCCCACAAGTGACCCCATTCTGGAAACTACACCCCTCAGGAATCTATCAAGGGGGGCAGCGGGGATATGGACCCCTTGATGACGGGCACATTTGTGCCATGAAAGTGAAAAAATGAAAATTTTCCCTTTCACGTCACATTGTTCCACATTTGTGCCCATCACCAGTGGGGTCCATATGCTCACTGCACCCCTTGTTAGATTCCTTGAAGGGTGTAGTTTCCAGAATGGGGTCACTTGTGGGGGGTTTCCAGTGTCTTGGCAGCACGAGGGCTCTGTAAATGCGACATGACCCTTGAAATCCATTCCAGTAAAATCCAGCTTGCAAAGGCCAATTGGCGCTCTTTCCCTTTGGAGGCTCGTCCCGCTTGGCACTTAATGTCCACATGCGCTACACGTTTGGTGTTTTTTTTTTTCTTTTATCCCCTTGTAAAAATGAAAAATGAAGGCTAGAACAACATTTTAGTGTAAAAAATAGAATTTTTCCTTTTTTACACCACATTGTTCTGAAAATCTGTGAAGCACCTGTGGGGTCCAAATGCTCACCGCACCCCTTGTTACATTCCTTGAGGGGTGTAGTTTTCTAAATGGTGTCCCTTTTAGGGGTGTTTTTTAGGTTTTGGCACCCCAGAGCCTCTGCCAACCTGAAGTGGTACAGTCAAAAATAACCAAATATAACGGAGGCGTTGAAATTCACTGGGCGCTCCCTTATATCTGAGGCTTGTGGTTGCGTCAAATAGCGCAATAGGGCCACATATGGGGTATTTCTATAAACTGCAGAAACGGGGCAATCAATATTGGGGTGCATTTCTCTGCTAATTGGTTTATCATTATGAAAGATATTGGATTACAATAAAATCTCTGCACAGAAAATAAAAATTTTCAAATTTCTTACACACTTAGCTTTTATTTCTGTGACTCCCCTAAAGGGTTAAAACACTTTCTGGGTGTGCTTTTGCAGAGTGTGGGGGGGTGCAGTTTCTGAAATGGGGTGCTTTGTGGGGCTTTCTAACATACAGGCCCCTCAAATACACTTTAAGGCTGGGTTCACACGCTGTAACTGTGCGGCTGTATTTTTTATGCGGCTGTAAATGTGCGGGTGAAACTACTGCCATGGGAAAAAATAGACATGCGGCTCAAAACATACGGTCATTTACTTGGAAATCTGGTTCAACTAAAAATAACAAATAAAATCTTAAGAAAGTGATGCAAACACCTCTGGATGCATCTGGGAAAGCAGGGAAACAGTTTACATGAATTGCTATTACCGGGGTTTGCGATCCTCTGCACTATAGCCGATGTCTCTCATGGTTAATATATTGAATTAATAAAACACATTTTCTTTCTAATAAAGTCCCTTTTATTGTTCAATAATTAAATGTAAACGTCTGGTTTTTTTTTTTTAAATAAATAAATAATTAAAAAAAACCGCATAGGGTCCCCCCTATTTTTATAACCAGCCGGGTTAAAAACCAAACGACAGCAGCCTGGTAACACCAGGGTGGGAAGAGCCATTGGTTTAGGCCCTCCCCAGCCTAAATCTTACCAGCCTGCTGCCGCCCGGTCCAGGAGCGCCAATTTTGACACTCCGGGACCACTGGCACCCGGCTCTTCCCAGTACCCCTGGTGGCATTGGGTACTGGGGTAATAATAGGGGGTTAGTGTTAGCCATTTTATACCGGCTAACACTAGGCCCCGACTTAGTAATGGATTCCGTCTATTAGACGGCTTCCACTACTAAGTCTATAAAGTAAAGAAATAAAGACAAGACACAAGTTTACAAATTTTTTTATTCAAATAAAAACACCCCCACACCCCTCATTGACCTTTTTTATTAAAAAAAACATTAAAAAAACGCTGGTCATCGACGTAGTCCATGGAATCCGACGTAATCCACAGGATACCGATATCTGAAAAACAAAAAGGGAGAAACACACAAAAAACACACAAACAGGAGCACAACACCCATCATTGTGAGCGGTGTTGTGCTCCTTACAGTATGCAGCATCTTTACAGATCACTGCTTACAGTCTGACCCCCAAGGGGTTAAGGGAGGATGTATTGCATCCCCCTTAACCCCCTGAGGGCCAGACTGATGTCAGACTGCACCCATCCCAGCAAGGAAGGGGTTAAGTGACCCCCCTTCCTTGCTGGGAGGGGTGCAGTGCCGGGGAGGGGGTGGGGAGAGCTCTATACTTACCCCGATGTGTCCTCTTCGCTGGTCCGCAGCACAATGAAGTCACTGTACTGCGGACCGGCTCATTATATGTGCGCTCAGCCGAACAGCCAATCAGCTGAGCGCACATATAATTCTAAATGTTTCTTCTAATAATGCTATTGTCACAACATAATTAGAAGAAACATTTGATGTTTTGAGTAAAGTAAAGTGATGATTAGTACAGAATGCTCTATTGCCGGCATATGAATTCACGGCTTATAGAGCTTCCTGTACTAATTAATATTTAATTAAGAAAACACATTTTCGTTGAAATAAATTCAGTTTCGTTGGTCAATAATTTATTTCTAACGAATCCATCATTGTGCAATTCAATATACTGTCAAAAAATAAATATATAGATAAATATACATTTATTTATATATCTATTTTTTTTAACAGTATATTTAATTGCAAAATGATGGATTCGTTAGAAATAAATTATTGATCAACGAAAGTGTCTTAATTACAAAGAAAATGTGTTTGATTAATTTAATATATTAACTATTAGAGGCATCGGCATTCGGCATCATTGCCGGCTATTTTTGAAGTACTCCGTACGGACCGCCTGTCAATCCTCGGCTGCATGTCCAGCCGCAAACAATGGTCTTGTTCATTTTTTACGGGTCCGTTTACGATAGGGCCGTAGATTCATACATAGTGTGCACTGTGCAGCCGTATATCCTATACTTCCAAGCATACACACGAACCACCAAAAATACCGCCGCACAATTACAGCCGCAAATACAGCCGCACTCTTACAACGTGTGAACCGAGCCTAAACCTGAACAGGTCCCTGAAAATATCTGATTTTGAAATTTGACAGAAAATTTCGAAAATTGCTGCTAATGTTTTAAGCTTTCTATTGTCTAAAAAAAATGAAATATAGTTTAATAAATGCCGCCAACATAAAGTAGACATGTTGCTAATGCTATTTAATATATAATTTATGTGGCATAACCATTTTCTGTATAAGCAGAAAGGTTTCAAAGTTTGAAAAATGCATTTTTCACAATTTTTCACGTTATTTTGGTGTTTTTCATAAAGATTCGTTATGAGTATCGACTCCATTTTACCAGAAATGTAAAGTACCATATGTCACGAGAAAACAGTCTCAGAATCAGACGGATAGGTAAAAGCATCCCGAAGTTATTAATGACTAAAGTGACACAGGTCATATTCATAAAATTTGTCTCTGTCCTTAAGGCCATTTCAGGCTCTGTCCTTAAGGGGTTAAGGGGTTATCCAGTGAAAATCTTTTTCTTTCAAATCAACTGGTTTTAGAAAGTTCTATAGATTTGTAATTTTTTCATTAAATATGCTGTGAAACCAGGAAAAAATTATATGCGCAGTGAAATTGAAAAAAACACAATCATCCTATGGAAAAACCTACATGTTATATATGTCCCTCAAGTCGGTATGATTAAAACGATATGGAACTTGCATGACTTTTATATTATTTTAATGGCTTTTAAAAAAAAAATTAAAACCTTTGATAACACTTTTATCCTTTGGTCTATGGGGCTGATTGCTGATTGAGGTGTCATTTTTTGTGCCATTAAGTGTTCTTTCTATCGGTACCTTGATTGCATATAGGCGACTTTTTGATCGCTTTTTATTACAATTTTTCTGGATTTGATGCTACTAAAAATGAACAGTTTTTGCGGTTACGCAATTTACCGTGCAAGATCAGGAATGTGATAAATTAATAGTTCGCGTGATTACGCATGCGGCGATACCAAATATGTTTATTTCTTTCTTTAAATGGGAAAAGGGGGGTGATTCATACTTTTATTAGGGGAGGGGGTTTTGTATTTATAGAAATTTTTTTTTTTTTTCTTCACCGTATTTAGAAGTCCCACTGGGGGACTTCTAATACAACTACACTAATCTCCCATGGAGATCAGTGTAGTTGAATTATACAGCACCAATCCATGAGATCGGTGCTTTATTGCTTTGGCCTGCTGCAGACAGGTATTAGGGTGATAACTTCTTGAAAAGACCTGAGCCATAAATGTACAATTTAAAATCTTTCCTTTGTTATTAGGTCTGTGATAGTGTCTTCAATTGCTGGGACCAGTTTAAAGACCACCTAGTACTTCATACTGGTGAGAAACCCAACCACTGCACACTGTGTGACATGTGGTTTATGCAAGGGAGTGAACTAAGGAAACACCTCCGCGACACTCATAACATCTCGGAGGGAATAGTGACTGAGGTTGTACTTCCGTCTGATCAATCTGAAGCGGAGGCTGTGTCTTCAATGGCATTTGTGGAACAGGTGGAACAAGTCCATGTGGTGCCAGTGGATCAAGTCATTCAAGTTCAAGTTGATCCACCTCAACTAACAGTAGGTCACTTGCACCAAGATCTTCTAGAAGTGAACCAAGTGAAAGGTGCCCATATATTGGATCTACAGACTCAGGTACATATGGGTCACATAGAAGTAGGGCATCTTCAGATAGACCCAGGAACTGAGGTTCACGTCGAGGAAGTACATGTTGAACATGTGGATCAGATACATATGGAAGAGGTGGAGGCACACCTTCTGGATGAGTCTAATATTCAGCATATTGAACAAACTATTGAGGAACAATCCTGCCAAGCAGAAGTGACCGAACTTCATCAAATCGTCCACACGGGGTCTGAGAGCATACAGATACGACAAATGGACATGACACACATAGAAGCTATAGCTGAATAGGACATTGCAGCTTAAGTATAAATCTCAGACGGCTGGTTGTTGAGCAGAGGTTTTTACAGCATTTAATAGAAAATATCCACCATCCACAAATCCTTGAATGCCCTGAGCTATGTTCTTCCATTTGCTCATATAAAAGGGAATGGTTGTGTTATTCATGTGGATATTACTTTGCATTGTAATCATCAGAGATTCCTCACCTGACTCTGTACCTGATTGTTCAGTATTGGTCAGTGATGTATGGCAGTGTATAAATGGCTTAAAGGAAAACTCCAGTCAGTCTGTGTCACGCTCCACCCCTTCTGCTATCTGACAGTCATCAGTAAGCTCTGCCCATGATGAGGAAGGGTCCATTTACACCAAAAGATTATCTGACAGATTATCTGCCAAAAATTTGAAGCCAAAACCAGAAACAGACTATAAACAAAGATCAGGTCATAAAGGAAAGCCTGAGATTTCTTCTCTTTTCAAATCCATTCCTGGCTTTGGCTTCAAATCTTTGGCAGATGATCTGGCAGATAATCTTTCTGTGTAAATGACATAACCCAAGAAAAAAATAAAAAAAATGTTATTTATTGTTAAATATTCAAGCTCTGTTATTATTGGTATCCTGAAAGTAATATTATGTGTTGACTGGAATTATCCTTTAAGATTTTGTGATAGAGTTTTCTTTAGAAACCCAGTGTTATGGTGTGCCTACACGGGGAGATTTATCTGACAGATCTTTGAAGCCCAAAGCAGGCTATAAACAGAACAGTTCATAAAGGAAAGACTGAGATTTCTCCTCTTCTCAAATCCATTCCTGGCTTTGGCTTCTAAAATCTTTCAGATAAATCTCTCTGTGTAAATACACCATAAGGGTGCCTGTAGTGCTAATAAAAAACGGGCATGCCATACAGCCATGTCAGAAGGTGTGATCGGGGTGTGGGTGCTCAGGCTCTCACCAGTTCTTCTAACCAGGAGAAGAGCTTGGCTTAAGCACTTCACTCCCCTAGCTTGTTGCAGGAAGTGAAGTGCTTAGTCGAGTGCTTTCCCCTGCTGTATCAGTAAATAGAATCTGAACATCCAGATCCCAACTGATCAAAACTTTTGACATGTCTCTAGGATGTGTTATTTCTTTTTGTGACCAGTACCTTTTTTAAAAACAAGACAAGGGTTCTTTTCTAACCAGACTACCAACTTGATGCTTCATTCTTCTGTAAGGGGTTTTCTGGTGGAAAAAAAGCTGCGCTGTGTCTGTTTTCTGTCTTTCTGCGCACACTGAAAGACGACAGGTCCCACAGTTCTGCTTTTACCCTTCTGCTAATCACCCATAGCCTCTAAGTGCAGAGACAGGGACTTAGAGCCCTAGAACACCAAACAATTAGCGGCCAATTACCTACCATTCCTGTGCTTCCTCCTATAGATCGTACCATGTAATAGGGCCCTTAGGAGGATGGGTTAGCCAATAAAATCACAGAGTTCTTATCCATTTTGACCCATCACTAGTGAGGTGACGACACACTGCTGAGTGAAGGCGATCTGTGCATCATTTGTAAGGAAAGCCCACTTGTAAGTTTTGTTTGTCTTTTTACATTTTTAAACCAGTAGTCAGTAGAAGTTTTGTTCTCTCTAAAAATCCCTTATTCCCATAGACTTTAAAGAGGATGTACCATGAAGTACATCCTCTTTAATATGAGCCACGGATAGAACGGCGCCGTCACGGGGAAGCCGGTGCCGCGGTCCGTTTTTTAAACCGCGGCCCTGTTCGCATGTACAGAGCCATTCTATCCACCTGTATTGGGCCGGGGCTGAAGCACAGGAAGCAGGCCGGCCCGTCCCCAGTGGGAGGGAATTCCCTCATGTCTATGCCATTGATTCTAAAGGAGCCGTGTCGGAGGGGCGGTGCATTCCTCCCACTGGGGACGGGCCTGCCCTCCTCCTGTGCTTCAGCCCCAGCCCGCTATCCGTAGATAGAACGGCACTGTACACGGGAATCGGGCCGCGGTTCAAGAAAAGGACCGTGGCACCGTTCTATCTGTGGGTCATATTAAAGAGGATGTACCTGATAGTATATGCTCTTTAAACTAAGCAGCAATGCACATACTACTGTCTCTTGATCCAACCGGGAGACATGGTTTTGATAATGGAGGGGAAATGCCCTTAATCTAAAGAGTTGGGTGCATGCAGTTCCATAGCTGGAGGTCTTGTTAAAAAGTAACCCCTTTACATCTGCTTCATGTCCGGAGGTCAACTTGATCCCTTCAGTGGTGCACAATACCTCTGCAATACTACAAGCTCATGAAAATAGAAATGCACGACTAAGTTTACATGATTATACACATATTAAATGCTATTTCTAGTGCATGAAACATTAAAACCAGTGTGGTCTTCTGGGAGCTGAATGGGAGAGCTTCGGTATGTTCTTTGCGTTAGAAGTTTACACCTAAGTTTTCAGGATCTGTTGTAAGCACTGATGTACTAGTTCATCCGCCCTTCTCTGTATATTCTTATGTCTTACATCAGGCCTTTCTTATACAGACAAGCTGTGAAAGGACCAAAGTATTGCTCCTTTCTCTGGTAAGCATTGCAGTATACTGTGAGATCTGTTCTCCTCCATCTGATCTGAGGAATGTACAGTCACAGGTCACAGATGGATAGAAAAAAAAAAAAAAACTTGTTTCACACACTAACCAATCAGATAGTATTTTTTTTCTGGTTCCAGTTAGAAAATTATATACACTGTTAATTTAAAAATACTTTTGACATATGCTAAAGACATGTTAAAAATTTTGATCCGTCAAGGTCTGGATATTCAGACCCCTCATTAATTGTTAGAGTCGGGAGAAGCGTGTGACTGAGCACTTCACTCCAGGCTTGCTGCAGGAGACAGTCTCCATTACAAGTCTACGAAGTCTTTCTCCTTTGGTGAGGTTGATATTGGAGGAAAAGGAGTGAAGTTCTTGGCCGTGCACCACTTCCGTCTCTCTCAGACGATCAATGTGGAGATTTTATTTAAAGTGACAGGGACACTTCAAAGCAGAGCACTGATTGTTTGAGTCATTGTCCCACCTTAACTCCGCACTGGACATGTGGTCCTCGTTCTCAATGCAGTTTATTGCTCCTGGCATTTTATCCTTTTCAGTATGCAGTTAAGATGAAGCGTGCTTACAAAATCACATGCTAAATCTTCCAGTGTTTTTTATTCGGCCTATTGCCTGCAGATGTTCCGATGCATGTGTTGGCACTTTATACAACAGATACTAGCACCCTGTTAATTTCTTCCTGGAAGCTTTTTTATCCTGACTATTTATAGCCTATTCATCCTCCCCTTTCCTTGAATCATGTATGATCTTATTAAGGTATGAAAAGAGACACATCCTGGATAGAAAAAATAAAGTACTATTCATGTAGGAGGGAAAAGAACTATAGCAGTGCTGTCATTGTAGAGATTATAAACAAGGCACACTCTTTTACAAGCCAATTTTACTACAAAGATATGTAAAGAATCTCACAGCGAATGTAATCACACAGGAGTGCACCATTCTGCAAATATGGTGAATATAGATGGCACTTTTGGGGGGTTGGCATTGATTTAGTATGGATATAATTATTGTCTACATGTCATTGACCACATGTTATTACTCCTATTGATTTGGTAAAGAAGGAAAAGAAAACAAGGAGGACTACAGATGTATGGTGGTAGGGACAGGGCTCACAGGGATTACGTGTTGCATTGAAAGACAGTGAAAGTGTTTGCCATAGTGGGATTTTTTCAGGGTAACTTAAAATTGCATAGAGCCATCCATTTTTTTTTTTGTTCATTAAAAGTTTTGTATGCTTTTTGTAAAGCTCCTTATTTCCTGTGGATACTGTGTACAAAAAGAAGAATCAGGCTCCGATTTTGTGGAGACATTTTTCTACAGCAACTTATGTATCTTTGTGTAGTTATGGGACCTTAAAGCCATAACATTTACCAGTGCTAAAGAGTAATGGAGTTGAAAACAGGATTGTAAATATTTGAATCCAAGATAATGGATAATAAAATAATACCATCAAAGGAAAGTCTTGTCATTTATTTAATGGGTCACTCAGACATCAGGTAAAAAATAAACATATCGTATAGCATTGCTTACCTGTCTGCACTTGTTGGGCTTTCATGTGTTACTAGCGTCTTTTCAGTTTTTTCCATGTTCCTGATCTTGCCTGGCTATCTCCCCGAATTCTGACTTTTGTACCGAATTTTTATTGCCAGTTTGTTTGGTTTTGCCTTGCCTCTGACCTTTTGTCTCGGATTTTGCACTTTCAGAAATCACCCGGTTATGCATAGCACTCTCCTTGAAATCTCGAACATCATTGGCTGCAATCCTTTGTGCCCACCGTTAATTGCCTTTTATCAGTGAACAGCACTGGCGCTCATTGATTCCTTGTTCAGCATAGGAGAGCACTATGTACAGAGGCGGATTAACTTTACCATAGGCCCTGGGTTGTTCACCAAGCCTGGGCCCCCAACCCCACTGTAACTATGGTGGCACCAGCGTGATGTTCATAGTACAGGATAGATAATATCATGATGCCCTGATTTGTGCACAACTGATAAAAAAGCTGCAATTTTTGCAAATCATGGCAGAACTGTAGCCAAGAGACAATACACCGCTGAAAGTATAAGTGCCATGGGCCCCCAGAAGCTCAGGGCCCCGGGATACCGCCTGAAAAGAACCTATTATAATCTGCTACTGACTATGCAGTGTTGCCTTTGGTGGTGGTGGTGTTACATTGTGTCTAGTCAATACAGAACTGCCCTACACTGTGTGAATGGTACAGCGACAAGTCCATACTACCCAAATAACAAGAGTCCGTGGAGCCTCAGTTACGAGTCTCAAAACACGGGATAGCCAGATATCTCTAGCCTGTTGCCAACGGGGTGCCTCCATGATGGGGAGAGCACCACACCACCCTGATAAATAGCCCCTTAAGTCCCACTCGGTTGCGAGTATTGGAACATAGACAGGGAAACAACAGGGTGGCCCCTTTTGTCAATGTCTAACTCAAGGTGCGACCTTGAGTTAGACATTGACAAAAGGGGCCACCCTGTTGTTTCCCTGTCTATGTTCCAATACTCGCAACCGAGTGGGACTTAAGGGGCTATTTATCAGGGTGGTGTGGTGCTCTCCCCATCATGGAGGCACCCCGTTGGCAACAGGCTAGAGATATCTGGCTATCCCGTGTTTTGAGACTCGTAACTGAGGCTCCACGGACTCTTGTTTTGCATATTTAAATTTTTGGGGGCATCAGTGGAGACTCTTGATTGAGTACTTCATTGGAATTTTTTTCGCTGTTCTCCTTGAGTTCAGTGATTACTGTGTTTTGTTACCCAAATAACAACATTAATCCAGTCATTGTGCCTCTGCATGAACAACACAGGCCTAATATCATCTTCATTGAGGACAATGCTCCAGCTCAGCAGGGTTACATAATTAGGGAATGGCCCCATCGGTGACAGGTAATATCCCCTCCACATGAATTATCATCCCTGGCTGACATTATGGAGCATGTAGTTTATAGTTACACTTAACTCTTGTTCTATTCTCTCCATCTTCTACTTTCCTTACAATTTGTTTGTCTTTTGGTGCAGATTTCTTTCTCCTCTGAACTAGAAATTCTTATCAGAAAGGAAAACATGTTATTATAAGGATATATAAGGTGACTCTAGCACATAAGGGTTACTGGGTATCATCATTTATTAGAATAATGCTAATATGACAACCTCTAGTCTGACAACTTCTAGTCCTAATCTGGTCACATGATGACCAGGAATATTATTGCAGTAAATTGCCTTCCTCACTGGTCCATATGGGGACCCATAGATCTACTGCCCCAAGTCTTTATGCAGGGTCTTTTCTGAGCAGCTCAATGATGATGTCCTGGGTGTCAGAGGGAGGAGATATGTTATTGAATCCCCAAGTGATGTCATCTTTTAGATAGAAAAGTAAATGTTACAGAAAGTGAATCCACGTCATTAGACTGTGATCTAAAGTAAAGCCTTCAACTTACACAGTAAATTCCTAAACTTCAATCAAACCAATCACCAGGTTTATTACACATATCCTTGATAATTTTATAAACCTTATAATCCTTTTTGTTTTCACCAAAGGGTAGGGATCATAGAATAAACTCATATAGGATTATCTATAGTGACCACCAATCAACTGGTCCTCCGTAGCCTGCTTTAAAAGAGGGTTTCTGAGGCAATATACTAAACAGTGAAGTGCGGATTACCTGGAAATCAATGGATAAAAGAGATAATAATCAATATAAGTTTTATTATATCAATAACACACATTCTTCATAGTGAAATAAAATGGCATCAATTAAATAATAAATTCTCTAATAAGTTCTCTAGACAGGAAAACTGTAGAGAAGGAAAAATAGATGAGAACATGATTCCTATATGGAAAGCAGACCTCTCAATCAGGAAACTCCCAGGCAATGTCCTTCACTTGAGCCCTGTAGATGTTACTTGCTGGTTTTATAAGGCCAAGTTTTGAAAGCCCAAAATCAGTGATCTTAATGTGTCCAGATGGTGACAGGAGGATACTGTAAGAGAAAAGATGGTTCAGCTCCTAATGATAATCCACAGACATTATGATAACAAGCTGTAATAGCCTATCACAGTCACTTACATGTCAGGCTCCAGGTCTATGTGCGCTATTTCATAGTTATACAGATATTCTATAGCTAGGATCGTTTCTGCCATGTGTATATGGGCTGAGATGACAAGCAGACAACCCTTGTTCTTTAGATGGGTCACCAAGTCTCTATAGCAGAAAGCAAATACGACAGGTGAGGGATTTATACAATGTAGAAGACACATAGGGGGAGATTTATCAAACTGGTGCAAAGTAGAATTGTCTTAGTTGCTCCTAGCAACCAGTCAGATTCCACCTTTCATTTTCCAAAGAGTCTGAGGAATGAAAGGTAGAATCTGGTTGCTAGGGGCAACTAAGACAATTCTACTTTACACCTGTTTGATAAATCTCCCCCATACTGTATAATTATAGGCTAAAAGAATAAGCAGGGCGCCATAGGGTAATAACGTAGGTTCAAAGGTACAGGTAAATACAGTTGATATTAGAACTGCTCAGGTGTTGTGCTAAGAACACAACACCTATAAGCGCTATTTGAGAAGGAAAGGTAGCAGCCAGGCTCCAATTGTAGAGACTGAGATCCCAAGCCAGGGGATCAGGGAATGAAGAGTGGTAGGTGAAGTGTCGGATCCACAGTATTAGCAGGGGCCACAGGAACCAGAATGACGGCGCTTCACGGCTTCAAGGTTAGTAGTTTAAAAAGATGAATTTTATTGGTCTCATGTACAACGCGTTTGGAGGCAACAAACACCCCATTGTCAAGTAGGAGAGACATGATCTAGCATAAACAAAAGGTCTCTTAAATATAGGAGGAAGACCCATCATTTCAGGTGTCACATCAGTTAGTAGTAACTTGTCTCATTATGTTGATCTACTACTCCAAAAATATGTAATCACTCTAAAATCATGCTTGAAAAAGTCTACTAGCCTTATCAATACACTAAATTATATCCCATGGTGTAATGACTTCATGTGGGTGACTCTAGATGTATCAGCCCTTTACTCAAATATTCCTCATTCAAAAGGCATTGAGTGCATTGTGAAGACCCTAGATAAAGATTCAAACATTCCAAACAAACAAAAACAGTTCAAACTTGACACACAATAGTTTTCACTTTGAAGGGTTAATTTATAGGCAAACCCGAGGCACGGCTATGGGCACACAGTTTGCCCCAAGCTATGCCAAACTTTACCTGGGTTGTTTTGAAGAACTTTTTATATACTCCAATCTGGTCTGGCTCCCGAAAATACATCTTTTCAAACTATACTTCAATGACCTCATCCTCATATGGAACGGCACCATATATGAAGCCAAGAATTTTGTATCTTATTTAAATGAGAACTCCAAGGGACTTACCTTTACAGCCACGTATTCCCACGAGCAAGTGGAATACCTGGATTTAGAACCTAGCACAGAGACGGAGAAAATCATTACAAAAACGCATTTCAAAAAAGCAGACCGCAACAGTTATTTAGATTATCACAGTTCACACCTTAGGAAATGGAAAGACAACATCCCCTTCAGTCAATTCAAGAGAATCCAAAAAGATTGCTCCAAAGATAAGTATTATGAAACACAATGTAACATCTTGAGCAATAGATTTGCAGCAAAAGGCTATCCGAAAAGAGTAGTTGACTCAGCCATAAGAAGAACCAATAACCTAACACAAGAAGGGTGCCTCAAACCACCACCATTACAACAAAAAACACCCTTGGAACAGGTCAAGCAAAACAACAAAATTTAGCCTTCTGACCACAAAAGAATGGAAGATCTTTTCAAAAAACATTGGAAAATTCTACTATGTGACCCTGTTTTAACATGTACCAACCACTACAAATGAAAAATTCCCAATAAAACACCACTTAACCTGTGTATCAGATTTTGTAAAATGCCTACAAGAACAAGGATCAATAAACATTGTCATAATGTAAACGTAGGGTTCACCAAACACAGTGTATCACGACACGCTTCCACACATCATAACAATAATTGCTGTGACTTTAAAATCTGTCCAATAGATCATATACCTGTGGATGCCTCCAATCGATTCCAGAAGTTGAAGTGATGTGAGATTTTCTGGATCTTCAAACTGTATACTTTATTTACTAATGGTCTCAACAAAGCATTTGAGATAAACCTTTGATACATCATCTGTCTCCTCTTTTTTCATCTGATTTCCATATTTCATCTGTTTCCTTCTAGACACACACTAACTATAATTCATAATCAGTAAATTCACTCTATATAGATAATTCACCCATATATATATATATATATATATATATTTTTTTTTTTTTTTTTTTTTTTTTTTTGTTAGGTCATCATGTATCTTCCAGTCCATTTCAATCATACTATCATATTTCAGTCCATTATAAATAATCAGTTTATTATAAATGAATCATGTATTTAACAATCATATTTTCACATCAATCATTTGGCCGTTAAATTACATTACTATATACCTGTCACTGACCGGTGGATATGTCATATTCCATCATGACATAATTTCCACACTCGAATATGCCCGTGGATACAATCGTAATATATCAACAAGGATTCCCGGCACTTCACCACAGCTTTAACTTGCAAAAGTGCGTTTATTTACAAGACATGGTGCACACATACAATCAGGCAAGACGCGTTTCGGCAAAATCGTCTTTATCAACTGCCTAATACAAACAGGAAACTGACTGTCTTTATACACGTAAGAGGCACTCCTCGATGACGATCCAAGTACGTCAGCGTCGCTCTCAGTGACGTAATCAGTCATCCGGGAAACCAGTAAACAAGTTCATTACGATGGAATAGAAGTGCCGTGCAGCTGCTACAATCATTACGCGCTGAGTAAAACAAGAAATCATGGGTGTAAGTAACGCAACCCGAACCGCAACATATGAACACACATGTAAACATACCACATAAAAACATGTAAAATACATACAAAAGTTAATACACAACTATAAAGGTTAGTACATGCATAAGAGAGAATACTAAAAGAGCCTACCACCGTTCCATTCAATCTATGATAGTAATCTGAAAAATATAAAATACATAAATATTAGATTTGTATATATTAAATTAGCGATTGTCCAAGATGATCAAAAGTAGAATAATGTAGCCAATAAATACATATAGAAAAAGTATAAGATAGTAGTGCCATAAATCTACATAAATCCCGACAATTCATACTCCTGGTTTAACCCTCTAGGTTCGAGGGTCCGGAGAGTATGTATCCAAAACGCCTCTCTGCGGCGTAGTAATGTTTTCAAATCACCTCCTCTTTTTGAGAGAAACACTTTCTCAATGACCTGAAATTGGAGTTGTGACAAGTTGTATTGTTCTCTAAAGTGATGTGGTAAGGGGAGTAATGTATTGCCGCACCTAATTGTGGATTTATGTTTGCAAATCCTCGTCTTAATTGCTTGCATAGTCTCCCCTATGTACAACTTGCCACATGGGCACTTGATCAAATATACGTTTTTCGTGTCACATGTGTGATACCCTTTAATTTCAAATGCTTTACCAGTATGAGGGTGATAGAAGAATTTTCCCCTTATCACATTACTACACTGAGAACAGTGTAGACACGGGTATGTGCCGTTTTTACCTGGAGCTAGTGTACTCTGTACTGTACTTACATTAGGTGAGCGGCTCTCCGCTCTTACCAAGGTGTTTCTCAAGTTAGGGGCACGTTTGTTGCAGATCAGTGGGGGACTCCTAAACTCATCTACATCGGGATATGCCTGTGACAAAATATGCCAATGTCTCCTCACTATCTGATCAACTTTGTAACTGAGAGGATGGAATTCTCTTCTAGTAACACTATTAGGATCTGGCGGAAGCCAGTCGTCCGCCAGATCCTAATAGTTTTTAGCAATTGTAATCATTATGTACGTTAGTTTTTAATGTAATTATTTTAGCAACTGTTTTTGTCTGATGCTGCCAGCCCTGACGTCCATACTCCATGACCGTGCACAAATGATGTTGAGTTGGGAAGGAGGCAAACATGGAGACCACATAGTGACAATCGACAAATGTTACTATGTCTCTCTAGATAGGTCTGGCTGGGTCTCCTTGATTTTATCAGGTTTCTCATCCATTTTCTTCATGGCAAATGTCATTTCTGTTTCTTTATGGGTCACTATGTACACAGCCCTGGAAAGGAGGAAAATCTGTGGTTTATAATTATTTCCTATTAATAAAACTTTCTCTAAAACGTATAAAATTTTAAGTATTAATAAAAGATCTATGGCTGTCACTAGAAGTATAACTCTAGAAAAACATAATACAGCTCTACATGAATGATGACCTATGGGATGTCTGCACATTGCCATGACTGCCATGAGTCCCTATCCATGTCACATCCTGACTGACCTAAATTGTGAAAATTGGTTGTGGAAAGTAATGGGGATTTATATAGATTCCTAAAGTAACATTGCACTGGCAGAGCACAGAGGAAGAAACAATGGTATAAGTAAACCGGGTAAATATGTAATACACTAACATAAAGCTCACCCATAAGCTCCACTGCTAATCAGTTTGGATGTTTCATAGTCTTCCTTGCTCGGTTTTCTCTCCAAATCCAATGATCTGATTAAGCTCTAAAAAAGAAATGGAATTAAGAGATCAGAAGTCATACTGTATTCCTGTCTGCCCTCAATCTGATGTTCTGATATGTGACTGCTGATCTAGAAAAGAAAGGAAACCAGGGGCATGTGAAGATCGGGATGGTTAGTCCACTACACACAGGAGATCTGGTCACTTGTTTAACCCTTTAAGGACGGGGCCAATTTTCGTTTTCGCGTTTTCGTTTTTTCCTCCTTGTGGCCATAGCACTTGCATTTTTCCACCTAGAAACCCACATGAGCCCTTATTTTTTGCGTCACTAATTGTACTTTGCAATGACAGGCTGAATTTTTGCACAAAGTACACTGCGAAACCAGAAAAAAATTCAAAGTGTGGTGAAATTGAAAAAAAAAAAACGCATTTCTTTTATTTGGGGAGAATGTGTTTTTACGCCATTCGCTCTGGAGTAAAAATGACTTGTTATGCATGTTCCTCAAGTTGTTACGATTAAAATGATATGTAAAATGTATAACTTTTCTTTTATCTGATGGCCGGTAAAAAATTCAAACCATTGTTAACAAATATACGTTCCTTAAAATCGCTCTATTCCCAGGCTTATAACGCTTTTATCCTTTGGTCTATGGGGCTGTATGAGGTGTCATTCTTTGCGCTATGATGTGTACTTTCTATCGGTACCTTGATTTCGCATATACGACTTTTTTGATCGTGCACTTTGGGATTGCGTTTACGCCATTTACCGTGTGAGATCAGTAATGTGATTAATTAATAGTTCGAGCAATTACGCACGCGGCGATAGCAAACATATTTATTTATTTATTTACTTTTATTTAAAACCTGGGAAAAGGGGGGGGTGATTCAGACTTTTATTGGGGGGGGGGGGGGGGCTTTTTAATTACAACAATACTTTTTTTTTTTTTTTTCTTACACATATACTAGAAGCCCCCCTGGGGGACTTCTAGTATATACACTTTGATCTCTCATTCAGATCTTAGCTGTATACTTATACAGCAAAGATCAATGAGATCGGCAGCCGAAAACAAACGAGTGCCGAGACGGGGACGGCGCCATCTTGGAGCGGTTCCCGGCCGGCAGCAGGCACAGAGATCGCTCCACAGCGATCTCCTCCACTAAACACCAGGGATGTGCTGCGTCCGGTAATCGGATGCAGCTGTCATGTTTGACAGCTGCATCTGATTACTGTATTAGCGGGCCGTCCCAGGCTACAAGGGGCACCCGGAACCGCGGCGGTTCAGAGCGGGGTCGCCGCGTGGCCCCGCTCTGAACACCTCTTATGAGCGCATGACGTACGGGTACGTCATGCGTCCTTAAGAGGTTAATAGATGCCCAATCTAGGATCTTTCCTCGGCCTAGAAATATCAAACCAAAAAAGAAAATGATGAGATAAAAACGTGCACAATGTAGGACGCCATTTTCTGCTAAAATACAAAAAAAAAAAAATTGTCACATTCCAAAACCTCTATATTTTTAATGTTTCCATCAATGTAGCCATATAAACGTATGTCTGCTGCTGGATGGTATGTATTGGTGAAATATGGAGATACACATGATTTTATTGACTGTTTTTTGTTGGAGGAATTCGGAAAGCATTCTATCCAGTATTTTGTGTTTTTCTTAGCTATTCCCTTGGCAGTATAAATAATAATTATCCTGCAATTTGTTATAATCGTATCTGTACATAATATCCTTTCTTTATGGTGAACTATAGTCATGAAATAAGTAATATACTCACTGGTATCCAGTCACAATAAAGCTTTTTCTCATGAACTATATCTTGTAGTTTTCTATCCAAATCATCTCATGTTACAGATTATACAAAAAGGATAAGACATTAATGTTCATGGAGCGATGTTACTGGAGACTCAATACGATCTCCTCTTATTGTTATATTCACCCATTTATATTCTGCCCAGATAGAGATATAACAGAACAGTATATTACACTAACTAATTTAATTATTCGAAATTAAGAAAAAAAATAATGGACAATCCAGACTAAATTTCTCCTACATATTCTTTCTTTTTTCTTCCAGGGTAATTGAAGCAATGATCACTTTATTGATTCCATAATGCTGAAGATTTGATTCTAATGGAGACATATCACAGAGGGGAGGGGGTTGTGTCAAACTGGGGGGCGGCTATCCCGACCCCAGTGCTTCATGCTCAGCCAGAGCTTATAAAAGACTGGCGCAATGCGCAGAAACTAGACAGCGGTTTAAAAAAAAGACCAAGCCACCGGCATCCCTGCACCGGTCTGTTCATGTAAAAACAAAAAAAACAATGTACCTAATGGTACATTCGCTTTAAGTGAATAACTATAATAAACTATAAATATGTTCTATATAGCTGCTGCAGTGTAACGCCTGGAGTAGTGGATCCACTGGACCGTCACTAGGAATGGCACTAACCTCACCAGGGAGCGGAGTCTAAGGGGCCGCTGGTTTTCACCAGAGCCCGCCGCAAGGCGGGATTGACTTGCTGCGGCAGGCAACCCCCAGGTCGCTACCCCTGGCTTGGTTGCTAGTGACGGCAGGCGAGGCGTGGCAGGAGCAGTAGGCAGGAGATGGTGCTGGCAGAGTTCTGTAGGCGTAACCGCAGGTGACAGGCTGAACACAGGAGCAGTGGTGTAACAGGGGAGCAGGAACCAGGAACAAGGACTAGGGACCAGGTAGCGGACAGGAATCAGGAACAAGGACTAGGGACCAGGTAGCGGACAGGAATCAGGAACAAGGACTAGGGACCAGGTAGCGGACAGGAATCAAGAACAACAGGGAGCTGGGCCAAACGCTATGGGAAGCATGTAGAGGCTCCAACACCTGTAGTGGGGCAGGGCTGGAATTTATAGGAAGTGATTAGTGCACCTTCCAATTAGGGGCGGACTGGCCCTTTAAATCTGAGACAGCCGGCGCGTGCGCGCCCTAGGAGGCGGGGATGCGCGCGCCGGCCGGCACAGCGGGTGACAGGAGCGGGGCGAGGTAGCAGCGCTGGGTCCCTGCACATGGACCACGGCAGCTGCATGGAGAGGCCGTGACATGCAGCCATGCTGTAACCTGCAGAAAGATAAACAAACTTTCTGTGGATTAAAAACACAGAAAGGATCTGTTTACACAATGTTGAAATTGAGTGGATGGCCGCCATTTAACAGTAAATAACTGCCATTATTTCAATATAACAGCCGTTGTTCTAAAATAACAGCAAATATTTGCCATTAATGGCGGCCATCCACTCAATTTCAACATTGTGTGAACAGATCCTTTCTGTGTTTTCAATCCACTCCTGGTTTTGGTTGCTATGAGGACCTGACATGAGGACCAAATACTGCCTGAAATATACATAGTGTGAACCCAGCCTAAATGTTAATTGCAAACTTACTTTATATCACATCTACTGTTGAGTTAGATTTTGAAAGTTATAATGACAGTGACACTTTAAGTGAGAAAGCTACCAGCCCTGACTGTGACAGTAATGATCTTACAATCAATGTAATTGTTGTGAACTAATCCTAATCACTGCACATAACAACCGCACGTAACAACCGCACGTTGACCGTAACCACTGCACTTTGACTCTAACCACTCCGAATTGCCAGTGACCCTCTGCAGATTGTGTGTAACCACCTCAAATTACATGTACTCACCTCAGATTACCTGTTAGCACTTCAGTTTATCCGTAACAATCCCAGATTGTCTGTAAACCCCCCCAGGTTGCCCGTAACCACGGCAAAATGCCCGTAACCCCCACAGGTTGCCCGTAACCCTCCCAGGTTGCCTCTAACCACAGCACGTTGCCTCTAACCACCGCACGATGCCTATAACTACCGCACAATGCCTCTAACTACCGCACAATGCCTCTAACAACCGCAGGTTGCCTCTAACCACCGCACGTTGCCTCTTACCACCACACATTACCTCTAACCACCGCACGTTGACTCTAACCACTCCGAATTGCCAGTGACCCTCTGCAGATTGTGCGTAACCACCTCAAATTACATGTACTCACCTCAGATTACCTGTAAGCACTTCAGTTTATCCGTAACAATTCCAGATTGTCTGTAACCCCCCCCCCCCCAGGTTGCCCGTAACCCTCCCAGGTTTCCTCTAACCACAGCACGTTGCCTCTAACCACCGCACGATGCCTCTAACTACCGCACAATGCCTCTAACTACTGCACAATGCCTCTAACTACCGCACAATGCCTCTAACCACAGCACAATACCTCTAACCACCGCACGTTGCCTCTTACCACCGCACGATACCTCTAACCACCACACGTTCCCTCTTACCACCGCACGTTGCCTCTAACCACAGCACGATACCTCTAACCTCAGCATGTTGCCTCTAACCACAGCACGATGCCTCTAACCACCGCAAATTGCCTCTAACCACCGCACGATACCTCTAACCACCGCACGATACATCTAACCACCGCACGTTGCCTCTAACAACCGCAGGTTGCCTCTAACCACCGCACGTTGCCTCTTACCACCGCACATTACCTCTAACCATCGCACATTGCCTGTAACCACCCCAGATTGTCCGTAACCACCCCATTATGCCCTTAACCACCCCACATTGCCCATAACAACCCCAGATTATCCGAACCACCCCATGTTGTCCGTAACCACCCCATGTTGCCTGTAACCACTCCAGATTGTCTTTTAGCTCCGCACATTGCCCGTAACCACAGCAGGTTGTCTGTAACCACCCCAGGTTGCCCGTAATCATGCCAGATTACACGTTACCCCCCCAGATTGCACGTAACCTCCGCACGTTGCCTCTAACCACCGCACGTTGCCCATAACCACCCCAAATTGCCAGTGACCCTCTCTAGATTGCCACAACCACCCCAAATTACATGTAACCATCCCAGATTACCTATAAGCACTTCATTTTATCCGTAACCACCCCAGATTGTCCGTAACCACCCCATGTTGCCCTTAACTACCCCAAAATGCCCATAACCACCCCAGATTTTCTGTAAGCACCGCACATTGCCCATAACCACAGCAGGTTGCCTGTAACCTCACCAGGTTGCCGTAACCACAGCAGGTTGTCTGTAAACTCCCCAGGTTGTCCGTAACCACCCCAGGTTGCCCATAACCACCCCAGGTTGCCCGTAACCACCTCCAGATTACCTGTAATCTCATTTTTTTATTTTATTTTAGTAACTGCGCTATTCTAATAACTGTTACTAGCTACAGTTTTTCTCCAGCAAATTGGCGCTCCTTCCCTTCTGAGCCCTGCTGTGTGCCCATACAGTGGTTTATGCCCACATATGGGTACCATTGTACTCAGGAGAACCTGCGTTACAGATTTTGGGGTGCGTTTTCTCTCCTGTTCTTTGTGAAATTAAGAAATTTCAAAGTAAACGAACATATTATTAGAAAAATTCGATTTTTACTGGCCAATTTTGAATACTTTCCTCTAATATCCGTGGGGTCAAAATAATCACCACACCCTAAGATGAATTATTTGAGGGATGTACTTTCCAAAATGGGGTGACTTATGGGAGGGAGTTCACTCCGCTGGCACTACAGGGGCATTGCAAATGCACCTGGCGCTCAGAAACTTCTTCAGCAAAATCTGTACTGCAAATTTTAGTTGGCGCTCCTTCCCTTCTGAGCCCTCCTGTGTGCACATACAGTGGTTTATGCCTACATATGGGGTACCGTTGTATCCAGGAGAACCTGCATTACAAATTGTGGGTACATTTTTTCTCCTGTTCGTCGTGAAATTGAGAAATTTCAAACTAAACGAACATATTATTGGAAAAATTCGAGTTTTTCATTTATACTGTCTAATTTTGAATACTTTCCTCTCATACCTGTGGGGTCAAAATGCTCATTCTTCCCCAAGATGAATTCTTTGAGGGGTGTACTTTCCAAAATGGGGGGACTTATGGGGGGGTTTCTCTCTGCTGACACTACAGGGGCACTGCAAACGCCCCTGGTGCTCAGAAACTTCTTCAGCAAAATCTGCATTGGAAAAGCTAATTGGCGCTCCCTTTCCTTCTGAGGCCCGCTGTGTGCCCATACAGTGGTTTACGTCCGCATATGGGGTACCATTGTACTCAAGAGAACCTGCATTACAGATTTTTGCCTATTATTATTGTTGGCACTTTCGTATTTTTAAGCATCCTGTAAATTTGCACCACTAAAACTCCCTCTTGTATGTTCGCTGTTTTCAATCATTTTTTAGTCGTGGTTCATTGTTTTATATGAATTGTTACAATCATGTGTTTTTAATAATAAAGTTTATTCATTTTGTGATAAAAGAGAGTTTCAGTGTTTTCCATAGGTATTTAGTTAGTAACTAGAACCCGAGTTACATTACAAGAACACTTATTCCTCCATTCATAGTACAACACACACATTGTTCTGTCTGGAGATCTGCAAAACTTTGCATATGTGTACACTAAAACTCTGTGCCTGCCAATCAGTACTTCCAGCTTAACAGTAGTGCCAATCGCTGTATCTGAATTTCACGTCCTGATTACTTTTTCTTTTACTAGTGGGGGAAAAACGCTAGGGAGAGTCTTGCTCCACATTTCTTTCCCTGTACCCTTCTCTTAATCTGTGCGTCCACACAACCGTGTCCCTAAGCTCTACAAGCAGTTCTTTCCACCTCATGGCTTTACTTTTGCTCTAATATAAATTGTCTGCTGTGAGACCTTATATAGACAGGGAGGCGTCTCTCCTAATTATGTCCAATCATCGAAATTTACCACAGGTGACTCCAATCAAGGTGCAGAAACATCTCAGAAATGATTAAAAGAAATGGGAGGCCCCCTGAGCTAAACTTCAATTGTTGAAGTCAAGGTTGAATACTAGACTGTGCAACATTCCAGGGTACTGGGTACAGATTCAGCTTTCATAATTCCACTTAAAATTAGACAATTTGATTGGCCCTACCAAAGAGGACCACATTTTATGAGTCTCGATATTAGGGGAGGGAGTTTATCAAGAACAATGTTTTATACACTATACATATCTACAATTCCATGTATCTACAGTACAATTCCATCCATGTTCACTCCTTTCAATAGATCTTCATAAGTCCATAGATAATAACTACAATTTATGCTTGTGTGTACAGAGGCCATGCCTCCTTTCATGAAATACCACGCCCCTTACTGACCACTTGGCAAGCAGGACACACACAAATGAAAAGTTCTTGGTATATTTCCTCCTTTGTCTTTCGCTGCTGGTTTGGAGGTTGGAGGCATGCACTGTGGTCTCACAGGAAAGGGAGGGTTTACACTGTTTTTGTCTCTGTTTCACAGTTTTCATTACAGTAGATTTGATTTACCTGTGTACAAAAATATAGTCAACAGCGCAACTGTGTACAAAAAAAAAAAAAAAACATCTACGTTGCCATCTATTTGTTTTTTATAAAACGTAAGTCAAGGAGAAACAGATTTTACTGTAGCATCCATTTTAGCAAGCATTAGCATATCCTTTTTTCCTTTTCACATGCCTAAAAACTGTTAAATTCAACCAAAAACACAGCCTGAACCTAGCCTAACCTTACAGGAGATTGGAGTGTACCATAGTGACAGTGGAGTTCATCTGCTCAAGTCAAATTGTATACCATTCTTGCAGTGTACCATTTGAGGATGTCATTTTATGGTTTTATTCTTGTGTGTAATTCTTGTGTTTCTGTTCAGAATGCTACTGTCTACATTGTTTGTTCTGTATTGCACTGTAAAGGGTTAATATTGTGTTTGTGTTTTTTTTTTGGTTTTTTTTTCAAACAAGTTTTATTAAACAGAAAATTATACACCGTGAAACAGAGCATGACAACAAAATAAAGGACACGCAGGACCTTGCAATTTCAAGTAACTAAACATAATGCTCTCAAGAAGCTTATAATTTTTTATGAAATTTTGTGCAGAAGACTGCTGAAAAGACCTAATGCACAGAGTGATATAGGAACTGTGTTTATATTGTGCTTGTGTTATTCTGCTGGAGAGACTTCCACACATGTAAGACACCAAACCAGGAGACCTATTACTGCTGAGGCCTCAGGAAGATGTGGTGTTACCACCGATACTGTAGTTAGCTAGGACAGGTTCACATATGGTCAACCCTGGCTGGCCAAAAGCTTCAAGGCCTTTAAAGGAGAAGTCCGGCCAAAATTTATTTTTTATATGTTATTACTTATGCAAAGTTATACAATTTTCTAATGTACATTAATTATGGGAAATGCTCATATACTGCTATTTCCCTTAATTTATTGTATCAGGAAGTGTTAGAATTCTCTCAGAAGCAGTGGCGTCACGACCAACGGTGTAATTCCTATGGAGTGTCCAGCAGGGGTGCTCTCTATATAGAAGTCAATGAGTACCATTGACTTCTATATATAGTGCGCCCCTGCCGGACACTCTATTGGAATTACAATGGATGTGTGTATGTAATGTTATGTACTGTACTTTGCGATTGAATACATTTATGGAATACTTTGGGGAGCAAGTGTCCTTGCTCCCCAAAGTATCCCATAAATGTATTCAATGAATACATTTGCTGGGCACAGAGCAGGGAGGGAGAGAAGTGCCATCTACCTCCCCCCTCCCTGCTCGGTGCTGGGAACATATACAAAGTACTACTCCCCCATTATCTGCAGATAATGGGGGAGTAGTACCTGTGCTATCTTATCGCTGCCCGCGCCGCCGCTCACACAAGTGCCGCCCGCTCCGTCGCCGCTCACATAAGTGCCGTCCGCTCCGCCGCCGCCGCTCACAGTAGTGCCCCCTCCTCCTCCTCCGCTCCCCCTGTAGTGTGAGGAGCGGCACAGGCAGGCGGGGGGGAGTCAGCGGGGCCATAGTGTTTCGAGGAGGAGGGGGAGCGGAGGAGGAGGGGGCACTTATGTGAGCGGCGGAGCGGGCGTCACTTATGTGAGCGGCGGCGGAGAGGGCGGCACTTATGTGAGCGGCGGCGGAGCGGGCAGCACTTGTGTGAGCGGCGGCAGCAGCAGAGCGGGCGGCACTTGTGTGAGCGGCGGCGCGGGCGGCGATAAGATAGCACAGGTACTACTCCCCCATTATCTGCAGATAATGGGGAAGTAGTACTTTGTATATTTTCCCAGCACCGAGCAAGGAGGGGGGAGGTAGATGGCACCTCTCTCCCTCCCTGCTCGGTGCCCAGCAAATGTATATATTGATTACATTTATGGGATAATTTAGGGAGCAAGGACACTTGCTCCCCAAAGTATTCCATAAATGTATTCAATCGCAAAGTACAGTACATTACATTACATACACACATCCATTGTAATTCCAATGGAGTGTCCAGCAGGGGCGCACTATATATAGAAGTCAATGGTACTCATTGACTTCTATATAGAGAGCGCCCCCTGCTGGACACTCCATAGGAATTACACCGTTGGTCGTGACGTCACTGCTTCAGAGATAATTCTAACACTTCCTGATACACTAAATTAAGGGAAATAGCAGTATATGAGCATTTCCCATAATTAATGTACATTAGAAAATTGTATAACTTTCCATAAGTAATAACATATAAAAAATAAATTTTGGCCGGACTTCTCCTTAAAGCAAAGCTCCTTCTATCTGTTGTGCAAAGAAATTGCCACTTTGGTCCACTATTACTAGAGTAGAATTGTCCCTTATCCAAAGGTAGTCCTGAGTGGGACAGTAATTTAACCCTTTAAGGACCAGGCCCAAAATTACTCAGTGGACCGCGCAAATTTTGATCTTAGTTTTCATTTTCCCCTCCTCCCCTTCTATGAGATCTAGCACTTTGTTTTCTATCTATAGGGCCATGTAAGTGCCTGTGTTTTAGAGGAATAATTGTACTTTGTAATGGCGTCTTTCATTTTACCATAACGTGTATGACGGAATTCCAAAATTATTATTTATAAAGATATAAATAGGTGAAATCGTAAAAAAGAATGCAATATGGTAACGTTTGGGGGGTTCCTGTGTCTACGTAATGCACTATATGGTAAAAGCGACGTGATACTATTATTCTATAGGTCAGTCCGAACACAACCACATGCAGGTTTACACAGATTCTCTAATGTTATATATATTTATTTTTAATGAAATCCTTTTTTTTTGGCAATTAATTATTAATAACATTTTTTCACCTACGGGGCTGTATGAGATGTCATTTTTTCCGCCATGATCTCTAGTTTTTATTTATACCATATTTGTGAAGATCGGATGTTTTGATCACTTTTTATAATTTTTATATATATATATATAATGTAACATCAAATTGGTAATCCGCGCATTTTTTCCCCTCTTTTCGTGTACACCGTTCGCCCGTTCGCAATGACGCTTGTTATATTTTAATAGATCGGACAACTACGCTACGGTATATTATATGTTTATTTATTTTTATATGTTTTATTTATATAATAAGAAAGGGGGTTCATTTAAACTTTTATTGGGGGAGGGGCTTTGGGGTAGTGTATTGGTGTTTTTATTTTTTTTTTAACACATTTGAAGTCCCTTTGGGGGACTTTTACATTAATTAGTTTGATTTTTACACTGATCATTGCTATGCCATAGGCATAGCATTGATCAGTGTGATAGGCGATCTGCCTGTGCCGGCTCAGTGAGCAGATCGCCGATTGGACCGCATGGAGGAAGGTAAGAGACTTCCGGCGGTCTGATACAGCGATCGGAACCCCCGCAGTCACACTGCGGTGGTCCCGATCAGTAAGTGACAGGGGACTTCTCCTGCGGCGTTTAAGGAGTTAATGACACACTGCAGCATGATGACTGCAGCCTGTCAATAACGGTGAGCGCGCTTCATAGCAGGAGAAACACCCAGGGCGTATAGTTACGTAATGGCGTAACTGTACATCCAGGGTCGTCTAGGGGTTAATTTAGCAGCGTTTATGTGTCCTGTCCGGGAAGATCCAAGTCTTTTTTTGGTTTGAGTTGTGCCGTTTTGTTCACACATTAAATTCCGTGTGTTAGGTTTGTATTCATTACAGTGTTCTTGTGGTAGTGCAGAGGGAGTGCAAATTGAACCGGGGGGGGGGGGGCTGACCTGTGGAATCACCGAGGCTTGTTGTCTTCAGGTTGCTTACCACTTATTAATAGCAATAGGTGGGTTTTTTGCAACATAGTGAAGCCTGGGGCAACACCATACGTACTGTGTCCCTGGTAGAGAGAGCTAGGCACTTGGGGGTCCCCACATGGATTGTGTGTCTTGAAACCAAAAAGACTTTTAACAGGGTGCATTGAGGATTCTTGTTAGAGGCTTTGGATGATGTAGGGCTGAAGGCTCTCATGCAGCGTAGCATAATGGCTGCCTATTTTAGCGTGTGTCTGAGTTAATGCCACATTTTCTTATAGCTTCGTCATCACTAACGGAACACGCAAGGGGTACCTGCACACCTACTTTATGTCAAAGTGATGGAATTCTCGGCCTCTGCTCTTTCTGGTATGAAGGGGTTGGGAGTACGTGATAGGCTTTAGAAATGTGACTAGATTCCCCTCCTGTAAAACTGGACTAAAAGCCATTTTAGACAGCTTCATTCCATCTGTAAAGGAGTCATGTGTCCCCTTCCTGTTATCAGCTGTCTGCCTCACATCTCCTATTACAAGGTTAAAAGTCAATGAGTTCCCAGCAGGATGCTAGTTTATTAGTTAATCGTAATGGTGTGTTTTACAGACAGATTTATCTGACAGATTATTGAAGCCAAAGCCAGGAATGGATTTGAAAAGAGGAGAAATCGCAATCTTTCCTTCAGGACCTGTTCTCTGTTTATAGTCTGTTTCTGGCTTTGGCTTCAATAATCTGTCAGATAAATCTGTCTGTGTAAACACACCATTACTCTATTGCACAGGGCAATATGGGCCTGTCTGGCTGATAATCACCCCATGTAATAGGACATAATGTCAGAAATTTGATGAAAATTTATGAAATGTGATAGTACGTTTACATGGAACAATTATCGTTCGAATTTTCATTGCATTTGAGCGATAATTGGCTTGTGTAAACACAGTGAATGATCAAGCAACGAACGATAAATCGTTCATCATGATCTTTCAACAGGTTCTAAAATCATCTTTGGTTGTTCACTGAAAATTCGCAGATTGTTTTGTTCAAACAGTCTTTCAACGATTCACCCTATGTGTGAGATGGGCTTAAACGATCTTATAACAATCGCAATAACAATTTTTTTAAACCATATATCGTTCCGTCTAAACACTGATCGTTAAAAAAAACACATTAATTATCGGTCCGTGCAAATGGACCATTAGGGCCCTATTACACAGAGCAATAATTGGCCAAATTAGGCTTATTTGGCCAATTATCGCTCCGTGTAATTGGCTCCATTTCGAGAGAACGATCGGCTGATCATTTCTTTAGGTCCAGACCTAAAATCATCCAGCATCAGGCGTGCATCTCTAATGATGATGATAGCTGATGATGTAGTATAAAATAATAGTATTAGTATTAACTTACCTTACCATGTTCCCTGGTGTCCTTGAGCCTTCCCCGGTGTCCTCGGAGGCCTTCCCTGGTCTCTGCAGCTCTGCCTTTTGCTCCCTTCTCTCCCAGTCCCAGCCAATCACTTTCCGAGACAGGCAGAGCTGCAGACACCAGGGAAGACCTCCAAGGACTCCGAGGAGGGCCTGGGGACACCAGGGAACGTGGAAAGGTAAGTTAATACTTTATTATTTTACACTAAAGGCTAACGCTAACAATGCCTAGCAGATCTGCACTCATTTACAGTTTATGATTGGGCAGTCTAATAGGACCCTTAGGCTACATACACACGCTCCATGCCCAGTCCATATATATGGACAATGAATTCCCAGCATCATCATTCATTATGTTGCTGCGAGCTCCGAAACTGTTTAAATCTCCACACTACTGTACTGACACAACTGTGCAGAAAACACCATGGAAATTGTATTGATACACAAAAAAACGAAATTGATCTTACATCTGCCCTATGAGTCCAAGTTCTTACATTCGATCTGGTTGATCAGCTTTCGGTAAAAATCCTGGATGTAGGAAGCAAAGATTAAAAAAAAAAGGAAAAAAAATTCTTATAATTAAACAGAAGCTTGTTACATAACAAACCGCACAAAAAAGAGAGGGTAAAACTAATAGGATCTAAGGAGATAATACATCTCAAGAACCTAAAGCCACCTTAGTTTTATACCTGAAATAGAAAGCATTACATTTGCTAATTCCTTCTGGTTGCCATAGCTATAGTCCCAGCTCCTCCACCTCCCACCACAAACACAGCCTCAGGGGGATGAGGGTCTGCGGTCAGCCACCCTCCTTCTTGCTAACGCACCATTCCCATTCAGTGAGATCCTCCCTGTTTTTCTAGAATGGATGGCTTTGCATATTGCAAAACAGCTGCCCCGGTACAGAATATTAGGAACAGCATCAACAGCAGCAGCGGCGGCAAAGACAACAGCAACACATGAAGCCTGTCTGCCTGTCTGTGCTTACATAAAGCACTGCCTGCCCAGGACCAGCAGCTCCGCAGACCACCAGCAATGTAGCAGCACAAGGTAATGGCATACATGGCACTTGCTTCATCTCTATACACACTGCCGCTTATGCCTCTCTGCTTAGTATGTACGTCATATAATGTGCTTTCTTGTAGAATATCCCTCCACTGAGCTGGTGACGTTGTATGTGCACAGGCTTATTTAGTGGTTCAATGAGTTTCAATGTTAGAAGTCTCTGCAATATATAGAAATCAATTAAAGGCATCAGGTTATCCTCTGGGAGGGGGTCAAGGGGGCGCTCTAGGATACAACTTAGCTGAGGGGAGAGAAGGATACGGGAAGATCCTAATATATTTCCAATTAAATTGCTAATGTTGGAGTTGGAGGCTGTTTTGTTACACCAACACATTTCAGGTGTATATACTGTAGACCGCTATATATGAATATGCAGGAATACCATGACGTTCTAATGAGGTATATACAGTATATGTGTGTGTGGTCTAAGGAGGTATATAGAATATATGTGTATAATCTACATAACCATAACCCCAGGCATCTGCAAGACCTTTATTAGTATTAAGGCTTAGCTTCCCAGGTGTGTACAGTAGTGTAACTTTTTATGTTAGATTTTATTTCCTAAGGGTAGCTTCACACATATTGGATTTGCAGCGGATTTCACGCTGTGGGTTCTCTGCGAAATCCGCTGCGATTCCCGGCATTGTAACTTTCAATAGGTTTTACATACTCGCAGCAGAATGAAAATTCAGCTGTATGTAAAGGGCCATCCCCCATAACCTGTGGCAGCCCGGTGAGTGCTTCTGTGGCTTTAAGCATCCTGACGTCCCGCTAAGCCAATCTGTGCGCTGTCCTGCCGCAGCCCCTGGGCCACCGCAGGTCAAGGGGGACAGAGGTTTACATACTCGCAGTGGAATGAAAATTTTGCTGTGAGTATGTAAACCTTTCAAAAATACAGAAAATCACAGCAGATATCGCTGCAAAACGTGCAGCATGAAATCTGCTGCGATTTGCTACGTGTGAACCCACCCTAAGGCTATGTTCACACTGCGTATGAGTCCGTCCGTAGTTCGTACGCCGACGTACATGTGCGGCTAAAACTACTGGCGTGGGAAAAATCGACATGCGGCCGGATGCATTCGAACCGCGAACATACGCCCGTAGTACAGTTATGCTTCCCTAGCTTGTTTGGAAGCGATCTGAAGCAGGTCATTTACTTGGAAATCTTCGCCCAGCCGCCTCAACCATGCAGAACCTTTTGGATCGAAAAATCAAGTTCAATTTGGCTGAAATAAGTACTCCGTAAGGGACCGCATGGAAATCCACGGCCGTGAGTTTCAACATTTCCATCCTCAAACAATGGTCTTGTTTATTTTTCACGCCGTTGTATACGATCCGGCCGTAAGCTCATACGTAGTGTGCACTGTGCGGGCGTATATCATATACTTTTAAGCGAACGCATCAACCTCAAAACTACGTGCGTATATTCGCGGTTCGCACCACAGACGGATTCATACACAGTGTGAACATAGCCTCAAAGTACGTTCACACGCAACAGGTTTGCAGATAGAAGTCCACAGTATAACACAATGGCAGCACAGCGGATGAGATATTATTCACACTCTGCATATATTTTCCATGTGTATGCATACCTGCGGCGTGGATTACTTCCTCCACAGATTATCAAGTATGGTTGTTTTCCCCATTGACGTGGAAGTCAAAATCTGCAAAAAAAAACCTTTTGCTTCAGATTTAAAAAAAATAGCAAAAGTGGATTTTAAATGAATGTTTATTTTCTCTTCCCAAGAAATCCCCAGGAAGGTCTGCAGTGGCAAATTTCCCTGCAGATGTCTGACATTTATAGTATGGACACATTGTGGGAGATTTATCAAACATGGTGTAAAGTAGAATTGGCCCTAGCAACCAATCAGCTTCCACCTTTCATTTTCCAAGAAATTTGTGAAGAATGAAAAGTGTAATCTGATTGGTTGCTAGGGGCAACTGAGCCAATTCTACTTTACATCCCTTTGATAAATCTCCCCATTCTGTCCATAATGCAATACAACACTAACTGGTCCTGTTAAGGCCTTTTACACCGGCCGATTATCGTGCAAAACATTATTAAATGGTTTGGATTTTAACGTTATTCTTCTGGTGGAATCGCAGCAATGATAAAACTATGAACGAAAGTTGGTTTGTCATTGATCACATCTTGTGAGATGACCTCAAAATCATTGTTATCCGCTCTCAAGTCTTTTAGTGTAAACACTCATGGTTCACAGTATATGGCCATGTTCACACACTGTATTTTTACAATAAACAACAGCCGTTATTGCAGGTTGCAACAGCGGCGAGCCTCTGTTTATTGACAGTGTGCAATTACTTTAGGGTACAAACACACACACCGTATACGCAGCGTATTTACTGCTGCGATACGCGGCAGATACACAGCAGATACTCAGCAGATTAGATCTAAATAACTGAACACAGCATCAAATCTGCACCATCAAATCTGCTGCAGATCTGCTGCGTATCTGCTGTGTATATGGTGTGTGTGTTTGTACTCTGTGTACGGCTGTGTATTGAACAACAGCCGTAGTGCATACACGCTGTATACACTACGTCCAGTGATCTCTGCGGCCACAGAGAATAACTGACAAGTCTATTTTGTGCGGCCGATATTCAGTGAACAGCGGCCATACAAGCCTGTGCTCACAGTGTAAAGTACGGCTCCTGGCTGTACTTTACATGGTGCATAGTTCACTGATGTTGAGACATGAGATGGTGTATCTGCAGTGTTCTTGTGCATATTTGATTTCCCAGGGCGCAATGTTCTAGAATACACTGACGTCGAGACACGTGATGGTGTCTCTGTGGTGTTTTGGTTGATTTCCCTGAGGTCAACCAGCGTCCTTTAGCATGCACTTACTAGGCATAGCTCCCACTAGCCAGAATTCTACTCCACACTGATGAGGGGCAAATACCCCGAAACAGCTGTCTGTGGATGGATACCTTGCTTGGGTGGTTTCCTTGATTGGAGACATTCCTTGGCTTGGTTGTTCCTTCCCGGAGGAAGGTCTGGCTAGTTCACTGACGTCGAGAAGTGATGGTGTCTCTAGAGTGTTCTTTTGCATATTTGCGTACTTTACATTGTGGCCTATGGCAAATTGCAGTGTGGGCATACCCTGTGTGAACATGGCCTCTAGATATGAACGCAATTACAAATATTTATCTTCTCCTCTAACTGACTATCATTTAAAAGAAAAAATCATTACGTGTTGTTCTCTAAACAATAGATTAAGCGATTTATCTGTATGGCTACCACTGAAGTGGAATTTAATTTTCTCTGCTGGGGTCTAAAGGCTTTATTACACAGTCCAAGATCGCCCTATGTTATAAGGCCTGCAGTCAGCCGCTGATGAACGTACAAATAGCTAACAGCTGATTAAAGTGAAGGGATGCACAAGCGATCTAGCTATCATGGTTGCGGCCTTGTATTAGGAAGTGTTTACGCACAGAGTTTATCTGACAGATTTTTGAAACCAAAGCCAGGAATAAATTTGGAAAAGAGAAGAAATCTCAGTTTTTGCTTTATGACCCGCCCATCTGTTCCTGGCTTTGGCTTCAAAAATGTGTCAGATAAATCTGTGTTTGTGTAAATGCAGTCTTAGGGCCCTATTATACGGGACAATTATTGTTTGAAAAATTGTTATATCATTCGGATTTAAACAATAATCGTTTCATGTTATTGCAGGCAATGATTAAACGACTAACAAGAAATCGTTGATTGCTTGTTTAGACCTGGACCTAAAATCATCATTGATTGTTTGCAAAAAGGTTAAGTGTAATAAAATGTCGTTCAGTCGTTAACTGTCAAAAAATTGCTTTGTCTAATAGGATCAACATGATTGCCACTTGCTTACTTAGCAGCTCGGCCAACTTAACACTTAGGCCATTCATCTCAATGGGTGGGGGAAGGGTCATCATCTGGAGTGACTTATGTCAGGATTCATGTTGTTGGTAAAGGTATTGCTGCACTATTGCTGAAGCACTATTCTTGCAGTCAAGTCTGATAGGATTGCTGTTAAAGGCTTCAGTCAGAGTAACCAGAGCAAATGTGAATATGGCCTTAGAGTGACATGCAAGTATGTAAGAAGCCGTCTAGAAAACCTGTCATCACTTTTATGCTGCTTGATGTCATTGGTGTCTTCCCTGAGGGTTCCATCACACCAACATTGATAGATTTTTACCTGTTTGGGTATAGGGAGAGATCTGTGAATATAGGCTGGTGGGGCCTGGAGAAGCAGCCAGGGTCTGCCCCTATGACTTGACTTGATTCAGGCAACATGAAAGTTATCAGTGTCCCATTAATTCTAACCCTACCATTATATTTACCAACACTGGAAACCTTTCTCTTGAAAAAAAATAAAAATAGGTAATACATTACTAAGTAATGTGCACTGATTGTACCACTATATATTACCATACAGTGCACTGAATATTACACTATATAGCACCTAAAGAATATTAGATCCCTTGCAATCATGTAAAGGAGAAGTCCTGTGAAATTGAAAAAAGGGAGTAAGGCAGGGAGTGTGGGAAAAAAATAAAATAAATAAACTAACCTGTCCCGTACCTGGATCTTCTAGCTGCAATGTGACAGTCTAGCCAAACAAATGCCCACTCCAGTCACCGATTGGCTGAGCAGGCAATAACCCAGGTACATGCTGTTGCAGCTGGAAGAGCTGCATGTGGCTGTCGGCTGTCAACCATAGGCTGCATCTATGTTTTCCCGGACTCCCTAGGGCTGCATCCAACTGCAACTGGTAATCAAACGTCGGGCAATTGCACTCTAGTATGAGTCGTGCTTCTCTAGTAATTCCTAATCGCTGCATGATGTTGGCAATGTTTTGGCAACATGGAGCAGCTATTGTGTATCACTGAAGACGTGATTATGGCCTGCATGCAGTAATCGTGGCTGGCACCGTTTATGGTCCGCAGCTCCATTCAGCAGGGATTTTGGGGTCCCCATTCTCAAGACCATGGGCAGACTATTGAGCCTTGAGTGTAGTGTGTAAATAGATTAGTTTTTTATAGAACTCATACTGTGTGATGTATATAAAATATATAATGTAAGTGAAGCCATAGCAGTTGGCGGCATGGCTCTGCATGCCATATATACTAGAGCCCAGGAGCATCACACTTCCCCTGTGTGTGAATCAATGTCTGCGTAAAAAACCCGCACATAGTTAACAAGTAAAATACAGCAGTGGTATGCAACCTGTGACCGCAGCTGTCGTAAAACTACAAGTCCCTTCATGCAGACATGTTGGGAAATGTAATTTATTAATAGCTGGAGAACCGTGTGTGATGACCATTGCTGAATAGTATTTGATATTCGAATGAGGTTGAACTCATGATGTTGCAGATGATCTAGTAACATCAGAGCAGCTTCCAGAGTTTATTGGGAGGTGGGGGGGGGTCCTATTCAATTTGGATATCACATGATGTTGACAGTGCAAATACAATATGCAAGGGAATCGTCTCTATATGCTTACAGCTGCAGATATGGGGAGATAAAACTAAGGAGACCTGTCTGTTAGATGACTAAGCTGATGGCTGTTTGCAAAAACGTTTACTGGAACAAATACAGTGTAGCACAATGACTGACTGTTTTAAATCTGACCAAGCCTTCTACATGGAATTTGATATTCCCACTGTGTCTCTGGTTACCTCCCTTACATCATACAGTGACTGGTCTCTCTTTTTATTATAATGCTTTGACTACATAGTTACTTTGTCCAACATAAGAGTTTATCATAAAGGAAAATTTAGCTTTATGTACTAAGGCTGGGTTCACACAAAATATTTTTTCAATTACTAACGGCCGTTGTTGCAGATTGCTATTTATTTAAAAAATCCATCGCATTGTTTTCTATGGAATTCCGGCCGGAGTGTATACACTCTGTATATACTCTAGCTGGGATTCCATGCGGCCACACAGAAAACTGACAGTGCAGACAATGTAAAGTACGGCTCCAGACAGACTTTACATTGTCTGCAATGGCTAATTGGAACACGGGCACACCCATATGTGCCCACATTCCAATTTGAAAGAAATGAAGTTCATCTGGCCGGTACAGCAGTACACGCTGGGTTAAACTTCGCAGACAGCGGCCGTTCTGTAACACAGTTTGTGACGTCCGCAGTCTTACATTGTGTGAACTTCTGGTGGACCACTAGGTGGTTTTGTGTGTCTGCATGTATTGGGCTGGATTCACACACAGTATATTTCAGTCAGTATTGTTGTCTCATTTTGCAACCTCAACCAGGAGTGGATTGAAAACACAGAAAGGCTGTGTTCACACAATGACACATTGTATACGCTCTGGACGGGATCCCATGCGGATCCGCAAATAACTGACATGTCAGTTTTCTGTGGCCGCAATTCAGTGAATTGTGGCCGCAGAAAGCTCTGTCAGTTCATACAATGAAGCGAGCGGCTCTGGCCGCTTGCTTCATTGTGTGCTATGGGACGTTTTGATTCGGGCACGCGCTGATGCGCCTGCATCAGAACACTGCGGCCTGAAAGATTATCCGACCGGTACTTAAGTACCGGCCGGGAAGATCTGGGCAGAGACCGTTCCGTGACCCGGCCGCTTCACGGAACAGCCGGTCTCTTTACGTAGTGTGAACATAGCCTAAACGTGTATGTGTATATATGTTGAGATTTTTGTGCCAAATATTGTTTGGGACCATTTTTGCAGGTTGTTAAAGGGGTTGTGCTATAATGACAACCTCTGTCCATATCTCCTTTTAGCATTTAGGGATGTCACAGAGGGATTCTGCCTATGATTCCTAGCGATTAATCAATTGCAAATGACGCCTCACAGTGGTTGATTTGATGTAACGCCGGAGGTTGACTCCTCAGTGTTCCACATCTGTTGCTTGTTATTACACAGACAGCTATTCATCTGAATGACCACCATGCAATGCTACATTTCCCCTAAATACCATGACATAATCATCTCTTGGCTGTTTTCTGGGATTCTTAGAGGCCATACCTGTGCTGTTCCGGCTAAAGGGGTTGTCTGCGATAGCGATAAGACCTCACCTTCGAAGTGCCCTTATCATTTTGATAAATGTTTGACATGTCCTAGAGATAGGTCAAAAGTTTTAATTGGTCAAAGTCTGAGTGTTCAGACCCAGACGGATTGCGAGAACGTGTGGGGAGTACAAGGCTTGGCTGAACACTTCTCTCCTTGCTCTGTTTATGAGATGGAGATGTTCCAGAGACTTGCATTGTGAGATCATCTCGGTCATGTGGTACTGAGCCAGGAGAGAACACACCTAGGGTACACTTCTCCGGACTCAGTTGGGGTCTCTATGACATACCAAAAGTTTTTTATGACAGTGCCCATTTAGTAATGTTCTAGTGATATATCAAAAGTTCTCATTGGTAAAGCTAAGAATCTGTGCAGTCCTTAAAGGGGCTGAACTGCAGCAGAGGTGATTAAAGGAGGCTGGGGTTCTTTTTGGTGGGGAGGGGGTGGATTAAAGAAATAAAAAGCTTTCTTCCCTGCTCCAGCGCTGGTGCCCACATGCCGGTCCTTAGGTCCCAGCCACTTCTGGCTGAGGTGGGACCCTGCTACGCCGCTGACAGGCTGAGAAGGCCTAACACATAATGCTCCAGGTCCCCACTCAGACACACAAGTGGCCAGGATCGGGGGACCAGAGCTATGGGCAACCGTCATCAGCACTGGAGCGGGAGAGATGAAAGCTTGTTGCTTCTTTCATCCTTCCTAACACTCTGCCAAAAATCATTCCAGCCCAGAGTTTTTCTTTAATGTACGATCACTGGGATCTCCATTAATCCTAAGAACTGGAGTACCTGGGGTCTTCCTACTGAATGCAACAACACCTACATGTATGCACTATGGGATTTTTGCTACATTCAATGCCTATGGGATTAATAATTATAGCCAAGTGCTATCCAAGTGATATACAATTTCCATCAGTTCTGTATATAGTGCATTGAGCAGTAGGGCACATGTGTGATCATTCTATTCAGACTAGAGACTCTGAACCCCTGTTTATCAGTGGGACCCCCAGCCACCAAATAATTATAACTCTTATGGATAGGTGATATTGCTTCTGATCAAACCCCTATAAGGTCTTTTTGGCTCATTCAACTCGGTCCTTAATCAGTGATGATGAAGAAACATAGTCATACAATGCGATTTTCATCTTCTGAATGGAGTCAAGGAAAGACAAAGGGGCAATGATGTATGTATCAGGATAATGTATACTTTTTCTTACATTATTTTCTTCCATTCATGGCATTGATACCCAATCCTCCGTCATTGAATCCATGTGACTGTAATTTTCCACTTTCATATATATCTCACCAAGAAAACATTTTAGAGTTCACATGATCCGAGCTCGCCTTCTATTCCCTATTGTTATGCTGCTCATTTTGACGATGAAACTATGACAGCATTATTACAGATACCAACAATAAATGCTATTCATGCTCCTGGATCGAGCTGTGGAATATTGAGCAACTTTTAGCACATTACCGAGAACCTTGTGAATAGGTTTATTCTCAGCTACTTGTGTCTGATCATAGGAAATTGTACACTTCTCCATCATTACCTTTCGTATGACTAAGAAGCATTAATAATATTGGATCCCTTACTTACGTGGTTGGCTGTATAAACCTAGGCTCCAGTTCTGGTAATATTTGCATCATATGGCAAATATAGAGAAAAATGCATTTATCTAAGAGCATCCCCATAGTTTTAACTTATTTATTATATTGTGATAGCAGGCACCAAGTTAACTCTTTCCACCTATCATAAATTCTAAATGAGTCTATCTATTTCAGAAGGCTGTAAAGAGGTCATGTAGGTAGCAGTATACAAGGTGTATGGCCTGATATAAACTCTTATTATATACTGTATATTCCTTACTACCTTATTAGTTAAAAAGGCTGCTCGACGCAGGATCTTCATCTATTATCCAGAGTCGGGATCGGTTATAAAAAGCAAACCTCCTTTTAATGACCTGTCTTGTCCTGCATTACACTGAAAACTCACTTAGTTGAGTTGCCACAGTGTAATGCTTTATTTTTCCTGTAGGGGTGCTGCAGGAGATTTAAACACTAGAAATTCCAAGAGGGACACTTTCTGATCAGCTTATTGTCAAGGGGCTCTTCTAAAGTTTTTAAAAGGGTACTCTGGCAAATACAATTTTTTGCTATAGTGCTGGAGATGCATAGAAAATAACCAATACGCTCTTCTCACCTAACCAAGCTCCCCTGGGGGCTTTCTGCAGCGTCTTCAGGTCCTCCATTGGATGCTCCGGGCTCTACTTCTGAGACGAACCAATCTCGGCAGGGACAGCCCACTCAGCCCCTCACTGACTGTAGTGGGACAGAGCCAGATCAAGTGATTGGCTGGGCAGGCTGGCACTGCCAAGATGAGTCTGTCTTAGAAGTAGCAGAACCTGAAAGCATGACAAGGCATGAGAAGCTTTGTGTTATTTTCTATGCATCCACTATAGAGAAAATTTTAAATGGTCAGAGTACCCCTTTAAATAATGGAGTATTTTTAGGGTATGTCCACAAATAGCACTTATGCTGCAGATTAACAGCTTCTGTGCAGTTAACAGTTTAGTGGATGAGATCTTGAAAATCTGATTCACACACTGAATAAAAAAAAAATCAGCGAAGAATATCTGTAGCAAATCAAATAGGTCCAGTATGGTGCAAAATTTCTGCCAATGACATTACTGCAGAAAATCAGTCTGCAGCCTATCTACAATGTATGGATGTGCCCTAAACATGTAATATATGAATTTACGTGTATCAATCCTGCCCTCTATCCCCCATTCTAAACAGTAGGAAAACAAATTCTAAATGGAGCTTGTCTAAGTAGATTTTAAGTTCTTTGCACGGTACAGTGAACTTTTTGAAGATAATTATAGAGCATGTTCTTTCAATCACCAAAATCATTTAAAAGTAGTCCACTTTTCTTCTTCCCCCGTTTCTTTTTTGAATATAAAAGGAACAATTCACCTTGATGTGATTTGTTCGACTACCACTGGTCTGGTCGGGCGTGAACCCCTACTATTTGCTTCAGATATCATGAAGTATCCTGTGCGTCTGGTGTCTTATATCTGTCATTTACTGGTGATTAGTTTTAGGAGGAAGCTGATTTACCTCTCTGTGCCAAATTTGTAGTTCCATGATAGGGGTGTATAAGAGGGGCCAAGTAGAATGCAGTGGTTAACCCCCTGCGTATTGCTCATGAAGCTGGGAACTTTTTGAAGATAATAATAGAGCACGCTCCTTTGCTTACCAAGCAGTCCTCCTTTCTTCTCCTATTCTGTTTCTTCTTCTTCTGATCGTAGATGCTTTTGTAGAACCATCAATACCAGTCATCCTGTATTTAATAGAAGAGATGAATGACTGTTTTAATTACAGATCAATGATCAATGACTCCAGTGTAGTCTTTGTTCACTGTTGCTGCCTTTACTGTCATTGTTGGGAATTGTGCAGTACTGTCTTTTCGCAGCCCAGTCAGGGGTCTCACAGTTGTGGCTTCTCTATTGCCACAGTTCACCCAGTGTAAGTCGACCCAGTCCAAATTTCAGCTGTACTGGTGGCAGCTTGTCACCTAGACCAGGAACACTCAGCTGTCACATGTCACTTTCTTCTGGACTTTTCACTTATCAAACCAGTGCCAGCATCCACTGTTTTATTGCACATATTAGGCTCATTGGTCACATTCTCACCCATCCTAGTTACACAGTGGGCTTCCCATGCTAGCCCTGCAAACTGATACCTGAAACCACATGGATTTTGGAGATACTTTCCTGCTGCAGTGATGGGGCCATATACAACATACACAGAACTGCCACGTTCCTGCAGTGGAAGAGAGGAACAGTTAATATAACACAGTAATCTACAGCATTCAATCTACTGGTTACCTCCATCTAGTCCTCCTTATAGATGGTTTATGAGTAAGTTGCAAGACCAGTCCTTGTGAAATCTTTTTAATATGTGAATATTTGTGGAGTAAAAAACAATAAATCACTTGTGTCACATGTTGTATTAGGTAATTAGTACATGGAACAGTCATCCCGTCTCCCCCAGTCTACAGGAATGTTGTATTGTTTATTCAGATGCAATATCAAGATATGGCTGCCTGACAGAGAACTGGGTATACGTAATAACAGCTGCTAGTATATGGGGGCTTCCCAGGCTTAGTGCTAATAATAATCCTGAATTCATTCTGCCAGCGCCTTTGCTTTATTAAAGAAAAATTGACACTAAGAGAAGTGTATATCCCCTATTGCAAAGCACGGTTTTGGGTCCATGAAAAATGGATCAGCGAGCCGCTGCAATCACAGACTTTTTGCGCTATTGTGGCTGCTAGAACACAATGGGTCCTATACTATCCACAATTGCAAGGGACCTGAGAATTATTTAACATGGCTGGCGGTTCAAAGTTGGTTTCCTTAACTGGACCCCCCAACCCCCTTTAAACTGTAAAATATTCTTGAAAGTTAAATTTACTTTCAAATGTTCAGTTCTTTAGATTCCCGTTTCCTCTGTGGATTTTTCCATGCCCTTTACTGTAGCTTTAGTGTTACATAACAGGCACGGAAACAGACATGTGCCTGAACTAAGGATAGCCCTGCTCCTACAGAACATAAAGAGTGGATTAACAAGATACATTCCCGATTTGCCTTTGTGGAAGACGTGACTTTTATCCTGCTACTGAATGACATTGTAATCCGTGTCATTTAATTACGTTTTACAGTGATTAGCTCATCATCTCGACAAAGACAACTTCATCTGCCATTAGGTTTCCTACAAGTGAAGGGATGTCACGTCTCGATGTATTCTATGGATGAAGATGATTTTTGTAAGGTTTTTAAGACCCGTTTGCTAAAGCTATACAGTCATTGTCTTACACCCATCACCACTACCAGTCAGTGACTAAATGGGATTTGTGGACCTTAAGACACTGTTATAGTCATCTGGCTGCATGCAGAAGCATTATCGGTGTGTACTGATGAAAATCCATCATCTGCATTGGAATATAGGTGCAAGCTATACCCCCTCTAGGCAACATAGCAAGAAAATATAGGTAAGCACTGTCTTGTTGTTTCATTTATATAGAGCTATCACTTATAGCAACAATTCTATCACTTATAGCAAAACAATTACCAGAGGATGTGTAGATGTTGCTGAGAATACCTATGGGATGGCTGATTGCAGTAGTTCCACGTCTTGTCACAGGGCACGAGGGCTTCTACAAGGTCATCCCATACTCTATTGAATGAGTCTGCACAGGTGGTAGTGGCGATGGTTCCCCTGGGGCACACCGTGTGATGTGTCTGATGGTGTTTTGGTGGTGCCCCTAATAGGTGAGGTGCACAAACAAGAAAGACACTGTGGATCTTTGAACAGTGCAACAGTCTTTACTTGAGAATAAGTCTCAAGACCCTAGTATTCTTCTATGGGGCACTTGTACACCTTATGCACTAAGTCTTAGTTTCTCCTTTTCTTTCTCTTCTCCTCTCCTGCATTCAGGTATGGACTAGGATTGACAATCATTCTCTGCAGGAGCAGCCTAGACCCAACCGACCCTGAGTTTAGGCTTTAACCAGACTTTTTAGCACCTGGGTAGCCCACATGCCCATGCTGTTTAAATAAGACCAAATTGGGCCCCACTCTATAGAGAACTCTTGGTAGTGACATGGGCTGCCATTATTATGTGTACGCCCTTGTGTGATCCCTGCCTTTTCTCTTTTGACCACAGCTTTCTTTTCATCTTTTTTACTTAACCTAAGTAAATTAATATCTGCATGGTAAGGATAATTGGTGAGTAAATACCTGATGGTTACATAAAGAGTCTCATTATACCTTGGATTGTGAATGCTATTGTCCTATAGAAAACTGTAAACTATCCCGGTGGAAAACAGGCTTATTATGCCAGTCTGTTCGTTCCAGAACCATCATGTCTGTGCCAACTTAAACAGAACACAGCCAACACAGATGTGATAATCATAAGGACAAGTGAACACACACTACACAATGTAAGTCAGCTACTCTGACATTCACTTACCAAGAACATTATTACATTAGGAAACTGTTGATATAAGTTAATGGGGATGCATGAAATTAGAGAAAAACAGAAACAACATCACATTTAACATAATTTTATATATATATATATATATATATATATATATATATATATATATCTCGTCTACCCCAATATTATTTATACAGTAATCAAGATGGATATTTAAAAAAATCTATACTTATTATACAATGAATTAAGAAAAGCAATATTGATTCTCCTTGATAAGTATAGAAAAGTTTGTGGAGTTAGGATATTTAGTAATAACTCAGATATTCCTTTATTTAGGAAGAGAAAGCATGAAATAATTAAACTTTTGGTAGCTGCTAGATATTACCTTCCCTATCAACATTAAAGAGGTACTCCAGGCAAGAGGTGTTTTTTAATACATGGCGGGGCATAGGCTGTTTTAACATAATAAAGTAAACTTACCTCCCTGGCTCCAGCACTGCAGCCACAATTGCTGCAGCAATCCTGTCACTTTATCTCCTGTTTGGCCACTTCTGGGTCACAACACAACACATTTCAGGCCTGCCCAGGCAATCCGCACCTGCAGTGCAGTCCCGCCTCAGTCACTGATTGGCTGAATGGGTCTGCAACGTCATGACCCCAGCCCCAGGAAGTGGCCAAACAAGGGATAGAGCACCAGGATTGCGGATGCAGTGCTGGAGCCAGAGAAGTAAGTTTACTCTATTAGGCTATGTTCACACAACATACAACGGGCGTGATTATTACGAAGATATACGTTACCTTGCTGCCTATGGGATCCCAGCCGGAGCGTATGCACATGGTATACGCTCCGACCGGGATCCCTAGCGGCGCTGCAAACAACTAAAATGGCAGTTTTCTGCGGCTGTTATTCATTGAATAGTGGCCGCTGAAAAGCCTGTCAGTGCACACTGTGGAACGGCAACAGAACTCTGCGGCTGCAAAGATCATGTGGCCGGTACTGCAGTACCGGCCGAGATGATCTTTTGTAAAACCGGCTGTTCCAAGACCCGGCCGCGTCACGCAACTGCCAGTCTCATACGTTGTGTGAACATAGCCTTATGTTAAAACAGCCCATGCCCCACCAAATGTTAAAAAAACACCCCTTGCCCAGAGTACCTCTTTAAGTTGTTTGAAAGAATACATAAACAATATTAAAGGCAATTAAAAAATCTGGGCAGCAGGGGGTGCTGTAAACATAATAAACAAATGGCAATCACCCAGCTGATATGCCAATGCTCGGTGTCTTCCTATAGTTTTCTCTATCCCCCAGTTATTTCACAACAGCATAGGAACTGTGTCCCACCTTAGTTTTTTTTTTTTTTTATTAAATGTCTTTTATTTTATTCTTAATAATAAAGAAAACATACAAACACAAAGCCCTTGCAACGTACAAGGGCAATGCCTTAAAGTGACACATTGTTCCATAACAATATACTTCTCCAATAACCATGTGTCACATAATCCTTTACACCGTTCACCCACCCTAATACACAAAATAAATATCCCATACCCACCCACCACCCCAACCCCAGGAGGAGAGGGAAAAAAAAAAAAAAAAAAAAAAAAAAAAAAAAAACTAACTATTATAATACCTTTCATAAATTCTCAAACAGCTCTCCCATTCATGGTATGAGGGGGTACTTACTGACAACCACTTTCTCACTATGACCAGTCGCCCATAAAACAAGAGCCTACTAACTTTGTCCCGTAACACTTTCGAGGTTTCAATAAATGACACGTCTCCTAGTATTATGGTTAGCGGGCTGCTAGGAATTTCTATCCCCATCATGGTTTTTATGTTTAGTCTAATAGCCTCCCAGTACCCCCCCAACTTCTGACAGGACCATACCATGTGCAAAAACCCCGCCGCACCCAAGCCACATCTGGGACAGCTCACAATACCTCCATGATTGATTTTTGCTAAGAAGGAGGGGGTACAGTATGTTCTTTGTATAATATTATACTGAATAATTCTATGATTAAATGATTTGGAAACATATCTGATGTTTTGCATTACCCGTAACCACTGTACCTCAGACACAGTCCCCATCTCATCCTCCCAACCACTCTTACCTCTTTGAGATCCCTCCAACATACCCAGCAGATAGCGATATATATATGATATTCTCCTAGGTCCACCAGAGGGAACCCTTAACTCATCTACCAGTTGATCACTCTTTATCTCTGCCTCCTTAACAACTTCTTTAACTGCCGTACTAACCTGAACATAGGAGAACCAGCATTTATTAGATAATAGGTACTCCCACCTAACTTCCTCCCAGTTCTTAACCTTATTATCCCTCATAATATCTCCCAAGACCCTTATACCCCTACTAAAGAGTGTCTCCCCCAACCCAATATCTTGTGTCCCTAGGTTATAATTGTGCCATAAGGAGGAAAATGGAAATTGCCCCTCCAGCCCCAACAATTTTTTTACAGCCTTCCAGACACTAACCTGGGCTCTCACCATTATCCTCCCCTTATCCCTTGCTTGGGCTACCAATCCTGCCTCTATCTTCTGTATCACATCCAACCCTAGAGCGTTTCCGGATTGTCCAATCCAGTCATGGAAGCCCCTATCTAACACCTTATGAAACCACACCAACTGTGAGGCCAAGTAATAAATTTTGAAATTAGGGACCCCCAAACCCCCCCTACCCAGAGGGAGAGAAAGAGTGTCCAACTTTATACGCACCCTTCTCCTCCCCCATATTAAATCGTTCGTCAGTTTCCTTATTCTCCTAAAAAATTTATCCCCTATCCATATAGGAGCTACAGAGAAAATATGGAGAAACTTCGGCAGACAAATTGATCTTAACAGCACTATCCTATCTGCTTTACTTAACTGCAGCTTAACCCAGATATTTATCTTCCCCTCCAACTCTCTCAAGACTTTCTCCAGGTTCAGCTTATTAAATTCTCCAATCTCTCTTGATACCTGTACTCCCAAATACCGAAAACTCCCCCCCTCCTCCAGGGTCCTCACTGGGAATCCTCCCACAACTACCCTCTCCTTTAGAGGCATCAGGATGGATTTACTCCAGTTTACCAGAAACCCCGAGAACTTCCCATTTTCCTCAATCAATTCCATTACCCTGGGAAGGGAGACCCGGGGATCCCTTAAAAACAGCAGCATGTCATCCGCATAAAGTGTCACCCTGTCTCCTCCACCCCTCGCCCCAAAACCTTCAATCAGGTGATCTTGTCTAATTAATGCCGCAAGAGGTTCCAAACTTAGGGCGAAGAGCAGAGGAGAGAGGGGACACCCCTGCTTTGTACCTCTCCCCAGTATGAAACCTTCGGAAACACTATCATTAACCCGTATAAACCCTTTGGGTGAATTATACAACAATTTAATCATTTTTATGATCTGCGGGCCGAACCCGAATCTCTCCAACACTTCCCACAAGTAGTCCCACTCCACCCTGTCGAACGCCTTAGCCGCGTCCAATGACAGGATGGAGTGGGAATCCGGAGCCTCCACCATCTGAATGTTTTCAAATACACGTCTAATGTTAAACTTGGCCATGCGCCCCGTGATAAAGCCCGTCTGGTCCTCGTGTATCAGGTCCGGCATAATATCCTTCAGGCGATTGGCCAATACTCTGGAATAGATCTTTACATCCGCATTAATGAGGGAAATTTGTCTATATGACTCTAATTCTGTCTTGTCTTTCCCTTCTTTCAGGATAAGAGTGATAATGGTTTCATTCATAGAATCCGATAGACACCCTATTTCTATAGATTTTCTAAACACCTCCCATAAGGGCCTAATAAGGGCTTCCCCATGAGCTTTATAGACTTCATATACTATACCATCTTTCCCAGGCGCTATATTCCCTCCAATACCCTTCAAGGCATCAAAAAACTCCCCTTCTGTAATTGGAGCATCCAGTTTTTCCCTTTGTTCTAGTGACAAGGTGGGCAGGGCTATATTGCTCAGATACTCCTGTAACACCTTCTTCTCATATTTTGCGTCTGAAGAGTAGAGATCTTTAAAAAATATCATAAATTGAGTAGTAATATCTTGGGAACTATACACCATATTCCCCTCTACCCCTCTAATCGCCATTATTTCTCTTCTCCCCTCCTGGTTTTTAATAATAGACATAAGACCCTTGCTAGGGGTCCCTGATTCTCTATACCTCCTCCCCCCCGAAAAAATTATCTGACTTCTAACCTTATCTTTTAGATGCTCATCCAACTTCTCCTGTCTTATCTCTAACTTATTCCGTGCTTCTCTTGTTGGGTTCGTGATATAATCCCTCTCAGCTACCCTTACACCCTCTTTTAAACTTTCCTCTTTTTCCCTATACTCCTTCTTCTTTCTACTAATAATCCCAAAATACCTCCCTCTAATAATCGCTTTCATAGTGTCCCAAATAGTGTGAAGTGAAGCAGTATCTAAATTAATTTCCCATAACTCTTTGAGCTCTCGGGTAATTTCTTCCTTATCTTTAATAAGCTCTAACCAGTGAGGGTGAATTTTAATAGGTTTTATCACCTTGTCTTTTTTAATATAAATTTCCGTTAATATCGGTGAGTGATCCGACAAACCCCTTGGTAAGTGAGAAACCTTTTTAATTTTGTGCACCAAATGTGAACTTACTAATACCATATCAATTCTGGAAAAAACATTATTAGATTTGTTCCAACACGTAAACTCATATTTATCTGGATTTTTTTCCCTCCAAATATCCACCAAACCATATTCCTTTATTATTCTCCACAACGGGGAAATCCCAGAACTTCTAACGTGCCCATCTTCCCTCTTCCTATCTAACACCTCATTCATAACCATATTATAGTCCCCTACCACTACAAGCGGGCAATTTGGATAATTTTTTATGAAGTCAAACAATTTCTCCAGGACTGCTGCCTTAAAAGGAGGAGGGATATAGACTCCGGCTATTATACACTCAAACCCATCCAGTACACCGTGGAGAAAGACAAACCTGCCCTCCTTGTCTACACTCTGTCTACATAATTCCCACCTATAACTCCTATGAATCAGAATGGTAACTCCCCTAGCGTAACTAGAAAAAACCGAATGGTATTGGTCGGACCAACATCTCTTGGTCAACTTATATGATGTTTCCTGAGTCAGATGTGTCTCGACCAGACACACTACCGCCGGTAAATAACATTGCAAATAGTGCATGACCGCCAACCTCTTTTTCCTGTCCCCCAACCCCCTAATATTCCATACAACTACCCTTACCACCATATACTAGCCAGACCAATACCATCCATAGAAAGGAAAAAAAAAAAAAAAAAAAAAAAAAAAAAAAAAAAGAAACCCTCTCCCTCTCCCCCTCCCTCCCCCCCACCCCCCTCCCTCCCCCCCCACCCCCCTCCCCCCCCCTAACGACCCCAAGCTGCTGCCCAGAGTCTCTAAACTAAGCTTATTCCATTGTCTCTCTTCACCCGGCGAACAACTAGAACACCTACAAGCATAAATTAATTTATAAACCTCTTTGATCTAACCATTCAGACGTTTCCCCCGGGGAGCCGAAGTACCAGGCTTTGCCATCCACAATGATTTTCAGTTTTGCTGGGAACATCAGAGCATATTTCACATTCTTATCTCTCAAACGCCTCTTTACCTGAACAAATTCTGCTCTCTTTTTTTGGGTCTCATACGAGTAATCAGGAAAGATGGCCACCCTGTTGTTATTAACCAGTAAATTATCTTCTCTCCTCGTAACTCTCAATATCAAGTCCCTATCCTGGTATGATAGTAGCTTCATTACTATTGGCCTGGGGTGACCCCCCGGTGGTGGGGGCCTGCCAGGCACCCGATGGATTCGCTCAATTCCAAAATTCGGGGATAAGGCCTCAGTACCCATAATAGATTTCAGCCAACCATTTGCCCATCCATACAGGTCCTTCCCTTCCACCCCCTCAGGTAGACCCACCACTCTCAGGTTGTTACGTCTAGATCTATCTTCTGCATCTATCAGTCTCCTTTTTAACTCCTGTATCTCTTTCGCTGACCCCTCTGAGACCTTTTTACACTTTTCCATCTCATCTTCCAAGTTGCGAATTCGCTGTTCTGCCTCCTCGTACCTCTCCCTTATTTTATTCATATCATTTCTTAACAGCGATATCTCCGTACCCATAGAGCCAACCTGAGTGGACAGATCTATAATTGAGTTATCACATTTTTTGATTGCAACTAGGATTTCTTCCAGCCAGCTGGGTTGCTCCTGAGGGGCAGCTCCCAGAAAGCTGGAATCTCTACTTTCTTGGCCCCCTTTCCCACTTGTGGGAGGCTTTACACCAGCTCCCGGTGAGGTGAAAATCTTATCAATTCTGGTCCCCCCCCTCCCCTCCTTTGCAGATTTATCCACTTTTGGCGGCATTTGTCCCACCTTAGTTACTGATTGGCTGAGGAGGAAGCACCTGTGGGGTTGTAATATTACAGGAACTGGAAGACAGAAGAGACTGGCAGGATATAGGGAACAATGGCAAGGCAGTTAGGTTAGACCAGTATGGGTGAGCGTTACTTGTTTATTGTGGTTATAGCACAGGCTGCTGCCCATCACTTTTTTTGCCTGGACAACCCTTTAGGAGGTTACACAGATAAAGGTATAATTAAAAGTTATAATTGCTGCACCATAAAAGTAAAAAAAGATTTCTGTTTGTTCCCTATGATCATTACTTGCTTGATTGTTCTTTTTTCTTTGTTCTCTATGGAGGCCGAAAAGGCCCATATGCTTGTACTATGCATTGCCCTGAGATTACAATAAAATTGATCTGTTTGATACTAAAAGAAAAAAAAGAAACAACACATTTGGTTAAGCATACTGCCCTGCTTCTCCAAAAGAAAGTCTTACCTCAAAAATAAGTCCTACCCTGAGAATAATAGTAATAGTACTCTACTTTTGTGTCCCACAGTGTCTGTGTGTTTGTGAAAGTAGGTTAGGTTATGTGTGTGTTATGTCTACTAATTAGGTAGGTTGCCCCACCATTACAAAGGTAGGAAGTTTCCCTATTAGGTATACAGATGGGTCCTCCCAATTAGGAATATATGTGCCCCTCATTAAGTTAAGTAGGTAGGTCCCACATTAGGTGGATAAGGCCCCTGATATGTAAGTCCTTCCATTCAGTAGATCTGTAGTAAGAGCCAACTTATTGCAGGTTTTTATACAAGAACATCCCACATAAGGGTATGTGCACACTGAGGAATTCTCGAGGAATTGAAGCAGAACGTTTTCAGGCAGAATTCAAGCAGAATTTAAGCCCCCCATTGACTTCTATAGGATTCCTCTAGCAGATCTACAGCAGAAAATTCTGCTCTGAAATTCTGCAGTGTGAACAACAGAGCAGAAAACCCATTGAACACAATGGGACTTTGCTCTGTACATATTTTATGGGAGGAATTTCAAGCTGAAATTCCTCTTCAATTCCTCACCTAATTCCTCGCCTTTTCCTCAGTGTGCACATACCCTAAAGCTGGAAACACCTCTTTTAATGCTGAAGTTGCACAACCAATGTCACTTCTATAGTCCAATTTATGTTAGTCTAAAATAGGACTCTTGATACAGTATGTATTGATATGATGATATTAGTTTATTCTTTGTAACTAAAAGGAGCCATGCAAGGTCAATATCCATGTCCCCATACATTGCGCAGTCTAAATCAGAAGTATCTGGTAGCCTCTGAAGTGGATTGTATCAGGTCTAGGTGTGTTCACACAAAACATTAAACTTGATATCTAATAACAGGACTTGGAAACCTTGGAGACGTTGAGTCAAGTCAAGTTCTTACATGTTACCTATTCAGTAATGTGTTTGTCTGGTCCATTGTTTTTGTCCAACCCTACCAACAATCTTCACGTTATAGTAATATTCCATGTTGGCAAATTAATGTTTACTTTTTTACAATTGATTTAAAGAACACCTGAAGTCAACCGGCCAAAAATTAGATGTTACTATTATTCATTAGCTTTGGGCGCACCGATCACATTGCCCTTATGTTTCTGAAATATGTGGGTTTATTGTTTGTCTATTTAGTTAAGAGTCAAATCGGCTCAATCTTAATTTTAATGATGGGAGATAATATCAGTTGATGAATGTTATTATAAAATCAGGGGCTGTGGAGTAAGCATAAATTAGGCTGACTGTAAAAATCTTAAGTCTTCTAGTACTTATCAGCTGCTATATGTCCTGCAGAAAGTGGTATATGCCACCTCTGTCCATGACAGGAACTGTCTAAAATAAGAGAGGTTTTTCTATGGGGATTTGTTACTGCTCTGGACAGTTCCTGTCACGGACAGAGGTGGCAGCAGAGAGCACTGTGTCAGGCTGGAAAGAATACACCACTTCCTGCAGGACACCTGGAACTGATAAGTACTGGAAGACTTGTTTTTTTTTTCAAATTGAAGTAATGTACAAAGTTCTGACAGCAGTTGATCTGATAAAAACATTTCTCCTGAGTACCCCTTTAACTGGAAGGTTTATTATAGGATTTACCGTAACTACATAAATCCGAAAGACTAACAAGTCACAAGAGAATCCAAACAGCTAATACTTAAGTCATAAGAGACCCAACACAAGTCTAAGTGATGTCCTCTGAGAGTCCAAGTAACATGTCATGAATTGTTCTTGGAAATGTACATGTAAATACAGTATGTGCCGGGAGAATGGTATTTGCAGAAGTACAGAAATGTTGTTGATATTTCCTGGCAAATCAGGTTACACCTAATATGAAACCTATCCATGCATGGTGCACCCATTGTTATTAAAACCAAAATCTTTGCCTGAACGACCAAAGTCTGACAGGCTACAAATCAGAACTGTCTGGTATAAAGCAATGTGTTTAATAAGTGTAACATTGAATTATACAAGTATAGTAGTATGTAAGAACATTTTTTGGAACTATCTAGATTTTGGCACCGAGTACTAAAAAAATATGGTGTTATATAAGTCACAACTGTACACATAGACAATCTAGCTAAACTATTAAACATTAACAAATGTTTTGTTCATGTCTTTTATTGAGTGCTACAGATCTACAATGCAAAGAGAAAAAGTAGATTTATTAAGAGGTAAGCACCTCCTAATAACTCAAGGTCTGTAGTGGCTGCGCCTTAACAACTTCAAAGTTCTTGCAGTGGATTTTAATTCTGTTGCCAGAATATAGTGATGGCCATGTTAACTATTTAAGTGCCATAAGGTTGAAAAATAATACACAGACAATGCCTACCTGCCATACTGCTTCTGTCTCCGGATCTCTGCTCACTGAAGGCCTGTTCAGCTAATCACTTAGCTGTCCCGCCGCAGTCAGTGATTGGCTGAGTGGGCTGTTAGTGAGCTGGGACCCAAAGACTGAAGCAGGATCGTTTCAGGGGATCGCAGGCAGGTATTGTCTTTTTATTATTTTTTAACCTCACAGCAGTTAAATAGTTAACCAAGACCATCACTACATTCTCGCAACGGTATGAAATCCGCTGTAAAAATGCGGGGCCATAGACTGTAATGTCACCAATTATCACATCAATATTTCCTCCCCTGGATGATGCTCCAAGGCAGAGCCAGGCTGGGGCTGACTTGATTCAGGAGACACCCAGGGGAGGAGATATCAGTGCACTGGGGGCTCACCTACACCTACCTACACCTCACCTACTGGGCTCACCTACAGTGCATCAAGCTACTTAATTTGCATATATTGAAAATGGACCAGATCTCAGGAACAGGGCAGTGGTTTAAAAAATGGATGGCAACATCAGAATCTGTGTGGCAGTGCCGACCAGGTCATATGAAGATATTTGTTTATTATTTGTAGTGCTACAATCACTTTAACCCCTTGCCTCTGCCACCTATTTTGGCCGTAAAGACCAGACCATTTTTGATTTTTGTGCTTTCATTTCTTCTAAGAGCCATAGCGCTTTTACTTTTCCGCCTACAGGGCTGCTTGGGATGTCATTTTTTTTGTGCCACAGTCTTTAGTTTTTATTAGTATCATTTGTGTAGATGGGAATTTTTGATTGCTTTTCATTAATCTGTGATCCTTGCGTCCTTATTTCTGTCATTTCTGTTTACACTTTTCATGGTGCAGGTATAATATTGTTATATTTTATTACATTGGACAATTACGCACACTACAATATATAATATGTTCATTTATTTGTATGTTTTATTTAAAAAAAAAAGCAAAACTACAACTCCCATCATGCCTGGATAATGGAAGGCATAATGGGAGTTGTAGTTTTACAACAGCTGCATTAGTTTTACAACCCTGTATTATAGGGTGGGTTTTATACAACCCCTATCAGTCCGTTTGTGGCGTGTAAGAGTACGTTCATACTGAGGAAAAAAGGTGGAAATTCCAAGCTGAATCCCCGATGCAGACTCCACTCAGTGTGTCAATGTTAGGTATAGGAAGCCTTCGCTCTTGGCTGAAAGAATTGACATGTCAATTCTTTTAGTGGAGAGGCGCGGAGAGTGAAAGCGTCCTATACTTAACATTGAGACACTGAGACACTTTTGCTCAGTGCGCACGTATCCTAAAAGAAAACCATGTAAACATGGGGGACATCGAAACTCAATGCAGATGATATCCATAGTTAGGTTCAAACCCATGGTCATAGAGTTAAGAGGCATCAGTGTCAACCACTTTGCCCCCATGCTGCCCATGAAGCCAGTGCGTAAAGAAAAGACAAACCAATATAAACTATTGTCAGTTTCTTATCAGCTCTCCACAAGAATCCATTGAGGTTAGGTTCACATATGTTGGTGTTCGATGACTGCTGGACAGCGATTAAAGGGGTTGTCCAACAAATTTTTTTTTTCTTTCAAATCAACTGGTGTCAGAAAGTTTTATAGATTTGTAATTTACTTCTATTTAAAAATCTCAAGTCTTCCCATACTTATCAGCTGCTGTATGTCTCACAGGAAGTGTTGTTTTATTTACATTCAGAAACAGTGCTCTCTGCTGACACCTCTGTCCATGTCAGGAACTGTCCAGAGCATTAGCAAATCCCTATAGGTAACCTCTCCTGCTCAGGACAGTTCCTGTCTCAGCCACAGATGTCAGCAAAGAGCACTGTGTCTGAATGTAAATAAAACAACACTTCCTGCATCACATACAGCAGCTGATAAGTATGGGAAGACTTTAAATTTTTAAATAGAAGTAAATAACAAATCTATATAACTTTCTGACACCAGTTGATTTGAAAGAAAATTTTCTTTTGCTGGACGACCCCTTTAAATGATGAATTACTGCAATGAAGCAATGCATTCATATTGCGTTACTGCATGTGTGAACACAGCCTGAGGCTTCATCAATTTGTGCAGATGATACATATATAGACATGAATCAAGAAAACTTACAGTACTTCTATTTCTGTCAATGCAGTCGTACCCTGGGGTGCAAAGGTTTCCAAAGCAAAGCATGTTCCAGATACAGGACCTCACTTTACCTCAGCCTGCAGCTGTTTTGACCTTGGTATACTCTTAGGTTCCTGTTAGCATCTACCCATTGGGAAGAATGCATTTTTATGGACGCGTGCGGTCTCTGAATAGCGTCTCGCTGGTTGTTATGTTTTCCTGCCCGTGGTCATCTCTGTGCTGTCTTCTTGGACTATGTCTTAGACAAACAGCTGTGTTTGTGTGTACTGGAGCATCACTAAGCTAGGCCGAGCAGCGAGGAAATCCGGCATGGATTACTTAGTACAGTATATTCTGTACCAGGAGAAGCCTATTATCTGCTCAGAGATGCTGTTATAGTATAAAGCTGTAGGCCAGATAATGGACATCAAAATTAAAACAACACATGGTATAGAACTGACAATCTTCAATGTTGAGATTTATAGATTGCTGGAGGGTCTGCCAATTGAGTTTAGTTATAAGGTGGATATTGTCAATGAAACAACATGATATAAAATATAAAGAGATAGATAGATAGATAGATAGATAGATAGATAGAAGTTTTGCTTTAAATATATGTTGGTATAGGAGAAATAGTGAAGGCTATGGAAGTTTAAACAATTGTAAATCTGTGGTACAGCCCTTTGGATATAGAAAGAAAGTACATATGTGCAGATATATGCATTTTTGAAAATATGGTTTAAAGGGGTTCTCCAGGCAAAACATACCGTATTTTCCGGCGTAAAAGACGACTCTTTAACACCGAAAACTTCCCAGAAGTTGTGGGGTTGTCTTGTACATCGGGTATGGTTGCCGCATACGGTGGAGGAGCGTTCAAAAATGGCCGCTTCCCCACCATATGCTGCAACCCCTGTAATTAAAACAACAGTTAACTCACCTATCTCCCATTCCCAGCAGCCGCTCATCTTCCGTCCCCTTCCGAGCTTCTCCGATGAGACGCTTGGCTGTCCAGCAGAGCTTCGGGAATCTCCAGCGCAGACAGTGTGCATCACACTGCCTGTGCCGGGAATGAGACAGGAGACGCGCGGCTGCTGGGAATGGGACGGGAGACGCGCGGCTGCTGGGAACGGGAGATAGGTGAGTTATCTGGGTTTTTTTTTTCCCATCAACTGCAGTTAACCCCTGCCTGACCGCAGCAGGGCTCCAGCGATTAAACCCTGCTGCGGTCAGGCAGGGATCAACATTTTCCGGGGTATAAGGTGAACCTCTGACAATCTCCTTGAAAGTCAGGCGTCATATACGCCAGTCGCCTTATACGTCAGAAAATACAGTACATATTAGCTATCCACAGATAGGGTCATCAGTCACTATTTGGCAGATGACAATTAGCAGCTGTTTGGCTCCTGCACTACACAGTAAACTGGGGCGCAGTTGGTTCCCTTCCCTGTGTAGCGGTGGCGACCTGTTACTGTAGCTCAGCTCCCATTCAAGTAAACGTAAATTGAACTGCAGTAACTAGGTCTGGCCAGTGTAGTGCAGGTGCTAAACACTAGAGGTGTTGGGTGCCTGCACCCTGCCAATCAGTGACTGCTGACCCATCCTGTGCATAGATCATCAGTCTGTTTAGCCTAGAAACCCCATTTTTTAAGTACACCAGTAGGTGTGTTTGATCCATGCTGCTGAGATGTGAAATTGTGAAATGGTCACACGATCTATACCGATGCCCGTTGGCAGTTGTGTGGACATAGCCCAATAGTTGGATTTGTTTAGATGTAGCAGAAAAGAAAAAAAATAAGAAAAAAAGAATTGATATGATTATGATGATTATGATGTACCAAGTGTCAAACTCAGCTCTGCTACAGCGACAGAGTTCAATACTTTGATACAAATGCAGTTATCATGCTTAAAATGTTATTCAGACCCGATAGAATCTAAGATTTGGCCGTGAACTACACCTCGACTTGCTCTATAAAAAGATGCTTTGCACCAGCTTGAAAGGTTTTTTTTTCTTAAATATTTTCCATCATCAAACCACTTTGTCCTTGTCTGACTGGTCTATGACCCTCCAGAGTGTCAGCCTCCCCATTATGAGCTATTCCTAAACAGGTTCTGCTCTATGAAAAGAGGGAGCCCATTATCTAGCACAGCAGTGCATTGTGTAAGCGTGCAGGAACAGCACAGGAAGGTTCAGAGCCAGACAGGCTGGCTTAGTGGGAACACGTAAAGCGGAGGAAACTGCACAAACACACAGCCAAGCACACATCTTGTTGGACAGTCAGATCAAAACACTTGTAGTATTCCAGGCAGGAGGAAGCAGATGATCCACACAGCTCGGATTTCTTATGGTGTCCTGTATACATAGGAACTGAAGACCCAAACAGAAGACTGGGTCACTAAGAGTCAGCATTCTAGTGGATGGACTAGGAGGATTGATTCACCACACATTTATTTATAAGGTAAGTTTACTTAAAGGAATAGTACATCTAAAACCAGGATTTATGGGCAAACAAGGCTAATGGTGCATTTATCTGACAGATTTTGGAAGCCAAACCCAGGAATGGATTTCAAAAAAAGGAGAAATCTCAGTCCTTCCATTATGACCTGTTCTCTGTTTATAGTCTGTTCCTGGCATTGGCTTAAAAAATCTGTCAGATAAATCTCTCTGTGTAAACGCACCATAAGACTCGGTCTTTGTCCAGCTGGGTTTCATACATTTAGATACTAATAGTACTTTTACACGGTGCGATAATTCGCCCGATCGCACGATTAATGATTTTGAATGAACAATGTTTTTTTTATAACGATCAGCGTTTAGACGGAACGATACATCGTACGGAAAATTCTCTATGTGATCGTTTTGCGATCGTTTAAGCCTATCTCACACATAGGTGAAATCGCTGAAAGACTGTTTACACGGAACGATCTGCGAATTTTTTGTGAACGATCAACGATGATTTGAGAACATGTTGAAAGATCAAAATGAACGATTTTTTGCTGGTCGTTTGATCGTTCGCTGCGTTTACACGTACGATAATCGTTCGAATTCGACCGTTATCATGCAAAAATGAACGATCAGTCGTCCCGTGTAAAAGTACTATTAGAATAAGGATGTAGCTGCCTCTACTTCATTGATCTGAAATGGAGCAAGTAACATAGAGTCTCTGTGCAAGGACAGAATGCGGCCCTTTTGGTTTCTTATTGTAGCTAATGCTGTATAATTTTGTGAGAGGAATCCTTACCCGGTCTATTGTGATGTGATGTCTGATTGAGAGTAGAGTGCAACATTGTACTGTATGGCTGTGTTTACACAGACAGTACGTTTTTCTTTGCAGCTTTTGATATAACTTTTGGAGTAGTGGGGAAGTGCTGTGTTTTCCATGATAACTAAAAAAAAATAATGACTGTAAATTACAAACTTGCTTTATAGTTTTATATCACATCTACTGCTGATTCAAGTATCGAAAGTTATAATGACAGGTACACTTTAATGTTTCCTAATACTCCTTTAAAGATCAGATCCTCTTCACCGCCCTGTATCTTATTACCTGTCTGTGCTGTTGGTTAATGTAGTGTAATATAGTTTTCAGAGGAGCTTTCAGAGAATACAGATGTAGCAGTAAGGAATTAGTCATGTATCTCCTCGGAGCTCTATTGCTTGTACTGTACATTGTGGTCTCTGTATAAATATAATGTTAGCTTGTATAAAACCATTGATGAAAGTATGATGAGATCAGCTCTGCTATATCCAAATTATATTAAATCTAAATAAATAAATATTATGTCAGATATGTTCTATATATTCCCATTGTGGTAAGAAATCATTTATCTGATACTTGTTCCTGTGATTGAGTCGGGAGCTTAGAGGAAGTTCAAAGTCACAGTGCCCAGGTCTGAATGGTGAGGTGACAATAGGAAATAATCATGAGTGCTTTGTGAATGTGCTGCCTGTGTATAAATAATCATACTTAGTTATAACACAGGACGGCCTTTATGTTTCCTGTCTTTGAAGTATAATTGTCTTTTGCAGTATTGAGTGAATTACCATAAATAAATTAATTTAACCCTATGTCTGCAGAATTTCCATAGAGGGTTATAGGCAGGGCCATATATATAGTTCTTGCTTGTTACTCACTTAAAGCGACTCTTTACCCACAATCTGACCCCCAAACCGCTTGTACCTTCAGCTGCTAATCCAAGATCTGTCCTGGGGTCCGTTTGGCAGGTGATGCAGTTATTGTCCTAAAAAAATACTTTTAAACTTGAAGCCCGTGGCAAATGGGAGTATCTGTGCCCTAACTTTGCACTACCCCTCCGACCCTCCTCCCCACCCTCTTCATCATTAAGAATGCCACTGGAAGATTTTCTCCATGCTGAACATTGCACAGGTCCTTAACTATCCAGCCCATGTGCCTGGCTGACACAGGTGGGGAATAGGAGGCAATCTGCTTGGAGCATTCCTAATGATGAAGAGGGTGGGGAGGAGGGACAGAGAGGTGGTGCAAAGTTAGGGCACAGATACTCCCGTTTGCCATGGGGCTTCAAGTTTAAAAGTATTTTTTTAGGACAATAACTGCATCACCTGCCAAACAGACCGCAGGACAGATCTTGGTTTAAAAGCAGCTATCCGAAGGTACAAGTGGTTTGGGGGGGGTCAGATTGTGGGAACAAAGTCGCTTTAACTGCTGCCTCCCTTGACACTTTGCCTCCTTAGGCACAGGCCCCCAGGGCCGAGTGGCAAATACAGCTCTGGTTATAGGTTTCCTTCAAACCTCTAATATGCATCAATGTTTTTATCTAATTTTATTTTTCAAAATGTTTGGAACACAAACCCTCCAAGAGTGATAGTGTTGTTATATACCACTTAAAGGCCAGGTACAGCTTTCAGAGAACATGATTGGCTTACTGTAAAAAAAAAAAGGACTTTTTATGTTTTTTTTTCCTTTTATGTATGTTTCATTGTTTTTTTTGTACTTCCAGTTGGCGCATGTTGTCTTATGCCTTTTTACCATGTTAAGACGTTGTGGCATAGGTGTGAGTAGGATACGGTTACTTAGGCCTATTGTACACATCCATAAGTGTACCAGATCCATGTTGGGGCTGTGATCCGCGCCACAAGCCATTGTACGGTCCGTAGTTGCTGCATGCATCCATAGTCCTACCTCTTGTGGTGGGTGTACAGATTCGAAAAGCAGTACACATGTGTAAATGGGGCCTTATGCTTCTAATATGCCGGCAATGCGTGGACCTTCAAAAGTTCTTTTAGACTGGGTTCACACTTGAGTGATCCTCAGCAGATTTCACGCTGCGAGTTTGCAGAGAAATCTACTGCAGATCCCTTAACCGTCATTCTGAATAGGATTACATACTCACAGCAGAATTATCATCCCACTACGAGTATGTAAAGGTCAGCCCCCTTAACCTGTGGCGGCCCATTGTATACATTACCAGTCCACGCCCCAGTTTGCTTCGGGGACTCCCGCCATCCTGTCGCCCCACTCAGCCAATCAGTGTACTGCGGTGGGGGCAGCGCCAGCATTTACATGAAAATTCTGCAGTGATTTTGTAATCCTATTCAGAATGACGGTTAAGGGATCCGCAGTGGATTTAGCTGAGAACTCGCAGCATGAAATCCGCTGCGGATCAGTTACGTGTGAACCCAGCCTAAAAGCGGATTTAATTCATCATGGGATCCTGTGTTAAACTGAACTGTATAAGGTTTGGTGTTAAGGCCATGATATAGGCAATAAGAGGCACCTGTCTTAAAGCTGTGTGAAAGCAATCTTAAACTATATTTCAGTGTAAAGAAGCTCAATGGATTTTGTTTCATTTACAGTTCAGTATTTGTGGACCATCAGGCTAAATCTGTAACAGGACCCCCACCTACAATAAGTGATTTATAGTCTTGGTGTCTTCTAATACAAAGGGGCATTTGAGCCCCCTCAGCTACCCTACAAGTCTGAGGCTTTTACTTATAACTATAGTCCTATATATAGGACTATATATTACTAGATAACACATACTATTCAGAAAGAAGGGATCAAAAACATGAGAATAACATCCAGATATCCTGATTAACCCATCATAGGAGCATTACCAGGTGTTTTGTCTATGTCAGTATGCAATGGCTGAACCTTCACACGCCTGCTTTGAAAAAAAGATTGTTTCTAGTTAACTGGTGAAAAGTAAGTGTGAACTCGCACTGATGTTGAGGAGTCTGTTCTCAAGGCCATGATTATTTACCCAAAGCAGGATGGGAAAGAGGAGTCTAGACAGACGAGAGGAGGAAACATTTCCTAAGTTCTAAAAACAAAAGGGGATTGCACCAAATGTTTAGTCTTTTTGGCATAATTGTGGAATTGTTTTGCACAAAAATTTGCATTTTGTGGTAGTGCAGGGAATAATAAATTCCCCTCTTAATGGGAACCAGTTTTTTGTTTGCATATTTTCTCGCTTCTCAGAACAGACACATGTTACACTTTATTCTGTCACCTATGGCTCAGCACAGAAGCACCACCATTACCTATTTCAATGCGGGCCTGTAATGCCTTTCTTTTGTTCATATTCTGGGAAAGCAAGACTCTTTATTGTGGATCCAGTGGTAAAAGCAGCAAAAATGTAGCATGAAGCTTTTGGGTCCAATGCAAAACTGTAAAAATACCCCCAATGACTACACTTTATTTAAAAATTTGTCTCCTCCTATGGAGGGATTCTAGGGACTGGGTGCACCCCCAGAATTCGGGCCTCATTAGTCACAGTAGAGTATACATGCTCCTTAGGGGCCCAGACAGCTCAGGCAGTAATCTGTGCCGTACTCCATGAGATCAGACATAGACTTTTACCCTCAGCCTAGAGGCGGCTGTAAGGCTTTACAAATACTTCTTTGTTTTCAGGTTTTAAGAAGGAAAAATATATACAATTACTGTATGCAGACTTATTTTAACACCATAATGGAAAAAATGTTCATGTTTGCTCTTAGCAGCTTACGGAACATCGCTGTTTATAGTTTCTCACAAACGACATGGTTTTCTTAGCATTATACAGCATTCCTGTTTTTAAGAAGAGGGGGGAGGTAAGGGGTCGCAGTGGGAGCTAACCAAGCAGCATAAATAACTTGTTAGCTTTTTCTAGGGATTGATACTTAATATGTACAGTTGTTGTTTTTTGTCTGTTTTACTGCTTTTAATTTTAGCAAATATTTATAATAATAATGGTTTTAGTTTCTACATACTAAAAACCATAACATTTTGACTTTCTATTGATTTAGCCTTATCAGGATTTGTTTTCTGTGGGTCCTATATATATTTTTTTTATAATAAAACTGTTTTGGGGTACATACCAATTATGATAACCTTACTGTGTTAACTTTATTATATGGGTTATTACAATTGTGGAGAAACCATAGACAGTGGGGAAAATAGGTTTTCCCATCTAGAAAGTATGGAAAAGTCAAAATTTTTTTATCATAGGTACATTTCAGCTGTAGGAGGCGGAATCTATAAAAAAATCAAAATGTATGATTTTGAAATAATTAATTAGCATTTTATTGCATGAAATAAGTATCTGATCGCCTAACAACCAGCAAGAATTCTGGCTCTCAGACCTGTTAGTTTTTCTTTCAGAAGCTCCTCCTGCTCTGAACTCATTACCTGTATTAATTGCACCAGTTTAAACTTGTTAGCTATATTAAAAAAAAACAAAAAAAAACACCTGTACATACACTCAATCACACTCCAACCTCTTCACCATGGCCAAGACCAAACAGCTGACAAAGGACACCAAAGACACAATTATAGAACTGCTCAAGGCTGGGATGGGCTACAGGACAATAGGCAAGCAGCTTGGTGAGAAGGCAATAACTGTTGATGACTGTCAATCTTCCTCAGTCTGGGGCTCCATGCAAGATCTTGCCTCATGTGGTAAGGGTGATCCTAAAAAGGTCATAAATAAGCCCAGAACTACACAAGAGGACCTGATCAATGACCTAGAGAGAGCTGGGACCACAATCTCAAACTTTACTGTTAGTAACACACTACACCCTCATGGATTAAAATCCTGCAGGGCACGCATGGTCCTTCAGCTAACACTAGCACATATCCAGGTCTGCTTGAAGTTCGCCAGTGACCATCTGGATCACATAAGACCAAAATAAAACTTTTTGGTATCAACTACACTACTCATGTTTGGAGGAAGAAGAAGGAACACGGTTCCAACTTGTCAAGAATGGGGGTGGAAGCATAATACTTTGGGGGTGCTTTTCTGCAAAGGGGACAGGATGACTGCACTGTATTGAAGGGAGCATGGATGGGGCCATGTATTGCGAGATTTTGGCCAACAATTTTCTTCCCTCAGTAAAAGCATTTAAGATGGGTTGTAGCTTAGTCTTCCAGCATGATCACTTCTTAAGAAGCACTCAAGGTCCTGGAGCAGCCTCGGCAGTCTCCAGACCAGAACCCAATAGAAAATAGGGAGCTAAAACTCAATGTTGCCCAACGACAGCGCCGAAACCTGAAAGATCTGGTGAAGAGCTGTATGAAGGAGTGGGACAAATCCCTGCTGCATTGTGTACAAACTTGGTCAAGAACTATAGGAAACGTCTGACCTCTTTAATTGCAAACAAAGGTCTCTGTACTAAATTAAAGTGTCGCTGATGTTATAACTTTCAAAACCTAAATCAACAACATGTGATACAAAGCAAGTTTGCAATTTTTACTTTTTTTTTATTTTTTATGTCATGCTGTAAAACAAAGCTGTACTTACCAAAAATCCAGGTCCAGTCTCCTGAAGGCAGCTCTTTAGTCTTGTGCTGATTAAAAAAAAGAGAATAAACACATAACGTCCCCGCCAGTACAGAGAGTCACGGCTGTTTGTATCCATCAATCACAGGACTGTCTTCTCTGTGAGCGCACAGATGACCTGGGAAATATGGGACTTCTTGTTTTTAGACTCTTTGAAAAAAAGATTCTAAACACAGGAAGTGCCGTGTTTTCCACGATAACTTTAAAAAAAAAAAAGAAATTAATGTAAATTATAAACTTTCTTTATATCTCTACTGTTATTTAGGTTTTAAAATGTTTAACAACAATGTGATTTTCTTGCATTTTCATAGATTCTGTCTCTTACAGTTGAAGTGTAAGTACGATGTGTATATATCTGTATGTGTGTGTATTTATTGAAGGTGTATTCCTATTTAAAGACGTTGTTCTCTATCCACGAGATAGGGCATAATATGCTGATCAGTAGGGGCCTGACCAATTGGAACTCAACGATCGTGTTTAGGACCAAATTGTCCCCAGAATGAACTGAGCTTGACAGTGTTTAGAGGTCCCCCTGGGAATGAATGAAGATCTGGCCGCACGTGCATGGTGCCCTCTATTCATTCTGGGGACAGTTTTGTCTCCATTCTCTGGATTGTTAGGGGTCTCAGCTGTTGGAACCCTCATGATCACCTTGTTATCCCCTATCCTGTGAATAATCTATAAAATGAAACCACTTTTTATGGGGAGGGTTTTTTATGTTAACACTTTTGTAAAAAAAAAATAATAATGATCTGTCCTACTAGAAGACATCACAATACAGTCTATCAATTAGCCATATGATACTTTAACAAATAACCAATTTGGCTTACTTACCATGGCCGAAAAGACACAAAAGTATAGGGTGACTGGGGGCTTTTATTAGGACCTATCGGCAACCACAGTACAATGGTTGCAATTAACCATGGCATCTAAAGGGATAAATGGCTGAGGTCCTAACTATTGCATGTGTTGCCTGTATATTACAGTTTCTACAACTTTCTTTTGTTTTGTGTCTACAATTTCTATACATGTCTGTGTGTCTCCATAGTAACAGACTACTAATAAACTTGTTGCAGTCAGATTTGCGTACTTCTTATTATCTATCTGTCCCCTTCTATTAACGTATATTTGGTAATTATCAGGAAGTGGTAGGCGGGTGAATGGTAATGACTAGAAGATCAGACTACTTAGTTTGTAGTCTGTTTTCATGGAAACACGTATGCCTGCATAAAAGCTAAAGACATTACACTAAAGGATAGGTTTTTTTGTAACTATCTGGGAATGAAGTGCACAGCCTCGTGGTCCTAGAGTAGCTGTCTGTCAGGCAGAGCCTTTAGTAGGTATGTCCTTACAATATATTTCGTTGAGCTATATTCTTTTCTTTATAATGAACTGTATATGCACGACAAGAAACAAAGCAAAAATGGTCTCTGCGGTCAAGACGGAAATTATTCTTTTATACCTGCTGTTTTAAATTGAATTAGATTTCGAACAAAAAAGTAATTTCCAGTGCTGAGCACTACTCTTCCCGGGCTGATACAGCATGCCCAACGCTTTATAGTCAGCATTAGCCTGTGCCCAGTGCTCTGGAACAATGTGTGCTGGCTTATTCCTGGCGCTGCTGTAGTTCATGATGTTAACCTAGTTCATGGATAGATTTGCATAAGCTTGCAGGTTTCTCACCTGTGTTATTAGCCCATCTAATCCTGTCTGGCCCACGAGACTTGGTGCTCAGCAGTAACCAATTGTCTTATTATAATCAGCAGCTTCTTAGGATTACATTTCTTTTGATTTCCAAAATTATATATCTTTTTATATGTAACTATATAGAGAAGCAACTGTGCACACATTTCTGTATTATAACTTTAGAGGGCATTCAAAATAGAACTATAGTGTAACATCAGCACAAGATGCAGTTGACATGTGCCCCTCAGTATGTTAGAAGCTATCTGTTGGCTGACTATGGACTATGGACCAGTGCATTGCATTGGCTGTGGCAGTATGAACTATACTGCAGTGTTGTATAGCAGTGTTCCCCAACTCCAGGCCCACCAACAGGTCATGTTTTCAGGATATCCCATGCAAAGAACACCTGTGGCAATACATTATGCACTGACTAATTAGATAAATCCAACCAGCACTACCTCTGGAGGCAGATGCTTTTCTATGTGCTGTTTCCAACACTGTTTAGCCAAGTATTAGCTTACAAATAAAGAAAAGAAGTACGGTAGTGGTATTCACTCTCTTGGACATACAAAAGTACTGACTTTTTTTGGTTGTCCATAGGCATAAAAGCAGCAGAGGTAATAAACATTACCTGGGACGCTCTACAGACAGGGATACGGCCATTTTGCAGTGTATCTGCTTCTTTGGGCCCATGTAGCCGTAGCCCTCTCTGTGGCCCGCCCCATGTAATGTTTATTACCGCTGCCTTTTCTATACACTGGTGTCCTCTGGAGTCTGTACAAATCACTTTCCAACAGCCTCCTCCTTATCATTACAGGCAGTGGTTAGTCTCAACTGGTAAAATTAAAAACTGCAAGATTTCAAGATTATTTTACATTATAGACAGTAAAAATGAAAAAACACTGTATACAGACCAATATTACCCATAAATAGTATGGGGGTAAATACAGTGCAGTTACATCCAGTGACTTACAGGTGTTGTCTTCTCTGGTTTTCCTCTTTCCTTTACATCTCCAAACAGCCCAAACTGTCATGATAATTTCTTCCAACCATGACTTATATCCACAGGATCTGTTGGACCAACATATTAGGTTCTGTACTTTTCCAATGCCATGCTCACCTTTTCTCCAAGTATAGTGTCCTATATAGTCATGAAGCCATTCTTATTACATAAGTTGAGCTGCCCCCAGTAGGCAGAGCTATTGGCCAGTATTGATTAGTGGCTAGGGCAGTCCGCAGTGGGTATAGCTACCCTCCAGTAGCTAGAGTTGTGCACCAGTAGGTATAGCTGCCCCCAGTAGGTATAGTTGCCCCTAGTAGCTAGAGCTGTCCCAGTAGGTCCCAATAGTTGCCTTTAACACAGATAGCTTTAAGTCTTCATGCCCCATGCTGTTTTTACCTTTTTCTGTTTGTTTTAATCTGTCTATTATATAAAACATGAAAACTATTAACCAATCAGATTGCTTCTTTAATCTTTATAAAGGCCCAGTGGGATAAAAGCTGGAATCTTATTGATTGACAACTACTCCATCGTTCCTTTGCACACACTTCAATAAATCTCCCCAAATATTCGTGTTTAGTCCAGACTTTACTATTCAGAAAAAGCTGGGCAGCCAGTTGACCCATTAATACATTGACATCCGGCTGAACCCAGCTCAGCCTAAATTTCTTTATGGCTGTGTTCACACATTTCAGAAAAACTCATGGCAAATCCTTCATTGTTGTGAGCACAGTCTATGGCTTTGTCAAAGTGTTGTTTTTTTTAGTTTAGGCAGAGGCATACCTTGTTCTAACTCAAAATTTGTATCAGGAACCCTATATAAAAAGTGGTAAAAAAATAAAATAAAATAATGGTGGACCTTTGGGCTCCTGCTTAGGCATGAGGGCCCTAGGGCCCTATTACATGAACCGATTATCGGTTAAAAATTTGCTATAACAATACGACATTGTCTTTCCAACCTCACTCATGCACTCTCCAGCTAACGGCTTCGTTTCTAGTATCTTCGGAGGTACACCCAAAGGTTTAAAACCCTTTTACTCTGTTATGAATGATTGCTGTGTCTTGTGTCTGCCAGAAATCTTACCCATTGCGGCAATGGGAAGGAGAGCTCCAGAAGTACTTCGAGATCAAGGATTGGCCTTATTCTTTTAAAATGATGTATAAATCCTTGCCCTGTGTCTCACATATAGAGTCAGCTATTAAGTCTATAATGCGATGGTACTTTACCCCTGATCGCCTACATAGGATTTACCCTACAGTCTCGGACCGCTGTTGGAGAAATTGTGGTCAGGCAGGTTCTCTCTTGCATGTCCTATGGCAATGCCCTGGAATCGCTAAGTATTGTTCTATGTGTGAAGGTATTTGGTCCTCTTTAGTTCCTTGTTCAACCTTTTGGTCACCCCAACTGGTTTTGCTGCTAATAGGAGTTAAACTCATACCTCCACAATTCTGTATTCTGTCTTGTAAACTGTTCATTATGTTCAAAACTGTGTTGACTAGATATTGGAAGTCGTCAGACCTCCCACCCAAATAAGAAGTGATATTGGCCCTTCATACTTCTTATCTGTATGAGCGTAACCTGTGGGGAATGAGTAAATACTCTTATGACACTTTCAGGAACATCTGGGCCCCTTGGGCACAATCTTAGCTTTGCCCCATGGACAACTAACTGTGGGACTTATGTTGACCCTGAAGCCTTGGAAAAGATGGCAAAGACTTCCAGCTAAGGACAATCTTTGGTGTGGTAATTGTTAATTGTCATAGATATTGCAAAGATGTACTACTACTTTGTTTGATTGTTATGTTTATTTTCTATATCTCATCTTTAACCATGTTTAAGTAATGAGCCACATTGGAGGTGCTGTTATTACCAATGTTGTATACTATCTTGTGTCAAAACATCTTGTGTGGGTTGTCCTGAGGAACAATTAGTGACCATATAATGAAGTAAAAATGATCGTTCATAACAGTAATCAGTGAATGTAATAACCTTAGAATCGTTCCCCACAAAATTGCTAGTTTTTACTAGCGATCAATTATTATAGCGAAATTCCTAACAGAAAAATGCATCCAATAGTGCAGACCCCAGAGCTTCTAAGGATAATGAATTATTACTGGAATGTCTCCTTATTTGCTCTGTGTATCCATAAAATGCTAAAATCCCCAAAGAATACACACAGCACACTTTTCATTAAGGAACATAAATTCTGTCATGACACAAAACAACAGTCCAATGCGTAGCATAGGAGAACGCAGTGGTGTTTATCTACCGGTGCTGTTTTGGTTCAGTGCTTCACTTCCATAAGAGGACAAACCCAGTGTATCTGTCAGATTGTGCACTGTCTTCTTATAGTCTGGCTGTTACATAACATGCTCCTGTGGGGGCTGCAGTCTCTGTAGTTTCCTGTTCCTTACTGAAGTAACGCTATGTTTAGTGGTAAACCCATGTATATTTTAGATTTATAACGGACCAGCATTAATATATTCATATTCATTAGAATAAACCTAACATGGAGAAATATTAGAGTACATTAATGTGTATCCGTAGGAAGACACACCATTACCATGTTATATACATGTGATTTTACTTTTTAATTCTAAAAGAAACTCAATAAAGAGACTCAATGTTATTTTGACAGCAATAGATGAGCTGTGTGTCACACCATTACCACTCTATGTGGCTGTACCCTTTTTCTTTTCCCTAGGTCAGATTCAAAGGGGTCTAAGAAGATGGATTTTTGGTGGTATAGGTTTAAAGAGGTATTCTACCAAATTTGCAAAATGTATTGGACAAATTAAAGTATGACTTCAAAATCAGACTACATGGAGTATGTTTGTAGTCTGTTACCATGGCAACACACAAGAATTCACAGAGCTGTGAAAACAAAATTATAGAAACTTTTAAAATCAATACTATTTGTATTTATAGAGATACATAAAGATAGCTTTTAAAGGGGATATCCAGCCTTCCAAAATCTGTTTAAAGGGGCTGCAACCTTATCAGGGTTTACTAATGCAGAAAGGCGGGAAGGAGGCGTCGCTTCCTCCTGTGCCCAGGGCAGTATTAACAGCTGCTGCTACCCAAGGCACTAAACCTGAAGACGCCCCATCTTAATATCTGATCAGCCTTATGTCGTGTTCCCACATTTACAGTACGTCACCACATGCAGCCGAAATCAGACCCTCATAACCAAAAGCCATTTATTCAGTTCTCTACATGTAGAGACATTGATTGAATCATGGTTTTTAACTGCTTAGAACATGACCATAACAATACCGCCATATTGTGACTGGATAACACCGCCATACCAGACCTGACCAATAGCACCATATTCCACCCCACACCTCGAAAAGACACCAGGTTTACTGGCAAGTCTGAACATGATGTAGGAGATTAAAAAAATAAATATAAAAAAAAAAAAGTTGTTTCCTTCCCTCTGCTTCCTGGTGCTGCCCCCCTGCAAGGTGCTGCCCTAGGAACCGGACCACGAGTGCCTATTCGTAAATACGGCCATGCCTTTGCCTAATTTATCAAGGTTCATGTCTGGAAACAGGTGTACACCTGGAAAAAATCTACATCTGCTGAAGAGCAGGTGTATATTTTTGCTCTAAGCCTGTGCCGGGCGCAGGGCTGGCCTGCTATACTAAGAGACTGCTGAAAGGGGGGGGAGAGTCTTGATAAATATCCCCTGATATATAAGAGGAAATGCTTATGTGTGCGGAATTCCGCCGCTTTTGCTCTGTGTGAACATGTGACTTGTCAATTCTTTGAGCAGAGAGCGACGGAAACAGAGAGTCCCGCCACGGAATTCCGTGTGCACTGGCCCTTAGGGTGTTTTTACACAGACAGATTTATCTGACAGATCATTGAAGCCAAAGCCAGGAACACATTATAAGCAGTAAACATGTCATAAAGGAAATATTGAGATTTCTTCTCTTTTCAAATCCATTCCTTGCTTTGGCTTCAATAATCTTATAAAATTTTTGTCAGATAACTCTGCCTGTTTAAACACACCATAAGTAATATAGTCTATAACCATACAAAATTACAGTCTGGTCAAACAGTTACTAGTAGAAATTGAGCTTTAGTTTGGGATCAGTGAATACGGGGTCAGAGCTGAGCCTCCTCTGTGCTCTATGGGCGTAGGACAAGATTGTAAACTGATATAATGTGTCAGTGAAGGTGGAGCAAATGTGAAAAGGAAGACAGACGTTGGAGAAACTCCAAAAAGGAAAGCTGTGTAAATGGAAAAATTGATTTATGTTGCCTATGTGTCTTAGGTCTCATCCCAGATTCTGCACATTGTCTCTTCAATGACGCCGTACAATCCAACAAGGCAGTGAGTTTTAACTAAATCTTATTATATGTTGCGCAACTGTTGTATGTGGAAAATGTGCAGAATACCAGGCAGATCAAGTCCATGCTCACATCTTTTGTTCTGTCTAGTATAAGGTAACCGTAAAATCACATGGACACATATGGTGAATAAACCAGTCTTTGCCTTTTTTTTAAAACAGTTGTGGGCATTTTGGACTGTTTGCAAAGAAGAGATCTGTCCCATTTGAACATATAGCTCACTGTTTCTGTAATTAAGTTCATGTTATAGACAAGTTGGGACCCTAAGCTACCAATATGCCTTATTATAATACCTTACCAGATGAGCTCCTGTACTGTAAGTTATTTCACATGCACATGGAAATCTGTAGTGATGGTACATTCGCTTTAATTACTAGTGAAAAGCTATCTGGACATTCATAATATCAGTGATCCCACCACCAAGCACAAATATATATATGTATATATATATATATATATATATATATATATATATATATATATATAAATCCTGAAATCTTGTCATTTTCTTTCTGGCCCCTAAGCCATAACAATCTAACTCTGTGACTGAGAAATACTAATGTGTCTGTAACAGACAGTGGCACACAGGGGTGTTCTCCACATTTACTATGCACTTTAGTCACTTTAGAGACACTTCTCCATGGGCCTAAAAAGGGGGCGTGGCCTAAGACACCGAACACCAAAAATGTGACAAAATCTGGCGAAAACTTTGTGCACTTCAAGCAAATTAATACAGTAGTTGATCTAAACATACAGTAGACAGTCTTCGGCTATGAGTAAAAAAAAAGTAAAAAGACATCCGCTTTTTCTATATAAAAAGGCGTCCGTTATTGCTGCATTTTAACTGACCTCACTGAAATGCATTGAAGTCAATGGAATGACGGGCCTCCAATGCACACAGTGTATTAAAGGAGAAGTCCTTATAAAGAGTTTTTTCCCTGCACTTACTACTGCATCAAGGCTTCACTTCCTGGATAACATGGTGATGTCACGACCCGACTCCCAGAGCTGTGCGGGCTGTGGCTGCTGGAGAGAATAATGGCAGGGGGACACCGAGGGACACAGGGAACTGGAGAGACATTGAGCATGCCTCTGCCATCATCCTCTCCAGCAGCCACAGCCCGCACAGCTCTGGGAGTCGGGTCGTGACATCACCATTTTATCCAGGAAGTGAAGCCTTGATGCAGTAGTAAGTGCAGGGAAAAAAAGCACTTTATAATCATTTCCCATAATACATGCATATTGGTGAGTTGTATAACTTTTGGGGGACAATACAATACTTTAATAAAAATTTTCACCGTACTTCTCCTTTAACCCCTTAGTGACCGCCGATACGGCTTTTTACGACGGTCACTAAGGGTCCTTATTCTGCTGCCATCAGCTTTTTACGGCGATGGCAGAGAATAAGGCTGCGGGGCCGGGACGGCCCCCCCCCATCCCCCCAGCTACCGTCCCGGCCCCCCCCCCTTACCGACGATCGCCGCTATTAACGTTATAGCGGCGGCCGTCGGTAAAGGGGATTACCGGTGCCGCCGCCGGGAGATGAAATAAGTGTATATCAGACCCCAGATCAGACCCCCCCTAGTGCCCCGATAATTAACCCCCCTCCCCCGGCGGCCATCATTTCCAAGATGGCCGCCGCCATCCCTGCGAACAAACGATGTTTGTTCGCAGGGATGGAAAAGTTTAAATGAATGAAAGCCCCATGCTCTCCGCCACCGGAGGTAGCGGAGAGCATGGGGCAGTCATCGGGGACCCCCCTGTGGGGTCCCGGTACAAGCGATCAGCGGTATATACTATATACCGCTGATCGCTTGTACCATGTGCCGCCGGCACTTTTTAGCCCCTGTCACCATAAATGATTGGTGACAGGGGATAAAAAGTGATGTCCCTTCACCCCCCAAGTCGCCCCCCACCCCCTCTGTCACCCCTGTCCCCCAGTCACCCCCCCTTCCCCTTATACGTTACCTGATCCTGGAGCTCCTTCCTCTTCCGCTTCCTGGCCGGCTATGAAGTGCGCATGCGCTTCACAACCAGCCAACTCTGGAAAATTTAAAGTGACAGAGACCAATTGAACTATGATTACTGTGATATAAAATATCACAGTAATCATAGTAATACAGTGAAAATAAATGTATAGTACAAAAAGTGACAAACATACAAAAAAATAAAACACACACTTTTTATTATAGTAATAATTGCAGTTTACTCCCAAATTACCCCTAACCCCCCCCAGATTACCCATAACCACCGCACGTTGCCCGTAACCACCGCACGTTGCCCGTAACCACCGCACGTTGCCCATAACCACCGCACGTTGCCCGTAACCACCGCACGTTGCCCGTAACCACTGCACATTGCCCGTAACCCCCTCCAGATTGCCCGTAACCACCCCAAATTACATGTACCCACCCCAGGTTACCTATAAGCACTTCAGTTTATCAGTAACAATCCCAGATTGTCTGTAACCCTTCCAGGTTGCACATAACCCCCCCAGGTTTCCCGTAATCACGCCAGATTACATGTAACCCCCCAGATTGCCTCCGCACGTTGCCTCTGACCACGCCACAATGCCTCTGACCACGCCACGATGCCTCTGGCCACGCCACGGCGCCTCTGACCACCCCAAATTGCCAATGACCCCCTCCAGATTGCGGTGCCCATGCCAGATTACAGGTATCCACCCCAGATTGCCTATAAGAACTTCAGTTTATCCGTAACCACCCCACGTTGCCCGTAACCACCCCAGATTGTCTGTAAGCACTGCAGGTTGGCCGTAACCACCCCACGTTTCCCATAACCACCCCAGATTGTCTGTAAGCACTGCAGGTTGCCCGTAACCACCCCACGTTGCCCGTATCCACCCCAGATTGTCTGTAAACACTGCAGGTTGCCCGTAACCACCCCACGTTGCCCGTATCCACCCCAGATTGTCTGTAAGCACTGCAGGTTGCCCGTAACCACCCCACGTTTCCCGTAACCACCCCAGATTGTCTGTAAGCACTGCAGGTTGCCCGTAACCACCCCACGTTGCCCGTATCCACCCCAGATTGTCTGTAAACACTGCAGGTTGCCCGTAACCACCCCACGTTGCCCGTAACCACCCCAGATTGTCTGTAAGCACAGCAGGTTGCCCGTAACCACCCCACGTTGCCTGTAACCACCCCAGGTTGCCGTAACCACAGCAGGTTGCCCGTGACCACCCCATGTTGTCCGTAACCACCCCAGATTACCTGTAACCACCTCAGGTTGCCCATAACCACCCCTGGTTTCCCGTAACCACCCCACATTACCTGTAATCTCATTTTTTTTATTTTATTTTAGTAACTGTGCTATTCTAATAACCATTACTAGCTGCGGTTTTGCTCCAGTAAATTGGCACTCCTTCCCTTCTGAGCCCTGCTGTGTGCCCATACAGTGGTTTATGCCCACATATGGGGTACTGTTCTACTCAGGAGAACCTGCGTTACAGATTTTGGGGTACGTTTTCTCTCCTGTTCCTCGTCAAATTGAAAAATTTCAAACTAAACCAACATATTATTGGAAAAATTCGAGTTTTTCATTTTTACTGGCCAATTTTAAATACTTTCCTCTAATTCCTGTGGGGTAAAAATGGTCACCACACCCCAAGATTAATTCTTTGAGGGGTGCACTTTCCAAAATGGGGTGACTTTTGGGGGGAATCTATTCTGCTGACACTACAGGGGCACTGCAAACGCACCTGGCGCTCAGAAACTTCTTCAGCAAAATCTGCACTGAAAATGCTAATTGGCGCTCCTTCCCTTCTGAGCCTGGCTGTGTGCCCATGCAGTGGTTTATGCCCACATATGGGGTACCATTCTACTCAGGAGAACCTGCTTTACATATATTGGGGTGACATTTCTCTCCTGTTCCTCGTGAAATTGAGAAATTTCAAACTAAACCAACATATTATTGGAAGAATTCGAGTTTTTCATTTTTACTGTCCTTCTTTTGAATACTTTCCTCTAATACCTGTGGGGTCAAAATGCTCACCTCACACCAAGATAAATTCTTTGAGGGGTGCACTTTCCAAAATGCGGTGACTTATGGTTTTTTTTCTCTCTGCTGACACTACAGGGGCACTGCAAACGCACCTGGCGCTCAGAAACTTCTTCAGCAAAATCTGCATTGGAAAAGCTAATTGGCGCTCCCTTCCTTCTGAGCCCTGCTGTGTGCCCATACAGTGGTTTACGCCCACATATGGGGTACCGTTGTACTCAAGAGAACCTGCGTTACAAATTTTGGGGTGCTTTTTCTCTCATGTTCCTTTTGAAAATGAGAAACTTTAATCTAAACGTATATATTATTGGAAAATTTTAATTTTCCATTTTTTTACTGCCTAATTGTGAATACTTTCCTCCAGCCCCTGTAGGGTTACAATGCTCATTATACCCCTAGATTAATTCTTTAAGGTGTGTAGTTTCCAAAATGGGGCCACTTATGGGGGTTTTCAGGATACCAGACTTCTAAATCCATTTAAAAAAAGAACTGGTCCCTAAAAAAATCAGTTTTCGAAACTTTCACGAAAATGTGATAATTTGCTGATAAATTTCTAAACCCCATAACACCCCAAAAAAGTAAAATATGTTTACCAAATTATGCCAGAATAAAGAAGACATATTGGTAATGTGACTTAGTAACTAATTTATGTGCTACGACTTCCTTTTTTTAGAAGCAGAGAATTTCAAAGTTCATAAAATGCAAATTTTTGTAACTTTTCATGATATTTTGATGTTTTTCACAAAAAACACACAAAGTAGTGACCAAATTTTGCCACTAACATAAAGTGCCATATGTGACGAAAAAACAATCTCAGAATCGCTAGCATACGTTAAAGCATCACTGAGCTATAAGAGCATAAAGTGAGACAGGTCAGATTTTGAAAAATTAGCCTGGTCATTAAAGGGGTTGTCCGGCGATAAAAAATTATTCACAGAATAACACACATTACAAAGTTATGCAACTTTGTAATGTATGTTATGTCTGTGAATGGCCCCCTTCCCCGTGTTTCCCCCCACCCACGCTAGACCCGGAAGTGTGGTGCATTATACTCACCGCATCTCGTGTCGTCCACGGTCTCCGATCCTCAGCAGTGACGTCTTCTTCGGGAGGCCGGCGGATCTTCCCGAGTGCCGGCCACCCTCTGCAGCGTCATCCGAAGCTCAGCCGCGATTGGCTGAGCATAACTGTGCTCAGCCAATCGCGGCTGAGCAGCTGATGACGTGGCCGCGTCATCAGCCGCTCAGCCGCGATTGGCTGAGCACAGTTATGCTCAGCCAATCGCGGCTGAGCTTCGGATGACGCTGCAGAGGGCGGCTGGCACTCGGGAAGATCCGCCGGCCTCCCGAAGAAGACGTCACTGCTGAGGATCGGAGACCGTGGTCGGCACGTGACAGGTAATGTATAGCGCACCACACTTCCGGGTACACGGGTGGGGGTGGTGGGACACGGGGAAGGGGGCCATTCACAGACATAACATACATTACAAAGTTGTATAACTTTGTAATGTGTGTTATTCTGTGAATAATTTTTTATCGCCGGACAACCCCTTTAAGGCCCAAACTAGTTGCAGCACGAAGGGGTTAAATGACAGATGCTGTCTGTGCGGGGTCAAAATAATGATCATAACAATTATTTTTAGATTGACGTTTTTTTGTAGTTGTTCACGCACAGTTCTTTTTTTTCACTGTCCTTTGACCGATTTTTCTAATAAATTCAATGGACTTTTTAATTAAAGACACACCCAAAGGCCAATTAGTCCACCTAAACTAGAATAATGTACCAACAGCTGCCTTTGCAGAATGACGGACATCAATTTGAACTCAAAATGATGGACGTCATTTTAAAAATAAATGAATGTCCTAGGAACGTCATGGAAACAGCCTTCAGATGTGACTGAAACAGCCTCCACCACACTGATAAATCTAGCAAATTTGAAGGCTGTCTACACTATCTATATTGTTGTCTATGGTCGCTAGCTCCTTATCCCGTCGCACCACAACATTTTATTGTAATTTAATAATATTTTATAGACAAGGTGGATAACCACTATGAATCTGTGCTTTACTGTCCTGTCATGTCGCTTTCATCGGCTGCTCGGTTAGGATCAGAGGCCGGCCATCAATAGGTTTTATAAAAGAGGAACGAACACTTGAAAGCCAAGTATCAGCATCGTCCTATTATGACGGGGAACCTTCGGGGGTGTTACAATTAGTTTGCATCATTATTTCCCATTCATTTCTTATAATAAAATACTTGTTGATTTAAATATCACTACAATGAAAAAAAATCCTATCATATCCATTATTGATATATGTACTAATATCCTTACCGTAGAGATCCAGCTGGATCATGAGTTGACTGCATTGACAGCTGCTAGGCGGTGGCCCGAAATATATGAAGGCTATAAAAATATCATGGAGGCGTCTGAGCTCAGTAACCTGCTTGTTTAGTGAATGCTGCCTAAAAGCTGATATTATAAGGAAACTTTTTAGGGTTCATTTGAGGGCTGCAAAATGCAGGCCACCTGTGGTTCTACTAAACATAGATCATCTCAGTAAAACCACAGGGTGTCTGCTTGTTGTAGCAGTATTGCAAGACTGTAAAATATAGCTGTATAACAGCTTTGTTATTATTTAGTGAGGCCGACAAGTGTTTGTTACTGGAAATATTACTGATCACTTGTGTAGTTTTTTCCCAGTGATAAGCAGCTACATGGTTGTCTGGTGGCCACAAATCACCTCACCAGTCTATTGGCATAACATGTATGTTTTGCTTACTCAGAAGTGCTGACTAAGCGTAATTGATGTTTGGTATACTGGGGACTGTTGCCTAAACAATTCCGTATCCCATAGTATCCACCTGGCATGCACTATTGATCTTGTTAGCTCTGCATGAGCAGTATTTAGTCACATAACTACTTCTAGTTGGGCTATAGGCTGATAGATACCATTACCAATTTTGGAAAAGTCACTTCCCTTAGGTCAGGGATGGGGAACCTTCGGCATTTCAACTGTCATAAAATTACAATTTCCATCCTGGACAGCTAAAACTGGAGGGCCAAAGGTTCCCCATCCCTACCTTAGGTACTACAGAGCCATTGGGAATTTGTGTACTGCAGTACAGGCTCCATGCTGTTTACATATGACTTCATTCTGGGAACGCTGCTCCTCTAAAAGGTTAAGAAATATGCTCTGTCTACCATGGTATTTGCATAGGCAAATTTGCATTGGGCTGTTTTTAAAGAGATGCAGACACCTCTTGTTCCCCTTTAAAATGTAATTATGACAGGTACAAAAAAGGCCATGAAATAAAGAATACTCATATAACAGGCATACAGGCGTTCCTCAAGATGTAAAATTTTGAGTGCATGAAACAAATATGCATAAAGGTTTTGGATACATAACGCCGCCCTGTATATTTACACATCAATGCCTAATTGCAATGAAACTGACAAGCAGTAGCTTAAAGGAGAAGTCTGGTGAAAATTTTTATTTAAGTATTATATTGTTCCCCAAAAGTTATACAAATCACCAGTATACACTTACTATGGGAAATGCTTATAAAATGCTTTTTTTTCCTGCACTTACTGCTGCATCAAGGCTTTACTTCCAGGATAACATGGTGATGTCACGACCCGACTCCCAGAGCTGTGCGGGCTGTGGCTGCTGGAGAGGATGATGGCAGAGGGATGCTCAGTGTCCCCCTAGTGCTCTGTGTCCCTCAGTGTCTCCCTGCCATCATCCTCTCCAGCAGCCACAGCCCGCACAGGTCTGGGATTCGGGTCGTGACATCACCATTTTATCCAGGAAGTGAAGCCTTGATGCAGTAGTAAGTGCAGGAAAAAAGAACTATATAAGCATTTCCCATAATAGGTGTATATTGGTTATTTGTATAACATGTAGGGGGCAATACAGTACTTTAATAAAAATTTTCGCCGGACTTCTCCTTTAAAGGAAAGCTCCATGTAGTATGGGGAGTCCTAAGAGACCAGGGCAAATATTGAACTTGCACTCTTTTCAGGCCCCCAAACTCACATTGGTCCAGTCAGTGGAAAGTACTTTACTGGAGACAATGCATTTTGAGATAACAAATGATCTCTTCATCAGGTCTCTTTTCAGTTGATGTTGCAGAACTACTGGAAACTGTGGCAGCTAGGGCAGTTAACAGGCCAGGAAGGGCCTGGGGTCCATTGGCCCTGGGCCAGCTCGGTACACAGGACCCATGGCCTTAGCGTGTACCTCCATAGGAGATACACTATAGGAGAAATAATATTTCATCTTCAGGTGGTATTTGTATGTGCAGTCTCCCTCTACACAGCTGTCATTGTAAAGGATCAATTGTAGCAGCTTGTGCCTTTTAACTTCAGGAGACATTTTTCTCAGACCAGGAAATATTTAGGCTGAAAAATAACTATGTCTTCATGTTTGATGTGTCACATGACTGATAAGCTCCTTTCGAGCTAAGAAAATATATAAACGCAAAATATTACATCGTGTGACGTTACATGCCAGATCTTGTTTGTACAGAGAGAAACTCGCGCTCTCTCTATATATATTTATTAATGTGTTATTATGCATTGAATAGAATTGTTCTATTATAAGTCCTATTATATCACCAATTTTTGTATGTTTTTGGAATTTGGGGAAAACCACTCAAGTCAGAAGAATATATAGAGTAGACAGGGCCCTAAAGCAAAATTGATATTGGACTCCTTCCATATGCTGAGTTCTACAGTTAAAGGGGTTATCCAGCGCTACAAAAACATGGCCACTTTTCCCCCCACTGTTGTCTCCAGTTCAGGTGTGGTTTGCAATTAAGCTCCATTTACTTGAATAGAACTGAATTTCTAAACCCCACCTAATCTGGAGACAACAGTAGGGGGAAAGTGGCCATGTTTTTGTAGTGCAGGATAACCCCTTTAAAGCCCTATTATACGGGCCGGTCAAGAGGAGCAAGTGAGTGCCAACCTGTCAGATCAGCGCTCACTTGTTCCTCGTTCCCTGCTCGCTGCTGATGCTTTTACATGCTTCGACAGTGAGCCGTTCAGAGCAGGGGGGCCACGGGGAGCTGCGGGGGGAGATAGCGGTGGTCTGTTGCCGCACGCATGTTACACGGAGCGGCGTACGGCAGACCGTCACTATTGTTGGAGGTTTTTTTCAACATGTTAAAACACAAGGATCAACCGACATTGTGCATTTCAGCTGATCATTGCCTTTTAATACTAGCTATTACACTAATTAATTATCGGCTGTAATGAACGATAATCGTCCATATATGGGCAATAATTGCTTGGTGTAACGGACCCTTTACTTGCACCTCATTAGTCATAACTGCTTGTTCACCCCCTAACTAGCCATTTTTAGTGGGAGAGACATTGGTGGAAGCCACTACCTCTTGGATTGCACTCCTCTTGTTTGAGTATGGAGAGCCCTGTAGAAGTTCATCCTTAATAATCTGAGCACTCCCCCCCCCCTTTCCCCTTGGGTCTCTGTAGAAGTGACAACAACACATGCCCTTGCAACACTTCCTATGAACAGGGACCTATAAGTTCCATCTCATATTTATTGCATAGGGTCACCTTTTGGGACATTTTTTAGTCATAAAATAGGTTCAAAATATTCCTTTGCAAAATATAAAAAAAACCATCTGACAACATTATAAATATATGGAGATGATGCTGGAAAGAACATTCTGTATCTCATACCTTCCACTGATGCTACAAGCTATAAAACTGGGATGGTGCAAAGCTCTGTGCCAGTCCAGCCAAAGTGCTTCATGACATGCCCACATTTCCATTTCCCACTCCAAGAACCAGGACAGCCTTGGGGGATCACAAAACATTTTGGAAGTTGATGTCGATGAGGAGCATATCTCTATGACAATACTGTAGGTTTATTGAGGAAATGTTCAGTAGACTGAAGTGCTCACCCTCGGCTTTCTCTATGGTAACCACCATGAAGAGCCTGGGAATGGAAGCAGACGGCTCCACTAGACACATACTAATGAATAGCTCCGAGTCTCCAGCCGCTCAGTAACACATGTCCAGCCGTTCACTTCGTGTAACCTTCTCCGCAATATTAGGTCCTATTGATGTTCAGCAAGTCTAAGCTTATACGTGAGTGGTCCAAATAGATAAAATAAAGACATCTAAATATAAACCTAGAAAAGTCAATGATAATGGAAAATGAAAAACTGAGTCAAAGTGATTAAGTGCATCCTGTTTTTATTGCCTAATGTTTTTAATTAACCGAAATGATAAAAAAAAAATTCCAAAGATTATTATCTGCCATGACGGGATGGAACAAAAACTATTTTTCTTAAGGCTGTTAAACTTTATAAATGGGGTTTTCAGGGAAAGCTCCATAATGTGCCACAGCACAGGCAGTAAACACAGAAGCCCATGTAGAGGTGGCAGTGGGTTATTACACTGTGTTCAATTCCACAACTGTGCAGAACAGCAGATCAGAGGGAGTGCCAGATGTCTGCATCATGCCAACCAGCCATTCATGTCCAGTCCTGAAAATATTTGTTCAATTGGAGGTACTCAAAAGTTGAAAAGAAGTCATACAGATTTGTATATTACTTCTATTTAAAGGGGTACTCTTTTTCTTCAAATCAACTGGTTTCAGAAACTTATATAGATTTGTAATTTACTTCCATTTAAAAAACTCAAGTTTTTGTATACATATCAGCTGCTATATGTCCTTCCAGTACTTATTAGCTGCTGTATGCCCAGCAGGAAGTAGTGTATTCTTTCCGATCTGACACAGTGCTCTCTGCAGCCACCTCTATCAGTGACAGGAACTGTCCAGAGTAGTAAAGGTTTTCTATGGGCATTTCCAGTCTGTGGAAAGAATACACCATGTCCTGCAGGACATACAGCAGCTGATTAGTACTAGGAGGCTTGAGATTTTAACGTTATTTACAAATCTATAAAAGTTTTTAAAACCATTTGATTGGAAAACTTTTTTTTTTTTTTTTTTTAAAGCAAAGTACCCCTTTAAGCCACTGCAGCAATCATCTGATCATCTCTGACCCCACTTGCAGACAATACCCCCATAACATTTTTATATGAAATTGGCATTTACATATTGGCATTTTTATATGAAATATGGCATTTACAGGTATGTCCCTTTAGACATCTATAGATGTAGTATTATGGCTCTGTATAGCTAAAGGCCCTATTACACGGGGTGACGGAAAGGAGCAAACAAGCGCTGTCAGTGCTCTTTTGCTCCTCGTTCCCCGCTCGCTGCCGGCGCTTCTACAAGCGTCGGCAGCAAGCGGGTAAGTGCATGGGGGGCTGTCCGGGTGATAGCTAGGTCGCAGATAGCATCGGTCTGCTGCCACTGCTCCTATTCCATGATCGTTGCTGTCTAAGTCGTTTGTCTTTCAACATGTTGAAAGACAACGACAGGCAACGATCGGCAGACATCGTTCATGTCGGCTGATCGTTGTCTTCCATTACACGACAGGCAACGATCAGCTGACAAAGTCAATGTCGGCTGATTGTTGTCTTCCATTACACGACAGGCAATGATCGGCCGACATTGTTCATGTCGGCTGATCGTTGTCTTCCATTATACAAAACTATTATTGACCGCAATGGCTGATATTGGGCAAATATGTCCGATAATTGTTTTGTGTAACAGGGCCTTAACAGTTTATATGGAGCCAGATTAGGATTGGGTGCAGAAAGTCCAATAAGGTGAATAGTGTAGCTGTAGGCTTATGAAGACTGGAATTGCATAGCTAGTTTTTGGCATAGACGCGGTTTACATTTCTTGCAATTTTGTGCATCTTTCTTTAGCCACAAACTCTTGACAATGACATCAATCTGCCTCATTGTAAACCCACCCTGTGTTTGAAGAAAGTGGTTTACTTAAGTGTTAATGACATTCTCTCCCTCTCTCTCTCTCTCTCTCTCTCTCTCCTTAGTGAGACCAGACGTCTGGCTAACTTTTAAGAAAGGCTCAAGCGTCTAATGCAGACTTGTCTGTGCTAAGGAGGCTAATGTGACATTGCAGCCGCTTAATCCCGCTCCGTCATGTCATGTGACTCACAAAGTAACTTATTACCCTGGAGCACAAGCCAGCATCTGCAGAATCCTTCCCTAAGGCTGGAAGCTGTGCTTCAGAGCTGAGGAGATAGGATAAAGCAGCACTCGCAGTAAACCAGAGGATGAAACAGAAGAAGAACTTTGAAATATCTTCATCTGGCGCAATGACAAAGAGAGGCGTAGTGTCTCCTACATGAGGTCTCCTGGATAAACTTTCTGAAGAAAACAACTATTTCCTAGGAGGATTATAAAGCTCATTGCTACCATTCAAAAACGTTTTATTCTAAAGAGCGCTTCAGTGCTTCCTTTCTAACTGCGATCTTGTTGGACATTTTTGGACACTTTTGATACTTGGACTATCTGGCTGTGACCAGTGGTCTGTGACTGTTATATTCTACCGTTGTATATTAAGGCTACCAAATAAGGTGCCCAAATGTTGACCGTAACAGCAATGTACATGAATGGAGGGGTCCAGGGGAACCAGCGGTACTCCCGCTGGAACCGGCAGGAAAGCCTGGAGGATTACGCACGTGCAGAGTGCTATGAGCAAGATGGAGATGGGAAGCCGCGCAAACTAACACCCTTTGAGAAGCTGACCCATGACATGTCACACGATGAGAAGACGGTCAAGGAGATGGCGCTGGGGAAAAGGATCGGTCTTTATAGGTTGCGTGGCGAAATTGGAAGTGGAAACTTCTCACAAGTGAAGCTTGGGATTCATGTACTTACCAAAGGTAACATTTATCTCCATTCTATGGTATTATAATCCATTGTGTCAAAAATATACAGATGTAGTATGCTTTAGTTGCCTTTTATGTGTTTTCAGCAAAGGTATAAGGTGTATAGGTGGTGGACTTGTTCTTGATATCTGAGCGAAGTCAAAGGGGTTATCCAGCACTACAAAAACATGGCCACTTTGTTTCAGAGACAACACGACTCTTGTCTCCAGTTCCGATGTGGTTTACAATTAAGCTCCATTCACTTCAATGGAACTGAATTACAAAACTCCACCCAAACTGGAGACAAGAGTGGTGCTGTCTCCGAAACAAAGTGGCCATGTTTGTTGTAGCGCTGGATAACCCCTTTAAAAGGACACTCTGTCCCATATAGAGACCACTACAGTAAATAGCTTGTAATAGGTGACAAGTCCTGTTATAGATTTGCATTGGGACCATGAAGTTTCATGTTATATTTCCTTGATTAAGGCTGCATTCACACGTTCCGGGAAGTTGTCCGTGCTCACGGATCCGTGTGCACGGACAATTTTACAGCCCATTGCTTTCTATGGGGCTATTCAGATGTTCCGTGATTTCACGGATCCGTGATCCGTTCCGTTGAAAAATAGGACAAGTCATTACTCTGAACGGATGCACGGAAAGGATTCCCCATAGAAATCAATGAGATCCGTGTTTTTAACGGATGTACACGGATGTGACATCCGTGTTCATCCGTGAAAAACACGGATGTGATGTAATCAATGTAATTTGAAATGCGGTAAGACAGATCCGTGAAAAAAACGGACACGGATACAAAACGGATGCAAAACGGACTGTTTTGCATGGATAACGGAGGTAGCTGCCGGACCACAATCACGGACCGGGAAAATCACTGAACGTGTGAATGCAGCCTAACATTCACAATGATTTGAAAATGTTACTGTCAGTTAGAAAAAAAACTGTTGACTCGCTACACAGAAATAAAGTTTTAACTATTTGAGGTGTTTCTGCTGAGATGCTCAACGACCTCTATATATAGCCAGAAGAAGTGCACTTTACTCCTCGCCTCCCCACTCGAGAAGGGATCCATGAATTTATGGAGACCTTCTCCGGTAGTGAGTTGAATTGAGCTGGAGAGTGAAGATGTACAGTGTGTGCTTCTACACCATATAAAGATCCTTGGAAAGTGTTACCAGTGTCTACCAATCACAATAAAACTATAAGATGTGATATCTGTGGTTACCTCTTTAGCAACAATCTCATTTTTCCCACTACTACATCTGTAGGTTTTGCACCTATGATCACAGTGGTTGATCCCCATCTAATAAAGTAATGGTATATCAGTCGGGTATGGTCTGACCCATGGCACCCCCCCATCCTAAGAATAAAAGGGCAGCAATCCCTTTGCAAATTCTCTCCGCACACCAACCATTTACTGGAATGGATTTGTGGTGCAGTTCCCTGAACAGCCGGTGGCCAGGTTGCCCTTTGCAAAAAAAAAAAAAAAGAGTGAAAGGGGATTCAAGACTTCCTCGTCAACCTGGTGACCCCAGCCTACAGTGTGCAGGAGCACAGCTGTGCAGGGAAAACATATAATGGGACACAGGACTATGGTCCCTTTATTCTCAGGATTGTTTTTTTGGATTTTTCTCCCTTTGGATAACACTGTATATTATTGCAGTTCCAGTAGACTGACTTTTTTCAGCCTATGTTACACAATAGGAACCATTGAATGTCACATCAGTCGTTGCAGACGTGTTTTGTTCTTATCAGAACATGTTGACTGTCTGAAGTGTTTTTGCTTATGCCTGTAAGAATTAGCACTTGGGCTGCTCACGACTCACGCGACCCCATAAAGTGGATGTTCAGAAATCACTAAATGATCCTCCCAGCCTCCTTCACCCACACTGATCCTGACTGTGCAGTCTCTTGGCAGAGATACAAGTTCCTGTCATTGGTGGCACAGGATGAATGGTACATGACTCATACTCTTAAAGGTGCAGCGCTTTATAGCGGCCATTGACATTACTACAGCAGCTGGGTGAATAAATAGAACTTTTATATGTTTTTTTTTTTTGTTTATTATTTTTTAACTGTTCACCTTTGAACTTTGTAGATGGGCACTGTGCCATGGCTCACATTACTAAAGGGCTTAGAGTTCTCAACCTATGCTAAGTTTATCCTAGGAGGAACGTGCGGTGTCTCTAGGGGTTACTTATGCTGTCCCTTTGCTATGCTATTTATAGGTGTGGTCCAGGAAACAGTATAATCATAACCTGGGGGGTAATTTTATGACATTTATTTGAGTAGGTGGTATAGTACTTGGGTTAGGAACACTAAGAAACCCAGCGTTCAAACTAGTATGTTACATGCTTATTTTTGTGTCCCTATAATAAATGGACGTCACGGCTTGACACTTGTTTCTGATGAGCCAATCTGACAGTGTCAGTTCGAGTCCAGGACTTGTTTCAGTAATATGGAAGCAAAAATGCATATGTAATTTTGGTAGAACCAGCCAACAGTATTATATGTATGGAGATGTCCCGACTTTTCTCCAGCAGTAGATAAAAAAGGAACAGAGAAGTCGGAAAAAGTAGATTTTTAGTCAAAGGCTATAAAGCGTATGGGCACCTCTAGATAATAAATGCAATAATTTCTTAAATGTATAAGGAAGATTTTAAAGTAGGTTCATAAAGATGTGCCAAAGTTGGGTTCTCTTTAAAGGGGTAATATTGCAGCATCTGGAATAGCTCTTCATAAGGCCCAGTATCCATACTTTACTTATTGGATCTCTCACAATCCATTCACTGTAGTCCAGGTTCCCTTTCAAAAACACCATAAATTCCCAGCATGGGAGTGGTCACCAATGTTCTCAGTGACCACCTTGCTAATTCCAAGGCAGTATCACAGACATAAGAACAACCACAGCAGTCTTTGAGCACAATGAACTTGCCAAACAGTGCTGTAGATCTTAGTTTCCTGAAGTATGAGGGGAATAACTAAAGGCTAAACTTTTATTTTTCCCAAACTCTGCTTTCTATTTTTTGGAAGTAAACACTGTATTCTCTTTTTGGTAGAAAAAGTTGCAATAAAAATATTGGATAAGACCAAGCTGGACCAGAAGACACAGCGCCTGCTATCCCGAGAGATATCCAGTATGGAGAAGCTGCACCACCCTAACATTATTAGACTGTATGAGGTGGTGGAGACCCTGTCTAAGCTGCATCTTGTGATGGAGTACGCAGGAGGCGGGGAGCTTTTTGCCAAAATCAACACAGATGGAAAATTATCTGAATCGGACAGCAAAGTGATCTTCTCCCAGATAGTGTCTGCTGTGAAGCATATGGTAAGCCATGGTTTTCCATACATATTCTTTTTTTGTTTGAAGGCAATGATCTGTTGAATCAATATTATCCAGAATGCACCAGATTATTTACCTGTAAGTAGTGGCACTACTTGCCAGTTCAGTGACGTCCATAGGGATATTGAATTTTAGCTTTCATCTATAGACCAGATGCATAAGCCCATTGGGCTTTGGAATCCTAGCCTATGGCTAAGTAAACATGCTCTACCCTAGTCAAGTCAAGGGGATGGTATATGGGTGTCTACTGTGACTATGTCAACCAAAGACCCACATACTCCTGGAGCTTTTTCTATTTCAATAGTGTATACAATAACACAGGGAAATGGATGCATTTTCTGACAGATTTCTTCAAGCCTGTTTATTTCAGGATCTTGCAGATAGTCTTGCAGATTGGCAAATAGGTAAGTACTTAAAAGAAGAAATCTTAAAGGGGTATCTCCATCTTAGGCATTTATGGCATATACATGGAATATGCCATAAATGCATGATAGGAGTGCGTCCCATGCCTGGTGAACTCTGTTTGCCGCTTCCTGTGTTAGACTACGGCCCCTCCTATAGAGACTATGGAATTTACAGAAAGACTGAAGTATTTGGAGAATATGGAGTCAGTGAATTGATGAACTGTGATCACTGGACCCCTGTTTTCCCGCACCTATCAGGCATTTATGACATATCCTGTGGATTTGCCATAAGTGCCTAAGATAGGAATACCCCTTTATGATAATAAATACAACACCCCAATTCTGCTTATTCAGCTTTAATTGTATATTAGATGTAGTGAAGCAGAAATCTTATATTCACCAGAAATCTGGGGTGTTCCCCTTCATTTTTCCTGCTTTTTGCAAATCTACATCTTCTGTGTATGCTTGGTGGGTAGAACTATGCTGTGTGTGCTCTTCCTGCTTCTCTTCTTTTACCTATCACAACACGAGTTTTATACATACTATGATGCAGACTGTAACCTGACATCTCCTAATTTTTGGTATTTATTCTTTTTTACCTAGATGGGTAACATGATTTAAATTACAGTAATAACTTCAAAATTACATGGATACCCTAAAGGTGTACTACGAAAGGATAAAATTGTATTTAAATCTATTGGTGTCAGAACATTAAACAGATTTGTAAATTACTATTATTTGCAGAAAGTGATGTACTCTTTCCAGTCTTAAATGCTGTTCACTGCTGCCACCTCTGTCAATGACAGGAACGGTCCAGAGTAGTAGCAAATCCCCATAGAAAACCTCATCTTCCTTTCCACAGTTCCTGATATGGACAGAGGTGTCAGCAGAGAGCACTGTGTCGGACAGGAAAGAATACACCACTTGCAGGAACATACAACAAATCATAAGTGCTAAAAGACTTAAGATTTTTAAATAGAAGTTTACAAATCTGTATAACTTTCTAGTACTAGTTGATTTAAAAAAATTTTTTCTCTGGGGTACCCCTTTAAGTGCCTTGTGATGTCAGAGAGCAGGTTTCAAAGCACAGGTGCAACATGAGAGAAGCTTCAGATAACTGCTCATTAGAAATTCATAGATCTATCCTTCTGTTCTATGTTACACTCAGTTCAGCACATTCTGTCCTAATGTTCCATCCAACAATAACTGTAAAATACTTAATCCTTTCATTAAGCTTTGCAAATCTGATTAACTGCTATCTTACCTTTTCTGTATTCTCAGCATGACAACCAAATCATACATAGAGACCTGAAAGCAGAAAACGTCTTCTACACCAGTAACACATGCGTGAAGGTCGGAGACTTTGGATTTAGCACGATAAGTAAAAAAGATGAGACTCTAAACACCTTTTGTGGCTCTCCTCCATATGCTGCCCCAGAACTTTTTCGGGATGAACACTACGTTGGTATTTTTGTTGATATCTGGGCATTGGGCATACTCCTGTACTTCATGGTGACGGGCAGTATGCCATTCCGAGCAGACACAGTGGCCAAATTAAAAAAGTGCATTCTAGATGGAACTTATACCATTCCTCCACACGTATCGGAACCCTGCCACAGGCTGATTAAAGCCATGCTTCAGCCGATACCCTCAGAAAGATGTAGCGTGGATTACATCATGAATAGTGAATGGATGCAGGGCATACAGTATCCCAAACCATTAGAACCTGTCAAACTAGATCCAAAACATTTGCTGGATTCGATTAGCCTAAAGGACGATGAAGCAGAGGTGAAGAGCACTTTGGATAATTTGGGCATTACAGAGGACCATATTCTTAACAATCGGGGGAGAGACTCTCGCAGCTCAATAACAGGGATTTATCGGATTGTTCTGCACAGAGTCCATAAGAAAAGAGCGGTGGAGAGCGTTCCAATCATGACAAATCCAGAGCCAAAAGAAAAGAACACAAAGAAGCCTCACCGAACCCGCCGAGAAATAAGGCACACATCTAAATTTTGTTCCATTTTATAAAATGTTTAGTGACAAAATGAACTGAAATGCCCGAGAGATGAGAGGCTGCTTAATTTTTTTTATCTTTTTACACAAATTTTCAGTGATGCCTTTAATACCTTTTTGCAAATATTTCACCTTCAAACAGCTACTGTGTTTGTATAAGTGATTTGCTTTGAGGAATCTGAGAGTGCCAATGCTATATGATGGGCAAGAATAAGGGGTTCTGCTGACAAAATGGCACTCCCTATTGTGTCACACACCAAATGGTGCAAAAGTGATGGTTATTATGACATTAAATGTTGGGGTACTTGTATGTTTTTAATATGTGCCCCTTATTACTTTAAAACTCCTGCTGCCAGTACTAGAGATTTAGAACTCTGTGTTTGGAGGCAATGACCAACACCTTAGAAGGTTGTCAAAAATATCGGTCATTTGTAGAACATGCTGGAATCCAGCTGTTCGGCATATGAATACCGGTGGCTGCCGCCCTAGGGCTGCCCAGAAAACATAGATACAAGCTATGGCTGTATCCATGTTTTCCAGAACTCCCTAGGGCGGCATCCAACTGCGCCCATCTCTAGTCATTTTTACAAATAATTAGGTGCTGCTATTTGGTTAGCTGCTACAGGTTATGAATACATTACATGAATTCTCCAGGTAAGAGTGTGTTAAGCCTAGCACAACGGCTGAGGGGGCAGAACATAGAGGCTCACTTTTGGTGTTCTTTAAATCGGGTATGATACAGCACCTCCTCAGACTGTACACTAGACATAACACAACGGGACTTATCTATCAAATTTTCTTGTTGGTTGCCTAATATTTAGCAACCTATCAGACTACACCTTTCATTTCTCAAACTGCTTACAATGTATCAGTTTTGTCCGGAATGTCCCTTTAAGGTCATGTTCCCACCAATGGCAGACTTCTATTTTTAATGAATCATATGGAAAAAACATATGCAAAATGATGAAAACATTCTCTTCTGATCTTTTCTCTTATGTTACCATGTAGATAAGCACACGGGGCTATGCTATTCTTCCTGAAGAATGGATGGCATGTGGCCATGGAATAGGACAATGTAGGGAACATACCAATGTGTCAGAACTTAACGTATGCTCCTGTATCCTATCCCTATTACTGTAGTGGTAAAAGGATTTGTATATTATTGCAAATCCTGATGAACCCCATTAACTGGGTTCTGGTAGTTTTGTAATCAAGAAAAATACTGCAGACTGCCTTGGGTATGATACATGCATACATATGATACATACATACCGTAGTGCTTCATCCATGTAACCAGCTGCTAGTCAATTGATATGGGAATCCTCTTGAGTTGTTCATGCTAGAACTTTAGTGCCTTGGTTAAGATCATTATGGTCCATAATTTTGGAACCAGTTTTAGGGGAGACTTTGGTAGAATATGCTCCAGTGCTGCATAGTTTTATGGATGATGAAGTTTTTGCGGGTGGAATAACACTTTATTTAGGTGGAGCAAATCTTCTGTAGAGCTGGGCTAGATCTAAGATCATGTCAGCCTACAATGCTGCCAGGCTTGATGTCTCAGTCGCGAAACACTAAATCTGGCAGGTTGTATATGTTAGGTTGGGATTCTATTGTTTCTTCTGATAGGTAGTGAACTTGTGTTTGTCAAAAAGAACTATCCCAACATGCTGGAAGTCTTCTATATCCTTCCTGACACACAGCATAGTTCTCTTACTAGGCCATAGGTTCAGGCCTAGTTGGCTCTTATAGGATTTTTCCACCTTTTCCTAAATTGAAGAGAGATGCAGTTACTCCTCAGCAACTTATAGCGTTTATTTAATTAAACAGAGTTAAAGTTAATAAGGAGCAACTTCAAAGCTTACAAGGCAATCTCCTTTAAGGTGGACATATCCTGTAATCCTGAAGCTAAGAGTGTTATTTTTGGTGCAGACCCTTCCAGAAGACATAACCTCGGAAACCTTAGATGGCACAATCTCAGTCAGTGTTCAGCAGACAGATGCTCGCCTGCGTAGTTTGGGTCAGAATGACCATGAAACAGTGATGAGCAAAGGATTATAATAATAATAAGCAGCAGTTCACTTAGAGCTGGAACAAAGCAGCCGTATAGAATAATAGATTAGTAATCGGTTTCCACCTGAGACATTAGGTAAGTGAATACGTGACAATTCATGGCCCCTAAGGGTGTTCCAGCTCCTTAAGATCATAGGAAGATCACTCTAATCTGCTCTGCTCCTCTGCATACTCCTTGGGGTACGTGTTAAGATACTTGTCTAGTAGAATTTTTCATTTTCCATATAGAAGCAATGCTTCCAGGGGCAAATAAAAGCATAATACAGAATAATGTTGTCTGGAGGTACAGTGCAGCGGCACACAGACTGCCTATACTCTATAACATGGGGACTCTGTGTGCCTCTATTCCAACAGGAGCATTTAGGAAAAAATATTAATTATTAATGAAAGTATATGTTCGGAAAATTGGTTCTAATGTAGTCAGTAGCAGACCACATCTCAATCTTCTATTTGCTTGTGAGGGAGGTGATTAAAGATTCAGTATATGATTGTTCTAATCATTTGTTGATTGGATCTTTTGTGCTGCCATTAAATTAATTGATTAATTGATGTACAGCGTCATGAAAGATCCAGCGGCCTGCTAAAGATTTAGTCAAATAAAGGATGATCATCAAGTTCATTGCTGGTTCTGGTGCCCTGTTGACCTTTGGAAGTGAGCCTTAACACTAAGCTTGAAGGAGGGGCTGATATTGTATAGCTGATGTAATGAAGTATTGGTCACACAGAAAGTCAAATTTAGTCAGGCAACCTGGAGTCACACACTGTAAAAAATATACTACAGGCAGCTGCCAAAATACATTCTGTAAAGGTGTATAATACTAAACGCTGTGAATACAGTCACTGCAGTGGTTTTAGGAAATTTGGTGTACTTTTCGACTGTCCGAGAACAAGTCTACGTAGATGCATGAATACTGGATATGGGTTCACTTTTAATAATGTTACTTACCGTCTTTACATATGTTTGTTATATAACAGAATTAACAATTGAAGATACAAATAACCCTATATTTTTGGTTGATCTCTAAACACATTAGTGTTATACTGATATACTTATACTGATAGGATTTCGTACTAAACTTTTTATAACATGAAGTGGCTTTTAGGGTTGATATTTTCCTAGATCTGTAATTTGCAGGAAATTAAGCTTTATAGTAGTTACTGGTGACCACTTTTTTTTTAAATCACTATTTTTGATAGAAATTGTCTTCCTGGGTATATTTTGGGTTGTAACATTTATAGTGTGGGTTTTTTCTGTGTGTGTTTATTACATCAGAAAGGACTTATATAGAGTTACTGCTTGCCACAAAGCAAAAT